>NC_134194.1:17321272-18576472 GCF_964188355.1 Buteo buteo | reverse complement strand
GGTATGTGAAGGTAGAATCAACACAACATAATAGTAGGACTCCTTATGGAAAGGGTTAGAATTAAATATATTTTCACAATGTCAATGGGAAATTCCAGATATGGACCATCCAGCTCTGATAGCTCAGGTACGGGTTTACCAACTTCACTACTCCACTGAGCACACCACCTCAGAGAAGCAGAAGCTAACAGATATGTTCTTGCATATCCAAATATTTAAGTATTGACACTGTTAAAGTCCCTGGTAGAGTCTTGATTTAATTGGTAATATTTTTCCCAAGGGACACATGGACTGGAGCCATCTATCCAGTCCCTTTCTGGTAACAGCATTTTCCTTGTTCCCCCACATCATTAAGCAAGAAAGGACAGTAGTGATGAACTGCTTTTAATACTTGTCTGTATTGGCTTTGGAGAAGTCATTGTCAGCTAAAATAATTGGCAACTGCCACTATTCTTGCTGGTGAGCTCTTTCTCCAGAATGTTTTAATCTTACTGCAGTCCTTGGCACATACTGCAGAGCTCTTGTCCTGGCTTTTCACTTGGGATATTTCTAATTATTATTACGCTTATTTATGGTGTCCCTGAAAAAAGACATGTGCAGACTTTAATAGCAATGTACCAAGAAAGTTATTGTAAAGCTCTATAAAGTAGATTGGATCTTTGCAATAACCCTGATTTTTGGCACAGTGCGGACATAGAATTAACTTCACCGGACTTCAGTGCCAGAGTCCCTAGGGCACAGAGCTGAGACGGCAGCCTTGGGCCACCTGCCCCAGCTATGAGAGCAGCCTGAAGGCTACCAAGTCCTGCACAGGGGACAATGCAGTCCCACCACTGGTGGGAAGATCAAGATGCAAAAATTTCTCATCTCCCTAGCAATAACTCAGCCAGAGACACAAAACCCATCAGGTCTCTCAATCACCCTTTAGGCTTTGTGCTGTTAAAACCTCCCCAAGAAGTGATTTGTGCTTTTTGCGCTCTCTCTCATCCTTGACAGGGAGCTCAGTTTTACACAGTGATGGACTGCCACCTTAGACCAGCAAAATATTAAGCACCAGGGCAGATCAAGTCCTTGAGCCATTTCCAAACACCTTTAATGGGAAACACATTCATTAATACCTGAGTTTGTCCAGGAAATGTATGCAAAGAGTGGGAGAGTCTGACACTGCCAGATTATTTCTTGCAGATGCTTCCACTGATGCTAAAATCTTGCGACTCATCTGTTTTGTAATTAATCAGTGAAACATTAAAGCTCACTTTAGGTCTTCAATATTTACAGTAAGCTTCTCAATATAAGAGAAAGGATATGATCCCCAATTGCTTCGCAGATGAAGCAGAGGGAGCCATGCCCAAACCTCTATCTGTTTGATGGACATCTGAGGACATCCTCCATCCAAGGGACCCCAGCACAAGCCCTGCTCATCAGCTAACTGCCACTCCTCTCATCAATAAGGTTTGGATCCTTAAATTCGAGTGCTGGAACCCAGTGGCAGCCCCAGCTGATTGGCTTGTCTTGGCAAAGGCAGGAGCGGGCACTTCGGTGGGCACAACCTGTGGCTTACGAAAGTCCCCCCGAGGACTCTCAGACCCTGTACCCCATGCTGGCTGCACTGCTTCAGAGATCACAAAAGCTAGTCAAGATGCTCTTTCCCTAAAATGAAATTCGACATAAATAGCTATCTGGGTCTTTGTCAGCAGCTCCTCGCTTCCTCCTGCCCAGGGGCAAAGCCATAAATAAGTTTCATGCTCTTAGGAAATGTGACAGTTATTATTCAATAACTGAATTATAGGCTCATTCTTGGAAAGGAATAATGGCAGACAGGGAAGGGAAGGGATGGTAGCGTTTTACTTCACAGGAACTGAAATACCTCAAAGAAATATTAAATCCGTGATAGGAAACACTGGTGAGCGCTTTGTACTTTGGCAACTTTCTCTCATTTTGGTATTACTGCTTTCAATTTTTAAAGGTGTTTGTGATGTACAGAACATAGAATAGCAAACGCATTAAAAATGCATATCCTTGTCACGTCGTGTCTTTGTAATGTGCTAGGGGTTGTGGAAGTCGGGAAGGCTGGGATCCGGTGGGACGGTAGGCAGTGCAGGCACCTGGCGGGGCCGTGTCCCGTGACACCCGCACCCGTGCCAGTGGCTACCAAACTCCAAAGCAAAAACCTTCACTTCAAATACAAAACTTCCAGTGGGGTTTTGGGACCAGGGAGCTCACCCCATTTTTTCTTGTAAAGGAAAGGACGTGAGAGCAGAGAACCCTGCATGGGAGAGCCCTGCACTCACCGTAGGACAAAGTGTCCAGAAGCGCCTGTTGGCTGGAGGGACGGTGCTGAAAGTTGAGGCTTTGTCTTTGAAAGACAAACTTGGAAGGTCGACAAACACAGCAGAGGAGCTGTGACTGTCGTCGTGGCACACAAATACATGGGTTTCTCTTGTTGGATCCAACTTTTGCCTGAACGTATCCAGGCAACAGGAGTCCTGGATTCGGTAACAGCTGGTCAGCCCAGGGTGCAGCGACGCGCGTAGGAGCGCAGAGAGACGGACCCATACGCTGACGCACACAGTGTCTGCCCCACGTCACGCCTTCGGTTCGAGTGTACGCTCACCAAACGACACACTGATTCACTCTGTGTCTGCAGGGTTTGCTATGTTTAGGCTCATCCACCATGAAAAATCTGTTCTGTGTTTACATCTCCCTCGGAGGAACACCATCTTACACTGCAAAGGTCGCCTGCTGAGTCTGCCAGCATCAGCCTCGGCTTCTCCAGGTGCCTTAACCAGGTTTCCTCATCCCCCCAATGTCCCCTGGACAATCCAAGCCCATCGGCGGTGTGGGGGGACGGGGAGCACAGAAACCTGCACCCCACCTCCAACCGGCCCTCAGCCATGCAGGGATCTCCGTTAGCAGTTAACAATTCAATGACAGGAGATAAAGGCACACAATACTGGAAATATTGCTTTTACAGAAACAATAAGTAGTGTGTTGTTGATCCCTCCAAAGCAAGGGCTTCTCCTGGGAGCCCTTTAACGAAGGCATTTCCACCCTGATGTGCAGCTGCAGGTAAAAATGCTAGGCAGGCAGCGTGCACCCACAGAGGGAAACAATGTGGCGTTTGAAGTCCTGAGGAAGATGTTATCCTGTACGCTCCCATTTAACTTCCAATTAATAATAGAGTTCACGGCTTCTACAGCATCTTTGTAATAAGTCAAGCTGTTTGGAAAGAAATGGGCCATGCTAAAGCTCTTATTACCCATAGAAAGAAATGATCCAGCATCAATGAAATGGATAGCAAATTTCCTTAGGCACAGAAAATGATCATTGCTTTAGATCAGGGAATAGCAGCGGATCTAAAACTACACGATATTATTAGTTGTGAAGTGATCATTATGGGGAGAAGGTCTAATAAGGCACTGCAGACATAACAAGGGGGTACACAGCTCTTGAACTGAACAGACTTATTTAGACAGGACAGCCTGAGAAAGTAGGAAAGGAAAGGTGTCAGAAAGTTATGAGGAGCACTGCCCTACAACTGCATGCTAATTAGCAATTTGGAATTGCAGTGAATCAAATTATATCAAACAACACCTTTTTTTCTTCCATCAAAGACTATCCTTTTTCAAAATCAGAGGCTTTCCAATAATTAGTTAGTATATGCTTCTCTTTTTATTCAGTTTTTCCCCTCCTCATTTATTTTGTGGTTTTCATTTAAGTCTTCCCTTTTTGGACTTTTTTTTATCCTTTGTAATTGCTTTCGGAAACAGCAGAGCCTTAGGCATGATTTGCAGCTCTCTCTCCATTTAAGCACAAAGAATCACATAGCAATGTGCATTGACACATAAGATTAAAGAAAAAAAAAAGGAAAGAAAAAAAAGGAGAAAAATCAGAACAATAACTTTCTAAAAGGAAGGCAGGAAAAAAGCATCGCGCTTTACCTCTGATTGTGTCACAGGTTTCAGCCCAGTCTATAAGGATGTAGTGCACAGAAGGACGGGGGACCTGTGTCCTGAGTAAGCCAGATGAATATTGTGTTCAGTCACCACTCACGGTCTGTAACACGATGTATCCAACACATGCGCTTGCACATGGGACCACCGCGGACATGCGCAGGCTGCATCTTAGCCCCATCTCTGATGATGTTTTGAGCTTTCTGGTTTGTTCTCCTTAACCTTTTTTAAATTTCTCTTTTAAAATACAGTAACAATAACTTCTGCAGAGCTAGGCATGCCGATTTTATGGCAATAAGTAAATGAAAGCACAAGTATTGTGCATCCCACTGCTGCCCCTTGCTCTGCAGTGCCTGGCCGCACAAGGAGCCCTGGAGCACTTGCTGCTCTGGGGACACTGGCACCTGTGTCACTGCTGAACCTCCTGGCGTAAAGGAAACCCCACATCCCTCCAGAGCCCCTTCACGTGCCTTGCACTGGCTGCTCTCCTAATCATAGAGAAGCTGAAGCAAGGACAAGGCATTTTACAGGTCCTCACATCTGATTTTCTAAAGGCATAAAGTGTATAGGAACCGAATTCTAAGTCCCAAAGTTTGTCAGGGAGACTCAAACTCCTAAATCCTTACAGCCCGTCTGAAGAGAGACTTGATTGCAAGTTTGTGAAGGGATTTAACTACCTAAAGCCACAGCTGGGTAACCCCATACCCCCTGACTGAGGTACATACCTAGGCCTGGGGACAGAGCTCTCCCAGTTATATTGTTCTATGATTTTACAAGTGCGTTTTCAGGCTTGACTATATCTCCCCATTTTCATAGTGAAATGCAAGAAGCGGGATCCTTTTAACTTAGAAATCTCATCAATTGTTCTGTGCTTTTCAGATGGGAAGGTTAAGTAAAAGAATAGTAGTGCCTGAGTCACGTGGAAACATTCTGAAGCGTCAGGAGCCTTTTCGAGCATTACCAGGTACATTTTCCCTGAGCTGCGCCTTCTTCATCTCTGCTGCCAGCTCAGCTGACTCTGCAAACGACTGACTTCTGTAGAGCTGGGAGTGGTAGAGGATACCCCCCCCTCCAGCAGTCCCTGCCCCCTGCCCGTGGGACCCAGCTCCTCTGAGACAGCATCCCTCAAGAGCGGCTCTCGCTCCCCTGGGACGCCGAAAGCTGTCCCCGCGAAGCCAGAGTGAGAGCTCGGCTCCCACGTGCCACATCTGCTCCCATTCATAGTAACTGGTGCTGCATCTGGGTCTATATTTCCATTCCCATGAATAATGCTGAAGCGCTTTTAGTGGAAACAGAGAGAATTATTGATGGTAACAGTAAAATTATTTCATCTACACAAGCCAGTGACGGCATATATAGTCTATCAGGTGCATTTAGCCCCCCCCAGAGATTAAAACATTTCCATTACAAATAACATCTAGAGCATTACGAAGCTGGAAACGACATCTTGAATTGATCTGCCACGATAAGAAAAATGTCATCTTCTTCATGTTTGCCTTCTTAAACCACTAATTTAGTGGAAACAGAGTTTCACAGGCAGTCATGAAGTCACTAATTGCGCTTTATGTGCTACCTGGGTTCCCAGGGCAGGAGAGGAAAGCGCTGCTCCTCCCAGAGCAGTGTGTAGCTGCAGACCTACCATGCTTTTCCTTCAGAGAGGCAGCGAGCACACTCTGTACCACAGTCACAGTTCCAAGATAAATTCCAATAATAAAAAAGTCACAACATCAGAAGAGTACTGCCTCCTTGGTCGCAAGGGAGATAAACTGGATGGGAGCAGCAGAGGTGTAAATCAGTGCAATCGGTTTGACAGAGAGATTACAGACAGCAAATCCTGAGTTGCAGTGCAGAGGCAAATGGAGTACGGTGGCCAGGATAAAATAAGCGAAACATCTTGGGAATTGAAATTCAATTTTTTTTTTTTTTTTTTTTTACAAGCTGAAATTAATTAACTTCATTTTCCTGAGGGACTGCAGATTGCTTTCATGCAGCTTTCCCCCCTCCTTCAGAAAAGACATTCCTTCCCAAGCCTGCTTTCTCTTTAAATGATGCTGTTAATCTGGTGCAACAGATTTTGTGCTGTAGTGAATACATCCTCCAAAGGTACTGCTTTGAATGAAAGCAAATATTAGTAACCTGACTCATTGGAAAAGTTTAAATACCTGATTAGTCTAAATTTGAGCCCAATCCTGCTGATTTTCCACCCGCCTGAGAGTGCAGCCTCCGGCCGTGCTTGCTCAGCACACAAGAGTGCGGTCAGAGACACTGTCAAAACCTCCAGGGCCCCACTGCTCCTGCCCTCCCACGGGTCCCAGCTCTGCCACGGGCCCTCCTCTGGAAGAAATGGCAGGTGCTGGCCAGAAAACAACCTATAGCTGAGAAATGTATCAGCCTTCAAGCACCTGAACATGGGGAGTCCTGAGCTATGGTTCAGTGGGCCAATGCACAGCAAGAAGGGAGTTCTGGCTCATAGCAACACAATATTAAATGCCTCTGGCCATTTTGGTGCAAGTGTTAATATTTAGGTCAAAATGACTGTAAAATATGTCATTTTTATTTTTCATAATAAAAATGAACTTCTGGGAAATTATTTTATTTTCTGGGAACTGCACCTTCTTTTAAGAAAACTGCTTGAACAGGAAATTCTTAGCCAGCTCTCCCAAAGTGCCGTTATTCAATAACACCTCGGTGACGCTCTTTGCACAGCTGCAAGGGGACCATCTTTACAGTGAAATGTAAATCATGTCTCCCATTTCCTAAATTCATTTGTTATATTTTAAATTCATTTCCAACAACCACCTTCCAGTCACAGACCGCTGTGTTTCCATTAGAAGCAGTTTGCTGCCTTTTCCATCAGCTGGGAGCTAATCAAGCAGAATGACGGCTATTCCAAAGCCAAATGGAGGAAAAGTAATGACAAGCATGATGTAGACAAGCACAGAGCGTGTAACCTTCCATGGCAAATACCAATTTACTTATCAAGCCGCACAGCTGTTTGGAAATACGCTAGTTCATCTGTGATGAAGTTCTATTTCAGACCTGAGAAGAAGCTGAGGAGCTTGGCCCAGAGTCCTTCTCAGTGAGCGGAGGAGCCTGCAACGGGTCCTGCCCTGGGAGGGTTCGGGCGCCTCTCAGCAGCAGCGTTGTTGAATACTCCTACTGCTTTGGATGTTGAAATGCTTCTTCAGAGCTCTTAACTAAAATCTTTAAGGTAAGTGTGGGTTGTAAAAGGAGCAATTATAACTTTTATAAATTTTATAACAATTATAAATTATAATTATAACTATATTTGTAAGAGAAATGAATTTATTGTTAATGAGAAGCTCTTGAGTAGACATCATACAAAGAGCAGGCAGTTTTAGCAGAATATACCTATACCTAAAAGGACATAATCAATAAGAACGGATGTGTCTGGGAGATTTCTGGGGTTTCAGCAAGTTTAAGACATCTAGGACAATGCCGTGATGAAAACACAACTTGGGATTGGAAACATCCTTCGCAGACAGCTAATTCTATAACAGCAGCAAGGCACCCAAGGGTGCCAACACAACCTGCCGCACTGCCCCACAGCGGGCACCGCTGCCTCCCACTGCCCCTGCTCAGCACAGCACTCAGGCACATGTTTTGGACCTGCAACATCAGTGAGATTGAAACATGTTTAAAAGCATTGCTGAAATGGGGCTTCACAGTACCTACGTGGCAACGACAGCCTCGAATTTCCTTTATTAACATATTTAGCAGGCCGTAAACGAAACAAAATGGTTTCTGCTCCCTCCTGAAGAAGAGTTTAGAAGATGGGGCTGAAGAGAAAGAAAACGATAATCCCACACTGCAGCAACACACGAGTCTTTCTACCCACGCCACGCAATCCAGGAGGCACTTGTAAGCCTTCCTTACGGCTAGGAAGGGATTTTCTGTTTCAGCTGCTGGGGCTGTATTTATCTGGATCAGTACCGGATTCAGGCACGAGGCCATTGTAAGCCAGGGCTCCCAGCTTACGCTGTGGTGCACAACCACAACGTCATGGCACACACGGCTGAGGGCCAGGCCTGGTGGGGACAGCCCAGCAATGCCCAACACGGACACCAGCAGCGAGCAATACTCCCCCTTGGTTCTCCTCGGAAATATGCCAATCGAGCTGGTCTCTGAAAATACCTGTTTCTGAAGGAGCTTTCAGGGATGAGCTTAACCAGGATATCTAACATTGAAGCACTTTGCTAGTGTCTGTGAGTCATCCAGGTTCTTTCTGCTGAAAGGAGAGGAAAAGCAAGTGATTCATCTCCTACTAAAATAGGTGCCCAAGGGAGGTGGGATGGAGACTTGCGTGGAGCTGCCTCTCTTCCAGGGAGCACCGAGAGTGCCTGCCTCACTAGCCCAGTCACAGCTCAGAACTTCTACATTTCTAATTTATATAAGTTTATTTATGCAGAATTAATTAGCACAGCTAACCCTAGCCTTTGCAAATTATTATTGAACAGCATGGGGAACCAGGAATAAAATGAACTAACAAAGAACAAGGCAATTAAAAATCCGCCTGTGTTTTAGAGGGGAACTGGAAAAAGTTTAGCAGACCTCCCTCTGCACCTGCAAGCAATGGGTAGAGGCAGAAGGCAGAGAGCCAAGTGTCTTGGTTTTGACAGCATTTACTTCTGAAGCACCTAGTGTTTTGACTGCTTTTGTGCTAAATTTGGTGGAAGAGATCAAACCTCAAGCTTCAGTGGAGAAATATGAAAAAGAAGCTCTATAACGAGGAGGGACAGGCTCACAACCAAGGTTAACTTAGTTGCAGCCCAGAGGTGCAAACTCTGTGCATATCTCTGAACTCCATTAATACTGCAAGACGTTTGCAGCAAATGCTTTCTTGCTCCTTGTTTTACTCCCATGAACTGGAATACAGCTGGATTAACTTTTGGATCAACTTTACTAGGTCTGCTGCTGAATTACACCTTTAAGGTACTGCTCACCGGCTTGATGGCTGACCTGGGCCCTTAGCCAGGATCTAGGCAGTGACGGGGCAAATCCTGGGGCAAGTCAAGCAGAACCAGATTCATACCCATCTTCCATGGTGCAGCTGCTTGCTCTGCCCACAGGCTGGCTCTACGTTCTATAAATCTAACCATTTTACAGAATTTCTCAATTTCATCCCCACAAAATTAATTCGAATGAAAAAACCTCATTGCTCTGTTTTCATAGAGTCATTCCTGTATTTCTAAATATTGCGCCCTGACCCTTTCTCTCACAGCAGCAGATACTGCCAAATTAAAACCACACACAGTTGTTGCTAGTGGTACTAATTATTGTTGCTAATGGTAAAAGTAACAAGATGATGATTAAAACGTATAGAGTACTCAGTGTTCCTTTGAATTGCCTTTAGGATAGTGATGTGCATTGCTGTTTAGCATAGATAGCACCAGAGTGAATAGCTATATTTTAATAGTGCTTATGCAAAATATAATATGGGACAAGAAAGGTGCTTAAGACTTACTCACTTGCACTGTCACTGAGAACGGGGTGAATATCGATCACATTCAACAACAGTGGCAGTGTTAAAAATGACTGCACAGGCGGAATAAACAATTAATAAATGAAACACAAAGAGAAATTCAAGCTCTTACTTTCCAGACTTCAGCTCAAACATTCAGATCCCTCCCTGCCTTCCTGTCCTTCCCCATTACCCCCATGCTAACAGCTTACCTCTTAGGGCAATTTTATTCAGTAGATCTTGGTTTAATATTGAGTTAACACCATCCCATACAAGAAAAGATTTGCAAATGAAAGGAGATATCCCCTTCAGCTTCTGCGATCCAACCATAACTCAGGATCCAATGTAAAGCAGCAAGTTCTATTTGGACACAACACTGAAAAAGCTTACCGGAATGAAAACCAACATACCCCCAAAAATCCAAACTACTAAACCAGACGATTTTTTTCCTTGATAAACAGAGGAAAGTTAATAATTGGCATAGCTTGAAAAGAACCCAAATGTTTCATACTTTGCCATCACATCCTTGCCATACTAACTCAGTAGAGGAGGTAATAAAAAAGACAGAATAACAGTATGAGTAAGGCAAGGTATGTACTTGGAAAGCTCAAATTGTTGTGGTCTCAAATAGATCATTCTTATCTCCTAATTACCTTGATTTGTTTGCAATTTATCTGTGAGACTGCATAAGCAGGGAGTATAGTGCAGCGTGCTTGTGCTGTAAAAATGAATGGGGCATCTCCTTGGTCCCTGAAGCACCGACACCTCTAACTTGCCAGCATGTGCCAATGAGTTGGCACAGATTTCCTTACAGAAACACTTTTAAACAAGAACAGATGATATTTGCCCCTGGAAGACACAAATAAATTTGGGCTTTTTTAGAGGTATTTTTGAATCAGAGTAAGAAGGATTCTTAGTCATGTGCTAGCAGGCATTTATGGATGGAAAGACTGAAACTCTAAGGAATCATCTGTTCGATTTTTTGAGGATCCCTTTCAGCAAGCAGAAAGAAACAACCTTTAGAAATGCATTTTTAATTAATTCACAGTGAACTCTGCTTAGCACAGTGGCCCAGTAAGAAGCGATACCTCAACTGACTATAACGCTCGATGTACGAGAAAAACGGCCCAGCAGCACCATTACCCCAGCACAGGAACAGAGGTGCAGTTTCTCCCTAAGCGTACAACTGGATGAGCTGATACTATCGAGGTAATTCACTCGAAGTGAACTTAAATTGAATTAGTTTTTGGAAGCTCCAGCTTTATTTCCCTGGTTTGTCTGCTTTAGCTTGCATTTCGCATCAGGCTTCTCACACAACCCAGCTGCTCTCCTATGGAAAGGGAACCCAAGATCCTCCTGAGAGAAAACAACTGTTAGAAACAGGAGTTCACACCTCTGTTCAATTTTTTCTTCCTAAATTTGATTCCAAGCCTCAACCAATGAAATTAACAATAGCATTATTACTTTACTTATTACCTCAGAAAGGAACAGCTTTGATCAAGTACAGCCTATTCTTTTTAGATGTTACGAAGCAATTTAATTCATTTATAAAAGATTTCAAACTGTCAGTACAACATCCAACATTATCATCTCAGACTTGAAAAAGATGGATGACATCACTTGTCCCCCACCAAATGTGCATACATTATTGATTATTCCAAAGCCTCATGAATAAAGTAATTTGTAATCATTAAAAATTAAAGAGAATGCTGCTGAACAGAAAACAAGAAGGGCAAATTTTGCTCTTGGCTCTGTTGCCATTCCCCTGCAGCGGAGCTGGAACCATTTTAGTGCATAAGAAAAAGAGAAATAAGGAACGTTGCCTCTCTGCATGGCAGACAACTGCTCAGAGCCCCTCAGGTGGTACTGCCCAAAGAGAAATCACGGGGGCAAAGGATGTGTCAAGCCCTGCTGAAGACCCATTGCAATGCAGCCTCCTGTGCTCAAGCACTAAGTCTTAGAGCAGCTCTTCAAGCTCCTCCGTGTTGGTCGGTGGCCCTCCTCTACCATTTCCCTTCTGCCCTACGTTTGCCTCAGGAACAGTCTTCTAAAGATAAAACACAGCCACCAACATAGGGGACATTTATCGTCTACGGTCACTAAGGAGGTTTACCTATGGTTACCGCATAAACTGCTGTGGTCCTTTAGTATTTCCAAGCAGATTTTTGCTCAGTAGCAATTTAAGTGTTTGGAAAATAAATGTCATTTTCATAATTATTCCTAGCAACATTTCATAAGAGCGTCATGGCTCTCCAACGCAGTCAAACCTTGCCGGCGCCGGTCCCCACCTGCCTGTGCACGCAGCGGCTGCTGCGCCAGTCATTACCAACTCCGTAAGTTATGTAGGTCTTGGGAATAATTAATTTTAAATCCTCTCTTCGTAGAACAAAACTGTGGCAAAGACCTGAAATCACAGTCACATTATCTAGCTATTTGTGAGGCCGTCCCAATAATGAAACACACATCCCTCTGGAAATGGTATGAGCTCTAGAAAAGGCTTTTAACTGACATTTAAATGTCAAGCTACTATGTTAAATGTTATGGGCATTTCATCGCTCAGCCCAGGAGAAGCATGAACACATCAACAGCTCCGTAATAATCAACCACATTAAGAGTTGATGGGCTTTGGCACCTGGAAAGACAACTACAGATGACGTATTTAACTGGGGCTGATGGATACCTACCTGATTCAGCTGCATGAATGCAAACCCAAACACATCTTCAGTAGGCCACAGGGAGTCTATCAAAATAATTATTTCAAGGATAATAAATTCATTCTTTCTGAAAAAGTCCTATTCCCAGAGTCATATTGATTCTTTTTGCTTTACTCACTGTGAGCCTGCCCTTATCCTACTGAAATCCTACTGGAGCCTTAAGGGCTAAAACCAAGTGAAAACTTGCTCTGTTCATCTTAAGGGAAAGCAGTAACTCATTGTCCACAGCCATGTGTTTGCCTCGAAGACCATCAGTGGTGCTACTCCATTTACAATCTACATTTGTCTGAAATGATCCACTAGCCTTGTACATGTAATTCAAAAAACGTACTAGCAATAATCTCTCTGAAGTAAAGTAATACACTGCAGTCCAATAAATTCTTTAAAAGGAAGAGGAGGAATCAGTCCCACTTAGCAAACCCAACACGTCTTTCAAAGCTGCAAAAAAAGGCTAAATAAAGTTAAGAGTAGATAGTAGACGTGTAGTACCAAAGCCACCAAGGAAGTAATGAAAGATTCAGATCAATATTTGATATTCCCAAACGCATCTCCAGAGAGCCTGCCATGGCTGTTAGAGAGTGGATCACAATAACAGTCATACACATGGTATTTGCTAATATTTGTTAGCATTTGTTAATATCGCACAGTCATTTCTGGCAGTGTATGTAGTGTGTCAAATTTTAATTTTCATTAGTCAGAGCTGCATTACCATAACTACTGGCCAAAAATACGAATTTCTTGAGCTCACCTAGAACTCTAGCTCTCTTCTCTGGCTAGAGCAGGCTTTCAAAATACAGGCACTGGTGTGGGAGATGGGGAATCAGCTCTGGAAAGGATAGGCTGTGCAGCACTGATCTCTGCAGTCTTCTCCCTTGGAGAAAGGCTACCAGTATCAGGGGAAATCATAGAGGGACAACCATCAGCAAGTTTGCACTCCTCTAATTACCCTCTGATACCTTCTGCCGAGGTGGTTAGCACCTAAGAAATAATCCTGCTTCTTCACCAATGCCTCTCTGGCTTGACAGCTGAAGTGACAGAGGATATGAAAACACGCCAAGGTCTGCTGCCAGCCCAGACACCTGGTTCTGTAGGGCAGTGGCTGCGACACCAAACACCTTTCCTTCTTCCCCCCATTCTGACGCTTGCACTCTCAACCATGTCTACAGTCTTTCATTAAAAACATATTAACAAATACCAAAGATTGGCACGTTATATGAGAAAGCAAGCTGGTTTTTTCCTGCCCATCCCTAGGCGTACAAAAAATAATGAAAATATAGACTATAATTAAGACTCCTAATCTTCACTGTATGCAAATGTAACTCCTTTCAAATTAACAAGAGCCATATATGCACTTATTATTGAGTGAGGGCCTATGTGAAGATTACATAGTGATTAAAGAAGTCAGCTAGACTTGTTTGAAAAAGGGCTGAGCTGATATTAAGCATTATTAAAAGACATAACAAATGACTTGGTACCAAGCAGTTGACAGTTCTCCCAGCAACATGCAATGCTCATCTCGGAAATGGCAGAGGTCCTGAATTTAAAAACTGCCTTCAGTATTGTCACTGAGAAATGATCGTATCATGATAAGCACTGAACCATGCATCACTGGGGTTGTGAACTTGATGCATTCTCTGCTCCTTTCAAGAACCAAATGACTAATTTCTATATATTGTATAGGATTGAAAAGTTATGGAATATTCTTTATGGTAGAGATCATTTGGCTCCTGGGATTCATTAAAATATCCTTGCATTATAACACAGCTAAGTAGCAGCACAAGCCAAGAAATTTAGCAAATTTACCATGGAGTTTCTGTCAATAGCAGGACTTGGCAGTTGTCACATTGACAGAGTTAATGAAATTCGTGGCTGGGGCAGAGAGAATCACACAGCTGCCATCAGCCATCATCTCAGTTTTGACAAGTGAGGCAAGATTATTATATTGTACCTGTGCCCAAGCGGATAATTAAGCTGTAATTTTAATGATTACAGCTGATATTATGGGGCAGAAATGCCCAGGTGATTTATGTAATCCATGCATACACATCACTAGCTTTCTATGTTCTGGCTTTCTTATGAAAATATCCTATACGGGAAGCTATACGTGGTCATTTAGGTCTCTGCTACAAACTCACCTACAAAGTCCCCACAGTAACACCTGTAACACTCTTGTAGTCTTGCCTTAAGGCCTTGCTGGTGCTCTGGGTTTTTTTAACTGGAGCAGCAGAATAAATTGGTCCGGCCTCCTTCCACGGCCTCCTTCCTCCTGGTTGTCAGGCCCAAGGATGCTAGTGGGGCATTCCTCCACACATGGAAGGTGAAAGGACAGGGTGACGTGCTGAGCCTTCAAATCTTTTGCCAGCTTTGGACCAGGGTCGCTCCTGCAAGGAGCTGGCAGATGACAGGCATGTCCCTTGTGCAGAAATAGGAAGGAAGAGAAGAGGACATACAGGTGCATTCTGCAAGTATATCTGCAGAATATCTGCCTGCGGGGGCATTCGCTGCCTTATGTATTCAAGGTTTAGAGGAAAAATGGGCTCTGCAGAACAATATTGCACTCAGCCCTAACAGCTACAGCAGCTGGAGTAAGAGAAGGACCTTTGTGTCACCCAAGTTATTGGGGATTCATTTTTGTACAGATTAGGGCCAATGTAGCATGTAAGCCCTGGATACTGTGACTGCTACCTTCTTGCTCTTAGCTGGTTTTCTATTAAAATTACCACATTACATTTCAAATCTGTGCTCAGCCTAGCACAGAAATAGCTAACACAGTGGGAGCTAAAGATTTCCCTGCCTGCAGGATGCCTTTCTATGTTTTGTGCAATAATTCATGGTCCTCTCTCTAAAATCTCGGTGGAGAAAAGTATTTAAAAGGAGATGACGCAGACCCTTCTCCTGATGCTGCCTGCAAGACCCACGATCTGTGCGTGGTCCCTGTGAACCGAGCGCGGAGCTGCTTGGGGTGGGAGTGTACAGCATCCCTCCTCCAACCACCTTCCTGACCAGATAAACCAGGTAGGAAGTGGGCATTTGCCAGACCCGATAAATTCAGTAAAATTCAGAGATACCCCTGTAAATAATAGTTTCTTTTTCCCTTGGTCAGCTTAATTTTCATCACACTAATTTTCTTAATGCTTATTAGCACTCTTACTTCTTTTCACAGGAGAAGGTTTGCTCTTAAATGGCAGTTTGAGACTCAAATTTCCCCAAATTGCCTTCTAGCATAGCTATGTTGATGCCTTACATACGGACCACCTTTCTCTATTTTATTCCACAACAATCAAATGACACTACAGAGATGCTTTGTTGTTGGCTGCTATATTTATGATGACTCTCTTGTTACAGACAACTCTGGTGCTGAATCACTACTGGCTATTGGAAATTTCTCACCTTTTAGAATGAATGCCTTTGAATGGCATTGGAAAGTCCTGTTCAAAACATAGAAAAGAAGCCCAGCCCTTTTAAGAAAGGACAATCGACATTTTTCCTTTGTTTATATACTCAGGACTACTTCAGGACTAATTAATTCAAGACTAACATAGCTTGATAGAGTAAAAGGAATCTAAAAAATTACAAAATTAAAAGAAACAAAGTTTGCTTAACATTAGCGTATATATTTTAAAAAAAATAAAGATACAAACCAGTCCCAGTATTGACTGCATACATCTTTCTTAGTTTCTAAAAACTATATACCTTTGATTATAGAAATGCAGTGGCAGGCATAATATTTCAGGCATGTAACTAAATTACATATAACTGCATTTGATAATAAGCTTCTGTATCCAGGCAATACGGCTGTGATATAGAGGTGCAATATCAAGCTGTAATACATTACTCTCATGAAGCCACAATTTCAGTTAGATAAATGTGACAATTAATTATACCAACTTCAGAATATCTCTTATGATTTTAGCATTTTAACAGAACATTTTAATTAATGGTTAAAAAGCAACTCCAGCACTATAGGCACTCAAGCTTCAAATGCAGGGAGCACTTAGTTTCTGCTGAAGCCAACAATGCTCAAGTCCTGTCAGCAGAATTTAGAGCTATTAAAAGTTTGACCAAAGTTATCTTAAACTTTATATTCTCCTCAAATATCACTTATGCATTTTTTTTTTCCTTCTAACCTTACAAAATATGGTGATTGAAACAAATTGTAAATATCCTGTCCAGTGTGATCAGCAAAGATACCTGATGCAAGAATAGAGAAGTAATCATATTACACTTGTAATTAGAACAGAAAACATTTAAGGTATCCTAGTAAGTCCAGCACCAGTTTTGTAGCTACAGTATCTTGTCCCTGGTTGAATTTTGCTTATTTCTGTCTCCAGAAATGGGAAGAAAAAATACTGACTGCACAATGTGCTGTCTCTGTTAGTCCGGTTATGTATCTGTTGTTCCACATTCTGCACAATCAGTAATTTTCTAGTAGCATGAGACTGGAGCACAGTATGCAGAAGGGAACAGAAAAGCTCTTCACTGTGTGGGCACCTGGTCACTGTCTGAGACATCTTTAAATGCACTGGGGAACATCAGACTGCCAACGGTGGACATGACTCTGCACTCTGCCTACTCCATTAGCCATGTGGATGATACTATTAAAAAAGGGAAAGAATTGATTTTTACACTGTTTTTGTATTAGTACAGTGTAGGTTTCCTCCATCACCAGTCTGACCAGCTCCCAGGTAGTTCTGTTCAGCTGCTACATTTCCTTGCAGCATGACAGGCAGGATGGGGAAAATGGGTCTATTGAGGCTCAGCTCCTATTCTTTGGATGCATGTTCCCACCTTGGAAATATCCACCTTTTCAGTCTTTAGACATTGCAAATGACCAGAAAAAGGAAAGTGGGCCTGATTTCCTCTAGAAACAAGCCTTCCAGGAGATACCCCTCTCTACGTGCCTCCCCATCACCCCTCCCTAACAACTTCTGCATGTTCCAGCTCAGCCCATCCAACTTGATCAGCTGGTGGAGAAAACAGGAGAAGAGCCTCAAGGACAGTTAAACTCCTACAGGTGCCGTGAAAACAGGTAATATATGAGCAGTAGACAGAGGAGAAACTTCCTACAAGTACCTCCATGGAAAGAAGAGCTCAATCATCAGAAACCATTACAGACTTCGTGTGAGAACCATGTCGTACAAAAGTTGTGGCCAAAAGAAAAGCTCTGTTCATACCAGCCCCCGCAGCACACAGCCCCAGCAGCTTTTTAACTTGCCACAGGCTGGCGTGGCTGTCAGACAAACAGCAATCTTACCTCTCCTGAGCACCAGTTCCTGCCTCACCACCAGCTCCTCCTCTGCACCAGCCTTCGTTCTTGTGCAGGTGGATCCTGCCTTTCTTCAGGGAAATGCAGACACACAACCAAGCTCAGTTTTAACGTAGAATACCGTCATCCAGAAGAGGTGGGAGAAATTACTGCTGCTGCTTTAGCTCCGGACTAAGAATTATAGGGAGTACTGGAGGTAAATAACACTCATCTGTACTTAGGTTTTGGTTTTCAGTCAATTCCATTGAAATTTTTAAAGCACCCTGAGCTGCACTGCAGAGTTAATGAATTCAGCAGATAACAATACCAGCATGAAAAGCTAAACTCAAAGCACACATCTCCATTTCAGTCCGATCAACGGTAATTGCGTTCTGCAGGAGCCAGAGCCCTTCTCACACGCAAACCTCCCACTGCTCTTGGTGCAGAAAAGCTGCCTGTGGTGAGGCTGCGGGTCCTGGCTTCCAGCTCAGGTGAGTAAGGCACAGCGAGACAGCGGAGCTGGGTGGGCTGCTAGCACTGACAGAGGAGCTGAAACAACGTGTGATTGAGGAGCAAAGACAAACTGAGTGGTAAAAGCCACTCTCCTGTGCTGTTCACTGGAGAGCAGAGCTTTCTTATGAGCTGGAGGCATCCTAGTTTCTCTGGGTGCAACACATACATGGGACTTGGCTGCCACAAAAGGCTACTGCATCCTCATAGTGTCTCAGACTCCCTAATGATCACTAAAAACTAGTAAGGTTAATGACCAAGACTAATAAGAAGCTAGTGATTAATCCGAGTCATCAACAAGGCAAGTCAGGAGCTTGGCATTAGAAGATGAAGCAGTCTGGCTGGTGAGATAGACACTGATAAACCAACTTTCTGCACATCCGTATGCTACCACATCTGCGCTTAACCCCATTTGAAGCTCACAAGAAAGTTACTATTTTCTGACATTAATATCTTCAAAGCTTTCCGAAATACTGAAATCAATCTCTTGAGTTCACTGTGCTAGAAGGTTAAAGAGATCCTTCATGTATCACTTAATTGGTAGAAGTTGTCACAGCTCCATGGGACTGTACTCAACAAAGCTCTGACAGTTGCCAGCAGTTGAGTATTTCTCCCCTCGACTCCAAAGTCAAAAACCACAGAAGGAATTAAACACTCTGGAAATGTTGCTGGAAGAGCAACTGGGCACAGGTTACAAAAATTCAAGTTTGCCTTTCCAGTCGATCTCAGGGCGTCTGAAAAGCCAGGGTGCCTGGCGGGTCACTGCATTAGGCAGCACCTACTCCGCGTATAAACATTTGGGTTTCTTTTCACCTCAATTTGAAAACCATGCAAGCTTCCTGCAGGCAGACTTCATAACCGAGGCCTTAATTCACACCACGGAAACTTCAAACATCAACAGAGAGGATTTCTGACCATTACTGCATATTGAAAGATGGTGTATTGTGTCTTGTCATACAAAAGCCCTTTCTGCCTGGAATCCACTATAATTTCTTTCCCATTTAACAATGTACTCAAAGCACCTCTTCTCATTCAGCACCCAATCTCTCTGTATGCATGGTCATGAAGGTAACTGCTTATATTAACCACAAACACTGGGAACGATGTTCCCTTCTGCTGCCTGGGACTGGTGCAAGTCAAATCCCCTACAGGTGGATTTAGAGGACCGGGAATAAGAACTGAAGCTTCATAGAACCTCCTGCCCTGCTCCCGGGCTGTGCAAGCCGGGCTCACCGTCCCACTCCAGGACGGACACGCTCCGCACAACATGGCCTCTCTCTGCTAATCCCTCGGCACAGATTCCTGGCAGAGCTGGCTCGCGTTTTGGTGAGGAACTTGAGGTGGGCAGGCAACAGGGAAAGTTTGGGTCATTAACATAATATCATTAACACAACATCATTAACAAACTGTGCAACAAAGTCAGGAAAACAAGTGTTATCATTTTGAGTTCTTAGAAGAATTCAGTCCTAGATGTTTAACTGCAGGTGCAAGGGGTCTCAGATTAGTGCAAAGAAGACGTGACCATATCTGGCTATTATGAGAATGAAAGCTCAAATTCTCTCCCATAATAGAGATCACAGGCAATTAAGCAAGTTTTGTTCTGTACATTGATAAATCCTGGGTTACCACACTGAGCTGCCACTAATGGGCCTGAGACCTGAAACCAAACCTTCCATAGGGAGTTCTCAGATTTAAAGAACATTCACTGTAAATCATCAGTTCATCTCACTACCCTGTTAATTGTTGAAAAGAATTTGGAAAGAAGATATGGGTGTAGAAGGGTGCTGTATCGGGCTGTTGTACTCCAAAACACAAAGAGAGAGAACTATTCCTGACACAGTGCATGTCTCTGCTCTTTCAGCATTTGTGTAATTATAGCCAAGTCTTTTGAACATTCAATGCATCTCACAGAAAATGAGACATCCACATATTGTGGCTTAATGAAAAGAACTGAAGGAAATGTACCAAATTATTGGTTAACAGGCAGCTGCTTCATAAATGCTTTCTCCCATCTGTTTTCTCCTTCTCCTTATAACAGCTCATTCAACCTAATGCCTATAAAATGCTGAGCCCAATGTTTCAGGGCTTCTCTAAACTCTCCTGCCAGTGTTCACAGGCAGCTTCAGCAACCTTGTCCTGGATTTGTGTCGTGGTTTAACCCCAGCCAGCAACTAAGCACCACGCAGCCGCTCACTCGCTCCCCCTCACCCAGTGGGATGGGGAAGAAAATTGGGAAAAGAAGTAAAACTCGTGGGTTGAGATAAGAATGGTTTAATAGAACAGAAAAGAAGAAACTACTAATGATAATGATAACACTAATAAAATGACAACAGTAATAATAAAAGGATTGGAATGTACAAATGATGCACAGTGCAATGGCTCACCACCTGCCGATCGACACCCAGTTAGTCCCCAAGTGGCGATCCCCCTGCCCCCACTCCCCCCAGTTCCTATACTAGATGTGATGTCCCATGGTATGGAATACACCGTTGGCCAGTTTGGGTCAGGTGCCCTGGCTGTGCATGAGAAACTGAAAAATCCTTGACTTTAGACTAGACACTACTGAGCAACAACTGAAAACATCAGTGTTATCAACATTCTTCTCATACTGAACTCAAAACATAGCACTGTACTAGCCACTGGGAAGACACTTAACTCTATCCCAGCTGAAACCAGGACAATTTGGTAGCTCCCACCGCTGCACGCACCCTGGGCACAGCCAGCGAAAACATGTGCTCTTGTGCAAACGCACCCCATCGTGCAAGGCCGTGCTGAGAGCAGGGACAGCTAACGCTGCAGTCCATACCAAATAATAACAATTAAAAACATATTTTCAGACCCTAATGCTAACAAACCTATCAATACAGGTTGAGTTCTGCCACCTTTCTCTTAAGCTCCCTCATTTTCATGGAGTCACTGAGTGATTAGATACAGCTGCGTTAAGTAAATGCTGCATTCACGAATGCCTCGCACAAGTCTGCCTCTGGGAGAGTCATTAGACTAAACACTCTGTTTTGCAGACGGATAACACACAGAAGATTTCCAGCAGCACAGCCGGAGCAGGTCCTTCTGCTCTCCTGTGAGATTTCAGGTGTTAGCCACTGGCAGAGGATTGTTGCTGGACAGAAACAAGCCTGCTCTATGCCTGCTCCGCTCTCCAAATTGTCTCCTCTCGTGCCATCTACCTGCTGCCACGTGTGGTATTAAGATCAACAAACACTGATAAGGGCCAAGTTTTCTCAGCCACAGGGATGTCAAAGGGATCAGCGGATGGTGGCTTCGTTGGGTAAAAACTCTTCTGATGTCAAGACGATTCTTGAAAATCATGCCCAGACAGACAGCACATTGCCTAAGGAGGGGAAAATACTTTTCTTTTCCAGCCGTGCTCTACCTCTCACATGCAGGGCTACATCCTGTCCTGCTGATCCAGCTTAATCTAACATAAGAGCAGACAATGGAAATCAAATCCCGCCGGCTCCCCGAGGAGCACACAAGAGCAGGTGTTTGCAGAAGTGCGAGCAGTGAGAGCCATCCACCGACTCCCATGCTCCCTGCTGTGGAGCTCAGCCCAGTAATCTCGGTAATATCTACACTAATTCCTTCCTAATTTACCAAGCTAGCAAACCTGCAGAAGCAAACAGGTGTGTGTACTTGTTTGATTTTTTTTTTCCCCCTAGCAAAAAGAGTGATTATATTTCTCTTCATTCCAGCTAGAGCTGCTATCATAAAATATTCAGCTCAAGCCATCCTGTTCCACATTATAATTACCTGCCAAAAATTGCTAACA
The DNA here is from genome assembly GCF_964188355.1 of Buteo buteo. Taxonomy (NCBI): domain Eukaryota; kingdom Metazoa; phylum Chordata; class Aves; order Accipitriformes; family Accipitridae; genus Buteo; species Buteo buteo. The sequence goes on along the minus strand of NC_134194.1, from coordinate 18,554,781 downwards.
GATCTGCTTCTGCCATCAACATGAAGCTGGCTAATCCTCTGGGAACCTCTTTTTAATTAAACACCTAATACAGTATGATAAACATTGAAAATATGCACCGCTCCTCTATTAAGAATGTGGCTTGATTTCTGAAGTGCACCTAATCAATTCAAGTGTAATATTTACTGTGGCAGCAAATCTTTAGGGCTTAATATTTCAGGTAAAGGTTGTTTTAGCAATTCTATTAAGAGAAGGAATGAGTGAGCGCAAATAAAACACAAAATCCCAATTCAGCTTGATTGTTGACTCCAACCTTGGGTTTCCCTTCTCAGCTGCTCGCACTGACCAAGCACGCGAGTTTGGTGTGCTCGGCTCCGGGCCTTTTCCTTTCCCCTCCTGGTCTGGATTGGTAGTTTTAACTGGTAACATTCATCTGATCTGTAAATGCATCTTCCATCCCTCACCAACAGGGCAGGGGCTGTGAATATCTCATGTAAAGCAAATTTACACTCATTAAGCTCTAGCCCTGTAGCATGCCCACCTCTTCTTTCCTTTGGTCCATCTCTCACCTCCATCTTGGTCTCACAAAGAGCCAATCCTGTTACCGCAACCTCAGCGTCACCAAAACGTCCTCATGGACCCTCCATCACAACCAAATTATTATTATCTATTTACCTGCCAGGCTTGGAGTGCATCTCTCTACCTGATACATCAGAAGAGCTTCATAAGTATTTTGACTGCAGGGATTTTACTAACAAAGTTGCTGCAAACCGTTGTTTGCAATATGTAGGGGTGCACACAGATTCAAGGGTACAGTGCCGAGAGCGTCACCCTCGGTGTCCAGCTGAGTGGGGATGTAAGGAGCCAGACCCGCTTAACCACCTGAGGCAAGATGGGAGCACAGTCCTAGGGAACTCCTCTCCACAGGCATTCCTGGCAATATTATTGAATCCAAAAGTCCCAGAAAGAAACCAGAGGTAAAGGATTTTAAGGATCAAACCACACAACCACTGATGACAAGGGATAGCTACCACAATTAAGACAGATTATAAGAACTGTTATATGAAGATCTTGTTTTCTGGTGAAGAACACATCCCAGTGCAAAGTCATGAATTATTTAAAAGCCGTGCAAGCCGACCTGGTTATTACTACAGTAAGGATTTGAACAAAGAGCAATGTTACAGAAACTCCCTGTGTTTTGAAGGCAACCCATCCAGTATAATAAAACCTACTTTTGAATGAAGAGGACGTACAGCCTAGGCATACTGATCTGTGCTCCCTGAAAGGAGGCACATTCATGGCTGTGAACGTGTTACTGTTAGTCTTAAGGCTCTGAGATAGATGGAGTAAGATTAACACTTGTCCTCTGATTGGGAAACCCAGCTCCCAGCCCAGAGATGGAATTTTCCACATGCAAGCTGATTTTACAAACCATATTTTCCTGACGTTTCATAATCAAGATTTTCATGCACCTGGAGACAGGGAAACAAATGAGGCTGAGAAATCCCTTTACTCTCAGCTACTCCAGAGCAACTTCCACAGTGAGTGCTTTATGAAGTGTGGCAAAGACGGGTGCTCCTTTTGCCAGAATAGCAAATTTCCAGGGCTTAAGCCGTAGCTGTGATGTCCTATCTGGAACAGGATGTTTAGTTGTAATGTTGCATATACTCATGTAATAAGCAGGATCCTTTTCGCTTCATCTGGAAGAGTGAATTGCAGAAACAAATCAAGCTGTCAGGGAAATGAGGACATCTCCCCTCTGCCAATAGCTAAAGCCCCTTATTTCTGATTCAGTTCACAGGTGCACTCATGCATCTGTCACTGAAATCAATGGGACTTGAACTTACAGATCCCAGTGTAAATTTATGGATTGAAAAGATTCTGAAAAAGCATTTAAATACCATGAGGCCAAAGGCTGTCTGAAATCACATTCACATGTTTTTCTGTAACCACATCAAGTAGCAAACATAGCCAGTGTCCCTAAGCCAGGACAAATAAAACTACCCAATAAAAAAAATAAAAGAAAAAGCAAATATCAAGAGAAAATATATTATAGTGGCATTTCTTCTAATCCAGATTTCAACTTTTGCACAATTTCTCCTAAGTGCGACCAAGACAAGCTGCCTTGCAATAAAAAAGGCGCTATTGAATGCATTCAATAAAGACCATCTCAGCTCCTCAGCTACAGCCCGTTCACAGATGCTAGAAGCTGAACGCCAGAAAGCTTTGCAGAGGGGATTATGCTCATAAATGATACATGACTTAAATTCGTACCATGCTTATCAATACTCAAGCAAAAAACCATCGAGAGTCTCTCTGGACTGCCATCCCCACAGGCTCGGCAATGCAAGAGTTTGAGCCTGGTTTGCAGAAGCCACAGCTCCTGACTTCATTTGATACCAACTCCTGGGCGCTATTATTTGGAGGACAGGGACTCTGTGAGACATCCTCTCACTGCCAGCCCAACCTTTGCATCACTGCAGGGGCTGCCACTACTGTCACCTTGGTGCTGGAGAGGGTCAGTGGTGTGGGCAGCAGTGATCTCAGCAGCATGCAGCTTTTCTTAATGTGCAAACACCTGGTACAGGGAGCAAGGCCGGCACACTGGACCACCTTGCTCCTCCTGTGGCGTAAGGAGGTGGCACTATCATTCCACCTAAAAACAGCATAAAAAAGGAATTAGCTGCAGTTTCTTGCTCCTTAGTTATAGATACCTTTAAGAAACACCATAAATGTCAAGCTCTGTTTTCCTGATGGGGTTTTCAAAGGGCCGTTAGTACAGTGTCAGATCTGTCTTGGCCTCTCCAAGGAGATGAACCTGCGAGACAGCAGCTTGCTTTCCACCTGCTTATTCCACAAGACATTTGTTCACATGTGGCTGACCCAAACCTTGCAGTCATACATGAGAATCCTAACAGTGGGCTGCCCGAAGGGTTACACTCAATACTGCACTCCCCTCTCCTCCCAGTGTATACACCTGCCTCTGAAAATCAGGCCCTTCAGTAAGCAGCTCTCATCCCCAAGTCTTCACTACCGGTTACAGGTTTCTCCGGTTCATCTACTTACACATGCACTGCAATTTCTGCAGGACTTAAGAGCTACTTCCCACCCTTGTTCAATCCTCAGTGTCACCATCTCAAAATGGAAAAGGAAGAAGAGTTTTAATCTTTCCCTTTGGTATTCGTTTCTAGGAAGAAATACATTTTTTCAGTCCTTTTCCCCCAGTACCTTCATCCTGAATGGCGACACCAGAGCTGAGCTGGTCCCAGGGCATTGCACTGCTGTTCCCAGGGACAGCCAAAGAGCGCATGAGCCAGAGAAAGGTGCAAGCCAAGTAGTCAGACATACCCACCAACCACTGAATTGCAGTCATCTACAGCGAGTATCAAAAAGCCCAAAGGCCCCAAAGCATTTCTTAGAAGCCTTTAGTTGCTGTTCTCTTTTTCTTTTTTCAAAGAAAAACTAAGACTGCATATCCTATCATTCTGCTTTCACCTCTGTAAGCAGAACCATGCTGTCTGCAGCTGATGCCAGCCAGGACTTCAGAGAGGAGGAAAACACCCGTTCAGCCAAGAGAGTAATGCTAGCTGTCTAAAAACATGTAGTATTTAGTAGCAGAGAGAGATGATCTACCAGTCCTCCAGAAAAGCCTTTGTAATTCTTTTTATATTTATGGAAATGAGCACACAGGGAAAATGTATGTGCAAATAAATCATTCATCAATTAATAAAAAAAAACCAGAAGAATTTAGGTCATGAATATAAACTTCCCTGCTCTCAACACACTGAAATCTCTGTTAGGTCCCTTTTAAGTTTCAGCAAAATAAAGGGGTTAATATCTATTTTTCCAACGGTATCAACTTCACTAAGTTAGCAGTCCAGTAAGAACTATGCAAAACTTGCAGAAATCATCCCATTTCTGCATTTGCCATGAGAAAGAGCAGCTGTTTCATGTGCCATAGCAAACACCAGGTGCCAGAGAGAGTGACTCCTCATGATTGCTTATCTGACACTATGGGAACTCATGCTGAACTACAGCAATTTGTAACAACCAGGTATTGACTAAGGGCAATGATAAAATTCCTCCAAAACCCAACAATATTTCAAAGGAGGGTTTCTTACTAATATCTGTGCTTTTGGTACTTTTCAAGCTGTAATAGGAGCAGATTTTCAACAAGAAAACACAAGGAAAGTCAGTATATGGTTTTACCTGAGACCTTCTCTGCAATTTCTGTGTCTCAAACATGGAGAATGGCCAGTGTCTGCATGGGGGTCAGGCCCACAGAAATAATGTATAATTATGGACAAATTGATCTTCTAGGTTTTAGTCCAGGATCCTGGTAAAATACCGCTGACTTCTCCACATTCAAACAATTATCAGGTACTTAAATCCTTTGTCAAAAGCAAAGCATCAGCAAAACAAAACAAAACAAAAAACAGAGGAGGGGAGGGAACTTCACTATAAGCTTTCCTTCAGTCAATGTCTCAACAAAAATAAAGCAGCCCTGAAGGACTCTGCCGCTGCACTCACCTCTTCCTGTTGCAAGGACTCACGATCTCCAAATGAGCTGTGTGCCATAGAGCTATGCTGTTGTCAGTTAATTATCCCTGGTCTTGTTGTGAGAACAAGTTTTAAAATGAAATTGTCATCAGATTAATGGGTACTCTGCAACTGGGATGAGGGGATACACCATCCTGGGTCTGATCAACAGCAGTCAAGAAAAAACAGCTGAGATTTCCTAGCAGAGCAGCATTGATACCACTCTTGGGTCCTATAAATAATGGCCTAATTCAGCCTACCCTTGCACCTGGAGATCAGGGTTATACCTACAGTACGACACAACATGCAGACTGTGGGACAAATGCAAGTGTGACAAAATGAGCTCTGGATCCCAAAACCAAATAGTCACACAAGCATGGAACCTGCTGCCCCGGCTGTTAAGCACATAGAAAATTAATGCTCCTCTGCTCAGGTACAGTGCCCTGCTACCCTCTGCTTTCTCTGTCTTCTTAAATTCACTTTGGATACCTCCACACTGGCTCCATGAAGCACTCTAGTTTCCTATAGTTTTAGGAGAGATGGTTTAACTAGAGACAGCGGCTGTGAGGGGGTGTCTTCCCACCCGAACAGATTAGTTTTCCCAGATACCGAGGCCTGAGGGATCGCGGCCAGCCCACTCCTGGCATTCCAGTGCAGCACAGCACGCGTGTCACCCAACAGCTGACCCAATGCAAAAGAGAATTCCTTAAGTTTCCTACTTGGCTGTGCCTTCTCATTAAGCATTCGGAAGCGCTCATTATATGTCTTTCAGCAACTTAGCTTTTGAGGATGAAACTTTCTTGCTACTCTGGTTTTTGTAACGACAAAAATTTGCATTGTATCAACTTCAGACAGAAAACAAAAAGCTGTCCCTTGCTTCTCCCTGCCAAACCAAGCAAGGGAAAACAAACTTAAAAACCCCTAAGCCCTACCACTACCACTATAAAGTCCCATATCTGAAATTTTATGGAAAGGGATTTGATAAACTCACTTTTTCACTGACCTCCCTTAGCCAAACACTGTTGGGATACACGTTTACAAATCAGGCTTTGGTCTCTAAATAAAAAAAAAAATTGTGACTTCTCCCTGCCTCTGACCTCCACACGATTTGCTAAGGTGGTAACTCCTAACTAGTGCAACTCCATCGGTTCTTCCCAAGGCAATCATCGCACAGATTTGAATGTCAGTGTCCCATTTGTAGCCCAATCCTGGTTTTCTGTTTCCTGGAGGAAGTTAAAAATATGGGGCACTGTACAGATTTTAAGCACCACTCTTCAATCAAGTGAAATATTAAAGCCAAAACTAATTCAGTGGCAGGCAATAAGCATTGGGGTATCCTGCCTTATCTAATTTGCTGTCATCTGCAGTAATCTCTGCTATTAATATTACTGTGAAGAACATGTCAAAAGCTTAAATTCATCACTCCAGCATGGTCATTTAGGGAACGTGTGCCAGCAGGAGTGATTGCTCCTCTTGCCTCCTCAGCCTGTGGTCTGAATATTGAAACCCCAACTGCAGTGCAGCAACCAACATAAAAATAACTGCCCAAATAGCTGTGCAAGGTGTACGGCCATCAGAGATTGGTGATAAATATTCAAGAGAACTCGAGTAATATGTGGCAGTCAAAGTCCTTCCAGGAACAGCTACCCATCATTGAATGTGGGATATGAAGCATCTGTGGTTCCCGATTACAGTACGGACCCAAAGAACAGAGACAGACCAACCATCAGTCTTCATCTGATGTATAATTTGCCTTTTTGGGTTGTATTAACAAAAACAATTAGAAGATGAACGGACCAAGGGGTTGTTAAACTCACACAATGCAGTGAATTGCTGCTTCCCTGGGGACGTGTTCTCCGCTAGAGTCACTTGGTCAGAGTCACAAAGGTCACACAACTGGGGAAGAACAAGGAACAGAGAAGGCCCAGGTCAGACATGATACGGTGGCACAGAAACAGCTAGTTTAGAGGAGGTCTCGCTGGCTACAACCTTATGAGACCAAATCCAGGTGTCACACCAGCTTCGCTGGCAGGGTCTCCCTTGGCACACGTGCAGTAAAATTGACTCACTGGTTCAGGAGAAGAAAAGCGGGAGGTGGATGGAGGGCATTGCAGGTACAGCTGCACAGCACGTGAAGGCCCATATATGTTGTGTCAGGGGAGCCATCCCTGCCCTGGCTTTAGTCTGGAAGCACAGATGAGGATAACAGCAACTGTAAGGACCCAGGTGCCAGCACGTGCTGTAAAAGCCTCCAGGGGCTTCCCCCCCCATTTCTCTGCTATTGCTGGAAACACACTAACAAGACTGTGCCTGCACACACCACAATAACCTCTATTTGCTCTGCAGACATATCGACAGTGTTTCAAATCAGAAACTTATGCCTCACCCCACACCTAAGTATTAAACTGTTCTGTATGTTCTGATATCTCCTCCCAATTAGACCTTCCTTCCTACAAAGTATATTTCTCATTTGATCTAATTTAATCTTTCTATTCCTTAGTGAATACCCTGACCTAAAATAAGATAACAGTACCTTATAAAGCAGAAAACAACAAATGACAGCTAAGTAACATTGCTATTATATGAAGGAGAACCGAAACATGGAGAAAATACTTAAAGACAACGAGAAGAATATGTCTAAAGCTATCTCTGCAGCAGAGTTGCATATTGTCCATCAAATATGTTGGACAGTATACCCTGTGCTGGGGGGGAGCTGAGGGAGGACATTTTCCTGGATCAGTTGTAATCCGAAGCATCCCCTGCCAACTTGGGCACTAGTGCTGACAGATGGTATGTGATGCTCTTCAGTACTAACATAGCCGGCGCAAAGCTGGAACAAGGGATAGGAAATCCAGTTCAGCATTATTCAGCTGCTTTTGGATATAATCCAAGAGAAATAACCCATTGCTTATCTCATGGCAAAACCACACCACTGTGTACTAGCCCTATCTTTATCGCAGTGATTACACGAGGCAAGAAACTCCCCCAGCAGAATCCCAGCTACAATTAATTGACATCTAAAGGCCCTTGCAAATCATACTTGATGCTCACTGTCCCCTCAAAACCTATTGCTGTTATTAGCTATGGTCACTGATTTGTTGCTGTTACTTAGACTAATAAATAGTACAACGTACTTTATCCCTTCAGTTAGAGGTGGAAACCACTGAAATGTTGTCTTAAGAGATCGGAGTTACATTGTGGAGCAGCAAAACACGAATCTGCTGAATGAAGAGGTGTTGGGAGGGAGGGAGAGCCCCAGGCAGTCATTAACCCTGCTGATGCCCATGACACAGCTCAGCTTCTACCACCAACCCCAAATCTTGTGTTTTGTTGGCAGGCTTGGGCCCTGCTAGAACCAATACAGAGTCTAATAACTAGTCCAGGAAGATCTTAAAAGTTTTACGCAAAGCACATGCTGAACTCTCTTACAGAGCACACGACAAGGTGACCACCAAGCTCTCAAACCTGGCTGGACATCACTGCTTACATGTCACAAAGCACAAACACCACCAGAGATTAATAGAAAGTTAAAAAAAAAAAAAAAAGTTTAACAACTATCTGCTGTGCTTCAAGACATTTTTTACTACAATCATTTTAGATTTTTATTTTTCAATTTCTGTTTACCAATTTGGATTAATGACAGATTTTGAAATACAGAGAAATTTTCTGCAGAAATGTCAACACTGAAGCTCATACAACTGGTACTGGAGCCTACTATGGGTAACAGTGTAAAAAGTTACAGCACAAGCTATGAAGACTTAAAAGTGAATATAATTATTTACGAATAAAACTGGCATCCCAAGCCTGAAGAAGTCCTTCATTACTGCAGGCGTGCCCAGTCATCCTTCCATCCTTCTTCAGCCCCCCGGACCCCGTGCAGCCGCCTCTCGCACCAGCCCAGCTGAGCCCTGTGCCGTTGGCCGCAGCGCAGGGAGACGTGCTCACCACCACCTCGGGCACCGTGGGATGGGCAAGGTTTGACCTTGCCCTACTCTCACCCCACGCCTTGCAGCAGGACCCGGTTATCAAATGTGCTGCCCCTTCGCTCACATATCCTTGACCAGCTCTAAAAGCAAAGCCACTGAAAGACCAGAATTACAGGTGGGTGCCCGACCAGCCAGCACGGCCCTACAGCTGCTCTTGGCTCTCGCACGGCAACTTTGGCGTTCCTGAGCTGATGCACAAACACCTCACCTTGTCCTTTGTGGAAGTAGGACCACAAGGAGGGGAAGCCTTAACTGCACCATCTCCCATGGGGATCCCACCATGCACAATGGCAGCAAAGTAGGAAAAACCAAAGCGAACCTGAGCCCAACCATATGGTGGGCAAACCGTGACAAAGAGCCCAGTTTGTGCAAAATGCTTCTAAGTTCTGCGCTATTTTTTTGTGTTTTCATATTTGGTTAGGGGTTTTTTTTAGCATTCGGGCTTCAAGCAAATCAGTCAATAATAAGTCAGCACAGAAGACACTCAACTCCTTGCTGATGGGGTCTAATGCTGTCTGATTAATGCATTTATTACACACATTGAATAATTTAATTTGTTTCACTCACTTTTTCATTGTCTGGCTTTTCAGCCTAATGAATACATTAATCTGTTTACCCCCAGCAGCAAACAAGAGTTTGTGGGATGATTTTTTTTCTTTATTACTCCATTCCACTACCCCACACTGAAAAACTTTAACCACATCTCTCCCAGACATTGATTAGGTTTTGAAATGTTTTAATCAATAATCATTATAAGTCTGATTGTACCTAGAGGGATGAGATGATAAAAGGGGATTAGTGTGGCCAACATGTGTCACATTCCCTTGAAGAAAAAGAATCCAAAGAATAATAAAAACACAAGGTAGGTTGAACGTCCATACAAGGTACCCAGTTTTGCACATTGTTCACATCAGACATAAAAGCAATTTTTGTGGATTTGGGTTTTTTTTTGTTGGTTTGAATTTTTTTAACTTGATGGCATTCAATAGTAAATAGAGCTTGGACTGGTTCTGAGAAAAATGTTTTCTCAAATCCTCCCATAGATATATTCTCCAGCAGACTTTCAATGACTTTCCTATCTGTACAGGGGAAAAAAAATACTGTGAAGCCGAGGCTGATCAAGATATGTTGTAGTGTAACGGTAGACTTGGAAAATAATCCAGAAATTTTCTGGTTTGGGTTTTTTTACTGTACTATCTAGTTCAGAAAGAAGGCACCCAAAAAAGACATTAATAAAACCTGCAGAAGGAGTTTCCAGAATAAGAGACCTTTCACTGATTAACTGATATTTTTGCTGTGTGCTTGCCATTGGGACAGTGTAGATCAAAGTACACCCTTTTCCAGGGTTTCCAAAAAAGGACATACTCGTTTTAAGGAGGGAAGAGAGGAAGAAAAGGTCCCCTCAAAATTATTCGCACGTGAGAAATGGATGCCACATATTCATTGATGGCAGACTTGAGATGAAGGAGTGAGACGATGGATGGGTGCCTGTCAAGGTCCCTTCTCCCAGACAGGCTGGGCCAGAGAGGCTCCTGCCAGCTGCCTGCGAGGACTGCTCGGCTCTCCCTGCAAGCAGAGCACGGGTGCTGCAGAAGGGACGCCGACATGGAAAGAACAATCTGGGAAAAGCTAACTGAGACTAACTGAGATCTGTATTCAGAAGAGTTTGAGAGACTGTAACACTGCACAGTAAATAGGTTATGCGCATCCTAGCAGGCAACCCCCAGTACAGCCTTCTTCCTTTCTAAATAATTGCCATATATTTTAATTTTTTTTTATTGAATCCTTTCTGTGATATGTAATGCACTTATCTTGCTGTTGGTATTAGTGGCTCAGGGCTGCCACTCTGTATTACATTCTGCAGGGCTCTCATCAATACGGGATTTAGGTACATGGAGAGATGCTGGCAGGTAGGCTGTGGACTTGAGCAAGCCAGCCACGTGCCCAGGGAAGGGCAGCATTTGACCCTCTCATAATTGTTTCATATTCTCTTCTGCAGAAAATATCAAACAGCAATTCACTGGAGAAAGGACAATAATTTTTCACATACCACATGAAAGAAATACCAGCCTGGTCTGCACTAGATTGTATGGGACAGTATGTAATACATTGCTAGCAAGTTATGACATCGATTCGTTCCTTGAATTGAATTTGTTCACAGTAATGAATGTATTACTTGTTCCCTGAAGGCCCCAGTCTTTTCTCACACCTTTATTGATCAATGGTTTCTAACTTTGAAACTATTTGCAAGAAGTGATTAACATAACTTACTTTCTAGTCTTAAAAACAGTGCAAGCAATTAGGGTTTGTACAGCAAGCCCCTGCCTAGCCAGGAGTAAAACTGCTGGAACTGGGTAGCATTATCTGATACATTAGCCTATATTTCAGCACAGAAAACAGTAAATGGTTGTATCAACACTAAACTGAAGCACGTTCATCTCTGAAATCACTCTGTACAACATGGAGGATGGGCTAAGAAGAATTAATGGCTACTGCAAAATCTCTTTATAAAGAAGTGCATGGAAATAACTGGGAAAGTGTGATTCTTAATCAAAAGCAATAGCATAATTCTTGGCTTCTGCAACACAACCAAAGAATTAATAAAAGCTTGTTGGGGGGAGAGGACAAAGGAAGGTGAGCTGAACAAGATTTCAGGAGAGATGCACAATGTAGCTGCAAAGGTAAAGATGAGATTGAAGCAGATGAACACCACTCTTGAACCTTTTAGTAATTTTTAAAAACAAAGTAGTTAATTGGGTTGCAGTCTGTAATAGAGATCTATATTACCCATTCCTTCACCTAAGCTCTATACCATAAAGAAGTGGCAACAAACCCATACAGATAACTGCTTGGCAAAGCTGGCAACTACTGGAAGAGCCTAAATGAAAGCAGAGGGAGGGAGGGAGGGCAGACAGAAAGCCTGACCTGAGACAAATGTGGCCATGCCTGGAGCTCTTTAAAAAGCCTGAAAATGGAAAATAAGTTGTGCTGTCATGCCAAAATGGTTCTCTCTAAAGCTGCTTCGTTTGCTCTCATTTGCAGAAGGGCAACAATCTACGGGCATTTAATTCACGTATGAAGCAGGCACAGCGACATTGCCGTAAACTCTGCTGAGGGTTAGGAAATAACAGCTTGCATCTAGCTAACATTTTCAAATATGATCAGCTTCAAAGAATATATGCTGCAATTGAAGAGTGATAATTTCTTATGTAATCCAGAACAGAGCTGGGTTTTCATTTTTAATAAATTGAAGTTAGAAAAATTTGTTTTCCTGCCCAGGATTCCAAAATGACATTAGAAAAACACAATACATTTTTAGAGCAATAGACATTAGCTGGACAGTAATTTCTACTCCTAATTACAGCTAATCAAGATGACAGTGGTCTCTGAACAACAGCATTGACAATTGTAAGAGGAAGGAGCAAGAGTAGCACAATGAAAGCAATGCAACAGGAGAGTGTGATGGGGTGAGAGCACACACTCCCCTCCTTTAGGAATTTTCTCTCTAATCTTGGTCCTAACCCCAATGTCAGCTTTCAAACTCCATCACTCCACCTGAAGTGACGATAGAAAACATTCGATATAGATGTCAAACATTAAAATTGCCCCAAAGCCTGGATGGTCTCGGTTCCTCCAGGGGACCTGCAGTCCAGGGGCTTGGGGAGCTGACTGCAGTCTAGATTCAGGTGGACTTTTGACGAGGCTTCAGGCATAGGGATGTTCCTCGGTTTGGTAGATGCTTTTTAATGCAAATGCTTTTTAATAATATTCTAATCTTTTAGGGGCTGATTGCCAAAAGTTCGTGCTGTGTTTAGGGAGTGTATATCAAGTTGGTGTCCTGAAAGCCTTGAACCTGTGCTACATGGAGCTTGTAACGTTACCGATATAATCCCCAGGGGAAAAAGCAGCAGTCTTGATGAAATTATCCAGAAAATCCTTGTGAAGTTTGGGAAGCCCAGCAGTAGCCTGTGAATATTTTGAAGGTCTTTGACATTTTATCTCCCCCTCTCTGAACACACTATGGTCACAGCAGGGCTGCAGTGCCATGTGCTTTCAGACAGCAAGCACAGAAAATGAAGGTTTTAAGTGGGAAGAAGAAATAGAAAAATGATCTCTTTGTGGACAATACTTAATCTGGAAAAGACATATTTTGATAGAGGTTGCAGTTACACTGGAAATGCTTCACCTAGACACTGTATTAACTCCATTCCCAAGGAAATCTGTTGTTTCAACAGAAGACAAGCAGCAGCGTGCTGCCCGACACAGGGAGTGCCTCTGTAGCACAGAGCTTGCCTCTTGTTCTCACTGACAACAGAAATCTGGTGTAACTAGGAGTTCTCCTACATCTATAAATTCAATTTGACAATGTTATCAGACTGACCTAGGGGCTGCACTCCCCCCAGGTTTCCCCCGGGCTCTCAGCTATGGAGACACAAGGTGTTCCCAGAGCAGAAGGGGACGGGCTCACTCGGCAAGAAGCACTTGGGCACCCTGGGAGCCCTCACGGGCTTCTTCTTGCAAAGCATACCCAACTGGGCCCGCAAGATGTATCACTATTTCGTGGGTCTCCTGAGAAGATAACCCAGCTACTGCTGTTGCATGCCAGAAGCACGAGAACTGGGCTTGGGCTTTGCCCTACCAAAGCCCTCGAGAAACATGGGATGGGCGAGCAGCCACCCCACAATGTGCTTCTGCTGGTACCCAGGACCTCTTTGCCTTTTTCTCCTCCCAGGTGAGATGGTGCTCAGATCATCTCCGTGCTGCTGCTTTGCCTCTGAATATATGCACCTACAGGAACACTATTCTCGCATTTTCATTCATCATGCTTATGAATTATCACTTAGTGAACAAAAATGCTCACATCTCCCAAGCTCTGTATGTACCAGGAGAAGGAGGTCTATTGCCCCAAGGCTTCTCCTCTCATAAACCTACATTATGATGTAGTTTAAAAACAGTAACAACAACAAAAAAAAATCAAGCCAGTGCCTGTAGGAAAAAAAGTTGTGGCTTACTCTCACAAATGGTATGAAAGCATGATGTAACCATCATGGATCTAGAAGAGTACAACCCAAGATACTGCTCAGAACAACAAGATTTTTGTTGATTCTTTTTTAATGAAAGTAAGCGCGAGCATACAGTCTTCTCCCTGCAACAGCCTTATCTTTCTTGTGCTGTATATATATCAGAAAAACTCTAATTCTAAATATATTTCCCTGTCAGGTACGTCCAAATCTTCACAGGGCAAATCAGACATTTGTGTAGTTCATTTTATGTTACTAGAATTACACCAACGTGAATAAACACCACTGTGTCTCTAGCAAAACAAAATAATTGGAGGGAAATCCTCATCTACATAGAAACATTTGGCACTTTTGCATTCAGTAAGAAAATAGCTACCTGAAATCTCACTTCATGCACTGGTATGTAGGTCTTACTGTAATATGTGCTGTTTTCAAGAAATCTAAGATTATTTGTCAAAAATTAATTGTAAGGTTAGAAAAATGCTTTCCAAAACAGCTGTTTCCTGAGGTCCAGAGCTTTGTCCCTTACCAGGTAGTAACCACATCCATTTTGCTAGTTTATGAGCTACCAAATTACTAGGAAAAGTTATGAACCTGAGAGAAGAAACAGCATCAGCCTCCACATGCAGAAATCCTACAAACTGAGATTTGATGTCCAGAAAAGAAGTGACTGCAGTCAAGGCAGCAGTCAAAGATGGCTGGAGCGCACTTTACAGTGGAGGTGAAGATCATCGTCACCAGATAATAAGGTTACAGACACTGAGGACAAATGGGAGACCTGAGCTGAAAGTAGAAGTGGGGAACAGGACGGCGCGCTGGAGAGCTACTGCTCATGCACAGGAGCACTTGTTTCTTTGCCTGGTGTTGTGTTGCCTATGAAACCAGCTCTGAGCACAGATATGAGGCATGACTATTTTTTAACAGCAACATAGTGCAAGTCACAACACAAGTCAACAGGAATGATTTACCATAATGTGTGCAGTAGAAGTCAAGGCAAATCATTTGGAAAAAAAAAAAAAATCAGTTTAATACTAAGCTAGAAACAGGGATCTGAAAATTGCCTTTGCTTACACACACATGTAAGAGCTCCCCTCCCAGTACATGCCACGTTTTTTAACATACTCCTAAGACTGAGGCATATGCAAGGATCAGGGGACAGGCAACCTCAGTAATAAATGGGACTATTTTGGTTGTCATTTTTAAAGACATTTAACACTACAGTTTGTCCAGCTGACCACAGTACTCATTGCTAGGGTATATGGGTCATGGAACTTCCATGGGATTTTCTTGCCTCATACTTACAGGGATGCACTAATCACAATGGTAAAACACACTTCTCCTAGGGAATGTCCCTAAATCAGGAGTTGCAGCACCTTTGGGACAACTGCATCCTTTGACTAAAACCAGATGCTTCTTAAAATTCAGACCAAAGAAAACATGCTTTTTTTCTTGTTTTGAGAACTGAGATCAGTTTGAGCACTGACACAGAAACTGCAAGAAAAATCCATTCTCTGAGCCTAACATTTCACATATACAAGGTGTTTCTGGTCAGAAATGTGTGCTTGTGATGCACCTTCATGTTCCATGTCTAACTGTGAAATCACTTGCCAATTTGGTAAAGCAGTTGCTACATAAGGAATCACATGCAAGAGAACCAATGGTCCAAACATCTGCTGAATGACAAAGTACTGAGTAATAAGCATACTACTGAGTAGAAACTACATCAAACCGTTAGTAAAGTGTTCAATACAGATGAAAAAACCCCTATGTTTTACTAAAATTGCATGCTTAACTGAGCACTTTTTTTTAATTTTTAAAGATACCCAGGTCAAGTTGTGCTGAGTTTTTTCCAAAGCCTCTCAAAGCTTACACACCTTCATATTGGTTTGCAGCTCATTTTGCTTTGAAAATAAAATCTGTGGTTTGAGTTACAACCTGAACGCCCAACCCAGCTGAATAATGTCAAATTTTGAATGAGTCAGCAAGCAATCACCAGTTGAACAAATAATTGAGACTCAACTGCCTCCAGAAAGAGCTAATCTTCCCCCGCACACTTAAGAGAGCTGCCTGCCACTCCAGCACACAGCCCTGCAGTTCGATTAGTAGCTGCTGCAGTTACTAAACGAGGTCCTAAGCAAGGCATCCTACTTCACGTTTCCAATGATGAAGAGAAATGGTTTTGATTTGAATCACTGGTTCCTCAGGAGCTCTAAAATAGAGCTCTTCTGTACTGGCCACAAAAGAAGGATCCTGAAGCCTAATGTTAGACACTGCTTTAAAAGAAGGAAGTAAAAGCAATGGTCACATTTAGTAACAAGCAGAGAACCTACCTTAGGGACAGGGAGACACATTTCAATACTTACTAACCACTGGTAACACGGAGCAGGGCCACAAACATCCTCTATCACGTTGATTTTTTGTTTAGGATTCATTTTTCCTGTTTTACCCATCAAAAATTAGGCATTGAGTCTAAAGAATAGTCAGTGAAGAGCAATAAGCAATTTATCCCATTTTCTTTTCCACTGACAGATTGTCCTTTGGAGAGATGGATCACCCCATTGACTGTAACTGGGCCCTAGAGTAAAAACTGATCTCAACATCTACCTTTCAGCCAGCTGGAGTTAGGGGAAATGAATCATACCATGGGTACTCATACAAATACTACAGACATAAAAAAAAGGAAAAAGAATCAAATGGCTGCCACTTAGAGGTAATAATCATTTGGGGGCTGCTGCAGCTGCACAGTTTATGTTCAAGTGATAGACACTTGTCTGAAATTAGTACCTAACATTCAAATGCAAGCCTGAATGGATAATACCTCCCAGATGCTACGACAGTATGAGTTTGGACTAGCAGGGTAATCCTTATCTAAAGGCATGATCAAATAGGGTCATGAGATCAAAAAGCCCTAAGGTCTACGTTTAAAGAACACTTGCTATAAAAGGCAGGAATGGGATAGGTGCAGTCAACTGCAACAGCACTTTGTATTTTGCATTTCCTAAGGGAGATTGATTCCCAGGTTTGCTGGTGTAACAGTGACAAAACAGGCAGCCTTGGGAAGCGCACATGGGGGGTGAGCCCTGTGCTGGGGGAAGCAGGGCTGGGCAGAGTACCCCAACTTCCATCCGCTGTGCTGATAGTAACTGGGCTATAAGGAGGGCGCCGGGAAGGGTCATCTATGCACATTTCACTATTCTAATATGTAATGACAAGTTGATGAAACAAGGTATGAAAGGGATGTAAACAAAATTACTACAAAAAACCCCTAAAAACTACAGTAACACTGAATCACATTGACCACTGCTTGGGTAGTGGAAAATAGGCCCAACTAGCATTCAAAATAATAATAAAAAAAAAAATAAAATCTATTTTATCCATTGGGATTCTCAGAATTAATGCACTAAAATAGAACTCTAAATACCTCCCCAAATGGCCAGTAACTCCTGCTCTACCACACAGGCTCTGTTCCTCTTTGCCAAGTTACCCAGTTTTGGCCACTGAAGCATGACCAAAAACAGAGACTAGCTTTCCTTTCTGTGTCCTCCAGTCCCTTTCTCCTGTACCAGCTCCATCTCATGGGCTTTTCATGCTTAGGAGGGCTGATCAGAAGTGGAGACTTTTTTTTTTTCACCAGGGAACAAATCAAAGTACAAAGCAAGGGCTGTTGCACCTGACCTAGTCCACAGTCTTTACTTGCTGCTGCTGCTGATCTTTCACCACGGGAACTTTGAGAGAAGCCATATAGTCTCCAGTTCACTCTATCTCCTCTCCTGCTGCTCTTCCAGATCATCAAAAGGAGGAGGATAAGCACTGTTCTTGGTCATCCAAAAAGTCAACTACAGAACCAAATCTTTCTTCATAATGAGAATGGCAGCTGAGCAAGACAGACAGGAGGCAGCTGATGACTGGTGTCAAGCACAGAAGAAAAGCTGTCTTATATTGCTGTCCACGTAGCTCAGATGATCTATTACTTAGTGGTTCAAACAGCATCTAAATACCAAGCAATTCAGCAAGAAAGGCTTCCGGGCCCCCAAATCATTTGACTTTAAAGAAATGCAGACACAAAGCACATTTAAATGAGGGGAAATCTTGATTTTAGATCTAAATTTGTTTCTGATAAGGTATTTTCAACTCATTATGTAGATTGTGATGTGGCTTTTGAGTTCTGCACTGATATAAGTAGTAACTAAGGCACAGGAGGAATAACTAAAGAATTCACAGCAAGTCAACTCTGCAGACTACAGCTTGTTTAGCAATTACACAACATATGAAACTACAGGAATTTAAAAGCAGCAGCATCTCCTGAAGTCCTACGCAACAGCTCACCCCCAAACCCAAGTCATTAAAATGACAAGTCAAAGCGGATTAAATAAGATTCACGTGTCAGTTCTGCACTGATTACAAGCTCACTCCATCATTCCCAGGGCGTTTACTGATTGACGGCCTACAAAATAAGGGATGTTCAGGACTGACCCAACTCTCCTTGTTGCCACACCTGTTATGACACTGCTTCGTTACCACCCAACCTTTTTTCCCCCCACCCTGGACACAGTAATGAGAGAAAGATGCATTTCAGAAAAGAGAGATTTTAGTATAAGAAGCAAAGTGTGGCAGGGTTTCACCTGTAGCTCACTTCCAAAACATAACGCCCAATTATTTATAGGAAACAACTTTGGAAGCCAAGGTGAGATTATTTTACCTCTACCAGCAATAACAAACAAGCCCCAGAGCGGACACATGACACATCTTATCTGAACGTGGAGAAAGAAAGCAGGCTGTGCAACTCTGTGCCCAAGCCCTGGCAATCCCAAATTGAGCCAGGGACGAGAAGCTGCTAATCCCACCGGTTTATAGCTTTCCCACAATGAAAACTCCACACCAGTTACTGCTAACAGGGTGAGTTCTGGCATTCCAGGTGACTGTAACATTTATTAACCAGTCTGGAAGACGGCAAGGATCTGCAAAGTCTTTGGTGGTGTTTTTTTTTGTTCAGAACCTCCCCATGAACTGAACACATTCTTTTTTAAATTGCCATTGAGCTTTGTATACTTCAGTATGTAGCACAAAAATTTTAAACTCTTTTGATAAGCAGCATAGGATGCCTGGAATGTTTCTTTCTCTATTCAGTTTTGTAGCCGGTGGCTTTTACGGATTAAAAATGTTCTTCCTGAAAATACCTTAAAATATTTCCTTAAGCTTTCTTCAGACTACTGGGAGCATCACTTAGTCACATTCAACTGCAATTCACCCAAAGTCCTTATCTGCTTGTGTTTCTCCATTTGCATGACATTAAAAAAAAAACCACAACCATTCTGCTGTCTCCTGGTGCAGCCTGGCCCTCTGAGCTCTGCCCCACAAAGGGACATGAACACTGAAGCACTCAGTGTGGCTTCTCACTTGTGAGCACTTGCCCTAAACACAGAAGTGTAACTTCTGCACATCGACTTTGCTCCTGATGTGAATGCTTTGATCTAGTTCTTCTGAGTGTCCCTGAGCACAAAGTTGTCCCTCACCTTGTGCTAAGGCATAACCACACAGGCATATAAAGCTTAGTCTGCTCTCCAGTTGAGATTTTTCAAAGGTTCAGCCCGTAGGTGGAATGATGTGTCATCTACCAGGCTTGCGAGCCGTCTGTTTATGTGGGACAATGTTTGAATGTGAACACTTCTGAACTTCACCTCACAGGGCATAGGTGACATGGGAACAAGAGGTAAAGAGCAGGGCCAGCAGCCTGCCATAGCTGTCTTTCTTCACCATGCACCCAGTGATACCAGGATGCTTGAACAGCCCTGCAGGAACATATTAGATAGAAGAAATTAAAAAGACAGGGTCTATTTTAAAAAAAAAAAAAAAAAAAGCTGTATAACCACAGAAGTGTTACCATGTATAGGGCAGCAGAACAGTTCTTGATAACACTGTAGGCTCTGAAATTAAATACAGTTACTAAGAAAGTGTTTGGAGATCTGTGAGCAGAAGGTCTATCTTTCTGTAGATAAAGAAATTTGGAAGGTTCTATATACATATCCTCAAGCTACAGAGTACATAGCTTTTTGTCATCATTTCAAACTTAACCCAAAGATATCATAAAGTCCTGCAGCTTTATGTTAACATGCAACATACAAACATCAAAGTCATAAATGATCCTACTTAACTTGTTTTTGTTTTTTAAAGTGAAGTCTTTGGAAAACATTTTCTGGTGTCAACAGCCTTATTTATAGCTACAAGAGCAAAAGCGCATATGCTGACTATTGATGGATGCATTCTGAAAAGACGAAGCCACAGGGAGGCACAAGGGTAACACAGCTGCAGGGAAAGACCTTTGCTGCTTTTATTAGGCACCAGATCTGGAGAATGAGAGAATTTGAGAGCTTTGTATAAAAGGCTTATGGCCACCAGAATTTGAAAAATTCCCTTAAAGCCTTCCATTTTCACCAGGGCAAAAGTGGCAGGAAAGACGTGCAACAAGGAAGCTGGTGAATGATTTGCATTGATGTTCCTTTCTGGACAAAACTCTGTTCTCTTGAGGAGGTGAAGAGTGAAAGAGTATCTGAATAGTTTCAGGGAACTATTGGGAGGTATTTTTCCACATATTAAGCTTTGATGCCACCATAGGAGATATATCAGAGCTGCAATTATACCAGTCCCTAGGATTTTACTCTGAGCATACCTATGGATTGACTTCATTCCTAAACCCATAAGTCAGTTGTCATCTTTGTGCTGCTACTAAGCTGACCTGGTATAAAGGTATCCTTCAGCATCAGCTATTTTTTCCTAACCAGGAGTCACAGCATATGTCAGTAATGGAACTGCAGGCAATAGAAAGATGCCTGTAGTAGTCACTGCTGAACACCTTATTTGGGTAAAAGACTTCACAGCAATTTCATATACATGATCCTTTTTTGTTCCCAAATAGTCCTCATACCTCTCCTCACTGTTAGGAATTAACCTTATCCTTTCTGAATCATCCTACTCTATTTTACAGAGAAGAAAACAAAGTGTACTATGAGCCAATTTTTTAAAATCTATTTAGGTACCTGAAAAGGCAGAAGATGGGCACCTGCTTGGATTTTAAGATGTGCCAGAGCTGGTTAGGTGTTCAAATGAGATAAAAGGCAACTGAAACTGCTCAAATACTTTTTTTTTTTTTTTTCGGGGGGGGGGGGGCGGGGGGGGGACCTCCTGTCCAGTGCCTGACTATCTATATAAAGACGTTTTGGAGCTAAATCTCTTTGATCATGCAGACCTCAAAGGACTTGTCCAAGCTCACAGGGGGTGTCTGTAGGTCCCTGGAGATCGAAGTCCCCACCCCAGCTGCCTGAGGCCATCCATTCCCACCTACTTCACAGCAGTAGCCCAGCAGCTCAGCCAGAGCCAAGCCAGTCTGTCTGAAATCGGGGTGATGCATCAGGGAGCAGAGGTAGCTGGGGATAGACGAAAGGGTGTTTTCCTCAGGGGACTTTTAAACTAAGATCAGAGTTTCCACAGGCAGCAAATCTGCTCTAAAGTATGTCTTAGCTTTTCTTTTTCTTGAGAAAAATATGAAGAGGAGAAAGGCAGCCAGCCAGAGTAGCCTTTTATCATTGCCATGGCAACAACTGTACACAGCAGGACTTTGGGGATAACGCCAGAGGGAATCCTTGCACAGAAAGATTAATTAGTCAGCTTCGACCTGGGATGTTACCGGCCTCTTTCAACCCCCAGCCCCAAAGACAAATGGGGGCTTTTGCTGGAGACCCCTGACAAAGTTGCTGTCTCACATCCAGCTGCACTGGGCCAGAGCTGCCATCAGTCACAGCTGTCATAGAATAATTTGCTATAAACTGAGCAACTGACCACAGGCCAAATGCACTATTTTATGTTATTTTTTTTAGGACACTGTATTTGGGAGCATCTCTTTTTCTAGAGATGAGGTTCTGATAAAGTATCCAAAATAAGTTAATGAGTTTCTGCTAGTGAAAACTTTGATTTGTAACCCAGCTCTTCTCCACAAAGGGGTGAGGCAAGCTGGGAAGCTGGAAGAGAGATAATAATTCACCACCGGGGACTGGAAACTTTGGTGCAGACAGTATTTTCTAAAGGCAGTGGCTGTGAGCTGCCAAGCTTCCTGCAGACTAGGTGCCACCTGCATCCTCCCTTGCTCCAGGCAGGGATGCAGGCACAGGCTGAGCACCGCAGCGCAAACCCATCCTCTGTGTTGGGAACCTGAGTGTGTCCGTCTCGATGGACTGAGATAGTTTTTCCCCTTCATTACTGCACACAGCAAGAAAAGAAGTCAGTCTGTCATGTATCTGGGGGTGGGGGGTGAACCCAGATTGAATGTCAAATCCTAATGCAAAATGATCAGGCTATTGGGAGTTAATCATCTCCTAAGAGAAAGCATTGGAAGAGAACTCTGCAATAGTGCTCCTGTAGTTTTCACCGAACTGTGAGCCAAACAGTCACTTTATTACAGCAGGTAAGAAATCCTACAGTGAAACAAACTGGAAGCACAGAGCATTTTTCTACATTAGTTCACAACATGTGCCCACTGCAGCTGCACCCTTCCTCCTCCTCCTCCTCCTCCTCCCGGGGCCACTCAGCTGATGTGCTGGGTGATGACCCAGTGTCACCACAGCAAACACAGCCACTCACAAACAAACAGGGCAAACTCCTCCCTGAAACCCACACTCCCTTTAGCACCCGAAACTGTATCTGTTGAGGGAAAATACGCTGATCAACAAAAATAAAAATTAAGGTGAACACCGTATTGAACACCAACACGGTAAATCAGACTGGATGAAAAGACCTGAGGCTGATGCTGCAGGGAGTTACTTGAGCACTGCAACATCGAGGTGACCTAACAAGATACACAAGTGGTTGACCAGTAGATGAAACAAGTTGGATAGGGAATAACTGTGTCTAAGAAAGGAGTAACATGAATAAAGAGTCACACAACCACCAGCGAAGACATATTGAGTCAGAACTGTCCACGATAGATATATGGCAAAAATGTGCACGATTAATTGACTCAAGTCTTTTTTGATTTCACATTACTTTTAGTAAGCTCTTCTGAAACACTTCCTATTGACTAACTCCATTTTTACCACAAACACCTATAGAATAGAAATACATAGACCTGAAATTTCATTAGTTCATATCATCATGAGATTCAGACTTTCATTCTTGTTTGGCCCCAAGCCCCAAATTCACAACTGAGCATGAAAATCAATCCAGATTGTAACTGGGCCACCTTCTGTCTATGTCTGGTTGCAGGTTACAGCCCTGACTCAGCTCTCACTTCAAGAATCCTTCAGTCACAGCTAATAGGTAAAACCCAGAGGAAAAAAGGGTTCTGTACAGTTTTCTTCACTGTTTAAATGTTTCAGTTGCCTATAGACAATTTTAAAATAAAGGAAAATTAAGGGTTTAAAAGGCAGCCATTCCTGTGAGTCTAGAAATAGAAATTATGAGGATTTGTTAAAAATAACCCATGTCCCAAGACAATTAGAAGTGGTAGCTTTGAAGTAATAGGTGGATGCTTTGATGATAGCCAAAGTTTTGTAGCAGAAAGTATAAAATTTTTGCTTTGCTGTTCAGAAACTGTTCAAATCCTGTGCACTGCAGCATCATTTAGAATGATGAGTATCTTTTATTGAGTGTCATACCATTACTTTTTATTTTCTTATCCAAGTGTAAACCTGAAATTTAATGCCAAAAGGATCGAATATACTAAACTTTCTTTACAAGTCAGACTGATATCTCTACTCAAATAAAGAAATGAATGTTTAAGAAACCACCCTTTTACAAACATCTGGTTGTTTCTATAGTTAAAATAAACAAACCCCAGTATATTTTAACCCCTCCTTTATTTAAAACATTCTCCAAAGCGTTTCAGGAGGGTGTACAAGGTCAACACCAAGTTCACCTTTTGAGTATTTAATCCTCTAACAGAGGGGCTGAGCACACGTGCTGCCTCACACACCATGCAGAAAAACCCTTGTAGCCTTCTGATGAATGTGTTACACATACAAGACAGAAAATGACATTTCAGCTGATCAAAACTCAATTCCAGCCTGGGAGGACTCCCAGACAGCCCCAGAGTTAACTAAGATGGAGACTTCCACATGCCTTCCTTCACTGATGCTACAATCAGCAAGCATCTCCAAACACACTATTTTAGCATGCGGCAGCAAGCAAGCTCAGTATTTTGCCATAACTGTGACAGACAGAGTGAATTTCTGAGACAGTCAGTCTTTGGCTTCAGTTACGTTTTTGCTCATGAAGTGTCTCCCTTAGTGCCGGCAAAGAAAACCCATAGTTAATTAGCAGCTCTGCAAGCCATCAGTTTTATGAAAAATTGCCAACATACTATTATTATTATACTGTATTTTCCCCAAAACACTAGTTATGATGGATTTTTAATTCTAAGCATTCTTGTTGGCACATTCTAGAAGATATATTTTTAAATTGAAGCTCTGGAGCATCTCAGGCATGCAGGTACTTTGCCTACAGGTCTGTAACACCCTGGGAAAGGGTAGAAATGCTACACAGGCAATGGTGACAACTTAAGCACAAAAAACTCAGAGCATCATCTGCCAGGGGAGCAGATCATTCCGAAATACATTGGGACTCCTCTCTCAACATTTTTCTGGATACATGACTGAGTAGGAAGAAGAGAATAGAGAGAGAGTATTTTTCTGGTTTGACTAATACTGAATAGAATAGAATAGTGTTTCTCCCTTTTAAGACAAAGTAAACTTACCTTGCTAAAGGTGGTATTTGTAAACTTTTGAAAATTCTATGGAACACAGGAAATACATAATCACTGCGTAAGAATTTAATATAAAATATATGCCTAGTTCTCTGAGTTCAAGAATAGCAAAGGAAATCATCTCAGGGCCACAGAGAGTCTGGAGGCCAGAAGCACCCATCAGATTTAGACCAGTCCCACCTGCCTGGGACGTGGCAAAATGGGGAGTACAGGCAGCAGGAATGAGCAGAGGCTGCCAAGGACAGAGATTTGGGAGACGAGAAAAAAAGGACACAAAACTTTGTCTGTCTCTATTTTTCTTCTCAACAGAATATTTTTTTCCCCGCTGTCTTAGATACAACGTGCCTGCCATTACAGAAGGCACCTTGAACAGTTGGTAGCAAAACACAGTTGTGCTTAACAGAGACATTGCCAGCCCCAGGCGAACCGCAAGGGAGCTCAGTGCTGCGGGAACGCGCATTTGCTACCTCTGAATGCACCACGTACCCTGTGCTTTGTACTAGAGAATGCCTGAAGAAACATATAATGCACATATGCACCCCAAAATTGAAGCAACACAACAGGCTATGGATAATCTACTGGCTCGTACTATGCCTGCTAGCAGCAAGGCATATATATCTCAGTTTAAGGATAGCAGATGAGAACGTGATAGATGTACATCTCCAGAGTGTACAGCCACCAGCCAGCAAGCGAGAAGTGCAGCCACCAACTATTTAAAACATGCAGCTCTGTGGGGACAGGAACACACATCAGCTATAGCCATTAATAAAATCGGGCAGCAGCAAACGGCAACACAACCCGTTTCTCTGAGTGCTGCTGGCAGGCTGACCTCTGCGCACGCGTTGCACCCCAACTCCCACGCTGCTCCACACCCTTGCCATGCTCTTCTCCGCTTGCTCCCATGTGCTTCTGCATCCGTCAGGAAACAGGACAGGGTCTAACCAATTTAATGCATCAAAGACCGCTATTGTTTCTGGCTACATCATTATTCTTAACTCTGCAATCTTTTCTAGGTATAAATCACTCTTTTCCTTGGCTTGCAAGCTCAGTCAATGTTAAAGATCAAATATCTGCCTGGCGCACGTTAGAGCTTTGACAGGTCTATTTATAACCTCATGAACAAACTATCAACTAGAAGTGGTCTTTGCCGATGCTAATCGAGCTGTTTGTTAGCCTTGGGTATTTAAATATAATTAGAATTCTTCCTAAAGCTACAGCTAGTGTGAACCTCATTGTATCATCTCTATGTAGAAAGTAATATTATTTAAGATGAAGGGTGAGAAATCTTGAATACCATTAAAAAAAAAAGAAAAAAGGGAAAAGCAAATTGAAAGTCTCCCAGCCAAGACATAATTTTTATGCTGGTTCTTTGAACGATTCTGTGATTTGGCATTAATTTTAAACCACAGTTCTGGATCCCACACATTCCTGGAACATTATATAGAAAAAAGGAGTTGGAGAGCTAGGCCATTCACCTTACAACTGAGTAAACTGAAACATGACTGGAAAGATTTCCTCGAGACAGCAGCAAGTCAGGGCAGAGATGGACGTGGCGACACAGTCCCTCCTGCACCAACCGTGGGTCCCTGCCGGGACCGGCTGAGCTGGGGCTCTTGCCACCTTGGTTCGGGCAGGCTCCTGCTGCCCCAGCTCCTGCGGGGGCTGCCCAGGGCACCAGTGAGATGCCACCATGTCCTCACAGTCTGTTGTGTTCCCCCCGCAGGTGGCTGCAGTGGAAAATGCACGTCTGTGGTACCTGCAAGGGATGCACTGCCCAGTGTCACTGTCACCTTCCCACTGCCAGCAAAACAAAACCAGGGATTTCACTTGCCTTTCATCTAGAAGTTAAGGTGTGAAGAAGGAAACACAGAACAAAGTTCATTCAGGTGTGTGCTGGGATTCTGTAAACTTTTGGTTGGTTGTTTTTTTTTAATAGTTTGGATGAAAATTCAACTTCAACTCAGCACACTTGTGCTGGAGATAAACTTGGGAAGTGGGATGCAAGTGAAAACATTTAAAGACACGAGCACGCCCTGGGCCTCAGACTGAAAACTACAAATGAAGTAAAAGAAAAGACAAAAGCTGTGAGCTGTGTAAGGCGGTACATCTCAAAAACTATTGTTATTTCCCAAGATACTGTACAAACTCAGATCTAACCAGCAGTGCAACAATAAAGATCTTTATAGAAATGTAGCTCATTTATAGCCCCGCACAGCTGCCAAGCAGTACGGCACTTGGAGGGGCACTGCTGAGACACATTCGGTGTTTGGTTTTGACCCCACTGCAGCCTCTAAAATGTTCCAGAGACTGAGACACATGATTCCAGCATTAAAAACAGCCCTAAGAATGTCTCGGTGGTTTTTTTTGCCTTTTAAAATACTAAACGTAAATTCTTTCAAAAATCAGTTTAAGGACTCTGGCACTGTCTTAGAAAGCTTGCTAGCTTAGCGGGGTAGGGAAGGCACAATCCATATAAGCTGACGGAAAGACTCCCTTTGGTGGGCTGGATCCAGTCCCTTATACAAATAAGCAGTAGCACCATTTAATAACGATGGAATCAAAAAACACCACACAGGAGTGGGGAACAGACTGCCTGGAATATAATTATAAAAAATTCGATTCAGAAAATAAAGCAATCAGATAACTTTTTATAGAATAGTTGGGGACTGAGTGCCTATATTTTGCTGCAAGGACTACTTTGCTCATTTGTTTTGTCCAACAGTTGACTTTCCATTAGCAGCCACCTCCTATTTCATTTCAAAGGGTTTCTACACTAATCAGTCTGTAAAAGGTTCCCCAGCCCAGGACATAGGTGTGATTACAGCTGCTGTATTGCTCTGAATTACATCTTTATGACTCTGGCAAGCCAAACTGTGGTTCACGGAGCAAAGAAAATTCAAAGATGTTTCAATTTGTTCTTCGCTTATAGAAAGTTCAGAGGAATCTGAATTACTGCACCAGACATGAATGTTAATAGACCAGTTGTGAACTGGTGTAGGCTGCTGGCGACACAATGCACAGTGGCAAACCCTGCTACATTTGAGCATAATTGAGATCGATAAACTTGAAGCTACAGAAAAGCCTGTCTCTACTTTTGCGTGTGGCATAGCTACCAAAGTACCTGAGAGTGGGGCTGTCCTGGCGGGGGAGGTTGCCTGGTGTTGCAGCCCTTCCCGAACACCTCCCGGGGCTCATGGCTCTCATCCTAGGGTTCACGGCTCTCATCCTGGGTCAGCCTCCTGGGATGTTCAAGTAAGACTAAAGGTCGTGGCCCCAATCTATCACACGTCAGACGTGACCTTTGGGTCAGGAAAGCCTCTGAGATGGAGAACTGCTCCCTGCGCGAGAGCTCGGCCGGGGTGCTGGCGCAGGCACTGGCTGCCGCTCCCACGCCCCGAGCAGAAGCAGCTCTGCACTTTGCACTCGCAACCTGAGCATCCAGACAACGAGCCATGCAGCTAGCGGCCAGCTGTGAGATGTGGCGTAAGTTATCTAAGAGCCATCACAACATGAATCTGAAGCAGAGACTGAGGCAGACCCCGTTTTCCAATGCTGATGTTATTTACCTTAGCAGGAAGAGCCTCCTTTCTCTTTGCTCAAAACCCATCTCATTTGCCCCTTGCTGCCTACCTTGTACAGGAGATACAAGGTGTCCTGGCCCACCAGCCCCAAGCCCACCTTCCTACACACTGAGGAAAATTAATATGATCCTATCACTTATGCCAACAAGGACTTTTAACGTGGCTCGACAACGACTGCCATACTGCTTCCAGATCTAAGCTGTTAAGTACATGTTCTTCTGATGCCCTCAAAGCTTGTTTATATCCCTGAAAGGGAAACAATGCCCATTTCCTTACAGGTGTCCTAGACATTACTGTAATTCTTTAAGTCGTTGTTAAAAGGCTGCCTGATGACAGCAGCGCCACAAATTGTCACTCAGTGGTGCATAAGGCTCCCGTCGTAGCCCTGAGCAGCATCACCACAAAGCAGCACAAAGTTGTCCTGTTAAAAGGAGCTCAGAAAGGGCAGGATGAACTAACTGGACTCTACAGCTTATGTACTGGGGCAAAGTCTGCTTCTAACACAAGGGCACCAACTTAAAACTACAGGATGGATTAACCTGGATTCAGATGCACACAAGAGAACACAAAGTAATGGTTAGCAGAGCTGGTTAGCAGAGCCAACCAGTGCAACACAATTTTCTCAATCTTCACTAACATTAATCAGCCACAAAGAAAGGGAGCAGGGCAGAAGCAAGGCAGAGAAAGCACGTTTGAGGGCAAGGCACATTACGTCAGGAGATCATTCTTACCTTGCTTTCTAGTCATGACTTGGTAAGATCAAGGTTTCCCTAATAGGTTCCCCAGCGTGGTATTGTACAGCTGTATCAGAGCTCTATAAACTGACAACTTCACCACCACTGGAGAACACCGATGCCCCAGAGCAGCCTGTAAATCTCTTCATGGGCTCCCAGCCTGACTTAGGAGACCAACACTTCTACCACCCCTCGAATGCATTCTGCAAAGCCATGACCTGGAAAGGGTTAATGGTTTTCAAGGACCATGTTTTAATATGAAGTTAAATATCTATTTATAGATTTCACAGAGCCTTTACCACAGGCAGCACCTGCAAGGTATGCTTTGACTGAAGGGAAGACTTTACTCTTTTCTAGCAGGTACCCTGTCTGCTCATTTTGCAGAAGCCAGGGTTGTGATATTAAAGACATGTTGATGCTCCATCATATGAATGACCATGTATTGCCAGATAACAGACTTTGTCCTTTCTGCTTGATATTTGGCAGTTTAGGATAACTTAGATGAAAAGGCCCGATAAGAAAATAATTACTACATGGTCATTTCATCAGAAGTTCAAAAAATGCCACAAGAAAGGTGCCTGTGCAATACTAATTGGAATGTGCATATGCCACATGGAGTAAACAGGTATTATTCTTGAGTAGGACCCTGGTTTTATCCCTTCAGAGGGGATGGAAAAGCTTTGGGAATAACCCCTGGGGCTGTAACCAGCATGATTACCATATGTGGGAACATTGGGTTCTCACCCAGTTCAGGAGTAAAAGGTAAAGAGGGAAGGAGGGCACTGCAGGAAGAGGAATGGCTGGTCTCAAAATTGGGTAACATTATTCTCCTGGAGAACGGGCTACACCTCTGCTACAGAGTGCTTGTTAAATCACTAATTGCAGGAATAGTCACTAATTGCACATTCATCATTCTGTGCTCAGAATGAGAGGCTGGGACTTGATTTGTAAAATGCTGAGTACCCAACAGCTTCAGCTGAAGTCGATGTGAGCTGTGCTTTGATCCTCTAAAACACTACAAAACAGGGAATAACTTGAAAAGTGAGGCCATGGGTATTCTCCCTGCACGGCCAAGCCCTGTGTGCTGATGGTCTGTGTGATCACAGCCTCATCATGCTGAAGTGCTGTCAGGATAAACGCATTCAGGTTTATAAAGCACAGGGTGCTATGGTGATGGGACAGCTCAGGAAAGCGAATGCATAAATTGTCTACTTACACTTTTGGAAAATATTTTTCTATGGCATTTGTGAGACTTCAAACTGACCATCCACATTGGAGGTTGTGCTACAGATACCCTGAGCTATAGATACACACATTAAACGTACCAAAGATTTTTATCTCCAAACAATATACCTCCAAGCACAGCCCAGCATCCTGTGAAGGTAACAAACCTCTCACAGGCGCTTTGCTGCTCTACAGAAGTCAGCATTAATCCCTGTCTGGAACCTGCTCCAAGTTAACCCTTGGCTGGCAGCTGCTGCAGATAGGAAGAAACACCATTCTCAGACACTTTCTTCTCGGCAGCATACTGATTTCTCATGAACTGTTAGAACAAAACACTCAGAATTATGTTCCGACCTTGTGTTAACCACGGTACAGCCTTGAACCAACCGCGAGAGCTTGAGCACTGCAGACAGAGCACTAAGCTGGGAGAGAGAGTCTGTCACCTCTTCTGACAACATGCAGAGAGCATAAAGCATTTCCAAACTACAGATGGCATTCCTCTCCTCCCTCCTCACCCTCCTTTACGCAGGGCATGCAGGTAGTTGTTTCACTTTCACCAAGTAAAAACTGAAGCATGAGAAAGCACCTTTTCAAATACAGAGAGCTTTCACTTCTTACACCTTCATATCCTGACTCAAGTTATGTTCTTGTTGCAATGTAGAAAAACAGGAATCCTTGCCTGAGAATGTAGATGGGATACGTTTCTAAAGGATTCGGAAGAAATAATGCCACAGAGGAACCAAAGAGGGTTTCCCATGTTTTTAACACATACTAAGCTTTCGTATTACTGCTTTAATTGACTAATATGTAAAATCTGCCTCAGCACAGGCTGTTACCAAACTAGGGCAGTCTGGTGAAGCTTAGGGACTGGAGGAACACGCCGGGTGTTCGTGCAGCCACTCACCTCCACCACGTACCCTGGGAAGGGAACCTGCAGGTTCTGGGAGAAAGTATTGTAGAGTGAAGCTGCAAAGCAGAAGACAGAGCAAGAAGGTGGGAATGTTTCCCCTGCTCCATTAAAATGTGTCACAAAGCGTTTCACCATCATTTTTACTAGTTTTTGCAGAATACTGGCATTCTTTTCTCCCACTACCAACATATCTATTTTTGTTTCTGTACAGATGCATCTGAGGATTTTTGGAATACGCTTCTCTCCTTCAGGCATGTTTTTCAGACAGGAACAGTAAACAGAGCTTTTTCCAACCTCAGCCAGCAGAAACGCTCTTCCCAGTCTCCAAAAATACCCACCGTATTTTTCCAGTTCTTTGCTTTGTTCCTTTATTTAACATATAGCCACAACAAATATAATACCTTTTATCAAAGCCACGGTGAGCACCTGAGAGACAGCCATGTTGTCATGGCACCTCCAGGGACTTGCCATAGCAAGGGCAGAGACACTTCTGCTGGGCAAAGCAATGACTGTTTTAGGGAACTCACATTTAGCAGATCAAAATGCCTTAAAGCATCTCTGCCCCACCGTGTAAGATGTTTTTTAACTAAAAGCTGGGTATGTATAAAGCGGATGTTACTTACATGAATAATCCCTACATGTTTGCAGCACAAGCCACCCGGAGACACAGTGCTCCTAGCAGAGCTTTGCATTTGGAAGCACACGTAAGATGCCTTTTTACAGCTGGATAAAATTTGGTTTTAGTAAGAGAGTTGTTTATCAATTTTACTTTTAAGTTGATCTCCAAAATATCTAGATTTTTTTGGTTTGGTTTGGTTTGGGGGTTTTGGTGGTTTTTTTATTTTTAAAGAAAAAAACATTCTAGATACAGGTGCAAAATACAATTTCAGGCTAAAACATACCGGAGTGAGCCTAGCCTTTTCTGCAGAGCAGCCAATAGCTGGAAGCTGAAATTGTCACTTGGGCAAGAGAAGATGCAGGTACAGGTCCCCATCATGCCTGCTTCAAACTGAGGTCTCAGCACAGACACTGCCAGGCTGCTACTCTGGTTGCCTCACACCCTCATCTTTCTCCTTTATAAAAACCTGGTTTGTCTCAGTTTCATCCTTCTGTGGAACAAAAGAAAATGCTGCAATATTCTCAAATCCCGCTCTATGGCTGAACAAGTTTCCCACCAATCTTTTCTGGTTCACACGTCTTTTGAGATGAGATGGTTTGCATGTGGAGATTTACAGGACACAAGGAAGCCAGGGAAAAGCGACACAGTACTAAGCAGAGCCTTGGGAAGAGCCTACTGGACATGGAGTAGCTGTGCCCATCAGCCACTGCCACAAGCTCAACCAAAGAAAGAACTGCTTGTCGTCTCCTGCATCCTCTGCCTCCTCCCCCAAAGCTGAGCAACTCCTGTCCAGAGCACACAACAGAAAGCCAGACTCTCTCAAGCTGTGGGAATAAAGCCTGCTACAGAAGAGAAGAGCAGTGCACTTACTATGTTTGAAAAAATGGATTTCACACCTTCCCAGCGACAAGGTAAGAAACATGTATCGATAAGGCAAAAAAATTGTTTTGACATATCCTGCTCCTCTCTAATGGAGTTGGAGCAAGAGGCAGTCTAAGGCTGTCATCTGCCCAGCAGGCTGGCATCAGTAGCACAGTTTCAGGACTATCTGGGAGTGCAAAGCTACTGGTAAAAATACAAGAAGACTATGAAGCAAGTAGCTTCTTAGACACAGTGCAGGTTACAGGAGATCAGCTCCAGCAGCTCCTCAGGCAGTGACACAACTGACATTTCCCTGAGTTCCTCTGACATGAGCAACCTTTGATTCTCATACAGCAATGTACAATTACAATTACTTTATGAAAAAAGTTCAAATATATTATTAGAGGCAGGAAGAGATATCACTGTCAGTATGCAACACAAATTACATAGAAAGAAAAAAAACCCCAAACTTTATTACACATCTCTGAAGCTTTGAATAATTACAAAGACCATCCACTGGTACTGTTGGCTGCAAATTTGTCAGCACTGAAGTCTCTGAAGGAGACTAAAGTCTCTGAAGCACTTCAGTTCTTGGCAGAACTCAAAAACTTTGCAGTGCTCTTCTTACACCCACCTACTCTTATGTTTCAGGCTTATGTTTTACCCTGGTGCAGGCCACAGGATCCCAAATGCAGAAGGCCTGTGCACTTCCAACCCATCTAAAAGCACCACAAACCTGCTTCAAAGGCTGTATTTTCCAGGTGACTAAACACATCGTTGTGTGCCTAGATGTTTCCCAGGCGCACTCACAAACTTTAGCCAACAAAATCCAAGTCTGCTAGATATTCTACTATTATTTTCAGAGCAAGTTCAGGAGCTCCAAACTATAGGTGTGTTATCTAAACTACCCCTGACACCGGCTGAACTTTTTGCTCCCTGACATTTGGAGTATGCCAAAATACTTGCACTGCTTTTTGGAGAAAACACTGAAATCCAGTTCAAATGAGAAAAATTACATAGGAACATATGTTCTAGATCAGACAATGAGGATAGGAAATGCTTTGGGAAGAGTCTACGAACAAGGAAAATATACAGATATGTCTTCCCAGGTGCCAGCTATTTGTGACTCAGGGACTTCCTGACTTAGAAGTTGCTGTCTTTGTATTTAAGAAAGCCTATTTCAACACATAGTGTACTTGGAGTTTCATTCTACTGTGGAAAACGCTCACCTAAAGAAGCAGTTGATGTTTGATGTGGAGAGCAGGAAGACAGGAACTGTCACTGAAGCTCTCATTTGTTGTCACTCGGTGTCCCCATGTTACATGAACCGGACACAAGCAGCACTGAACAATTCTCAAACTAGACATCATCTCTGAAGATCACAAGCCAATTTGGTAAGGCACGTTGAAAAGAAAAGTCTCTCTCACATTCAGAATGCTATATTAGGCATGTAGGAAACTGCAAAATTAAGGAATTAATCATTAGTATTGGAAATGTCAATTCCATGAGTGATTATATTGTATTTATGGAGACTTAATTTGTCCAATCCTGTACAAAGCAGGAACACCAAGCTCCTCCGCTGCAGTTTTAGACCAGCTTGGAAAGGTATGTTTATAAAATGCTTGCTAGGGATAAAATCCAGCCCAAAACCAAGCCAGAGCACAAAGCTTTTATACCAAACACAGACCACGTAAGCCCCTTTGTGAGGTTTAAGTGATCCAAAGGCTTTGCACCGGCACCCAGCTGACTCCTTCCTGGATGGCCCAGTGCTTAAAACTCAAGCAGTGCAGAAAATGCTTTTCAACAGGTTATCACAGTGGGGGGTTTGCAGGAGGAATTAGTCTCAAGTTCATTACTGGTTTGGTTTTGTTGAATACTTAAAATCCCATTAAAAAGCAGAGTTCCTGCAGCGAGGAAGAAACCAAATCTGCATAAAGGTGAAGCTCGAAGCCATCTGAACATTGCACAAAGGGAGGGTGTGGAAAGAAGCAAGGACAAAAACATAAGCAAGGAGAAGAAACTTGGCGTGGAAGGGAAGCGCAGTAGTTACCGCAGACATTTGTAAAGTGGTTGACAGATTTAGAGTGCTTTGAACCCACAAGCCACTCAATACTGGCCCATGGAGGGAACCGCAAGGACAACCAGGGTCAGAAAGACTTTGCAACATTTTTGATGATTGCTGTGCTTTGAGGAAAACAGAAATACCAAAGCCAGGAGAGCAATGGTAGCTGAGGAGTAGGATCCCAGTGCTCGCTCTTTCTCAGATGTAATCCACCTCCTTTCCTCCAAACCACCCACCTCTGAAAGAAATCCCTGCTCTCCTGAGCAGCTGCGCAGTGTCAGAGCAATGGGAAGGAGTCACAAGTTACCTTCCCACAGCAGGAACAGAGAGGTGGAAAAAGGTAAAAAGGAGACAGCAAAACTTCCAAAGACTAGAAGATCAGGAATACAAAAGGGAAGAACAGGGGGGGAATCATGTCGCAGGAAAAGTAGAAATTTAAAAAGAAAGGTTTAGAAAAGAGCAGGATTTTTAAATCAAGAAGCAATAAAAATAATCAGTGCCAAAATGCCTGGAGACCAGGCCAGAAGCTTCGGCAGCAGGACAGCACACTGGCAGAATCTGCATCAGGAATAACTTCTTCACCTGGGCCCTTTTATTATTCAAAATACAGCAGTTTTGAAGCTGGAAAACGAAGAGTAGAAAGTGTTTAAGTGCTTTGTTAAAGGTCTCCAAAGATGCCCCATGCAGATACAAGCTCACTAATCCTATAGAAAAACTACAAAGCCCCACCTGAAGGGTGACTCTAAGCATTTGCCACAGCACAGGAAACATCCCACCACCCAAAACACTGTTTTACCAGCCTATGACCCATTCCCCATGTCTACATGGACAGTGGCATAACACTGTCATCCTCCACAACATCCAGAGAGAAGTTTCCTTTGGTTATTTTTAGCTTTGTGAGAAAAACTGAGCTTTGACGACTGAAGTATTTGTTTCAGTTTGAGCTGCCAAGGAGATCCCCCCGTTCCCTGGGCTTTGCTGCTTTTCCAGTTGGGCGAGGGGAGAGAAATGGTGCTGCACACACTGTACCTCAAGCTAAGCAAGTCACAGTTTTTGCATCTCTGAAACTTCACTGTTTAAGGTAACTGTGCTGCATCCTGAGCATGGTGCACAGGAAGGGAATAAACCGGCAGCAGAGGAGGGCAGGGAGCTCTGCACGGCTACACCAGCAAGTCCTCACTTGACTTGTTTCACCTTTGAGACTCTGGACAAGAAGGAAATGAGATTAAAAGAGATGTATCTGAAGGACACACAGAGGTGGTTGAGTTGAGGAGGAATGTTAATGTTCACATTTTTGTATTGCCAGTCACGCAGCATCTGAGATCCTCTTCTCCCACATACACTTACACACGGATGAAATGGGAAACATCATACTTTGAAGTTCCCCACCTAACCCATTCCAACCTGGCTACATGATGGAAACTCTGATGCCTGCTGCTTCTCGAGCTATTTCAGACAGCCTGCACAAAACCTTCAGTAACACCCTGAGCACAGAGCCCACCCCACTGACAGCTTTTTATCCTGTTCCTGCTTTCAGAGACCGTTTCCTCCTCTTCTCAGGTGCTAATTATAGCAATAGATACAAGCCAGCAGTTTGTTGATGCAGTTTAACTACTGAAAATAAGATACAGGATCCATGCTCCACAGCCTACCAGCGATCCAAAGCTGAAGGATTTGCATTAGCAGGGAATCTTTCTTTGCACTAGCCTGAAGATGGGCTGCATAACATAAGTCAGTTTTTCCCTATATATTATAGCCATACTTAATCATCAAGGCATGGAAAACAGATTAGCATCCAGAAGGAGCACAGGTCATTGCTGTGCCCAGGCAGCTGCTGATGCTGCGGAGCTCCTGCTGCCGTCAGTCGCTGTCCCCACCTGTCCCATCTCACATGGCTTGTGACAATAATAGACCTCAAGGTTTCCGAGACCCAAACTCTCTCTTTATAAAAAGGGGTAATACAATAGCCCAGGCTGCATTGGTCGCTGCCTTTCCAGAGAGTTCCTGGCCTCTGGTGCATGAGACAAAGTGCTAAGAATAACGCAGCGTGAATAGCAAGAATAAGCAAAATGCCTATCAGAGGGGTCACTTCCTTCTCCAGCTGAAATTAAAATCTCAGAGCAGCTTTACAACACAGGGTTTATTAGGGCCTGATCCAAAAGCTCACACGGACTGCTCTGGGACATGTCCTACCTGCCTGCATGTTTTTACACCCTTGTTCAACAGAAGCAAATTGTTTCCCTGCCTTTTCTTTGGCCGAGCTAGATGGACCGTTGGATTCCCTTTGCCACCTTGATAACGTTATCTGCTTTCCTTTTTCTTTTTTTTTTTTTTTTTTTTCATTTTTCTTTCTGCATTTTTCTTTTACAGATTAATACCAAATAACTCTCCCCTTGACTAAGACTGGGGAACATACAGAAACAACGTTGATACAAGAAAGTCATACCATTTTTAAATATAAATAAAAGAGACTTGCTTCTTCCTTGGAGCAATTTTGCATGTATCCATATAAAAATACTAAGCTGGCTTTGCATGGCCCTTGCTTGTTATACTGTACTTAAATTTACAAACACATATAAACCCTGGTGAGGCAATCTTGACTGTCCTGGAGATTAATGTCGTACCTAAAAAAAATAAACATGTGAGGTCCTGACATCTCCTAACAGAGATGCAATTCCTTCCCAATTAATTTTCATGACCCTTTCTTCATTTTGGTCCTAATCTCTTACCATGTTCCTTAAGACAATGCCAATCTACCCCAAGGATACACCAGGCTGTAACTCAGCCTGGAACTTCTTGACCTTCTCAGTCATTTCAGTCCCGGCTCCCAACAGTGGCTTCCTGAGGCAGGTTAGCTCCAGGCATGGCACTGAGGGAGTGAAAAAATGCATTTTGCCAAGGGCAAAAACCTCATTCCCTTATATTCTTTTCTTAGCTTGTCCCTGAAGCTCAGGAAGTAGTGAAACAGTGAGGACAGCCCATCATACAAAGTAAGAGTTCGGACTAGACCTTGGACTTCTTTTTAAGAGCTTAATAAAGTGAACCTTCATCTTCCGAAGGCTTAACGGCTTGAGTTCAGGCAAAATCTAATCTGCTTATTTGAAAGGATGAAAAGAGGAAGTGGAATACTCAGAGATAGGACGTGTACTTCTGAGGTTGGGTAGCTGCAAATTTTTCTCAATCACTCCTATTCCTGCCATGCTTGATTAAAATTAAAAAAGCTACAAACTAGGACAAAGATTAAAAACATTTGTCACCACAAAGGCTATATAGCAGATAGACAAGGTCTTTGGATGACGGCAATAGGGTGTTTTTTAAACAAATACACCCCCCCACCCCCCACTCGCTTTTTACTTTATTAATTTATGACCTTAATTCAGTAATCTTTCTCTGTAAAACATGGTGCAGTTTCTAAGCAGCACATAAACAGCTTTCCGAGCTGTATGCACAATGATCTCGCCAACCTTGCAGTGGTACCAGGGAGCACACCTCATGCCAGTATCCTAAGGCCATTAAGAGCAGGGATGGTATTTACAGCCTCAGGCAATGCAGTAGCTTTGCTTAAGGTAAACTATGGATGCATCATAGTTTGGCAAGCAACAAGGGAAAATGTGTGCCCATACATCCTGTCATGTCTATAGCATGCTGATCACAGTGCCGCTATGTACTTAAATTTAGGAGCATTGAGTTATAATCTGTTTAGGGAGGCAGTCTACAGTTTATAACAAAATTATTTATTAAGCATAGACGATGATTGCATTTGGCACAAACTGTACATGAAAACAACAAAATGGCTGTAGGTACAATATCTCCACACATGCCTAAAAGTCAGTGGGGAAAGCTGATAGCTTTCAGCATGTTTACCCATATAGCAAACTGCAGCCCAGTTTTGCCAAAGCCTGCAACTAGAGGCTGGACGAGCACAGTCGGTAATAAAGTGGCACAGATCCTGTGGAGGGCAAGTGAGAGAAGAGCAGGGTTGTGAGCTGCGAGAGGAGACGTGGGTGCGTACAAAGAGGCAGGGCAGGAGCCCTGTCAGTGTCCTCTTGCAGAAGATGGTTAGATACTGGATGAGTTTGAAATAGATTTTGTTCAGTGGTTTAATGACTTTTTTTCTTTAATGCAATTTGCCTGGGCAATTGCTAAACCTCTACAGGCTACTGCAGGAAATCTACTGAAAAATCTACCCTCTAGAAAAACTTGCCACATGCTTTGGAAAAGCAGGCAGCACCAAACCCCTCCGGTTTCCAGGGGTCTTGGTGAATCCACGAGGTCAAGTTCAAAGGTTTCTCTGAGGAACACTAATCTGCATTTCACATAGGCATGCAGCACAGCTGCCTTCACCAGCTAGAAACTCACCGCTGAACTTCACTCTGAATATCTACTGCTACTGGATTTAATCACTTGGCTTTTAATGATATACTATTTGCTTGTCACTTGCCAAAACAGTGGCTCCCTCCCACTTTCCTACAATAAAACAACCTAAACTGTTGCTGCTGACAATAGAGCTAATATTTACAATTAATTACTGAAAATATTTTAAGTTTTGTGGATCCTTCAGTGAAAGACGACAATGACAGATAAATTTACAATATAAGATGAGTCACAACAGACAAAATTCCTTGGAGAGCTGGTATCTACAGGTATTTAAATAATTCTGTAAATCATATAGACATTGTACATGCAGAAGCTCTTTTAAAATAGCTGGTATGATGATTTCTGCCTCATGCGGGAGAAAATGGATACATCAGAGTGAAGCTGTATTCCTCTTCAATGCTGCACAGGCGCCAAGGCTGATGTTGGGTGATTTATCATCCCACACACTTGCTAGAACTCCTTCAGAAGACAGTAGCAGCGTGTGCTCAGTTGGGCTGGCCACACTTTCTTTTTTCATTGGGCTTTAGAAATGAAAAATGTCTTTTTGAACAGTACCTTTCAGGGAAAGAAGACATATAGGGTTCAAGAGGTTTTAATCGAGAGCAAATTTGGATTCTCCTTTCTGCCCTCTTTTCCACCAGGGAAGGAATATATCAAAACATGCTTTGTGTTTTACACCAAACACAATATTAGCTGTAATAAAAAATAAATTATCTCCAAAGTTTCATCGTATCTTTAAAAGTTTCCCTATCTTTTGGTACATTTTTGTGATCTGTATTAATAGTTCAAAAGGACAAAACCCTGTCCTACTTCTGCCTGCCACCCTTGCACAGAAAGACACGTCCTATTTGGCTTTAAAGGAACTTGTGGAGACTGCTAGAGGGGAAGCTCTTAAACAAAATACATTTCTACCCAGAGAACAACGAGCACACCACTTCTTGTTATACAAGACTCTTCCTTGCTTTCCATCTACTGTTGTTGCAACAACATCCCTATAAAATCAGATGCATGGGGCCCCACTCACCCTCCTTGAGCAAAAGAGGGTTTCCATTGCTTGAAATGTAAATATATTTCCAAGCTGGCTGCTAAATAAGGGCGCTGTGTTTCCTACACATCCCTAAGCGATAGTGGTGGTATACGGCAATTCTGGCTGACCAACGGGGAACGGGACACTGCTTTTCAAGGCAAGTGCCCCATGCCCAGGAGAGCCCTTGGTGGGTGCTGAGCAGCCCCTGCGCGGTGGGCTATGGGGAGGGAGCAGCAGGAGGACAGACTGCTGGGAAGGGGCTGCAGCCACCCCCCTGCACCGCAGGCCTGCTCCCAAGGAGGTGGCAAGATAAAAGCCCTTCCCAGCCCTCTGCAAAGTCTTGGAGGAAGCTGTAGACTGAGACTTTGCTTCCACGCCTTTAAGTAGGTTATTGGTACCAAGGGGAGCAAAAGCCTGTAAATTAACCTGTATGTTAATCTTCTTTCTGCCCACCTGCAATATCAAAGTGTGCAACTCCAGAATAATTGGGAAGGGACTCACTGAAGAGAGCTGCATCAGCGGGAGAGCCAGCCCCAAACTTACGAGGCTGAATCAACCTCGACAAGACTTGATAAGGTCCTGGGCAATTAGTTCATGCCTTCAAACTTTTCTCCTAGACTCAGAGGATGCTTTAAAAGGCAGGCTAACAATTTTTCCTACACTTGCTGGAGTTTAAAAGGTAAGGCTCAGGGAAAGCAAGACACATGCCACCTTGAGGTGTTCAAATTGAGAATCTTCCATATGTTTCAGCTGGGAAACAAGGAGGTTTGGGGGGCTGGATTTTACAAATCCGCATGACTATTTTGTGGAGGTGTTAAGGGTGACTAATTAGAGTGCTGCAAAAATAAAGCTATCCAACTTATTTACAGTGTTCCCCTACACTGCCATGTGTCAGCAGGTTTAGCATCCAAAACTGTTCGCCGATAAATCCCTTCTGTAATATGATGTCAACAGCAAACTGCATTACAGTGAACATCAACAGAAAACAGAAACACAAGTGATCTTCCTCACATTTGTAAGCAGTTTCATTGTGCAAATATCTCCTTTCCTACTGCAGTCTAATAAACATCTCTAAGATGGAAGCAGAAAACAGGTGAATACTTATCTCTGGTTTTGAAACTGAACTTATTTACAGGAATTTAAAATCTCTACTGTTGTTCCTCTAAATTCTCTTTAATTCTGCAAATATCTTACTTATGCTTTAGGTTCTCTGCTTCAAAGCTACACAAGCCTGCAGAGACTCCAGGCACGTGCACTCGGCTGCATGCTCCAGGAGTGCGTGTCCCAGAAATGCATATGCATGAAACGAAGAACCAAACAGCAGGGAAAAGCATTTTGCTCCATTTTCTGGAATGCCTACAATGAAAACAGAGGAGGAAAAGAGACAATTTTGGCAGCATCTCCACATTTATGTGGACCATGAAATGCAAATCAGTTTGAGGCTCTTTTACTAGTACAAGAAATATTCGGTTATCAAATGGGTTGTTCTCTGGGAACCAGACCTAGAAACCATCTTAATATTAACTTTGTTAGAATTTAAGTCATACTCTGCTGTTTTTTGCAGCACAAACACGAACACCTCCATCTCTCTCTGTCTGCTGCTCTCTCCCCACTGCAGGTTCCTTCACACCACCTTTCACAGCAGCAAACAGGTTAAAATCCAAAATGCTATTTACTGAAAGATCAGACTCAGAAAATCAGAGAAACAGGAGGAAAATAGAAAATGTACATTAGTTCATCCTTTCACTTAGCTTGAGGTAACTGCCAACTTGACTAAGGGTACCTTGCCCTGAATTGGAATAAGGACACTTTTCAAAATGCACAGAGAATTTAAAACATATGGATTTGAGCAGTTACTGCTGAGTTCTGTTCACTCTGTACAATATTTAATGGTAAATGACAAGAGAGATCTCAGAAAGGTGATGCTGATTTCCACGCACACATGTCCCAGCCTGGCTCTGCAGGTTCCCAGCTTTCTCTGTCCGTTCCCACACCACACAAAGGACACACTCAAACATTCCCACTTGTTGAAGACCACAAATGTTCTCACTGGTGTCCTACCTCCACTGTCCACAACGATACCTGATTTCAAAACATCACTGCAAGAAATCCCTTCTCCTGTGCAAGAGGCACCTCCTCCAGCTATTCAGCGTGCTGTGGGAGCCTCTCTTACCCACCCTGCAAGACACCTCACTTGTTCCTCCAGATCTGGTACAGAAAAGTGCAGGCCCTCATCACACCTGAGAGGTAGTGATGGGAGACGACCAATCTGTTGCACTGCAATGGTGCTTAATCTGCCAGTATTACAAGAACCACCATGCTGTCCTGAGCTCCTTCAACCGCAAAGGATAAAACTGGTTCCTTCTCTTCTGTCTGCATATCCAGCAAAAGAGCTCCTAAACCCAAGAGGTGCAGAGGAAATGAACTCTCCTGAACTGTTGGAAAGAGTCATAACTCCCATCATGAGACAGACAGGGAACAAACATTTCCCCTCCCACGTTGCAAAGAGACCTACGCCTGTAGCTATCTCAGCATCACGTAAGCCTGTCCACAGCACTGTCAGCCTCTCAAAGCGCAGCCCTGAAAGAATCTACAACATCAAATCTACTAGTTGCTTGCAGAAAGCAAAGCAGGTGGTGGTGACGCTACAGAAGACAGTGACTCTGGGACATGGTCTTCAAAAGTGGCCTTTGTTATTCCAGCCATCCTATCGCTGCCACATAACATCAGTGACTACTAGCTGACTGAAACAGGAGTGTTGCTCCACAGGGAAAAGCTTCTGGAGGTAAATGCTGTGTCAGACTAGCTGCTTAATGTCAACCTTGCCCTTCGCCACTGGCAACAGCCGCAGCGAGCTCCTGAGCCAAATGCCTCGTCCGCAGCAAACCCGCGTGCACGTCTGCCTCGCGTGGTACTCGCAGGGTGGTCTCTGTGCTGTCTGACACTGGAAAACAGCACTCACAACATGAATAATGACACCTTAGCTTTGACCTCCCACTCTCCTAAATCTCGCATGGTTGGGAGCTATCTCATAATGCTTAACAAAATACAATAAAACTAAATCACAGCAAGCAGGCAAGTGACAAGCAATTAACTTAGGCAAAACTCTACAGCTGTAACAGTTATCACACAAAAAGGGACAGCAAGCTGGTGCGGATGACCAAGGGTGCTGACGCTCTGCGGCTTGGCAGCATCCCATTCTGGAACTGCAGACCGGCAAATTCAGAGCAGCGGGTGCGGTGGAGACACAGACCCAGCGCCTTGCACCAGGTCACAGGGAAAGCACAGATGGAATCAGATCTCGTACAGCATTGTCCCCACCTCATCCTGCCTCAGGAGTTTAATTTACAGGGAAACTAAGCTCTTTAAACAGATTGCTTTATGTTCATGGCTAACAGGACAGAAACACACCCATTAAGTAAATGAGCATGATCTGGGCAGGCTTCTGCAGGGAAGCACCTCTTCGCAGAAACACAAGGAGATGATCAAAGGCTTCCTCCTTGCCTTTTGTTCTTTCAGGAATTCAACGGAGTTTGAAACATTCTTGCTGCTGGAAAACATTATCAGGTATGCACATGCCTCTAGTATTCACGTATATTTGTTTACCTATTTTTACACATGCAATTCAGGCATATTAACTGAAAATACAGGGCTTGACCATAAACTGTACCAAGCATTTTAGGGCACTGGTCTCCAGGTGGGAGCATGTCCCTCAGAAATGCCAGATGCAATACTAAAGCAGAGAAGCAAAGCTGCACCTGCGCTTCCCAGCTCTGCCAGGGCCATTAGCTTGGCCTCCGCTCCGGCACTGCTGGAGCCAGAGCGGAAAGCGAGGCGAAAGCAGTAGCACAGCGGGGTGAAGGAGAAGCAGCTGAGGCAGAAGAGGGGAGGGCTTTGTGTTTTCTGAGTGATCAGAGCCTGAGAAGTCAGAGTCAGTGTGGGGATCACGGCATTGGGTTGCTAACTTCACACCCCAGCAGCTTCTAACAACTCTGTCTGGTTTTGATACGGATGGAGGTTAAGAACATTCACCAGCTAATTCCCCACTATCAATAATTTCCAGGCAACAGTTCTAAGGGGACACAGTTTTGCTAAAAATAAACAATGCAAAGAGACATGACAAAATTAATTCAAAGTCGGAGAGTGTCCAGCGTTTCCAAAACATCTCACAACCTCCACAGGGTAAAGGAAAGTTTCAGGTTTGGACCAAACTTTTAGTCTAACCACTAATTTGCTTTATAGGTTTTACAAACCAGTAGTACACACAACATGAGAGTACATTTGCTCCAACAGATACGGCCCCGCATTTAACTTACACACCATTCACCGAGATCTGAATTGGGCTGTGGGTGACACTCAAAATGGCACATTGCTGTGTTCCCTCTTGTGCGTTGCTGAACAGCAGCAACAACCAGCGCCCGTGGAAAGCACACAGAGCGCTCTGATTTCCTGCACCACATGAACTTTTGAACTGCAAGTACTTTACCTCCATCAATAGTCAGGACAGAGGAAAAAGAAAAGGCAGCATCAGCTAAAAAAAAATGCAAATGTGGCCATGTAAAGGGCTGTAAGCTGATAGCACTACCCAGAAAATGCCTGATCAGAAAATTCCCTTTGTTTGACAGCATACTTTCCTGGAGGGCTGCGGTGAGCCACATGCAACCAAGTGCTCCATCGCGAAGGTGATTAGAAATGATAGGGCAGTAGCTCAGCTGTACTGTCCTCAACTCCTGCCAAGTAGAGGATGCCAAATTGCTGTTGTAAATAGCTCCTTTTGATGCCTTAAAGCCCTGGAAATGAAAGGCACTTTGCTGAAAGATCAGTGTCTGGTTGGCTTTCTGTCCCAGCACCAAACCTGCTCTGCCTGCGGGTCCAGTTGCTGCCTACATGAACAGGAATGGACCTTGTGGGACCAGATTTCCTTTGCAGAACTGCACACGCTTGCCTTTGCCCATCGTTCAGTACGTACAAATGTCCACCCAGGCAGGATTTTCATCATGCCCTAATGCAGCTCTGTCTAGTTGCCTACAGCCTGGCTAATTCTGTATGCACAGGACTGCAAACTAGACCTTATATCAGCTCACATGTTAAAATATTAGATAAAAATAAACACCATGTTACAGGGATTCAGATCCATACAAGGA
Organism: Buteo buteo; assembly: GCF_964188355.1. Classification (NCBI taxonomy): domain Eukaryota; kingdom Metazoa; phylum Chordata; class Aves; order Accipitriformes; family Accipitridae; genus Buteo; species Buteo buteo. The sequence goes on along the minus strand of NC_134194.1, from coordinate 18,509,967 downwards.
CATACTTTCAGTTCCTGGGGTGCTAGTATCAGTTTGGGGTCACGTCTGACTCTCCCAGAGCAGCATGTAAACTAGTGTGCCAATTCAATTACACTGGCTTATTAGGATTAGCAGACAGCAATCCTCTCTGCACTAACACAAAAGTTTCCTGCTCCACATTTTTTTCTTCTCATGTGCTGCTCCCAGTTCAGACAGCACTGCTCAAGTCCCTTGAACTGTGAGAATTAAGAGTGCAAAGGGGTGCCAATGCTCCCTGCTGCATCATGGACTTCACCTGCACATGATGAAACAGCTTTCCTAAGGGAAATTGCCCTTCCTCCAAAATGCTGTGCTGGCTCCCAACATCTTGCAGCCGGGGAGCTAACATTATCCTTCACAGGGCTGTGTGCGTACCCTACAGAGAGCAAGCCTCAGCTCACGCAGTTTGATGTGGTAAATCAGGGTCCTTGCCTGAGGTTTCAGCTGATAATCAAAAATTCTATGGGGCTGCTGTGTAGCATCGCTCACTAGAAGAAAGCAACAGCAGCCTGGGAAAAAATACCTGGGTGCTCCGCCCCGAGCTGCAGGCAGGCAAAGTTAGAATTGTCAAAACATTCAAGCTCCGCTTCTGAAACTATGCTCTGCCTAACTGGCTACAATCTTGTGAACATGGCTCGTTTCATCCATATTTTCCTGCATATAAATTTGACAAGCAGAAACATTTATCTTGTCAGAGCACTAAAAGCCCCTGATGTTCAGTACTGATCTCTGGCATGCTGTAATTCGGCTCCCCGCCTCCGAGGTCACACTCTCCCTTTCCACTAAGTACCCTTCAGCAGAACGATGCAGGCATCTCTTGGGTTTCCTAGAAACCTGCCTCCAGCAGCACAACATGTATCCTCACAATCATGTTCTCCAGTAGCTGTTCTCAGCCACAATATAAAATGTCCTGTGCCTACCCATTGGCTTTTAGAGACCGTAGCTGTGGCCATCTATGGAAATTCTGGGCACTTCCCAACTAGCCACCCACAGAATGAGCCTGAGGGAAGAGGGTTTTTGTAGAGCAAGAGATAAGCAAACACTGGTGTGTGTGAAGAGCTGCGGCTGTTGAATATGTCAAGCAAGTAATGTTTGGATTGAGGAAAGCCAAACAGATGTAGCAGAGCTCTGCCAGGAAAGGATGGCTCTGTTACCCAGTTCGTGTCTTCCTTAAAACGTCCCCACACCATGGCCAGGCCAGGCCAGCTCCCCTGCTGCCTTGGGCTGCCTCCCTCAGCCTGCCCCGCAGGTTTGAGTTCAGCCTCCCGGGCAGCTCTGCTGTCCTGCGTCTGTCCGCTGGCACACAGTCCTTCCCTGCCTCCCCGCCAGCCACGCTTACTGCCTGTGAACTTTGCCTCATTTCTCCTGTGGTTTGTTTGGACTCCTCAGACTAGCCCCATCACAGCCTCCCTATCCCCATCAGTGCCAGCATGAGTTACCTCCCCATTTTCATGAACACAGAAATTAACTGACCACTATCTGTACAGTTTTCAGTCCAAACCAAAGACATCGCCCCACTGTGATGGCCACGAACACAGAATGGAGATATCTGGGCATGGCTTCCTTAATTTTTGACTCACTTATTTTGAAAATGTGGATGCAGTTTACACTTTTAACCATTTTTGATTTGCTAAGTACAATCCATCTTGCAATAAGTTATTCCCCTTCCTTCTGGCATCTCAGAAACAATAAAAGGGGAAAACCTAAATACCTTGCTTGGAGCCCTCAATATATTTTGGTTAGAAATGCTGCTGTGGTACCATATAGCTCTAACCCGCATTTCCCAGTTGGGTAAGACCCCTGCCATGCATTTTGGTACCTTACTGCAGGGGAGGATATGGAGTACCTAGAGCATCCTGCACCTGCTGGGAGACACCTCTTTGAGAAAAATGCAGAAGTTTCTTACCTTGCAAATAGCCATGGTGTGAGCAGCAACATGACTCAGAGACCCTAAGCAGGTACCCAAACTTTCTGCATCACTGTGCCATTACGCTCTCTGAGTAATGATTTTGAATAAGAAACACAGCACTTGACAACTTGACATAAAGACCCGTCCAGGTCTGTCCCACGCTGCAATGGAGGAAATACTTTAGCAGTCACACTTCTCTATTTGGTTCTAAAACTACAATAATATTACAAGCCAATGAAGTGTTTGGAAAGTTTTAGTGAATAACGACAATATCAATTTTGATTAATGAAATATTTCAGCTAAAAACCCAAAACACTTAATTTTTGAAAAATTTGTAAATATTCAAGGTTTTTAATAAAGCTTAAATAAATACCAAAATAAACATTTTGATTGTAGGTTTATAAGTAGAGAAAGAAAACATTTTTATTCCTCCCCCCCCATTTGACCAAAATCAGCATGAGTTTATAACTTGCTTTGGTTGACGTTGGTCTGCTTTTTTATAGATAAGTTTTTCCTTAAAAGATTTGTATAACCCTAACTGACTCCTATTTACATATTCGGTGACATTAACAACTGTAAAGCTGGGAATTGGCCAAAACCTCTGTTAAGTATTAAGTTCCAAGCTTTTCACATCTACAGTGTTAAATATTTTCAATTGCAAAAATCCAAGTTCTTCCTAGTGCCCATTCCAGACATCAAATACCCAGTAATAGACACTGGACGAGCTGATGACGATAAAAGTTGGAAGATTACCAAGACTGGAAGTTAAAAGTTGGAAAATATCTTCTGTTTTACCCTTTTGGATTACTGTGGAGCAAAAAGAAACAAAGCACTGCAGCCTACTAGCATGCAAAACTGAAGTCTCTAATCACCTCTTTTGTAGTGGGATTTCATGGCTCTGCATGGATGTGCTACACTTTGAGTGGCACATAGTACCCATACTCAAGGGCAGGAAATAAGCACACACGTATGCTAATGCAACATAACATATAACACACTATGTAATCTACTTTCCTCCATCCATTTTAATTTATTCCAAACCTCCAAGCTGGGTCTGACTACAGCATTTCAGGCAGGTACTGTATGCCTGTGGGAAGCACTCAGGGACACACATAGCTTATTTTAATTTAATCAGTGCTTTCCACTCTTAAGACCAGGTATTTGAGATCACTCTGCCTCACTGCCAGTTGTATTTATAGGGAAGCAAGCAGGAAATAAAGCAAGAGGCAAGGGAAGAAATTTAGAGCTAGTAAATGCACAGGAGCTAAAGAAATTTGGGCTGAATGGTGAGGAGGCGGGGAATGGAAGCAGCCACAAGTTCGTAAGTTCTACCCACCTCTAAGCAAACCCACATCCATGCGAGCTCTGGCACAGGGTTGCTGAGGACACCGGGAAGCAGGGTGCAAACAGCTCTCGTGCCTCTGTGCCACCCATTGCAGGCACGTCCCAGCCATGGAGCTGGGATGTTTGGTACCACGACACCAAGCAGCCTCCCACGCACCTCTTTGCGCTTTGGAGAAACAAAGTGTTTCACCCAAAGTGGCATATTCTGAGGAACACTTATTGGTCATCACAATTTTTCCAAATTGCTTCTGATGGAGTGCTTACATCAAACAGTTTTGTTGCTGAGTGCTGTTCCGTACAGCCATTACAAAGACAATTTCCTGGAAAAAACTGCCTGTCAGACCCTCAGTTTTCAGCGCAGGCAGCTGACCACATACCTGACCTGCTAGACTGTATCAGGTGATGATCAGAAAAAACTAGGGAGAGAAAATGAGAAGTCAGTGCCGTGTATTGGCTCTCGGGCACAGCCAGGAGAAACGAAATCAGCCATTTCTTCCATTCACTCAAGCACCTGTAGGCTCACGTCTCCGAGCAGGGGGATGGATGCTCTCCCTGCTCTAGAAGGAAAACGGGTGGGGAACTGAGATCTTCTCTCCATTAACATCTCTCCAGGACACAGGGTTGTATGGTCAGAGTCTTTAGGACACACACATTCATTCACAACAGTGACAGCTGTCAAGTTTCTTTGAGGAGCAGAAGCAACAGAAGGGCAACTTTCAAACCTTTTCTTTCTGCCAAACATGAACAGATTTCTGAGGGGTAAATGCAAGTCTGTTACTCCTCCCGGATGAATTTCAAAGACCTATTGAGAATAAAGCCCTGGTAAACAGCTTACAAGAGTTATTTTGTAATGGTACGTACTGGGCAAAGTAAATACCAGGGCAGCTCAACTGCCCAAATCCATCACCTCCATTCTGCAGCTGTAGATCTAGGGCTGAACAGGACCGATTCCTTGAAACACTATTGAACTACTTTTTCTTCTTTTAAGTGGAGAAGCAGATTGTTGTAGCACAGGGAACTGAAAGGGCACAGCCATGACCAGCAATCTTAGGAGCTCAGGTCAGTCTGATACTCTTGTGAAGACTGACGAGTCAAGCAATGTTGATTGGTTTCCTGGTAAAACACTTGAAAATCCAGCTGGTCAGACACAAAATATGATGCTTTTGGACAATAAGTCATTTCAAAGCAAACTTTCCCTCAAAACAGTCTAGAAATTAATCACTATAAAAATGGCCCAACTGATATTTTAAATAAAGTGAATTCCTGCTGTTAGCTCTTGCAAAATTAAACAACTGTGCCAGGCTCCCCTTGATAGTTGAAGTTTGAGTCGTCTTGGATCAAAATACAGTTACTCACATTCAACAGATGCAGATTCCCAACTGAAAGTGGTGCTGCTTTCTGCTAGTGCAGTCAGGGTAAGAGCTGGGGCCTGAAGCTCTAAGGCCAACAAGATTCGGGTATTGAGAAATATTTGAGTTTTATTTCACTTCCACTGTGCGGGGGGCAAAACACGAAAGAGCAAACGTAGCTTATCCCTTATTCCTTGATTTTCCTTTTCTACTGTAACTGAATTTGCCCACAAATGGCAGTGTAACCATCCCCACTGCACACTACCACAGAGGTATGGAAAGCAGTCAAAACAAGAAATTCCCCCTGCTTTAGCAATCTGCTAATCCGAACGTTTCCATGACAAATATGGAAATGGCTGATTCTAGCCACGAATTTGGTAATGATTGGCTGCAGACTGTAAAAAACACATGAAAAACTCTATTTCTGCAGCTAGTTGAAACCAGAGATGTATTTGTGTGTGCATTATCTGCTGTGCTGGCCCTCTGCCTTTTAGTGTTGTTGTGGTTTTGATTTCTTTTTCCCTAACTCATTTATTGTTTTATTGCTTATGTTTGCTGGAGGATATACAAGCAACTGAAAATTCTCAAGCCCATCTTAATCTTGTATCTAAGCGCTAACTGCTCATGTACTAAGAGAGGACCAAGCACTCCTCCCAGCTTTGTTGGCATTTGGTCCATACTGAGCTCTTAGTGTTTCTTCCTGTTCCCAGTACCCTCAAGTCCTTACATCTTTAGGGTTTTTAAAGTGACCATAATCCCAGAGCCAGAGGGTGGGTGAGGTTGGAAGGGACCTCAGAAGATTGTCTTGTCCTATCTTCTCCTCAAGGCAGGGTTAACCACAGCAGGTTGCTCAGGACTGTGACCAGTGGGGTTTTGAGTATCTCCAGGGATGGAGACTCCACAGTCCCTCTGGGCAGCCTGTTCCAGTGTTCAGTCACCCTCACAGTAAAATGTTTTTCTTATATTGAAGTGGAATTTCTTGTATTTCAATTTGTGCGCATTGCCCCTTGTCCTGTCACTGGGAACCACTGAGAAGAGCCTGGCTCCATCACCTCTTCTTCCCTGCATCAGGTATTTATACGCTCTGGTAAGATCCCCCTGAGCCTCCTCTGCCGCTGGCTGGACAGTCCCAGCTCTCTCAGCTTCTTCCCATATGTCAGATGCTCCAATCGCTTAATATTCCTCGTGGCGCCTCAGTGGACTCAGTCCAGTAAGTCCCCACCTCTCCTGTACTGGGGAGCCCAGCACCAGCTACAGCACTGTGGATGTTTCACCAGTGCTGGGCAGAGCAGCATCACCTCCCTCGACGTGCTGGAGATGCTCTGCCTAGTGCAGCCCAGGAGGCTGCTGTCCCCCTTTGCTGCGGGGACCCCTTGCTGGCTCACAGTCGCCTTGTCCCCCAGGACCTCAGCCAGGCTCCACTAGGACCCCAGGAACGCTGCACAGCTTTGCTGGTCTGAGATATAAGCAAAGCAAATGTGGTAGAAAGAGGTATTATCTTTTACTAGGGCAACTCAGAATGTTGGAAAAGGCAGACAAGAAGAATCCCAACAGTGAATGAAGTTACAGTGCCATCAATTGAGATCAGAGGAAATAATTTCTAATGAAATGTACAAATAATCTGTGGAAATGCCCCGAGCCACTACTGAAGCAAACGGCACAAATCTCATAGACTATCCAGGGACACTCCAGTGAACAGGGAAAGCTTCTCCAGCTTTACTGATAGGATTGTAAATCTAAGATGTAGAAATCTTCATCCCGCAGGACAGGGCACGTGGCTAATAACCTGCCTAGACAAAATGCCCAATTATATTGGATTAAGTTTTCACATTCAAGCCAAATGAATGATCTCCTCCTCTACAAACCCACAACACTATCCACTCCCAAAGACAAGGTCTTGCACTTGATGGACCACTGCTCTCAACTTTAAGGCAATTTCTGTGCTACTCTTTCCTTTATTGATTCAGGCTCCCCATTTTCATTAAAACAAGGAATTAAATCTTGTACTCTTGAACAGCACTACAATATATCCTCGAGCATTGCTGCTCTCAGCTGGAATAACTGAACCAGCCACCAGTCCCACTGCCAGCGCCCCAGACCCAGCCACGAGCAGGGTGTGAGGGGGAGCAGTGGAAGCGGAGCCATGTCCTACACTAGACCTGGAAGGATTCAGCATGGGCCACTTGAGCCCACCGTGCCAGGATCCACCACGTGCTTACTGGTATTAACCAAGCTCTGGAAACTCCTCACCTTAGACATGACCTCTTTATTTTACCTATTCTTAAAACAATATACATGCATGGTTTTTGCTTCTCATTTATTACACCAAAGATAAGTAGCTTCAGATACACGAGTGAGCTGCTTAGCTAGAAAAGGCTACATAAATTGTCTTCAAACTACTTGGAAGAGCATATATTTACCAAGATGACAGTGTATTTGCAGAGGGGTGGATCTAGCCCTATTACAACTATTTCTTCAAGCCTTTGTTTTAGCAGCAGTATTTAACGCCTACATAAATCCTGAAATATTCAAATAAACACAAAGATAAATATAATAAATAATAGTAGATTATAATCTAATAATAAAATAGATAATAAACACTTTACTCAATAAAAGATAGACACAACAACATCAAACGGAGCAGTTACACCCAGGCATCGTTGGCAAGGTGCCCTCTGGCAGAAAAGGCAACCCGCACAGCAGGCTGCATCAACAACCATGCAGCCAGCACTGGGACGAGTGATCCTTCCCCTCTGCTCAGCACTTGCGTGAGCACATCCAGAGTGCCGTGGCCAGTTTTGGGCTCCCCAGTACAAGATAGACGTGGATACACCAGAGCAGGGTCTAGCGGAGGCCACCAGGCAGGATGGCCTGGGGCTGGAGGAAATGCTGAAGGAACAGGTGGGCAACACTAAGGGATCCATCATGTAGTGATTTTTGACTTCTACTAACTATTTAGCTCACAGACAAAGAATAACTTCAGATTGTATACAAGCCCAGCACATATTAGTGTGTTTCATTGCTGACAAGGTGAAGCATTCACAGTCAGTGTAAAACACACCTACCAGCTCAGAGGCACGCGCGGCAAACATGCTGCTGTGACTTCCTTTTGGAGATCTGGGGGATCCTCTGGGCATCGGTCTTGAGGAACATCTGCAACTGACTGAAGTCAGCCGAAACCAGCAGCGCGTTGTTGTGTAATGCTCTTTCCTGCCAGGTAAATAGTGACTAAAAGGTGTGAAATTCTGTACTGGCTTTGAAAATAGCCAAGAAAAACAAAGGAATTTCTTCCAACTTGCTGTCTCCAACTGGGTGCCCTACTAACCAGCAACACCACATGGATAACACATCAGAGCCAAGAGGAGATAGCTCTGGGAACACAAGTTTTGATAAATATAGCTGAACAACCGCTGCCAGCAGGCATCAACAAGATTGAATCCCACTGTAAATGTTCAAATGTGTGACCAGGTGCTGGATTTTTACTGCTCGTGAACTCCAACAAAAAGCAATTTCTTCCACCCACCAGAGAGTTCAGCCAATCACAAGACAACAAAGTAGTAGAGAACAGACACATTCAGCCAAAAATTATCTACGTTTAGTGGAAACCAGATCCAGCTCCCAGGTTTCTGGCAGGTGGATAAGACAGCCCTTGGTGTCACAGCAGCCACCATGGCAGCACACTGTGTTCAGCTCTCATGTACTTCACAGCACCTAAACACAACTCTCACAGCTTCAGGTGTGACTCGGTGCTTAGACAATCATACAGTTATGCTTGCATTATAAATAATATCATAAACATTCCAGATGACTGTACAATTATGGTTGCATTATAGCAGCACAGAAAGGTAAATTGTAAACCATGTACACACACTTCAATGTAAAATTTTATTCTACCCTACCCGTCTTGTACCAGGAAAACAGAATTTTACACTTGCTCACAAACTTGCCACAATCCAATCCCCTGCACAGCCCTCCCCCATTTCTCCTGAGAGTGATTACTTGATGTTTGATATTTCCCAAGACAATTTTTAATTTAAATTGCTAGAAAATCCATACCAACCTGCAATTCAAAAGTACAGATATGAACTGAGCAACAGATCCAGTGGAAATAGAGACCTAACCTAGAAATACTGACAGACTGTTAAATGCAGAGGTTCTGGCAGGGAATATTTCCAAACAGCAGAAACACTTGCTGAAGTTACAGAGTCTTTCTTTCTGTTTTCTAAACAATACTCATTCTGTATGGTATGGACATGCCCCTGACAGTGCTTTTAACTTTCTGCTCACCAGCACCCTGGAATTTTTGAATTGAGCCTGAAGGAAATTGAGCAAAGCTCAGGCAAACACTACACAAACCAGACCTGAAAAAATCAGCATTTCACAGCCAGTATTTATAGATTTAAGGATTAAAATCCCTGGAATTGCGGCTTACTTGCTCATTTTTCATGAGCTTCTCCTCCTCTCCTTTTTTATGAAACACCCTAATTTTTTCCCCCTCTTGATAATCTTTATAAAACACACATCATTAGTACTGCACACTTAGTGCTGGATTACTGAATATGCAACACTGACTCTAACAATACTTTCTCAGACAGAAACCACAAGGTATTGGGAAGAATTTGCTGTGTATCTGAATCTTATTCCCTCCTCAATAGGTTTATACAACACGGGATTTGGAAATAAACAGGTCTTTTCTGCAAGTGCTCTGCATATGGAGTCACTGAGTTTCTCATACATGCCTGTACGAAGGATTACAGTATTTCAGATGCTTTTCACCCCCAAGCCCCTCCACAGCAATTTCCTCATGCCCACACGTTTCCTCCACCACCGTGCATCCCACTCTCCTCTGCAAATTACACCTCACATAAACATTGCTGGGTTACTTGCAAGTGGCACATGTTCATTTTCTCCTCCCTTCCTAATATAAATTTCTCTTCTAGCAAATATACAGAAGGGACAGGAAAAGCAAAACAGGAGGTCTTACCTTTTGATGGTCTTCTTTGTTTCGTTTGTAGAGAAGAGAACGTACCCATTACAGCACCCATTGCAAAAGCTACTTGTGAGTTTTTGGGGAGGATTTATTTTGGCTGTGGGTTTTTTGGTTTTTGTTTTTTTGTTTTTTTTTTATTCTTCTCACCCCACCCCCCCACCGCCAGTGAACAAAATCTATGTGAAATGCCCCCAAGAACAAAACAAAACAGAGGAAGTCAAGAGAAGAAAGAAAAGAAGAAAGGAGGAGGGAAAAAGCAAAGCACTGCAGCTCAGCGTTCAGCAAGCGTTAAGCTTTGAGGGTTTTTTTTTTTTTTTTTAAGTCAACACACATGCACTGACTCACAGCCGGCTGCACTGTTATTATTCAAAACAGCTCCCCATCAAAATTTAAATGCTAGGTAGATTCCCTCAGACCAGAGCTGGCAGCAGATGCATCAAAATATTTACTGGAGCACAGCCACATAAACACACAGGCTAATTCTTCCTCCCGTTCCCTTATGGCTCCAACCAGCAGCCTGTAGGTCTAGTGAGGGAGCATCAGTGCATCTCTTCCAGTGAATACTAAACTGGAGTCCTGTAGACATGCTGAGGGTCTCAGGGGGGAAGCCAGGGCTTTGGGCTGGGTACCAATTCGGAATGAATGGAAATCTTCTGAGTGGGAAACGGTAGTGAGCAAGGCATCAAAGCCCCAGCTGCGCGGACTGCGTGCTCCTGCTAATTAAGAGTCTGACAGAAAGGTAGGAAGCAGCAATCTCTAACAGTCTTCTCAAACAGAAAAGTCAGGGGAAAATAAGTAAGCGCAACAGGGGAAAACAGAAAATTTCACTACAAGCCTTTTCCTTCGCATACTTTCTCATGCACTAGAAGCAAGACAGTTGCTAACAACTTATTTTTCTGCCAAGTATGTATGCCCATATCCTTTTTAAGGATGTTAAAACAACAAACCATTGAAGCTAAATTGTGCAAACATCCAGTGGCTCGGAGGAGGTAGGACAATTCCCAGCATTTTCTTCAGTTCTGTCATATTTCAAAAAATCAGCTATGCATCATCTTATGTTTTCTCAGAAGGTGAAATAGCAAGTGCTCAAGTACAGAAAGAGTTAAATATACCTAGGCAGCTGTCAGAACCAGAATTAATTTGCTATTTGCACACGGTGACTGAGATTAAGGCAGCATCTGTGCAAATACTTTATACTTGTCTAAATACTTGTCTAAAGAAATTCATTCCTACACCAGAGACCAAAGCACCTTGTCTCAACAGGTTTCCCCAGCTTTCCTCTAACTTTGCAGTAAAGATTTCATCAAACGCAGATCCCAGAGCCCCCAGGATCAGAAGCTGCACAGCATCAGTGTCCCTGGAGGTTAAAGCCCTGTGTTACCTTCTGCTCACACGCTGCCAGCAATGCTGTCTTTCATTCACAAGTGTATTTGCATCCCTAGTGTAATCCAGCAAGAGCTTTCAATTAGTTGCTAGCTGCAAAAGGCATAACACAAAATAATTTGGGGTGGGTTTTTTTTCTTGTTTCCTTTTTTTTCCTGTTTTACAACTCAAAACACAGCAATTAAACTTTTTTGGAGGAACATCTGAGGTAAGGTCCTGTTTAGATACCAAAGTCGTAAACTGAAACATATCAGTTTGCAGGCAGGTGCCAAGTACCTGAGACTTGGGGCACACAGTGCTGCCACTGCCATCGTGGGGAAGCCTGTCCTGCCTTGTGCAATGCTCCCTGCCTGCCCCCAGTTCTTCCCCCAGGCTAGCCACGGCTGTTGTCCCACAGCCCCAGGGCTAACAGGCTTCTCCATCCACCTGGATCCAGATGGGGGTTCCTCACACTAAGGTGATATCCACAAGGCACTGAAAAGCTGTTTGAGATTCTTAAGCTCTTTTTAATTTAAATATTTATATTTATTTTATTAATATTTTATTTGTGTTTACACATTGAAATGTTAGATAGGCTACAGCACGCATGTGGAAAATCACTGCTCTTGGTATTTGTGCACACAACAAAGGCTGGAGGATGACTAGGGGCCATGGCAGTTGTGCCCTCACGTAACAGTGGCTGCTTCATGCCATGGTTGCCGACATGAGAAACCAGCAGGTGAGGACATGCCTGAATTTCTCATTTCTCATGCAAACAGGGAACAAAGAGAGATGGTGGGGCTCCTGTTCAGCAGGCTGGCTTCGCACCCCCTTTGCCACCTCTGTGATACATTACTACCCTTACTGGACGTGGGTGCCATGACAGAGCCTCCACGGCTCTTGGGGCAGCAGCTGTGCTGGATAGGCCTTCACTGGTGGGTGAGGGCTGCGGTGGTCCTGCCTCCCTGCAGCAGGAGGTCTCAGTGCCATCTCTGGACTTCTCTATTGGCATCAAGTCAGCTAAAAGCATCCTACCACAAAAAGCAACAGCTGTCAGTGGGACGCTGTGCTCCCCTGTCCTCTGCTCCCAGGCATGGTGTCTCCAAGACGTCAAAAATGGAAACCTCCTCAATCTAGGCAAAGTTGTCACTAGCAGAAGTCAATGAGCTGCAACTCCTGTCACATCATCCACTCGCAAAACCACACGAGTTGACTCATGCACTGGGGAAAAGTGTGTTAGAGATCTAAGAGGTCCAAAGCAAACGGTCGCAAAGGACTACATGGATTATCATAAAACCACAGAATCATTTAGGTTGGAAAAGACCTTTAAGATCAAGTCCAACCGTTAACCTAGCACTGCCAAATTCACCACTAAACCACGTCCCTAAGTGCCACATCTACACATCTTTCAAATACCTCCAGGGATGGTGACTCAACCACTTCCCTGGGCAGCCTGTTCCAAAGCCTGACAACCCTTGTGGTGAAGAAATTTTTCCTAATATCCAATCTAAACCTCCCCTGGTGCAACTTAAGGCCATTTTCTCTCATCCGATTGCTTGTTACTTGGGAAAAGAGACTGACATCCACCTTCCTACAACCTCGTTTCAGCAAAAAGCACCTAAAAAGTAGTTGGCTTCAGGATTTATCCTGACATCGGCTGGATCCCAGCCACGCAGAAAGGGCTCGGCCTGGGAGCGACAGATTAGGCTGCCCATATGGTAAGATACCCTAGAAAAAAGTAATTCAAGAAGGTAAAATTGCACCCCTGATGCTGCACTGTTGTCTACCTAAAACAGCATGGTATATGAAGGCGGAGGGCAAATGTGAATATTTGGTTTTCTTTGAAACTTGAAAGAAAAAAGATTTGTCTTGGCTGGAAACCAGTATTGACAGATCCCTATGAAATCACGGGGATAAATGGTTACATGCATTTCTGTTTGTATCACTCAAATATACAAGAAAGGGGACAAGAGGAGGGACGATGTCTGAGCCTGGGTGGACAAGCACAGAATCCCAGATCACCAGGTCAGGAGCAGCCGCTTTCTCTCACTGACAAAAATCAAGACCTTAGAGGAATAGAAGCACAAACACTAATGAATTAGGGTATTTGCCACAGCATGCAGGAATTCTCTTTCCCCAACAAATTTATCAACCTAAGAGATAATAATTGAGACGTAACAAGTGCTGATGGTCAACCTCTATCCGAGGAGCTGAATAACTTTCAGAGTATTTCCTTTAGAGGTGAGATGAAGACTGAGCTCTGACTGTGATGGTGAAATGTACAGTTCTAGCTGTGTGCGTACCTAAGCCAGCATCCTGGGTAAGAGCTACTATCAAAGGATCAAAAGTACCTCGAGGAAAGGAGATACCATATTATGCCGAACCTGACTGCAGCCTGCAGTATTGATTTGCAGTGCTCCAGAGTCTGGCCGTTGCTAACTTCCCAGTGCAGTCAGAAACCCCAGCTGCACATCGTGGGGCTCTCTCACGGTACGATTTACACAGTTCTCCAGCATTTGCTTGCACAGCTGAAGATATGTAATGCTTCATGATGCCTGTGCCATGCCTAAACCCATCCACTTTCCGACAAAAAGGTCACCCAACAGGTGACTTGTGTGACTGTCCCAGCAGTCACTGCTAAGGAGGGGAGAGTCCCCCCCAGGAAAGGGCCACAAGTGCTTCATGCAGGCGATGGGCAGGCACACGCTAGGCACTCACAGATACAGCAACACACGAAAAGCATCCATTGAGGTATGCCTCTGCCCCAACAGAAGCCTGTGTACATACTCAGCCAAGCACTCAATGCTGGGCGCTCATCTCCCAAGCTAGATCAGATCAGCAGGGCAGACATGTCCCCGTGGGTCACCGCTAATCCATCATTATTGTCTCCCAGCAATGAAACCCCATTCCTTTTACCACTACTATATACCATATTGTAATAAATTCTGTCTACTGACTAACAAAACCATGACCTAATACTATTCACTGACCCTCTTCCTGATTTCTTTCTGCCTCTTAACTCTATGCTGTTGCTTTTAATAAGCATCTGTGAGACTTTGAAACATCAGAGCAAAGAAGACAGACACTAGCAGTGATGTAGGAGCTTATTTGTTGGATGTAACCAGAAGGTTTGGTCAGAATAAGTAGTTCATTATTTTTAATAAATGCAAATATAGCATCTTCAATTAGGGAGTCATATCACCAGCTAGCTGATACCGGTACAGGATGGAATTCTCCTGGGAGCAAGGTCACAAGGATTGCTACAGCTCTGCTCCCTGATGCAGGATCAGGTTGTCTTGCCACTAAAGACAAGTGCAGTCTAGCAAAACGGAGCCAAACCACACTTGTGTTACATCTATCCCCAACTACGCATTTCTGGTATTTTTGTGGGTATATACAGGAAAGTAGAGCGGGAGGCTGTTTTTTTCATCATGCAGAAATGTGGACTGTTGCCAGGAGAATACACCCTCCCTAAGCACAGTATCTAGGGACGTAATCTCTGTTTACCAGCCATCCTCTCCTACAAGGCAAAGCTGGCGACGTCGATATGTGGGACTAGCAAGGGAATGCCTCAGACATACCCAGATTTTAAAACTTAGGGCATTGGTAAAATTCTTTCTGATGTATTTTTTCTGTCTCCCAAAGTACAGCAATAAGCATTTGCATAATAGGAACACAAATAAAAGCTGAAAACTGCCTGTTTATAGCAAGCCCTTGTCATTCACTCTGTATCTATCAGCTTTGAGTGGTTCCAGGTAGGCTGTGCTTTAAAAAACCTATATAGAGCTAGAAGTAATAGATTCCTTTTCCCTTCTGGGTATTTTACAAATGAGACCTAGCCAGCATTGGTCAGAGTTTCTTTCTATGTGCTTAAGACTAAAGGAATTTCATTTTTCATATTCCAGTAACTAACACTTGTTTCAAGGAAGCATTTTACATTTACCCAACAAGGAGTGCTTCACTTTAAGGCAGAGGTGACTTTCTGTTCACCTGAGCAGCTACTGTTTTTCTTGAAGCCGAACGTAAACCAAGCCCTTCCCACAAGCAACTGAGAGCATACAAGTAGCAAACTGGGAGCTGGGATGATGCCGCATGAGCACTGACATAGAAATGCCAGGACTCCTGCTTTCAGCTGTGTCCACTCAACTGTAGCTTGGTCAGGTGTTCATAATTGGGACCCATGGACACCAGCCCAATTACTGCTCAGTGCTCTGGCACAAAATCGCTTCCAGTCATAGTGACAAGCTGGGTACCCCCAGCAGCACAAATGCAGTTGCTCCTGTGGCACTCTGGGCATGGATTCCTCCATGAGGGACAGCAGCCGGAGTGGGAGACACGAATTTTGCATCAATTGCACAGGTACCGATATGGCAGCCCCCTTGCAGAAGCTGCCTGTGCACCATGAGCGCTGTCCACAAGCTCTTGCCCTCTCTTTCAGCTCTCTCTGATTTTTAAAGGAATTCATGAGACACTGAGACTTGGCTATCCGAGGGGTGGGGGGAATAAAAATCAAAAGCAACAAGGAAAATGTTCCTTTTCTAAGAGAATGAAATGAGAGTTTCTGTTGCTTAGCAAATTTTTAACCAGTTGCTGTCCTTGGCTGTCTGTGCCAGAACATGCTCTGCCAAGTGCTTTGCCTGACCCTAAGCCCAAGGCTCCACAGAAGACCTGCCAGGAGCCTCTCTGAGCCATAACCTGTCCGATTGCCGGAGTCACTGCTTGCTTGGGTGAGGAGTTACAGAGAGCACATCTACCCCACCATGCTGGAACACTCCACATGTTCCTCCAGTGTCACTGAAGGGCTCATCCTTCAGGTCATCTCAGTGCTAAGGCTCCAGGCAGCAGCACTCCACACAGTCACAGACCAACTAAGGAAGACGAAGGTGGAAAAGCATGGTAAGAAATGGATAAAAATAGCTCCAGCTGGACGCTGAAGAGAAGAGGTAGAAATCATCACCGTCACAACCACATGCACAGAGCTTGGGATGGTGACAAGACTCCATAGGGCAGCCCTCCCCAGACTGAACCCA
Source organism: Buteo buteo (assembly GCF_964188355.1). NCBI lineage: Eukaryota > Metazoa > Chordata > Aves > Accipitriformes > Accipitridae > Buteo > Buteo buteo. Next base: position 18,493,965 of record NC_134194.1, on the reverse strand, counting down.
CAGGAGTCCAAGGAACAGGAGAAAGGCGAATATACCATTTCTCTTGCAGTAGTAGTCATCATTTTTCTTTTCTTTATTTCTCTGCTATTATTAAATATAATTCTTTGATTAGACTGCTACGGTTTCAATTACACTAACCAATAGATTTTGAGGTGTGTTTCTTTACTACAGATATATATTATTAACTCACTGAAATTGTCCCAGTTCAAAGCAGGAAGGCAGACAGCTAAGAAAAGTCCACCTACTGAACAAACACACACAGCCACTGCAAAGACATACAGGGGTAAACTGAAGCAGCATGGGACAATCTGCTCTGCCACTGGAAACCAGCTTGATCACAGAGACCAAGATGAGGCAGTTTTTTGCTGGCCTATACCTGTAAAAAGTGTTTGGGGATCTTTGTGGGCCATCATTTACCTTTTTATCAATATAAAGACATATCGGGTCTTCCTACTCTAGGTTTTCACGAAGTCAGAATTCACCACATGTATTTTTTTTCCAGCACCTATTTTTTGGAAATGCTTTTTTCCAAAAAAGCAACAATACACAAGGGCCTAATTTCATTCTCTTTTTCTCCATTCATGAGCCGTTATAATAAATGGGGATGTTTTCAAAGACATCTTTTGCTTCTTGTAAGGACAAGGTAGCAGAACAGGAGCTATTAAAAGATTCATTACTGCACCTCTACAGACCCAAAGCAAATTCTCATGCTAGCTAGCTTTGGCAGATCTCAAAAGCTAAAGGTCCTCCCTTCCATTTTGATGGAAATATATTTTTCATGACATGAAAGCCATTGAATAATAATGCTGAGAAATCAGATGGAATAAATGAGCCTTAAAGCTTTGGGATCATCTAGATTTTCACATAAATCAGGCAGTGACAATATTAAAGTGTGAGAAAGCCACTTGCTTTCCAGTCTATAGCAAATACAGCTATGCAAAACCAAACCAAATAAATGTAATGGTCACTTAATACTGCCAAACAGGGAACAAAAAGCCAGGCATTGAGGTCTGAGCAATAAGCGGTGCTCCTCTTCTTTAACATCCTGAGAAGGAGAGTGGAGAACGGAGCTGGCATTTTACATCCTCTTGTTCAGAGCAAGCAGTCAAGCATCAGTCTCCTGAAATCAAGATCAGATATCCCTGCTCTGTTCTGGCCTTTCTTCTTGCAAATACCAAAACAGATCACCACTGCAGCTGCACATAGGTATGCATGGACATACACATTTATGTACTTAAAGGAAATAAAAAGAAAAAAGAACAACGTATTGTTTGGCTTATATGAAGCAGCATAGTGAGATATAAAAAAACCCTACACTATTGTCTGCCGATTCTTCTTTGTTATAGTAATAAAACTGGGCAGAACTCCACTGAGCAGACCTAATGTTTGCCCTAAGGTTATCACATTAAAAAATAGATAGCTGAGAGCTCAGGAAGGGAATACTTCACATTTCTAGTGACAACTTACAAAATATGAGGTTACTGGTTTGTAGCTTTGGTTGGACTATTTCTTCAGTAAAGAGAGGGAGACTGTTTCCAGATGAAAACTTGAAAGAATAGGAGACAGACGAAACCTGGGCAAAGCACATGCCTGAAGTGCAAGGAGAAATGCCTGATGGCAGGAGACGAGGGATGCTGCAGGAGCACCCAGCAGGGTTGTCCTGGCACACCACTACCAGCGGGTGGGAGTGAATGCTGACAGACAGGCAGCAGGACACTGCTGAACTGTACGATGACCTCACCTCACGTCGTAAAGGTGACAAGAAACTTCAGCTAGGCAAAAGGCGAGGAAGCCAGGAGACCATCAGAAAAGACTGATGGCATTGGTGTGCCAAAATGAAAAGGAAGGTGGCAAACAACAGTGATGTGAACCCACCTGGTGAAGGGAAGGAGCTGAGCAGAGGCCAGGAAGCAGGAATAGGAAACAGCTGCGCTGCTCCCCAAAACACAAGCCTTTGACAAGGAAACTGTCAGTAAAAGGTGGGGTTTGGGGACAGGGAAACAAAAAAACTGGAAGAATTTCATAACAGCATCCATCTGGGAGCAGGAGGAAGACAGGGGTCAGTCCTGAAACAAGGCTGCGGAGCCAGAGTGCTCAGAGGAAGAGCGTGTCTGGCACAGCCAAGGACGCCCGGGAGGAGGCTGCACGCAGAGGAATCAAGAACTGCAACCTTTTGTTCTCAGGATGCCATTACAGTAAGGCCTGAGGATGAAAAAGCTCACATTTCAGTAATGAAAACCATCTATTACCCCATGAAATCTGTTTGCACATTGTGCCAAGTGAAGTCTTGCCTTTCAAAATTATCAAATCCATACATGAGAAATGGTTTCAAGCAGAAAACCCCTCAGAATATTAGTCAGAACCATCAGGCCACAGAGAAGGCTGAGAAGCAGGACACCATGACTGCACTGTGGGAACCACACCAAAAAGAGTTAATGTCATTTGAAAAGTAGTACATAGATGCGAATGTAACGTGTTATGGCATCTTTCACATACAGAACAAGGTGTGAGAGACTGAAAGAGTTAATGTCTCAAACATTGTGGTGGGGCAAGTTCTGCTTAAAGACAAACCCTGCACAGCAAGGAACCAAGGTGGAAAGCCCATCAGCTCAGACACCAGCAACAGGAGGGGGAGGGCATGCTGGAGGGTGCGCAGCTCCCTGTTCTGATACAAAGATCAAACAACAGCCACGTCTGCAGGGAAGGAGAAGTTACTCCACAAACCCGAAGGCTCACAAACTGCTCGTTAGCCTGAGGAGTTCTGGTGCCCGCCCGAAGGAGGGGCAAGGATGATAAGGACACAAACTGAAGCCCCACGTGCACAAGCCCACTGGAACTGGACCCCTCGGCTGACTGAACCAACCTGGACCCAGGACTGGTGAAATCTTTCTGTCTTCCTTTTTCTCTCTCTGTCTTCTTCTGTCTTTCCTTTTCCTTTTCCACAATCCCTACACCTCATCTGTTTCAAGACATAAAGTGTTGACCAAATCTGAAACTAAGAGTGGATCCAGCCACCCCTGGACCCTTCTCTGAGGAGGAGTCTGGAAAGCAAGGGGGTCTGCTCTGAACCCTGAGACTCAACAGGAGGGATCTCCTTATTCCCTGAATCGATGTATATGGTTACCCTGGGTTACACGGTTTACAGAAGTAGTTTTATGCCAATTCCTGTTGTGAGAAACCCGCCACCTACTATCGTGCCTCCCCAGTTCAGTTTGCTTCTGTCATGAATAAAATCTTTAACTGATCGTTTGGTGTCGTTTCACCTCAATTTAACCCGAGGGAATTTCGAATTAAACAGGACTCCCTGGTCTGTCCAGTCTGGGTCGTGACACAAGGGGAGAGCTTTTAAGGGAATTTTGGCAGCCAGTGGTAACAGAAAATCCCCAAAGCCTTTTCCCTTTGTGGAAAGAGAGGCCGGGGCAGAGATGCTGCATCACACCGTGTCGCGCAAAGCACGATCAGGACTGGTCTATGTAAGGGAAATACAATAACCTGGCCGCCAAGTAGACATTTATTCCTGGTCCCTGCGATGGCACTGACAGCAGAGATGGCAATATTCACAAAACAGGCACTTGGCTGCTAAAAACACCCCAGGGAACATCAAGCAGCCAACACCAAGTACCAGGTAGATGCACAAACCCACAGCTCAGTAAACCACTTTTTTATCTTAATACGTGAGCATTTCTAACACATCCACACCCTCTACGAACATTACAGAGGAAGCATACAGCTAAATTAACAGGCTCAGAGTGATGTATATTGTGACCAAACACAGAAAAAGACCATAGGGCAACATGTCCTGGTTGTGTGCGTGATGACAAGGACATCTCTCCCAACAGCTGGGACAGGCAGTGCCGGAGCATGGCATGTACTTGCTGCCTTGCTCACACACCCAGCGTCAGCTCGGCACTGTTTGAACTTACAAACTAAGCAAGCTGAGCGACAGGCAGGAATTCAATGGTGTTTTGTTCCCAGAAGCATTAAAGAGAATATGTCAAAACTATATAAAGAACGTGAACAATAAATGTCAATCCAGGTTAACAGCCAGTTTCATTTCTGTCTTGTGATAATGGTCAAAGAGGCCTCATTGAGAAAGTAAAAGCAATTTTTAATTATTCAGTATTTCCATGGACGACTGATAAATTGACTCCAAACAATTCTACAGTGAGTGAGTTTGCTTTAGGGAGGAGAAGAGGGTAGAGAAGACATTCAGATGATCTTGGATCTCTCCTTTCCTTTTGCTTTAATGCACTTCAAAGAAATGTGCCAAACTAACCACATATAATTCAGGTCATTGAACAGAGGCACATACCGCTGGGTAACTAACGTGGATAGTTAACCAGCTATTTTTGTTTCACATTTCAATTCTCACCATAGGGTCTTGTAAAGGAGAACAAGAGCAGCCATTAGACACCCCCAGGTAAGTTCAGCTCGTGTCAAGTTAAATCACATCAGGCAAAAAAATATGCTAAATAAGAGGATATTCTGTTTGTATATTGGTACTGTTTCATTCTGAATGTGCTAGGAATGCATGCCAGACATGGATGCTCCCCTGGCCAAGTCCTGCTAGAAGGTGCTCTAGAAAAGTCAGAATTTTCAGTTTTCTGGTCATTAATGGCATCACGCTTTAACTGAAATGATGTACAACATTCATCACATCATTTCTTAACTTTCAAAATAAGCACGACTTTCTTAAATGAAGATTCATAGTTTTATGTTTCTGTTTTATGCTGTTCTGTTTCCTGCTGGAAAAAAAAAAAAACCTGATAGGATTATTCCACTAAAAAATGCTGTTTGAAGCTGGATAAAACAATGCATTAAAATGGAGATTAGCTTGGCAAGTTTCATTAAGATAAAGTAAGCACCAACACCTCCCAAACTCATCATATCCTGCACACCAACCAACCAGGTTTATGTGTGCCTGAATTTTCCATCCTGCAAATGCACATCATCTGATGCTCCACCTGTACAACCTTCCTGCAGTAAATTAAGAGTTTGGTTTTGATACAAAGGTGCCCCTCAGTACATTAGCATCAGTCTAGCGTATTGCCTGGGAATATTTGCATCCATTGTTAATGTGTATTGAACTACACTACTTCTGTGCAAGATGGAGCATACTTTTTGCTGCAGACTGGACATAAACAGTCTTTGAAATTAAGATGTGGCACCTGCCCTGAATACCCAACTAAAACCAGATTATGTCTGATACCTCCCTATAGCTACAGCAATCCCAGACAAAAGCTAGCTTAGGAACAAATGTCAGATGTTAGCAGGGCAGTCAGTGGTTTACCAGTATCTATGCAAGCAATCATGGGGAATCACAACATCCCTATGGAAACCTCAAGGTCTGTGACATGTGCAATGATTACTGCCAGCAGTTAATATACTGAAGTCATTCACCAAATTAAAACAAAGACTAAATTACACCAGAAAGATGATATTCCAGTTTACATATAGAAGTAAACGTAAATTAAGTTGGATCGGGGATGACTGAGAAAGTAGGGTAATAGTGTGATCTTTAAACTGAAACCTCCTTAGCGTGTGACCCACAGGACAAAGTAAAGTTTGTTCTACAGTGGGTTTCATGGGGTGGGGGGAGGCGGTGGGGGGTGGGGAATTGTTTCAGGTAGCTCTCAAGTAGTTAAAATCACTGGCATTGTCAATAAATGTTTTCAGGATTGATGAAATCCTGAAAACATAATGGGAGCCAAATCCTATCTTCCTTTGACCAAAGGAAAACAGCAGTCTTTTTGGAAAAAAAGGTTTTGAAAATCTGTTTCTTAGGCAGCTAGTTTTTATCTAGATTCAGTAGCATTATTAGATGGCAAAACTACAAAGATATGATGTGAAAAATACACTGTTAAGACTCTCAAAAATCTTGACAAATTTGGAGGTCTCCGCATTTTGCAGAGAATCACCTGTTTTGGGGATTAACTGCAGCGTCCCTGTAATGTGTTTCTTTCAGCAGTACCAGTGAGTATTTCCATCTGTAACTCCATCTTAACTTCATTTATGTGAGAGAATTCACATTAAGGTCGCAGCAGATGAAGAATGCTTCCAATAAAAGGAATATGTGCCATTCCTATAGTGCTAGCTGGTGGACTGAATTATTATTATTATTATTACAGTTACATAATAACTTTCATCCTGATGCTGAAGTGCTCCCCAAATCACATCATCCATGACAGTTATTTTCAAATTCTGTCCAATACACCAATCCAGATACTCTCTGGAGTTATTAACTAATTAAAAATATTCCGTTTCAAGATGTACCTATGGCAGGGTGGAGACAGCTCTGAGACAAACTGCAGTACTACTTCCATTGCTGGCAGCACACTAGTGTGTGCAATAACCCCAACTAAAGCAAATGGACCCAAAACTCAAATGCAGATACTCAGGTCAGAATATCTATATTATTTTTAATTTACCCAGTCAAGGGTATCTTCAGAACTGAGTATCAAGACTTCTTGGAACACATTGCCACTAAAGTGCGAGTTTAACAAGCCACGCTGGCAGAGTATGATTTCTCTTAGCCACAGAAGGGCTGACAGGGAAGCAGCGTCCCTGCTGGGCTACCAGGGCCAAACCCTCAGCTGGAGAAAGGATCAGCACACGACGTCACTTCAGGAAGCAATGCCGATTTCAGATACACACACGAGTCTGTCAAACATTGCCACACCTCATGCATAGCCCCCAGAGGTATATGGACAAAAGAAGAAATTTGTTTGCAGAATAAAATTTCCAAAGCAAACAGAATTAGTCTCTTGTCCATCAGGTACTTTTCACACATGCAGAAAATTGTACTGTTATTTTTGCCTTTCCCCCCCTCCTCTACCAGAATCCAGAGCATACCTTCCAGTAGCCTAAGAAGTTGACCCATACTAGATTAGTGCAAGCAGTATATAAAACTCTGTTATTTGTTACTGGAGACTTGTTTCAACACACAGACACAGACTGCATGTACACGAAGAGTGAGCACTAATCTTCTTTGGGCAAACCAAGTATCTGCTGCAGCAAATACATTATTAGCCAGCTGTTGTCTGACCTGTTCAGTGCTCTTGCAAGGGAGACAGTGTTTTACTCCTATGCTGGACAACGGGCAAGTGTTTAACGTTCCCACAGATCCCCTTCTCAGTAAACCCCTGCTGCTAATCCCTATGGGGTAGGAATTTTTGCATCTCTGCAGAGTAGCAGGGTATAACTGGGAATGCCTCTCAGTGGAAGAAAAGCTACACAAACCTCTGGCATAACATGGAGGGTACATTAAATAGCTAGACAACTACGGCATTAGCAATTTTCTCATGAAGCTGATGAATAACTTCCCATCAGGTGCAGATCAGTAAATTCCAGTCAGCCCTTTGTTTTCTTCCCAGGTCCCCTCCATTTGGCTTCTGCTGAAGACTTATTCCTTGGTTTAGATTTAATTCTTGCCAGAGAAATGACAGCAAAAAAATTAATAGCAAACTTATACGAAACAAATCTTCAGCAATCCTCTTTTGTGAGCTATGAAGATTGTCATCAAGATTTCATTAATCTAGTGGAAAAAGCCCTTGCATAAACCAGCCATCAGGAATCTAAAAGATGCAGGTTGGTTCACAGCTGTGGCTGCTGCATTCCCAGCCCAGGGAGTGGGCTCTGCAGGGCCCCGAGGGCAATGGGGGTCCCGGCCACTGCTTCTCTGTCTGTGCCCTTACCCTTCCAGTTTACAGAAGCCCCTGGAGTCAACTGGCCCCCGGCACAGCTGGTTAATACAAATTGCAAGTAAGTTTGGGTATGAACAGGGGCAGAGAGAGACAGGCAGATGTCAGCTTTAAGTTAAAGAGGCAAACCCTAACTGGACAAACACAGAAAAGTATTATGCTTGAGGTTATAATTTTCCCTATGACATTCAGACTACAGTACCATTTTAAAAACTGAAATACATAGTATCTTCTGTCCTTAATGCATCTAGATGAGAAAGTCTAATATTTTCTTGCCCTTCCACATGGAAAGATAAAAAAAATTTCCAGATTCACTGAACAGCACAAGAAAAAAATGGGAATGAAGGCTCACTGATTCTGATCTTAGTGGAGTCACTCGCTTCATTGCTGTAAGATACATAAATATGCAAATAAAGTAATTCTTTGTTCCTGCTGTGGATATCAGAGTACTCCAGGAACATAAATCTGAGACTCACCTAACCACTTACAATAAAACACCTACTGGGATGTACTGACCTTTCCTAGACTTCTAATATGGGCCTGGCATTCTAAACAAAACAGTGTCCTGTAATAACTAGGAATTATTTCCAATGACATGGGCAAAGGAGGAAAAAAAGAAACAAAGGAGAAGACAGATCCCTGTTGCACCAGGATTGGCCCAATTCTACCAGACCAAATTCTGGGGAAAGTCAGAATGATAGTTTCATAAACTGCTGAAATTTGAGCAAGTTTTACACAAAAGTTGAGTGTATTCTATATTTTGGGGCATGAATCTTCAATGTTCACTCTAAATATACATTTGTGGGTAACAAAACAATCTCCTAAGTCTCCTTGTTAGTTGGTTCTTTGCTGCCATTTACACGAAGATAAATACTCAGATCCCAAATTGAAATTCAGATTATGCTTTGCCAAATACTTAAGATAAGCATACGTACAGCCATTGTTCTAGAAACTGAATATAGAAAAACACATGTGTACGCACAGCTGCAGGCTTACCCTCGTAAACAAGAGTTCTTGCACAGATGCTTATAGTACCAGACAGAGCACATACAGATCTGCTTACATGTTTACATATCCACAGTGCTGCATAATGTATATATGTGGAGTTAGTTCCTAGTCCAAAACACCTGAAGGAGCTGTCTGCAACTTTAAGCGGAATTAAAAGTTTAACCTAGCTAGCCTGAGATCTGAATGATGTATAGATCCCAAGAACAGTTCTTTCAGCATTGAGCTGCTACAAAAGAAGCACTTCTGTCAGGGCTAAGCCTGACCTACTGCTGAAGTTATCAATTTGAAATAAGAGCCAAGCCCAAAGGGGCTTTTCCACTCATCTCTGCTTTGCATATCAGCTCAGTGGAATAGATGTTATAAAGCTACAACATGATACATTTTGCAGCAGCAGGGAAAAAAAAAAAAAAAGAGTAATGAAAAGCATTCCTCATCATTTCATTTCTTTTCATGTTGGCAAATACAGAAACCTTTCTGGCTGCAAATCCATGCTGGTTAGAGAACTCATGCACCGTAAATCTAAAAATGTTGGGACTTGTGATCTGGTTGTTATATAGCCACTCCAAAGCAATTTATCCTTTGTTTCTTGATTACAAATATTTGTTAAAATTATTTTTCATACCTTCCTGTCACAGGCAAAATAGCTGTGCCTAGCATTTAAATTATGGCATTCAGCAACCTTGCTTATGCTAACTGGTACTAAATATATTAACAAGGCATGGATTAGCATAACATAAGTATTCACATGTGAAAATGACGGGTCCAGACAGAAGCAAAAGAGATCAGCAGCAGCACATGCATTTGAAACTGTTCCATCAGTACACTCAATCCAACATTAAAAACATTTAAAAAGGGATGACATATATAAAATGTGCTGTGCCGTGTCATAGATAAACCTGAAAAAGAACTCATTGCTTCGGTGATGAGCAGAAAATCTCTCCATTGGCTGAAGTTACAGAAATTCATGGGCAGTGAAGGTAGAGGGTAACTATCGCTGAGAAAAGGTGTTTTCCACAAAAACCTTATGTGCCCTGTCCCTGAAAGATGCCGACCACAGCTCAGAAGCTGGGAAAGGAAGGGGCCCAGCTCTAGAAAGCAAACTCCATAAGCAAACAAACCATTACAAGCAGCAAACCTGCAACAATTTTAGATAAATTCTACTCATGAATAAATGCCTCCCTATTCCACGTGCACCAATACCAAATCTTTCTTTCTTTACTAATCAGCATCCAAATATCTGACACTCACTCTTTATCTTGTGCTCAATATAGAGGATGAGGTCTAACACTACCTCATGTCTGTATTCCTGGTGTTGACTATGCCTCAGTTGCACTCTGTGTCCAAGGTCAGACAGCAATAAAACTGGAATTCAACATGTACCAAAGGCAGCTGAAAGAAGAAACACGGGGCTGAGCTGTAGGGCATCACGTGGGAGGATGAGCAAGATAAACAAAATACCCAACAGGCTTGTTAAAGCCAGGCTTTTCCTTTAGTCTCTCACAATCGGAATTGCCCACAAATGGTAACAGCACATTAAATATTGAATCGGGGTGGGGAGAGTAAGTGCACACAGCGAATGAAAGAAAAAACAGGAGAGGAGGATATAAAATCTTTTTTTTTTTTTTTTTCCCTTTAAATTATTTCATCCTTGGCCCACTTGAAGTTGATTAAGCATCACTTCTCTAAAGTTGTCTTCCTGGAGTGCTGGGAGGCATCACAGGCTCATTACATTTTGGCTGATCCTGGGTCAGCGTGATTTCCTCCAGCATTTTCTCCCCTCCTTGTGGCAGGTTTCTATCTTTCTGGCATCTGACCTCCACCTTGCCAGGTGAGCACTGAGGTTGAGAATTCATCAAATCCCTCTGAGAAATGTCTGCTGTTTTTGTCAATAAATCGCTTCTTGAAGCCCTGCTGAATTTTTCAGTGACCTCTTGTTCCTTTTGTGCCTGAAAAATTTCAAGTTCTTTAACTTTTTCTGCAATTTTCCTTTCTCCCTTCAGCTTGGCTTTGCAGTCTTCTCCTACATTGTGCTCAGTATTGTTCTTTGATCTTCTGATGCTTCTTTCGTAATTACATCTGATGCTTCCACTCACCCAAACCTTTCTGAAGCTGTTTTGGGAGGTTGAATTTGAAGGATCAGCAGGCAGAGGCATTTCACTTTCCAGTGAATACAGTCTTGACCAGCAGTAATACTGCTGTAACAGGCCATATTTTCTCTCTGGATTGCATATGTAATCAAATATTCACTCTCACTTTCTGTTTAATGATGGTGACTCCAAAGAATTCAAAGAGCTATTTTGGTTGTAATATTATCTAATTGTTTCCCTGGGGAGATGGAAAGACTTTAACTAGATGTTGTATCACGTCTTCATCACTACTTTGAGGTAGATAATATGCAACTTCGGATGTACCACAATTATTCCCTGCAATTAATACTTCCTTTTCTTTTTTTTGCCATTAATATAGTTTTCCTACAGCCTAGTTAAGTGCTGTAGCCTGCATTTATTCCATCACTGATGAGCTGCTGAACAAACCAGTACAACAGACCAACATTACTTGTCTTTTCTATAGTATCAGAGCTTATTGTTGATTTATTTGCAAAGTATCTGGACCTGTTGATTATGAATTAAAGAGCATTCCAGGTGTAGGAACACTGGGATCCACACATCCAATAGGGCAATATTGCTACTGCAGAAGGGCTGTTAACTTTGCTTACGTGTTTTTAAAGTTGCCACTTGCTTTTTCTCCAACTTGACTTTCAATGTAGAAGACCTATGTTGGGTTGCTACTTATATCACTTCCCCAGACCAAGCTGAAAACATGAACAAGTAAATAACAGACATGACCTTGCTTTTTTCACTGCACAAATGACAACAAAACCTGCCACATTTACAGAAACCAAAGCCACATTTACCTCTGTGATAATCTGTCACAAAGTAAAAACCATTTCATCTTACCCCCCAAAACCCCAGGTAATTACTTTGCTAGCTTAGACAGGTTGTCTCTTCTATACTTTTGTCTCTATGGCATCAGCTTTTAGCCAGGTAACAATCTTTTTAGCTTATTAAATAGTAATGGATCGATAGCTCGGGACAGCTTCTTGGGGAACCCCCTGTATCAGAAGTGCAGGTGAGGGGAATGGAGCAGCCTTGATCACTACAATGAAGGTGCCCATCGAAAGCACCCAGCCTGTAGGCCCTTGGCTTTCTGTGACTCGTGGATTATGCTCTACTTTAGGTTCAGTCCTGTGGGAGTATTTTATAAAAACTGCTGTTAAGGTGGGATACTTAGGACGTTGGACATCAGTTTACTTTCAGCTTATGTTCTATGTTCTAACCTTTTAACCTATCTTCAGAGGATAATGGGATAAAGACAGTCCCCACGATCTGTCACTTGAGAGCCTTTTATGCATAGGAAATGCAGTGTATGACAGAAAAGACGTACAAGGAAGACAGGAGGCAGCCACTGCATGTGGCAAACGCTGACCGAAGCCCTTGTGCTGCTGGCATAAGGATGCAACACAAACATGCACACTAAAACCGCATCGGCCAACTGCCCCGGGCTTGTTGGATCCCACTGACATCTTCTCAGGTGTGATCAGGCAGCAGCGTACACTTGCTTTTTCAACTGAGTGTCAAGAAACCAACATTCACCAAGAGACTTAGTTCTAAAATCCAGCTGAAAACTCCTTAAAAGCAAATTTGAAGACCTTCACTCATATAAAACAGTAACAAATATTTCAGACTTACAGAAGCTGATGATTAACTAAGCTTAACATTAGTGCGGTGCAACTCTGGCATGTTATCAACCTCCAAAACAAGGAGGGCTGCATAACCATCCACCCAACACTGAATTATCCCTTAAATAAACAATCAGACCCACAGCAAATTTCTTCTCCCCAAATAACTGCATTGCTAACAGATGGTCTTCAGGGCTTGCAAAACAAGATAGAAGCAAACTGCAAAGCCAACAAGGTCCAACTAACACCCTCCTACAACTAACTAATCACATGTCAGAGCAAAGGAGAGAGTGTTTTGCCTAAGCAAAGAAACCTGAAGTTCATAGATTCTGACAATTCTGGTAGCCAGAAAAGGTGGGCAATCGGAATCTTATAATGTATTTACATTACAGATTTACATCACACTACATTACATTTGGACATTACAATTGGCTTGAGTGTATGACACTTTTGTGGGCACAATATTAACAGAAACTGCCTCTCAATCTTAGAAATATGCTGTGTTTCTCCTCACTGACATTACTGCATCTCAGTCTTCTCAGAAGAGCAGGATTCTTCAGTAAAACATACCATTTTTGTATAGCTCATGCTAGGACACTTCTCAAATTTAGTCATGTTTGCAAATAAACACAGTTGGTGATGTTAGCTAGCATTAAGAAAGATTTCACCCATTACTTCAATATGCCACCACTAACATCCTATTAATAAATATCCTGGTATGGTTACTTTCTTTTATTTCTAAACTTCAGTCCATGCTGGCACAAGGTGCAGAAACAGTGGCACAAGACAGGATATTACTGAGTCAGGTGTATTTATCTCAAAATATCTTTCAATAGAAATCAAAACACGTAAGAACCAGAATCACAATGCCATCAGCTTCAGCATCTGTATTTGATATGATAACTCAGTGTGAAAACTCCACAGGAAAACTCACACTATTCACCCCATTTATTGTGCATGCAGATTCCCTGCTGAAGCTTCCACATCCTTATGACAGTTATTTTTATGCAAGTTGACCAGCACTTTTTAGCGTGCTTCAGAAACACAGCAGTAGCAGAGGCAGTGCAAGCACGGCATGCCCACAGCCCAGCTGCAAACAGCAGCCACAGCTCTGCTGAAGACATTTCTGTCTTCATCCCTTCACCCCCAAATCCACCTCTCCTTTCTGGCCACGAGTGTTTCTGCAGCAAGGCTCTGCAAAGCACTGCCCAGCTCCAGAGCTCTAACATGAGGGCACTGCATGGGCACAGCCTTGGGCTCTGGTGCTCAGCATGTACATTATTTTCACGTAGCTTCTTCCCTGTAATTACCAAAATGTCAGCTCAAAATTGCATGGCAGAATTTCAATTCATTTTTAGTTCTGTGGAAGATGATTGTGGCTCTTTAAAAGTTCACTTGATGTCTAAACAGCCTAGAAAGAGCAAATGTAATTAAAATCTTCCAGGAACATTGTGGTTGATTAGAAGTTTAATCACCAGCAGCCAGTGAAGGAAACTGCAAATACCACCTCCTCCACTGCCATCAGGAAAACAACTCAGCTGCTCCCGGCACATATAGCCAGCTCCTGATTTGATAACCTCTGTATTTTTATAGGTTACTTATTATCGCTATAAGCATATGGAGATTTCCCCAACTGCCCATAAGTACACCATAGAGCACAAGAAATGGGATATGCCTAACTTCAAACATTTATGTATTTCCACAGAATTCCTCATCAGCTGCTTGTGCTCAAACTAAAGTTTTTAACTCATATAGAAACTTCATGCCATAGGTAATGCTGACCAAGATAATAGTTTGCAACCAGCCAGCAACAGACTTATGTAATACATAGGCATTACGTACATCTCTAGCTCCTCTGTCATAATAAAGATTGAAAGGTGAGTCCATGGGCCTCAGAATCATTATTGTTTTCAAGTTACGGAGGAATGTTTTTAGCAAAGAAGTAGCTTGGCAAAGCCAGAAATAAAACATTTGTTACACTTTTCCCATTCTTAAAAGAGAAAGGAAATCACAACCAGTCATTGCACCACTCAAGCTTCAGTAAACAAAAACCAAGTTACATGTGTAGTACATGAAGGAAGCAGAGATCAAAATCATGTCAGATTGTATCATCCAACACAAAAAAAGAGGTTTCATTTTTTACCCAATTTTTGTGTGAGCTTGCAGAGCATGAGCACTGCCTTGCAATTTCTGAAAGTCACTAAAGATAAAACACTTCTCAGTTGACTTTATGTCCTGAATGACTAAGGAAGACTGACTGGCAAAACCAAAAGAATAATTTTTAAGCAGAGTTACGTCTATGTCTGCACATCGAAAGTTTCGCAAGGGGTCATTTCAATATTGGCATATTCTTTTTAAAAAAGATTTTCTTTTAACTTGCTGCTTATATACATTTTAAAAATCCAGATTAATCCAATTCCCCCCTCCCCTTTTTTTTAATCAGAAGCCTCATTTTTCAAAGTAGTATATTTAAAGTATTTCATCATGGCACATTCACAATCTCACATTAGTGGTAAGCTTTATCAGGTGTTTGCCACTTATACTTGTATATATCAGATCAGAGTAGATTTGCAGGCACTTCAGTGAACACAGGCTATAAACCAATGGGAAAAGTAACCTTAAAACAGAACAGAAAGAAATTTGAATTTTGATGGTCACCAGCAGCAAATGCAAATTCTTATTAGGTCCTAGTGGGTTAGGTATCTGTAATGCCGTTGGTCTTTGTACTAACAAAATTAATCAATGTTTAAATAAGCACCATTATCATACACTGATTACAGATAGCAAGCAATAATACTTGCTCTGACATTGACTCCAGGTGAAGTAGAAGCAAGTTTGTTATCTTGAGTATGGAGAGAAGGAAGGATAAGAAATAAGAAAAATATACTTTATAGTTTTCAGGAAAAAAAACCCCAGGGCCATTCTGAGTGTAACACTTACTACTTACGAGTAACAGAAGACATTGCTTATGGGAGAGTATCTACTGCAATTCTGCAGCCTTAGCTCCATGTTGCAGCAATCCTATATACACACAGAGAACTTAACAGTAATTAAATCTGCATTTGCCTTTAGGTATGGAGGTGAGGGCTGATCTTTTCTGTAGAGCTGCAGGAAAGACAAGCATTTATTCAAAAATCATTTCCTAATGAAAGAAACATCAATAACTGATAGGACTCTTTGCAAGAACCTATTCAACCAGTGTTGCTTTTTGACAGTCTGGGAGTCACAAACTTCCTATGCAGCCTTGCCTTAAACACCAAAGCCAAAACCAAGTTGGGTGTTAGTGCCCTTTAACATATGGGAAGCTTGGCAAAGATGCCAGAGAGGAAGAAAACAAGCATCTGCTATTTCTGTGCTCCTTGCACTAGGACAGGCCAAGCCACTGTTTAAAAGGAGTTAATGCCTTGGTCAGAGAAGGATATTTTCAAACACAGCTCCCATAGTTACAGTGGCTTTTTTCATGGCCATAACACACAGAAATAGAGTACTTGATCTGCAGTGAGACATTCAGTGACAGAATTTCTACCTCTGAGGTTTCTCCTCCCTCTTCAGTGTTATATGTGATAATCTTCCTTTAGAAATACTTCCTCTTTTTTTTTCCTAAAATGAATTGGTTCTTAGTAGATATTCCACTCATTTTTCTAATAGTCATTGATGCCTTTTAAATTTCTCTCTCTTCACTGGTGTTCCAATGCCTTCCAATTTAGTATCATCTGCAAATTTCATTAACGTCCTGTTCAACACATCTTCCCAGTCAGCAATGAACTTGAATCAAGTCCTGCAATTGATTCTGGCAGCTCTCCACCAGAAGCCTTCCCCACGTCAATGCACTGCCTTTGTGTAAAATCTTTCCAGCAGCTGTCACTCCGCGTGGTCACGGTCCTATTTAAACCAACTGGGACTGGTTTTTTTTAAATGGCAATCTGAATGAGGAAATATCAACCAAGTTATTAAAATCCAAATATATCACATTAGGTGCATCCTCTTAATTCACTGAAGCAGTTATGGCAATAATTAAGTGAAAGTAAATTGGTCAATACCATTTATAGATAAAAACTCGAGACAGCAGGGAGCTGTTAAAGCAGGTATCTGAAGAGAGGAAATATTTTAAAAATGCAGTACAATCCAGCTAAGCCACTTCAACAGTGTGCTAGTTTCGGCTGTGGTAGAGTTAATTTTCTTCATAGTAGCTAGTATGGGGCTATGTTTTGGATTTGTGCTGGACACAGTGTTGATAATACAGAGATGTCTTCATTACTGCTGAGCAGTGCTCACACAGAGCCAAGGTCTTTTCTGCTCCTCATCCCACCCCACCAGCGAGGAGGCTGGGGGGGCACAAGAATTTGGGAGGGGACACAGTCGGGACAGCTGAACCCGAGTGACCCAAGGGATATTCCAGACCATAGGACGTCATGCTCAGCACCTAAAGCTGGGGGGAGAAGAAGGAAGGGAGGAACGTTTGGAGTGATGGCGTTTGTCTTACCAAGTAACCATTAACACGTGATGGAGCCCTGCTTTCCTGGAGATGGCTGAACACCTCCCTGCCCATGGGCAGTAGCGAATGAATTCCTTGGTTTTCTTTGCTTGTGCGTGTGGCTTTTGCTATACCTTTTAAACTGTCTTTATCTCAACCCACAAGTTTTCTCACTTTTACTCTTCTGATTCTCTCCCCCATCCCATGGAGGGAGGAGTGAGCGAGTAGCTGTGTGGTGCTTAGTTGCTGGCTGAGGTTAAACCACAACAAACAGCAATCACATGATCAGCCATGCTAGACTAATTATCATCAAAAATAAATAAATAAGAGGGAGACAAATATTGTTCATTAGACCACTATATAAAGAGCCAATGTGGATCTGGGGGAGCTGTTTCTCTGGTTCAAGCAGTGGGCATGGCAGCCTGAGTAGAGGCGGCTACTGGACAGGCTTTAGTGGTGGAAAGCCCAGAGCAAGTAACTTCCTAAGTCATTGCTTGTACATAAACCCAAGATTTTGAGCCATTTGTCATTGTCCAGAAAATCACTGTTTGACCCTGAGCACGTAATTTAATTTCTTCAGGGCTCATTTGCATCCCAGCTGTTTAATATGTTACAGATTGTGATGCTTAATGATGTTCACCCTCTTTATTTGTGCGTAACACGCAGGTTATGAGTTCGCCAGGCAGGGATACAAGCAGTGAGCAAAACCAACTCAGGCATGGCTCAGCACAAAAATGCACCAAACTGAGGTCTGAAAATTTAGCAGCATTTGCGCACCGTACACAAAAGCACAGTTTCTGCTAGAATTATGCAGATGCAGCTCTGTTACCTGAGCTGTGGGTACTGGAAGAGCCCAGCACAGAGGTGACAACCCGAGGGAGGGTGGCTCTGGAGAGCCTGTTAGCTCCAAAGCTGCTGTTTAACAGCTGGCTTTACCTATCCTCATGATGCTGCGATTGATTTCTGAGAAGTGCAATACGACCGCAAGTCTTAAAGGACTTACACAGTGCCTCCTTATGATTGAGTATCGATGTTTCATAAACACCCTAAAATATTTAACAGAAATTTTCCAAAACACAGGAATTCCCAGAACTTGAAGTCAAAACACCGAACCAGCAGTATGGTGAGGCTCACAGCTGGAAGACACTGCAAAGGGAAACCTACTTCTGCCACATGTAGAGTCCCTTAGTTGGGGCACTAACTTTGAACTCCCTCAAGTTCTGCATTGCCCCATTGTGCAACAAGCACTTAATAAATGTTGTTATTTTACAACTCCTTGCTTATTTTCAGAACTTAAAAAAGTGCATCTTGCTTTAATATGGTCTGCTTTCACTCAGAGCTAGCACTTTGGGGAAATGCTAGAAGCACTGAATCAAACAATATCTAAAGATAAGCAGTAGCCAGGCTGTCGAGATATGCTAACAAGTGCTGACTTTGTATCTGCTTCCTCAGAAGTTGGACTTCGGTTTTGAAATATATGACTATACATCCTACACTGGTATTAGCAGAGTCTTAAAGCCATCAGACTTCAGGGAGGACTTACAGCCAATTGCTTGTATTAATCAGTTTAGGATCTGACTTGGGTGCAATCCAGGCTTCTATTATTTACTACTGACATATGCTTAGTTAAATTTTTTTCTAACATATCTGCTTGATTCATAAGGACTCTAACAAGAATATTAAATACGAGCCATTAAATTTATTTTGACTTGACTAGGTTGTCTTAATAATTAAGAATTCTATTTAGATTAATACAACGAAATCTCTTGACATATATTGTCTAGCAGCACTGAAAAGATTATGGGAAATGACTGTGTGCAAGAAGACTTCTCTTTGAAGTACAGTATTTGGGTAGAGACAGCTTGAGCAATGCCTGTTAGGCAAGCTTCACGTTCCACTTCTCAGGCGTGTATTAAAACCACAAGGCTCAAGCATCTAACGTGCTGCGAGTTCAAGCGTCTGCAAAACGACAGTGTTGCCATCGTGCTGCCAGTCTAGTAGTGCCTTTTTCTCTCACATACGCACTGCATAACATTGGCCAGGTGAGGAAGGATGGGTGGTTTCCCCTCACACAAGTCTATACCGCTTCTCAGGAAGGATCTCAGGGAGCATTACCACAGTCCTTGCGGTGGACACCCTTTGTCTTCCCCCTCATTGCTCCCACACACACTTTCAGCAGACAGCTGCTCAAATGAACCACTGGAACCACTCTCCTCTTAACCCAGTACCTACAAATGGGCTGCAGTCCCCTGCATCTCGCCTTGCCTCATGAGCCTTTCATCAGAGGAACAAATGGGTTTTCATGGCTGCTCTGAAAATAAGCAAGCCAAGATGCTTTCACAGATGGAAAGAAGCAAATTTCAGATAGAAAGTCCCTCAACAAGAAGCTCTCCATCTCTGACCACTAGCTCAGATACTGGCAGTAGACTCATAACTGCCCATGCAGAAGCTCAGAGACTATTTGTGTCTATAGAAATGCAAAAGTGGAGACAATTTAGTTCCCAACAGAATAATTTCAAAATACTGTTGAAAACTTCACGATATTTTAAATCAAAGATGAAAAATGCCCTCTGGGCCAGCTGGCATTTTTGTCTGAAACCAGCTTCAGTGGGGAAGCTCCACTGAGGTTCTTCATGATACTTAAACTGGATGCAGAATATAAATGGTTCACAAGTCTTTTTCTAAACCTACTTATTGTTACAAATTTTGCCCAGTAAGAGATATTAAAGATCTCTCACTACTGTGAACATTAACCTCTGTTTCTAGGCTCTAAGCATCTCATCCCTATTCTCTTCCCAACTCACGTAGGATCTTTTAGCCAAAGTTACAGGAGATGCCTTACTTTTCTACAAAGCAGCTCTCACTAGAGGTGGTATGGTACCACTCTGTTTGGGTTTGGACCATGCAGACTTGAACACCAGGAGCACAAAGAACCAACGTGGTACCTCTTTGTCTCATTTTCAATGCCTTTCTCCATCCCAAGACAGACTCCCAAACTCACCTCATTTAAAAGAATTGCCTACCTTAGATTACAAAACAAAACAAACCCCCCAGTAAACATGGTCCTCTTACACACACTAACCATTTGTCACCCACTTGTGTGGGTGACTTGCATGGTGTCACTGAAGCACCTTCTGTTCTTTTTTAAAAGTTGTTTTTTCCACCTGTTTTTTCTACAGTCTTTCTGAATTTCTGTTTCACTTTCTACTAACTTACTTTCTGGTTTCCCCCACCTAAATCTCTCCTCCAGACCTCACCTGCTGTGTTCTTCCTCTCTTTCTATTGCTCTCACTTCTCCTGCTGACATCTCAGTATGGACTTCTCTCCCTAGCTAGGTTTTAATCTCATTTTTCTTTCTTCACACAGAAAACATCCTGTCCCACAAAATTCTTTCCTTCTAGGGCAGGAGAGCATTTCTTACCTTGATATTTTCTGTTCCTCACTTTGATCAGCATCTGCTACTTTATTTCCATCTGTGCATCTTACCTACCAGCTCTGGCTCTGTTCTTTGCTTTGAATCCTGCCAGCCGGTACCTGCTGGTGGGTGAGCCAGGGGTGTTTGAAACGCTTGCAGGAACTCAGCAAGAGTCTCTACACCACAGAGGACCACAGCAGGGTCCCTCGTCCCAGTGAGGAGGTGGTAGCTGCCAGCTACCTCTTACTGGGTCCTTCTGCTGCCAGAGCCACAGCTGGTGAGCTACTGGTTTAGACTCAGTGCTTCACCTACAGGTAATTTAATCCAAAGACTCTCACTGGTTTCTGACTTGAGGATCTCCTTGGTTCTCTCTCATCCCTTTCCAAGTACTGGGATCACAGTCAGCTGTGAGTTAAACACTCAATTAACCTTGCAGGAATATCTTGCTAGACTAAATCAGGCAACCGAAGCCCATAATACAATTATCCTTTCCAATGCTCACATTAAATTTTATAGACAAAATTAATCATCAAATCAAAGGTGTCAACTGCAGATTTTAAGAAACTATCAAAATAACTCTGATATTATATTAGCTTGAAAAGGGCCCAGCGGTAATAACTGATCTGACAGGAATATAAACATTGGCATTAGCAGAGGTAGTAAACTAACAGAATCTGGGTATTCACTTCTTACCTGCACAGCCAGTCCTTTCATCGTAGCAAGTTATATGCTGCACTCAATCTGTGCTACTGTTCCTGACTGCCTCCTCGTCCTCCCAGGTTTGGGAACAGTCTGCGAGAGGACATGCTCCCTGCAGGGACTGAGGCACGGCTGGTTGGCCTCTTGTACCCCTGGTCCTCTTCCCTGCCTTTCTTAAACATGAGCGCAATAACAACAACATTTCTTCAGCCATCCGCAACCTTCCCTAGTTGCCGTGTTTCTTCATAGATGATAGACAACTGCCCCAATCACTTTGACTAACATTTTCTGCACCCTCCAGCAAATCCCACTGCGTCAAATACATCCGTTTTCGTCACACAGTCCCCAGCCTCTGCTTCTGTGGCTGCCTCTCTCCTTCCTTCCTCCAGTGCTACACACAGGGGTGGCTGGGAAGATGTAAAACAGGCGCTGGGAACTACAGTCTTTCCAGTATCACCTGCTGCTGGGTGTCTCTGCCAACCATCAGCACACAGATTTCGGAACACGTTTTGCAGAAAGCGTCACCTGGTTGGCAGGGTGGCCTGCACAGACCCCACCACAGCAGCCCCCCTGCCCAGGGCACGCTCTCTCCTCTGACCGGCACTAGGGACCTCTGCAGGCTCATCATCAGCTTCTTACTGGAACTCTGCGCAGTGCAGGAGATGCACTTTCTTCTTCTTCATTATAACACATTTCTTTCTGCAGTACAGCTATTACAGCCCCTTAATGGAACTAATCAGTATTAAACCCAATTAACTTCTTCAATAATTCAGTCTCTTGCCATTTATTAACCTAACATTGGACTGTATATATTAATAATATTAAAGGTTACTTGGTATAAAACCTATTCATATTGTTAAGTGTGCCCGCAGTTAGAGCATTATGTATGCTCCCTGAGCTAGTCTCAATTGCAGTTCTTACAGCCCCAGTACATCCAAAACACAGGGAATACAATCACCTCAAAGTACCATGATGTTTATTGGTTACTGGAGAACAACTTCTAAAACCATGCAACACACCTTTCCCATTCCTTCCCTGCTCTGCTACCCCAGTCAAGGGTTTCTTAAATGTTAATTAAAATGCTGATCTTCAGTTGCACAAGTGGAACATCTTCCGTGTCTGTGTGTTTTAACAGTTTTTCATCTACAGCAGAAAGAGGCTGGATCTCTGAGGCTGTTTACAAGACATCACTGTTTTTATACTGCTCCAGGGACAAAAGCATTGAACCCAAAGCACACATAATATCCAACAGTCATTGAAAAAGTACACCACAAAAGCTTCAGAAAGTATCAAGAAGTTGTAGTGTGCAGCACGGATGCTTTTCAAAAGCACACACCTCACTGCTGAAATCATGTGTATGAGGCAGAGGCTTAGAAAATTATCAATATTTCTTTCCAGAAGCCGTTACATAGTTGAAAATCAAAATATTAACATGGGAAAATTCTTTTCCCTAAGCCAAGCTCAAGGCACGTGAATCAACTACAAAGAGCTGTTGCATGGTTTAGGCAGGCAGTAGAGGGATAGCTGAACATGTTTCTCTTGTATCTGGTTTTACTTTGCTCTAATTAAACACTTCAGACGTGCACAGAGATGTCACTTGGCTCCCACGCCAAAGCAGGCTCTGTGCGGCTCTGGGGTATTTATATTACTATTCCAAGGCAGCATTCTAAAATCATAGTTTTCGGATTACTTTTTCCATTTCTTACAAAGACTTTCAGTCTCCCCAGAAATAAAAAATTACCATGGAAACACACACCCATGAGATACACATGACTTCGCTTCCAAGCTGGTATATAAGGCACTTGGCTGCTGTAGCCCTTTTCTGCAGAATGGAATCATCGGTTCAGTCATTACTGGTTCTTTTCTCCTTCCTATCATTTATGCTCCTAATGAATTTGGACTAATTACACAATTGCGTCGGCTTACATTCCAGCCTTCCATAGACATTATACTTAAAACACTAGCTACTAAAACCAAAAAAAGCTAAGACATTTCTTATAAACATTTTTCCTAGTTTGTTTTCTAAGATCTGTAGTTATGATTTTACTATGCTTGCTTCATAGGGCAGATTTGCTCCTTTCGTTTTGCTTTAAAGCTATGCGATGACAAGGATGAGTGGTTTGACAACGCAAATCCCCCTCTGTCTGCATTTTGTTCTAACTGGCTGCAGCCTGTTACAGGAGGGAGAAGCATACGTGTCGGCCACGCAACCTTCCTCCTCACTGCTGCTGTTCAGATCCAGTAGGTTTTGAAAAGGTCAAGGAAAGCAAGTGAGAAAGGAGACAGGCATCACGATGGAAAGGTGAGAAGAGAGAAACAGAAGAGCTTCAACCCAGAAGACCCTGTTTCTGCAAGAACATGCAACTGCTCTCAAAGGCCTGACTTCATCCCTTTTTGAGCAAAAGCCCAGTTGACAGGACAGACTCAAACTTGTTGCAGTTAAACTGTTTCTTTCTCTGCATTTTAGGTTTTGTTTCCAAAACAAACACATTTAATTAGGAAGGGAAAAATAACCCAAAGAGTACAGCGAGTATCCCGACAGCAGGTCCCCAGTGCCGTTGCACCCCGGAGCGGAGGCCAGGCAGCCCTCTGTCCCTGCAGGCTTCCCAAGCCATCTCCATGCAAACTCTGCCATTGATTTTTCTCAACCTGCAACATGCTCACAACCTGAGCGGTTTTCAGAAGCAATGTGATCATATCCCCCCCCCAAAGGGATCTCCAAACCACAAATAGCAGCTCTGAAAAATACTTAGCCATTTCTGAGTCTAAAAAACAGTAGCTCAGCACAGCAAAAGTAAAACGGAGAGGGAAAGGCATCACCTTTGGAAGTCATACTTCGATTTTTTCCAACTATATCAGAAGATTTTATTTTTTTTTAGTAAATAAATTTTATAGGCAATAAAAGAGAAAAAGCACCACCACACAAAGGCGTATTTCCTAATTCAGATTAACATCATGGCACATGTGCATTAAGTATCATGACATGTAAATAAATGCTGTATTAGACTGAACATTTGAGATGGAGGACGTAGGATCCCCATTCTGCCTTCTTCTTTATAATGACCTCAGCAAGCAATACTTTCCTCTGAACTATTTCTCTGTTTTGTCTCAACCTGGAAATGCTTTTCTTCTGGAGGCAGAGTAAGCCTTTTATTAAAGTTCCATAATCCAACTATGTAAGATAATATTACCAGTAACAGTTTTGTATAGGCTATGCGTGAAAGTGGCTTTCTTGATTAACCACGTTATAGGATTCAAATAACCCTAAATTATTACTGTTGCATTTAAAGAGGACATTTAATATCTAAAGAAAAAAACTCTCTTGTTTTACTGATGACTAACAATATTCTCCCATCTGTTGAAAAGTTGCTAAAGATGTTAACTTTTCATTGAGTAATGCAAGATCACAGCCTTAATTAATTTTAAGGGAAAAAACCCAAACTGATTTTAATTTTTCCTTTTTTCACAAGTGAAAATCACATAGTTCAGTGAAATGTTATGATCAAAAAAAGCCTAAATTTACCAACATAAGTACTCTAAAAAAAGCAGCAATTGTTTTCAACCAGTTAGTCATTACTATACAGAGAAGTTTAACTCAAGTTTCTGATGTGAAGATGTTTCTGGATTTATTTTTTTTTTAAACCTATTGCATTTGAAAACTGAAAACAGATTCTATGAAGAAAAAAATTTGAATAACATGTATTTTTCAAAAAGGCATAGGGACATCTTTAATAGTCTCTGTGGTTACTGAATACAAGTCTTGCCAAGGAAACTCCTCCTAGAAGCAGCAGAGGCTCACGCTTTGCTGCAGGAGATGGGAGGGGACCCACCTGCTGCCATTTCAGGACCCTTTTCACGATTTCTTTCCCCTGCCCCTCCAGACTGCCCCAGGCAGCTCTGCTGGCCTCCGTGGGGGAGAGCTGAGGAAAGCTTTGCACACTTCTTCCACAGGTCCCGTCAAGGGCAGCATTTTTCCTGGTTTATATGCCATTGGTTGCAGCGTGCGCTGTGCTGGCAGGAGATGCTGCTATTCCCAGGTTCCCCGCCTGAGGCTATGGCATAGTCTCTATGGAGGCACTTGCTTGTCACCTCTCCTCCACCACAGCCAGTCTCAAACCCACCAGTCAAGCTGCCACTCAAACCCAGCAGGCCTCAATAGTCACCATGAGCCCACGCACGCAAAGCCACCCTGGAAATGACACAATCAGGTCTGCAAGACAGCATCCTCAACTTGCAAAAAACAGTTCCCTCCACTCTTTCCAGCAGTGTGCAGAGTTAACATGCTCCAAACATGCTTTGGACAGATGCAGTATCTGCAGCTGTTAGGTTAGCTGCACGTGTGTATCCTACCCATCTAGGACATCCACAAAGAGTAAAAGACGCTTGGGTCCATACAAAGCAGAGACACACTACGATTCATTGCAGGCAGACCTCATCCCCTGCACCATTATGTTCTAGACTATATTTCCTTCTGTCTCATAGGATGAGAAATCCAGCTCACTTGGGGGCCTCCTCCAAGACAGCAATTCTCTTCTGTGCCCTTGGAAGTAGGATACCTCCCCTCCATTTCTCCCCTCTGCGTTTTATTCCCAGCTAGTGCAAGTGATTCCTGCCGAAGGAGTTTCTGAAGACTCTCCTTTCTGCCTCTCTCGGCATACCATGAGGGAAGGCTGCCAGTCCCCCCAAGTGCTGAGGCTCCCGCTTAGTGCCAATAAATACAAAAGATGAATTTCTGCATTACTATGG
Organism: Buteo buteo; assembly: GCF_964188355.1. Taxonomy (NCBI): domain Eukaryota; kingdom Metazoa; phylum Chordata; class Aves; order Accipitriformes; family Accipitridae; genus Buteo; species Buteo buteo. Next base: position 18,468,184 of record NC_134194.1, on the reverse strand, counting down.
GGTATTGCAGACAGCGAGTACTGAGACTGCTCTACCTTCGCTACCCTAGAAATGTCCCTGAGGGCAGACACTATGGAGGTGCAACTTTCAACTCTACAAATCATCATGAAATCAGCCATTCAGTTTTCTTCCTGGGATTAGAGCTGCAAAATAACATGAGAGAAAAATTGCTGGTGTCAAAATCCTTCCTGCCTGCTCTGTTCTTTATTGTTGCAGGAGATGCCCTGTTGAAATTATCCTGATACCTCTATGAAGGCAGAGCTTGAAAGCAGAGTACTCTGTGCCAAGAGCCACAGAGTTTTCCAGGGGCACATCCGCAGGGAACTACATGCAGGATGCCTCTCCCTGCCATCAGGTTGCCTAACACAGGCTGGACAAATGAGGTTAACTGCCCTCCCTCTCCCTCTGAAAGAAGGCTTGCCAATATACTCAATTAACCCTTTTCTAAAAGCAAAGGTGAAACTCCTGCCTTTACTGATAAGTAAAATGCGGTGGTGCAGATTTGTTAGCATTTAGAAGCAAACACAGGCAAATCAAAGCCATCAAGAGTAGTGATGGGACTGATGCCAAGAACAGGGGCCGTGACAAAAGGCAAATGGGCAACTTTCCTGCCAAGGGTCCAGACAAGCTCTTTGAGTGGACACATACGAACACATACAATAACTGCAAACCACCAAAGACTGCACATTCTCCATGTAAGTGTATATTCACGTTATAATGGAGTTTGCAACATTCTTCCCTATTTTGAGGGCTTTTAAGAAAGAAGCAGAGCTGGTAGGACATACGTGGAAGTGTATAGGTAGGTGTCTTTATTAAGACTGTAGGGGTCGGCGTTCGGAAGATCTCGTGATGTCACGGAAAGTTAGAGGGTTAGTCACAGCCTTGTGATGTACCTGTAATCCCGCCTCCCCTTGTTAGTATAAAAGGAATTAACTGCGCAATAAAAGGCGGAAGTTGGCGCTCACACTGTGTGTGTTATCTGTCTCTTTCCCTGGTCTGGGGGTTGATCAGTGATCTAATCGTGGCACCTTGATATGCAGCGAACGCTACATAAGACCTCCAGGGGAGACAGGAGGAACTTGAATTCAGAGCAGCAGTTTGGATAGGTAGGAGCAAAAGCCATCACATATAAGGGTTGCACGTGACGGGACCATTACTTCAAATTTCCTCTTTTTTGGCTATTGGGTTTTGTGAAGGGAGTAGAAGTTAAATAAAAAAAAAACAACAAAACACAACAACAGAAAAGCAATTGACAAACATTCACTTAGGTATACAAAAAAGGACATGTTTCATGCTGTCAAACCCCTTCGGGCTTCTAATCCTGCCATTGATGTTAGAATCTGAAACACCCAAGCTGGATTCTTGGCTGGACTTTGGGAATCAAAATAGCTCGAGGAATTTATTGACATTACAGCCCATGGGGTGAGCTAGCAGAGCACAATGTCTGACGGCTGTCTGCACCTCCTCTTCATTAGGAGCCATAGAATGGGATTTGCCGTAACCAAAGGCAAGTGGCAGAGTCAAGCATTGACTTTGCATAGGACAAACAGAATTTGTATTTCCCATGGGTGAACAATAAAGGGCTAGAGAAGTAGCTGAGTTAATCATGTCCGAAATTCAAATGACATACTCAATACTAGACTTTAAATAGCATTTTCAATTAATGTCTAAATATACACTAGATTTTACAACGAAATTAAGTTACTGCAAAAACACGTTACTGTCAGCTGAACTCTTTTTCTGCTCACAAATATATATGCAGAGTTATTGATGATCTAATGTACTCAGAGATTTATGACATCACCTACTATTTTTCTGACCACTGAACAGCTCGCACACAGCTCCCGAGTGCGTGCTGTGCACAGCGAGAGCCTCTCGTGTGCACATGCAGGGAGTCCTCCGAGGAGGCTACAGCGGCACGCAGCCGAGAGCAGAGGACGTGCAGAAACCGGCTTAGGGGGCACATGCGTTAAAAGATGAGCACAAAGAGAAATATTGAACAAGCTCAAGCTGCCATTCACTGAACGGCACCCTGTGGAAAAAATACTGTGTAATCATGTAACTGAAGGCTGTGTCATAATGCAGGCTCACAAGGGAGGGAAATAGCATTGTGCAAACATTATTAATTCTGTCCTTCTACTTCAGAGTGCTTAGCATGGTTAAAAAAAAAACAAGTGACTGATCACAGTGTGTTGCATAAAATTTCCTCTTTTACTAAAAGAGGAAAAAATCCATTCTGCATGACCCAAGGAGGATCTGCACACCATGACGCACATCTCTATCACTTGGGCTGAAGGTCAGACTACAGAAGCAGACATGAGAGGCAAGTAGTTATCCCTCTGTGGACCAGCTGCTCTGAAGATAATATAATCGCAGGTTAAATGTGTTTGAATAGCTCCATTTTACATACGGAACAGATACAGATCCAGTCACGGTGGATTTTTCCTAAAAGACAGAAGAGTATTCACACAGGTTATCTTTAGTCTGTCTAGGAGGCTTCCCTCCAGAATCTGCTCCGCAGCCAACGGTCAGAGCTTGGCTCTGGACAGTGATTCACACCAGCTAAATTGGTCTCCTGCTCTCAGTCCCTCTCCAGAGGGGCTGCTCATTCTCCATTCTCTTTGCAGTGGCCCCTGGAAAGATGAGCCTCACAAGGCTGAAATTAGCCCTTCTGAATACCTTCCTGTATCTAAGCAGCACAGAGTCATACTGATATCCGAATTTGCTGCCAGCAGGGATTATTTTCATTGTATCATGCTGGCAGGGAGCATGGTTTTATTGCTTTCCTCAATGAGTGGAAACACTCAGTCATATCTCGTCTCATCAGTTCTTTGCTATGGCAGGACCCCCAAACACAGGCAGCTCCTGTGCTTATCTGGTTCCAGCGTGTGGCACACAGGCATGCTATTCTCATTGACCAAAACACCTCTCGTCTTCACTACCTATTTTTGACAACAAAAATTGTCTTCCTAGACATGATGATGCTCATATAGGCCTCCAGTTTTGAGCTTGCCTGCTTTTAAGCTGCATGAAAAGGTGAAGGAGTTGCGTTCTTAGCTTGAAAGCCTCCAGAGATCAGAAACAGAAATTTTAATTATTTCTGACGCAAAGAACATCCAAGGGATAGAAACCCCCTCTTGTCCAGTGCCCTACAGTGACTAATGAAAAGAAAAAGTAACACAAGCAGATGTGTGCGGAGACTGTTTGCATCAGCTTGAGTCTGTTCAGTGAATTAAGGCAGCCTGATGTGCCATTCATTTCATGCACTTCGCATTCATGTGTTTGTTACAATTTTCACTTCAATTTGACCAGCAGGCTGCTTTTTTTCCCCTCTTTGTTGGCCTGCTTCCCCCACCCTTCCAGCTTAGCTAGGTAGTGCTAGAAATAAATAGTTACATCAGTATTAAACCTCGGTTAATAAGAGAACACCAGAAACTGCAGAATCTTACTGTAAGTATTTGATACTCTCATGTAGGGAATTGAGCTGGTTTCCAAAAGAGACTCAGCTGGTTTAAGCTGCTCCTTCCAGGAGAGCCAAAAAGAATTTCATTTGGCAGTGAAAGATATAAAATGCAATTCTGTTAGGAAAGTTAATGAGAGTTCACAGGCAATAACTCATTTGTATGGCCCCAAACAAGTCACAGAGATCAAAATACCTTTCTGTATACAGTGGAAACTATTAAAAATCCTATAGGCTTCCCACATCGACAGCTTCTAAAAATTCAAAGAGGTACCACACTACAGGCAGCAAAATCCATATTTCAAACACATACATTCTAGTCCTGCATTGCTTGTAGCAAAGGAAGTATGGTTTATTATGCAGCAGACCCAACATGCAATGGAGTTTCAAAGAAGAAAAAGTAACAGTCCCTTCCTCCTGGCTCAGCAGCCATAGCAAACAAAAAAATACTAAACCCCCTAAGAGGCTCCACAGACTGTCTTTTAAAGGCCAGCACTGGGCATAGCTGCCTGGGGTTTGGGGCTTCAAGAGTTTAAGATGATCCTCTACCCTCGCAGATGCCACAGGAAACAGCAAAGTTGCTGTCACCAGATGACTGGCTGGTGGTGCTGGTAGAGAGAACTGACAGGAGAATTTCTGGTGCGGAATGCCCTGTCACTCATCTGAGGTTTCCCCACGCAAAGACAAATATGTTGACTACCTAAGAGGACACTGATAGAACAATCCAAATATACCCTGGATTTTTAATAAAAGATAAAACATTCCTTAAATCAAAAAAAGTTAAATGACTCTGAAGCAGTGCCATGCCTGTGCAGATGAAGTGAATCATTAATATTGAACAAACAGCTGGAAGGCTGTTTAACTTAGCTGTGCTATGAAATAATCAAATACATAACCTTTACCCAATTGCTTTCTGCAGGTTCCAGCTTCTAGCAATTTTTGACAAGTGAAGCTGACAGGGAGCCTTACACCACACTGGATCTGTAGCTCCACAAAGTACCTTCCCCATCGCCTTGCCAAAAAAGATCCTGGTATGTCTGCTGTGAACAGCCCCCTCTGACAGCTACAGCTGTAGAGTTTTTCTGTTACTATGTGCCTCAGCTACAACTATCAACACAAATTATGACAGCATTAATCTTCCTCTCTCACTTATTTGTCTCAGAAGTGAAAGGGCAAAGATGACACCCCCAGATACCAGAGCTGATTATTCGTAGCCCCTCACAGACCCTTAGTTACTAGAACTGCATGAACAAGCATAAGGAAAGGTAGATTGGACTGGAAAAGAAGGAACGAATTTGCTTTAGTTCTTTTAAATTCACCTGTCATCGTTACTACATGACTAAGTAACAGATGTAAAAATTACCTTTTGGGATTTTCTGGCACAATTTAATCTGTCACTCTAAGAAAGTGCACAGATCCCTCCTGAAGCTCACTTTATTTACTCATATTCTATGAATGTTACAAAGAGGGACTGTTCAGTGCCATGTCATCTCGTGGCGTAACTGACCTCAATTATTACTGCATACACTTAACGGGCTTGTTTCTTTCCTTAATTTCACATTAACAGTTGCCCAGCTCTTTCATTCAGGAGGTAATTTTTAAGATCAGAATTTTCTGACATCAAGACTTCCTTACAGGTAGAACTGTCATATTGCCTGTTTACCAAGTATAAAAAACCTCAGCAAAAATTAGTGTTGGAACATGAAGAACATTGCACAACCTGAAAGCTTGGCATTTTATTACTCATAAAATCTAAGAAAATCTAGAAACAAGGCTGAGAAGAAAACAGGCAGTGAACGCCAAGCTAGCAGGATACAAAAGATGCTTGTACACAAAACTGTACAACATACAACTATACTTGTTTTATCAGACTGGTTAAATAATGCCACAATTACTGGCAAATGAAAGATTTCTAGCATTGCAGTCTGCTGCAGTACAACATATTTCCTCTCGTTTCTCCTCTTGCAATTCCCACAGCAACAATGAAGCAGCAAAAACTTATAAATTTTGTCTGACTTTGCATGCATGCTCACATCCCCATACCCCCACCATAGCCAGCGTATCCAAACGGGAACAAGCAATGGATTTCATCTGAGACCAAGTCACATTACATAAAGAATGGTTAGACAGATAAATCTGAAAGTCCCACGTTTAGCATGTGAGAAAGACAAGCTAAAAGGAAAAAATAAGCTTTAGTTGGATGAAGGATTTCAACAGGCTGCGTTCAGGAACACACATATAGGTAACCCAGTGACATGGGCAGGCGTGTGTCTCCTCATCTCCCCAGAGTGGCCTGCCTGCATGCAAAGGAACAGATGAATCTTGCCTTACCTACAAATCATCAACCTGTTTCCCTTCTAGAAGAACAAGATGATGATGAAAAGTCAGGTAGTTTATCCTCTGTCAGCTGCACCAATTGGTTCATTAGCGGCACTGGCTCCTGGGAAGCCAGAACCTCCTTCTGCAATGTGCATTCACAGAGTTTTTAATCAGAACTTATCCCTCCCCCCGAGCTAGCTAGCTGCCAAAGAGTGGGGAAAAAAAGTCTTCATGAGACATAAAAGCAGCTCATCAGAACCCTTCTTTTAGGAGGAAAAACTGCTGAAGCCCATTCAGAAGGCAGGAGCCACTTCTCCGAAACAGTAACCATCAGAGGCAAGTGCACAGTTAATTATTCAGCAACAAAGGCTTGCGATAAAACCTCATCTCCAGATGGATGCTGACCACTTAATGCAGCTCCTAGCATGCTGTTCATCAAAGGTACGGCTCATCTGACCTCAATTACTTTGACCCTCTTACAAGTTACTTCTGAGAAACTGTTCCAAAGTTTTGGTGGAGCTGTGAATAAAGGGTTGTAATAATAAAAGTTCAGATTTATATAATCCTCTGCATAGCCAAAGTGACCTTAAGGAGTCAGGAAAACCACTTCAGAATGTACCTGAATGTTCACGCAAAGGTTTAAGCATCTCTGCAACTCCTGTGTCAACACAAGCAGTTCTGCTATTTGTTTGTAACAATTGCATGTGCCAATAATTACAAACCCCCCCCCCCGATATATCTTGTGATGCAAGTAAACATGTTAACGTTTTCCTCCCGAAAAATCTGATCCACTATGGCCATATCTTTTAAGTATACACTTTTTAGTAAATGAATGCTTAAATACTTAAACAGATAATCTGATGCTGAAATGCAGCCATCTCTTAGAAAAACATTTTTTCTTCCCTTCGTTTACAAAACAAAAAGACAACTCTCTAAATATTTGTAAGAGAGTGCCCATACAATGTTACAGATCTTACTGTAATTTACCTAACTTGCACAGAGACTGAAAAACAGTTTGGCCACCTGACTTAACAATGTAACTCCTGTAACACTACCATACCAGCAATTCAAAATAATTTTCCCACCTGCCAACTTGCATCATCTATTCACACCACCCTGAGCATCCAAAACCCAGTCTAATAGGCAAAATGCAACATTGGCAGATTTGATTCTGATACAGGAATAAGAGCCCCACTTTACTGCCTCTAAGTAGCATTGAAACTGGTAACATCACAATATGTGTTTAAATTTCCGCCCATAATAAGCAGCAAAGTGGTGGTCCCATCATCCTGGACCCAAGTACAAAGCAAAGGAAAGCCATTAAATTCATTCTCAGCCTATCCACTAACATTGCTCCTTGCCAGGCTGCAAAAGCCCTGCAGAAAGGACCATCCACAGGAGGTGACATTAGCCCAAGAGTCTGAGAAGCTCCTTGCTGCCATCAGCTTGCTGGAGTAGAAAACCAACATGCTCCTCCTTGCTCCACTCTGGTGGGATTTACAGCTTCAGCTCAGAGTGTCTCTGACCTTGCAGGGTAAGGGCTAAACCAGCTACAAGGCACCACTGCCATGGAGGTGATAGCACAGCAGCCATTCAGACAAGTACTGGCTCTGCACAAAACTTAAGCAATCATTTATTTTTATAAGTTAATGAAAAAGAGTACGATACCATTACTGCAAGCGATGTGAGCAAGTGATGTGAAGCTGCATTGAGCTGAGACATCTTTTCTAGCCCTAAGACATAACACAGTTTTTGTGTGTAACTACTACAGAAAAAGATACGATAATGGTGATGCTGCTCTGTCCACTAAGCTATGAGGAGGGGAGGAAAAAAAAAAAGAGTGTGTGTGTGGGGGAATTAAGACAAAAGCCCATCTTCAGGAGGCTTGGAGCAGAAATGCTGAAGTACTGCTGGAGAGGTACGGCACTGCCAGGATGAAATTGATAACCACCAGAACGTTGTGGGTCATGGGCTGCCCAGATACCAACTCACTAGCCAGAGTCCTGTGAACGCAGCCCCTGCGCGTGCCTTCCATCTGCTAGCCCAGCTGGCTCCTGTGCTACTGCTGAACGCTTTGGAGGAAGCCTACTTCACAACATGCTGCTAAAGTGCAGATTTCTGTTATTTATCAAATGTGCGGCATACTAGGTCATTTGACACAGACAGTATCCTGATGCTGCTTCTGCCCCATCAGAAAACAAGTTATTAGTGCATATTCTGAAATCTGCTTTCAGTTGTACTGGTGAAACAAAAGATCCATTAACTTCTATAGCAGAAATTCACATTTACCCGCTTGTTCAGCCAACCTTTGGAGAAGATTCCCTAAGTATGTGAACTCTCAACTTTCAACACATCCCGGAAGACCAGCATGTTTTTAAATCTAAACCACATGAAATTCGCAATTTAAACTAATTGGATCAATTCTGCAACTTCACCTAAGCTCTGTTTTGAAGTTTAGATGAAATCTCAAACCAACACTTAGGGGCTTAAGCCACAGAAAAAAAAATTAGTATTTTGGGGGCAGTTCCCATTGTCACCAAGAATTGCTGGTTTGGTAGAGGATCAAATGTCTCTTGCTAAAAGAAATTTGTATTACTTTCTAGCTTTTGGGTATGTTTTGATACTCATCACTTCTGACACCCATTATCATCCTCCTCATCACATCACTAAGATGGTGAGCATGATCTGCTTCACACGGTACACCATAGCAGGGACTCACTGATAGGGACAGGGACCACATGGGGACAAGAAAATTATTTTTCTTCTCAGATGTGTCCCTGATATGTACACCCTGTTGGACTGGAAATTGCTACATTGTCCAGGTGTGAAGCAAAGACAGGGAAAGAGAGATGAGGATATCATAGAGATTACAAAGCAGGAGAGGAAGCAGGAAGCATCAATCCAAGATGTACTATGCAAATCTGAAAAGCAGATTTGAGAAACTGTATCTCACTTTTCACATTAGCGTTGAAACAAGCTGGATTCACTCTCTAAAAACTGCTTGTCATTATACTGATGCTATTTTCCATCCCAAAAGACAGATTATTCAGGCCTGGTCTATGTCAAAAAGCATGATGACAAAAAGGACTGTAATCTTTCTTTTTTAAAGCTAACATAGTTAAATCAGCAGTGAGTACAGCTATCCTAGTGTAAGTGTAACTTACAGCAGTTGAGCTCAATAGTCTCTTGCATGAGAACACATATACCTCCAGAAACGGGGCTACGCTGGTGTAACTGTATCCACCAAGGAGGTATTTTACTGTCGTACACCGGGAAGACAGTTAAAGCAGCACAATTCTGATGCCTCCAGGCCATGTTGTGCTGGCAAGGGAGAAGCAGGAACAATTACTGAGGTTTGGGAAGGTATACATTAGTACTTTAAAGTTTAACTGATATCTTCGATATATCAGCAGCCCTTTAAACAGCCACAGAAAAGCTGGTCAAATAGTTAGTTGTCTTCAAAATGTGTCTGGTGGTGTGACCTCACCCAGCTGCCTCCAACCACTTCTGAACTGAAGAATTCTTGCCACCAAACAGGTTTTCATTTCCAGTTACAAAGTGAATGAAATGCAACCAAAGATTTACAGAAACAAATTTAATTGTCTAGGCCAAGCTATTGCCATCATACATCTTTATAGAGCAGAGGTGGCATCTGAAATCTGGCGTTTCCAGCACCACAGAGTAGAACTGGGCACTACAGTAACTACAAAGCAAACAGCAATTTCTACCGATAAACCAGGGCTTTGGATTTTCCCAGGTCTCCTCCCTGCACTTACTGACCAGAGCAGATGCTTCGACAAGTCCCTAGCACACTGCAGCAAGGCACCCAGGGTCCAATATCTTTAAGGCAAACTGGAAAATACATCTTTTTTTATTATTATCTACTCTGCAGATCTCTGGCGTACGAAAAGCAACTCAGGTGCCACCCACTACAGCCATGGTCCAAGCCCCTTATACCGCCATTGTTTATACATCAGCAGGTATGCTCATTCAACAATCTTTCTGACCCTGTGGCTTTTTGCATGGAGGTCTTGAGTATCCAACGCAGAAAGTGATTCAAACTTTGGCAGCAGCTGTGGACAAAACCTGCATTTCATTCCCTACACCTTGCCCGCAAGCTTCATTTTCCCCCCATTTCCTTGCAACAAGTTAATATCACCACCTTTCTCACACCTACCTTCGCGCACTCCCCCCCTTACTCGCTGGTGCGAGGAGCAATGAAGAAACATTTGGCTATTACAGCCTTTTATTAATGCCATACTCAACAGAACTGCAGGGAGATTGCTGACAGCTTTCACCTGTCAGCACAGGCACATTGGGCAGCCGTGCCAGCCCTGCGCAGTCGGAGAGCCCCATCTGTCCCCACTGCGGGGCTGCCTCGCAGCACACCAGCCAGGTGCTGGTCTTCACTGTTCATCCAGCTGTAACCAGGCTAGTCTGGCAGGCCTCTACTGTTTGCACATTTGCACACCTCCCTCCCTTTTATTTATTTATATATCTATTTTTTTTAGGAACACCCAGTAGGGTGGATCTCTCTGAGATGAGTCAGAAACAGAAAAACTTAAAAGACTACATGCAAGATTCCCTGTGATTCCACTGACTGATGTGAAATGGTGCAACTTTTCTCTGTGAGATTTAACTATGAATTTGAATCGAAGCTCAGAAAATAACTTACCACAGCTGCACAAGAAAACAGCACACAACCCGTTAATACCTGCCTCAACAAGAAGAGAGATGAGAGAACATTACTGCTTACAGATCTGCAATGAAACATGGGTCCTCACGGTCTGAAGGAGCTGTGACACAAAACACAACCAAAAGCACATTTGGGGAGAAAAATGAAAATGCAGAAAAACTGAGACATTTTATGAATTCCTCTTAGGCTGCTGGGATATTCTAAATGGAAAATAATTCTAAGATGTAAAGACTGCTTCTGTACATTTTAGTGAAATATCCACACTTTTCTCCCTGCAACTAGTGTTTCCCTATTTCCTGGTATTTTAAACAAGGCACAGAAAAAAAGATTTAGAACACCAGAACTCCAAAGAAAGCAGCACAAACCCAGAACAGCATCCCTCGCTATTTCCAACTTTCCCCCCCATGCTTTTAAAGTGCCACTTCACCAGAAAATCAGTTATTCCCTACCCCTGGCCTAGAGACAGCTGCTTTGGGTGAAGCAGCCAGTGCATTCCCTGTTTTCAGTTTCACAGGAGCCCTCGGAGAATCAAGGGCTGCACATTACAGAGTCGGGCTTCTAAGAACACTGTCCTGGTTTCAGCTGGGATAGAGTTAACTGTCCTCCTAGTAGCTGGTGCAGTGCTATGTTTTGAGTTCAGTATGAGAAGAATGCTGATAACACTGATGATTTCAGTTGCTGCTCAGTAGTGTTTAGACTGTAGTCAAGGATTTTTTGGCTTCTCATGCCCAGCCAGGGCACCTGACCCAAACTGGCCAACGGTGTATTCCATACCATGGGACGTCCCATCTAGTTTAGGAACTGGGAAGGGGGGGGCAGGGATTCGCCGCTGGGGGACTGGCTGGGTGTCGGTCGGCGGGTGGTGAGCAATTGCCCTGTGCATCATTTGTACATTTCAATCCTTTTATTACTACTGTTGTCATTTTATTAGTGTTATCATTATCATTATTAGTTTCTTCTTTTCTGTTCTATTAAACCGTTCTTATCTCAACCCAGGAGTTTTACTTCTTTTCCTGATTTTCTCCCCCATCCCACTGGATGGGGGGGGAGTGAGTGAGAGGCTGCGTGGTGCTTAGCTGCTGGCTGGGGTTAAACCACGACAAACACATCACCATAGTTGGCCTGACTGAAAAAGGTAAGCTGCCTATAAATGACTGCCTGGATGCTTTGTATTTTAGCTATCATGCATACCATATACAGCAAGTGGGAAAGCTGCATGAGGTTATAGATTTAACCTTAGGCAGAGAAAAAAACACCCCAACCCAAAACGGTTTCCAGCTTAGGACTTTTGATTAGTCAATTCTCTTGCCTGTTGTATGTTGGTGTAACAACATTGGCTTCAGAGGTGATCTCTTCCAGTTAAGAATATGACCATGTTATGACCATAAATTTCTGTATTTCTACCTATAAATATACTGAAAATAGCTGTATTTTCCACTTAGGGGGGTGCTGAGAATGGACTGGTATTTGCCAGCATGCCATGACAAAAGTTCAGAAACAAATATCTCCACTTTTGTTTCCCACTGCCAGACTAACAGGTACCTGCCACATCAGGCTTCCTCCCTGCTTCAACTACTGACCTGTGCTGAACCACCACTGCTCTTCATCACCACTTCTTCCCCCATTTCTTGATACATACACCACTGATGATTGTCTTAAAGAGCCTGAGAATCTGTTTCTCAATCTGATGAGGGTGCACAGCTTATGCTGCTTCCAAGAATGTACTCTAACCCTAACGCATGGGGCTTACCTGTGCACAGGGGCTCAGGCACCACTTACCCCATGACTTCCAGGGCAAGCCAGATAACATAAGAAGGGTAGCAGCTTCGGCGATGAGAACATCCATCCCCACAGCTCATGCATTGATCACTGTCAATACTTTCCCCTTTACACTTAGCTGGCAATACATTTTTATTTAAGATTTCAACATCTTTCACCACAAGCTTATTCTTTAATCACATGTGTACCCATCACATTTTATTTTGTAACAAGGTACTGATTTTCATGGCATCTTTGCTGAAGTCTGCCCTGTGTGCTATCTGAGCGGTATAGTGGGCATTTGGCAGGGGGACACTTCGCCTCCTGGAGGGTGCTGGGTTTCACATCTCAATCACAGCAACAACTCTATATAAACAACAGGTCCTTTATTTTAGGAGTTTTAGAAGCAAGTTACATCATAATCTTATTGCTGCAGAAAGGTTATAGAGTAGGAAGGACAAGACTGAAGCAGATCTCAAGAAATAAGCAGCATTAAAGAAAAAAATCAAGACAGCTGACTGGCATTTTATTTCTGTTCTACGTCCTTGTCGAGATAATTGACTGAGTTATTTAAAATAGTTCACCATCAAATTCAGCATTAATCTCCTAACCTTGCTGTTCTCCAAAGGATTATAAAATTCATTATTATGGCTATTGAAACCAATCCTGTAGATGCAGAATTTCAAAAGGACTGGATAATTGTATAACTGTGAGTATAACTAGTTATGCAAGATGAAGTAAGGAGGTCAACAAAGTATCATGCTTCAAGGCATCCATGCATTAGAAGGGTCAGGAAGGAATTACACTCTGTGTACAGCTTTGCAAACCTGGCTACACTTTTTTTGCTGAGACAGAAGATACTACCTTGTGTAAGAGAAAAGATGAGAGTTTGCTGCTCCTACACATTATTCTTTGGAGTCAACTAACCACTAAATCCCATTGGGTTTAGGAGGCAACACACAAGAAGGACAAGAGATCCCCAGGTGGTGAGCTCCTTTGTTAAGGAAAAGCTGAATTACAGAAATACATTTAACTCTACTTTATTTTTTTTTTTTTTCAGTCAGCTGCTCTAAGTCATCGCACTAAAGATGGCTAGATATCATCTAAGGTTTTCTCTAAACCTTCTTAAAGTACATCCCATGGAGCTTCCCTGCTCCCTGCTATGTTGTGTTGGTGGCTGTGATCATGCTGACACTTTTCAGCTCTGTGCTTGGGAATGGTAAAACAATGAGTACAAACCAAGTGCCTTGGCCACGCAGAGCTGCCACAGGGCTGGGGCTCAGTGCTGGGGAAGTGTCCTGCTGGACTGCTCCTTACACCTGGGGGACTAGAGCCATGTTCAGGGGCAGCATGCTTATTTTTTATATATACTCTTATATAAAATATATATAATGTATAATATACACACTTCCACGTAATTTGCCTTTTTTTCCCCAGCCATAACTATGACCTTACACAATCCTTGGCTGAGAATGCTTTGGTGAGGACATGATATTTTTGTGAATACTTTTAAGGATTCAAACAGACCTGATACCTTGTCAAAGATGTCTTTCTTGGAGCAAACACCTACATAAAAAATTATTTTAACACAGATAATAAATGACAGAGATGACAGTGCGCTTAACCACGTGTTTATCTGCAGATTCACTCGCCCAGCCAGTCTACCTGGCACGGGGGTTATTAAGTCAGCTCTGGTTCTTGCAAGTGCTCCCTAAACTTGAAGGATTTCTGGAATAATCACAGCAGCCATGTAGCAGCCCTATCCCACTGTGCTAGAACGGATTTAAAAATGATAAAGACTCTCCATTATTTGACTCTTTCTTTCTTCCACTGAGGAAAAAGCACGCATGCAAACAAGGGAAAAACAGGTAGGAAAGGAAAAACACACAAAAAAAGGTCAAAACTCAAGATGCTTATGTTTGGTTAGACATGGACATTCTCTGGGAAAAATTCTACTAGCTTCAAAAAAATGCATTTGAGAGGAGAGAGGAAGGAGAGAAAAGCAGCAGCATTTTCTGACCTGCTCTATAAAAAAAGAAACTATTCTGCATACAGAAAAGCGCCTCCAGCTTACAGTGCTGCTGCTCCCCAGGACAAGACCGCCCCCATCTCAAAATGTGCTAAACTAGAACCCTTCCTCAGCACAATATTGATGTGGAGGCGCAAAACCCTTTGTACACCTACAGAGTGCAAGTATGAGGCTTAACATTAGTCTTGAACACAAACCTGCAATCTGCACTCCCCTGGGACTCATCCAGCAGCCATGTTGCTTCCCTGTGACAGGCAGCAGAAGGGGCCAGCACGGCACACGAGCCAAAATCAAACTCACTCAGGTATGTGAAAGATTATCCTCATCCCTACTGGTATTATTTATATTCTGCCAGCAAAACCTCAGACCTACCACTGCAAAGTTACCATTTTTAGTTTGGTTGTTTTTTCCCCTTCTCCCTCAGCCCTGAGTCAGTGTCTTCCCCTTTTTAAGGGCTTCCTCCAGTCACAGTGACAGGAGGAGGTGGCACTTGATACAGAGCAGAAGCCACCTCTGCCTCCCAGCAGTGGCTCTCCGCTGTGCCATGTCAAATTAGGAAAAAAACATACCCAGTGCTGAGTGCGGGGGGCTCAGGAACACCCCTCGCCACCGCCGCCCGCAAGAGCTTGCAGGAACCAGAGCTGGGAGGCAGGTGATGCACATCACAGAACATATATTTATGAACTTCGGTGCTTCAGCAATACACCGGCAAAAGCCTCTTCTTTTCCAGTCCAGTTAGCAATTGTAACACTAAATGTCCAACCAACTGCTCCTTATTTGCCTTGCCTCCTAGGAAGGCAGTGGTTCTCCCAGGATGGCTGGGGCGTCGCACAGCACCGCAGCGGGCTCCAAGTGATGGCGGGTTGCCAGGGCACCCCTCTAACGTGGCACTCGTATCCCACCAGCACACATCCCTCTTTTCTGCACTTTATGAACCTGCTCAAAGGAAATAGAAGGGCCTCAAAGATGATTTCCAACCTTACCATCAGAAAAAGCAACCTCACCTTCAAACCTCTTCTAGGGGACTGAAAAGAGGCCAACACTGCACGTGCACATAGCAATGCTCTTCAATAAGATGCACGGAGAATAAAGATACATTAAGCCAAGCAGAAAACACCACAAAAGTTGTTTTCCCTATCTATCTATATGATGTTATGTAGATAGATTAATGGATATATAGTATTATATAGACACAGAAAAGTATTATGATTGAACTTCTCCAAGGTCAGCCCTCTTGTACACCTACAGGCATTTTTATTGCAGCCTGTGCTGGCTTTGCTTGGTGTACATGGCAACAGCACTCACTGCTTTGTTTCAGAAAACATGGACTGGGTGTTCACATGTAGATTGTGGGTTGTCCATAAACTCACCTCAAGCAAGGCAAGCACTTACCATCATTACGGCAGGCTAAACGATATTTTATGGTAATATATTTTAGTAACAGAAACATGAGTTTTTAAACACTTACGGGGCAGAAGGAAAAAGAACACATGGTTCCAGCACTGACAAAAGGCTAAGTCATGCTAGACATCAGGCGGCTTCACAGCCAGATCCCAGTAACTGCAGACTAAATGCTTCCAGATACTGTCACAGCAGGAGGATCCCTTACATGTACTGTGTGGCTTACCATTTATAGCCCCAGTGCAGTCTCTCACCACCAGTGCCTTGCTTACCCACACCGAAAATGTTGGTTAGGGACGTCTTTCCCTAACTCTTGTTCATTGAGTGATCTGCACTAACTTAATCTAATTATCCATTCTGCTTCAAATCTGAGTACAAAATACAATGCAGCATCATAATGGGCATAGAGTATAAGCATATCAGTCATTGCATTAAATAACAGTAATGTTAAGGTAAAGAAAAAGTTTTAAATGCCCAGATGACTTTTTTTTAAGAGATAGTGTAAAACTGTTGAAATACTATCTTTCAGAAACATCGTTAAAAGACAATTTCACTTTTTTCTTGCCAATTTGGAACTTCAAAGAGAGTATAACAGGAGCAGCAAAATTACGATTTTGATACCAGTAAGAGTTTTGCCTTCATGGATGTATAATTTAAGCTGCCAGACTTTTGGAACATTTATGATACAAAACATAGTCAGTCAGTAATGATTGTGTCCCTCAAGACATCTACTAATTTGTTTTATTGCCTTTTTATTTTTGTCCCCTTTCATTTTCTGAAATATAATCATAGTTCAGTGACTTCATCTGCAAGGAATCCAGCAACAAAGCTTTTGCTGTAATGATGTACAACAAATGAATCACAATTCCTTAATCGCCCCGTTCCCTTTATTGTTGCCTCATCTGAATTCATGGATTCCCCCCAAAATTCAATTATATTTGCAATTTCTTCACAAAAATTACACAGATAAAGAACTGAAAGCATAATGGTCCCTACACTTTCTGAAAAACAAAGCAAAAATAAAAAATAATCATAAGTTACTGCAAAAATAGAGAGTATGTTTTCAGACATCAAAGCTTTCTTCGTCCTCAAAGGAACAAGAAATGGGACTGAAAGAATACATGTTTTTTTCTGCCATGTGATGTTACACAGTGCACAAAAGCAACCTTCCCCACTGGAGTAAGACCAAAGGTGCCGTTACAAAAGAATCATGAGAGGAGATTGGAATTACAGTAGGGTTTTTTTATTCCCATTTAAGACTTGATAATGGCTAACAAGATACTCCATAGCGAGAGGAATCAACACCGTGGATGTAAAACTGCTGCACGAGCAGCCAGACGCACGTGGCTGCAGGGCCTCATTATTGGCTGAAGAATCTTCTTGAAAGTAATTTCTTAGTATTTGCATGGAAGGAAACACTTATGTAGGCTTTTTTTTTTTCTTATTGTCTCTTGCTGTCACGATGATAAGAACAGTAATGAAATTCCCCTGTGCTGTACCTCAGAAACTGCCTTTTCTCTTGAAGGACATGCTCCTGCCTGATAGCTTTGATCTTCCTTGTGAATTTTTTTGGTTCAGAGCATGTCCCACACCTCATTTACTTCAGTATTCTCATGAGATCCCAAGATAAAAAGGCCAGCTTCTGTAGTACCCTCTGAAAGACTTTCTGCAAGCCTCAAGAAACAGTTTTTAAGCATTTCTAATGGATCTAGTATCCCGAGGACTTTCAGGAGCAAGCAGAGATGCGTCCCCCTGCCCCATCCCAAAGCAAGTCACTCAAAAGAGGGGCTGAACAGGCTCGGCACGACCCTCAAAGCCTGTCAAAGTTTTGAGGAGAGAGAGCCTGGTTCTAGAGCACAAGCAAATGCCACATATTGAAGTCTGCTCAAGAGATAAAATGAGACAAACTGGTATGTACCTGTTCCTCCCTTGAGATAATCATCTTCAGTTTCAACCAGTTCATCTTCGTATTTTGGGTTTCCAGTCCACATACCCAAAAGTAATTTGCACATAAAAACTGGGCAAGTAGATGTTGTTCCATGTGCTCACAGCAACCAAATCCTGTTGGTGCATAAAAATTACATTTTTCCTACCCCCAGAAAATTGACACACTAAAAGGAAAATGATTTATCTCTAGGCAAGTCAAGAGACATCAAGAATAAATATTTAATCATGCAACTAACTTTAAAAACAAGGAGATCTGACAAAGTTCATCACATTAAAAAGAATCCTTACCTGAAGTAGGACCATTGTATTTGAACTGGATGCTAATATTCAATTCCTACATTGAGACCACTTGAAAATTTGGCTAAGGAGCTAAGGCCATATCCTGATCTTACTGACGCTCTCGTAAATCCACTGACACCAAAGGAGTCAGTCTAGATTTTCACCCAAGAAATGGTAATTTTGACCCATATTTGGATCAGTTTTGTTGGAAGATGTGCCTTGGAGAGGTCATCTCTCTCATTTAATTATCTCTTTCTTTTTTAGGGAAACAGTATAAAATCCCACCAGTCCAAATTTCAGGGTATTCGCCTTCTGTTGGGAGAGGAAAAGACTTTACACACATTGATACAATTATTTCCCATAAGCTCTATGCAAATCCAAAGCTTTCAGTTATGGAAGGTGAAGAAATGTTGCGCTTCCAAAGCAACCACCCCAGATGCAATTTTGCAGAAGCAATTAGTTATAAACTTGAGAACAAGAGAATTTAATTCTTCTCCTAAGAGACAGTAATGCTCTTTTAAATATATGCACAGGCATTTAGATATTATATGTGCACTAGAAGAACAGTAACTAATGAATAATAATTTGCAGTTTGTTCTCATTTTTCCCTTGGCTTTGGCTTTCAGCCCCGTGGGGTCCAATTGCACTGCCAAGGCCAGAGGGAAAGTAGCAGAAACTATGCTGTGCTGAAACTGTGAATGCTGTCCAGTTTCTCATTCCACAAACCCATAAATACACCCAGCTCCTGCAGCTTCACACAGAACCAAAAATCAATGCTATAAACCAAATCTTGGGTGACTTTTGCATAAAATTCTCAGATTTACAACTAATCCTTTTTAATGTTCAAGTTCCTGACAAGAAAAGGTATGATGATACACAAACTTCCAAGCAAATGTCAAGTTGGCAGAATAAAAAGAGGAAGGATCTGGGAGAGCCAGACCCGCTGTCCAAGAAGCTTCAAAGTGATGGCAAAAGCAGCTTAAAACTTACTAAAGAAGTGCAGTAGGAGCCAGGTCAGGCCTGCGCTGCAGCAGTGACTTCGGGTTCAGTGCTGATCACCCTCCTTCAAAAATTGTATGAGGACTGCCAGCCCAGTAGGCTAACCCCTTCTTGAAGTATAATTATTTAACCCATTCTGGGCAAAGTGAAATTATTTGCCACTGCATCTTTGAGAAATTATCAACGTCCCATTCAAATGCATCTCAGTAACTTGGGTCTTATTTTCAGCTTTCTAAAAATGCAGTTGTTTCTCAAAGGGCTGGATCCCCATGGTCCTTAATGCCGGTGGCAGCAGCTCAGGCCCCTGTCTACCCTGTGTTTCCAGTCACTGCTGAGGACCACCAGCTCCCACTGTGAGCAAGTTCACAGAGAAGGACAAGAAATAAGGAACCCCAACTCTATTCCTACAATTTACTGACATGATAATTCGTTGGAGATGTGGAAGGGCATCCCAAAACCAGAAGGAAATAGATGTGTATGAGTCAGAGAGAAACATCCTGACATCTGCTCATGCATAAGGGGGTTACAAAATGGTGTTTTGCCCAAGATTAATTTGCATGATTAAAACCAAATTTCTCATCAACCCCTTCCCATTCCTTTCCCCTGTGGTGATGCTGCCCCAGATCCTGATTCCATGTTGGTGCTCAGACCGACATGATTGGAAGAAAAATTTTGTGTCAAAAAGTAAAAAAAAAAAAAAAAAGTACTCATGGAACCAGATTGGTAACTGCCCATCTTCTTCTTATTTCTCAGGGAACTTCTTTCCTTCTGACTTTTCCTCACCTATTGCAGAATCAACTGAGCACCTTCATCTTCAGATTGCATTAAATTCCCAGAAGGTGGATAAGCATCCAGAATAGCTCAGATGTCAGCAACAATTTAAATGTAACCTGCTCACTTAGATGACCAGCAGACTTCCAGATATATAAGGATCCATTTTGAGAGTCTAATATTATAAAACTGGTTTCAAATGCAATACCAAATCTGATATTAAGATACCAAAATGTGGATTCAAACACAAAAGTAGCTCTTTTTACATGCATGAGCATCCAGTCAGGCATATAGGATTATCCTTAAGAGTGCTTACATTAAACAATTTAGGTATTCTATAGCTGGTAACAAGATAAAAGTATAAAAATATAACAATTCACTGGTTTCTTGGTCTGAAACTTCAGTGAAAATATTTAATACACAGGGTAGTTTTCAAAACTGAATTAATTATAAGAGGACCTGCAAGAAGAGGAGCTGTTATCTTATGTGTAGGAATACTTTTCTGAGAACATGCCTATTTTTGCCCAATTGTGTAAATTAAAGGTGTTTCACTGAAAGACTACACATTCACATTAACAATCCGAATTACTGTGAGTTTTTGCAGCAGCAGCTTCTCATGTGCAAATTCTGTGCTTTGTTGTGCACAAAAAGTGCACGTACAGACATATAGAAAGCCTGTAAACCACTACATAGGTTTTAAACCCCCTTGAATCCCTAGTTCAGCACATCAGCTTTAAGGACCTAAATACAAAGAATGTAACAGCAGAGTCAAGCCATTTCACTGTGATTTCCGTAATTCCACCTAGATTTCAAAGAGTTATTATTTAAAATTACCCATTTGTCATTTAAGCCCCAAATACTCCTAATAGCAGATTATACTTAAAATTGCTCTAACAGGTCTAACTCCCACACAATGAACATCACAACACAGAATGAGAACCCTGGGGGAATTTGTTTCCCTGGTAGAAAAGTTTAGACTGTGAAGCTGCACAAAGAAAGAGAATAACTAAACATTTGTACATGGAATAACATTTTCTCCCAACGGAAGTCTACTTAGGGAGTAGCCTACCAGAATCAGGTAGGGAAATAACCCATATCCCTTCAATTTCTACTGTGGCATGGCTCTTATTTTCTTAGCTGACTATTCACTGGCAGTGTGGAAATTCAGGGCAGCTGAAGCAGCACCAAAAAAAAAGTCCAAATTGTCCTAGGACTTTGCTACTGTGCTGCTTCTGGACCATTCCTGAAGGTTTTCATCTTCTGCCTTGCTTGTACATCATGAAGGTAGAGCATTAAAACTATTTACCACCCCTTTTTTGCTACCATGTCTTGTGCACTTGTAAATAAGCACATACCTTCGTATCTCCCAGTAGCCTCTGTCTCTTACTGCCTTCTGTTTTAATTCCCTGTCCTCTACCACTTCTATGACACTACACGCTTTTTTTAGCAAATGAAAATTATACTTTTGCATGATTCTTCATAAAACCGCAGCACAAAAATCTGGTTGTAGAAAAAATTACCCTGGACAAGTCTACTTAAATTATTCTCTCTATGTGAAACCACACCCTTAAGAATTATTTCCATCAATCTTTTCTTTCAACCCAGAAAAATGCCATTTCTAAAAATGCTATGAAGCTAACAGCAAAACAATTCGTAGTTACTATATGCTATACAATATAGAAAAAGCAATACATGCACTTGAATCCTACAGTTATCTATGCTGGCACCTGAGCCACTATATCCTTTCCCTCCACGGACCACAACTGCCATAGCTTAAGGTTATATGAAAGTACCTAGCAAATATTAATAAGGCAAGAGAGAAATTGAAAGAAGACATTTTGGCATATCCACTTTCACTGTATGTAAGAGAGGAACAGCAATTGTTTGCTAAAAACAATTTGCAAAAGCCTAAGTAGCCTGTGTCACTGTGCCTCCCCATCATCTTCACTGGACTGTTCCCATTTATTTCGTACTGGCAATGCTCAATAATATATTATCTGATTTAGTTCAAAACCTCTGAGAAGACTTAGACCCCAGGTTTGCATAAGCTGCTTCCCTTAACAACACACTCTATTCTTTGAAAAATCCCAGTGTGTCTCCAGGTTTGGCATGTTTCACTCAGGAGGATAAAATAAATTATTGCAGAGTAAATAGTGTTGCTAGTGAAACTACACTCAGTCTATGGGCACCTGCCTTATATTGTGCTCATACAAATGCATACTGAAAACCACAGCTAGAAAATTCTCTAATTCTCAAACCTTATTTTTCCTTGCTTCATGCAGACCCCTCAGCAATAAAAATGACACTTTTCACTGATGCTCTTCCTTTGCTGCTTGTACAGGGGACATTTGTTTCCTCACTCATAGGATCCTCACCATCCTTGCCTCCACCATCCCACTTATTCCTCTAACCCTACCGATTTGTCCATTCATTTTCCAACTGCCAGTGTCCCTTCTGTGGCACAGGCATCGCCACTTAGGGCAGCTCTGACAGCCTCTGCTGACGGGGAAGGCTTAAACCCTCTCCAGGAGTCCTACCTGACACATTAGGTGGCAACTCCCAGGCAGGCTGTACTCTGACAGCTCAATACTTCCAGTTCTTGAAAGACCAAGCTGTCATTAAGCACACGACATGGAGTGTTGCCTATGAAGGAATTCCAGGGGCACCTGCTCAGCTGTGTTGCTAACATGATGTGTCCAACCCCAAGCAAAGACTGTTCAGATTAAACCAGATTTAAGACTGAGTGAAGAGAATATAAACAGAGCTAAAGAAATCTGACTGCCTTGAACACATGGATGTGGTACCTATTCATGATCCCACCTGCATAAATATTTGATCCACTGCAGGTATTTGCAGAAGTTAGGCTCAACATTTTAAAGCTCTTCAGTTTCCCAGAGCTGTTCAATAGCTCATAGGAAGGGGCACGGGGTAGCGTTTAGAGGTACCGGCATGAACCCAGGGTCTAACTTTCATGCATTATTGCAGAAATATGTCCATTTTCAATACTTCTATTGTTTTCTTTGAAAGGAACATATGGGTAGCTACTGGAATACTACATTGTCCACGACTTCCTAAAAGATACTTCAACCAAAAAAGCCACCTCTAGACTTTTCCCTAATCTAAAACAAACTAGCTTCTCTTCAACTGATGAATATAACTCAGCTTCTCCTTTTGCAGATTTTACAAGGTAGAATATCAAAGAACAATGTTCCTCCTTTTCTGTGTGTGAAAACATTAGTTTTCCTCACATTTTTACCAGGTACAAAAATAATTTAAAGCGTACATTGGTACAGCACTTTAGCCAGGACCAGTACAGATGCAGTGAAACATTTCAATATAATTTACAATAAAGAAATATTCAAAAGGATTACCTATCATCCAAGACACGAACATTATGACAGTCAAAACCACACAGTTATAAGGAAGTGTTCCTGAACCATAAAAAACAGACTTCAATTTCTACTTACTTACATATCCATTCACATTTTAATTTGAAGCTTTAGGTACACTGTTTTAAAAGATGCATGTAAAAACTGAAGGCAAAAATGGTTCAGAACTAATCTCAAACTATGAATTTTGGAAGCTTTTACATTTAAGTTTGCTAATATGCCCAGTATAACGAATACTTTTGCATACGAATAGCATTGTGGGCTATCAATAGCCCATCCCTGGCTACAAAAGGAGAAAAGAGATGACCTAGAAGCATCTCCAGAATTGTTTTCACTGTTGACTAGAGCCTTTTCTCTTGCTACCTCTCTTCTTTGCAATGATGAGGTCTGTGTTAGTAAGAGGAAACGTAGGAGTTTTGAGAGTAATTATCTGAATACGAGATGTCATGACCTCAAGCAGGAAAAAAGCTGCACGGACTGCCCAACAGAGGTAAATATGCTCCACAACACAGACAAAAAGCCCATTCTCCAGCTCCTCTCAGTATTTACCACATGCCAAGAATGGTTTGCACTATATTGTCTCAAACATAGACATCTCTCTTGCCACAATGAAAGCTTGTGCTGCATTTCACAGAAGATAGAAGATCACTACAAACTACAGAAATACCCCACTGACTGGTTGTTCCAACCAGAGATCATCCCAGAGAGAAAAATTTCACATTTCTGTCAGGAGGACAAGTACAAGCATAGATCTGCCATTAGTCACCAACAGACCTTTTCAATACAATAAAAATCTACCCGTAATAGTCTAGTCACTGAAAAATAATCTGGCTCATCGCTGCTGTCATTTTGGATGAGTTAAGCTGTAACAAGGTGCACACACAACAACCTAGCCTGCTTGAATATCACAGCCTCTCTCTAAATGTAAGTCCCTTAAGGTCTCCTAGTTCGGGGTGAAACCACTGAAAAGAATCCAGCAGGCTATTGCCCTTCCTATCTGTCCCACTCTCAAGTTCAAATAAATCAGTCTATTACCTTCTAGAAAAGGTGAAGCATAGACTAGTAGACCTGAACTGATCAATAATTGAAGTCAGGACCTGATGTTCTGGAGGGAAGAAATCAGTTCCAACCTGTTCATGGTTGAGCTTGTCAACTTTTTCCACTCCACCTCCACAGTGAATGATTAAATTCACTATAGCCCAGGTCCAAAGAGAGCCCAGCACATAAGAGCGGGTAAGGAGCAGCAGTGTGCATAACAACACATCCCCAAGGTGGAAGAGCTGCCCGATAGCTACACAGCTACGAATGCAAACCTTAACACAACTTTAGAAATGAAAGAGAGTAAATCTTAGGCTGTCATCAGAAACAAGCTTCTTTAAACCCCAGGTATTTCCTTGATGACAGCTTTGTGTGAATTGCAATAAGAAAGCATCTTCAGCAAACATTTTCCTGTCAGTGTTAAAACCCAAACTTTGCAACACCATGTTTATTCTCTAATCAAAGGTGAGAGTTTGTTTCCAACGTCAAAGCTGAATGAAAAGCAGGGCTAAGCAAGCAATTTACAAAAGAAAGAAAAAAGACTGTTAAAGTCCTTTTACTTTTAATTACTGAATATTTCAAAGCCAAAGGGAATTTTGCCTTCACATTTTGCCCAGGACTTAGCTGAGATTTACAACATCTAGTCTCCTTCCTAACACACATCAAAAAGGAAAGAGGGAGTTTACAAGGAGACAATAGTTTACAATATTTGTATTTTAGCGCCATCATGCTCTACTCTTCCAAGGAAGTCTTTCCTGGTTTTACCACAGAATACCTGGCTAGGCCGATGCATCACAGTATATGCTGTAATACTTCTGCAGTAGATAGCTGCTGTACTGTTGAGCTACTGTAAGATGCAAATGTAAATGAAAAGCTAAAATCTTGGAGGGAGAGATGCAAACATTGCTATGCATTGAAACATTTACTTATTTTTAAGTCAGCAATGTCCCTTTATCAAATACAATCAGAGAACATTACGCATATGATGGATTTCAATAAGCAAGGCTTTACTCCTTCCTGCGTTACTAATATACAATAACAGGCAAGTAAAGAAGGATTCTCAATATTCCTTTAAAAATTAAAAAAATGATGAAAGTTGAGGCGTAACTGGCTAGGCTAGGAGGCACCTGTCCTTATACAGAATATTTTCTTGGCAACAACGAAGAAAAACCATTCAGGCTGCACTGCGGTATGGGGCAGGGAAGACTGCATCACCAACAACATTAAGCAATTCTTTACATCTGCTCAGCTGAGGCATCCTTGCAGCTCTGTGCTTTGTTAAAGGGAATTACAAATTTGCAACCAGGTAGTTTTCATCCAAGATATAAATGTTCAAAAAAAACCTTTCATCTTGTACATGCTCAGTAGAGACTGATTACAGTTAATTAATTCTGTGTTTATGTGTTCTTCCACACCAGATGGCTTGGTGAGTTATTCAAGCACTCCCAAACAGGACATTTTTTGGCAAGTTCCTTACGGAGACTGGACACCACTGGCAGTCTGGCAAGGGCTTTGTACCGCTATGAACAATGAATAAATAACGCTGACAGGCTCAGCTGTTCCTCTGTTCCAGGAAACGTGCTTCCATCTTGATAAACCGGCTTAGTGAGCATAATAAAAATGCATATCCAAACGGGCTTGGACTGGATGTTTATCCATAACCTCAGAATACACAGCCTTTCTCCAGTACAAGCCATTTTCGTGGAAGTTCCAGCAAGACACCATTACAAATGGTTTTAGATCTAACTACAACTCAAAATGAGAAATCACTTTGGCGTGTGTGTCTTCCGTACATTCCACAGCAAAATGAGGCATCCATTTCACAGATGAAATAGCACATACCAAGATTTATATTAAGCCTTTAAAATGTTCTTGGTAAAGGTGACTAACAGCTAAACTTGGAGAGGATGTAAACGTAAAATAGGGCAGAAGATTGAACTGTCAAAAAGTCAGTGTTCTATAATTTTTCTGCAGAAAAGTCAAGTCTATCAGGGAAAAAAAGGACTATTTATGCAAATAGCTGTTGAAAATAGTCAGGAATTAGTAAAGAGAGGAATTCAGTTCAACAAAGCCATCCGTTTTACAGGTTTCTTGTGTACCTCTACTCACACTCTCCTCTCCGATGTTTTTCTTTTCATCGTTAAACTGAGAACATCTACTTATTTCCAATCCTTTGCCACACACTTATATACACCGCTTTGCATTCACCAGAGGCCACAGGAGAGCTGGGAAATGATCTTAATGGATTTTTTGCATATCAGGAGTAGGAAGAGGAGTACTTGCAAAAAAAAATAAATCCCAAACAAACCACAAAACACCACAAAAAAATTAATATTCAAGCTGTAGAGATTCATGGAACTTCCAGTAAAGTTAGAGTGACCTCTGTTAAATTTAACTGAAGTTAGATCTGGCCTTCACTGAACATGAGCAAATGTCTGCCCCAGCTGGTATCCAAACATCTGTGAAAGGGCTTCCATACTTTCAAATAAGAGTGCCTCAAACAGCAGCCCCCTGCAGCAAACTGAACAGGCTGAACTCGTTAAGAAGAACCTCTGACTCTCACAGCGGTAAAAACTCAGCATCATTACAGCCAGAGTTGGTTAAATATTTATTGCCTGACAATTTAACTCTTCCTTACATGTTATTCAGTATGAGATCTTAATTATTATAACAAATAGGTTTATACCTTAGTGTTTTCATGTATGTATGTGGGTTTTCAACAAGCTGAGATATCCATCCAGACCTACTGTTCACATTTAGACTAGTTTTATACGGGTCAATTGTAATGACTCCCAAGAGTTACCTCTGATTTCATCACTACGAGATGGACTCAGCATAGTTCCCAAACCGTCCCATATGGACAACGCATGGCTGCTGCTGCAGGGTCAACCTTGGTCACAACCCTATTGCTTGTGGCTGTAACCTCCTATCTGAATGCTTAAGGAATTGCCTTTTCATAACTCAATTTTTGGGATACCATACAACATATTCATGAAGCAGCAGGAGATAGAACAGGAACAACAAATGATGGAATATTTTAAGCCTTACTACTGCCAGTATTTCACATCAACTGTTTTCAGGATATGGCTATAATCTCCAAATCAAAAAGACATCAATCATAACCACACTGTGTTCCCAGCTAGCCATCCACTAGGAAGAATGACACCTTAGCTCTTGCATGTTGCTGCAATATTCAGACTAGAGAAGACAGCTCCTGCTGTGGTGCTGAAACCCTACTGGGCTGTTAAGGATGCAGTTACTCTATGATGATCATCTGGGCTGTGTTCATCTTGGGGGGAAAGGTGGAGGGTCACACTTTCTTTAGGCTGTGCAATTGGCAGTGAGCCCCACCAGAGCCACCCAGGGTGCAACAAGGATGTCCAGGACCAGCAGCGCTAATGAAGGACAGAGCAGGATAAGGACAGACATCCAACAGAATATCAGGTGTTGGAGGAGCAGAACAGAAATAACTGGTTCTCTAGGACAGAGAAGGGCAGGTCTGCACTACCAGAAAGCAGCTTCCCTAATGCTTACGTGCATTCAGAGCCACAAAAAGCATTTTACCTTTCCAGAAAGCAGAAACATTATTTTCTTTTCTAAGCTGAATTATGAAGCAAATAGTATTTCCCTGGCAGATAGCAAGTGTCAGTCAGCATTTCCAGCCCCAAGGAATTATCACCTGACTAAATTTGGGAAGACTATTGTCCTTCATTACAATTTTTATTCTCCAGCCTTCCAGCTTCACCTCAAAAATAATTTATGAGCTTTGTGGCAGACAAAACCTCCCTTCTTTAAAAGGAGCTACACCCTTTTGCTAAGAAAGCAGCACGGAAATGGGTCCTTTGGTTCATTTCTTTTTGTAACATTCACCTCATACGCATCTCTCTTGACATATAAATAACTAAATTATGCGTGACTGAGATGCTTATGATTACTGGATCCAGTTAAAAGAATACGAGACCCTGAGCACAGAAATCTCCATGCACTGAGGCATCACCTCCCTCTGTTACTATCTGAAACTGGAATAGACTCTGATTGCATTAAGAGAAGATAAGACCTCCAAGCAAAATTTTGAAAAGCGAAAACCAGGAGGAAAAAAATCACACAGTTGAGCCTGAAAGAAAAGAAACAATAAGTGGGACAATTAAAGCTCCTAAATAAGTAACAATCACTGGTGAAATTTCAAAATCCTGGAACATTAAAAACAGAGCCCTGTGTATTGGGTCTGTGTGGCGGGCTTTTGGTAGCAGGGAGGGGGCTACAGGGATGGGTCCTGTGAGAAGCTGCTAGAAGCTTCCCTGGCTCCAAATTGGACCTGCCGGTGGCCAAGGCCGAGCCCATCAATGATAGTAGTAGCACCTCTGTGATAACATATTTAAGAAAGGAAAAAAAACCTGTGGCAGAGAGGGGAGTTGGATGTGAGAGAAACCCCTGTGCAGATACCGAGGTCAGTGGGGAAGGAGGGGAGGAGGAGCGGGGAGGAGGGGATGCCCCTGCAGCCCGTGGTGAGACCAGACGGCAGGCTGTCCCCTCCAGCCCATGGAGGGGAGCGGGGGAGCAGATGCCCACCTGCAGCCCAGGGAGGATGCCATACCGGAGCAGTGAGATGCCTGAAGGCGGCTGTGACCCTGTGGGAAAGCCCACGCTGGAGCAGTCTGTGCCTGAAGGACTGCAGCCTGTGGAAGGGACCCACATTGGAGCAGTTCGTGAAGAACTGCAGCCCGTGGGAAGGACTCATGTTGGAGAAGCTCATGGTGGACTGTCTCCCATGGGAGGGACCCCATGCTGGAGCAGGGGAAGAGTGTGAGGAGTCCTCCCCCTGAGGAGGAAGGAGCAGCAGAAACAATGTGTGATGAACTGATCATAACCCCCATTCCCCATCCCCCTGTGCTGCTGGCGGCAAGGAGGTAGAGAAAATTGGGAGTAAAGTTAAGCCCAGGAAGAAGGGAGGAGTGGGGTGAAGGTGTTTTTAAGATTTGGTTTTATTTCTCATTATCCTACTCTGATTTGTTTGGTAACAAATTAAATTTATTTCCCCATTCCCCCCGCCCCAAGTCGAATTTGGTTTTTGCCCATGACCATAACTGGTGAGCAATCCCTCCCTGTCCTTGTCTTGACCCACGGGCTTTTTGTTATATTTCCTCCTCCCCAACCCACCAGCAGGGAGGAGTGAGCGAGTGGCCTTGTGATGCTTTGTTGCCGGCTGGACTTAAACCATGACACCCTGCTATCGACAGGGAAGGAGATGGACTCAAGAGCACAACAGAGACACATAGAAAATAATGATTTTTCTTAAATGTTGCCCTGAAGCCCTGAAGATATTGATCTCCTAAATATCATTGAAGTAAACCAGGATGAGAGGGCAAGCTATTAACCTCAAGTTTGCAAGTCTGAAGAATATCGCAATCCGAAATACACCTGTTAGGAGATATGAATATTAAAGATGCCTGCAGAAGGAAGGAGAGCCCACTGAAGCATTTTCGACTGCTCTTCAATTAATGAGCCAAAACAGAACTGTAATACTTTGGCAGCTTTTCTTATAAGACAGTGACTGTGCTCAAAGAAGAGATTGCTGACAAATACAGATCTATAGGCAAGGCTGTTTCTGCCTTCAGAAAAATCATATTATGTTGAATGAAAATGTTATAGTGAAAGCAAGGTGAAACTAGACTAGAGACTCACCACTTGGAGAGGAAACTGAAAATCAGATCATAAGAGTAAGAATTCAGAAGAGATTTCACAGGTCAAAAGGCAAGAGAAATGCAAAAGAAAGCATTGCAAAAGATATAGCAAAAGTACAGCCCCACATAATTTCCAGCATTTCAAAAACACTGTACCAAAGCTACAGAAATAACCATTACGAAAAATGGAGCCCACTAGTAGCAGATGCAAAGGAGATGAACACACAGGTGCACTGATGACACTGGGGCAGCCAGAGGGACTGCCATCAACAGTCTGTGAAAACAAGAGCTAAGACAATGCCTCAGTACTCTCAGCAGATGATGGTGCAACGTTATTTGATATAACTCTTTGAATTACGTATCAGTGCTTATGGTTCAACTTGAAAATGTTGTGGAAATCTGAATGAAAAACTTTATAAACTGGTGAAACCAAAACTTTAACATAATGACAGTTCCCACCGAAGACTGACTCGAATACAAGCTACAGTGGAAAGTTAAAGATGTGCAGCTAGGTTTGTTATAATTACCAGGAATATTAGGATTAAAAGCATGTGTAGCTTTGGGCTTGATTCACTGAACAGACACTATGAGACAGAAAACAATTACTCAGTCCTCAAAATAATGTGGAATACACTTACAAAGTCACAGAAAAACATAAAACCCCGCAGAAAGCTGTGCAGGTTGGTAGGACTACAGAAGCAGAACAAAGCCAGTCCATACTTACTCCAGCTGGAGCTATACACATGATCACAGAGCAGTGCTAGCGGTGTAATTACTGCTTATGTACCATTGAGTTTCTTAAGAGAGTTTATGCTATTTATTTAAAAAGAATGTGGCCTCAAAACTCTTCAAGCAGTTCTGAACATCTCAGGTCATTGTTTCCTCACCCTAAATATGCATGTTTCAAATTTACCAAACAGACACAGCAGCTCATGCTCTGTATAGCTCTCCTAGGCTCATGGGAGCAGTACATCAGTTCACTGTCTTGTTTGCAATTTGAAGATTACGCTTATACACATGAGTTTTGGAAAACTCAGGTCAGATCCTTAGGTTCAAATGAATAGAAACCAGAGACTTTGATAGGAATAATCAAATTTACACAAACAGGACATCTGATATAACCCTTTCAAACATGGCCATGTTACTGCAGCAAGAAATGACATCTCATAGCTGCCAGAACATATTCTGCAAAAGGACATCATCATGCGAAGTTACACAAAAAGAAGCTTTTAGTGGTTTTAATTGCTGTTGGCTTTGTACTTTCTGTTTTCCATTATGGGTGTGAATGAACCTAAAACTTCAAAACAAAATTCCACTGAAAATAATGAGTTTGCATGACAAAAAGAGACTTGCTGAGCTGATATAAAAATTAGCAAAAATTGTTGGAAATTACTCTGAGGTTCAGTTGAAAAGTTAATGAATTTCAATGAACCCAACTATTAATACAGGTTCTGAGTTTCCTTAGTATCATGGCCAAACAGAACCACAAGCAGAACCTTGTACAAAGAAAGAGGTATCCTGAATTTCAAGGAATGCAAGACTGGATGAAGCTGTGGAAATGATGTGTAGGTGATGACATAACTGTGCCTTCTCACTGTGTGAAGCAGGACTGACTACCTTCCTTACCATCCTTCATGATCAAAGAAGCACAAGGGAAGTATAGTACTTGGCATCCCTCTTCATCGTAGCAGAACTGTAGAGGATAACTCCTGGAGCCAAATGGAAGAAATTATATATTCATGAAGTGCAAAGTGACAAGTGAATTAGAAAAAATGCCCTGCTCAGCAGCTAAATGCCAGACCACAGACAGGTGCAATTAGAGGCAGGTGAAAGTCATCCAGAGCAGCAGGTAGTGACATCTCTGGGGGTGGTTTGCAGAAGCATGTTTTTCTAGGACTGCCTCTGGACAGCAGGGTTGTTTAGCCTCTCACATGAACTTTCTGACCAATCCTGGCAATAATTAGCAACTTTGCTCAAAACTTTGCAGATGAGAATTCTGTTTTCTCACTTTTCAGTGCAGAAATTCCTCTTTTGCACCATGCCCAAACTGTACAGAAGTAAGTGAAAAATAAAACAAATGCAGAAAGTCATGAGGAAATCATCCAGGGAGCAAACCACAGGCACAAATCAACAGAAATCTGAATCCAGTTAGGCACGTTGCTGCTTTCTTGCACAAGTAGGACAATCTTCTCCCTGCTGTTCTGTCAGAAGGGAACCATGAAGATATTTCCATCAGCAATTTTCCACAGAACTTGTTGTTCAGAGAATTTTTTACGCTCTAGAAACACATGGAGAGATTGTGGTTGCAATACTCCACTGGATGCCTACATTTGGCTGCAGGGCACAGGAACTCCCACTGTCTCCAGCTGTAACCAAGCAGCTCATTACCTGAGGAGTTGGGGTTTATGCAGAGTAGGCTCAGCTGTTCCCCATGGTAAAACTTCAAAACTACAGAGCTGTCTGTAGTTATTTGCTTTAGGTAAATAAACATTTAGCTATGAATGATTACATGATAGGTACAGACACATATTATTTGCACAGTCAGGAATACTTCCAAAGTCTAAGTACTCTTTAGAAAACAAAAAAGAAATCCCATCCCAGCAAACCAGGCCATATATTGCTGCATCACCTGCATTTGTGTTCATTAGTCATCTCACTTCTAGCAGCTAAGACTTCCAGTAGTGAGAAAAACGCCATTCATTAAACAAAGAACTTCTGCTGAGAGATGTAACATACACTGGGGCTTCACGTTAAAATACCAGATCAATTCGATTAAGTATATTTTTTTTATGGCACACGTCAACGGAAAAGATAAACAAATAATCACTGAAATTAAAAAGACTACAGAAACAGCTCCCACTTAAGACTTGATGCAAGAACATTTACAGCTAAAGGGCTCCAAGTCATAGCATCAGACAGAAACATCTCCCTGGTCTGGCAGGAGCAAAGAGAAATGCAAGTGTGCATGCGTGCTCATGCTCATAGAGGGTGGGAGAAATAATATATCCAAAGTCAATCTCCCTTTGGATGGAACAATTGAAACGTGCTTCTTGGATTTAGTCTTGGGCTGAATCAAACCCCCAGATCCAATGCCTCCAGGTTTCAAGAGTGTCTAAAACCAAACTGGAAGGTTTGCTTTTAGAAACTTTAAGTAAAGAAGATCCTGGCACTTGAAAGATCTACAGATCCTCAAAGGTTCAGTAAGGATGAAGCTCAATCCTGTAAAATTCAGTTAAGTAAATGTCCTGGTTTCAGCTGGGATAGAGTTAATTGTCTTCCTAGTAGCTGGTATGGTTTTGAGTTAGGTATAAGAAGAATGTTGGTAACACACTGATGTTTTCAGTTGTTGCTAAGTAATGTTTAGTCTAAAGTCAAGGATTTCTCAGCTTCTAATGCCCAGCCAGCAAGAAGGCTGGAGGGGCACAAGAAGTTGGGAGGGGACACAGCCGGGACAGCTGACCCAAACTGGCCAAAGGGGTATTCCATACCATGTGATGTCACATCTCGTATAGAAACTGAGGGAGTGGGGGCGGGCATCGATCAGTGGGTGGTGAGCAATTGCACTGTGCATCACTTGTATATGCTAATCCTTTTATTGTTACTATTGTCATTTTAGCAGTGTTAGCATTATCATTATTAGTTTCTTCTTTTCTGTTCTATTAAACCGTTCTTATCTCAACCCATGAGTTTTACTTCTTTTCCTAATTTTCTCTCCCATCCCACTGGGGGGCAGGGAAGGAGTGAGTGAGAGGCTGCGTGGTGCTTCGCTGCTGACTGGGGTTAAACCACAACAGTAAATCTCCCACTATCACAAACTGAAGCTTGAGTAAGGGCAACAGGAGCAGGCTTGAAGTGCCAGGTCAAAGCAGGACTGCAGATATCACCCCAGCACACTGCTCTCCCCTTCCCAGAGCTACAACTGGCCCCTGATGAGCAGCCCTCCTCCAGCTGCAGACAAAACCAATTCATATCTCTCTAGGAACAAAATGCTACTGAATACCATGCTGTGTAAAAAGGTCTTGCTATTTTTTGCAACTCATTTTACTAACTATTGCAGCGTAGCAATGCTTCTCTGTATCCATATGTGTAATAAAAGGGGTGTGTGCATATGCCAATGGAGACAACGTAAGGCTATATTTGATAATTTGGGCATTCACTCAACTTCAGTGTTCCCAGCTGCCTGTGTGCTGTTCTATGTGAGAACATATTACATCTTTATTTTTGCCCACGCAGGAGGTGATAGCGTATTTGCACCTCTATCCTGATGCTGGATACTCTTTCACAACTTAATGGAGCCACATATTTGAGAAAATGCTTCATATAAAGTGGTCTTGAACCTTAACAGCAAACTCTGCAAGCGAGCCTCAAAGCAACCAGCACTTTAAGGAAAGAGAAGGAAAAACAAAACAAAACAAAAAGCAAGACCTCCCCACAGCTCCACAACTGATGAATGCTTTGCATCAAGATAACATCTGAACTGAAGAATTTTGCTTCTCTGTTCAGCTGAGTCAAAATGGTTTATTTTAGGAAGGCCAGGTTACTTGGCTCTGACTCACAGCTACTCATCTTTTGCCAAAAGAAATGGTTGTTTGGAGATGGTGATGGTCTCCCAAAGGAAAAGGCACATTTTACCCTGTAAGAACTTGCCACAGAGCAGATGACCAAGTGCTCAATGCCCTGTGTGGAAAAGGCCCAGGAAGATTAGTCCCTTACATCTACAAGCAGAGACAACCTATCAAGTGAATTCTCAGCAAGGCCACAGCAGTGTAATTTCCCCCCTCACATCACCTGCAAACTGTCAAACAGGCCCTTTGGCAAACTCCACTCAGCAGCCTGAGAAGGCAATCTCTTGATTGTCTCATTCACAGGCTTAACAGTTGATTTGATGCTTTTTTCTTAATATAGTCCCACTGATCATAGATTTTTTATATAGAAAGTAAGTAACATTTGTTTTCACTACGCATGTGAATACATGTATAAACATACACACGTTTGTTTTTAACCTGGTCAGGGTATTACAGGCTTATTAAATTCAATAATTTACATACAGTCTTAACCCGCTTAAAAGGACATGGATTTTATGTAACATGTCTCTTATTTGCTGCAGTTTAAATAGAGACAGAAATGTGGAAACACAAGAGTAAAAGAGTTTATAAACTGTGATAAGTGTCAGGTAGGTAAACTAAATTAGACTAAAAGGAAACAGAATAAGAACCAGCCATCAGAGCTGCCCCTTAGAAGTGAAAAACCAACCAAGCCTTTATATTATTATCAAAAAATTGTGACCCTAAAAAGAGAAATAGGTACATCTGCTTGTATGATATTTATAAATACTTATTATATACTTAGAATAAAGAAGTCCGAGCTGTGACTTGTTCCTTTTACTCTGATCTTAAGTTGAGGTAGATGCATGCGCCAAAGCCCTGTTCACAGTGCTTCTGAACCCAAGCCCACCAGTGATCTGCGAGGCCACATCTAGAGCTCTTGAGTGTCAAGACACTGGGTTTATCTCCCTCATTGTTATCAATCATTGTACTTCAGTCCTACATGAATTCTTCATGAAATACCTATATTGCACTCACAATAATTACTATTATATTTATTACTGCACATCAAAAACTTAGAAATGGTTTTCTATCAATCTAGTTAGACTCTTATTTGTGTAGAGCAGATCCTTGAACTCTCTCTGTTCACAGCTCATGTTCAGAGAGTCAACAAAATTCACAGTGCATTCCAGAGCTATGAAGTATTAGAAGCTTACCACAATCACTCTGCTACAACATCAAACAAATCAAAGGTGTCTCAGATCTCTATAGTATTGTGTCTTACACAACAGCAGGTGGAATGCTACAGTTTACAGTCTTTAGATAGCATTAGGAGGTATTGCATCCTGAGGTTAAATGGTTCATAATGCTTGCCATACAAAATTTAAGAACAGGTAAAAAAACCCCAAACTTTTAATATCTTAGGCTCTGCAGCTACATCATATTTTAAGCACTACGAAAATTTATGTTCTCTCAGACAAGCTAAATGTAGCAATATTTAAATGAAGATCACTCTCTGTGTTTTGTTTCAACAAAAGCTTTACTTTTTCACACCCGGTTTCTTAACCCAAACACTCACAATTCCTTCTACTGAAAAAGGTCTCCTTCATTTGAACAGTACCAAATTCACCATACCTTTGATTTAAAAATCATCTCCAGATACTTTTAAAATTACATTTTTCAGATGCTAAAAGGCATAACAATGAGATATCCTGTCTGAAGAAATGAGAATATTTGCTATTTCATTTAAATAATTATCTAAATGATGATAATAAAATCACAAGCATTCCTGTGAGCGTATTTTGCCAGGCCTTACTCACACTAGTATTTGTTACAGTTCAATGCAACACATGAGCCACTTTCAGTGCCATAATTCACTTCTCACACTGAATCTCACAATTTCAATTTTCTGTGGCAAATACTGTTAAATACATGCTCTTTCTTATACATGGTAATTTATTTGGAACTTTATTATTTGCTGATGATTTCAGACTAGCATATTTTTAGACAGGATGTTTTTCTTCTCGATTATAAAGTCAATTCTTCCTTAAGAAGGGATGTTTTGACTTCCAGGCCCATGTGCAGAACTTACACCCTGATTTTAAATTTCACAGTGCCTTCCTATTTCTAAGTATGGAGGCATATACACAGAAGCTCAGCAAAACCTGTTAGCTCACTGAGGACACGGCTGGTGTTGAAGGCACTGGGTCCTCTGCCAGGTCAAGTAACATTTCCACCTGCAGCACCACAGCATCAGCCAGCCTCAGTGTACGCGGCACTGCCCGGGGGCTGCAGGACAGGGGAGACCTACAGGGTGGGGGGATCCTGCCACAGCTCCATGCCAGGATGGAGATCCCAGAATCGCCCACCAGTGGTGCCAAGCAACTGGGAACAGTAATTACATGATTGCCTTTAATTAGATTTTGCTGCATATGTGATGTCATGCACCTGGGAGGTAGTGTCATCAGAGGAAATGCATTTCTGTAAAAGGTGTGACATTCAAAAAAATGCAATTTTATATAGAATAATGCAGTAAGACAAAATGCTAGCAGAGGAAGCTATTACAGGTGATACAGGAATGCTCTCAGGAAATCAGCAGCCTGGTAAGCTTTGCAAACTAAATATCAGCACTGTGATACAGACTTAGAGAGCTAACAGGTTGTATATTTGCTTCACAGAAAAAATATTTCCAGTAAAGCAGCAAAGTCGGATATGTATGTCCGCTATAAATACTTAACAACTCCACATCAGCTTGAAACGAGCCGACTAAATACACCCGTCGTTTTGAACCAACCTCTGTTTCCAGCGGTGCAGACACAGTTAACGCTACCCTCTGCTGTAGGAAACCAGAAAGTGCCTGGCTGGATGGCACTGCTGCCGGCACAGCCACCAGCCCCAGGGAAGCCTCTGGACAGCGTCCCCTCCTCAGCCAGGGTGAGCACACGGTGCTTTCCCCAGCGGGTCACCCGTGGCCCATGCTGGTCGCTGCCCCGAAGCTGCCGTGCGGGGTGCGATGGCTGCGGGGAGCTCCGAGGTCCCCACGGCTCTGGCACACGCTGTGCCCTTAACTGGCCTCGCAGCCGCTCTGCTGCCTCCAGCTCCTTCATTCTGATAGCAGAGGTTTTATAAAAATAAGGGCATTGAATTACATCGTTTAAAGTGTGCCTGTACTGAAATATACTCACTTAGGCTTTTGTTCTTCTTCATATTCATTTATAATTTATATTACATATAAACGATTTCTAACTTATGTTCAGTCTTTTATTACCCTTCTCCATGCCACATTCTGTTCCCTGTTCCAATCGTGAAGTCACCTGACCCAAATATTTACTTCCTAGAAGGCTGAAAAGAAATACAGCTGCTCTGTTGCAGTCAACAGCCTAAAATCAGAGCGTACAGCTCAGCCATTGCCTTAAAGAGCACGGGTCAGGGCTGCTGAAGCATCTCCTCTTCCGGGGTCCCTCGGCTTGTGCTGAAGGGTCTCTCCTAACGCCTCAGGCACCCTCTTCTTTCCATCACAACAGCACATAGCATGCAGAGAGCACTGTTATCTGCCTTATAAACCCAAGTCTGAGAAATTCCCAACTCCCAGGCGAGGACAGGCAAGAGGGATTAGCTGAGAGCCAGATCCTACACTGCCCCTGCAGCAGTGTATGTGTGCTCATGGTGTAAAGTGAGGAGAGACCCAGCTTTGAAAAGGGCAGCCGTAGTCCCAGTCCCTGGAGCTCCTCTGCTAGAAACTGAGGCCATACTCACAGTCCTGGGAAAGCTTGAGATGGGGAGAACCATTCCGTGTGGCACCACCAGAGAGGCAGGGGCCAGAGTGTGCTCCCCTCAGGCAGTCGCACCTCCCCAGCCACATGGGGAGGATGCAGCCCAGCTCCCTTCCCTCCACAGGGGAAGCACAACACAATCCCCTGAAAGATGTGCTCAGAAAGAGGTGAAATGGAAGAGGTTTAGACCTGGCTTTCAGCCCACCAACCCTCTGAAAATTTAACTACTGTGCCCCTGGTACTGCTGCTGCCAATTTAGAAAAAAAGAACCAGAAGCGCCAAGGCCAACTTTATGGGATGAGTGTGATGCTTTTGGTTTTAGACGTTTCAGTAAACGTTACAAAGATAGATAGCACAAGTGAACTTGCAGCACCCCTAAGTGCACTTCTCACAAGACAGCAAGGCGGCTGGACTGCAGAAAAGGGTTCAAGCCTGAGGTTCTTTAGTCAGAAGATGAATTTATATGTGTCCCTTTCTGCATGTCCCTTTTTGTCATAACCCGAGACCACAGTGCTGAGTCTCTCATGCTTAGTGAAGACAAGAAAGCCTCAGACTACAGAAGTTACCCAAAGAAATATTTGCAGCTAGAATGAGCCATCAAATGAACCTATTGTGACTGCAGTTTGACCACAGGGAAGGTATTTCACCGGGTAAGACATAATTAATCCTGGGAAATTCTTCCCACAGCTGTTGCAGGTTATAAATTCATTGTTTCAAAAAGTGACTGAAAAAACATCATGGACAAAAAAATAATCCATGAAGTCTTATTAAATTCAAAGGTCTTACTTCTAGAGTTCAATAAATTTCTAGATTACCAATCTCTAGAGATTAGGAGTTTATTTAAGGAAGCACCTGGATATTCTTGCCATGCTCTAACAGCCTCTCCTTGTCACCTGATAACCCGCACCACCTAAGACAGGCTACTGAGTCTAATGGGCTTTTGGGCT
The DNA here is from genome assembly GCF_964188355.1 of Buteo buteo. Taxonomy (NCBI): domain Eukaryota; kingdom Metazoa; phylum Chordata; class Aves; order Accipitriformes; family Accipitridae; genus Buteo; species Buteo buteo. The sequence goes on along the minus strand of NC_134194.1, from coordinate 18,429,153 downwards.
AACCCAGTATGGCAGCACTTGTGGCCAAGAAAAAACATTTTAGGGATTGCACAGTTAAAAGGAAATGAAGAAAATTATGCAGCTGCAATGTTTCTGTGAAAATAGGCAAGAGTTTTTGTTAAGACCCAGCCTTAGGCTTTATGTATAGAGAACAGTCAGTAAATGACTTTGAGTTGCTTTAAAAAGTGGCTTAGTTATTGTGCATTACACCCACTTGCTCCTAATGCTGATGGTCTTTAGCCAAAATTGAAGTACCCTTTGTTGGATTCAGTTTATTTTATTTTGAAAGTGAAGAAAAAGAAGAAGAATTATGGGTACTTGAATCCCGAGAAAGTTTCAGCAGCTTTAGGGGTTTAACACACATTAACAAATACAGACTGACTTCACACATTAGGTCAGGGTGCCATATTAACCTAAGATAGAAAACTGAGGCAAAGATCTGGAAAACAGCTGCTTCGGAGCCTGAAGTAACAGAAGAATTAAGGCCACAGGAACAGAGAATTTCCCAGGGGACAGGACAAAGGCCCAACAACTTGTGAGGACCAAGCTGCCCTCCTCAGAAGCACAATTCCTGTATGACCATTTTAATTTTCCATCTGTAATGCAGAAATAACAGCATTTCCTTTTGTCACAACACTTATGCACAGATGAGCTTGCTAAAGATTGAGATGCTCAAAAGCTACGGCTACAAAGATCAGAAACAGCTGAGATAGATCTACTGAACTTCAACGGGGAATTTTGTAACTTTTTTTCAGCTACCTGATGAATAATAGCTTATCTGAAAGACTCTGAAGAACGTCATTCAGACTCAAGCAAAGAGGTCTTCAAACAGGCAATTGTAGCAACAGGAAGGAACGAGTAATTCGGCGTAGATATCTGATACCAAAGTATGCCCCTTACAGCAACTCCTACTTACTAGGCTGCTCTAGTCTTTTAGCAAGAAGCTAAGCTCCCAAAACTCACAGGCCAGACTGTACATGGCTCAATTGTTTTTTAAAGACCCTTAAAACAGCACTGCTGAGCAAATTATAAACTTATACACCCCGAATTCCATTCCTCAACTGTAAAAACCACCCAAGTCCACAAGGTTGGCAGAATGATGCTTCCCCAGCTCTGCTCCAAGAGAGCAAGTCTGACCTCCACGCCGGGGAGCCTGAAAATGAATCTTCACCACAGGCACTGCTACAGCTCTTTTGCTTATGAGTAAGGCATAAACCAGTTACACCCTCAAATGATTGCTGTATCTGATTATAGGAGTGCTTTTTAATTCTATTATTTTTCATTCAAGTATCATTATTGAAGGAAGAGGGTGAAAAAAAGCAATTAAAAGGGAAAAGATAATAAACAAAACCCATGTAGATAAAGAATCACCCGTGCTCACTTGATCCATGGCTGCAGGCAAATTAGATAAGAAAGGCAGGCAGAGTTTTCTGAGCACTATGTTCTATCACAAGCTCAAAAATCTTAAAAATCAGATCTTGAATGCATTGAAACAATTACTATAATAAATAATATTCATTATAACAAATACACCACAGTGCAGCATGCTGTTCTCTTGCCCACCCTGTCGTGGTTTAACCCCAGCCAGCAACTAAGCACCACGCAGCCGCTCACTCACTCCCCCTCATCCAGTGGGATGGGGAGAAAATCAGGAAAAGAAGTAAAACTCGTGGTTTCAGATAAGAACGGTTTAATAGAACAGAAAAGAAGAAACTAATAATGATAATGATAACACTAATAAAATGACAACAGTAGTAATAAAAGGATGAAATGTACAAATGATGCACAGGGCAATCGCTCACCACCCGCCGACCGACACCCGGCCAGTCCCCGAGCGGCGATTCCCTGCCCCCCCCTTCCCAGTTCCTAAACTAGATGGGACGTCCCATGGTATGGAATACACCGTTGGCCAGTTTGGGTCAGGTGCCCTGGCTGGGCATGAGAAGCTGAAAAATCCTTGACTATAGTCTAAACACTACTGAGCAGCAACTGAAATCATCAGTGTTATCAACATTCTTCTCATACTGAACTCAAAACATAGCACTGCACCAGCTACTAGGAAGACAGTTAATTCTATCCCAGCTGAAACCAGGACACACCCATACCCAGCAGGAGCCAAAGGGTATTAAATGCTCTTAAGCCTGCCTGCAAGATTTGGGTCTTTTTGTTAGAGATTTACACCCAGCTTTGGTGAAGATAGGCTTTCTGGCCATGGGCTCGTTTCTTTTGCTCCATCTCTCAGCTTCTACATCTATGAAATAAGATTGACAACCCAGAGCCCCCTTTGGAAATAAGCCCTGTCCCACTAGCTAAATGGTACAGAACTGAGGATGGGCTTTTCCAAAGCAACACCTCAAGCAGCACAGAGCTGAAATGTGAGACCATTAACTACGCCAGCTGTGCCATGGCTACACTTCTGCCATGCTGTCGCCTCACCTAGTCTTAATGTGTACAGCAAAATCAGAAATACTCCACCTGTCTTCAAAACAGCCCTTCTCTCTAGAACTCTAGATAGTGTGCACACTTTTGCAGAGCCCTTTTTGGATGAGAAAGTTTGGCCTTACCTTGTTATTTACTGAGTAGGAAATTCCGTAAATGTTGCCATAACAAAAAAAAAGTACAATCAACCCATTTACCTAGGGCAGGGTATCGTGAGGGTTGAAATACTGCTTAATGACTGAATTTGACACTGTAGAAAAGATATTCCTGCAAAATCACACACAATTATTCCTCCCCCTTACCTGCCCTGTTATCTTGTACCACCACCTTTACATAAATACTTGCAAAAATTTACAGAGGGCTGCTGATTATTTGAACGGGCAGGTGAAAGCAGAGCGCTATTAGGACAGCCTGGTAAGGGTTAGGACTTTGGCAGACTGCATCAAATGGTTTTCACAGCATTTGTCAATAACCTCCACGTTCACTGCATTGCAACAAGGAAGGTGGGTCCCCTTGACAGACAGGGGGATGGACCTGCCTGCTTGCACAGCTTTAAACCTTCTTTCTGCATTCAGTCCACAACATTTGTGCTGCTCAGGTGATACCAGCTCTGTGCAACCTCCAAAGCGCAACCTCCAAAGAGTTAGGGAACAAGGACTGAGGCTGCACTCAACTGCAGTTTTATGATGAGTGGAGTGATATGAAATGCCCTTGATAACACTGCTGAAGTTGAATAAAAACACTGGGAGATATGCACAAATGGGGTTTTTGGAAGTGCCCCTTGTTGGCTGAGCTCTCTTCCCCTCAATGTGAAGTGGAAAAGCCGTTACTGGGGGATTACAGTTCCAAAAGCTGCAGATAAACACATTTCCTCCCAAAGCCCCCAACAGCTTTGTAGTTCAAATCTAGTTTCTCTGGAGCGGGAGCTGTTACCCTCTGCTGTTCTGTTACAGAAAGAGGCTGGGTGTGACGCCTCTCCCTTGCGTACAACTCGGGGCTCACGGCATGAGGGCAATGGAAGAGAGAAACTGTTTCTTGTGTAACCCACCAGGCAGTGTCCCCTGTGTAAGGTTTGCCTGTCACCACACACAGCCTCTCTTTTCCCTTATTTCCTTGGTAGCTTCTCATTTTAAGGCACAGAATTTCTTACCTACTAGAGACAAGCTGGAGCCTAAATGCTAAGCTATCCCTCTCCTTAGGCTGCACAGGAGCAGTGAGATTGGTACTGAGATTCCTGGGTAGAAGAACGTCAAAGTCAATATGCAAGAAATCCTTTTGGATTTTGTCCCAGGGGCATTCATACTGCTTCACAGTCCTGTGTAGTCCATTGATCTGCATGTGCATAAATGGTGAAGGACTGCAAGCTTCAGAACAAGGCACTCCAAACAAAGAAAGGATGTTGCGCATATTTTGAGACTGTGGATTTCTCTTCAGATGAGGAAGGAATGATTTTAATGGCTTTATCAAGAACCAAGAAAGCATTCCCTGTAAGTGTTTTTTTAAAGGAAATTAGAGCAAGAACACTAGTACATTCGAAAACCCACTCATTCTATAGCTACTTTGTGTTCATATATCTTAAAGCACCCCTGCAAAGATTGCAAGCACCACAGTCCATTTACAGATTGAGAGCCAAAATACACAAGGAACCAAAAAGATCTCAGGGCCAGCAGCATGCCAGCGGCAGCAAGGGGACATCTCCTGATACAAACTCCACTAGGCTGTACCACCACCGTGTGGCACATATATTATGGCATCAATAATTACTGATGGTACAATACAGAGAGCCTGGTACAGTTATTAGGCTGTTTCCTGATCAAATTAAATTTCCATCACATACAAGTAGGACATACGCAGCATCCAAACCCGTATCATCAGTTATCGTGAAATATATTTTCATTCATGTCTGATCATTCCTTTGCTTAAGGTTATTAGGGTAGTTTGTTGGTTCACTAAGATAACACTAACACAGATGCTGCAACATCGCCAAATGGTCTAAACATAAAAAGACATATTTAAAAATCCTTGTTTACTATTAAGTTAATTCACTTTGTTCAAGTAAACTACTACCAAGCAGCAAATACAGAACAGAAGCCAAAAGAGTCCCCAAACAAATAAATAAAGACTCAACATTCACATGCACCATCCATAATAATTCACAATTATTCATTAAGTATTCACAAGCCTCCTGACCATTTCTGGGAACGCACATCACACAAATTCTTAACACTGTAGAATTTCTCACTCTGCAATGGCCCAGAGCTCCTTTCTGAGCACAAATTTAGGAAATGAATTATTTTTATGAAATGCTCCATCATGAAAATGCAAGCAGAAATTGCACTTTGATTGCCATAAATGCCATCAATTATTTACTTCCTGTGTAATGGTTACAGAGGCAACTGCTATATTTTAAAAGCATCATGCAGACAACATGAAACATTTATTTAAGTGGTTGCACACTGCAGAGAGCTTGATTTAACCAGACTTTATTGGAATGAAGACTGGCAGTTTGATAGTCAGCACTTTTCGTGGAAGCTTAAACTCAGAGAAACTGAACGCAAAATTTTTACCCTGGCAATTAAACAAGTATGCAGCTTGGTGCAGCATGACACAGACAAATGTATGCAAATCTGAGAAAAAGGCCATTTGTGATTAAGAACCATGACTACGCCCAGTAACACAAAACTTCCAAAAACCAAACTACAGCTAAAGAAAAAAGATAGGGCAAAAATACCGTCTCACAGCCAAGTTCTTGGCACATCCAGATTTCACCTCAACAAGAAAAGTTGCTTTTATACTCTTTTCTACTCACATTTTATTATTTTGTGTGTTCTGTTTACAACTCTTGTTGTAATTTTGCAGATTACTTGTGACTAAATTAACTGGACTAGACTCCATTATTTTTAATGCTGCAAATATGTATTTACTGCTGGTTTTCCTGCATTATTGGTACATCATTTTGTTTATTTTTCTTTGAGAGCTTATAAAATTTATTTAACCCTCTGGATTAGCAGATCTGAAGACCAGACTCTTCGTTAGTTTACATTATTTATCCAAATAGCTGTATAGCATGGGGGACCTCATGTTCATATGAAGGTCTGTATCCCTTTGCTAGTACTTCTGCTCTTGAGTACTAAGTATCAGTAATTCCTAATTTGACTTTGCATCCTGAAGGGAAAAGCTATGAGGTACACGAGCACAAGCCTCTATACAGCCAGACAACATGCAAGTGTTGCTCAAGTTTTCTGCCTTCAGTTCTGGATACCATCACCATGTTTTTTCTTCCAAGTACATGCTTTTTCCTTTCTTTGTGACAGTATCATCTACTGCACCCAGGAAGAATAGTTCTAAGAATCAAAATGAAAACAAACTCTGCAAGTGACACATGCTCAGCACTTGGAAGAATTTGCATCCCAGGCAGCAATAAGACGTTTCTGTCTATCAGGACACTCCATATGAGACAATTTGCGGTGGTGCCACCTGGTGTCACCCAGTTATGTTACACAATCACCTTTTTCGAGCAAGAAAAAAAAAATGCTTTTGCCATGATTTTCAAACACACTCACAACTAAATTGCTATTTAAGATTAAGAAGCCCCAAGTCACCTGTTAGCTTGAGGATGGGCACAGCACAGCACTCTCATGTCTATGATTTTACCAGTATACAAGAGGAAAATATAAAAACTACATGTGCAAGACAGATAGAAAATAGAGAAACTCAGATTGTGATCAACAGTGAAAAATAAAAGGGCAATGGGCTCCATTTGGATGAGATGTCCTCTCTTCTGGCCCAGTCTCTTCCCCTCTGTATTTACACAGTAGACAACAAAAAAGGAACAGGAATATCTGCAACTCCAACAGTTTAGACAAAATGAGCAGCAATGAACAGAAATAACTAAATTTATTTTGGAGAGTTAAGGACTGTTTGAAGAGAAACATAGTGATTGCCTGAGGCAGGCAAATGACTGGCTGAATAAAAGTCAAAAAAAAGATTTTTGTCAGATGCCTGCTCATACGGAGCAGTACACCCTCGCTCCACTGGAGTGTGCTGTTTGTTTGCAATAGGAATATCAACTCTTGGCTTCCCGGGGCTGCAGGTAGCGCTGCGGTCTCCATCCCTTCGCACCCTGGAAGGTGGAACCCCTGCTCTAACATGACTCCGTGCATTACAGATGTTGGCAGGATTCAATCGGCTGTTCTCTTGGCAGGAGCCCGTATCAGCAGCAAAAAGGCAGCTACTCCACCGGTGCTGCTCATCTCACAGCAAACTTTACCCGGGACTCATCCTAGGCAGATCCCCTTGCTCTGAACTCAGCCAGCCTTGAGGCTAACAGAGCTGGTGAGTGCTGTGACTCCGCCGCAAATACAGACCTTTCCTTTTGCTTGCTTATTCAGTAGTTCCACTCATTAGCCATTGTGCAGGTTAATGAAAATAGAAAGCAAAGAGGGCAACAGCAATCTATAATTTGACTGAGGACTGTAAAAGGTCTCAAGCTTGCTTCCTTTCAGAGAGACAAAAAAAAAGGGGTGGGGGAGAAAGATCAATGCTGTTGCAAACATTCAGTGCTTCAGTAACTTTGCCTTCCACAGCCAATACCAAGAGCCGAACCTTCAACAGGGTAAGCTGGTCTTGATTCAATGATGTCAGCACATGTTTATACCACTACAGGCTGTGACCCTTAGGACCCAATTTATAGTGGCTGCTCAAGTAGAACATAGCCAATCAATGGGAATCAGTGGAAAGGAGCAAACTTTAAAACTGGATACCTGAACATTTTATTTCCTCTTCATAGTATACATTAACAGGAACTGCTCTGTATAGTAGCAGGGAACTTAAGGAAGCACTTACATTTAAGCTAAGAAGAAATCCTATCACCAACCCTTCTCATTCTTTCACCTATTACTGGTATAAAATCAGCACACTCCTGGCAGGCATTAGAAAGAAAAGGGACCATGGTGATTAACTTGCAAAGTTTTGCTCCTGTGACTTGAAAGCATCCTCTTAACAGACTTTCAAATAAAAAGGCATTTGGGTTTGAGCCTCAACAGCTGCTGCTGGAGTCAGGACACTGAAGTAAAGCCAGGACAGACAGTGAAGTCTCAGAAGATTCCCACTTGCAAATTGCTACTTAACAAGAGAGAACTAAAAAGACCTTGCATGGGAGGGTAGAAAGATCATTTACTAGCTCCCCTCTTCACTTACCTCAAATGAGAAATGGGAAAAGTAGTCAAGGAAGCTCAAGCCTTTAGGCAAAACACTTGATGCGTTTTTGAAAGAGAAATTACACAGTGGAGCAGCAATGCAATGAAGATGGAGACATTAATTTATCCAAACTCTGCACTAAGATTCTGTATCTACTCATTACCTTCTTTTACGTATCCCGTCCTCACTTTTCAAATCCCTCACAACTCAACCTCACCCTGGAGAATAAGAAGGGCTCCTACAGCCATGCTATCATATCGGAGAACCCCTACCTTCACTCTGAAACAGCAGCAACTTTGCTGGTCCTCGCAGCTACAAGGACAGGCACTGTGTGCAGGGTAATGCCCAGGTCTGCAGAAATGCAGACAAATGCCTGCCATGCCCAAGTGCGCTTCAGAGGGCTGGTGCTCTCCCTGGGACCCCAACGCTGGCTGTGAGGAAGATGCCAAAAAGCAGCTTAACTCACTTGCCTGGGGTGCTGTGTGTGCCCAGAGCTCCCTCCCTGCCACCACCACTGCCAGGCGAGCAGGGAGCCTGGCCGCCTCCTGGCTGGCATGGCCAGGTCTTGGGCATTTCTGCTTCACAGGAGGATGAGACAACAAGGGAGGCAATCCCTTCAGGAGAGGAAAACCACATCCCCTCTCCCTAGGAGGCAGTGATAGGTATCACAGCCTATGTGTAAGGGAAGACCCATGCAGTCTTACTTGAACAAGTTCAAATAAAGCTGACAAGACTGCAGCTTCTTCCCTAAAATTACCCAGTAGCATGCCATGTGGCTATAAAACAAACTGAATACCATCAGTTTTTACTACACTGTATATAGTGCATACATAATGAAAACACAATCTACTGCCCTAGCCCACAGGCGGGGACAATTTGTTTCTGAGATGAAGTTCGCTCGCTAATAATGGCTGGCAGCAACTGCTGCTGCTGTCATTATGATAGTGCTTTCTTATTTTTATGTCTCTATTCCCTTCAACAATCTAGGTGCCTCGCCATGAACTAATACTGCCATCCAATAAAACATTAAAAAAAGGCATTAAGTACAGCACTGTGCCAAAAGCTACTGCAACTACAAACAGAAGTGTCTAAATGACCCTGTTTAAGAGTCTGGAGCACACTAAGGAAAATGTTTTTCTTGCTTACATCACGACATCCACCATACATTCCTCACTGAAAGCCTAGGTTGATGAGGTCAGGAGCAGGTCCCCAACATGTAGGGGCGAAGACAAAATTTTAATGTTCATACCAGTACAAATGCCTAGCAGCTGCTCTAGTCCCAAGCGCTGCTATGGATCATGCATACCTCCCCCTGGTCCCTATATGCAGTAGAAAGATACAAGCCTTTCTACTGCTGTGCTGTACTCTCAGAGCAGATGAAGAAGCAGCTCTTTAAAAATGCTGCTGCAAACTACCATTTGGATCTATGCAGTCTTAAAACATACAGCTGAAAGAACAGAGATATGGGGGTAACTTAATTTTTCCTCTGTAATCCTCTGGGACATAAGAGCAGCCCCTGTGCTGAGAACACTGATGAAGGTGGGAGAAGTTACTTTAAAAAAAGAGGTAGATGGATCGGTGAAGCCAAGTGCAGAGTTGACTTGGCACTGCCCATCTTCTGAGCGGGGGTGCTCCTGGTCTGGGCACTGTGTAGCCAAATCGGAGCAGAACTGAGCCCACCTGGCTGTTAAGCCACAGCAGACGGGCACTTCTACTGATCAGCATCCTTTGCACACCATCCCATGTCTACCTATCAGTCACTACAGAATGAGCTTTTGCATCCTGCAGGATGTTGAAGCTTTTGAGGAGAGTTATTAGCCCACACAGCCCAAAAAGACAGCTGTTGCAAGTGCTGAACAAAAAGATGGCACAACTCAATCCAACCCTGACACCCCTGCAGCAGCCCCCAGCGAGGAGTCAGGCTCACCCTACACAGGGGGTTGCCCAGCATTCAAAGTGATTTACCCATCCTTAGGGTGAACCTCCAGGACTCGGCCACACCAGCCTAAATGTCAGGAACGGCTTGCCTGTGATTTTCAAGTCACGTGTAGATCTGAAACTTGAAAGACAAGGCCTGTGCCATAGCTGTTTCACACAATTAATGGCATGGCTGTGCTGGATAATCCCTGCTGCCATCTGTCAAATGGCCGAGGCCAGCAAAGCCAGCTTGGTTTTAGGCTGACAGTCTAGTATCATCCTAAAACAGAGCAGTGGGTCTACTGCAATCATCTGCCACGGCCTTCCTGCAGTATGTGAAAATGGAATTATACTGTTCACCGAGCAAAGAGATTGTGGTGTGCTGATCATGACCTGGGGGTTACTGATCAGACACTTCACTGACTGTCTGAGCACAAAGCACTAAACTCTTTCAGTCTCTGAAAATCCTGTTGTTTTCCTCTCCAGTTTTAGCCCAAGCAGAAAGCACAGCTTCTTGTAAAGTCAGCTGCTGATAAAGCAACTTTTTGAAGAGCTGTTTTAGCTGTGTGCAGGAGATCAAGCAGTGAGAAGCTGGGATACTGGAAACACCTTCTCAACCATCTTGCCTCAATGCAGTTCTGATTCCCTCCAAGCCCAGGGCAGAAATATGGACATCAAATGCAAGTGACAGCACAGACAAGCCAGACAGAAAGTAGAAAGAGTAATTGTTTTATTTACTAGTTCTAGTCCTCTCTGTAGATTAACCACCATGCAGATTAGTTAAAATAAGTAAATAAAAAGAATGGCAGCTGACAAAATACAGCCACTGTCAAGTCCAACTGCACAGCTGGAGCCTCAGCTACTTCCCTTAGCTGAGGGCAGTGTATTCAGCCAGAATTAAATGCTGCAACCTCAGCACTTTTCCTATTTTACCCCAAACAAATATTGAAACTCAATATTCAAATGCCCTAGTGTGGCTGAAGGGATACATTGTTTTAGCAGATTAATAGTTACCATTTTCCTTCTGCGCTGATACATTATTATAAGCTTTAGAAATACACAAAACGGGGAGAATTTCCCCGAGGCTGTATTAAATACAAAATCCATTCATTTTAACAGAACACCCTTTTTATTACAGACTGCACTAGCAACAGCTCTCAGTTGTGTGCATGTTAAGATATCATCTCTTCAGAAGTAGAGTGAGGTTCTTTAGAGGACGTGTTAAAGACATCACTCCAAAGCTAATAATTTGCAAGAGAAAAAAAAAAAGATACAAAAAGCATTGCTGCCTACTCAGAAACATCTATTAAAAGTCCTGAGGTGTAGTTATTTTAAGAACATGAAAATTATTTCCACACTATTGCTAATAACGCTCCAACACTTTGATATGTCCCTGTCTCCAGAGAGCTCCTGCCCTTTCTGGAGGGACTGTCAGAAAAGCAACTTCAGAGCTAAAAGCTCCTGTGTTGCATATGCATTGGGAGAACACCAGCCACAGAGTACCTGGCAAATATTTTCCATAAGAGACAGGGTGAATACTTTGTAATAGCTCAAAGCACATTTATCTCAAATTCCTGAAAATTATACTGGTATTATTTTTAGAAAGATATGCAACTTGGCTGCTCACATTTCTTTATTACTATTAGTATTGTTTATAATTAGAGTATAAATGTTTGACAAACTATGTCTTTGCTTGACTGTGGAGACTATTTGTTGGTTTAAATGATCTGGCTGCTTTTTTAGGAACTGGATTTATCACACACAAATGGAGGGAAATTCTAGGTATCCTTGCTAGAACAGGGTGCAATTCCAAAGTAACAGTGTTAATGAGGTTTAAAAAAATCCCTATGGTTTAGATCCCCCAAGTCTAATCTCTATTAGAACCTATAGAGAGTTGTTGCTATTAAAGAATATTCCTCTCAGGAGGGTGAGATGGGCTGGCCAAGATCGCAGATCACTACAGGAAATCAAGGCAGGAGCTCAGGACGAACTGGGAGAATTCCCATAGCCAAACCAACAGGAAAAGTGGCTACTGCCATCTTCCAAAAGCAGACTCCTTATTTGCAAGTTCAGGCCACAGCGCTACAGGAGACATATGGTCATCTTCAAGGTTTGCTGGGGCCTTCAACCTTTTTTTTTTGGCACTGGTTAACTAAACTACTTCAGCAAAGAGTACTACAGCAAGGCTAAGCAAGACAAGCAAGCCCCTGCTGCAGTGGCTCCAGGTCCCAAGGGCTCTCCCCCAAGCAGCGGAGGCTCAGAGAGCTGAGCATGTAGCCACAGTTCCTGCACAGCCATCCTGCTTGGCTCATTACATTTCAGTTTTCCCTGTGCAAATAAGAGGTAAAGTCAGCACTATGTAATGTGGCTGCTAATGTCTGAAAGTGATAACCTAACTTAAGCCTGTAGTAAATGATACTTAGGGTTGCTTGGAAAGAAAAGCAAGCCTTTAGAGTGTTTTGGCTCAGCTTCTTAAGGAAATAAGCTTTATAGAATTGCAGTAGCTTATCCCAGATCTCTTGCCCCACCTGGCCAGTTTCAACTAAATTTAATAGAGGAAAAGTGATGCCCAAAACAGTAATCACCTTCCAAAATCAAGAAAACAGACATGTAGGTAGAGGTGAGGTGCTGCATTAATGCCCCCACATAGGGCAAGGTTTGGTCATTATCATGAATCAGAAAATCCACAAAACAGAGAAAGATATGAACACTCCCGTCTGTCGTGGTTTAACCCCAGACAGCAACCAAGCACCACACAGCCGCCCACCCACTACCCCCCCCCCCAGTGGGATGGGGGAGAAAATTGGGAAAAGAGGTAAAACTCGTGGGTTGAGATAAGAATGACCCAACAGAACAGAAAAGAAAGACCCAATAATGACAACGATAACACCAATAAAATGACGAAAGCAATAAGAAAAGGGTTGGAACACACAAATGATGCAGAGTGCAACTGCCCACCACCCGCCGATCGATGCCCAGTTAGTCCCCAAGCGGCGATCCCCCCCCCACCACTCCCCCCAGTTTCTATACTAGATGTGACGTCCCATGGTAAGGAATACCCCGTTGGCCGCTTTGGGTCAGCTGCCCTGGCTGTGTCCTGTGCCAACTTCTTGTGCCCCTCCAGCTTTCTCACTGGCTGGGCATGAGAAACTGAAAAATCCTTGACTTGAGACTAAACATTAATTAACAACATCAGTGTTATCAACATTCTTCTCATATCTAACTCAAAAACATAGCACTGTACCAGCTACTAGGAAGACAATTAACTCTATCCCAGCTGAAACCAGGACACTGTCACAGGAAAAACTTAACTTTCAACTTAGACACCACCCGGTCCAAACACAAGAGGCAAAACTAGATGAAACCAGGAGATGTCTGCCACTCAAGGAACTACTTGCCTAATTTCACACTGTGGTAGGATCAATAGGGGAATCAAACTGTACCAAGCTCAGCAGGCTTAAATTCCAGCTGTACAGAATCACCAGAAGTAAATGTGAAGTTTTAAAATTAGTTTAGCTCCTGCTCAAAGGGCCTCTGCTTTACATAAATATGGTGATGTTGTAAAGCACAAGGTGAATGAATACATAACGAAACTGATTAAATCAGTGGTTAAAAGTGTTAAAGCATTGGGCTTCACAACAGAAGACCTAAGTCTATTGGCTTAATATTGGTGTTTCAGCAGCAGCACAGTAGTGCTTGCACCATCCAGCTGTGGGAAGGAGGCCAAATACCCTGAGCTGGCACTGGGCTGCCAGGTGCAGACACCCAGGAGAGAGGCAATGGTTGCCCAGACCCTATGGTGCAGCAAGGCTGAAACTCTCCTTGGTGAAAACTGTAGATGGCACCCAAAAGCTGTGCACTGTACTACAGCCAAGCAAAACCTCTCCACAGCCTTATCTTGCAGGCTGTGCACCGTTGTATGTGTCACTTCTGCCAGCACTAAGTTGCTTCTCCAACAGTTTTCTTTTCTACCCAAGTCTGGCACCATTTAAATACCATACTAGAAAAAGGGTCACAATCCAGACACCAGCTGTTACACGGTTTTTCTGTTTACAACGCTGTTACGCATGTCTTCCTGACAGGGTTTTTAAACCAAGGGGAAAAAAAAAAGGTCCAAGTTGAAGAAAACTTCTATACAGAGAGTGAAGAAACCACACAGCCAAGCAGATAATTGCTCTGTACAGCTTCTGCCTGCTGGGGGAAGTAGTCTTCAAATATTTACCGGACAGAATATGCTAACAGGGAGCTGCCTATATGCTAACAGAGAGCTGCCTAGTACTTTTGCTCACCATGTCCTGAAAATAGATGTCACTTATTTCTCCACATTATAAAAGTGGTAATACATTTACTTTAGGAACATACAGATACAAGATGTGCTGGTTTGCAGACTCTTGCATTTGTGCCTCAGTTGCAGATGACAGGAAATTTGTTTCCCAGCAAAGACACTACAGTTGAAGTGACACTTCTTCTCTCATTTTATGTAATTATAGCAGTAATAACTTGGTCAGCTAGGTCACACGCAAGGAAACTTTTTCCTGGAACTATTGGCTTCACCACAGAAATATAACTTTCAGTTTTCCAAAACTACTTAAATTGAAGTCAAATTCAATACAAAGTTCCAGCTGAAACTGCCCCATTGACCACTAGGAACAACCTGAAAAGACAAATCAAGAAGTCGGTGGTGCCTCACCCTGTACTCAGCTTTATTTTGCACAGATACCTGCATTCATGGCACCAACCTGGGAAAAGGGACTCCTGGGTCCCAGTCCCTGTTTTGACAAAGACTTCTTCATATAAAAGCACATTTACTAACCAAGGATATACAGAGAACATGGCCTCCCATCTCCCTGTCTAACAAACTTTGGCTCTTGGCTGTTCTAAAAAGTAAAAGAGGAAGGTTCAGGCACTCAAAAGTGTATCTCATTGCACTTGGATCTCTCCACCCTAAATGTATGCTGCCAAACCCCTGCAATATTTGGTAACCTCCCTTTCCAAATGTTTCACTTTATTTCTATCATTTATCCTATATGTGTCTGCAGTAAAACCCTTTATTCTGAAACAAAATGAGATTTCCTTTTAAAAGAAGAAAATTTTTGCAGCATTATATTTGGCAAGTAAAATACAAAAATTACATGTTTATTCCAGTCCAAAATGATTCCCCATTTGCCAACCCTGGGTACAGCTGTGAAACTGAAAAGCCTTTCCACAGCCCTAATCATGGCATCTCCAAAATCATGGTGGAGTTGGGACCAAAACCAGAAGCACGTCACAATTAACACAGTAAGGAACAATCACAGGAATTATTTTGTTTGCTTATGCCCTTTTTCTCCATAAGAGCTCAGTAATTTTGGTAATCCACAAGATCCAATGCAGTATCTTTTTCTCTCATTCAGGGTCATTCATGTGTTTGTCAGAAATAGTTAATAAGATATAAGGAGGTTGGAAATTTGGCCTAAGCACTTTTCAGCAATGCTCAGGATAGATACTTCAGTTAGAAAAGATAGCAGATTGAAAAGAAAAAGCTTACCTTTACCTTTTTACTACTTCTTTTTTTTTTTTTTTCTTCCTTAAACCACCATTTCCCTTGTACTTTTTCCTGGAGAGCTATTATCTTACAAACCATGCTTTCTCTTGAGCTGGAAACTATGAACTTCAAAATCAAGTACCCACTTGTTTCAGAAATTAAAAGGCAACAGAAGCCACAAGACCATGAACTGTTCCTATTTTGCTCTCAGTAAAGGTGCAGCATGTAACCTGGAAGCACGTTCTGAGTGATGACTGCCTGACTGCCTGCATGGACAAAGCCATTAGGCATCGTGCCCATCCAGGGCAGGTGGCAGGGTATCCCATGCAGAAGCATCCTCAGGTTTTCCCCCTCTGAAAGCAGGGGCTCACAAAATTTTCCATGCATTTTCAAGCCATGGATGATAGATGTCCTTGAGTGATCTGCATACCGAGTATATCAGCACTGCAAGTAAACCATGTCTGACTTGCTTAACTTTTCCTTAGCAATGCAAGAACACAGGCAGTCCTTGCTGGACACAGATGGCACATGAACTCCCTGTGCCAGACAGCACTCTGAAATCCACACTTAATCCCACTTCCCACAGTCCCTGGGAAACACTAAGAGAAAACTGAACACAGCAACTTCCCAGTGTTTACAGAGCACGACTGCTCACCTGGCATTCCTTCTGCCCATATTGCCAAGTCGTTTTCACACAACTGAAAGGGGCCTTTTACACCAGATGGTGCAAGAAACAACAGGAAGAACAAAGCAAGTGATATGTTAGTCCTGCAATCCTAAGGCTTTCCAGGGATCTTCATGCAGAGGAATGTGTTACTTGGTGACAGGCAAAAGGACACAAGCAGCAAAACTTCTCATTGGTGTTATTTCTCTTTTATTCAGACATATTACTTAATTCTGAAGATCAGATCAAAAACAACCACCAGGACAAATTCAAACTCCCCTGGAAGAAGTACTACATCCTGCCCCATGACTTGCAGTGCTGGGTTCATAGTTGGTACTTAACAAGAACAGATAAACAAATATATTAAATGTAAACAAACAAAAAAGCCCTCTCACTCCTATGCAATGAATATATTTTCTGATGGATGTGGGTAGGCCTAATTTGATCTGAAACCAGATAAAACTTTGGATCAAGAAAAAAAATTCTAAATTAAGACAAACCAGTATTGCATTTTACAAACAGGAGAGAACAGCTTTGTGCACAGCATATCTCCCACTGCTCTCAGACTGACAGTCAATAGAAATGACTGAAAGATCTGCATCCTTGGTGGTAGCCCAAGGAATGATGAGGGGAATAGACAAGGCACTATGAAGGACCAAGGCTGGGGGGTGGCTCTGGCAACTCCAAAAGTCTTCCTCAGGGAGACTTGTTGCTACAGAACTACCTGAACGGCAAACACGCAACATCACTTGAGGGCTTCGTCCCTACCAGTCTCACTCACGTGGGCCTCCTCCAGCTACTTTGCCTTGTCTTTAGAAGATGGGAGCTGCCAGTATCATGTTTGGGTTGCACCCTGTTTTCATCTTGCGGGCATTAACTAAACTTTAAAGAAAGTAATAGTGATGAAAAGGCATAAAGTTTTGTGTGACCTGAAAGGACAGAGCAAAGCTAATTGATCCCTCACTGTCTCTGCTTTCAGTACCTGAAAGTTATTTTGATGGCTTTTGACAAGATAGGATTTCAGCAAGCTGTACAGATAGATAAATGTTATCACAAGTCTTATCACCAAAGGCTAAAGCAACCCTGGAACAGAATTTCCTCAGGAAATAGGTTATGAGAATCAGTTTTACGAAATATGACTGTTTTCATCTACTACTTCCCCTGATTTCCAGGACAGCAAGATCCGACCTGCCAGACTTCACAAGTTTCACTAGTCTGAATAAAGAATGAAAGTAGCAACAGCCATTTAGAAGAGCATAAAATGCAAAGAAAGTGCTAGGGTGTGCAGAACTATTTCTATATAGCATCTGGCTCTCTTTGCAAAGTTTGACATTAAGACTGCAGCTGGACAATATTTCAGTTTATTGCTCTGTGCAAAGCCTCACATGAAGCTCTTTGGAAAAGGCAACTATTAATTAGTCTTAATGAGGATACAATTTGCTTTCAGCAGGCTTACTTTATTGAAAACAGCAGAAACAATTGAGCTGAACAGCAAAACAAGCTGCAATTAGAAGCTGAATGTCCACTGGCCCTAGAGCAACATGCACAGCTGACAGCTAATGACAAATTAATCTACATCTCCCATACTAAATTTTGACCATAATGTCAAGCATGGAAGAGGTATGGTATGTATCCTATCAGGCTTGAACCTCTCAACTGAAAGTTGATAGGGGGAAAAAAACCCTCAGAGCTATTTTTATTCCTTGACAACTCTTTATTAGGAGCCAAAACACATCTAGAAACTACAGCAGTAGATCTGGGAGGGAATCAGGAGACTGTTACCTCTTTGACATCCTCTGACACTCTGAGAAGTCAAAAGCATTTCTAAATGCTGAACTCAGTGCTGTGTGTGGATGGGTATTGGATTAAATGAACCACTGTTCCACACACAAATGCGAATTCCTGAACTGTTGAAGACTACCGTATAAGAAAGGAGTAGGGAAGTGGCAAAGGGGAATGCTTTAGATTGTTGATGAGGATTAGTAAACCAAAAAGGCTCCACAGAATATTAGGTCTTTGCAACAACAACAAACTGACATTAATTTTTCCAGATGTCTGGTGCCCAGGCCTATTTTCAGGTACTGCTCTGCTTTCCTTGCCACTACAGAAGGTGGCATCAAACTAGAACTGCATGTGGGGAGCAGTGATACAAGTGATCCCCAGCAGCATGTGTGCAACTTTACATTCCATTTTCCTGGGACTCAAACCCAGGAAGGTGAAAGGACATCTATTCCTTCTCCCCTCAGCACATAAAACACATATTCTTCGGAGCTCAGATTTAAAGCCTATTAACAGTTTGCCATTTCCCTTTTCTCCTCCATCTCTTCACTCTTTCACTCTCTGCACTTCTTTCTCTTTAACATTTGCCTGTCTGCAATCATTTCATGCATTTGGATGTGTGTGGGAGCATGCACACATTTTTGTGCAAAAAAACAAGAGTGGAGAACAAAAGCTGAAAATACACCTAGAAACAAGACCCTCTTCGACAGCCTTGGAAGGTTAATGATGGAAGAAGAGATAGACTAACCTGAGAAGGGAAGACGACAAGGACAGAGAAAGGACTCCTGAGGACTCTAGAGGAAGGAAGATGAGTGATACAAGAGCTCTAAGAGGTGGGGGGAACAGGACAGGACATAACTGCTGAACTGGAACTCTTACCCTGTCTTCCGGTTCAACAGCCTGTACTGTTTTGGCAATAGTTCTAGGATCTGTTTTACTTCCAAGGAATCGGCCAGTCAGTACTCCACGTATATACTATTATTTGTTACCCTCACTGATCTCCTCTAAACTATTCCTGTCTGAAGTTATCCCACATGATTTTAGAAGAATATTTAATTCATTAGAGATGGCTTTAAAATTTCATTTTACCTTTTCTGTCCTTGTAGTCATTTCTCTTTCCTTACTTCAGTAGCTCAAAAGACAGAAGCAGAAGATCATTTGTTCAAACCACTATGTTTTTCATCCTAGGATGCCTTTAACTGTGATTGAGTTTTGAGAAAAACTTTGAAAGACACAGTTATCTCAGAATTCTTATCCCCTGGAATATCTCAGAAACATGCCTGTATACTGATCTGGCTTAGTTTCTGTGGCCTCTGTGCACCCTTTGTACCCCCAGCTGATCCTGTTTACATCTGGTAAGGCAGCAGAAAAGACACCAACAGAGAAAACCTTGACCTTGACAGGTGTCATCAAGGCTATAATCTGATGTAATGGAGTTGTACAGGAAATCTTGAAAAAAAATTTTTGGAAGAAATCTGATTCCAGCTATTTCCACACATGCTTTTTCTCCATAATGCTTATTTTGCTCCACAGTGTTATTTCCTGTATTTCCAGTAGAAGTTAATCCATCAAACTAATACAAAAAAGGCTTTTTCAGTATCTCTTGACCTTAGATCATAACCACACTGAGTTGAACACAACAGAAATTTATATTCTTTTCCAAATGTTTTAATGCAGCAAAAACTGTTCTAACGCTCGTTTGCTGAACCTTGGTTATTTGTGGTACTCTGTGTGCTTGGGGAATACTTTAAGAACTATAGTCAATTTAACTTCTACATGCAATCAATATTAAGATTTTAAATAGCTCCTACTGTACCAAAATGACCTTATGCAATCCAAAAAACCTGAACCAAAATGGAGAAATAAAAATCAGGATTTAACAAAGATAAAAAGCTGAACGGACAGATGTACGTGCCCATTTCAGTGAATAAAAGACATTACACATCAGAAAACAAGTACCAATGAACCAACCTTTTCCCATACTCTTTTTTATTCAGAAATATATGAAGCATGTAGTTATCAGAAGCTGAAAGAACTGAGGCTTGACCAGTCTCTCAAAGTTTGGTTAGAAGGGTACCCTTGAGCCAGTCCAGCCCACCAAAACCCAGCCTCCCCTCCGTTTCACAACTACTACTTGCCTTCTCTTAATCTAGAGATCACAGAAGCCAGGCAATTAATCCTGTATCTTACTAATTTGACTGAAAATTTACCCTGCAATGAAACAAGTAACTGGAAAGATCCCTGACTTGCAATGTGCTCATGGGATCTTTGGATCCAATGCAGAGGAAAGACAGGAAAATGCTACATCCCTGTTACTTCATCAAAGGGGAATCTTGTCCATTGTGCTTAGCTGCTTATATAGTTTCATCAACTTGCAGAACTGGGTGAAGAAAGAACTTTGAAGGAGATTAGATACAGAGGGTACAAAGATGAGTTTGGATGCAGAGCTCCCAAATGACAAAGGGCCACTGGGTTCTACCAAGTTCCCTTGCTTTTTGTTGTTTGAATTCTCCGAGCTTTAGCCTAATCTAAATCCATAAAGTCCAGTTTGTCCACATTTAATGCCTTCCATTATTTTAAAGTGTTTGGCATTGGGAAATAGAATTGTTAAAAAACCCAAAAATCCATCAAAAAAACACAGAACACAAACCTGGAGAGACTGTATACCCAATACCACTTTTCACTGAAATGCTTCAGTTAAGGAAATAAATTAAAAAAATACTAAGAAGACAGGAGATTATTCCTTTTTTCACCACAAAATATGAATGTTGGAAGGGCAAATCTTGTACTCCTCCTAAATTATTAATGAAAATTCTTTCCAGTTTTCTGCAATACATATGCATATAAAAATTTAAGTAAGGGTTGTCTGCATGGTTTTCTACTCATTTGTTCTACAGAAGCTTTTTGACTTACAATAGGTGCAGAAAGAAAAACTAATTAGTATAATTAGTCTGTGAACCCTACTTTCAGAATTGCTTTGCCACTGTTTTTATATAACCTTTATGGTATATCATCAGTGAAATGAAAAGACCCACCAGTTTACAAGTTTTGAAAACTTAAGACAGTCTCCAAGGAAAAGTATTAGTGCATGAAATTAAGCTATATATAAAATTGTTCCACTTGAACTATTTGAGCATAACTTATTTTGTGATAATGCAGTTTCTTCACATTTGCAGTAAATAAATAAATACTTGCCAAAGAATAAAAGGTGTGAAAAATGATTGACTAAGATTACCAACATTTCCTGTACACCCAAACTGAAACCCTGCTTTCAAATACTTTCAAAGATTATTTTCTCACAGTGTAGCTACAATTTCTTCAATGGCCAGTCTCCAACTGATCTAACTCAATATTAACGACTTACAAATTTTGGACCTGATATTCAACTGGTATCAACTGAAGTTTGTTCCAGTGAGTTCACTGCATCTGTTTAAGCCAGCACAGCCCAGTCTATCTTTCTAAACCATAAATGCACTGACATTTCAAATTCAACCTTTTAATAAGCAACCACAGTCTACACTGATGTGAATCTAGGATGTGTCTATATTGTAAAGTTACTCTACTACATTTTTGCTTTAACCTGTTGAGTGACAGAGTAACTGATTTAATTTAAAAAAAAAAAAAAGAAAAAAGATAAATACATCTTATGAATAGAAAACAGGTAAGAATTTATAGTGGCCAAGACTTTTAGGGGATTGGAGTCAAATAGTTTGGTACCTAGTCCCAAATAGACTAACACAATATTTGAGCATTATGCTCCCCAATTCCACACCAAATACCATTTTATTGTTGCAATTTATATCACGAATACATATTTTGCTCTCTTTCTTCCTCTACTCAGAAAGCTGCTTTCTGATAATGGATATGTTATATATTCATGTTCTTTTGTAGCAGTTTCTAGCTGACAAGAACCATGAGAGACATTTGGTTACAACACTTACAAGGTCAAAAACCTCAGCACAGGACTAAATTCCTCCTCTCTGATCACATTTAGGCTAAGCTGCTTCATCCTGTGAAAACCAGAGCTTTTCAGGGAATGCAGAAATGCAGTGCTAGATGCTCCAGGGAACTCGAAAACCTGACAGTACCCAGCCCTGGAGCTTACATATCTCCAAGCTGAGCAGGAGGCAAGCAGTTGTTTTATGGTTGCAAATGAGTACACTACTTTTAGCATATTATAATCCTTCCTTGGATCTGGCACTAAATAAGGCCCTGCTAGGGGACAGTCGGCTTCATTGGTCATTTACAGGCCAGGTACTGAAGGCAATTACCACAGCTGCTAATGAAGTATCACTGGCAGCTGACATTACAGCTAGCCATCACTCTCTAGTGAACCTGAGCCAACTGCTTTCATTTAGCATCAAACAGATCTGTTCTTTTACTAACTTAAACCTAAACATTGCTTGTGGCTTCATGTGCTTATTTCATCTGGAATTGCACTGAAAGACCACCAATTTTCATACTACTCCAGCCACATCGACATAAAACCTCTCCCCTCTGCGATGTCTTGAACTTGGAGAACGGTGACTGTCTTGCGCTTTCAAACCAAAAAAGTTCCTTATAAACCTCCAGTATCTCCATATGCAACAATTGGAGATTTATCGAGGTCAAGCAAAGAACAGTTTTTCTGCCTATGAGTAGCAGACGCTCAGGAGTCTTATCCTCTACAATATCCTCTCTCATTTAAAGCATAGATTTGGCAACATTTAAGTATTTCATCAGGTGCCGATTCCACCAATTTTCTGACCACACGTGTAAGCAGTTTTTGAAAGATAAAAAAAAATTGTAATTTTGAAAATGCAATGTTTTGATTTGTTTTTTTTTAAATAACTTTCTCTTACATAACTATGAAAGTATTACTTCTTGTGTCAAATACATTATTCAACTTACCTTTGTTTTGCGACATGTTTTAAACTGATGAATATTGAAAAGCATGTAGTATCTCTCCCTAAGACTTATAGTCTCTCTCCTATTTTTTCAACCAGAAGAGTAATGGTTTCCCTGTGGAACCATTGGTTTGCCTGTGCAACAGTATGAACTGTTAGAAGTGATGCTCTGAACCAAAAGTCGTCAGACATGAGGTCCAAGCTCAATATGCAGACCTGTTGTTGGGAAGTCAGAATAGAATAGTCATTTATTCTCTCTGCATTTCAGCTCCTGTAGCAAATCTAATAATACTTTCACTCTCCCATCCTGTCTTTCGAGATTTATTTTCTGAAAAATTTACAACATCCAGTATGTGTCATGGTCTGTCACAGTGAGGCTACAATATTAAAAGCATGAATGAGTGGTCTATATAGCACATTTGCTGTACACAGTAGCTGAAAAGCAGGTAAATTACCTAATGCAAAATCTAAGGCTCCTGTAACAGTTTCAGGCACAAGAAAAGATCTAATCCATTCACAAGGAGCCTGAGTAACTCAACAGCACAATGCAGTGTTCCCTCATCCTACAAAGTTATAACACAGCATTGGGAGCTTTAATAAATGGTTCAGTGGCTAATCCAGCTGAACACTTGCCTGAAAGCAGCTTCTTACTCATTGCCCTGATTTACACATGACTGCTGTAGTTGTCTACGCTGCCAGGTACATGTTTACATGAATGTTTCATGCAGTGGCCACAAGCCTGTACTTCAAAGCTACAGTAATTTTACAGCAGTATGTCAAATGCATAGCCTCACTGCATTAATTTTGCAAGTTTATCCACAATAGCTTAACTGTGAAAATACTGAAGGCAAGTTTTACTATTGAAGACAGTGTTTCCATAAGGCTATGCTTTAAAACTGTGGTCATACAGATGTACAGAACACACTGAATAATTTTTCTCTAACAGTTAAGTGATATTGAATCACATGGCAGCTGAATATTCAGGAAAGTAAAAGCTTGATTAAAAAACATGCTTTATCTCACTCTGCAGTGTTACCAGTGACATAAAATGTCATCTATAGTTATCAATATTAATGAATATTAGTAACAGTTAGTTAAGGACATCCATTCGAAGGTTAAAAGTGGTTTTCCATGAATACAGTATGGCCCGAACTATTTCTCTGGGGAAAAAAAAGGGAACTTATGATTAAAGTACTTATTTCACATACCAAAGGCAATATAACCCGGGGAAAAAAACCTACACACACACACACACCCAAAATCCCCAAAACCAAAACCGATGTCAGTTGAATGTACGTTTAGTGACTTCCACAGCCTTCAACAACAAGTTCTTCACAAAACTCGGTATGTAACTCAGGGTAAAATGTGTATCTTCATTTGAAGGAAAGAAACTGCTGCTGAGAGCGCAGGATAATGCTTAGTAAATTCAAGATTTGCCTCTTGCATTAAGGCCCCATGCGGACCTGGACAAGGTAGCTAACACCTTGGTGGATTTCATCCTTTCAATACTGCCTCACCCAAAATGCATCCTCCATAACCAAAGGACATACCAAAGCAATGTACTAGTTCAGAGAAGCTGCCACACCATTTTTGCAAGTGAGAAAGCATCCTACATCTAATTTATATTACAGTACCAGGGAGCAACCTGATTGGAATCCCTCACTGCTGTCACAGACTTCTAGCTTTATATCTACAAGCCTCTCATTATTGCAGAGCATACACTACTGAATGCCTTGGAAAGAGGAGGGATTTCCATCTAGCAGCTGTCCAAGCTCCCAACATGTACAGATCTACTAGGCACCAGAAAAGACCAAAGCACACCTAACCAAATTTTTCCTAATAGACTTTTCATACAAGAATTCACTGAAGGGGGAGGAGGCACGCAACCTTGCCACTCCTGAATTTGCTTGCTGATGTTCAGATAAAATATGTATGTGCATTGATGCAATGGAGCCTTCACAGCAGATAAGGCTTTTGACAAGGGCTGTGAGAAATAAGCATACTGGTAACACTCTGTACACCTTTCAAGCTCCTGAACATGATTAAAGAGCCACCGTCCAGCTGAGCTATCAAACAAAATTGCTCAAGTCAAGAAACATTTCCTCATAGCAAACAGCTTTGCAAACAGCACTGCAAATTCAACATGTTCATCCCTGGTGGAACTGCCTGAGACTCACCTTTTGTTAGAGCTGTGCCTCACTGCTTTTGGCTTTTCCTTTCCAGATCAATATCAGCCCAATTTTGGAAATGCAATGTACTTGAACTGTCTGTTCACTGCTCTTACATGGGGGCTGGGGTAGGCAAGGAAAACAAAGGAAAAAGATCTGCCTTCCTCAGCGTAAGTTGCACAAAACAACTGTCAAAGGAATCACGCCAGAGTAAATTTAGATTTCTAGGAGAAGCCCACCTTGAAGGTTAGGTCTTGGTTTGTTTAAGTCTCTGGCCCAGGAACAAGGGACCGGTTCTACGAGACTGCCCTGGCTGTGTCTCTGCATACCCAACTGTACCACAAGCATGCAGCTAGGCTGTGAATCTCTCCCGAAGTGGAGTCACCTTGTACCTAGACGACATCAGCTGTAATGGTGCACGCTGCTTTTAATGCAGCCTTTGAAGGATAATAAAAAAGAGCATGAATTTGGATGAGCAGCACCTAAATTACAATCTGAACAGGCCTGCTGGCATGTTGCAACCATGTGTTTTATAGCTGCTTGTTTCCCCACTTATGATTGCTGTTCAGACAGATAAAATTTACTCATTTATTAATTAAAGGATTCCTCTTACTGCTTCCCCATGAACAGGCTTATTCTCTCATGTACCTACAGAGACCTTGAATAAATAAGCTTTGCCCGAGTACCTAAAAGAGGAAGAAATTTTTTATTTCCCAACTTGATGCACAAGGCACCAGGAAGATTCACTGACCTCACATGGCACATCGCCTCTCAGTGCAAAAAAAAAAATCAGGGTGGCAGAAGGACCTAGGGCACAAAGCCCCTGAATTAAGAGGACCCTACTTCAGCTCTTGCCCAACCTTTCCCGGTCTCGTGTCCTTAGTCACCCATTGATAGAAATGGGCTTGTCACAGTTACCTCTTTGGTGAAGCACTTGGAAATAAACAGTTGAACAGCCTGATGAGAGCTGTTACTGCAAATCACTTTCCACCACTCTGAGCCACAAATGTGTTAAGACGGACCACCATAACTGAAGTTAATGGAGCCTTTTATACATTTTTTTCTCTGCACCCTTCCTTTTTCTAAAGGACACAGCTTTAAAGATGCCTGCATTCAGGGCAAGATTTTAGCCAAGCAAAACCAGACAGTTGCCTGTTAGCAGGCTGCAGACAACAGGGACCGTGCTGCAGCAGCACTCCTCAGGAGAGTGTTTCCTCCTGTGCCCCCTCTCCTGCACCAGTCATAGCAGGTATGGACGGGACAGACACCTGGTGTCACCTTCCAGGAAGGCAGGGAGAACATCGGGCTGTGCTGTTCCTCTGCCCTCACATGCAATCCAGGCCCAGGATGACCTGTTACAACCAGGTCTTCCATTTATAGCTTTTGTTAAAAAGAAAAACAAAACCCCAAGCCCCAAAACCCAGAGAACTCACCTGCCAAAAAAAAAAAAAAAGAATTTACATCAAGCATTTTGACCTATTACTCTTTTACCAAAGAGTGGATGTTATTAAGCAGAGCACACTGTATTCTCAGCTGCTGAACCACAGGCAAGTCCTATTTGTGTTCCCCTGCCTGGCTCTGACAGTGCATCGCAGCCCTCACATGCAATTCCCCCAGCAGTCAGAGCCATTTCATAAGCAGCAGCACTTCCCTCAGCTTGGTTTGTGGCAAGGCACAGGTTCAAATGAAAAACACCACTCCTGAGCAAGCTAATGCTTAGAAAAGGGGCTAACAAAATACTCCATCTCCTTTTGCTGAGCATACAGAAAGAAGCAAGCATCCTGTGGAGAAAATGAGTTTTATTGTAGTATTTAATATTGTTGGGAGAAAAACTACCCACACATGATCTTACCTTGACGCCAACCCTTCTACAGGTGCCACACAGCAACCCAGTTTGGGCTGTTTGCTTCCATACCCTGAGTATGCATATAACACACCAGAACAGCAGAGATAGAAACAAAAGGTCCATGCCCAAAAAAGGCTGTGAACGCAGAGCACAGAGGTTTGTTGAAGCAACTTTTACCCTGTACCAGCCTCCACAATGACAGCAAGGGGACTGGGGGAGGAAGACAGGACATCAGTAAAAGCTGTGCTAATTCCTCAAGGACCCTGGAGCCACTAAAGCCCATGTAACTGCATCTCTTCCCCTAGTTATACTAGCTGGTACACCTACCATGCTATCTTTGCATCTTCTGCTACAAACACAGTTATATAGGACAATACAAATCTAATTAATAAAAATAGGCTAGAAAGCTTAAAAATGAAATTAAATACACTAAAGTGATCCCCTTTTGATGTTTCTGCTCAGAAGCATTGATCTGCTTGCTCTTAATACAGGTATAGTGCCACATGCAAAGGAATGTGTTTTGATGACATTTTAAAAGAAAAATGTTTGAAATGCGGAACAAAGATAATCTTTACATGCCTTAGATATGAGCAGACAAAGAAAGGTAAATAAGCAATGATAACATTTGCAAACAATGCCTTACAGTACTGACTTAAAACAGTAGCTGAGCAATAGTTTGGCTTATTTCTGTAAAACTAAAAAAAACAGCTGCTGTCCCTTTCAAAATACCATTTGAGATTTACTGCTTTAAGTTACTACTATAAGTTTTAATACATGCTAAACCCAAGTTTCTGAAAAGCACAAGAGCACATGGAATTTTTTTTACTGCCTTCGCTGTCTGCTGAAGAAAGTCATGTCTCAATGGGTAAATACATCCCATAAAGCAAAACTGTAAAAGTAATTAACAGCATCCTCCAGATCTGCATGCTCTTCTACACATAATTCTCAACACATGCAAACTTTGCACCTTCATTTATATTTACTGTTCATCAGCTACTTGGTTTAACATTAAGTAAGAAGTCAATTTAAAGAATTCAAAGCAAAATTTCAACTGAAGCTTTGAGTCCAGGCAATGTACTCTCAGGATGGGCAAATACACCACAGCCTGAGACAAAAAATGCTTCTATTTTAAAACTTGTTTCATGGTTATCTGCACTTTCTCGCATCCAAGCAGCAACACTTACTAGTTTCTTAAAATTTCCCTTCAGTTCACACTTAGCTTGACTTTCAGTTGCCATGTGCAGTACAATACCATCATACCAAGATTTCATCCGAAGTGCTAGAAATCAGAAAAGTGATATAGCTCAATGTCACACAAAGTCAGTCACAATTACACTTCCATACACCCCTCCAATTTTTATTCAAAGTAGCTTTTTATTCATTCACCCATCAATTACTCTGTGCATATTTAAGCAGAGAGAAAGTGTTTCAAAGTATCTGAACACAAAGAGATTTAAACTAATTTAGCCTACACTATACTACCATACTGATGTACTATTAAAACTTAAATATTTCATTTTCAGACGACAGAGATACTGTTTTAAAAGAAGCTGAAACAGATAATGGTACACACTAATAAGATTAAAATTAAGTTATAATTGAGTAAATATTTATGAGACTTGCTGTTCATCAATTATGTACATCAGAGCTTCAGAGCAACACGGCTTAATGGAGGGCTGTCCTCGCAAACTGACAACAGGCCTTCAGCTGAGGAATGAGCACATTCTCAAAAAAACACCCCAAAACCAAAAAAACAAAAATCACAAGCTGCTGATTTTTTTCCTCAGCGTGAGGCTGATCAGCAAAAAACAAGCTCAATGCTTGAGTGAATTTTTACCTTCAGCAGTTGGTTTTAGGAGCAGAGTTAATCTATTTATTTTACATTTGGCTTCCTATTTCCTTGCACCAATATAAAATGCAATTTGTAAATATTAAAAATTCATAGAGAAAAAGTAATCGCTATAAAAATTGTATTAAGAATGAAAGCATTAATTCAAGATGTTAGTCACTCAGCAAGAGAACAGTAGATGGTACTTTTTTTCTCAATTCTTTTAAATGGGCAAAACCCCAGAGCACAAGAGGGAAAACCAGCCAATTTGTTGAAATTAAAATGAAGTACATTGAAAAGAATTCCTTACTTCCGAAACCCCGTCCATTTTAAGCCAATCCCACCAAGGGCAAACACCCTGATCTACTCTGTATAGCCACACATTCACCCTTCCTGCTGTGCCTTACACCAGGCTCCCCAAACCCAAGGATGGTCCCAGGCAGCAGAGCTGGGCATCACTCCAAATGACAGCAAGGCAATGGCAGCCTCCACTGCAGGGTCCCCTGGGTACAAATAGGCTCAGATAAGAGACACTCTGCATTTGGTTTTCTACTGAGTAGATGGATTTTTTTTTTCTCCTTTAGAACCAGTGTTTTATTAATTCATTTTATGTGGGTTTGCATCAGCCTACATCTGTGCATTTCTCATTAAATAAGGCAGACCAGCTGAAACAGGTGCATGATGGTGAAGTGGTCTGCTGTTCAAACTCATCCCCAGCTTTTCATCAAATGCCAAGCATTTGTACCAACCTGTAACGAAACTTCTGACCTGCAGAGGAAGACCTATAACTTTGGTTCATTCACTCCTAGTGCCTGTACATCTTCACAGTGGAACTGCAAGACATTTCACCAAGAGGAATTTCCTAAAGCAAAAGCGGTGGGGTTGTTTGTTCGATGAGCTAAGGAGAAAACTGATATGAGAGAGACACCAGAGTTTGTTTGTCCTTCATCTCCTAAAAATAAATACATGCACAACTTTTGTTCCCAGAGCGATACTGGGTGCTGAAGAGACTCTTTGATCCAAGCACATAAAGCCAGGTGGAAGCTGGGATAAAATGCCTGTTCCTTTCTATGGAGACAAACCCTGCTATCAGAAAGCCTGGTTTTGGAGCAGGACCAGATTACCATTTGACAAGGTCTGAACAAGAAGTATGTTTTTGTTAGACTTTTAGATCATGCATACTGCACTTATTCTGCAATTAAAAAAAAAAAAAAAAAAAAAAAGAGAGTGCTTCTGACATCTAACTGGAACACTCACACAACAGAGGGTAAGTTTACCTGGATAATTTTGACAGATTAATGCCATGTGTCCTCAATGTAGAAATAGAAATAATAATGTAATGTAACTGTATTGGACTGAGACACTGATACAGTGTTGGAGACAATTTATTCTTACAGCTCTGTGTTAAGCTTTCAGTACCTAAGCAGGGGAACTACTTGCACCTTAAAACATAATGACTTCTTTCATTTCCAGAAAACCGGGAGGAAAAAAAAAATCCAAACCCAAACAGGTTCATGACTTGCCTCATCCAAACCATGGGTGGAGAAGGAATTCTGGCTTTATCACCTGCCAGGACACTCCCAGCAGAAAAACACTATTTGTGTTTAACTTACTTGGCTATTGCACTGTTGATTGACCACATTGTCAAGGCTGTCATGACAGTTACTTACATTCCTATTAACAAATGTACAACAATCCCGAACCTCACCAGATAGAAGAATACAGATTCCAACAGGGGGTACTTGCTGTTACATGCTATGCTGTGCTTTTAATCCTGAATAGCACTACAATGTCAAAACTGCACAGAAATTCCACTAACGACAATAAGTTTTAGTTAAAGGGCATATATAAACTGTATCAAAAATTTTATTATCTAGTTGATTTTATGGAATAGGTCCAATATTCAAATTTTCTTCTTGTACGACAGAGGAAGGCATGCATAGAAATTAAAACCAGATTACAAAAAGGAAAAGTTTTCCATAAGAATACAGGAAGTTAAACCATCTTCAGCAGAAAATGGTATGAAAACTGTCAGAGACAGTAGCAGGGTTGTTCTTTCATTCTTTTATGCTTTTGAAGGTAGATGTATACTGCATTTATGTTTTCATTATTTCCTAACTTCCATTTTTAATCACAGCACATACTTCAGTAGTGCTTAAGATTATAAGTTTTGCAACATACACAGAATTTGAAATTGATCCTGCTAAAAATACTTAAATAAGAAAATAAATATACACCAAACAAACATATTTGGATGCTGATGTGCATACTAGAACACTAATATTGGGGAAAAGTAATAAGTAAAACACGTTTTTTTACTGTTTTTGTTAAGGACTGTCCTTGCTTGAAGAAGTCTTGGGAAACTCTCAAGCAAGCTTGTAATCCTCTCAATATTATCTGCTCTGAGCATATGTGGCAAAGAGACACTCATCTTTCACCAATTCTACTCATGGAGATACTAAAAAAACAGCACTGCCATGTTAGCCATGATTTTATTTCCTGACTAAAAAGCCCTGCAGCTCCACAGAGCTAAACCATTTGGGCCCAGTGCCTCACTGAGGCAGCTGCACTATTTTGATTGTAAAGCAAAGCAAACTATAGCTAGGACAGATTCTTTTTTTTGCAGCTGCTGTACTACACAGCATACCACATCTTCAGCCAGCAGCAACACCTCCTAGCTTGTGGGCAGTACATTGCCATTTTGTATTTTCCAAAAATTTTAATGGCCAACCAAATTTAAAAAATGAAGGACGGGTTAAGCAAAAATCTAATGCTGCTCACAGCATACTGCTTGTTGTATAAAGTGGAAGACTGTAGATCACATTACAATTATTAAGTACTACTGGTTCCTTAAAAATAAAGGACCATATACTCGCATAGTATAGGAATAACATTGCTTATATGAAATGGGATCAGTCGTGTTCAACTCCAAAACAAAAAGAAAAGTGATGGAGCCCACACCATGCAGCAAAACTCTGCTCTGTGAAAGCATGGGTCACTGCATGCATGAACCCACTGATCGCGCTTCTCCTCCTCTGTGCAACCGGACTCCTTCCTTTCCTGCTTGAACTCTCTTATTCTTACTGATATTTTATAATTATGCTTGCTTTCTAACAATTCGTTTGCCGACTTTTCTTTCCATTTGCTTTAAAATGACAGCGGAAGAAAACTAGGCATGTTTTCACAGACATACTTGGAAATACTGATACACACTTCACTGCAAAAAAGATCTATTTTTGCTTCTTTTGATCCTCAATAAATAAACTATCCTTACAAATAAAGTGCTAATGTAATTAGATATGCTAATTTTAGAAATGCTGGCTAGCTGGCTATTTTCTTGAGAAATCTTTCTCAAGTAACACAGATAGTTAAAATAACAGCAATTAAGAATGTGTGAACCAAATCATACAGATCTCAACCTTAAAAACAAGCAAACCCAAAAATGTTACTTTAAACAATTGGATTATAGAAGAAAGCATTATCTGCACAATTCAGAGGCTAACCTAGTTTCAAATTTCAAAAGCTCTAAATTTTGCAAGTTCAGGAGATCAGTGAGCTCTGTTTTAACTACAAGAAACTGCATAGGTTTCTCCCCTTCATGACGAGGTCTTTTTGAAATACCTTCCTCATCAGTCTGTACCAAGATCCCCAAGATTTGAAAGGGCAACAATTTCTGTATCTCATTTGTCCTGAAATGACCTGGTGTTTTCAAAGTATAATTTGTTCCTTAGTTATATCTACGCTGAATGAAAATCATCCCGTAAAAGTCAAAATTGTGGGCATTAAAGAAATAACAACTTCACATAAGTGTTACATGGAGCAGTCTGCCTAGGGAGGCTCAGTCTCAAAATAATGTGACAAAAGAACATCTCCTGGGGGAAACATGTGTAGTGTGAAATGGAAAACAAGGACAAAACAGAATAAACTAATGTGATATCTACTGAATGTGGCAGATGTTTACACATCTAAGACTGATTTTATGTCATTGGTATCCATTAACACTGTGCTCTTTGAGGAGGGTATGTTACAGGAAAACACAATAACCAACAAAGCAAAGCAATGTTTCCTGGTTTAAGAGGAGAAAGAAAAAAAAGCCGGGGGGGGGGGAACAATGCAAACAGAAATTACACCAAGATATCTTTCAACATCTATCCTACAGAAAAGATAGCTGCAATAACAGAAAAGTGTTCTGATTAATATTAATCAGGCAGCTTTCATGAGCAAGCTTTTTGACCTTAACTGACAGGCAAATTAATCTTCTTGAAATAATAATAATAAAAAAGTATACACATAATTTCTTTAAAACTGCTGAATTTAATTAACACAAATTAATGGCCATTAAAAATATAACTAAGTTATAATACAGATTAGGGGCCAAAGCTCTGCAGACTCCATTTTGCACTTGAGGACTGAAATTCTTTATAAATAGATTGACTGAACTTCCAGAATCTCCCTTTTCCTTAATGTCAGAAGTGAGCAATGGCAGACAGAGTAGAAAAAAACACAAAACAAAACCAATGTATAGATGCCTCTCTACTACATTTCAGCAAAAAAGAATTTTACAAGTATGACTGCTTTGCACTGAGGCTAATAACTTGTGCACAACAAATGAGTTAAAGAGACGATCATGAAAAAAACTCTCCCAATTCTGTGGAGCTGTTTCACAGAGCCTGCTCCATCCTAATGGTTTTTAACAGCTACCATCACTGCCTTGGGGACCAGAAAATAAATTCTGCTCACCTGGGCTGTATGAGCAGCCCTTTCTGTACTGGTGCTCGTGGTCAGTAAGGCAGTGGTATACCTTACTGCCTTACTGACCATGAACACCAGTACAGAAAGGCAGCCACTGACTGATCCTGTTCAGTGCAAATCATACTCCTTCAAAAAAATCACACCATCTTTCCTTTCTCCCAATCAATGAATTTACAAAGGGAAAGCAAGGAGATGTTCAAAACTACACTATGCCTTATATGGCTACAGTCAAGCCAATCCATCTTCTTGTATGCTCTTTTGTGTAACCTTTATGTAATAAATTTTCAAAGATTAAAAAATAATTTTAAAAAAAGAATGAAAACACTGTGGACTCTCTGATCTTCTCTAATGCTAGCTGTCTCTGCAAGTACCTAGAATTCTTTACCTCTCGTAAATCAACTCTTTCATGAAAGGGCCAGCACTGCTAATCCCAGACATCAAGGCAATCATTGTCATCTAAGTTATATGAGCCAACCAGGTTTAAGAACCCATAACTAAGTCAAGTGACTGTGACAGTAATTTATAAATATAATCCCTGTGGCATTTAGCAGCTCATCACTGGTCCAGGTAATAATGGGGAAGGAGTATTTCTGGTTGTTCTTTTTCAGAGTTGAATCCACTCTTGAGGGACAGAACCCATCCATGTCAGGTATATATGCTAATTTGAAGTCTTGGCTGTGCTCACAGAAAGATACCATACTTCCCAAAATACAAAGGGCTCTGTGCTGCTCTAGACTCAAAATACCAGATATAAGCAGATACCATAATCTTCCTATACTGGCTGCCAGTCCGTGTGCATTTTCCTCATCCTACCTTAGTTTTTAAGCCACTTAGGATTTGCCATTCTTAGTCATTGATAAAAATACTGTCAACATCTCTTGGTGAACTTGGTATTTTGATTTTCTGCTCCCTCCCCATGAAAGTCATCAGTTTGGCTCAGTAAAATTAATCCTGCAAATCAAGAACATGCTTACAAACCAGGAAGAATTCAAAACTACGGTCAGGGGAAAGTTGTTGGGGCAGGGGTGGGGCGCGGAGACTGTAGTATTTTGCAATGGGCATGTTAGGGGGAGAAGTAGTAATTGAAAAAAAAAAAACAACCACTTCAGAGTACTCCCAAACCTCAGATCTCTGTCCTAAATTGGTTTTAGAAGTGTTTTTCCCATATTCAGCTTTACTATTTTCAAAAAAAGAAAATAGATCTTTAAAGCAAACAGTGTAAGTCTAAACATTAGTTAGGATTTGCTATTACCAGCCATCTGTACAACAAACCAGTTCCACTTAACTGTCAGCAAAGATGTGATCTCCAGTTTACCCACAAGTAATCCTCAAAATCCTCCTTTTCCAGCTAATGGTACCTGTCCATAGCTACGCTTATCCTGCCATCACACAGACTATATCTGTAATAGAAAGACCTCCCACCGAGGTACATAGCAGGCAGTTTGCCTTGCAATTGAAATGATTAAAGAAGCAAAATTTAAAAGGTTACACATATCAAGACAATTCCTGAATTTACACTGTTGTCCCTGCTCTTCACTCTAAAAAAATATGAGAGACCAAGCGCGTCCCATGAAGTTTAGCTCTACAGCACAGTAGAAGAGGATCAAGGATGTGTGCTAAACCCTGAAGCAGATGGAGTGATGGATGACAAAGAAGTTTTAAAGTATTTTAGCTTCTTATCTATCTCTCTGCAGTATACCAGGTAATAAAAATAATAAAAAAAAGGCATCTATTTCCAAAAGCTATTCACAGGCTTAGAGATAAGCAAAGCTCAGCCTGAACACGTACTTATGGAAACATCAGCTTTCAACAATGTCTTATAACAGATTTTGGTTCCTGTTACTAATCTTCCTAGCCGGATATCATCCCCACAGAGTCATGATTACTGAGCTCCACAACTGTCACAGGCATGAAAAAGCAAGCTGAATATTGCTCCTCATTTTTTCTGATCTTTCTCATCATCCTCTATTTCCCTCTTCAAGTAAACTCTCCTCATAATTTCTCTTTTTTTCCCATTTTTCTTTTTCCATTGGTCATCTTTCTGTTTCTCAGCAGAATAGATAGTGGCCTTAATGACATAACAGAAAAACACTTGCATCTCTGCCATTCTGGTTCCCATATAGGTACAAGTCACAAGTTAGGTTCAGCACAGCACATATTCAAGCACAAAAACAAGGCCAAAACACTGACTGCTAGTCAGTCTGTTATCATCAGAGAGAAGATGTGGATGTAGCAGCACCGGCATGTACTTTATTTCATTGTGGAAATGATGCTTCACCACTCAGGTTAGTAGGCTGCAGACTAACTCTCTTCAGGTTTAAGTACATTTGCTATCAAAGAAAGGTGCCATGCCACATTTACTTGGAAACCTTTACTGAAGACCATTAGCAGGTTCAGTAGGCGTAATGCATACCAGCACCTTACCTCAGTCCTGCCTTGGAGGCATCACTTCTAGAACTTGACCACGTGTATTATTTTGTTGAAATATTATGTTAAATACAAGAGTGCCTTCCCCATGCTGGTAACTTTTGTCTATAAAAGACAGGGGATCCAGGAAGTTACTTCCAAAAATTCTCTGAACCTTAGTAGTCCATACCAAGCCCCAAAATTCATGCTTTCTCTTACAAGCCTGTTTCTGGTGTTTTCAACATCCCTCTAGCATCTTGTCTTTTAAATAGCATCCTAAAGAACTCAGGTTGTTTTCCATCTAAGTTACTTACAAGAGAAGCATCACAAGATTTGGTCTATTTTCAAGTTGGCTACTGTCACTACAAAAAGGTTCAATCTTTCCCCCTCCTCCCCCTTCCCTTTTTAAAAAAGGGACTGTTCTGAAGAACTGCAGCAAAATGAAAGCAGTCCAAAGTCATTAGAAGAGTTGCATTACTAAGCTTGGTGGACCAGGAAGTATATTAAGAATAGCCAGAACTTTGACTGCAAACAGAAATGCATTGACAGGAAATAGGACAAAAAAAGGCAAAATCGTGACCCCTGAGATGGTACGAAGTATGGGAAAGCTCTGTTTGAGGGAATCAGGAGGCTGACTTCAGTCTCAGAAGCAAGTCCAAAAGGCTCAGTGTGAATCTGGAACTATCCTAAAGTTTATAATCTCGAAAGCAATAAAAAGGACTAAAGGATATCAGAATATTTAGTGCAAAGCATACTGTAAGTTTTGCCAAACCAATTGTCTGGCATAGACCTTCTATTGCACACATAAACCCAGTATCATTGCACTCAAAGCTGAAGTAGTTAACTACTGAAGCCTGCTTGCCAATGCTTTGAAAGAGTCTTCCTTTCTACATGCAAAAAGGAAATAGTAGGAATGGAAACACTCCTTTTTCAGAGCACCTGCTGAGGGTACACAATATTATCTCAGTGCCCCTGCTATAAGCAGAACATAAGGAAACTGGAAGGGGCTAGGATACATCTTGTGGTAACATAATGCAGGCAAATGAGGCAATATGTTAGAGCAGCTGGATATTGTGTCATCATAAATTCTTGGCACGCACACGGTTCTAGTCCCTGTGCTATCTCAGCTCTCTAGCACTGATCCAATGAGCACAGCTAGAGTTCAGATTTTTAAAAGTTTGGATGCATTTGCTTTTTGGCCTGTGAAAGAAATCAACAGGGCATCATATGAGAAATTTGTGTCATTTTCTTATTTGGGCATCACAGACACCTTATCAGGTGAACAACAGGCAGACAAGTGCTGCATGTTCTGGATCACAAACACACAATACGAATACAAGTTGTAACTGCCCTTTTATGTTAGTTTCCACTATAATAATGTATGGATCATTTTGATGTCTTGAACTTGGCTCTAAAATCCTACAAGAAGTTTGCAAACCCTCCAAAAAATCTTGACCACTTCTCTTGCCTGTTCCCACAGACAGACACCTGCCAATTTCTGCAGATTTTGAAGACGTTTTGGCTAGCATGTTCTTAGTTATTTCCAAAATATTTTAATGAAGAAGCTATGGAGATGTTCCCATGTGCAGCTTTATCCTGGCATAATTAGCTTTGCAGGAATATGATCTTGTTAATTCAAATGCAAGATGTAAAACACTTTATATAAAGGGAACCTCGTACACACAGCTATTTAGTACATGACAAAAAAACCCCAAATCATATACAGGAAGCTTATCACACTTCCTGCACCTACCACGTTAGTGCCAGCAATCTGTAAGCTTTTTGGAGAGCACCTGCATCAAAAGCAGGATGGGGGAGAAATATAAATACATTATTGGCTTTTGTTTTAATAAGGAGTCTGATTAGCCTCAAACAGTTTACACAGTAATACTTGATGATCAGTTTTCAGTTTGAGGTCTTTGTTATGAACCACAAAAATCAGACAGCAGGTTTCATTTATTTTGTCAAGATGATACTGTTCAGTCATGGTTCTCTAACAGGATTATTTATCAGGAATGCCCAGGATCAGTACCTGGGCACTGTGGGCCAAGTTTTAGTCATATATATGAAATTGTACCTGGTATACTACAGACACTTAGTCTATCCCCTCCTGTGTCACCTTTCACTATTCCTTTAGCTTCTCTGCCAGACAAAAAGATGCCCATACCCATACATAGTTAGAGAAAAGACACTACAGACATCAATTCAGTAGAGTATTGCTTTGCGGCTTTGTTTCCTACATTTTTCTTCTTTTCAGAAAACCTGCAAGAAATACTACAGCCACAGGTTCTTCTATTTGTCAAAATTCTGATTCAGTTGCTTACACCAAGTTTTAAATAACACCACTTAAGGTCTGCACAGGCTGTCAGCATAGATCCTCTTGCCATTGAAGTCAAGTTGTAAAAAATCCCATCTTGTAGAGTTGAGACGGAACAACATTTTGCTTTTTATCTAGTATTCTTCACCCATCCTTAAGTGTTAATGGTTGAAAAAAATCCAACTATTAGAGGCACCACCATCCACACCTCCCCCCCCCCCCCCCCCCAAATTTCTAAATGTCAAGACCATTGACTTGAGGCCCAGTTCAAAGCCTGCTACTACAGAGTACCTGTATTTCACATACCATCACCATGAACACCACAGTTTTTCGTAATGGATCACACACATTCAAAGTTCAGGAAGCAGTTTTCACCTTTTCTTTGCTTTAGCCTGGAAAAAAAGCTTATTCACCTAGAAACAGAATGAGAAAAGCAACAGACTGAAAGAACCTGAGGGGGATAAATAATTTTGCTAAGAACAAAAAAATCCAGAGGGAGTGCAGAACTGCTGAGCAAGTACAAAGAGAGATAACAACGATTAAACATCTCCACTGTTTATGTTCTAAATTAGCGAGCCATAGCATTTCATCAAGAGGTTTCCAAATCCTGTAAAATGTCTCAGAAGTTCCTACTAAAGTGCATAACACCATTAACGAAGCTCACTAATGAAGGGCTGGTGTTTATAAGTTTGTTTTGGATGGAAACTGTGTGTTGGGAGCAGTAAAAATTTATCATAAAATGTTTGTAGTTTCGTAAGTCTTCTTAAAACAAACTCTATTGAGAATAGTCATATACAAACAGTTGATATTTTAGTTTGGAGGCTGAACTAATATGTTTGATTTGGATTTATTTCCCAAGGCCAAATAGAAAATCTTTCATTCTTAATTCCAAGCAAAGTTTTGGACAGAGGCCTTGCAGTTTTGCTTATCAAGTCCACACACATCCTCTTATTCTCTTCAATTTTACAATGTGACAGATGAGCGTCTCTCAGTTTCTTGTTCATGCTACAGCTTTTCTACTTCACATACAAATAAAACTTGGCAGGCGGGTAGGGCAGGATCTCTCCGGAAAGAGGAAAGTATCCATATTCTGAGATAAGGTCACTGACTTGAGGCTGGGATAACAGATTTCTAGTCTCTTCTCCAAGACACCTCCAATTACTTTATATTACAAAAAAGCTCCCCAGCATACTCTATAGCACAAAGGTTAGGGAACTGTCCTAAAATTGCTTTTGGTTTCAACATCATCTCTGGTTTAGGCAATCAGAAGTATGACCTGAAACTAGTTTTCATATCTTCTTGTTTACTGCTCTCTAATTACAATACCATGAGATACAAAAGGGGATGAGAAGGATAAGAAAAGTAACTTTTTAGTGTTCAACTCCCTTCTTCTGCAAGCAAAAGCAAAATACACACTATTGGGATCCAACTCTCCAAGTACTCGTATTTAAGCACAACAGAAACATTTCACTCTACAGGCGACTCCTCAGCTACAAAGGTCTTGCCTCTCATAATCCCCTGCATTACAAGAAATTCAGTCTGTAAAACAAGGCTACAAACCATATGAGCATCAGCACTCACTGCATTTGAGATCAGAAAAAAGTATTCAACCTGGATTTATGGGAATAGAAGGAATGTCCTTATTGTAGTCACAGTTGCATTCATGGTTA
This sequence comes from Buteo buteo, assembly GCF_964188355.1. NCBI lineage: Eukaryota > Metazoa > Chordata > Aves > Accipitriformes > Accipitridae > Buteo > Buteo buteo. The sequence goes on along the minus strand of NC_134194.1, from coordinate 18,389,758 downwards.
AGAACAAGGTAAGCCAGGGCAAAGCAATTCACGCCACATCCTCAGTCAGATGTCCTTCTCAGAGACTTGTTATACAAAGACAGCCCTCCAGAGAACAGAACATCCCTTCCTGAAGGAAAGGACGTGCTGAAACATATAGGCCCTGACAGTTCAGTAATTCTTTCTTTTCATCTGCATTTTTAAAACAAGCAGAAAACCGTATCATACCTCCTAAATGAAGCACTCATTCCTTTCACTTCTAGCTAAGACTCCTGGTATCGCAGGACCTCTTTTCCTCTACAAGTGCCAGTTCCTGCAGATGGTATGCATAAACATCAAATTCCTCCCAGCGGTCACAGGTTTCTATTTGGTTCATCAGTCCATTCCTTCTCACAACACTGCAAGGTCAATAGCAATAACACAGAAACCAAGAAACTAAACTCCAACAGTGAAAACAGTAGGGTCCGAGGGAGAAATACACAGTTAAAGTAAGGGAAGCTGTTACAGAGTAAGGTCTGTTGGTTTCTTCTCCCCACAAAAAGAATTAGTGCTATTCTCTAACAGTACACATTTTATTCATGTCTTTTAAGACTGACAACTCAGCCCAAGATGGTTGGCAAAACTAAATCTAATTTCAATTTATTTTCTCTACATTTACATATAATCATTGAGAGGAGGAAGAATTTACACATTGAAGCACATTTTTATTAGTGAAAGGGAAGCCAGTGTGGTGTAATTGAACCTATGCAAGCTGAATCAAGTCCATGCAGGTATACTCTCAAACCTTCCTAGTGGGGAGAACTCAAAGCAGAAATTGTTCATGTGCAAACATAGCCTATATATAGTTCCAATAGGATATATGTCCTACTGGCCCAAATAATTTCTTTTGCTCAGCTTTGCTTTTTCTCCTTTTCTCTTTGAGAAACTCTTTTTTCCCTTTCTCTGAGACGCAAACATATCCATGCAGCACAAGAACCATTTGCTTCACCCCAGTTTCTGGTAACCAGGACCTCACAGTGCCAGCCAGATGCTGCACCAAGAGAAGACAGCCCTGCAGTAAAACTGGGGGCAGAAGTGACACTGAAATGACTAAGCATCACATAACCTTCATCTTTGCCTGCCCTGAAGAGTTACTCCTCCTGCCCAGCATCTGTGCCTCATCTTGATATTTCGGTCTTCAGTTATCAATAAAGAAAGCAAGCAAAAAATTATACCAGAAGCATGAAGACCAAGATTACAGAATAAAAATGCTGCCAACCCAAAAGCATGACCAATTGGCAAAGGTGGAGAAGTCTGAAAATTACCTCTGTTTCTGCCTCTATTCTGCCAAGGTAGGAAGTTAGGGCTTCTGATGTGTGAAAAAGACCATTTCCCACCAATTCTCTCCACCAAATTCCTCCCACACATCTCCTTGCAGCACTCCCCTCCTATTCTCCACACACAGAGCAGCTGTGGCTTTTGTTTCTCTACATCAGCATAGAGTAAATGTACTTCAACCAGCGAACCTGCAAAAATGCAAATCACAAACTATGTTCCCCTGATCTTCCATATATGTCAGGCACTTTTCAGCTGAGACCTGCCACAAGTCATGGAGAAGTCCAGCGCCAGGTTGCTTTAGTAGTAGCCTGCATGACCTCCTCTCTTACACTGGCAAAATTAATGATCTCTGCTATCAATGGCTCATTTGAGTTTTTAATCACAGTGGAAATTGCTCCATAAGCCTAAAACTTATCTGCCGTTAACTTCGTGGGGCAATGTTACTTTTAAATGGATTAAAATTCCCCAGGTAAAGGAAGAGCTTAAAGTAATCATGTTACTTTCATGAAAAATGTATAGTAAAGCACATAAAATGCCTAGATATTGGGACTGCACTCCAAAAGGAAATTTAACTGCTTCAGGGAACACAAGATCAGTGCTATTATTTATAGACGACAGTCTCATTTACAGTAACTTTCTGCAACAAAAGAATAATGTTAAGGAAAAGAAGATTTACTTTAATTCCTTATATCAATCTGACTTTCGGCAAAGGAAAATCAAATTGTGAACTTCTCTATTTAGAACAGGTGTGGAATAGAAACAAAGGGCATTTAATAATATATTTCCATTTGATTTTTTTTTTTTTTTAACCTGCCTTTAAGCAATTTAATTCTGGAAAAAGAAGGCACATCACCCTTTCCACCACTATGTTTTGTATCTCTTCTGGAGACTTCATAATTCACTGTAGCAAGGCTGATACACTTACAGTATCATGTATTTTGGGAGTATAGGAAGCTGAGGGGTAGCACATCCCCTCTCAATCCCCCTTTCCCAATACAGGAGAGCAGTAAAGGGTGCCCATGCATAGGCATGGACACAGAGGAGGAAGCACCTTGCTCACATTAACAGCAGCAGAGCTCCCAGCAAAGGGAGCAATGGCACCAGGAATCATAGCAGGGAGCAATAGGCTCCTCCAACTGTGGGAATTCAACAGGCAGTTCACGAGAACCATACCAACTGCCCTGACTTCCAAGTATTATTTGATAAGCAACAACAAACTAATACCTATGGTATATGACTTGTACTCAAGTTATCAATATCTAGTCTCTCCAAAACACAGAGGTTCTCCCTCAAGCCAGCAAAGATAAAGGTTTTTATCATTTCTATATGACTCGCTATAACCAGACTGACTGATGTCCAAAACATAGGCAGTAAATTAAATCCTGCAGAATGTGCTGGATTTGCTTAACTTAAGGTGCTTGTCTGCAAATTGCATATGCAGTAGGTCTGACGTATCTAGAACCTGTTAGACCGCACATCACCATACTGCTTCCTGGGGTTTGTTAGACAGAAATACAGGAGCTCTATTTAGTTTCAAAAAGTAACAAGAAAGAAATCATAACAACTCTCTGATTTCTTCTGCTATACAGAACTATGCAATTCTACTCATCTGCTCAGAAATAACATTTCCATACGCTTACTTAACACCACACTGTCATGTCTAAATGTCTTATTTTGTGAAAGCTTCTTCTCTTTTCTGCCTGCATTTTGTCAGCTTGGCAAAATATCCAATACAGGGGGAAAAACCCCCCAAACAATTTTCCTTTCATTGGCCAGACTACATACTGAGTCATACTCAGCTAATATACTGAGTACCTTCCATTATGAAATTACATTTCATTAACGTATTTGGCCTTAGGATAGTTAGAAAGGAAATACTGTTCCCATTCTATAGATGAGGAGTTGAAAGCCCTTCTTTCAGATACAGTACAAACACTGAACAGACAAGGTTCAGAAATAGGAATTTACCCATTTCACTGCAGAAACCAACTTCACAGATGACAGCAGAGACCATTAGCAACAACACTACCAGAGTCAGCCCTTTGTCCTAACTTGGATAAGCATCTGACCTGTTTATTTGGCAATGCTTATGTCTCCCAGCATGAATACATGGTACCGGTATGCTATATTTCACATTTTACTGTATGACAGAGTTGCTGCAATAAGTTCGCAAGTTCAGGAAAGGCCTTATATTTGCTCCACTTTGTAGTTAACCTGAACATGAGAAGCTGAATATCAGTCTATGTTCCTAGCAGCTTCTGTTTACCCGAAATCAGATAGTATTCAGTATAAAGTTCCCATCAGCATCAAGTGTAATGTAATACACATTACATGCCTGAGACACACTGTCAGACAAAAGCAGACAACACCAATTCCAGACTATGCTGAAAATTTGTTATTCAGGTTTGCTCGCTACTGTCAATACACCTAAGCATATAACAGTGAGACAGCACGAGTCAAAAGGAGTAAGGTGGAAGAGGCCATAGTCTCAGAGCAACCTCCATGCCTCCTCTGTACTTCTAACTACAAACTGGACAGAGCACAGTGCAGAAATTCAGCAAATCCAGTTGCCTGATCACCTCTCACTTGCCAGACAAAGGCACTTATCTCCTTGTGCCCATCTACTTAAAGCAAGGATAAACAATAACAACCTCCCTTTGTAAAATACTTTTAAACTCACAATTGAAAATTCTATACACTGTGCTGTGAGTTTGTTTTGGTTGGTTGGTTGGGGTTTTTTTGTGCTGGTGATGTGGGGTTTTTTTAGATATCAAGGGCTTCTCTATCTGGATTAACATTACTAAGAACTGATTACACATACAAGATCCAAACTGAGAAAAGAGTACATGCACTTATTCTCTGATTGAAAACCATGCCCTTATTCTCTGAAATTTGTTAGTATATATCCACAGAGGGTTGGATGCAGCAAACAGTTAAACATCCTCTCTAACTTCAGTTTCAAGACACCTCTCTAACTTCATTTTCAAGACACAGTAGTAAGAGAGTTCTCAGTAACTTCAGAGAGAAATTAAGTCCTCCCCCAGCATTATGCTTTACTACAGGTACAACACATCACAGGGAGGCACAGCTACCTTTCACTCACGCAATCATCACAAGTGCACAGCCACCACGCTGTGAAGTTGGACACCAAACAGACAATTCAAAATCCCTGCTTATGTATCTGTGTGACAAGTTCTGAGGACTCCCTCAGCCCTCATGAAACTGGCGAGTTATCAGCAAGTCCAGAAAACAGTTTGTTTATTTAGTTACTTAAGAGGAAGCAGCTGAGTCCTGAAGTTTGTCTGCACCTGATTTAGTAATGCCAACACTTAGGACCTCCTCCTCCTTCTAACTTGCTTCATTTTTAATATGTGACTGTTCCTTGTTCAAGAGCCACAGCTTCTCTTTATGATGCCCATTAAAAACAACAATGTACTACACTACGAATACATTTCAATTAGGAAGGGGGGAGCTAATAACTTTGCAAGGCTCTCTGAAGAGCCAAACAACTGTTCTCATTTCACAGCTCACTGATTCTTTAGAAGTGCCAGAAAGTCCTGGAAATAAAACAGCAATACTTATTAAACTGGCTCTGTCTCACAGCCATTAAGTTTTTCTTAGCCCTTAGCCCTAACATGAGAACAATCCTTATGGATTATCAGCTTAAAAAAATGGAACAATCAGTTCTGACCAACTAAAAGATACTAGTATGAGTGTTTCTTTCCCTTTCCCCTTTTAACTCATGAACTGCTCTTCACATTAGAGCCAAAAGGGAGTTCGTAGTTTGCAAATTCACATCACATCTACTTGCCTATGGTCACTATTTTTATAATCTGACTAGGACATGCAGCAAGATCCACCTGTTCCAAAGGACAGCCTAGTGTGTAACAGGTCACCTACAAACACAAAATAAGTTTAATTCATGTGATGTGTTCACTAGCATGTGGGGTTGAAACAGACTCTCTTGAGCTTCCTTTAAGCTCCAGAATCACAGCAAAGTCAGTGATTTGTTGGGATGGTTAAGAGTCCTCTGAACTAACACATACCTGCAATGACCAGGCCCTATCAGAAACAAAAGGGGGTTGGAACAAAGCATTCTACAATACAGATGGTGCACGAAGAACAACGGTTGGAGTAGTCATTGCAGAGCAGTACAGCAAGTAAACACCAGAAACTCTTTTCCCCTGCCACTTGTGTAATGTTTGCAGTCCCTTCACATTTTCATCTACAAAACAGAGCTACAATCCTTGTATGCTAATGCTTACACAAGTTCTCTTTCAGAGCCACATACCTGCTCTCCCATGTTTTTACTTCCACTAGCACTTACAGAGAAAATAACTCCTGAGAAATACTTACCTTAATTCTCTTTAATTTGTCTGATAGCTTCTTGCAGTTCCAAAGACTGATAATTCTAAGCATAGATACTTGGCTAACTTATAGACGCGGCAGTTTTTTCCAAGCTGAAGCATTGCTCATTTTTTAAAGAATCATGGGAAATTATCCCTCAAATTTAATTTATTTTGGCCTTAGCCAAAGGGTTTAATACCTTGGAATAAAATAAGTGGGAAGGAAGACATTGAAAAGAAACTTGTTCAGGTTTGAAAAAGAGTATTTGAAGTTCAGAAAAGCCTACTCTGACATTGTCTTCCCTTTTTCTTCCCCTAATTATAGTCAGGGATCAAACATTAAAACAGCACCTCAAGCAAAGCTTGGGAAGGCTGCTGCAAAATTTTTTATCTTGGCTAAAACTAGTATTTGCAAAAGGATCATAGACCAACAGAGACTACTGCCTTTAGCTCCAGCTGACCCTAACTGGCCTTGATTTGCTCTGCCACCCATACTCAAAGAGCACTCTCAGGAACTCGGCCGTTCCAGCAGCAACCCCACATCCCCTCTCTGGGCCAGCGTAAGGCCAGGACAAACTGTGCATCACTAGTTAACACAGCTTACAAATAAGCAGTGAATTAGTGTCCCAGCAGCAGTTCCTCATGCAGAGGCTACAGCGGGTCCCGTGCTCCTCTGAGACTGGGGAAATCCTGCCTTGAACAAGCAGGTGAGTTGGTTCATGGTGTCCCACTGTGATAACCAGGAGCAAGACTAGAGGAGGAGCAAGCACCGCAGCTCCTGTGAGGAAAAGGAGCACCAGAGCGAAAGCACGTGGTGATTTCAATCACCAGATTGTTCCCTTTTCCCTCCCTCCCCTCAAGTTGCAAACCCCCCCCCCCCAACTTTATGTGATTTTAATAAGACAGAGGCTATTTTAGACTGTAATACGGAATTACAGCTTATATTATAACAAACATTTGGCTTTGCCAAATTGATTGCCATTGATACAGCTTTCATACATACACATAGCTCAGTACAGGCCAGTGGCACATTGAAATATGCCAAGGTTAGAAGTGAGTATCAGCACAGCACCTCCCTTTAGCACATCCACGTTATTTTATTGGGTTAGTTCTCAGAGAGCCAGTAGTCACCTGGACTTGCACATCTGCAGTGTATGTGAGAGGAAAAGAAACAAACAAAAGGTAAAGTGTGGCACCAGACTTGGAGCATACCTTCTGTCTATTCAAATAAATCACCAGTGCACCTCAAACTGAGGCAAAGCACTCTACCACCACCTCCTTCAGTATGCTGAGAAACTTTAAAAACATAGTCTCTGTTTTGCCTGTGGAATCCCCAAGTTTTGTGTTAATTTTACAGTAGAACTCCTTAGTGCAGCACTTAAAAATTGATCTGTGTCTACTAGCCATTGGGTTAAGGAGAGCAGGCAGAAGAGACAGCCAGAGTCGAAGATTCATGAATTTCAGTCAGTGGGGGTTACCTTGTTTCCTACCTCGTCTCCTGGAGTCACACAGCCCCAAAATCACTTTTAATAAATTCCTCATTAAAAGCATGACTTTTGCTTGAGCCAGAGCCTGCATCTTTGAAATATCGAGTCTTGTTTTCTAAGTATGAAAAAATGATAGAAAACTCCATTTAACCAGATCACATTTTATATGGGAGTAAGTTTTGTTCATAAGGCTCTTTTTCCAACCTTCAAATGTCATTCTTTAAATTTAGCTACATCACTTCTCAAACATTAAAAAATTGCTATGATCCCACCTAGATGGTAGTAGCAGGCTTCATCTTACTTAGCTTTAAGTGTTTAACAGACAGTTATCTAAATCCAAGTTAGCTTTGTGTGCTCTCTTCTGCATCAATAATAATAGAAAAGGTCCTTTTGGGGGAGATTCATCTGTTATCTTCAGACAGCATGAACTTTCTGAACATGTCAACTTCAAATCTTTTAACAAAAGCAAGCCCAGAAGACCAGCTTACGCTGAAACAGCTAATTATTAGATAGCTAAAGCAAGGTGGAGGGTATCTTACCCTTGTTTGCAATGGTCAGAACACTCTTAATGCTTTTACTGGATTAATTCATTTCAGTTCCTTTAGTCTCCCAATAAAAGAGTTTTCCTCTGTCAAAAAAGGTATTATTTTAGCTCTTCTCTGAACCTCTGTGCTAGGAGTCATCTGTTTATATGTCCCAGAAGCAGACTTGGCTTTTTGGCTAGAGGAACATGCTGGACACTGATATGTCTATGGCATGATGGATGCTTTGTTCTTGTCTACAGGTCTCTGATGTACAGTCAAAATTTTAGCATCTGTTGCATCCAAACTGACCAAAACTAGTGGCAACAAAGCATTCACACACAGCTGTTAATAGCTTAGGTATTAAGAATCAAGACCTATCAGATAGGGGGAGGGGGAGCTGCACAAAATGAGTAGGACCGTAGTTTAAGACAAATCCACCAGGGTATGTGGTAAAGGGGCCCTAGGGTATAAGAAAACTCAGCCTCTTCAGCTGTAGTTGGTCTTAGTATTGTGGCTTCCTGGTTTTCAGCAATTAATCTCAAAAAGGACAGTGCTCTTTCATACCTTACCATTTATGGTTACAGAAAGCTTCGTAACAAGGGAACTAAGTTAGGAGTTTAGCCACAGCAAAGCAAACTCAGAGAAGTACAGGAAAGGAGAAGGAAAAAAAAAAAATCCCTTTCAGCTCTAAGTTCCACTGCTATCGCAAATCTGTCATGTAACAGAAGTTTTTTCATCAGAGAAAGAACCATTTCATCAAAAAAAGTAAGTATATTTCTAAGCCACTGGTTTTCTTTGGGAGCGTGCAATAGCTTTGGGTTTGAGAAGTACAGTGCTCTCGGAAGCAACAGTCTTTCTAAATCTGCAGACCTATGGAAGGCAGGCCAGATAGCCCACATGCTCCAGAAAAGTTGTTCTCTCTTTTGTAATTGGATGTAATCTGATAATTCTCCATATTTATTAGCAAAGATAATAGTAATATTTTCACAAATTAGGAGTCTGCAACCCAAATGAGATCATAGCTTTTATTCATTTTAACGGTAAATAGGCTTTTACTCTTAGGAGTTTCATGGCTTTGGGTGTTCAGTATTCCTTTAGAGGCTGTGCTTGTCTAGCTCTAAGTTAGAGAGGAACTTGAACTCTTTCAGGCTTCACTGAAATCTACTCTTAATTTGATTCATTCTGTGCAGCCCTGTACTACACATAATCCAAAAGAAGCACTCAAGAAAGATTTCAGAACTGCTGAACTGAGCAAGTAACTCTTTTCCTTTTTTAAGAACCACCAGGTTTAAAAGCTAACAGAATTACTCTTAAACAACTGCATAGGTTTTTAAACAAAAAAGCTAACTTCTCTAATTCACTCTAGTGTCACATCAGCTAAAGAATTCATTAATAAAGCAAAATGATACAGCATATTTTGTAAAATAAATGTAGTTGCATCATGTTACACAGTCAAAATATTGCTGCTTCAGTTTTCCAAAACAGCTGCATGAGTACACTGCAGTCTTCTCTGCACATTTCAACTGAGGTTCAGAATCACCCTATTCTGTAAGACACACAGTATTTGTGCTGTCAGATGCACAGAATGCTTTTTAAGTAATCACTTCTTACCATTTGCAATGAACACCACCAGTGTTCCCTGGCCCCAGCAGCCCTGGCAAAGGCAGACTTGTTACCAGCAAGAAATGCATATAAAAGCTAGTGTAGGAAATGGAAGGCGGGGAGAGGGGAAGGAAGTGCCAATGCAAATGTAGTTTTGACTTCAGGCCTGTTGTCCAGGTTGTAAGTGGTGGGGCAGTAGCTAAGAAAAGGATGAGGGCAGGATTGAAACAGAAAGAAAGAAGAATCTAAGCAGTGTTGAAATACTCATGGAAACAGGTAGGCAAGTATGAGTGTTCAAACTAATTCTACTCAGAGACAGTAGTAAATATGTAAGCTGTGCAGCTCTGCCACAGTAGCATAACCAGTACAGAGCTCATATTTACAGATCTAAAAAACTTACAAGTGCCTTCTGGTTCCCCCACAAAGTACTTGGCCAATAAACTGGCAACAAATACTATGCTCCTCTTACTTACCCAGCAAAGCCAGCAATTTTTATGTTGTCCACACAAGGTGTTTTGAGAATAAAACAAGATGACTATCAAGTTGGCACTTGATAGGAGAAAGCAAATGGCTATTTTGTATGCAGAGGCAGTAGGGCCAAAGGGTCCAGGCCTGTTTAAAAACTCATCGCTGCAGAGATATGGATGACTTGCATCACTCTTCTTGGTGTCATGTAGTATTAGCACTTGATGCTCATCCGAAAGCAATACCTAAGTGCTCACTGGAAATTCACCATATGGTGTAGGATAAACCAGCTCAAAAAATTACTAGCTCACTGTTAATATTTATTCCCAACTTAAATTTGAGAAAAGGGTTTAGCACCCTTTCTTCTGCAAGTGAGCAAGATGAATTCATCAGTGCTACTGATGCTGCCATACCCAAGTTAAGAGCAGCCTGGAATAGCTCAAAAGAGAGGTCCCATCCAAACTCACAGAGGTCACAGCACTGGAAACTCTGCAAAAGATGGGGGAGGAGGCGGCAGAGACTTCCTACAGAGTGTCAAACATGTCTACTAATCAAAACAAGGGACTCTATTCCAAACCTGAGCAGATGGCATCCCTAGGATTATCACAAGCAGCTGTCAATGCAGTGATTATACATTGAAATTGCACAGCTAATGTACTGTATAATTTAACTAGACTGAAGCAGATTAGGGAGAGGGAACATTATGAAAAGATTTGGAGCTTATATTTTCCTAATAATTATGGAGGCACCCCACAATCTTCAGTGCAAAAGATACATTTAGATTTGTTCCTGAAGGCCAGACTAAAAACTACATCATACACTTCAACATCTTCCAATTCAAATATGCTCAGAGATTTCCTGTGCCAATCAACTCCTCTGCAGTGCTTCATTTTTCAAAGATTTAATGATTTTGTCAGAGGAAACACCTAATTAGCTCTTTCAATATTCCTCCCAATATACATTGACAGAGCTAGGAGACAAGAAAAGAATTTTTAATCTGAAAAAAAAGTAACTTTTTAAACAATGGGGAAATTCCAAATAAATATGTTTTTCTATATGCATGCAGCATTGCTTTGTCTTGAGAGCCAGAAAATGCAGGATTTGCAGCACAAGAACATAAGAATATTTAAATATGAAAGGAAAAAAAATGCATCTAGGGATTCCTTCAATAACTTGGGTTTTCTCTTAAATTATTCTGCACATGCATGAAATAGTGTTACAGACTTTCCTAGTCTAATAAGTTTTGAAGCATAAAAAAATGCAGCAGGAACTATGTATTTCCGTTTTAGGGACCACATTTACAGCTAAACTGGTGCAGCAACACAACAGTGATGTAAGCACCTCCGATTTACACTGCCTGAAGACCTAGCTGGTTATTTGTTATGTTTATAGAAGCACTCAGTGAGATATTTTTAGATGAATCTTTCTTGTTAACATTCTCTGCATAATTTATATGTCCTTATTCTCTTTGGGGTGGAGCAGACATCTGAACTGGGGGAGCAGAGGCAAACAGCATCACCTAGCAGCCCATGCAGACAACCGGGGTCAGGCAGCCCATCTGGTGTCAGGATGGGGAAGAACACTGCACATCATGGTGGGAAAACCTCTTGGCCACTTGTGAAAATTTCTGATTTACACGTACAAATTCCTTATGTGTCTTAAGGAGGTAGTCTGGCAGTTTGAGATGGTTAGGAAGGATAAGCTTACTGGTACTTCTGCTGCCTATATGGCTGACATTCAAGCAGATTCATGGGGCAATTACATTTATTAATTCTTTGGTTAATAGTCCCACAGTTCTTGTTTTCCATGTAACAAGGGGTCTGATTACCCCACTATTTCTCAGTGTAACTGGGACAGCTATGTAAACATTATAGTTCATCTAAAACTCAAGACATTGACAGCACTAGGCCACTAGAAGTTTTCCACAAGTCATGGTGGCAGTACCAATCTTTCTTTCATTTTCCCACAGAACTAATTAATCATTGTTCCTGTATGCAAGAATTTCTTGCTAACAACTCAGGTTTCCACTTGTCTATCATTAGCTTCCCACTGTGTTATAAGGAACTGCCATTCAAGTACCACATGGTCTCGGGGCCTGTGCTCCAGGACCGATGTTGTTCCTTTATTTCATTTTCCCCTCTGACCAAGCTGCACAATAGGTAAAGGAGAGTCAGTTTAGTGTCAGTTGGTCTTAAGGTGCTATGTTGCACAGTGTTCCAATATTTTAAATATTTTGGAATTCTTTGTTTTTCGAAAATGCTATTTCCATTTTTTCCCCCACAGAGCTAAAAGAAACGACAGAAGTTTCCAAAGAACAGTCAGTACGGACATTTACCCAAGTCTCCTTGCAGGGTGCATGTGCCTCTGTGCACGGTTATACACAAGTATGCAGGCACAGCGTGAGCACGCTGACAGTGCTTGATGCCACATGTTCTATTTATAGCCCCACAGACCAAGAAAAACACAATGCAGCCTTATTTAAGGGCCTTAGCTCACATTCTGTATTAAACTCAAATGCCAGTAAGCAGGTAAAATTTATCTTCTGGCAATTTCCAGCTTAAGATGCTACTTACAATGCCAGTGAATTATACATGATCATCAGAAAAACATTTCCCCTAAAAATGCTGTACACAAAATTCACAGTGGATATCGATGTTTTATTTAAAGTGGAATTAAATATGGAACTGGACAAAATTCAGTATTCCAACAACAACTCCTTTTGTTCCTAGGGACACCTCAGAACAGCCCTTCATTTTGATATCATGTACGAGCAACTTCAAAATATATACTTGAAAAATCCTGTAACTAGCCCCAAGTTATGCTAAACGACCAAAGCTGTTTTACTGTCCGTATACGTCTATATTGTAAATAACACTAACATTCAGGTGTTATAGTCGTCTAAAAACAGTAGCATTTCACTGTTCAAATACTTTTTTCCTTTGATCATTAAACAGTCAAAGTAAAACACGTTTACCAGTGAAAAACAGAACTAATAGGAAAGAAAGTAACATTCAGATTATATTCACATTCTTTCCTCTGAGAGCTGATGGTGTCTTTATCTCATCTTTCACCAAACTCAGTGTTGTCCCCCACCCCCAGTAACACCACAGCTCTGCCAGCCTGGGGCAGCTGGAGACCGTCTACTCATGGTTAACCTGAAGAGCCTATTTGCTAACTTGATATAGTGTAAGAGAAGCATAAGCCAAACTTAAGTCTTGATACTTGCTCCATTGCTTAGCTGAACAGAGGTGGATTTAGGCAAGGACCACACCATCCTGAAGGCCAGCCAGTAAGGATAAATATGAAATAGTTATACACACCTGAAGCTAAAAACCTGAAAATACATCAGCTACTGCACAAAGCTGTGCACTGTTGCCTTGCACATGAGAACAGGACTGAAACCTGTTTCAGCATGTACATAATATATTTTCCCTTTCTCCTTCTGCTCTGCTTTCCTCTCTTCTCCCCCCAAAACCCCACACAAATCTTGCTGGACTTGTCATTTCCCATAACTATGGCTTGTACCATGTTTTCATGAAAAAACAAAACCCCACAAATCTTCAGTTACAGCTGTCAGTGCAACAGATACTGGTGATGGGTTGAACTCTCAGTGGCTGTTATAGCTCATTTACATATTAATCCTATACATCAGTCATAATGATTTAACGGCATATGGATTCACAGCAATTATTTTCAGATTCTCTTTATCAAGCATCAGCAAGATAATTTAAAATGCTATTTGGCAAGGGAGTGGGGGGAATCTGCCTAAGAGTTCCCCTGGTGTTACACCCATACTTCAGAGTTTGCACTGTCCCGCTAGTGCCAGCAGCAGTCCTGACTCCGTGCTTGTGGTAAAATGATAGCAGTTTTAACTGCTGTGTTTTCTAATCCTGTTCCATTAAGTTTGGTGGCATCATACTCCTACTGTCTAGAAAACGCAGCTCTTCTCCACTATTTGATCAGACATCAAGTTTTGAGCATTCCTGAATTGACAAGGCCAAACAACAAACACGCAGAAGTCAGAACCAGGCATCTCAAATGCTAAATTTTTAATTATTTCAGCTCTTTTGAAATAAAATGACATTTCAGACTAATCCAGAAGAAAATGCATCATGTAAAAAGGGTTCTACTGTGGGAAGATTTTCCCTTCACGCAGCCTTTACCAATCCACAACACACTATCTCTTACTTCAGAGAAGCCGCAACATAAAATAGACTGAATTAAGGCTGGGGACAATCAGGCCTTAACAGAACTCTCCCCAAAAGGAATCAGGTTTTCCTACCCCATCTGCTAGCCTCCCCACATGCACAGTTTTTAAAGTACTCTATGGTAAATATCAGAAAGTAAAAAAGGAGTCTACTGATAACAAAAAGCACAGTAACTTTTTTTTAAATTCTAGTTTTTGCAAAAATGGGACTGCTCCTCCATGGGATACATTATATTCCAGAAACTTGTTACACAACTGCAATACCTGTAACCAATCCTAGTCACATTTTCCCTGTCCCTTCTGTATTTTATTTTATACCAGAAAGAGATTGTTCAGATTTCACAACTCTAAATTATGTTGGGAAAAAAGTTGGTGACTGCACAGAAGCGGGGGGAGACAAGAGCCCTGTGCCTGGGACTGGGAATGGTCGCGTGCTCCACGATGATGTACTTCTTCATTGGGATCACCATTGTGCCATTCTACACTAAAAGGTAACAACAGCCATTTGTTTATGAATACAAAGCTATTTCTTTTTCCTGTCTGCATCAAATACAGTTATTAAAACAGTGCCGAAATATATGTTAGTACATTGTACAATAAATAAACAATAAATTCTTATGAGCTCTTCAAGAACGTAAGACAGAATAAAAGAGAAAGAAAAAAGTGAGCCAAGAAGTCATCAGGCATTTACAGGTAAGAAAAAGAAAGAGGGACTGATCATCTTCAGGGCTAGAATGTAAACAGACTAAAACAAAACATTTACTATGAAAACATGTAAAATAAAACCCCACCATGCTTATCAAAGCTTGATAATGGAAAGCTAAGTCTTGCACAAATGAAAAAAAAAAAAAGGTGCTTTTCCATGTGCAGGAGGGTGCGTTTTTTAAATAAAACTATATAAACTTGAGCAACAGAAGTCATGGTAAAATTGTTCAGTCAAGAATCTGTATCTAACTTCCAAATCAACCATCACAAGAAACTAGCACCTTCAAACAGGCCAGTCTACCACAGCAAATGCTGCAGAATACAATGAATGCTGAAGAAGTTACTATTGCCCGCATTTTTATTTCATTTTGCAAGTTCTGCCTCCACACACAAAATCAATTTGCAAAAAACCAAAGTAACAAGATGAAGAGTACAGCTCAGTTTTTCATGCTTGAAGATTTTGATAAAGCAAGTACATGCACCTCATTCTTCTTGCTAAGAGCACCTTTAAGCTCAAAAATGTTTGAAAAACATTATCTTTAAAACAGAGTAATTCACAGTTGTTTTATTTATTTTCCAGCCTCCTGATTCTATTACAAAAGACATTTGCATGTAAAAAGATTAGTGTAAGAACTAGAGCGAGACTATTTCTTTTTTTTTTTTGCCACCAATGTGTACTGCTGTAAGCAAAAGCTTACTATGTTATCAGTAATAAAAGAGTAACTCTTGAGAAACAGGGATAAGTAACAGCAAAAAAATGAACTTTTGCCAGCCAAAATCCTGCTACTTATTCATGCAAAAGGTCCATGTAATAAAGAAAAGGAGAAGGCGGGGAAAACATGGGAACTCATCTGAGTTCTGAGGATTACTGAATGAAATTAGTCAAAATATTTCTGAGACATCAAGTGTACTGCACTTCCAAATACTTACTACCAAACATTAAAATCCATAGCAATTTTTGTTTCTTGAATAACACAGCTGATTACAGACGGGTTTAGAATCTAACTTCAAACCACAGAATGTGTAACAAACAACAGCAACAACAACAAAAAAATACTTTGCTGCACTGCTTTGCTACGGCAGCCCTTCTTCAGGTGCAGCCATTGATGAGGGTGGGCAAAGTTCACCACACCGGCATCAAGCAGCCATGAACTCCACCCATGCCACCATTTAGAGCTGGCACACACAGATGCATCTCCAGCACGCGACTCATAACAGATGTTGCTAACACTTAAAAGCGGTACCTTTTGTTTTGGTTTTGTAGTGTCTGGACAACAGAAACTATGTGCAAGGTACTCAAAGCCAACATCATGGACAAAGTTCTCTGCCCAAACAGCAAAGGCTCAGAGGATGAGGATATCTTTCCTTATCCCTGTCTACAGGTGTGGGTTAATCTGACAGCCTCAGGACAAGAGGTTATGCTGTATCAGACTGAAGATACACTGGAAAGGAATCCTAAGGTACTTGCAACACAGATTGAATAATCACTGTCTGTTGTTATCTAGCTAGCACCTTTGAGGAGAAAGGGTGATTGTTTTTAAACCAAGCAACAGAGTAAGAGTTGGCATTGTTCATCTTTTACATGTTGATGTCTGTGCTTAGACCAAGGCATTTTTAAAATATTCCAGAAATTACACAGTTCTGGATTTTGTTTTAAACATTACGTCAAACATTAAGTTAATACTTGTTAAGGAATTATATCAACTAAGCATGAATATTTAACATTTATGAACATTTAAAAATACGTAAGTCTCCGAGTTGAAGACCAATAGTAAGAAATAGTTGATAAACTGTGGTTTGCTCAGTTGCTTGTTAAGTTATCTCAGGAGAGACCCAAAGTTAAAAACTGTCCAAAGCAAGAGCACAAATCCCAATTTTACTTTCATTTTTGGTGTGTGATATGAAGCAGGGAACAAACAAAGCAGAGAAAGGGGGAATGAGGGTGCTGTTGGGAACATGATGCATATGTTAGATAGAAGAGAAACAAATCAGTTATTTTGGAAGATGACCACCCAGAAAACTTATTTGTCTTTGGTTCGGTCTGCAACAGTTTCTGGCCAGCATGGCAGCAGAAACCTGGACTCACAGAGAAGGCAGTGGCACTGTAGGAAGCACCTGTTTAATGCAGAGATGCTGGGTATGGTGGTAGAGGTACCTTGGTCAGTTGTACCTTGGATGTCTTCCCCAGAGGATGACTGCAGACCACAGATGGGACAGAAATGTGGCTGCACAGTATTCATTTGGCTTTAGAGGTGTGTGAAAGATTAGGGAAGGGGAAAAAGTAGGTTGTTATCCTTTTGTTCCTGCCATTGTTTCTGCTTGGGAATCAGCAAAAAGTTCAATATTTTTAGGCTTGCTCCCCCACAACCAGAAGTGCTCCTATAGGTACACTGTCCCAGGGAAGGTCAGGTTCAGTTCAATTCCAAAACCACAAGTATTTCAGAGGCCTTATTCCAACTCAACACTCTCTAAGGGGACATAAAGTGAAATTCAGATCTTGGATGCCCAAGACTGAAGCACCTTCAGAATCCAAACCAAACATGCTCAGACTACAAGTGCTCATCTTCTTAAAGAAATTATATAGATCAGCGTTTCACACAGTGCAAACCTGATAGCATAAAACACTTTGGCTGAAGGGAATTTTGCTAGCCAATACCTATCTATATAGTGACTGTCTCAGGGAAAGCTACATACAATGAAGTAGCAAAGCAGAAATTATCCACTGTAGACTGAAACAAGAGTCTCATTCACTGCAAGAGGAGGTGATTTGCTGATTTCCTACCTACTGTTTGCATTACTGCAAGTATTAGCCTTCAGGTCAGGAACCATCCCCTTTCTGCCTTGGCCAGTTTCCAGCTTAAGATACCTAGGCATTATCATGTATGCAAAATAATATTGTAGAAAAGAAACTGTTATCAGCAACAACAACAACAACGAGTGCTTTAAAGTCTAATAGTATTTCCACTGAAGACTAAATAACTTTGCATTATTACTTCAGGTCAAAATAGTTCTGTGTTATGAGGACAAGTGGGAAGCCTCCAACAGCCATGCTTTCCTCTTATTTTTCTGCTAGTTATAATCAGATGTGCACAGTGAAGCAACTTCTTTTTCCTGCACACCGACAAGCCAGTTGTGAATTTCTGTACAACTAACACATTTCTGCTGTGCTGGTGCCTAGAAGCTCTGTTAGGAATCCAAGCTTGGCACTGTAATAATAAGGTCAGTCTCAAAGACTGCATTTTATTTTGAGCACTTATGTATTATTGGTTTCCAACAACATTACTCCAATCTGTAAATATGCAGATTGGGGGCATAGACACACTGACAGAAACAGGAAAGCATGGCAAACGGATTGTGGACATAAGGAAACCAAGGCAATCTCCAGGGATGCTACCCAAACTACGGAAGTTTTTGTCAGTACTAGCATGTTTGTTTTATTCAATCTGACTTAACTACAAACTTTGTATCAGAGTATCCATTATAATGAATCTCCTTGATTTTTTTATTCCAGTGTTCATACGTCCCAGGCAAGTCAGAGAACTCTAAAGAAGCTAAAGCACGAATAGAAACAATTGCAAGCAATTTCAAAAAATACCAGACTTTCCCATGCTACTACGACCCAGGAGGAACACAGACCAATGTCATTTTAAGCAGACTTTATCCCCCGAAAGGCCTCCTCTTTGCTTTCCTTTGGCCTACACTCATGTTTACTGGTGGATGTCTGATTATTGTTCTGGTAAAAATTAGTCAGTATGTTTCCGTTCTTTCTGCTCGGCAGTAGAAAATAAGTATCTGTCTAACCTAGATTGTTGCAAGATATTAAAGTGCCTTTGTTCTGACTGTCTTTATCTGCATTTTGTGACTTTTAATATACCAGGTGTGAATCTAAGGGCAGGCATTCCAGAAAATTGAATGGCACCCACTATGGATGGCAATCCATTACATGAGGACAAAATATACAGTTGATTCTCAGGAATGCCTGAAAATACCTCGTAAGAACACAGACTGAGTTACTATCTATTGTTTCCTTGGGCTTTCTGAGGTACAGTTGCTTTACAGAGCTACAATTCAAGTTTACTGCTAAGCTCTTGTTCCATATTTTAGACAGGGTCCTAATTTTCTGTCTGGTTGAGACCAGTTGCTGCCAGAACCATATACATCATTACTGGCAGACACAACCTTTAAATACTTCATTAACAGTACAGTATGTATTCATGGCATACTCGTCTGTCAAGAAAAGAAGTTTTTTTATGGTCCAAAGAGGTATTAGTTATCATGGATCTCTCTGCTTTTGGGAAAGGGGAGGGGGAAAACCACTCAAAACCAAAATACACTCACACAGATATTACAAAGTTTGTACTCTAAACATCTAACACCAATTGTATATAATGAAATATATGCATAAAACACAGGGTACGGTAAAGAAACTTATATTAGAAGTAAGTTTTGTATTTAACTCAAATCTTAGCCTTGTTTTACTTGCAAACAAGTATACTAAAGAAAGGCTACCTCCCTGCTATTTGCATATATTGTAAAATGTCAAGGAACAGAAGTCATGATATAAAGAGCATGATTATGTAGTAGAAAACATCCACGATGTCTTACTAAATACAGTAATCTAACATAACCACAGAAGTTTGCATGCTTAGCACAAAGGTATTTCACAATAGAGACATGTTTGTTTCTAGCACCAAGAGTGTTAGGAAAGCTCTGATGCACATATAGACACATTTTCGATTGTCTGAAAAGAACTCTGTTTCTCAGCCAATTTGCAAATTGCTACTGGACACAGGAGGAACACAAGATACTCCTGCATGCTGTATTTGACTGGTACTTGGCACACAACTAGTACAAGCTTTTTCATCAAACAGCTGATGAACCACTTAGTAGCTATCATTCACAGGAAAATTTCAGGGCTTAGACACAAATTTAAATTCATTAAACTGTAGTGGAAAAAAGTTATTCTCATTAATGTGCTATAATTCTCTACTGTTTATTGTAAGAAAGAGGAAGGCTGAAATATTAACCTGTTTATGTGCATTTTCCAACATTACTAATGGAATAGTGTCAGAGTTTGCTTTTCATCACGATCAGCAAATTGAAATTAAACCAAGATAGTACAAAATAGCAGTTATTAACATCATTAACGCTTGTTCAACATGCAAAATCTAGATGTTATCTATTAGAAATCTACAAGAGGAAAAAGACCTGCTCTAGTGCTTAAGATTCAGACAGTGTAAGTGGGCCTGTTAAAAGTAAAAAAAAGGCAAAACCCCCAAAATAAATATAGGAGGAGAAAGGAGATAAGTATTTACATCTTTATAGAACACCTTCATGAAAGGCATCTGAAACTGTGTGTATATATGATTCTAATCTTTCTCATTCAGGAAAATGAAAGTGCAGCAGGCACAAGTACAGGCCTTTTGGATGACCAAAAGCATTTGCCAATGGCATGGGAAGAGGAAGAGATACTGTTCTGTTAGTTCACCAAAAGCTGAGGGAAGAGTACGGTAAATGCTTAAAAATATAGTCATCAGACAGGGAGGATACCTGTTGAAGCTAATGAACTGTACTGGTACCAAAGGAGATCAACAAGCTAGCTGTAAATAGACCAGTTTATGTAATAGGCTCTTTCAAAGTTTTACTCCAAATTTTATGTTTCAGGAGTTTAAAAAGAGTCTCCAGTTTGCAAACTAGAACTTGCTCATGACTACTTTACACTCAGTCCAGCACATTAGCACCCTCGCCACCTTGCTCCCCTCTCAGCTCAGCGGAAATGAATGAAGGTTGGATGTTGCTATTCCTTCTAGTGGTAGTCCCCATTGCCCCACTTACTCATGAGTCAGTAACTTATCTCTGAAGAGCAGAAGCTCTTGATCTTGCTGAGCTCAGAACTCAGCATAAAGCATGAGGACCAGGAGCTCCTGCTTCCAGCTTCTAACTCCCACCCTGGCTTCTGAGACCACCCCCTAAAGCCACATCCTCCTCACCTCCCTGCTCATAGTTATCCCTGATACCAGTAGATGAAGATTTATTCAGAGTACAAGCTGTCTCTCCAGATTTACCTCTACCAAAAATAAAGCCAGTTGATTTTAGATGAAAACAGTTATTTCCCTCCAACATCTACACATTGCAAGTACATGAAGAAAAACCATACACAAATTTTGTTCTCCAATAAAGTAATATTTCCTATTTGGGCAGGAGATATTCCAAGTGAAAACAGCTGGTGTAGAGAAAAAAAAAACACAGAAAAAGTTTGGAAACACCATTGTTTTGGACTCTCGCCAAACAGCTTCCTCTCTTGCCCAAATGAAACAGAGGATTTAAATGCAAAAAGCCAAGTATTCTAATGTAGAAAACAAACACTAAATGTACAAGCACCACAGAACTCCGTTCTTGTTTTTCAATCATGCTTTGGCCATGTATACAGTGCTGGCTATTTTCTACATTTCTGAGAATTTAAAATCATAGATACTCTTTTTTCTTCACACTTTCTCTTAAAGTCTGAACTAAGTGTTTTAGCAGTGTGCCAGGTTGCTGAATTACTCTTGAGCTTTTGTAAACATTTTTCTATTCTTTTTCCATCTGCAAAAGTTATAATTCACTAGAGAATGAAGTTTTAGTAACAGCCTCTATGCTTCTTACAGCAGCACAAAAGGAAGCCACATAGCCTTTAGGGGTTTTTATATGGTTGGGATTTTTTTAATATTACTGGATTATACCATCAAGTCTACAATAAATCTGATAAATAAAATGCTATTTTTCTGAGATCCAGCAAAACGCTTCCTATGAGAAGTGCTTCAATACAAGCAGTGGCCATTGTAGTGACAGATGTACACAACTCACTTTCTCAAGGCAGAGGAGATGATCAAGGTATATATTGGAGCATTAAAACTCCTGCCAGGGGAAGAGAAGTGGCAGTACCAGCAGCTGGAGATGAAATTCATACCTGAAATCTGTTTGACTATACATAGCTTACACCAACATTGATGCTTAGACTACAGTAATAGTGCTTGAGTCGACTGGAACATGCAAGGAACACAGGAAGAATGGGAATAGATTTTAGACCCTGATGAATACTTCAGTTGTGCAGGCCCTTTATATGTCTATATGAATAGTATTGTTCTGCTGAAACTGTTAGAACTCCTATTTTTCAAGTGCTGGGCACAGACTCTTAGGAGTAGTTTTTCTTCTTGATGCCAAATAAGGTTTGGACATGGTGATTCTACTGTTGGAAGATGGAAAAGAACAACAGCTCCACCACTATACTTGAAGGAATTAGCATTTCTCCTAGGGAAAAAAAACCCAAAACAACAAACAACCAATTGCAAAAGGTTGTAAACTGAAGCTTATGCAATAAATGGAAAACTGTTTTTCTGGATTATGTAGATTCAGCTTTCAACCGCTATTAATAAGATCACCTTTCTCCAACTTCGATGAGGTAGCAACAATGGCAGCTTAAGAGGAACCTATGGGATACTGAATTGCCAAGAAGGCACCTCTGAGTCACCAGCATGTTCTTAATGTACATAAACAATAGCATGTACCTTCTGGCTACCTCTGACAATTTTGATTTAAGATGTAGCAGTCCGGGCAAGTTCCCACTGACTGGAAAAGGGGAAACATAACCCCCATTTTTAAAAAGGGGAAAAAAGGAAGACGCAGGGAACTACAGGCCAGTCAGTCTCACCTCCGTGACCAACAAGATAATGGAGCACACCCTCCTGAAAACTATGCTAAGGCACCTGGAAAACAAGGAGGTGATTGGTGACAGCCAACATGGCTTCACTAAGGGCAAATTGTGCCTGACAAATTTGGTGGCCTTTTACAACAGGGTTACAGCATTGGTGGATTAGGGAAGAGCAACTGACATCATCTACCTGGACTTGTGCAGAGCATTTGACACTGTCCCGCATGGCATCCTTGTCTCTAAATTGGAAAGACATGGATATGACAGATGAACCACTCAGTGGATAAGGAATTGTCTGAATGGTCACACTCAAAAGTTTTGTGGTCAACAGCTCAATGTCTGAGTGGAGACCAGTGACGAGTGGCATTCCTCAGTGGTATTGGGACTGCCACTGTTCAACACCTTTGTCAGCAACATGGACAGTGGGATTGAGTGCACCCTCAGCAAGTTTGCTGACAACACCAAGCTGTGTGGTGCTTTTGACACGCTGGAGGGAAGGGATGCCATCCAGAGGGACCTTGATAGGCTTGAGAGGTGGGCCTGTGTGAAGCTCATAAAGTTCAACAAGGCCAAGTGCAAGGTCCTGCACATGGGTCGGGGCAACTCCAAGCACAAATATGGGCTCGACAATGAGTGGACTGAGAGCAGCCCTGAGAAGAAGGGCTTGGGGGTGTTGGTTGACAAGAAGCTCAACATGACCCGGCAATGTACATTTGCAGCCCAGAAAGCCAACCCTATCCTGGGCTGCATCAGAGGAAGTGTGGCCAGCAGGTCAAGGGAGGTGATTCTCCTGTTCTTCTCTGCCCTTGTGAGACCCCACCTGGAGTACTCTGTTCAGCTCTGGGGGCCCCCAACATAAGAAGGACATGGACCTGTTGGAGCAAGGCCAGAGGAGGGCCACGAAGATGATCAGAGGGCTGGAGCACCTCTCCTGTGAAGACAGGCTGAGAGAGTTGGGGTTGTTCAGCCTGGAGAAGAGAGGGCTCCGGGGAGACTTTATAGCAGCCTTCCAGTACCTAAAGGGGCACCTACAATAAAGCTGGAGAGGGATTTTTTACAAGGGTATGTAGTGATAAGAAGGGATAACGGCTTTAAACTGCAAGAGTGTAGATTTAGGTTAGATGTAAGTAAGAAGTTCCTTACTATGAGGGTGGTGAGCCACTGGGACAGGTTGCCCAGAGAAGCTGTGGATGCCCCATCCCGGGAAGCGTTCAAGGCCAGGTTGGATGGGCTTTGAGCAACCTGGTCTAGTGGAACATGTCCCTAACCCATGGCAGGGGGGTTGGAACTAGATGATCTTTGAGGTCCCTTCCAACCCAAACCATTCTACGATTGTATGATCCTGCTAACTGGTGCTATTTTTATTACCTGATCCTCAAAGCAGCAACAGGGCAGTTAATATAGAAAAGACTCTGGTTCCCAAAGATTCCTCACTCATTGCATAAGCCCACTGCACTTGACAACAAAATACCTTCCAACTGAGTAACTGGTACTTTGTTCTTAGTTTTTGGTTGGGGGGCGGGGGGGGGGGGTAGTGTTTGTTTATTTTTAATACGGAAACGAGGAAAACCTTAACGAAACCAATTTGGGGTCTCTAGACTATTGACTATTCAGAAGCTACACAAACCAATTCAGATATTTTACTTTTGGCAATTTCCATAACAGAAAAAATAGCATTTAGGGTTAACTGGATGGCTCCAAATTTACAAGCTGGCTTGAAGTTGGAAAAGATTTTAATACAGGAAAAATTGTAAGTTTTGATTGGAGGTGGTTGTCCTTCATTCACAATAAAAGGGTTGGTGGCTGGCACAAAGGGTGTAGGCCAGCCATACGAACCCCATGTAAGAAACAAGTCTGGTGTATAAGCACTTAGCTGTTCTTGGCCAGAAGACAACATCGGGAATCACTTCGGAAGTTCCTCAGAAGCTTGAGGGCACAAGGGGAACATCAGAGGATCTGCAAAACAAACTGTAGTTTTCTTTTTCCCCCATAAAGTATTTGTAAACAGTAAAAATGCTAGGAATGCAGGTAGGTTTTTTTGTTGTTTAGTTCTCCTGGAGCAAGTTTTCTTTTACTCTGCTGCTACAAGACTTAAGTGTCAGCTTTGATAAATATAAGTTATATTGGGGAGCAGCAATATTAGATGTTTTTCTCATTGTTGACCCCTATTCTCCACACTCTCAAGAGTGGTAACAGAAAGGAAAAAGATAGCAAAGATCAGACAGAGGTGGCTATACTCAACTTCCACGTAAAACAGTCAGTGAAATACAGATTAAAGAAAGCATCTATTTATTATTATGCTCCACGAGAAGGAATAGCAATGAAAAAAACACCTTGTCAAAGTTGAAGGACTGACAAGCTTTTCTTTCAAAACTTCCTAAAAATACCTATGACTCAAATAAATACAAGTAGCCTCATTACACTCTATGCTTCTTTTCCTAGAAGTGTTACTGTAAGTCAGTACTTCAGAAACTCTCTCAGACTCAATTTTGGAGTTTTAGAAAGCAGGCATTCTTTATTGCAGTGCTGGATGCATGGGGGATCATTCCGCCTATTCTGCATACCAATTCTTTCAACAGTTGAGATAATATACAAAATGGATATACGTATTCATGATTTTTCCTGGAAATAATTAACATATTCATCTGAATTCCAGGAACTCATTAATATATGTAAATGTCCTTGGCGCAGGTGCACTTGAGATCTTTGGTGGTCTTCAGGGGTCCTCTGGTGGTCTTTGATAGTCTTCCTCACTTTTCCGCTAGTTGACCCTTTTCTAGCGATTCTGCGCAGGGGGACACTTTACATGTTTGATACAACTTATCCTAAAGAATGTTTGTTAGTAACTCTACTATCTATCTTTTCTTGATTTACATTCTTTTATCACAAACCATATTGACACTCTAAGCTAAGTTATCTGAAAAGGGCCTAAGGTCTCTATCTTTTCAGGTAATTTGCAAGGTTGGCCAGAAGTAATTTTCTCTTATATCGTATACATTTTGCAACATACAGGATTTATTATCCACCACTAGTCAGTATAACAAAGCCACTGCATTCTTTTCTTAACACAAGATGTAAAACATCTTGTATCAGAAGTGTCATATGACATTTGCACAGAAATTAAGCTGTCATATGGGTAAAAACACTCACACACTGCCATACTCAAACCAACACAGTAATGTTCCCTTTTTCATTTGATCACATACCTCTGTCTATAATAAATCCAAAAATCTCATGTTATCTTTGCTAGATACGCGTTACTGTAATCGCCTTATATAGGAAAACCAACTTTTTTATGTACTCTCTACTTCTTACCTCTTATAATTCCAGGCAGATTTTCAGAAAGTCTCAGCATGCTAAACAAGTTATTCTGCATTCAGCACCAAGAGCAAGTAAGGACAGCACCTGAAAATACTTCAACTTCAGCAAAAAGATAACACAAAATTAATATTACAGATTGGGGGCGGAGGGGAGGGACAGGGGAGAGAGTTGTTTGTGAGGCTCCATCTCTTCAGTAAAGTATTTGTACCACACCTGGAACAAGACAAACTGAAGTAAATTTAGTCACTTTAGTAAATTTAGGACTGTTTAGTCCAATCAAACTCAAGGCCATTCTTATATAAACTCTTTGAATAGTCTTTAAATAATTTTATTCATATGCTTTAAAGGCTAACGAGACAGTACAATGTATTAAAGAGGTGTTTCCAAAAAAAGCTCAAAGCTAGAGGTTGAGCAAAAGAATCATGTTTGATCACCTACTGGTTTATAGTTTGCTAAAGCTCTACATAATTTTCTCTCTACTGGAACATTACAAATAAGCATGTCCAATGTTTTGAAAAATAAATAAATAAAGAAATCTTGACTTCTTTTTAGACACTACTCTTGATAATTACGTGACCCCCTAAGTCAACAGGGCTGTCAGCCTCAGCAGCCTGAAACCATAAAACCAGACTTTAAGCTGAGTCTACAGAAAATAATTACCACCTCTTGGCTCATGAAATAGTGGCAATGAACAAATGCCTCCAATTAGTTATTCTTATGATATGTAGATTGATAGAAAGATGATGATTGAACAGGCCACAAACTGAATTACCCTCTGATATGTGGGGAGGAAATCCCCACAACCATGACTGAATCTTGAATACCCAGAATAAAGTGAAGACTGTGCCTACTGCAGCCTATAAAATACACAGCTAGGATGAAACAGATAAACAATGTAAGTAAATAAACTATCTGGCCTGTCTAGAGTTTTGGCACCGCAGTTTTTGCCATTACTGCACTTTTTTCTTTTTTTTTAAAGAATATATTAAACTTGTTACATAGAGGTACTGTTGTCTGAGTAAATGTTTGCTGCCTTTACTTAAATATACTGTCATTTTTTCCTGTGATCCTGAAACCAGTGACAGGAGTAGGGGAACCAACATCCTTTTATCCATACCTGTCATCGCTTAGAAAACCAGGGAGTTACAAGTGCAAAACCTAGATACCTGGCTAACCAAGGGAGACTTGAACTCCGAAAGGTGAGAGAGAATTAATGTGATTAACTACTGACACAGAAATCACAGCAACAGCTGGACAAGATTACTCTTTCTCCAGCTCTGACCTTATCACATAAAACTTTTTGCCTTGGACTTCACATGAAAGAATAGCTAGCCCATTAAAGGAATACTTGCATGGTTGTTTTGGAGGGTTTTGGTTTGTTTTTTTAGCCTTCCACAAATGCACATTTATCAGACAGATTGTGACAACAAAAATGAAACCTGTATGATAAATTCTGTATCAAGCAATTCATTCAAAATACAGCACTGGGGCAGCTGCATAAAGATATACATTAACAGAAGCTTTAAAACAGCTTATAAAAGTTTTAGTCTGCCTTTCCACAGATAAAAATTTGAAAAGTTTCCATTGTTCCTTTTATAGCTACTGATGTTCCCGTCTATAGCCACTGAAATGGTTCTTCATGCCTCACTAGTGGTTCTTCATGCCTCACTAGTGGACAGGAAATAATTCATTGCCTTCTTAACTGCTTTCAGTAGAGCAATGAAATAGCACCAATGAATAGAACTTTTAAAGGTGTTAAAATATGGTACAATCAATCAAATTACCTGAACTTGAATTATGTATCATTTAGTCTTCAGAAGTAGCATGTTAATGTGGAGACTCAACACACTACAAGCAAATTCAAATACAACCCCACACCTCAAGAAAAGAATTTGTGGTTCTTTACAGTCAGGTAAAAGCACTACCTATTGTTTGATTCTTGCCCAAAAAACTCCATACAAGCAAATAATTTAAACTGGAAGAATCAAGTCATCCTGGCAGGACTGAGGTTATAGACCTATGCTGTCGTGCCCTGCCTGCATCCATAGAACATTCTCACCTTCCCAATATTCTTGCAATGTACTTTGGGGCAGATTATCTGGCCTGAGAACAAGACAAAATTGCCCAACCAACTGTAATGGTTCCTGGCAATCTCTATTCTGTAAAGTTGTAACAGTGCTGCACTCAGGAGTCTTTTCCAGAGCAGGAGAATACGCTGTCAATCTTCCTCAAGTAAACACTCAGTGCAAGCTTCGGAACTGATTTATACAAGGTGGCTTTATTCCCCTCAAAATGGCCTAGGGATCACTTGTGCATTTTCTGAATGAATACAGTTCTTTAAGCGTGCCCTACTGCCTGCGCTTTAAGCACAGGACCTCTTGGCTTTGGTCTTAGTGTAGCAATGTGTATTAAAAGATTGGGTCTGCAATGGAGATGAGAAAAGCGAAGTGAATTTTTTGCTCAGATGTGAGCCACATATGGAAGCTGTTCAACGCTGTGGCTCAGCCTGCAGCATTCTGAGCACCAGCTCAGGAAAAGCCTTCCCTTTTACAACACAGTGATGAGAATTAAGCATCAACTGTGCCGTTACTGCTGATTTCAGC
Source organism: Buteo buteo (assembly GCF_964188355.1). Taxonomy (NCBI): domain Eukaryota; kingdom Metazoa; phylum Chordata; class Aves; order Accipitriformes; family Accipitridae; genus Buteo; species Buteo buteo. The sequence continues at coordinate 18,361,512 of NC_134194.1, read as the reverse complement.
AGAAGCGTCAAGCATTTAGTTGACTCATATCTGACTCCTTGACTCAGTGGCAGTTTCAGCCCAGGGCTGCTGAGTGACACCTCATTTTTACCACAGGTCAAGAAGGCATTGAATGCAAACGATCAAATTCCAGCCTTTGTCACATCTGCCTCCCAGAAGTCATGTACTAAACTGGGTTCAGAAAAAATCACAAAACTATTTGGTCTTTTTAATAGCTAAAACATCAGTCACTTTTCCAGGGCATTTAAATATGCACTATATAACTAGCAATAGAGAAACCTGCAAATAGAAGGGAGATTACAGAGAGAGATACAGACTACGCTGAACTGGTGAGGCAGACCAAAGCTGGTAACAGAATTTATGGCAATGGAGTCAAGAAACTGTTGGGATAATATCACACTATTAGTCTCATAAATGAGGCTTAATTTAAGAGGATAAAACCCAGATGCTTCACCAGTAGATGATACTACAGTATAAACGAATTAATGTAAAGAGAATTAGTAACATGTTGAGTTATGGACTGTGTTCAGCTGAAAAAGCAAAAACATGAATTTGTTTCAGAATGACAGTTATCAAGTTTGCTTAAAGCTATTTAAAAATCCTGAATATTTCAGTTAGTACTAAAGAATAGCTAAAATGCATTTAATGTCAGCAAACATACAACACCTGCATGACAAACCTGTTTTGTTTTGTTGTTTAAACAACACTGTGCCTAAGAGCCAGCTGCTTTCAAAAGCATCAAAATATTTTGCCTGGAATAAAGAGCACATGAGCACCGTGGAGGTTCTGGAAATCTTCAAGAGAAACAGAAGAACCATAGTTCTGACTGTAAAGGTCATGCAACACCTTCACCAATACACTCCCGTCTCAGAAATGTGCTCTGTCATGGATGAAATAAACTATTGCACAAATCTGTAAAAATGGAGGAGCCAAATACGCGAATAAGAGATAGAAAAGCCTTTAAAAAAAAAAAAGAACAGAAAACCCCAACTGAACAAAAGAAGCCCCCTACTATTGGTATTTGTAGGTGAATGTTTCAGGACTGGACAATTCAGGAGAGTTTAAAGCAAACTGGGGGACTGGGGGTTTTTGATGGTGGTGGTGGTTGTTTTGTTTTGTTTTTAAAGGGGGGGACGGGGACACACACCTTTCAGGCAAGGTGAGTCATAAAAATATGTTTCTCTTGTCACATAATAGACATTTCCAGTCACATGTTGTGGAAGAAATCAGCAGGCCACTGGGACGACTGACACAGCCACAACCTGCTCCTTGAGCAAGCCACAGCTGATCACAGGCTGTAGGCTGGGTACCCTACACACAAGAGGATCGCAATTCCAGATTGTACCATGTAAACACGCTTGTCAGCATGGGACACCTAATAACTGAAGCTCCCACAGTCCCCAGCCATTTAAAAAAATTCCTAATAAATGAGGAGCTCCTGTAGTCTGACAGCCTCTTTAAAAGTTCAATGAATGGATCAATACAGGAAGTCTGATGCCCAGCTGGTTCTTCAGTGGAAAGCAAGATTTTTTTAAGAGTTATGTATAAAAACCTGCAGTGGCTGTTTTGAAGCAAGATTAAAAACATGCTTGTTCCATTATTTTATATTCTGAAAATCAGCACTGTTTAATTTCATGTTTGCACAGAATTTATCTACATGGAAATGCAGCAAGTCACCCGTTCAGCTGACATTTAAAGTCTCCCTGACGGTGCTGAGAGCAAGTATTTTATACAGCTTTAAAATATCAAGACTCTACAGAAAGGTAGTATAAAAAAAAAAATTTTTTCAAGACTCAGACGGATGACACTTCAGGATCTCAAATCATAGCAACGTACAGGAATATAATTATGCCTATTAAGATTAGAAAAATTGTTTCTCAGAGGATAAAAATGAATTCAAAACAAGAAGTATCAACAGATAAAGTGTAATTCTGTTGCCTGTCTTCTCAACTAAACCTAATTCCATGTCAAAAGCAGACAATGGCACCTGATTGCAATAGTCAGAAATATGAATTCAGAAATTAAGAATTTATCCAACTGCGAAAAATGAAGGTACAAATCCCAGCTGTAAGAATTAATATCTGCTTTTTCCAGCATTCAAGAGCTAAGTGACTAAAAGACATGCAATTAATTCAATGAGACTATTCCCATGTGTCTCACTGTGGATGAAAGAAACAATTCCGTACAGGAGACCAGTAGCATTTAGCAGTCTACATCTGCCTTATATGTCCTAGTAGCTGGAGATACAAGTAGGAGCAGTGCCCATCTAAGTTGCTACTGCAGAAGGATTGTGCTTTCACCCAAGTCTTACCCATGGGGAACTATACTGTAACACTATCTAGAAGCAAGTTTGCAACAGGATGAGAACAGCTCAAAAACAGAACAAGAGATTTACTTTGCTGGAAGCAGCACAGCTTAGGGGAAAAAAAACCAACAACAAAACAAACAACAAGAAAACAAAACAAAACACCCTCCCACCCCAAGCAAACACAAAAAACAACAGCAAATCCAAAAACTTCCTAAAACCAAAAAGATAAACCCACCAGACACCTCACCAGATGCTCCATGTAATCACTGACAAGCTGGGGACAAGGAAAGGTTAGGAAAAGGATGAAAAATGTGAGAGTAAAATTATCACTAGTAAACTAATGAGATAAAAGCACTTTGGAAAGCTAGTTGTAAGAGCTCAAACATCACCAACAGAAGGAAAAACAATCTCTAACCTCCCTCCTGGAATACTACTAATTTTTGTATGATACTGAATATTAACGCTTATTCTATAAAGTTGTACAGAGCTGTCATAATCCTAATCCCAATTTCTGTCAATTTACCTCACCAACTGTAAAAAAAGCAGAGTCCCTAGCTGCATACACCTAACCAGAGCAATATATCACCAGATTCAGCTGATAGTAGATCTGGGTGACATATTTAAATGTTTTTTTTAAAATGAACTTTTAACAGCAATTTCAACTATATGATATTTCCTTACTTTGGTTATAAAATGTTAGGTACCGTAGTTTCAAAACAAAACCTAATAAAGCAGCACTGCATCTCCTGTTTCCAACATTCCCACTAGGAAAGTTTTGCTTATGAAAGCACAAGCGGGGGTTTGTTTTCTTGGGGGTTTTTGCATGCTTGATTTTTGACAAAACAAAGCTGACTACCTTGGGAGGGGTGTATTGTTTTTAGGGTAGGCAGCAAATGGTGAAGAGGAAATAATTTCAAAATTGGCTCATCTCTCAAACAGTTGGGCTTTTTTTCCACAATTTATTCTATTATCTTTCTGTTCAGGAAAGTTAGGCTGGTTGGCCTCTACGCTCTCTTTTCCCCACACCATGTTACAGATACCACTCCTCCCAAATTTCCTATTCTCAGAAATAAATTCTAACAGCTAAAAGATTGCACAGATTTAGCCCTCAATAGCAATTTTTATCAGGCAATATGAACTCAATCATGTCTGACTTAAATATTTTTTAGCCATTGTTCCCATCTGTGCTTTTCTTTCCTTGTGGCAATTAATTGTGTGAAACAAGAAGTCACATAAACTGTTTTTTGAAGGTTAAAGGAAGAATCAGCCATTACTTCAGCCCTGAGCCACTCAGCACTCATGATCCTTGTCTGTTGTCTTTCTCATTTCCAGTGTATTTTTAGAATCTTTTATTGTCATCTCAAGTCCCTTGCCATTTTTAATAACTCATTTTGCACCTTGGCCTTTCTGCTCTTACCCAACATGCTTCCGCTATTTCAGCTGTATTAGTCTCTTACAGTGCTTATCTTCCTGTACAATGAGGATCACTGCCTGCCCTTTCCAGCAGTGACCAGCTTTCTTAATATTATCTTCCCAGATACATATCAGCTTCCCACGTCTTCTGAACTCTCTTTTTTGAAGCCCATTATTCTCATACTTCTACTACTCTCCTTTCTTCATGTAGGACTGTGAAACCTGTCATTTAACAAATGCCTTAACACTGCCACCCTCCCTTAGTCCATCCTAAAATCATGCAGTTCTGAACAAGGAAAAATAATAAAATTTCATTTATTAGTAAATTCTTTAACTTTACCTGCATCCAGAATTATCTATTGTACTGTTATTGATCAATATGTATAATATGATTGAAATAACCAGGGAGCTGCTAAAATCCTGTGTACAGCCCCCATCAGTTAATATTTAAAATAGGGAAACAATAACTAGACATGATTTAGGGCTTAGGAACTAACTATTAGACAACGGGGCTTTATGTTTATATGTCAGAAAAGGTTAATAGCTTGTGGTCTGGTCAATAAACCTTGAAGAACCGCTTGGAACTGCCAAGATTAGGGAAGAAGTAGGTAAAAGGTAATTCCTACAGAGGGAGATTGCGACCACCAACTCATTGACCACCTACTTAAATGATACCACCTACTCAAAAGAAGACAATGAAGGAAGAAGACAGAGTCTGCACACTAAGTTACATGAGGAGCGAAGAAGAAAGAACCAATTTTTAAGGGAAATAATAATGAATATGTATTAGTTAAGTGTATAAATGTGAGAATTTTTAAGACACGCACCCATTCACGCGCATGAATGAAATTAATTTGAAAATACCTCGACACTGTGTGTTATTGGCTTGCACACCAGGTAAACGAATCAGCTTTTAGGACAACAGTACCATAATATTAAATCCACTGCCTGACTGATATAAAGAGCTATTTATTACCCTTAATATGTTTATGGCCAGTAAAAATACTGACATTTGAAGAAGACAAAACAGAAATATCAAAATAAAGCACATATTTCAAAGATGTAAAAGAGATCTGCAGATACTGCACTCTGACAAAATAAAATTTAAGGGCTAAACAACACAAACTGATGTTTAGCAATCTTTTTGGTTTCATAATGAGAAAAAAATTAATAACGGCCTCTTCAACTGATGACACAGAACTACCCTGCTGACTGGTCCAAAAGCCTCAAGATCCAGCTAGCGTGTGACTAAGACTGAAACTTTTGACTCCCTTATCTGTACCTGTAGTAATAAATGTAATATTTAGTGTTTGAATATGATAAAATAGTGTTTGAATATTGCCAGTAGCAATCCTTCAATGTGACAATATATTTGCACGGATTACAGTCCACACACATCCACCTCCCCAGCCTCTCTGCACCTCATCATGCAACTGCAGACCATAAGGAAAAAGAACAACTTTTCTGGCAGAAGTTACAAGTGGGCTGTAAGACACATTTGGTTTAAGTAATATTAATTTGCTCTGCAGTTCCATTAAAACTATGGACACGGTTGAAGAGGTAAGCAGAGCTAATGCTGAGTTTTCATCAGAGATTGAAGAGCATAGCCTGTATTTCAACACTTCTTTTTAATCATTAAAATAGTGGGATTTTTCTGTTTATATGCAGCTTTGGCAGAAACAAATGGGAGTCTCGTCTTCCCTAGGCAGGCAGGACTGGAGCTATCTATTTTTTTGCACTTATTTTCTTCTTTCTGCTCCAATTTATCTTTCTCTTTTGGGGGGTTTGCTTTTGCACCTATTTCTTGTTCTGTTCTCCATATTTCCTCACTGCAATGACTTCCCTCCTGCACAACTCATTTCATAAGGTAATTCAGGCTATAAGTTCCAAAGGAAGATATCTGCAATGCTATTCAACTGTATGCAAAGAATATAGGTGAACAAAGGGTGTATACAGAAGAAAAACTGCAGTGAGAGAAGTTTGTATTTCCCATGACTATTCTTTGGGAACTTGGTAGACATTTATCATTTAAGACTTACAAATTATACCAAATCTACTCCAATACTGCAATTTCACCACTCTGATCTCTTATTCTTCGTTAAAAAATAAAAGACTTTAAGAGACAACAGTCAACAAGTCTGACTTGAAAAATGTTAGCTAGTTCAAATTAAATTTAGAAAAACCCTATTGAATTGAATTCAGAGAATAAGAATAGTTTACATTTTTATAGCTTTTAACCACATATTACCATTTTAAGAAGAAAAGACCCACTTCAATTCACTTTTGAATATAGCACTAGTGAATCCCAGTAACATGCTCCTCTAACACCTTAGTCAATAGGAAGGGGAGTCAACCATGTGCATCAGACACTAGCAATGCAGCCTCCTGCCATATGATTAGCATTATTTTTCTTTTGTAACTTGGGTCATTTCCCTTGCTCTCTCTCCCCCAAAAGAGAAATCCAAAACCTACTGTACCTGCTCTTCATGTATGATGAGACTAATCAACCTAACCAATTAAAATGTACTATTCACTGAAGCAAACCTTGATGCCTGTCATTAATCATGACTATTTCCACATTAAATCTCAAATTCATTTTCTAGTCTTTTCTGCATTACTGCTGCAGAGTCATTTGAAACATGACATTGCTGCGTGGGTTTAAATTTTTAGTGTAATACATCTTCTGATAGGCATTTATAGAAAAAGATCATGAAACAACTAAAATCCTACGCAATACCATTAGGCAAAGAGCCAATAGCAACATAAAAAAAAAAAAAACAAAACAAAACACACACCCAAAAAAGCCAAACAAACACCAAAGAAAAAACACCCCAAACTTTGCTTTTCTAAGCAAAGAGTTGATATGCTTTATGTCTGGGAAGGAAAGTCTCCTCCCTAATACAAACCACAATGTTTCCATTTTCTTTTTTTACATCCCATAAAACTCTCAGATATACTACATCCTGCCCATCCTCTGCTCAAGAAATCAAAGCTATTCTGAGAACCATCTACTGCTTTAACACTCTGTAACCTGTATTTCTTAAACACTGTCAGATAACTATGGCTTGATCATATGGTGCTCTTGAGAATAAAGAGATCTTGGCCTCAGAGTCAATTCCTATCTAATCCTGAGAAAGGAGTCAATGGGGGCACTAAGTATCAGTCAGGCTGCTGAATCACCCCCAGTTCTGAAACAGTCCTTAAAATGTTTGCATACATCAACAGGTTGAAAGTTATCTGTCCCAAAATACCTAAAAGCCTGATCACTGGAGTACTCTGATGGCTGAGTTAGTGTTACAGCTAATTTGATCAGCAACTTTTCCTGAGTGGACAGACACATCTCTCTCCTCTTCCTACATTCACAATGTTCAATTTGATCCAGACACTGGCTCTCACCTCGGCATTGGGACCTGGCTCACAGAAAAGCAGTGTTTTCCTTACGAGGTTAGCTTTAGACCAGTCTAGGTCTTAATTTAATAGAAGGGTGTTGTGGCATTCAACAGACTTAACACAAGTGAAAATTTAGCTTTTGGCATAGACTTTAAACACCTACTGCCACTAAAAACCAGGTTAATATCTTCCACAGAAGTCCAGGGATTTCTGCATTCACACAGAACCTCACCTCTCACCCCTAAGGTAGGTTGATTAGGGAAATAAGGAGCTGCTGAGCTCTCCTTCCCAAAATGCACATATTGCCAAAAGCTCAATTACCTTAAATTAGCAGAAGACATTATTTATTATTAATCAAATGGATGACTAGGAAAAGGCAATCAATCAGGTCCTGTGCAAGACTGGAACAAAGATTTTATTCAGACATTAGTCAGCTCCCTTCACCAAAGGCTGCACCCAAGGAAAATGTTATCTGTTAGATAAACAGATGCTTTACAAAGCCCAGTAATAAAAAGGCAGCCATTAGCCTTCATTTCTCAAATCAGCTCTTGCTGGTCGGTATCTCCCATAATTTACTACTTAACTCATTCTGAAAAGCAGCATGTAATAAGCCATCCTGACATGTATTTATTGGGTGCTCTTCACAGCACAAGTGCTGTTAAATTGCTTCCTACGCACCAAACTTTTCACCATCAATATTTTCAAACTGCAAATGTGAAGGTCCTTCAGCTTTAAAAACTCCAGGTCTGTACAATGTACTAAGTGTGCATTGCGATATATTGTGATATAAGGTAAACTTCGGTAGAAAGAGAATTGCTGCAAACTGGACTATATGAGACATGTATTCTCACAGTATTTTAAGCTTTTTTTAAAACAGAACCATTTGGAAATAGGGCTTTTTAAAAATTATTATGAATAAAAATAATTGCATATAGCACCAAATAAAGAACAAGAAGTGGATTGGAATAATTTCTTTGGCCCGTATAACTTGCAGTGTTTGCTATTTGCATAATAGGAAAAAAACAGTATTTTTATATAGAACACCGCATCCTCGTTTTTTGCACTTGCTGGACAGTGCAGGAATAGCAATGAGCATCCATCGACAAGCACGGCTCCATCCTGCCCAGAAGTCAGGTCTGGAACAAAAGTTCTTTTACCTTGATCATTCAGGGATTCAGTCAGAGATGCATCAAGTAATAACTACTGGTTAAAAAAAAAAAAAAAAAAAAAAAAAATCTTTCCTGTGAAAAGGCAGTTCCTTAATACCTTAAGCTGCAGCAAAAGGTCCTGGTCAGTGGTTGGGATATTGAGGAAGAAGAATATTTCTCTCTTCCATCTCCTGTTAGCATGCTACAAGAAAGCCAGACAATAGGCACACTAATACAATACCTCCCAAGCACTGCAGCTGCCAGGCCATGAGGAAAGCAGGGCCTTTTAATGCCATGCAGTGCTGAGAATAATTTAGCCAGTAACGCTGTCTTCCCAGTAACTCCCAGCAGGCATGACTACATAAGCAGCAGTCAGGTTTTCATCAAAATAACTGAGGATACTAGGGTGTTTACAAGAGACTTGCATTTATGACATCTCATTTTGGCTGAGTGAGGACAGTACACTCTAAAAGTTTATTTCCAAGTTTAATGAATTCGATAAAAAGTCATTAACTTTTTGTTCCTTGATTTCATTAGCTGTTCAAATCTTCCTGTTCCAACAGAGCCTATGAACCCCATGCAGAGACCAAGAGGTCCCCCATTAGAGAGATTAGCCTAACAAGCTTTTTTTTTCCTTTATTACTACACTAAGCAAGTGATTTTTCATACATAGCTTAAATGTTGAAAGTTCTTTTATTGCTTCAACCCTCAATCTGCTCAGAATTATGCTTCTATTGAAGCATGTGACTGACAGGATGCCAGAGGTCTCAAAGACGAGCACACTGCTTTTCTACAGCCTCCACAGACGTGTGCAGTGCTGCAGGCATGAACCTCCAATACAGCAGTTTGAAATGGCATTATTGCCTGCTCAAACCAATCCAAAAGTTACTTTGACCTGAAAATGGAATACTGCTGCAGCTGATACCTATGTACAGTCAATGACAGATCTCAGGGGAAGATCACAGCTACACAGTCAGGAGATTTTAGCCCAACATACCTATACCATACCATACCATACCATACATATATCGCTATGTGAATCCACTAAGTCTGCTACAAATTTCTTCATATATACTTCATTCTGCACCTGTAACGGTATCACTTCAACAGTTAAGCTGCTTCGGATGTGCAGCAAATACTAAATAGCCTGGCTGTTTGCAGTCTTTTTGTGTTTCTTACTTTTTAAATACCTTTTTGAGCTGACTCAAATCTAAATGCAAAGTCTTGCATGAAGGCTTAGCAGTATTTGTGACATTCTCTTAACTTTCAATCCATAAAGAAGTTTCTGATATACAGCAGAAACAAACATAACATCATCATCTGTGATGGATAGTCATCACAATATTTCACACATTTCAAGGAAGGGGAAAAAAAAAAAAAAAAGAGCCTTCTTTCACTTCTCAGCCTGAATAAATTATGACAGATATTAAAAAAGATGTCATCCTTATTTCTATTACTGTCATTATGAAATTTTGTCTTCAAGTACAGATGATGCTCAACTCAAACAGGAAGAAACATTTCCTGGGAAGAAACCATCGAGGAAATTGCCTGAAGTTTTAACTTATTCAAAATCTGGTAGGTGAGAGAACAGCACTTAAGCAGGAATTTCCATGCAAACCACTTGTAGTCATGACTGGAAAAAAAAAGGGGGGGGGGGGGGGGAGAGTTGGAGTTGATAATATGTAAACATGGTGCTTATTGATGGACTAATGGAAAACAGATGAAAGGATAAAACAAAACTGTGAAGCAGTTAACTAGGAAACCAGAGCTGTAAAAGGACTGTGACTCTGGAACGAGGCGAGAGACAGCACCAAATTGTCCTTCAATGCCAAATCAACCTCTCCCTCTCAAACTACAGCTTGCACTTCTCTTCCTTAACTGATGTAAGAGAAAGTTGTTTCTTAATGTACAGCAAACAAATTAAAACCAATCGATACTCATTACAATTAAGCACTGTATCTTCCCTGCCAAGTGGCGTGAGATAGGTTTTCCTATAAAGCCTTCTTACCAAATGAATTCTGTGTAGGAGCATGCTAGGACTAATACAAAATCATTAAAAGAAATGTCTCCAGTTTTCTTGGCTTTCTCACATTATATTACTGGAAATTCAACAAGAAGCAAGGGCAAAAATTAATGAACTACTGAATTTAGAAAAAAACCACACACATAGGTTGATAGGAAGTTTAAATTACAGATACGAGATGAGGCTTTGACATTTCAAACTCAAGGATGGAGAATAATGAGGAAGTTAAATTATTGCTCATGCTTTACCTGGAAGATAGCAACCAAGACAATTTTGTATACAGAGGACTTGAATCTGAGCATATATTTAAGCCATTCTTCAGTTATGACAGAGTCTTCTCCATTAAAATGTAGACACTAGCACCTAAATTTTTCATTTCCCTAGCCTCCTTCTTCAACATCTTGAAACTGAAATACCCATTTTATAATTCTAACAGCATGAACATCTCATGCAATTGTAACATTGATATTGAAAATGAAAAACTTTAATATTGTGCAAGCTGAAAAACTCTGAGGATATGACACAGTATTTTCAGTGTGATTTAACACTGCAGCAAACAAGGTAGAAAAAGCATAACTATTTGTGACGATTCTCCTGAAACCAGCACCAAAAAACAAAACAATCCTCCTTTTTGAGATTCTATCCCATACTGTTGCAGCTCTCATCAGAAAAAAATGCCAACTTGAATTTCTACACAGAAACCAGAAGGGAAAAGTCAGCATTACTGTGCTTCCAGGCACAAAAGCCAGTTATTTAAGCTGAAAATATGTTTTTACACAAAGGTCTTCAGAAGGGATAGTAAAGGTAGCTTACATTAATTGTTTTATAGTTCACTAGGGCTCCTAAATCACCTGGAAACAACTTTGATTGTTGGCCTATAGAAAGTGCATTCTCCTGAACATGGGGCAATAAACTTGCTTCCAGAGGATAAAAATCCTACTAAAAGCTGCTTCACAGAATTTAGTTTGGCATGGGCACGTTTTGGGGTTTTGTGTTGATTTTGTTGTTGTTTAAGAAACACACAGGGGAGCTCTCTGATCTCGGTAATGCATTGTTTAATATTAAACTGGAGCAGGGAAAAGATGGACATTAGTCAAGTTGCACCATGACAACTGCTTAAATAGAGTATTTCATTGCTTGGCTTCTCTGTGCCTTTTCAAGCTTACAGTCCTTCCACTCCTCCTTGGTTCCTTCTGCAACTTCATTCTTTACTTTCTAATACTGCAATGTCATTACAGCATACCCCATCATTTAGAGCCCATATGACTTCCACTTTGGTTGTCTGGTATACCTATACCAGTTTACATATAGTTCCACTGGAAAGAGGAGTGAAAACCAGAAAAATTGCTAGCAAGTGCATTTCTAGTCCTGGGTAATCTGCATCCTAATAAGTATTATAATTGTGCTACTTCATGAAATGGAAGATGTTTGTGATATGAGATGGTCAAATCAAGAAGGCTATCAGTAGCCTGTTGATAACTTGCTTTATCAGTATTAGAAGGAAAAAGCAGTGATAATGCCAAGAGACATTGCTGTGGATAAGTGGAAAATAAGAGTCCCTTGCAATGCATGGCTTGTGGAGAGAAAGGCTTAGCAGTTGCCAACCACAAGATTTCCAGTTGTTATTTTCCTGACAAATTTAAAAAAAAAAAAAAGGGGGTGGGGGGGGTGGGTGGGATGGACTTGTGCATAATCTTGTTTAAAAAAAAACAACAAAACTTTTGCAAGAAAGACATAGCCTGCTCATACCATTCTCTCTTTCCCAGAAAGGCCTAAACTAAGGACAACATCCCTTGTCATGAGAAGCAGTCAGGAGCTGTCAGAAACCCTTGTGTATCAGTTCTACTCTTCTGTTGCATCTACAGGCCACTCTGCCACAAGACATCAGTTTTTTCACACTCCTCTTCAGCTGGAGAATGTTCCTGGCTGCTGCATAGCATTTATGTCCTCTCCTCCAGTAGTCTGATGCCAGAAGGTACGTCCTCTGTGCAACCCTGTGTGGCTTAGGGCAAGGAGCAAGCTGGGTGCACAGCACATTCACCTTTTAAAACAAACTCTTACCAGCTCTTACCAAATCCACATTTACTTCATTATAGCTCCCTCCCCCCCCCGCCCCCGAATACCTCAAGACAGTGGCTTCTAACACTACTTTGCTGAGTCCTTGTAAACACATCAGTGTTCTTGAATCCCAGAGCAGCTACAGACCAAGAAGCTCAGATTATGTAGACAAGGCTACATTTTGGTATCTATTTTGTTGAAGCTACAGTTTTAAAACCAGCTTGTTTTTCAAGACTTGTTTAGCTACTTGGGTAAGTCAATGGGAGTTGTTCCAAGAGGTTTAAGGCTCCTAACAAGTGCCAATATTTGCAAAGGAGGAAGCATTTTTTACTGGACTCAATTACATTATTGCAGTAGTGGAATTCAATTTAGCTTAATTCTCTGCATTTACAGCTCTGTATTAATGCCAAACACCATGAAATAAAAGGGGGTTTAATGTAAACTGGCTTATGAGAAGATGTTTTAGAGCCACATACAATTTTTCAATTTCTGAGCCACAAGTCCATATATATTTTTTTTATATTTACAGCATCAAGTTCAGAATTCAAGGCCCAGGATCTGAGGTCCTGGACAGCTGCTCCCCTTTGTCCTCTGACAAACAACTATTTCAGGTAAACTCAAATTCTGCTGCTTGGTTTGCACAACATCAGATATTCCTACGGCAACGTTAGCAAGCTCAATTCCTAAAGAGGAAAGGATCAGCTTGCAAGTGCTATTTGTCTTTACAGTACTAGTAGTTTAGTTTGCTTTGAACTTATCTGACTGCCAACTACTCAATGCTTTATACAGGCACTAATACTATATACAGTTATTTGTTGCCAAGAGGTTACTATCACCGTTTGTCAAAGAGCATGCCAATGTAATGCATATTTAACTTGCTTAGAAATATCTTTTTATAAGGTAGGACGCGGGATGAAAACATGGACTACATTACAGCACTGCTGCAGCCTTACAAAGGGATATCAATAGGAATAGACAAGATACTGACTGCAGAAGTATATACAGATAAAAGCAAGAAAACTCATGGAGAACTTGATTTACACAACATCAATAAAAGTATCTCAAAGTTCCAGATGTTAAAGTTCCAGTCCAATTTGGTAAAGCAAAGTTTAGGAATTAAGCTAAAAATACTTACAGAAATAAAATCGTTAATAGGAAGACTTAACCAGAACAATGTCACACAACCTCCTTCAGGAATTCACTTTATACTGATTTTCTGCTTCCCAAGTGACTTCCAAGTCAGACTCTAAGGAGTGAACAGTTGGTTTGATGCAAGAAGATAACTGGATCCCTCCAGCAGTTCAGTACGCAGACATAGTGCTTATTTATTCAAGTTGTACATAGCTAATGCCTTGTGGTGGAGTTACAAAGTGTGATAAATACATAAGGAACTAGACTGTCTAAAAACAAGGGATGTTCTACCTTAAAGAGGGTGTCAGAAGTGGACCTTCTGAAGTAATTGCTTTTAGATGGGATACAACATTTTGGAAACAGATGTTACAGTTTGTTTTCCTTACTCTTTTGACCTGAAGTGTACATCAGGAACCTCTGGGATGAAAAGGGTGCTCAAACCGGAAGAACAGCCACAGTTTAGTTATTTATAGCCTAGTTTATTCCATTTGCTTTCAGAACTAACATGTTTCATCTCAGCTTTAGCCCGGAGAGGACCATTTGACACAAACAAGTTGAGGAAGTTGCCATTTTTACATTATGCAAGGAGGGAAACAAACGCCTCTTTTTTTCATGAGCCATTTCTCAGGTTTTACTTTTATCGTCATTTTGTCAGTTAACTGATAAAGGGTAGAATGGGGCTAAATTATAGCTCAACAACTGGAGAAGAAGGTGTAAAGGGGAGTGTAATAGATCGAAGAGGTACAGTTAGAGTATGTCAGCACACTGGAAGGAAACATTTCAGTTTGCAGCAAAACAGGATTTACTGCTTAAATCAGAAAGTGGCGATAAGTGGCAGGCAAAGACACTTCTGGCCGCTTCATCACTTCATACAGCTTAATGCACCCTGGCTAGAAGGCAAAGAATAGAGATTTGACTAAACTCTTCATCTCTGCCAGATGTGGCCTTGAAAGCAGCATTGGTCATGTTCATGAGCGAGGACAAAGGAATCCAATACCTAAACATGTTTTGCTCAACAGGAACATTTTCTGTGTGCTATTCTGCAGATTTCCTCCATGTTCATGAGCTGGGTACCTCCTGCGTTAATCTAGCAAACAGCAATAATGGCTGCAAATCTAAAGTTCATTTCATACTACGGCTAGGAGAACCACATGCCAAACTCTATTTCACACTCATTTCTTAAAAGGTAAAGGGTGTTTATGGTAGTTTGTTCTTTAATAAAGTAAGCACTTATAGGCCTTGTAGCCATACTGTAATATTTACAGTGTTCCTTGAAGTGTAGTAGAATTTTTTTTCCTTTCAAACTACAGAACAAAGGCTTTATTAAAAATAAAACAAAAAAAATGCTACATACAAATTAAAGAATATCTTGCCCAGCATGAACACTGCTCACTAAATCCTCTTCGGCAGCTCCTCACTGGGTTTCCGGGACTATTTTCAGCTAATTTGGAACATTTAAACCAATCCAAATGGTCATGAATTTACCACAAGAAATTCACTTGAGTTTTATCACTTTAAAGTGCAATTCGCCAGTTTATTTCATCTTAGGAAACACTGTACTTCAGACAGCAGCATGGAACAACTCTAGAGAATATATTAGGTTTTTGAAACACAATGCTAAGTTATATTTTATTTTCTTCAGTGTTAGCATTCACTGGATTCTTCATGTAGCATTAATCATTTTCATGTTACCATGAAAATATGTGTGTATGTTTTTTAAAATCTACTTTATATATGTCTACATGGAGAGGGTCAGAAATTTCAGTCTAACAGAAGCTTGAAAGAACCAGAATCATATTCACAATAATCTAGAAACTCCTCTGAAGTATCTTATTCCTTCTCTTCCTAAGATAAGATATATAAGAAACACCCTGCAGTTTAGACATATGAAATTATTTACCTAAAGAGACCAGTTTTTCAAACATTGCCTGACATCTGTCCCTTAGGACTTGTAACAGTGGACAAAGGATATTAAAATACTTTTAATGGATGAAGAATTAATAAAGTTACACTGCCCTTTTCAAATGTAAATTATTCTTGTACTTGGGAAATATATATACTTATCAAGCATATTATGCTCTTCCTGGGATAGCATTTACAAAACCTCACCACCTGGAAACAGCAAGTTAAATTTGCTAAGGGTAGTGTTTATTTTCTAGCAGGACATCAGGTACCAAAATAATAAGGTCAGATCTTGAAATGCTGCACAGAATTGTACCACTTCACATGTGGTGGATATTGGACCACAGTTTTTTAATTTAGAGCCCCTCACCTGACAGGTCAATGCTTCAGTATTTACGCTGCTCACAAACAAAAGTGTAGCTCCAGTAAGCATCTACATGTTTATGGATCCATAATATTAAGTGTTTATTGCTGGAACAGACTTTATAATGCAGTATCATCCAGCTTTAAGTGCAGCTGTCATGAAGGACAACATCAGGAAACACACAGCGCAAGCATAAGTTCATAATTGCCAACAAACCACCACTTACTGTAGCTCTCAAATAAGTTTTAAGGACTAGTCTATATTCAGGTTATTCTCTGTATCATAGAAAAATATTAACTATTAGGTCATTCTCAGATAAGAATGTTTTATAAGAACATAGACAGTCTTCAACTAGCTAAAGGCTGATTTTAGCTGGGCTGAAGTAGATGCTGGCAGCATGACACCAAGCTTTACCACTACACCTGTTGTTTCTACAGATATTGACCAGTCATTTTAAATAATAAATAGCTGTGAGAAATTCTGTATGTAAAACACTGCAAGTATACAGAGCATTTTTCTTGGAAAGCAAATCAAAAACAAAGGAAAGACACACTTCATGTCAAATTCATTGTTGGACAATGAAGGTAACAAGCTCACTTACAGGACGAGTTGTTTGCTAAGTCACAGCCATTTAAAAAAAAAAAAAAGTTAAACTCTCACAAAGAGGTCCTGAGCAGTAAAGCTCACTATAGATTCTAGAACAATTTGGTCAAAAAAGTTATCCTGAAAATTGGTTATAATTCAAATGGTATGGGGGGGTTGTGGCTTACTGTGGTTGCCATAGATCATACTTCTGCCCCTGGTATTGAGTCATTAAGTGCAAAGCAAGTATTTCTGCATAATGGAAAAAGATGGCCTTTCATAAAATTATCTTTCTTTTGTTTCTGATTCCTTGTAAAGGGATTTACCCCCCCAACTTGTAAAATTCAATAGGATTTAGAAAGCCAGTATCAAAATAAACAAATCCTGAAATGAATGTTCTCAAATAATCTTTACAGTTTTATGCCCGTGTGGGGGGTTGACCCTGGCTAGATATCAGGTGCCCACCAAAGCAGCTCTATCACTCCCCCCTCCTCAGCTGGACAGGGGAAAGAAAATATAACAAAGGGCTCGTGGGTCGAGAAAATATAACAAAGGGCTCATGGGTCAAGATAAGGACAGGAGAGATCTCTCACCAATTACTGTCATGGGCAAAACAGACTCAGTTTGGGGAAAATTAACTCAATTTATTGACAATCAACCAGAGTAGGGTAATAAGAAATAAAACCAAATCTCAAAACACCTTCCTTCCACCCCTTCCTTCTTCCCAGGCACAACTTCACTCCCAGATTCTCTACCTACCCCCCCCCCAGCAGCGCAGGGGGACAGGGAATGGGGTTTACAGTCAGTTCATCACAGGTTATTTCTGCTGCTTCATCCTCTTCAGGGGCAGGACTCCTCACACTCTTCCCCTGCTCCAGTGTGGGGTCCCTCCCATGGGAGACAGTCCTCCATGAACTGCTCCAGCGTGGGTCCTTCCCACAGGCTGCAGTTCTTCACGAACTGCTCCAGCATGGGTCCCTTCCATGGCATGCAGTCCTTCAGGAGCACACCGCTCCAGTGTGGGTCCCCTGTGGAGTCACAAGTCCTGCCAGAAAACCTGCTCCGTGGGCTCCTCTCTCCACAGATCCACAGGTCCTGCCAGGAGCCTGCTCCAGCATGGGCTTCCCACAGGGTCACAGCCTCCTTTGGGCACCCACCTGCTCTGGCATGGGGTCCTCCCTGGGCTGCAGGGGGACAGCCTGCCTCATCATGGTCTTCCCCACGGGCTGCAGGGGAATCTCTGCTTCGGCGCCTGGAGCATCTCCTCCCCCTCCTTCTTCACTGACCTTGGGGTCTGCAGGGTTGTTTCACTTGCATGTTCTCACTCCTCTCTCCGGCTGCCGTTTCTCTGCCTGCTGCAACTTTTTTTCCTTCTTAAATCTGTTATCACAGTGGCACTACCGCTATCGCTGATGGGCTCAGCCTTGGCTGGGAGTGGGTCTGTCTTAGAGCCGGCTGGTATTGGCTCTGTCGGACACAGGGGAAGCTTCCAGCAGCTTCTCACAGAAGCCACCCCTGTAACCCCCCTGCTATCAAAACCTTGCCACACAAACCCAATACAGCCAGACAAGGCACTTTTGGTATACCAACTATAAACAAACAAATAGAAACCACAGGAAGAATTTTTGCTTAAGATTTTGTTCTAAGGAAACTGATCTAGAGCCTCATCTTTGCAAGTGAAGTTTACTACAAAACAACAGGTTGTTTCTTCTGTTACCTAAGGTTATCCAACCTGCAGATGATGTGCTATGAAGAATCCAAACCAAACCATAACAGAAGACATCAAGTTCATTCTGCTCCCCACCTTGCATATATTGCATCTCAATTTTTATACCTACAATATAGACACCTATTTTTGTCACACACCAAGCGCATAGCAAAGCCAGGTAAGTCTGAAGATGGACTAAAACAAGCTCCTACAACAGCATTTTAAAAATGTTAAATTAGCCTCTGTAAGACTGGCAGCACATTGAGTGTCTCCGAAAAAACAGATAGACAGAAACTTCGAGCAGGCTCAAGCTCTCCATACCTCATCCTTGCTATGCAGAATTACTTCCTACGGATCTACATAATCACATCCACATCACCCATTACGGTCTGATTTGCTGTACTCCATCTGAAGCAATTCTTGGTTTAAATAACATTTCCTTGCTTGTGCTATTAGCTGCATGACAGTTAGACACAATAATATTTAATAAGCTTTTAAGGCTTAATTCCCCTCTCCCCCAATTTCCTAAAAAACCCCAGAGATTGTTAGAAGTAATCTTAGCTCTGTGCTCCCTTTTTCTTGCTTTTATAAAGTTTACTTGCGTACTATAGATTGTCAAATAAGTTTGTCTAATATTGTCATTTCTTCCTCTTATAAAGATAAATGCACAGCTTGTTTATCACAGCTGCCTTCACAAGACAGTCTGTGGTCTTCATGTTTTACTCCATGAAATGCTGCAAATATGTTCAGCTTGTAACAGTGATTTTGCAGAAATAATGTTCATAATGCAAATGTTTCTCCTGTTTTCCTACATTTATGAGAAGACAGAAATCTCATGAGCAGAATTATTTCTAAGATGAACACAGGACACAGCACGACAAGGTGTTACTCCATAAATTCAAATGCCAGCCCTTGATGCAAACAGCACTTCCTTCAGTTTCTGAAGGAGTGGTTAGCATCACTACAATTGCATGAGTGAGACCTTTTGAAAACTGAAAGGACCTTAGTTATCACAGCTCACCATGCTGCCATTAACAATCACTGCAGCATTCTGAGTTACCATATCTGCAGTATGGATTACATTTATACAATGCTTTTATTCATTGAATCTCAAATTGCTTCTCATTAAACAAGTGGTAATATTCCTTTCAGGGCATCAACATAAACACACAATTCAACAACCGGGGAGCTTGCAAACATTTTCAGAGCCAGGTCAAAAACTCCCTGACATTTATGAGTTTCCCTAAAACACACAACCTAAAGAACTGCTGCTCCCCATATGCATAGGATGTGACAGGTATGGGATTAAAAAAAAAAATCTTTAAAAAATCAAAACATCACAGCAAACAGACTTTAAGCAAGAAATTGAGAAGTCTGTTTCACTGTTTCACTTTTTCTGCCTTTGTCAGCTTCAAGCTTACTTATCTCCCCCTTAGTTTTATGGTTGGAAATGTTTTTTTCATTTTTGTTGGCCTCCTCTTAAACTGAATCCAGATGGTTCTTATTCAATTTTTATCAAGTCAGCTGCAGTTTTACTACTTCAAGGTGATGTGACAAGAGCCATATTTTATTGTATTAGGCTAAGCATTTTGATATAGAACATCTCATGTTTATTCCTGTAAAGTAATGTTTATCTCTACGAAAATGTAAATGATAAAAATCTCTCACACTTTTTATTCCCAGTTTATTGCAGGAACTCCATGCAACTGTTGGAATGTTGATGGACTATCAGAGACTGCTGCTGCTGAAAATCATCACTAGCTTAACCGTGCAGTAGTAATAATGCTTTTTCATAGGTAACCATGATGTGTTGTGAATGCAAAAGGCAAAAACCAGACTGTTCCTCTCTAAGAATTGCTATGTATGATTTCATTGTTCTTTGAAAGACAGATGATCTATTGTGTTTATCATTTACTCTTTTTATTATCACTAAAGTAGAGATTCAAACTGCTGAGTAAGTGTGACTCATGTTTGTGAATAGTTATGTTAAAACGTATTTCAACACATAACATATTCGGATCTCAGGATTTTAATCTACTCATTTTCTCCTCCAGTTCCCCACAACACATGGTAACATTGGGAGTTAAGAGTAGGAATTTGTTGCCTAACTAAATACAAAGCTTAGAAGGTTACCCTGCGCTTCCCTAGAGGACACCTGATTGATACCAGAAGCAAGATCACAGAGCCCTCACAGTCCTCTTTTCCAAGCACCATTAGCACTACATACAAATCACAAAAACTGCTATTTGTGAACTAGTGGGAAGAGTGAAAAACACATATTAGGAGCGCTTATTTAATACCCGCTCCCCTCCCATCACCCTCCATTATCATCTTTCCAGCATATTTTCAATTAACATGCCAAAACACTTAAAAGACAGAATTCTATTCCCAGTAGCGTGGTTTTCCCAGGTGCCTATTATTAATTTCATTTGTAGCCAACACACACTTCTAATTTAGACTGGATAATGTATGTGATACTATTGTGAATTGTTGCATAATGCTTTGTGATTAAGGTAACACATTCATCTGAGGCATACAATAGTTTGGTAATAAAACCCACAGATAAAACAACATATAAACACTAAGTGGCATTTATGCCAAAACTATGAGGGTATAGACCAAAAAAACCCCGAACATGTCACTCTCAACAGCAGATCATATAGAAATACAGCCAATTCAAAGACAGTTTTTAAACCCTATTTATCTGATGAAGACTGACACCTTTATTGCAAGGTCTGAAAACATCACAGAACAATTTCAGGCAGGCAAAGTATTGCATTACTTAGGTTGCTTTCAGGTGAGTTCCTGTGCAAGTAAAGCTGGATCCGCAGAGACAAGTAAGTAACGTACTTCTCTTGATCCTTACCTTGTAGTCCACTCCTGCTAGTCACCCTGCACTCAGCCATCCAGTGGATATTTTAAAAGTGTGATAGTCAGAAGCCCATAAAGAAGAGGAAAATGGCCCAGCCTCATTAGCAGGAAAGCTGCAAGAGGGGCAGAGAAAGGCAGAGCAGTCCCACATAGTCAGTGCATCAATCACACACACGTTACAGATGTGCACCACTGCTGTATAATCATCTCTATAAACTGGAGCAGCTTCAGCAGAACAGCTCCACCTAAACCCCTGAAACATGGTCACCCCTAACTGGCCTAAGTCCATAGATGACTTTGGCTGTTGAGGTGGGTAAAACTTTGTAAGATTCAGATTTGAACTATGGCACCAAGAATCGTTTTCTGGAGTTCCCATGATTTTCCTCACACTTACTGGCAGCTTTGGCACATCTATTAATAGCTAAAAGTTCAAGGAAGCAGACAAGTTAAGAGTTTGAAAGCCTCCGCATCATCTACTTTTCTATGTAGATTTAGCCTTCTACATGCTTCATAGTCCAAGTTAGGAAAGCACCTTCAGTATAAGATGGTTGCTGTTCCACTGAGTCAAACACACTGTACTCCCTTCACAATGGATGTATTTGTTCATTACATCTTCTATCACCCAGTTTAAACACGACTCTTAGTGAAACAATACAGAAACAAACATCTTATGTTCTAGCTACAAAAATTTACAAGTGGCAAAACACCATCATATCATGCAACATAAAGAAAACATTAGAAAAATGTCATGCCTTTATTGCACACCTGAAAGACAAATTCACATAAAAGTTGAAGGTGCCACTCAAAATTTCCAAGGCAGGTAAGTTAAACACTTGCTCTTTACTAGACTTAAATGCTAGGGACAATTTTCAGATTGCAATAGATTAAAACTGTATTCACTTTTGCTAGATGCAATTATGTAAATTATGTAACAAGGTTTTATTTTTACACTCTCAAAACTCTATTTTGTCTTTACAAGATGAGCACCTCATCAAGCCTGTGGTAGCAATTCCTCTCTCGCTCTGTAATGTAAGGCTACTGCACCAGGTCTCCCATTTATAAAAGAGAACATTAATCACTCTTATTTTAAACCTCAGACTACTTTACTTCTAGTTATCAGCATTAAATATACTCCACCCATGTGCCCTGCAAGCCAAATGTTGTGAAACAGTTATTACAAAGAATTAAATTAGAAGTTAAAGCTAGCTGAAAAGTGAAAGTCAAATTATATATGCATGCTATTGGTTTTTAGTAAAGCTGTGCAAATGTGGAAGAAGTTGGCCATGAATATTCATTCCAACTACATCACGAGCTTAAATGCTGCCATAGTTTAAACCTTCCCATGCCTGCTTTCCATTGCATTACCATTTATGAGCTTTACTAATCATAATAAAACAACAAAAGGAAAGGTCCAAGAACAGGAATCACACAATACCATCATAAAGAAAAGTCAGGACAGAATTTCATTTGCATCCCTAACAATAGGATTCCTGCTCAGGAAACGAGTTAGCTTTACCAGGCACCCAGCATGGAGCAGAAACACCACTGCATGTTTTGTTGCTAGCACCAAGACGATCAACATTTGAAAACACTCTCCCAGGAATAATTCATAAAAATACATACAGAATATAGCCCAAAACAAAGTTGACTTGAAGCTCAAGACTAGGTTCTAAGCACAAAAAAGACAGATAGGTGTTACCTTATTGTCACCCTTTACTATTGTGCTATTGCAGATAAAACTACACTTCATGTGCTAATTTAAGCTAATTTTAGCATTATTTAATACATGCTACTATCCACTTAGGTCAAGCCATCTTCAAGTGTTATCCATTTACACTTAAACCTGTTCATTAGGTGGATAGTAATAAGGTCCATTAGGTCAAAATATACTATGGCATATTCATTTTGCACCATTTTAAATGAGAAAACCTACATGGTAAATTAACATATCAATTAACATTTCAATATAGCTACAGCATGGATATAAATGCCTTAGCCCATTTGCCAGCAGGAGAGGGAAACAAAAAAAAAAGAAAAGAAAAAAACACCAAAACCAACCAACCCCCCCCCAACAGGATACCAAACTTTCTTAAAGTTGTTCCAATCCTATAGAATCTAATGTGATTACTTTATTGCCTTTTTTAATTTATTTTTTTTTTTATTAGAGAATCTGCAGATTAATCCATCAGTTATGCCAAAAAAAAAATCTATACGTATTTTCTCAACAGAAACTGTCTATTACTATAGTCCTGAATAGAGACCTGGACAGTTAAACTGATATGCCTTGTATTTTTCAAACACACTCAGAGTAGAAGTATCTCAGTTGTTACACCCAATATCATCAGTTCAGAAGGCAGAAAAGAACCTGGTTTGCCCACTGATATGATATCTAACTACACCCAAGATTCCACAATATTCCTGGCCATCAGACTTGTCATACACACATGCTTATTGCAAAACACCATAAAAAAAAATTTCCAGAAGAGTTTCCCAAAGAATAAAAAAATATTTTCTTGTTTTCTGAATAAGTTATCTTTTGGGGCTATACCATTGCAAACAACTAAGTTCTCAATAAACTTCCAGCACACATGCAGCCATATGTTTGCAGAGGTATTAGTTTCTAGAAGCAGAGGTTTATAAGGAGTTTTAAAAGGAAGATTAGATTATTACCACTTCCTCTCACTCTCAGTTCTTAAAATCCATCTTGCTCCCAATGAAAGACAGAAATGGAATGCACGTACATATATTCAGATTGCTCAAGTACAGCCTTTGTGGAAAAGATAGATTTATTTACAGTTCATTTTTTGTAGACATACAAGCATATGTAACATGCCAAACAGAGGTGTGTTTTTCTTAGTGGCTCGAAGATTCATCAGTATGGAGAAAATATAACTAGATATGCTGGGTTTTTAAAAAGCAAAACAAACCCCATAGACACACCATGCAAGAGTTCCTACCAGCCGTGCAATGAAATTGGAGAGCTTCACTTGGTTGAGTTAGGAACAGGTACTGAATTGTGAAGATTCATTAGTTGTGGACTCTTCTCTAGGAAGCACAGCAAAGACAGCTATTCTGCCCCTCTCTAACTGTGGCTTTACACCAGCATGTTACATGCAGAAACTCTCACTTACTTTTCAGGACCATTTGGAAAACATGGACAAGCTCTAACCCCACTCTGGAAAGCATGTTATTCACCTGGCTTCTGTAACCACTTTCCTTTTAAAAGAACATTTAAAACACTCAGAAAAGTTTTTATAAAGAGAGACCTGACACATTAGGGCTTTTACAAGAGCCCTCTGAATCAGAGCTTCTCTAAATTTGAAAGCAGTAGCCCGAATTCAAGGGGTGAAGGTGAGCTACACAGCAGCAGGAGAATCAAAATACCTTTTTATATGTCCACAGGTGCAGGAACCCTGACATCACTTGCACTGCAGTGAACCTTCCTATGTCTTTAGGGCATCTAGCAACATTTACCCTACCCTTGCATTTTCAGAGGCTAGAGTCATGAAGACAAACCTAATGCAGTCCAGTATGCTCCGAAGGGAACGAGATTAACTTCCATTGTGAGAAGACAGAGCCTGTGTATGACTAAAAGGGACCAAGCTCTTTACTTTCCGTCTCACATAACATCAGAAGACTAGCTTTAATTTGGATTCACAAAGCAGCAGCAAAACAGACCACATTGCTGTAAAACACTCAGAATACTTTTCTTTCCTGCTGGGGGGAGGCTGTAGGGAGAGCAAGATGTTTGAAGACTTTATCACTGCAGTGGAACAGATAATTAGGCAATTAAAACTATGAAAAGTGGACAAATTGCCACTTCTAGATGAATTGAGTTGCAGAACAAAGATGGGAGAAGCAAGAAAACAGAAATGAGAGCCTTTGGCAAGCATTTTAATAGCACAACTAAAAGAGGGGCAGCTCAGGAACAAAGGTGAAAGGGTAGTTAATTTGCAGAAGCCTATCTGCTTTTGCAAAGGAACATTTTGAAGGAGTTGGTCCCTAAAATAATCTTGCTTTTCTCGTGCTGATCATTAGAACACATTAATAGAAATCCAAGAGGTCTCATTCCAGCAAGTAATTGAGCAAGGCCCTCCTGTACTACATTTTTTAATGACATTAGCAGTATCTTCACACTCACACAGAGGCTTGCTGTTTAATCATTCTGCTCAATAGGAACCCCCCAAACAAAGTCATTCTTACCACCCCTACTTGCTCCCAGGGCATGGAGGATGAACTATCATTTCACATACCACAGTAGAAGTAATGTGGAAGAACACCCAAACCTCACACAAAACCTTCCTTCCCACTCCTCATTTGAGGCAACTTTGGTGGAGGTGCTGCTGCTCATGCACTGTCCATCATCACAGTAACTCAGTTCCAGAAGCCTCTTCCAGACTCTTTCCTGCAGGTGCTGGAACCCCACCAGTGCCAAGAAGGAGAATAAGGGACTTATTCTGCTCCTACCAGCTGTAAAGGGGCATGCTTCTCCAGGCATGTTTTCTTTAATGCATACATCTCACTATACAAAGCTCTTGGTGGAGGAGGCTTTCTTTGGTACAGCAGCAGAAACCTCTGCTCAGTTACTAAGGTTTTCCAAATTAGAACACATTAAGAGGTAATCTGGCAAAATTTGCTAGTCCAGCTCTGAACTTTTGGTTTACAATCTCATAGATCTGCTGCAGCTGCAGGTTTAAATCAGGACATACCAAATAGGCTACTGACCACACAATGGTATCAGGTGTGCCTATTCCCTTACTGCCAACTGCAAGGAGAGGCTGCTGACTCGTCACACCCTGTTGCAAAAGGAAGGACTTTATAGCTGCAGTTCAGTCTCATTTTATTATTGTAAATAATCAAGGGGAAAGAAAAATGCTATTATTAAGACAAGCAGAAGCCACAGAGCATAGCTAAGGATTACATCTCATTGAATTGTGGAATATCTCCCACCACAATAACCGTCAGAAAGATGGAAGCGTAAGAAGAGAATGAATCTTGTGCCTCACAAAGGATTCTCCTTGTAAAAATGTTTAAAGTAAATATAGAAAAAAACATTAAACAAGATGAAGGAAATGAAGCAGGAGTGGGATGAATAACACAGGGGATATTGCTTGAATATTCAAGAGCATGTATATGGTGTCAGTTAAAAAACCCATAATAATAGTGATATACAACAGTTTTTATTTCTTGGCTTGCAATGCATAAGTTTTAGCAAAAGAAATACTAAACAATAAGCTCTGGGATATATGTACAAACTTCAACACTTTTTTTTAACTCAACACTCCTGAGCAAGATTTCTAATAATTTCCTAGTTATGAGTTTCATAAGTAATGATACAGAAACATTTATTTTAATTATAGCAGGTGTTTGATATCTATACAACAAACTCATTCACATGGTTTATTCCTTCCTGAAACTAGTTCTTCCAGTTCAAAACACAAGCAGCCAAGTAGAAAAAAAAAAGTTTATTAGAGACTTTGAATCCTAGGAAGCCACTCTTATCTAATCCAAGCAGCTTGAAATGACACATTGCAACAGGAAGTAAGTGGGTAAAACTGTATGATACCATTGCATTGGCTGCAAAGACAATGATAGCGCAACACTGGCATCATTCAGAAGAAAAGGGGGTGGGGGGAAGCACGCCTTGGACATTTTATACTCTCATTTCTAGCTCTCCATATAGTGCTATTCTACTGTCAGGCTGAAATGTTGATGTATCCCTTTGCCAAAGCAAGGCAAGCAGTAGAGGTACAAGGACTGCTTGAAAACTCCTCATTAGATGAACTGCTCTAGGTGGGGAAACACTACCAGAACACAGGTTTCCCCTTATCTCAATGGGAGCTCAAGCAAACAGCATGAAGTTTATTGCCGATCACTTGTGAGTATAGCAGCATACACCCTATATTCCATTATCCCCTAAAAAAAAAAAAAATCACAAATAAAGTACATCAGAGACACCATACCAACATGCTGTAGGGGATGAGGTCTTGCAGACAGCATCCTATCACGATAGTAAGTCATTTCTTTCACTATATTTTCTTCTCTGAATTTCTCTTTTGTTGTTGATATTAAAGAGACATCTTGGCATTAATCATGAATTATAACCAACATCTGACAGCTCTTTTCTGTGACAGATTTTTACAAGTTTTTAATCTTTCCTCTGCTGGTGTTTGACAGCCTATGGATGACGGGGGAAAAATGGAAGAAGAGTGATTAAATACAAGAAGATGCAATGTTAAACCAACCTTGATTTTAAGAACAACCAACCTGTCCAGTGTTCTTAACATGAAACAGACATTTTCTCATGCAGATTTATTTGAAATCCAGTAAGGTTAATATGAGAAAGCTGTCTTAGAACTATATTTCTTTTCTAGAGAGACAGATTGAATAAGTTTCCCCAGTTTCTACAAAAGGAAGCTGCACTCAACAGTCCTTGGCACTTTCACATTTGCTATTTTAAAAGTCACCCCAGTCTGCTTTAGTTTATCCTAAGAAACAACTTCAACATTAAAATTCATGCAGGAGCACATGTGCTCCAGACAGCCAACACAGCCACACACCTCCAAGGCTTCTAAACTTATCTGAAAATTACATGCTTCTTTTTTGCTCCTTGACTATGAACACATTAAAAAAGGCTTCAGACTTTGTATTTTAAAAAAACCCACATCATAACAGAGACTCTTCAGCCTTATACAAATCTCTCCACTAATAATTTAGTCTGAACTGTATTATTAATTCCAAAAATCATACCCCCTCTAACCAAACACACACACACATAAAACTTGGAGAAGTCTGACCCTCACCTAAACATTGTCCACATTTCAACAGGCAAACAGCAGTCAAGCATAACACTGTTTACTATTGTCAGGAGTTCCTAAACAGATCCCCAATACTCATTTAATCAGCTGCCATAGATTGTGCTGAGAACTATCCTTATGAAAGGAATGACCAACAACAATAACGTAACAACTTACCTCAGAGCACCATCACAGGAACTACTAGATTTACAAAGAATAGAGGATTTATTTTGTTTATTGTTTGATTTTAGCACAGGGGACAGCATAAATAAGTTGGGTACTGTTCTACCTGCACATGGTAAGGCACACAGCGTGTAGGTGACAAGCAGGTACTCAAAATGCATGCGATAAGCAGCGACCTAGATTTTGAACCAAGGTACACACGCTTCAAACAAGGAGAAACACTTAAGTAGAAAATGACACAGAGAAGTACCAATAACTGACAGTTACGAAGGCTTTAGATTTTTGAAGCTGCACATCAACTGCTTTCAGAAACACACCTCCAAACACACTGAAATAGCCCACTACAGTTGTGAGCTATGGCAGATTGACAAATACAGGTTACAAACTACACAAGTTAGAAATAATTACATAAGGCTTTACAGCATAGCTCCAATCTTCACTGCACAGAGCAACTTCTTTCAGAGCAGCCAGTTCCCAGAATTAAACCAAAACACCTCTGAAGAGACAATAATAAACTCTATCACCAGCCTCCTTAAAGGCTACAAAACTCCCCCCACAAAGCTAACAGCACAGTAACGGTATGAAGTAAAATGTTTTCTCTTACCTTTGCTGAGAGTGCCTGTAATGAGCTTAAAAATAGTCTGGGCAAATTTGACAATCCCATGCTTGCATCTCTTTGAACAGCCACTCATGGTTCAAAAGGGTGGAAAAGCTGTTCTCTCTTATGAAGTCCAGGAATAACAAAAAAATAAAAAAGCAAATGCTTTACAAAGTTGAGATGACAGTTTGTGCAATGCACAAAACTCTGCTCTCATGCACTGAGCCCCAGCCTCTGCACTGAGGTTTGCCTCTCTGAAGCTACTAGGAAAGATTGCAGTGGAGAAATTTGCATCCCCTTTTTGTTAAAGGTACAGCTCTCCCCTTCAGACTCTCGGCTATGATTGCACACACATGCCGCGATGCCCTGATGGAAGTTGCTAAGCTCAGGCACCACCTCAGCCAGGCAGGGAAGGAGGAGGGGTTTGCTTCACCAGTCTTTGCAGGCTGCCAACGCCGGGCACTGGTAATGCAGCAATTAATGCTGGAGTCACAGGGTGGTGACTGCTGCAAACAACAGTAGCTGCTCTTTGAAGACTTGTCTTTGTGCTCTTTTCCAGCTGGTTTCATTTAAGTTGTCAATTTTACTCTCATCAGGCCCAAGGGAACCAGAAAATAATATTTTTTTTTATTCTACCAACACTATACTCACACTTTGCATGTAGAAGGCTGCAGAGTATTCCTTTGCAAAACCTGTTAGAAGAAAGCAAGCAAAGCTGTGCCCAGAAAAAAGTCTCTTCCTTCAATTTTACCAGCTTAGACGCTGCTCAGCTGCTTATTTGCTGAACACTCAGGGACATGCCCGTCAGCCTCCAAGAGCCTGCAGGGCTTGTACTCACACCTCTGCGCAGCACAGCACCGTTTCAGACCTTTACTTTTTGTACGCTACCTCACGTTGTACTTGTCCGATGCTCACAAGGCTCCCTCTTACTGTACTGCGAGTTTATCCCCTAGCAACAGCCACAGCTCTGGCTTCTCCAGTTCAGTCAATTATTTCTGCGTGCCTGGAATACTTTGAATAAAAAGACTTGATGTGTCCAGCAGCAAAGCAGAGGTGCTTCAGAGCTTCTGACCCCACCTGAGCACTGGGTAGTGTCAGGCATCTTTAGACTTTTAATTCATGCTGAAGTCCTCTCGGATGTTTTTAAAGAACCCCCAAAATACAGGATTTGCTTGTCCCGGGGCGGGTTACAAAGCAGATTACCTCAGGCTTCTGCTTACACCCAGCTGCCGCTCGTTAGATGACTTGATCAGCCCCGTCTGTAACAAAGGCACCTGGAGCCAGCCTCACCTCCGAGCAGCAACAGCTGACTCCTCTGCCTTTACCGAGGAACAGGCACAAACAGCTTGTCGCTTCAGGGAACCACGGTAATCCCCTTCGCTCAGGGGTCACTAAACTGCTTTCCAGGGTAATTTACGTCCCTCTCAGGCAAAATTCAGGGCTTTTCCGACTGGCTCACCTGACTGTGAGACAGGCGGCTGTCAGCCCTTCCCGCCTGGAAGCGCCCTCCTCCTCCTCCCCGCCTCACACAGGCAAACCCGCGCGCTGCCGCCTTCCTCCCCCCTCACCTCCTCCTCAGGCAGGGAGCCGCGGAGCACTGCTCTGAGAGGCTTTGCAGCGCCTCATTTTACCTCAGAAAAAGGTACTTCGGCACGTAAAAAGTGACACACAGACAAAATGACTTCAGTAATAGCCACCATGAAGCTCGTGCCTGGGCTGACACCCCCAGGCTGAGCCATCAGGCGCCGGACGTTTTGGTGCCCACTGACTTCCACCGAGTTGCCTCTAGCCTGAAACACCCAACACTCAATTTCAGGTCTTTTCAGATTTAATAGTCCCCAGTTTTGGAAAACTTCTAAAAAACATCAAAGGAAGCGTTCTGTAGAAAGCAGGTATGGGCTCATGAGGATGGTTGACCCCGGCTGGCAGAATTAGCAGGAGGCCTCCAAGGTTGCTGCCAGCCCCACAGACATCCCCTGCGGCTACAGCCTCCATCTCAGTGTTGTGCTCCCACACAACCTTCCAGGTAAATTTTTCTGTAAGTTTCTCAGAAGTCTGCTTTTTCCTTTATTATGCTCCACAGGGCCAAAGTCATCCAGCCATGCTCGCAGACACTGCCCTCAGAGACACTGGGTGGTGAGCACTGAGGCCACCCCTCCTCAGGACACTGCGAGCGGAATAGAGGAGCAGGGTCCCTGCTCCCTCCAAATCATCCCCACCTGGATTTCAGCAAATACCCAAAGGTCTTGTGGTTCCTGTCACCATCACCTCCACACAACCCAGAGCCTTTATTAGCTATGACATGACTTCCCTGTTACACAGGTTATTACATTTGTGGGGATCCTCAGCCCAAGGTTATGAATGAAAAACTGAGGCAGATATTAAATACATTCCTGAGCATTGTTAGAAACGTACACCTGAACAGAGAGAGGTGCACGAGTTTCAGGTGTAAAATAACTTTTCTGCTCCCTACAGGTTTCCAACAGTAAGGTAAACAGTACAGTGATATGAGGATGGAGGGAGGGGAAAGGGGCGGGGTGGTTGAAAAAGCCAAGAGAGTCACTTTCCTCTGGACCATTCTTGGCTTCATAACCTTGGCTGACTACACAAAATGAATGGTAGATTTGTAGAGAACACAGTGCTAAGTAACTCCTTCATGAAGCCATCTCCAAGGCTGTCCTTTATTCCCAGAGATCCAATTCAAAGTTGGAAATGTGATTCTTCAAAAGCAAAAATAAATTGTAATAAGGCAGTAAAATGTCAATAGGGAAATCAAGGAGTCAGCAGGTTGTTAATTAGTATATCTCCGTATCAAAGGTTTGCAGCATGTTTAATTGCATTTATATATATACATCATGATATATTTGGGGGGGGGGAATGTAGGACAACAGACATAACAAGTGCTAGGAGCTGTATTAAAGGAAGTTATGGAAACCGAGAGGTCTTACATAGTAGGGAGAAGGAAACTGTGTCATATCCCAGACATCACTTTAAGCCTCCCTGGCACTCATTTCACACAGAGAATGAGATTTGTTCTGACATCCATTTGCTTCTTTTGGCCTATATGTCATGGTTTAACCCCAGCCAGCAACTAAGCACCATGCAGCTGCTCGCTCACCCCCCTCCATGGGATGGGGAGAGAATCAGAAGAAAAAGAAAAGTGAGAAAACTCATGAGTTGAGATAAAGGCAGTTTAATAGGTAAAGCAAAAGTCACACACACAAGCAAAGAAAAACAAGGAATTCATTCACTACTTCCCATCAGCAGGCAGGTGTTCAACCATCTCCAGGAAAGTAGGGCTCCATCATGCACAGTGGTTAATTGGGAAGACAAATGCCATCACTCCAAACGTCCCCCCCTTCCTCCTTCTTTTTCTAGCTTTTATTGCTGAGCATGATGTCATATGGCACAGAATATCCCTTGGGTCAGTCGGCGTCAGCTGTCCCAGCTGTGTCCCCTTCCAAGTTCTTGTGGACCCCCAGTCTGCTCACTGGTGGGGTGGGGGGAGAAGCAGAAAAGGCCTTGACTCTGTGCAAGCACTGCTCAGCAGTAATGAAAACATCCCTGTGTTATCAGCACTGTTTCCAGCACAAATCCAAACCATAGCTCAATACTAGCTACTATGAAGAAAATTAACTCTACCCCAACCAAAACCAGCAGACCCATACGACACAGGGAAAAATGGGTCAAAAGGAACACAAAATGTATATTAACAGGAGTGAATCATCTTAACCACAGGGTTGCATAAAAGCTGCAGCAGGTTCAGTAGAGTGGTGGAGATTTGCAGCCCCGTAGCTCAGGGAAAGCTGGAGTTAACCAGGCTTCCAGCAGAAGTTTCAGCAGCCAAAAGGCCCTCTAAATGTAGCCCCCAACACTGACACTCCTAAGAAAAATACTTGAGCATAAAGATACTGATCATGAAGGGCCTCAAATTACACACTGCTGTTCTCTGTGGCAAAGTACAAAGGCAGCTTATTCTGGTTGCAGGCAAATGTAGACAGTCTTCAGTAAATGAGAAAGTCTCCAAGAAACAAAGGTGTTACGTCCCTGTTTGAGCTTTTTTTATAATGGCCTGTCCTGGTTTCAGCTGGGATAGAGTTAATTGTCTTCCCAGTAGCTAGTACAGTGCTATGTTTTGAGTTCAGTATGAGAAGAATGTTGATAACACTGATGTTTTCAGTTGTTGCTAAGTAGTGTTTAGACTAAAGTCAAGGATTTTTCAGCTTCTCACGCCCAGCCAGTGAGAAAGCTGGAGGGGCACAAGAAGTTGGCACAGGACATAGCCAGGGCAGCTGACCCAAACTGGCCAACAGGGTATTCCATACCATGGGACATCACATCTAGTATAGGAACTGTGGGGAGTGGGGGTGGGGGGATCGCCGCTCGGGGACTAACTGGGTGTCAATTGGCAGGTGGTGAGCCATTGCACTGTGCATCATTTGTATATTCCAATGCTTTTATTATTACTGCTGTCATTTCATTCATATTACCATTATTAGTTTCTTTTCTGTTCTGTTGGGCCATTCTTATCTCAACCCACGAGTTTTACTTCTTTTCCTGATTTTCTTCCCCATCCCACTGGGTGGGGGGGAAGTGAGCAAGCAGCTGCATAGTGCTTAGCTGCTGGCTGGGGTTAAACCATCACATGGCCTCTTACAATAAGATAAGTATAGACAGATAGTATTTCTGTATATTACTGTATATTAAATTTTTGTATATTAGTAGAAATCTAAAGAGGTCACTCAAAGGAAGAAAGGTGTACAAAAGTAAGGTTATTCAAAGGAAATGTTGTGAGGTTGGGGAAAGTATTTTTCTCTGAAGGCTTTGGTATAATAAACTCCAAAATAATACAGAATATGCCCTCTAATTTATTTTACATTTATTTTCAGCATGTTTAATAAGGGACTACAGTAGTTACACAGCATTCATAAATGTAACTGGTTCACTCACACCCATGCTTAGTTTAATTTTCTGCATGTAAAAACTGAGAACACTATATAACAAGTTTATTGTCATCCCAAAGAGATATAAAAGTGCATTGTAGGAAATTGTTCTTTCCTAATTTGCCATTCAGGATCACAGCGTGGGTGAGTGAGAGGTAAAAATATTCTCTGAGTATGTAAGACTCATATGAGCTAAGTTCAACCAGGAGTTCAGCCAGTACAGCTTCCACTGACATCAGACAGCTAAACCTGTTTGCATCAGGACAAAGTTTAATCCCTGAACTTGAAACCACACAGCAAATGCTCAAGAATAATCTCTGGAATAGGTATGAACAGAGTGTGAACTTGGATGCCCTTCTTTCTTACAGCCCTCTCCAATATAAAGGGAGTATCCCTATTTTTCTGTGGGTACATTAGGCTTGGAAAGAGCAATTCCAGAGCTAACTGCTGCCAAGGGTGTCAGGGTATAGCATTCATATTACCCAGTTCATCCCACAGACATTGTCATCACGTTGTGAAGGCCAAAAAGGCAAAGGGGATGATGGCTGGGAAAACACTTCAGTATTTGTATTTTTTATATTCTTTTCCTAAGTTTCTCCTACTTAGCATCATGGGAAACAATTGTCAACTAGTTGGGTGTTTGGTCTGGTCCATTCTTGTATCTGGCTCAGAAAGACTTTTGCACAGAAGCCAGAAAGTTCTTGCCCCAAGAAGGAAAATTCAAGTCACTCCTTTTCCCTGTGGTTGGGGAAGTGTGTCATTGCAGAAACTACCTCCTCTCAAACTCCTCCCCATAATTTTTTAAGTTTTTCCATGTTAGTATGATGCACTGTTACATTAATCCAATAAGAAAGAGTAGGATCTTTCCTCCTGCACTGGAAACTGTTTTCAGTCTCCACATATTCATCTTGAGCCTGGTGGTCCCTGCTGTACCGATTGTCAAAGCTGAAGGCTTGGCTGGAGTATGCCACAGATTCCTGCTTAGCTTGTGCACCCAGCTCTCCTTCACAGAGAAGAGAGGTATGGAAACAGATTATATGCACTGAGTCTCACCCTGACATTGAAGTGTAGAGGTGCCGGGTGTTCTCTTAGGTCCAGAAGGGTCACAGACATACTGTTTCATCTTCATTGCACTCACAAAGGCACAGCTGTCTCAGGATAGACCATACATGAAGTTTTAACGATCTGTTTGGAAGCCGGTCTAGGAAGCACAGCCAATTGTTCCTACTAGCTGTATCCTAATGACCTCTCGATTGGAGGTAGTCCAACACATCAAGAATCATAGTTTTATTGACCTGTAAGAAAAGTATAACTTCAAGGAATAGCTTTGAAAATTCATCTACTTAAAATGAAGAATTGACAGCTTACTTGAATACACATAGCTTGTGTGGGCAGAGCTCTCAGCATGCCACATCCCATGTCATTATTTGCAATAATACTACCATTAATATTGAGCATTTTCCGTGTATAGAAATCCAGCTACATGGGACTCCCAGGGAAGTTTGTACTAATATCTGTTTTTCCAATATGGTAAACTGACATACAACCAGATGGACTCACTTGCCTATGATTATCAGGAGCAAAGCAGCAGCAAGTTTAGAATCAACATCTCCTTTGTACCAGTCTAGCACTTCAGCAGCAGCATCCCAGCCCTGATATTATCTTCTCCACTGGTTTCTGGCATTGCTGCCAGGCAGATAATGACTATACTGCATGTTTATTCATTGTGTAATTCCAGTTAGTATTATCAGTCAGAGCCTCAGGAACATCGCATAGAGATTTCCTCATCATTATAGAACTTGTTTTTTTATGGTATAGTAATCTTTAGACTCAGGCAGCATTCCTCATTGGAGAGAAATGTATATAGATAGTGACACATCAGAATTTTCCACAAACTGTCCACTCAAATTGGATCATCTATTTATTTAATATCCCACCTGTCAAGCATGACTAATTGTGTATTTATACAGAAATCTAGGGGAAGAAAGGGTGCTTATGAAAAAGCACACACACTAATATGGGCTTTTTAAAATACAGTGAGAAACTAAGAGAATCAAGGTTTGGGTGCAAAACCTTTTGCCTGAAGTACAAGCATACATATACAGAGTGCAGATAAATTGAAGTTACAATTCTGAGGTTTTTTTTCCAGGAGCAGTCTGATGCCTTGGACTTGGAGGTCACTCCAAGCAGGTGGTCCAACTCTGCCTGTGGAAAACCACATTGACTTCCCTGGAACTTTGTGCAGACAGAGCTTTTTGCTACAGAGGAGGCTGAGGCCAGTGCCTAGATCCTTTTTTCCAAGCCAAGCACAGTACTTGCCATGCAAGCTTCCTGCAGAGAAATTGGCTGAAGCTCCAGCACTCGTGATATTCCAAGCCCTGGACTTCTCTTGAGGTAGTTTGTCTCTCTTACTAAAATATACTGGTAATGTCATAATTCAGACTGAATACTTTTTCAGAGTCTTGAATAGATTTGAATACATGCAAGGTCTAAAGCAAAAGGGTGCTACACCACACCCCTGAAAATTACACAGAGCTTCTGTCAAAAAAAACCCCAAATCTAATCAAACATGCACAGTTTCACAGCTCTTGGCTATGAGAGTCCAGGAAACACTCTAGTGACGTGTCTTAGCTTTCATTATGTCTGCCCTTATCACACGTGTGTCAGTAGGACATTGAAAGCAGCAGAAAAAGCAGAGCCACACACAGGCTCTAAAGAAATAAACCCCAGGGAAGTGAATTCAGCTCAGTAGATAGAAACTTGATGGTTTAACAAATGAAATGCATACTTGCTGCTTTGCTTCCAGCAATGAGGTGATGTCAATATTTTAATGAGGTCCTTCTTAACTTCCACCTTAGCCCTGTATTCTCAGGATAGTTGTGCTATAGGGAGGGGTTAGACACACATTTCCTCTGTTCTGTCATTCAAAATCAGTCACAGTTTGCTTAACCGTAACTAAGGACAGAGATGCTACTTGGCAAATACAAAGCTTCTGAGAGAGCAAACAGCATATACTGAACATAGTGACTGTAGTCAGCCTGTAAAGCTGGAAATGAAGAAAGGGTGGTAATGATCTTGCCCTTGCACATAGGTTAGTGGGAGGTGAAGACAGCTTCCCCAGAAAGACACCCACCATCCAGAAAAACTGGTCTAGTCCAAAGGCAAGAGACTTCTCATATGTAAGCATGTAAGCTCCATGTATAAGTCAGCTTTGGCAGAGGTCATTACAGAGGATCACAGTAGGAAGAAGAAAAAAGTTAAACCGTGCTTCTCTTCACTTTGGTGGCAATAATTTATCAAAGGAGTCTCCAGACTTGTAGGCTGGGAGTGTTTACGTTGAGTCAATGGCTGCTCTTGTGCCTCCCAGCTCCAATGACATGGAAGCATGCACCCATTCATTTTAATTTATAATAGTATCAAAGCATGCATGAGCTTGAGCTGTCCCTGAGTGAAGAAGGAGGAAGGCAATGGCTAATATGTTAGCTGTGCTTCAGTGGCTTGGTAGGGCAGGTCAGAAAAAAAAATAATGAAACAACACTGATGAGAACATCAATTGGAAGAACAACTATAGCAGTAAGGAGAGTATAGGTCCTTCCAGAGGCACTGTCATGGAGTTTCTGAAATGAAATTTCCTCAGCATTTCAATTTCAGGGAAAATTAGGGATATATTTCCTTCACCCCCCATTCCTCACATACCAGGTTTTCACTCAACTTTGAGTTTGTTCACTGATGCATTCATTGGTCTGGACCTGGTATATACCTTGATCAGACAAAGTATTTTCTTTCTTTACATTGCAGTAATTATCTCAGAATTGATCAAAAACACTCTTTCAATTTATTTTATCTTGTTATGAAATGGATCTAATAACATGTACCTACCTCATACGTATTCTTGGCATCCCAAGAATCTACCTGCCTCAATAAAATAAGGTTTAATGACTTGGCACCTGACAGTTTTATGACAAACTGTCTTTAGCTCAGTGCAGGCATTACAAAGCAAAGCACCTCCAGCCAGTCTTCTTTCTAAAGTCAGTAATCTTGTACTACTTTTTGCATCCTGTCCATTCTTGAGGTGCAGATGCATTAATTTATGCAGCAGACACTGAACTTCTCAGAAAGCAGCAAGAGAGATTATATACTTATACATTTTAATAAGCTGTAACAACTTGTTCTAGTTCAGAAAAATAGATTCTGGTGAAAACAAGACGACTTACATAAATGAAGTCAAGCAGGATAGGGAAGCACAGGCCATACATCCCAACTGATCTCCTTTTACCTTCACCGTGGTTTTTTGGATTTTGTTTGTTTGTTTGGGTTTTTGGGTTGTTTTTTTTAAGGCACAAAATAGGTGCTGAAGCTTTTAAGCAAACAGTTAAGGCCTATCCCAATTAAATCACGATTAAAGTCACAATTTTGAAGCTATCATTTGTCAGTTAAATGCAGGGAATAGCTATATAAAATTAATGTTTCAACTGACTGAAAGAAGAAGTGAAGCAAGAAAGACTGTTTACAACAACCCCAAACAATTGATCCAAACATAACTTTCACATCCCTTAAGCTTTCTTGTTCTTCCTCTTAAAAGAACATGCCCAGCCTATTTTGACAATCTTATAAAATAATAGTTTCAAAGTAAAAAAATGGAAAAGTATTTTTTGAGGTTAAAAAAATTTGAACTCTTATGGAAATATTTTATTGATTTGAAAACTGCAATGTGTATCAATATCTGTCTGATTTTGTGACTAGGTTTATACCCTTTCAGTTACATTCTTAGCAGATGTAAGTTTATGCTCACACACAAATGTGACTGTTAACAGTCCCATTCTGATAACAGCTAAATGGCAAATCTCTAATAGATGGAAAGCTATAAATGGCTTTTGGACACAACTACTGTTTGAAGAAGTGTGTCATAGTTGCCCTGTGAAGAAGAGCCCTGAGACTGTTATGATACAGAGCAATAAAACTCAATACAGGCTACAATAATTTGATTATATAATTTGTGAATTTGTAGCCACCTGTGAGAATTTCTTTTTGAAGTTTCCATGACACTTGAAAGTTCCATTAATAAGAATATAAATGATAGTTTTATTATTATCTTGTTTAAAATTCATCAAGCAGCAAAACACAGAGTAGACATCCTCAAATCAGCAGATTAACCATATGTGTATGACTACAGTATAGTCAAAACAGTCTGTAAATTACCCTCAAGTGAAAACTGTTCATTTGGACAAATCCACAAATGTTTATAAATACTCAGCATTTAGAAGTTCAGATTCATTCTAAAAAATATATAAATAAGTAAATCATTAATTAAAAGGGTAGATTCATAATAAATATTCAAATTGGCTTTACCCATGAGCCTTTTGAAGTACATGTTCTTCTCAACTACAGTTCTTTAGGAAAATAGGTCAAGGGAAGAAGCCCTGTCTCAGCTAACAATGACAAATTTATCTATTCTCTTGAATGAATTTTGGGTTTCATTCTTGATATTTAAACAGTAAGATAGGGAGTCTGATATTGTCTACTTACTGCAACTCATTTTTCTGTGCACATGGTACAAAAGGCAGTACTCCAACCATCAATAGCCTTTGTTCATAAACCCCACATAACAGGTGCCCTTTGCTCCTCTCTGATTCCAATGCATAGTTGTGATGGGTTGACCCTGGCTGGATGCCAGGTGCCCACCAAAGCCGTTCTATCACTCCCCCATCCTCAGCTGGACAGGGGAGAGAAAAAATATAACAAAAACTTGTGGGTCGAGATAAGGACAGGAGAGATCATTCACTAATTACCGTCACGGGCAAAACAGACTCAGCTTAGGGAAAATTAGCTCAATTTATTACAAATCAGCCAGAGTAAGGTAATAAGAAATAAAACGAAATCTCAAAACACCTTCCCACCACCCCTCCCTTCTTCCCGGGCACAACTTCACTCCCGGATTTCTCCACCAAGCCCCCCCAGCGGCACAAGGGGGACAGGGATGGGGTTTACGGTCATCACACATTATTTTCTGCCGCTTCACCTCCTCAGGGTGAGGGCTCATCACACTCTTCCCCTGCTCCAGCGTGGGGTCCCACCCACGGGAGACAGTCCTCCACGAACGTCTCCAACGTGGGCCATTCCCACGGGTTGCAGTTCTTCACCAACTGCTCCAGCGTGGGTCCTTCCCACGGTGTGCAGTCCTTCAGGAGCACACTGCTCCAGCGCGGGTCCCCCACGGGGTCACAAGTCCTGCCAGAAAACCTGCTCCACGGGCTCCTCTCTCCGCAGATCCGCAGGTCCTGCCAGGAACCTGCTCCAGCGCGGGGTTCCCACGGGGTCACAGCCTCCTTCGGGAACCCACCTGCTCTGGCGTGGGGTCCTCCACGGGCTGCAGGTGGAGATCTGCTCCACCGTGGACCTCCCTGGACTGCAGGGGACAGCCTGCCTCACCAGGGTCTTCACCACGGGCCGCAGGGGAATCTTCGCTCCAGTGCCTGGAGCACCTCCTCCCCCTCCTTCTTCACTGACCTTGGTGTCCGCAGGCTTGTTTCTCTTACATCTTCTCACTCCTCTCTCCGGCGGCTGTTTCTTCTTGTCCCAACTTTTTTTCCTTCTTAAAAATGTTATCACAGGGGCGTTACCACTATCGCTGATTGGCTCGGCCTTGGCCGGTGGCGGGTCCATCATAGAGCCGGCTGG
Organism: Buteo buteo; assembly: GCF_964188355.1. NCBI lineage: Eukaryota > Metazoa > Chordata > Aves > Accipitriformes > Accipitridae > Buteo > Buteo buteo. The sequence continues at coordinate 18,321,415 of NC_134194.1, read as the reverse complement.
TATGGGCTCGCTCTCTCTCGAACACAGGGGAAGCTTCCAGCAACTTCTTACAGAAGACACCCCTGTAACCCGCCCCCCCCGCTACCAAAACCTTGCCGCACAAAACCAATACAATGGTAAAGCCTTGTTACTTAGTTTCTAATTGTTTTTTAATTGTTTTTTATTTATGCTGCTTTTTAAATTATTTATTTTTTTAATCCAATCAACTCTGATCACTAAATCTCAGAATACTTTGGAAACAATAAGAAGGTAAGTGCCAAAAACCATGGTATTTTCCCTAGCTGCCAGATGAAGAGCATTGGTGCCAAGAGGCTGACACACTCAGTTTCTTGCAGCACCAGGTGACAGAACCTATATCACAGTCCACTACTCTATCTACTAGATCTAGATGGACTTTAAGAAAAAGAACTAGTCAATCACTAGATACAGGTGATTGAGAACCAGCATCCCTTTCCAAACAGCCCAGCAATGTGATATACCAGCTGGATCATGGACTGAAGATAATTTTTCCCCACTTTTCTTTTGTATTACTTTATTTTACACATGCCCTTTCAGGCACTCCAGCACACACAGGTGCCTGGTGAGATTTTGAAACTACTGAAAGTAAATGATAACTGTTTACTTCCATGAGTTCCTCCATGATCTGCCAAATATTTCTCTAGCTATTGCAGCTAAAACATACTCAGAGGAGGGAGTGGGATGCGTATCTAGCTTTCTCTGAGGATGCTCAGCAACAGTATTTTGAGTTATGCACCATGCTCCTTAACAACACCACAAATATCATTACTTCTGAATAAAAGCAGCCAAGCTGCCAACCACCCTTTACATGCAACTTTTGCAAGGTCCTAATGTGGACTTTAAGGGAATGTTCCTTTGTGCATCAGCCCATACTCATCCACTGAATGAATTTAGCATAATATGAACTTCACACACTTGTCCAAAGACAACTAGGCTGATTACTGTGGGTCAGGAATCAGAACAAGACAGCTTTTTGGCTTAAGGACCTTGTGAAACAAAGCAGCACACTGCGGAAAAGATGTCAGAGTTCCAAACATCGCTCTTCATTGTGTGGAATTCTTGTTGCTGTTTTTTTGTGTCTCGAAGTTAATCAAATGAAATCCATCTTTAATGAAGTATAAACTGTGCATTGCACAAATTTATCAGCACTATTCTGAATTAAATTAGCCAGAGAGAACTTAACCAGACTAGCTGGTGTCCAGAAATATGTGCATCTCCCATTACATCTGAGAATTATTAATGATTTTATTTAATCTCTACATTAGCTTAAGAGAATTTGGAGAAACACAGAGAACTTCCTGTATAGTTTTATATTTCCAAGCCTTTACCAGACCCCAGAAGTATATATGGGAAGCAAGCAAAACTTCCCTGAAGATTACTTGCATCTACTAGCAGATACACTTTGATCACCCTCTATTCTTCACAGATCATGACAGAGGTACTTACTTGCTGACAGCCCAAACAGGACTGTCTATCAGATAAGTTTTGCTCTGGGGCCAGACCAAGGTATAAATAGGCAAAACAAAAAAAGTGATTGGAAGGAAAGAGGGTAACTAAACTCAAAGTGGCATACCCAGCAAGAACAGAAATTTGTACCTGGGGTAGCTACAGCAGTCAGGTCTCTTAGCTCCCAGTCCAATAACTTCTGCAGAAAGCCACCTCATCTCATGAGCAATAACATCTTTTCCAACGCCACATTTATCTTATTTGCAAGGCTTTCTGAGGCTAGTAAATTTAATCTAAGCTATAATGATACTTCTAGTTAATTATCAGCTAAGAGGAAGTGATGGTCCAAGGTTACTTCTCAATACACCCAAAGCAACTATTACTGGAGCAATAAAACACATCCTTTTGTGCCTTAGTATTTTATTAATAAGCACTGCAACTTATCTATACAATTAGAAGGGAAACAATATTTTCTTCTGCATTATTCTCCCATTTAGACAAGCTCAGTCTTTCAGAATGTGATTATTGGTATTATATGCTGTTCCCACTGTGTTATGCCATCAGTTCTAGCGTCCTACAGTACCACTTGTCAATGTACATGTGGCATCCAGGTGGTCCCTTCTAGAACAAGGCTATAAAGGCAGCCATTTGTCAGGCAACTCTAGTTCTGAAAGATCAGAAATACTTTCTATTCAAGAAGTTCTAGTCAAATTTCAAATTACCACAGTACTGTTCTCAAAAACAAAAGGAGAGAGTATTGCATCTTGCTAATTTTAAACACTTGCACTTTAAAACATCTTCCCCTCCTCTTTCATTCACTACAGGATTTTCCTCATTATAAATCTTTCCATCTTGCCCCTGTATAATGGGAAATATGGTGGATCTGCAAGACAAAGATCAAGACAAACAACAACAAGCCTGTGAATAAGAAAAGGCTGACCAGTTTCAACCATCATGCTCCATCACTTCTGGTTATGAAACACAGGAATTTAAAAGCTTCCCCCATCCCCCTGAGTGAAGCATGTAAGATTTGTAAGAACTATAGCAGTTTCAGCAGTTAAAAGGAGATGAAATAAATGATCTTCCAGACTTTACTGTTTGTACACGCTTACGTGATCATCACGTTCACCAACAAGAAGAGCCCCTCCTGACTTTCTCGGTAACACAGACTACAGAACTTGGTTCCCACACTGAGTCATGCTCTTTGTGGTTGAGTAGCAGAAACCCCACCTTAGCCTTTGGTAAACTGTTCATGTTGCAGAGGTGGGCTCCAACTCAGAAATTGCTGGGTGAACTGCTTTCATGAGCATTGCTGTTGGCTGATCTGAAAGTCAAATATAATATGCTATACAGGAAAAGCAATGGGTGATATGTTTTTGTTTTTTATCCTATTTTTGTCACTTCTATTTTTAAAAATCAATTAAAGCTGTTGAGATTCATCAAAGAGGCAATAAAATGACAGACTGTGTAGCAGCAGGAGAAGACTGATAGAATACCTGCCTCTCCTGCAGCTGTGCAATCAACTTGAAGATAGACTAAAAAAAACAACCACAGGAGCTAGGGAGAACTTTAATGATGCAATGTGAAAGAGCTCAGGAAGTTTTAGTTACTGTAAAAAGGACAGCTTGAAGAGAAGGTGGTGAAGAGAGGAAGGATAATTTTCTTTATTTTTGGTTCTAAAATGAGTGGGCAAGCCTCAGTAGGCTAGTTCTACTATCCTCAGATATCTGTACTACTATCTTACTATTTTTAAGGATTATTTACAAAACTTTTCTCCTATGATTTTCCTTATCCTTTACAAATCCCTGTTTGTGCCTTTCCATGCTTTATGAGTCTACTTTGAAACATCAGAGTTGCTCAGACAGCTGCTTAACAAAATAATCTGTTTTCCCAGTTTGGCTTTCTAATACCAATGAAGAGCATTTAAGTGTATTTTCTCTTTCAGCTTCTTATGTCTTCTAAGATTGTGTACACAGCTAGCCCTTAGGCCACTATTTCAGTGTTGTCACTGCTACAGAATAGCACAGATGCATTCCCAGACAACCAGAAAGGTAGAAATAACTGCAATATGGCTTTGATTACCCATTGCTCTTACACTTAACAGGATTTAAGGAAAGGCTGATGGTTTATGGAGCCATCAGATCCATAAAAAAAAGCAATAGTGCTTTTCAAAATTCAGCACCAATGGGAAAAGCTTGTGAATCACTGAAATTCAAAGCCAAATGAAAAACACAAAAAAATCCCACCACTCAAAAAGATTTGTTGTGTTCTTTCTTACTAGCCAAAATCCCCATCACATTATTTTTTATGAGTGACTGTACAATGACATAGCAAAGGATTTGCCTTGGTCTTAGTGACTCCTATTATCTATACTGAGCCTGAGGCATCATACTGTCCGGCATGTACCTGAACAATGCATGGGCTTACTATAAATTATATAGCAACTTTACTCTGATCTGTGTCAAGCCAGCCAGACATCTGCTATCTTTTTGTTAAAAGATGTAGGAAATACATTAAAATGTCAATATTTACACCACAAAGCCAAATTAGTTTGGATCTATAGGAATTTGTGGTCATGGTCTTCCTAATTCAATAACCAAGCTTTCAGGTCAGTTGAACTAGGGAGGTGGGTTGAAATTTCAAAGTTGCTACCAAGCATGAAAATATTCAGGAGGCAGGAACTTGTGGAGTAAATACCAAACATACATAACTGGCAAAGATATACTTGCAATGACAAAGCAATTAGAATAAAAACATTTGCTGGAAGACTTCTGATTGCAAGAAGTCTGAGCTTCACTGACTAAGATTGGCCCTACGTCTAATTCTCTGACAGCACTTTTCCTTTAACTAGAAAAGGTTTTTTTTTTCCAATGCAGAATTACAGTTTTTCCAATACAGAAATAGTTTTCATTAACTGTACTTAATTTTGATGTTAAATATACCTTTAAAACAGAGAAGTTGATATTTTCATTATAAACTATCTAAATAAGACATTTAACCATTAACTTTTAAGGCAGAAATGCTTTCTGAAATGGAATTAACGGCTTTTAAGTTGCCCCTAAAGTATACTCTTTTCTAGCAAATAGGTGGGTCATTTAAAAAAGTCTAGTTCCTGGTTAATTTTTATGGAAGAAAACTGACAGTGACATGAATACAAGGTTTGACTAAAGTATCTCAAACATAAGTACTGTTTGACTACCTCCAAACTGCTTATAAAGTACTCTTAGATCACGGTAGTCACAACATCATGCTTGTGGTAGCTTAAATAGTGTAATATCAGTAACAGTAGAAAATAAAGTTTCCTGCATGAACTGGGGACAAAGGACAAGGAAAACTGTCACTGTTTTGAGAAACCTGCTGTTAAACTACAAGTGAAAATAGGACTAACCAGTCTCTAAAACATGGGCCCATGGTATCTCCGGGTCTCTGTCCCTCTCTGCAAAGACCTGGCAGAAGTTTTGCCAGATCTGGCAGTAAATTGGAAGTTCACATTCATACACCTCCTATTGTTTCAGTCAGCTTCATTCACACAACTAACTAGAGACTTACCAGGATATTAAGTTTCATATTAAAAGCATAAACATCCAGTTGTATTAAGATATGAAGTAAATATTGATTTTTAATCAAAACTTGTAGACTTTTGTAGGACCCTAAGACCTATTGACATATATAGCCCTTTCACCATACTAGATTAGAAATACATGACCACTCATGTCTGCTATTTACAGCCTTTATGAGACTGCTCATAATCATGCCACTGTTGAAGTGCAATGCAGTATTTGGTGCTTGATGCTTCATCTGCTTCAGTATATCAAGGCACACAGGAATAGGTGTAGTCCCAAGATGCACACCTGAACTCTTTGAAGGTTTAATAATGGAATACACAAAACATCATATCTGGGGAGCAAAAAAGTCTTTTTTGTATTATCCAACTTTATCAAATTTGAGGGGGGTAGAATCCAGTTTCTGGCACTCTCCCTGGGGGTCACACCATAGCAATAGCTGTTGGGCAATCAGCACTGTGGCACTTAGGCATAGGCAGGTGGCAGCAGCCCTTCAGTGTCACCTTTTCCTCCCTTGCAGATGTGGTAGCTGGCTGTAGCACGGTTCAGCTGCCAGGACATTGTACATTGCCATGTGTTGTCCAAGGAACAGAAGGCGAGACTGCTGTGGGGAAGCACTGTGTTGGTTAGGTCTAGCAAACTAATTGGCTGTTGAGCATAAAAGCTGATGGCTGAGTATCCAAAGAGCACTTTCAGTGGAAATCAAGCTATTAAAATATCATCCTGCAAGGACAAAAGAGAAGGATAAATATAAAAGCAGAGGAACTCATGCTTTTTCATGGTCTTGATGTATTTTAGAGTAATAGAGCTAGTCGTGATATGCTGTTTTAATCTGACATATGATATGAAAGATTTCGCTCCCAGAAAGGAATGATTCTAAGCAAGCCTGATACAAGATATGGTACAAATACTTGTAAGAAAGAATTATAGGTCTGTTCTGTGCTCTTGAAAAAACACTTGAGGTTTTTTTCCTGCTGAATGTTCCCCCTCCTGTAAATTCCTCAAGTGAGAGACTCAGATAAACTTCTTGAGTCTTTGTGTGTCTGTGCCTAATTAATCCTGTGCATTTAGCCACTAAGTGCTTCATTTACCCTATCCTTCATGAGTCTTCCTTGAGAGCAGTTTAAACCCAGACTGTTGTATTTTAATTGGCTTACATGTTTGTGCAGGGTAAAACATACTGACTTCAAGCTGTTTTGGTTTACCAATGGCTTTGTTGTCTTTAAGCCAACCATGTTCACCGAACAGAACCTGCCTCTGGTTGCTCCCAAATATTTTCTTTTATTTCAATAGTAAATATAACATCAGGTTTGGGGCAAAAGGTAAATACTCTAAAAGTCAGGGAATGCATTTTTAATTTCAAAATTAAATAATAATTGTACATCAATAGCACCTACAAGCACCATCCACTTTTTTGTACAGGTACAAAGAAAAACCTGGCAACTCTTACCTCTGGAGTTTCTTGATTTCTGTCTCTGCAGCCTGAACCCTGCAGGAACCCCCTCCTATGTACCAGCCCAAAGGCTGCGATTGACTGCAGCTGCCCTGACTTGCAATTGGAAAACTCATGAAGTGGAAAAAAAAAATTGTTTCCAATGGAATCAAAAGCAAATTTCCAATTAGCTTTAAGTGTTTCAGTACTGAACTGCAGTTTTGCTACTTCAGTTATTACAGTACAATTATAGTGACCTAGTCTGCCTAACTTAAAACATTGTGTCCCAGTATAACTCTCCCAATATGGGAAAAGAAACATTTCTACCAATGTAAGTCCAAGATGACTCCCACTGTCACCACTTCTGTTAAACACAAAAGCGACACTACAAAGTAAACTGGCTCTATTAGTGAAGTTTCTAGCTGTTTTGTAACATCTCATATCTCTTCAGAAGGAAAGGTATCTTTCTCCAGGTCCTAATCATGTAAGATCTTTTCTACTTAGAAAGTTACAATTTGATATGCTCTCTTCCCTTTAGCAAGTACATTGGTTTGTAAAGCCCTTTAAAGTCCACCTGGATGTAGCTAACACACATCCCTGTGCTTTCATATGGTGATGAAGGGCTGCCCAAAGGGTTCCAGTGCCTCTGTCCTCCACATGGAATAATCGGTGTCAGATGCTTGCACCAAATCAAAAGGCCTGAGAAAGGAAAAAGCAGATAAATTGCCAGACAAAAATGCTATGGATGAGTTAATTATATTTTGGTCACTACAGCAGATCTTGAGCCCTTTAATATGTGTGGAACCACTCAAATATGCTAGTCTGATGCACATGTTAATCTGTAGAATATATCTTCATAACTACTAATTTCCTCAGGGTCTATCACATCATTCTTTTTCAAAATACCACTGGAAAGTAGTGTTTGCAAAGACAACCCTAAGCAATACTGTACAAGAATAAGTTGCTCTTTTGACTAAGTCACTATAGTAGTACTCAAATTTGTGCTTCTAAGCTCTGCTACAGTCTCAGTGTGGCACTCAACTGTGCATGAGGTTCTGTAGAGAAAATAAAACAATCCCTGCTACAAGGAGTCAACTAGTCTAAATAGACAAGGCTGCAAGAAGGTAGGGGAGAATTATAGAAAAGCAACTTCAATTTCCTACCCTAACATTCCCCCCCCCTCCCCCCCCCCCCCCTTTGATTATCTCTCCTGTTAATGCAGACTGGAAGCTCTAAATCCAGGACTAACTCTTATTTATACTAGAGCTAAGACAATGTAGTCTCAATTTCAGAGGAAACTAAATGCTGCTTTGCTACAGAGTATGAAAAAGTGTTTAGAAACAAATAAATGGTAAAGCATGAGATTACTTATATACACATTATGTGCTTCCAAAACCTCAGAAATGAATGCTAGGTCTTTTATTCGCATCAAGTTTCAGATAAGGGCTCTGTTATATCTACATTAAGCTTATTGCTCCACCCATTGAATCAGATAATTTTTCACTCATGACATTAAGTTTTAGCTCCAGTTAAAAAACTACCTTTAGATGAGGTTCTCTAAACATCGTTTTAATTGTAAAACCCAGCAATAACATTTTTTTCAAAAAGCTTATGACCAGAATTTGCAGTTCTTGGCACCTACTCTAGATGGCAGATTTTAGAAAGAATTTACCACATGATACATTAAGTGTCACCACCAATTAAAGGCCCATCAATACACCAGAAATCTCAAATCCTATATGTTTAAATCAATAGGATTTGGTACATTTGTGCATATCACCCTGGATAATACTGGACGTTCCAAATACTGATTTTGAGGGAGAAAAACTAACAGGTTACATTGTATTAATACATTTAGTTGTCTAAGGGTGGTTATTCTACTAAAAATTGAAGCCTTTCATTAAAACAGTCAACTCTTCTGTAGTGATACTTCAACTGATTTGTCTAAGCTGTGCCCCACCATCACATATTGCAGTTTCTGGATCTGATTTTCATTCTAGACACTTCAAAGAACAGAAAGATTTGGATCTAAACACATTTTAGGCTGAAGTAGGCACAGAAGTCACAATCTGTCGATTCAGTGTTTCACCCCAAATTAATACAGTGTTTCCTTCCAAGTTGTGGTTTAGAACATTGTGTTTATGTGTGTCTTCATTTGATTGGCACTTGCAGATTATCCCATCACTCTCCTGTAAGAATCTAGAGCAGAACTCTAATTCTGATGTCCCTAGATAGATGTCCTGTATAGGCAATCCAGCCACCTGTGAATGTGATCCTTTCTGCTTACTACCCTGAGTTTAAATACAGAAAACATATGTCCTTCTTTGGGATGTTATAAAGCTTGTTCTCTCATACATAAAGGGACCAGATTGCAGAAATAAAGAAGAGTGTGTAAATTTTGCTTTTATAATACAGCCAGGTGATTTCCTTTAAAATGAGCTCTTATGCATCAGGCCAGGGTTTCAACGTAGATAAGGCTCTGATTCTTTCTGTTCCCTGCTGACTTCCAATGCATGACTGTATTTTCTGAAGAAGCCTTTCAAGTGAGTTCAACCAGCACACTGAAGGTATTAGCTGTGTTTTCAGGAGATGTAGCAGGGGACATAACTACTGTCTTCTCTTGAACTCAGTGGCAGTCTAATATTTTAAAGAACTTTCAGCCCTTTCAGAAGCAGAGCCACATCGCACCTTGCTTTGACACTACACCACATTCAAAATCTTTGAAACAACTCACAGCACATGAAGTGATTTTTGACATAATTATCCATATTGAATGTTGTAAGCTTCACACTATCATTCACTTTATCAGCTATATATGCTTATGCAGGAGAATGAATTCATCAAGCCTGTCCAAACTCTGCCAGTTTAGTTTAACCTATGTATGAATTTATAATCTATCGTTGTTTTCAAAGTGTCATGCATAAGAGATCATCAGAAAACAGTGAGAGAAAAAACTACAAAGGCTTTTTAGTAGTTCTTTGAAGATTTATAAAATGACAATTATTTCCTTTGTTCCATTTCCCACTTGTCTCTTAGACAGAGAGGCTCAATCATATGACAGATCTAAGAGGAGGATGTTTCAGAATGCAAAGTACACTTATTTTCAGGAATCCACTGCTCATTCTGGCAGTAGCATGACACTGTAGTCAAAAGCTTTCAAGCACCACTAAAGAACAAGTATGATAAATCCCAGGGTGGGTGTCTAGAAGGAATTGATCTGCAGACAAAGAAACAGTTTTGGAATGTTATGTCATTTCATTATAAGTGTCTCACCTTGATCTGTATTGTCACCAAAAAAGGTAAAGTTAAATCTAGCAGTTGTGATAACAGCTGGTCTTTGCATACTCTGCTGCACACTGCCAAATCACACTAATGATAACAGGTACTGAGGAATTCCCACATTTATCTCCTATTACCCAATTTTCTAATATTATTCAGCTGAGAAGACATGAGAGGTTAAAGAAAAATTTCCCAGAACTGAGTGCAATATCAAACAAAGAAATGAAAAGTGGGATTGTTAGAATAAGAGACATTAAAAATTGTAGTTATTAGAAAAGGGAAAAACCTAAGGCCCTCTGAAGGTTTCAGAAGCATGTACAAAGGCTATAGGACTAGGTATTGCCAGGACAATTGAGCCTGAACTATTTTACACTAGGAACATGGTAGCCCTATAAGTAGGTAGTTCTGAATTTTTTGGAAGTTGTATCAATTTCATCAAAATCTAGTCTAGACAGACAAGCACAGACGGCAAAATTGGTTTTGCTTTTTTCCAGAATTTACTACTTAGTTTTAAAAAAGGAACACCAGATTTTGTAATCTAAAAAAACCAAACACATTGTAGCAAGATGTTAATATTTATGTTCTTTATGCAATTCTGTTTACAACTACTGACAGGGCAACTAAAAGCAAGGAAGGTGCTTGGAAGTAGGGATGTAGCCGCTGTCTTGTATTCTGGCAGAGTTATCTGTGGGAAGGAATTATGCATCTTCACATAATGGTGTAGCAAAAGCAGCAGGAAGAAGCCTGAATGTGGGAAAACACACCTACCTTAGGCAAAGGTGCACAAAGTACCTGATATATTTGGAAGTTTGAGTGCAACTTCCATGAAGTTGCATGAGACCCTCAAGAAGATAACATACGGCACAGTGTCACTCACCCTTAGGAATGAAAGGGGAACATCTCAAAGCAAAGTGCCAGCTGCAAAGAGATTGTGGGAACAAGCACAGGGACATTATCTGCTGCTGTTCGAGACCTGCGGTGTACAGGGTATTAGATGTCCCATAAAAATAAATAAAACTGCATCAGGGAACCGGCTCTGCAGCCAACTCCTCTTCCTACCTAGGAGGATGGGTTTTGCCAATAGCTTGGATCAGCATTGTAATTGTGAGCTGCAGGGAAGCTCACTCCCTAACTTTGTAGGAATGCAAGACTAACAATAGTCATCCTCAGTAAAAATTGAATAATTTGTGCCATAAATAGAACAGGGTGCAGGGCCTGACCCCCACAGCTCAAACAGAACACTCAGTTTTATCTGATTTATCCACTCTAGATTTATCATTTGGTCAGAAATATACAACTACTGAAGAACCTATTACCCAAAAAACACCCCTGAGAAAATACACATTCACATGTATTACTGTAAGAGACATCACTGCAAGGGAAGCTGTTTACTAGACCATAGGATTGGTAATACATCTTTAAGCACATAGCAAATTTATGAGTGAAAGAAATATACTTTGAGCCAATCTAGCACAGTAATATACATTCACACTGTTGATATCTTTTCAAGAAGTTAAGTATAGACCTTATGGATTTAAAAGAAAGTTTCCACCTCATTCTGGACTGATCAATATGTTCACTCTTTTCTGAATTAGTTGGGTTAGCATGACTGCCCCCAAGCTTGTGCAGGAAAAACAACCGACTTAGTAACAAACAAGTTGACTGGATTTAAATAAGTGCAAACTAATGCTTTAAGCACTGGCAACAAAAGCCATACCACCACATCTCCCAAGAGAGTTTTGAAGCAAAAAATCAGTGAAAATGCAACAACAACAACAATTTGAAATAAAAAATACTAAAGCTGCTTCTTTGTAAGATGAGCAACAAGATCTCTTAGTGCCTATTTGCATCATTTAACCTTATTCCTCCAGGCTAAGCTGGTCACCTCAACCCCCTTGAAAGTCCATGCAGAGAATTGCACATTTCTAGAAGGCAAATGAACCCAGCTATCTTCAGATGATTGTATTTTAGACAAGGACTGTTGAGTAAAGAAAGAAACAAATAAAAGATGCCTCTCTCCGTTTGCTAGATGCCACCTTGAAGATTAGGTAAAACAGATGACAAAAGCTAGGTGAGCTAAAGCTAGTCCATCTTGATTCATTATTGATTATGATTATTCCAACCTTAACTCACCCAGTGGAATCCTTAGTTTACTGTGATGTACACATGCCAAGCCAGTAGAGGTAGAGCATATTAATGCAAAAGATTCATTGATGTGTCCCTCTACCTACCTGCACAGCCAAACAACAATGCTATTCAGAAGTCATGTCACAAAAGAGCAGTTCCTGTTTGGCAAAGCTCTCGCTGACTAGGGAAACAAGTGCAGATTTCAATTGCTTTTTGTCTGTTTCTTTCCTGCAAAGAGGGTGGGCATCCACTGATTACTACCATCTCTGGATTCTTAACCCACAGGTTCCCTTCTAAACTCTGTGTCTATGTCAAAAGATTTATTCTGAAGATCTCATCACCTTTATGTCCATTTTCACCTCAGTAAGGTATTCCCTTTGCTTTCCCTTTACCTTCATAATTTTATCCCTTGCTCTTTGAAATAATGCCTTCCTTACTTGAGTACAACACTATTTCACACTGCTCCTTTCAGCTGTCCTTCCATATTGGGATTCTTTGTTAAACATAGCAATAGGAACTGTTTAGCAAACAAATGGGTTTTGCTCTGTGATCCGAAAGGTTCATTTGCCTACTCTCTCATCCTCTGTTTCCTTCTTTACTCAGTAGTCCTGAACTGAGAACATTTCACCTGTGCCTCAGATAAGGAGAAACCATATACTGCTGTAGAATGCAGGCAAACATTACCACTACGCTCCCCAGTGCTGTGAGTCTGCATTCATAATGTCAAGGGAAAAGGAACTTCATGTACCACTTATTGATAGAAGCAGTACATAACATCTTTGTTACCATGGTATTACAGAGACAGCCATAAATCAGCCAGATAGGCTGACTTAAATATTTTTGTTTCAGAAACCCTTTGAAATTAATTGGAGTTTTATAGTTGACTTCAAAATTGGATCATACCTCCAATTAGAAGCAATTAAAATATTCACCTGTGATAACAGGGATTTCATGCAAAGTAAAAGGCATGTTTATGTTTTACTGGCTAGCCTATGTTTAGATAATGCTAGGCAATTCCTGGAAAAAGAATTATGTTACATTTACCCTATACATTTATTAAATAAAAGTAATGTCTCATTTTCTTTCCCTATTCCAATAAAAGCATAATTTGAAACTTGATCACCTTTTCCAAGTGTCAAAATGTACTAAATTCTGTTAATAATACTTGAATGAGTAAAAGGATGATATAATTTTACCTTGCTTTAAATAGAAAGGATTCAGGTTATTAAAGGACAAATGTATACAGGCTCAGTCCAATTCTGATTAAGTATTCTCAGGCCTTTCTATTGATTTGTGTAAGAACCAGGACAAAGGTAGCATTAGCCAGTATCCAAAGTCATACACTGACAAAGATTGATTTTGTAATCAGCATTTTCAGTTTCAAAATAGCTGAAACTAAATTGAACATATAGTCATAAGGATCACTTAGAACAAATAAGTTAGAAATGTCAGTAAAAGTAGTTATGATACACTGAATATTTAACTAGTGCAAGACCGTAATGGTAAGGAAATAAAAGAAAAAGTGAACATTGTATGATTGTTTTAATATCCATACAGAATACTGGCAGCCTTTTTACTGGATTCATTACAAGATAAAGCACCCCCTGTTTAGTGTTTCCAGAACCTGCTAATAACAAGGTGTGTCCCAAAGTTGTTTAGCGGGAAGATAGAAGGGCCAAGTAAGATTCCTGATATCATAGTGGCTATATACAGCTTATTTGCGTCCTCTTAAGGGAAGTATCCTAATCCAGGAAAACTCATTTAAACTTGTTACAATGTAGAGCCTTAAATCTAGGATAGATGCAAAGACAGTCACAACACGAGGAAAAAAACCCAAACAGACTTTACTAGGTGACTTTGGTCCATGGGATGACCAAGCATCTCTGAAATCTTACTAGCTTTATGTTCTTCTACTTCCATTAAAGCACCCCAAGTAAATTCTTCCCTTTCCTGGAAGTGTTGACTAGTAATTTCCATTAGCTAAAGCATACCTGCTGAGTCTTGTCTGTCACTGTCTTGCTGGGATTACAATTAGGAGTGAATTTGACAAGAAAAGGCTCATTACTTCTTACACAAATTCATTTGATTTCAGTAGTTTACTTGCAAATTTCCAGTGCATTATTTTGTCTTAGTGACAACAGACTGTTATAACAGAGTATCTTACCCATGAATATGTTAAGATCACTGTGTGCTTACTCCTATATCAATCACTTAAAATTAGATACAGAAGTCTTGAGTATTCTAAAAACCTCTGGCTTTTAAAAGAAGAAAAATTAGAAGTTCCTTTTCCTGCTGTTACTAGAACAGCACATATGTCTCATTGTCGTCCTCCTTAGAGAATCCCTGCTGCAAGTCGTGTCATTATAAATAATCCTTGCTCATGAGACACTTTTGCTAGCTATGGTTGTTCTGAAAGAATGTCACAGTGCTTACAAAATATTATTGTGCCCAAGTATATGTGTACTAATGAGCAAAGCCTCCATGGAAGGCTGATTCTTTTACCTGTGGCATCTTGAACCATGAGCCTAATTTGAAACACCTTCTCCTTCACAGGTGCATTTTTACATATTTACAGATAGATAACTGCAGTAATCAAACAGGTACTTCGGCAGTAACTTTTAAGTTTTGTTTGAGCTGATCTATTAGTACAATACCTAGTACAACCCTACAGAGGTTATTTCCTTCACTACAATTAGATCAATATTTATAAAAACTGACAACAACATGTGAGCCACTCAATATGCTTCCCACAGGCTACACATGTAACAGACATTGCAGTTACTTCTACAGTCATAAGACAAATTAGTGCTCTGGAGGGTCATCATAAAAGCCAAAAACTAGAAAAAAGTCCTGTAAAATCAGGCAGTCCCTCTCAGCCTCAGAACACAATAAACAGGACAGGATTGCATAAATGCTTTGCTCATCTTAATTTGGAAAGACAAACTGCAAAGCTTCAACAGTTTCCATCAGGAAAATATTCCAGCCACTTAAAAACTGGCAGAAAAACATAGACCTTACAAGACTAGCTGACTTGCACTTTTTTTGACTACATACTTGATAGATTAGGCAATTTTTGATGGTGTCCTTACTGCTGGTAAATGTTTTAAATTCTTCTTTTATGCTGGCTGGTGTTCGTAACAAAACATGGACTTTGCTTCACAGTTCAAGTGAAGCTTGGCATTGTCTCCAGTTATAAATAAAAGACCTAAGCTTTGTTAGTCATCTCCTCTATAGTCTTTAGGGATTTTTTTTTTTCTTTCTTTTTTTAAAACTCACTTTAAATTGTGCCTCCTGTCACCATCCTGTTGAGTTTTGAATGACATGATAAACAATATTCCACATATTGTGTTATTCCACTTGAGGACGAGTAAACTGAGCACAGGACCAAAGCCTAGTAATCATCTCTGTTTTTAGAACCAGTTTAAGTGTTAGTATATAGTGTCTAATCTTTACTATTAGAGACATTTGATTTTAACCTAGAAAAAGATTTGGCTCATCACAATACATTTATGAGTAACTAAAGATGGAGTGAGTATAAATTTGTATAATTTCTTCATAAGTGACAAACTATAGGGTTCACATTTCACAAATATTTAGTGATGGTTCATAGCTTGCTTCCACCATTCTGCATGTCTTCATTAAAATGATTATGTTCTCAAATGTTCCATAGCTTTTAATGGTTTCTGTTAATACCTACCAGTAAGAGATACCATAATAACCGACAAAACCACTGAACAGTGACATTATTTACCATTTGCAGTGTTTAAAGCCTGAGGTGGGTTTTTTGTTTGTTTAGTTCATGTTGTTTTTTTTTTAAATGCAGAATAAGCACTTTCCTGTTCCAGACACTAAGCACTCTGTACTTGCATTTTTAACATGGATCATACACACCAAGACAGGTTTTCAGTCTGAAGTCCACAATACAATGACTCAGTGTTACTTGCAAGACTTTAGTCCAGCAAATATCAAGCTCCATAAATGAGTTTTTACATATTTAAGTACATTTTAATTGTGCATTCAGGTTCTGTTATTTGAGATGTTTGGATTCTCATCTCTACTGCAAAGGACAAATTATTTTTTTATGAAAGTCTAACCACTCTAAACGCTAGATCTTTAAAGGAGAAGAATCAGTATTGTAAGGTTCATAATCAAATTGCAAAAAACCTGACCATACAGTTTTCACCACTTCAGGATACAAACCTGTACACTGGAAGAGTTTAACCATGGTTTACAGTATTAAGAGGGGAGAATTGGAAATAGACTTCCTGCATAGGGTTTATGAAATCTTCCAAGTTAGGAGCACAAATCCTGCTGATTTACATTTGAAATCACAGTGGGTTCTTTCTACATGCAAGAATTGAACTGCTGGTACAACATGACCAGCCATAGTTCAGGGAATTAATGAATGAATTAGTCACAGCCTACACTTGCAACAGATACACATAAATATGTTAGTGTTCCCAAAATAATGAGTAGTAATGGAGTGTTCTGTACATGTCCTTTCTGCTGATTATCAGTCAGAGCCACCAAGGTCCTAGGCATCTCCATGAGCAACTCAGTGTTTCAGTGAGGAAGCTCAGTAGGAGCTGGGGAACTCAAGACCTAGCAGGATCAGTCCTGGAAATTCAACCTTCCCATGATGAGGACACATTGGTAGAACTGTTTCACAGGCAAGACATTTATCTGATTTCATCCATATTTAGTCTCCTGCTCTTATCACTAGATTACCCAGCTACCTGCTATAATAAGTCTATAACTTTTTTGGAAGTGGCCTATGGCAGGCTTGAATGACAGGTACTGCGGTGAGAAAGTACAGTGTTCTCACACTGCAAACCTGAGCACATCACTTTAAAGTACTTGGCTTTTAAAGAAACTAAAATGTTTGCATAAAGAAAGCAGACAAAATCAAGCTTAAACTCCCATACAGTTTGTGTTTATGCTGTGTGTAAATATATCTTTGTAGAACTGGGTTTAGTTTTAATAGTTATAAAAAGTAATGGTTACTAGTGCAGGAAGGAGTAAGGAAAGAGTAGAGCTAGGTAGAAGTTCAGTATGAAAAAGGCAGTAAAAGTGTACTGCTCATAACAGTGAGTGTGAGAATAGATAACAACAAACACTAGACCAAGTACAAAGCATGGACTGCAACAACTTATTGCCTCTAGCTATCGTATGAAATTATTAAAAAATCCTAAAGGTAATAGACTTGGATCATGGAGTGGGCAAAGAATATTCTTAGAACAAACTTCACTGCAATAAATATTTCAGATGGTGGTTTCATCTGGGGCCAGGTTTCAGCTAGCTTATGTTATCAATCTTAAGTGATTTTCAGTCTCCAGTAATTATTACAGCTTCAGCGCTGACTGATTCCTTATTGAACTTGCTACTTAACAATAGTATTTTAATTCCATGATTGAGACCATCCATACAGCAGACCATAGTAAGCTTGTAAAGCCATTCCTCTTCTTTCTCACAAATGAAGAGGACAGCACAGCTGAAACAGCACAAAGGGAAAAGGCTCCCAAAGGTTACCATCCTTCTGAACTAATAGGAGAATCAAGCAGTGACCAACTCCCCACAAGCTGACTTCCAGTGCAATCCATGGTCTAGTACCAGAGCTATGCACTTCAACTTACTCTGAAGTTCTAACCAATCAGCCCTGGCCAACCTTGGCAATTACTGGGGCTCCAAAATACTCAGAATAGAGCCTCAAGTTCTAGGCATCTTTAATAAGTCACCACTGACCTCCTCAGAACATAAGAATTCTTCACTTGTACCCAGCTTTGAAATTCTGGGACCAAGTCACTCTCCACACTTTACATGTAGAGTAAGAATCCCATTTATCTCACAAGGGACACATTAAGATGAATACATACAGACATTTCAAAAGGAAGTCTGATATCCAAAGGTGGCTAATGCAAACCATTAGCACTACCCTGTCTTTCAAATATTAAAAAAAATATGTAGTTTCCACTGGCATTGAAGTAGTGCCTAGGACTTAAATATGCCCTCATCACAGGGAGAATTGCATTCCAAAGTAGATAGTAAACTAGTTTGTTTGACTATATCTCCAAGGAGACTTAACCTTTACACAGAACAAGTGGATGATGAACAACATTATTATGCTTGTTGCAAAAGTGACCATGTGTTCTTCTAATAAGAGAAATGTTCTGCTGCATGAAAATAACCTTCCCCCTGAGATTATTCCATTAAAGTTTAATGTTTGCTCTATACTTTCTTTTGAATACAGATCATTTGTTCACAACACTGTGGTCCCATAGAATCATCTGTTTTTTCCCTTTAATGTCAAGGCCTTGCTAACACTGCACTCCATCCTCATTACCAGGCTTACTGCGTTAAGCTGCTGTTCATAAGCTTTCAACAGTGGGAAATCTAATTTAATTTCTTACTATATTTTCCTTTTCAGAATTGTTCTTTTGTGAAGGGTGAAGTTAAATTTAGATGAATTATGTGTCACTTGCAATTCCTTTTAAACACAGCGCATCAGAAGCTACCTGTAAACAGGTTCAAAATACTTCTGAAGTGGGCCTGTCTTACCATTCAGCCTAACAAAGGCTGTTGGTTCCAAATCATCTGACTTGACATTGAGCTTGCATCCACTCAAAGCAAACTCTCACAGATCATAACAGAGGGTAAAACCAGAAGAATAGGACTTGAAGGGCGGAAGAGAATGGTTCTCCCTGAAGCCAAAGACAACCATAGCTATACAAAGCTGGCTTTAAGTCATCTTTACACTCTCTCTCTCTCTACTAGTTGCTCTGGGCATAACAGTATCTTCACACAACTTAAAACAGCCATGCTGTTACCTGGGCTCTCATAAGTCTATTGCTAGGCGCTGTAGTGGTAAATGGACACAGAGCAGCACCTTGCCAACACAAGAGATCCTTTCTTACTAAGGATAAGTAATAGCAAAATGGCTTTCTGACTAAATATGCATTGGATGCTACCTGAGTGCAGGAAATAGCTGGTGTAATAACTAAATAACACCTCTGTACCACAAAATTGCAAATTTGCGAAATTGTTCAGATTTATGCCAAGTGATGACTAATTCTAGAAGACAGTTAATGCACTGGACTGGAACTCAGACTACATAGATTAAAGCTGCTGCTCTGCTATAGGCTTTCTCTGTGACCTGGGTGATATTCTATGCTATACAGCTTCTTATGCCATGCTCATCCCTCTAGTATCCAAGCACCTTCCAGCTCATCCACAGCTGCACATTTGTGCTAGTAAAAGGGAAAGGTTAAAGGAACAGATCTTGTACCCACACAGGAAAATGTTGATGACAGTCAGTCAGTCATTCTTAGAAAATTAAATAGTTTTGTAGAAGTTTCCAGTCCCTCATTTGAAAAGCATAAATTAACCTCCTTTCTCTTCTCAAATTACCTAGTCATACATATTACAAGGTCTATAAAAGAATATAGCACTGTATGCTTAGTCTCACAATACTGCACTAGGCAGCTGTGAGGAATGCAAATTTATGACACCTCAGCCAGCACAAGAACAGCAGCACTTCATATACATGCAAGGTACTTTGGTAAAATATAATATGTCTAAGCAGGCTGAAATACCTAAATATTAGGTAGTGGGCTTTGTGGATCTTGGGATCCCAAGAAGCTTCTGTAACTCCTGAAGGATCTTTCCATAAGTTATTTGGGGTGAGAACTGTGCTTTTGGAAGTAGCTGCTACAATAAGGCCCATATCTCAGTTGCAGCAAAGCAGTACTTTAAGAGAAAGCTGTAAACGAAATATTTAAAGTGTCATTGTGGTCGAGGTAGAAATAGACATGATTTCCTTCCTGCTACGCTTTAGATGCGTGTCTACTTTACATGCAGAGCTTGCAGGGGAGAATAAATGTAATGAAAAACATCAGTAATGTAGACACTTACCTTCCCCACACAAGAATCCCCATCACCTGATCTCTGACCAGGAGCTTATTCAGCAAATCAGCTTTCTCTGTTACAAGACTCAGAGAATGTGACTTCCTGCTTTTCAGAAAAAACATCTTTAGAAATAATTAAATTACTAAATGTTATACTATACATACCTTCTTCCCAACAGTTTGCTTTGGAAAATGGTGATATACCTGGTTGGGAGAGGAAAGCTAGAATCTTTCTGTCAAAGATCAGTGTTCAGACCTGATTTAAATTCATAAATAATTCTGGTATAATAAACACTGGGAAATGGAAATACTGTGGCTCAAGACATGAATATATCTAACTCTGCCTCAAAAAGCACTATGCTCAGACTCATGGGTTGAGATAGGAACAGTTTAATGGGATAGAAAGGAAGAAAATAATCATGGTAGTAGTAACAATAATAAAATGATAATGATAATAATAATAATAAAAGGATTGGAATGTACAAAACAGATGATGTACAATGCAACTGCTCACCACTTGCCAACCGATGCCCAGTTAGTTCCTGAGCGGCAATCCCCTCCCCAGCCCCACTCCCCCCAGTTTATATACTGGGCATGACGTCACATGGTATGGAATACCCCTTTGGCCAGTTTGGGTCAGCTGTCCTGGCTGTGTCCTGTGCCAACTTCTTGTGCCCCTCCAGCTTTCTCACTGGCTGGGCATGACAAGCTGAAAAATCCTTGACCTAGTCTCAACACTGCTTAGCAACAACTGAAAACATCAGTATATTATCGACATTCTTCTCATACTGAACCCAAAACAGCACTGTACCAGCTACTAGAAAGAAAAAAGAACTGAAAAGGATCATGTCCAGCTGAAGCTTTGAACTGATTTGAAGCCTCAATGATTGCAGTTAATGCTCTCATCTTTCTTACTGCTCATGGTTCTGCAAACATTTGCCTCAGAAGTGCTCTATTTTCCTATCCCTGCAACCAGTGACCCTGTACACTGTTCAATAATTTTATATTACCCCAAGAAGATGGGGTATAAAGTTTCTCATGTTTTCCAAATAAAGTATTTCTAATGTCATTAAGGCACATTACCAATAAATTGCATTTTTCTGAGCCTCACACAGCTTTCTGCTTTGCACATGGCTTCAGGCTGGAACATCTCATCCCACAGTCAAGCCTATGAGGAGACAAGATGAGCCTGTCATGCCTCTTTTCTGCACCAGTCAGGGGCTTGTCCCTCTTCTCAGAGGAATCACTGAGTGTCTTCAAAACCAGTAAATATCAGCATATCATTGGCCATATACCTCCATAACAGATCTGGCCCTGAGTTTACCACCTCCAGTTCTACCCCTCATAATCCAGTTTCACTTTCTTGCATGAGAACTACCCCTGGAACTTTTTCCTCTGTAACCCTACTAACACTGAGTAAGCAGACAGTGTGTGCTTGCTGCCCTCAGCACGTACCCATTTTCCCCACCAACACCTCCATGTTGCTTCTGACACACACCCACACACTAGTTCCTCCTCCATATAGACAAAATGACATTAACCTGAGTTCTGACAACCAGCCCAGGGTAATAGATCTTGATTTGGTTCACACCCACAGAAGCACACTATTGCTTTTATTTATTTAAAATGAGCTTCTGCACTTACCAAAAATTGTCTCAAAGAACGTTGAGATTTAAGAAACTGGAGCCTGAAGCTAAGAATACCTAGAGAGAACTGATGTTCTGTTAATACATAGTTAATACATGGTCTCCTGCAAAGTAAACGTGATTATATGTGCAGTTGCAGTAAGACAGATGTTGTATTAACATAGCTCTGACTGGTGTTAGGCACAAATGGAACCTGAGCTCCCTTTGTACAAATGGCTTCTTTTGTTAACCTGTCCACCCACTAAGACAGGCAGCCAAAGCATGTTCTGGAACTACACCGTCCATTAGATTCTCAACATTATCCAACAGCAGTCTGCAGCTGGCAGCTCCTTATTTGACTGAGCAGCACAAGCACTTAGCTTAGCAAGTTGTTTAAATGGGATATGTGCCATGGAAGATATCCCCTCTTTGCTCCTATTTAAGATATTTATCTCCACATAAATAGTAACAATTGTACTTTAGAAATGGTATCTGAGGAAAGGCCAAGTAAATTCAAGATTTGTATACAGATCCATTTCCAGGAACCTTAACACAATATTAATCTCTTTGCAGAACTTCATGCTGATCAATAGCGATTCTGTCTTGGTTGGATTGAGACAAAAAACCCCATCAATTCACCTGATAACCTCTGGAGGGCTGCATCCATACAGCAGAACACATTAAAGCACAAAGGTAAGTCTGTTGCTGCAGAAGTACACAAAGGTGAAAAGAGATAGTTTCTGTATATTACATAGATAGAGAGGGGAAAAAATGGCCCCAAATTTGCTCCAAATTATACTTACACAGCATCTGCTTTGGGGCAGAGGAATAAAGGGAGTGTCTCACCCTGCAGCTAAGAAGCTCTGTTCACAAGTTTTAGGAAGGGTTTTAAATTTACTCTTTTCCCTAGAGATATCAGTGTCCCATTTTGTAAGAATCATTTAACTTGCTTCTGACTTGTAACACTCAAACTAGTAAGCAAAAACAGGCCTGCCTAAGTAAATGAGTACCTGGTTCTACAAAGTCACAGTAGGTGTCTTGACCACATCCAGTCTCACTTGGACTGGTCTTAAGAACGGCAGCAGCAACCATAACAGCATGAAAAATTCAGAGTTCCTTATGAAGTTCCCCTGTTAATCAAGGGACTACAAAAAACTTTCTATAGCTGATGTACATACATATAAACTTACATAGCCAAACTTTAATGTGACTTTGCACAAACATTCAACCAGTCTGGATTAATTGGACTGGACAATACGTAAGAAATTTAGAGAGAGTGGTCTTGCAGGTGTAACAGTAGGCATGTCTACAGCCTACAGAAGGGAAGAACTACAGATCTTCTTCTCATGGCCACACCAGTGAGAATGAAAACTACAATCAGAAACAACAGCTGTTACAGCTGCACAGTTGTGACACAGGGGATATGGAGTCCCACTCCTCACCAGGAATTAATAGCCTATGCTTGACTGCCAGCTAAAATAGCTATATAGCTTCTCAACTGGAGTTGCACCACAACCACACAGCTTGTGAGCACCCACCTGCATAGGATGCATGCATGATCTCTGTCATCTTGCTCCTGTATGCTGTTTATATGTCTTACATAGCAAGGAACCAGACTCATACAACTCCTTACTTACATTCCCTCTTATGTACAGGACTAGTTCAGCTCCCCAACACCATTAAGTCAAAGCAAATGCTGGGAAAGAGAGAAAGCATCCAACAGTCCCAGACACACTTCAGAACAACATCAGGGAACATATCCTCAAGTTCATCCTCCAGAAACTACCAACATTAGGAAGTCATTAATTTTCAAGACTATCCTAAAGTAACATGGCAACTTAAATAAGAGCACTGATCAGCCCATATCTTTAAATGGCTATAATCAGAGCAATCCAGACATTCATTATCCCCACTTACATACCATGTCAAGCCTCTGACTGATGCAATGAAGAATGGAAAGCAGAAACTTTTGCTTGAAAGAAAAAGTTTTATCAGAAAGCAAATACTAACTTAACTGAAGAGACCTCTCTCTACACATTGAAATCTTCAGTGACAAACATCTTAACAGACACCTGAGCTGAGCTTAAATATAGCCTCAGACCATGGGTGGGGTGGGTGGAGGCCCCAGGTGAAACTAGTCATGGCCATTAGGGCCTATTAGTGCCCTCAGGACCCTGATACCCAGGAAAACAGGATATGTTCTTGAGCGATCCAAGAATAGAATTTGTCTCAGTGAGAACTAGGTGAAAAGTAGAGCTAAGGCTTTCATATTGACATACAAGTGAGACTTCTGCTGGCAGAGCAGGTGCTTGCAGTCACCTGATACACACTCTTTACTTCTGGATCCAGACATGCTATATCCTGAGCAAGATTATTTTGTGAGTGACATAACAGTTTAGAAAATCTATTAGCTTATAAATACTGTTTGAGAGCAGCAGCTATATGGAAGACTGTAAGCATTGTTTCAAATATGGGGCTTCCTTGCCTTCTCTTTAACTTCTATGCTAGGCAGACGGTCCAAATGCAGTAAGTGGCATGGGGTGACAGTAAAAGACAGTCGAATCTATATGACATAACCAGAGTGAAGGTCCTTGGATGAAGAGTTGCTACCATTTAAGGCAAACCAGCTTCTCATGTCTGACCTCCTGCAAGCCAGAGCACATAGACCATAAACAACATCTGAATGTAAGTCTTGTAATCACCAGAACTTCATCACAATCCAGTGTGGTAAGCAGTAGGACAGTATATGGACACTAAGAAAGAAAATCTGTTCACAGAACCTAAGATCAGTGACAAACTGCCTTTCTATAGGAGAAAAAACCCACATAAAAGACAAGTAAGTTTAACAAAGAGCAGTTCTACTTCTTCACAGAGTTGGCATCATCCAGTTCACACAAACATCCAGGAGCTTCATGCAGAATCTTCTTTAATGAACCTGAGTAACTTAAGAGTAAAAGTGATCTGGGATGAGAAAGAAGTGGGAGTTTTGCAGAACAGTTAAAAATAGGCAGTTCTAGGAAACTTTCAACACTTACTGTGCTAAGTAGCAGACAGTTCAGACACTTCAGTGTCTGCCTTCAGCTTGCTTTCAGTGTCACAGCTTGTTATTTATAAGTCACTTATCATAAAACTACCTGAAACTAATGTCTAAATTCTGCAAGGTATTAAACTATACAGAGGATACCAGTCAAATAGTAAGAAGCACATAAAAGAATGCTCAACTTTCTCTGGAAAATAGGATTTTAATTCTGTAAGTTTAAATCCTAAACAAGAAGTAGTGCATGCCCCATCAGCCAGAGCTAAATGGTGAAATGAGTTTAACTACACAGTAAAAATGAAAAAGGTTCCCATGTTCTTTTCTGGACGATCTACTTTACCTATGTTATAATTTAATGTACAGTCTGAACTGGCATTGCTGCCAAAAGAAACAGCCCAGACTTAGTGCCAAAATTTTTTCTTGCTATGCTACACCTGCTGCTCTGTGCAGGCATAACCACTTGCATAGTCATACAGCAAAACCATACCAGGGAACAGCTACAGTCTGAAACTAACCATTTCATCATTATTTTTTTTTAGGTTAGCTAACAGCCAAATCCCTGATCCTGTTTTCTCCTGTGGTCACAGCAATGCTTATGCTGGCACAAGCAGGAGCAGCACAAATACAGAACCCAGAGGCTGGGAAAGGACCACACCTTGCAGTTGCAGCACCAGCTAATGCTGTCTTTAATTGTGTGTGAAAGTTCAGCAGTCATGGGACTTCCTTTGAGGTTTTGAGTTTTACACCGCTGTAGCCAATGAAGGAAATCCAAATCGCATCCCTACACAGCTCTGGCCAACGGAGACTCCTGTCCCTAGTGACACGATGTATTGTATCACTCATCAACAAGCAGCAAGGTGAGATGCTACTCTGACACTGCTCTTACTTTAATCTACACCTTGGATGAGAGACCTAACTGATTAGGACTGCTCCAACTGGATAATTACTTTTGATCTGTTCTGACCCTCCTTCATAATGAGCCAGAATGGTTTCTAACGCCGCTCATAGTATTATACACGTGTACAGATTAAAATATATGCAAAATACTTGTTTATGAGAAAAAATCTCTTATTGTGAACATGTTTTATTTTGAACATAAGGTGACACTGAAAAATTGAAAAGCATGGGGTGTTCAAGAATCCAGGTCCTTGGAAACTCTGAGCCAATCATAAAGAGGAATATAAATATTGAAAACAAAACTAACATTAAAACCAAAACTACACCCGAGACTATGTTGGTTAGCAGCAGCTCTTTTTTTCTCCTAGACATCTGTGCCTCCAGAACATGCTGGTCTAGATGCATCTAAACTATTGATTCAGAAGCCCTCAGGAAATCTGTAGAGGACGAAATGTTCTGGCATTTATGGAATGGCGTCTTCTCTGCCTGCAAGAAAAAATCTGTACTGGGAATATGAGAATGCTAAGCATTTCTTCTGAGCCCCAGCTTCTTGCTCTGTCTGCTGGGAACACTGCAGGAATAAAAGAAAGAGCCAATAGCACCACTGGGTTGCAAGTGTAACTAAGAAGTTGAAATATCATTATTTTCATGAAAATGGTCTCACAAGTAACATATTTTGTAATCTGGCATGAAATTTGCTCTCAAGAAAGTTCAGGATTGACACAAACGTTTTGTGTGAAGGTGTGAGATGAACACATATCAGTGTATGAACTGTTGAAGCTTTTCTTCTTTTTCTCAGCATTGCAAAATCACTAGTGGTTTTCTTATAGTTCAGTAACCTGTTTAAATATTTAGAGAATTTGAAATATACTACGATCAGAATCCAGTTCTGAGTTTGTGTATGGACAGGATGTTCTGCAATTGCAACATTCGCGCCAGATTTTGACTTTGAATTTAACAGCAATTGTTTTCTTCCTTATCGAGTTGTCAACCCTTCCTTGTGATGGCTACAAAGACCAAAATTTGATGTTGTTAACCAGTACAGATCTGAGCTGAAAGCAGTGTAAACTCTGCAAGATCTATAGAGTTAGCTTCGTTTAGGTCAAGAAAACAACTGCTTGTGTAAATAAAATGAGGTCACTTACAATCTGAGTGCCAGAG
The DNA here is from genome assembly GCF_964188355.1 of Buteo buteo. NCBI lineage: Eukaryota > Metazoa > Chordata > Aves > Accipitriformes > Accipitridae > Buteo > Buteo buteo. The sequence continues at coordinate 18,294,929 of NC_134194.1, read as the reverse complement.
CCAATAAGCTGTTTATTGGTTTCAATAGTTCACTTGATAAAAATAACAAAATAGGCTGAGTTAAAATAATAATCATATATTTAGCTGTCAGAATAGTTGGATAAAATACTGCTGTTTAAAAAACTTTGCCGAAATAAAAATCACATTCTTTGTTCCTGTTCAGTCGTCTTTGCTGAAAGAGAACAGTTTTAATTTTTAGGTTTTTTTTTAAATAAACACGTACCACCACCAAAAAAAAAAAAAAAAAAAAAGGCAAAGCAAACGGAAAGCCTACTGCAGGAGCCCTGACCGGGAATACTGGGAATACCGCGGGCTTCGGCGCCATCTAGGGCTAACAGCGCCCACGGACGCCAGTACCGAGGGTGAGCACGGCAGGCCAGCCTTGTGGTTTGCACAAGTGTCTTCTCTTGCATTTGCACTCCTGGAAGCTCCTTTCAAAGCCACACTCTCAACCGAAAAAAAAAAAAACCCAAGTCAAAAGCAATTATGTCTTATGTGTATTTTACCCAACTGCAGTGAAAGCTTTTCCTCCTTGCAGCTTAAGATCACTTTTGAGTTCGGAAGCGCTATTTGTGGTATTGAGAGTACTGAAGTGGTTCATGGCGTGAGAGGGCTCAGCCTGGATGGAGAGCACTGCTTAGTCAGCATCCAGTTAACAAGCTACATGCAACTTCGGATACCCTGTGTAATTACAGAGCCATAGATAAACATTAGCACATGCTGTTTCATAGTAAAGAAGTTAAATAACTTTAAACACTCCCCAGCAGCTACCTTCAGCACTGTGCAAGAGGCAGTATTAGCCCACTCACAAACACTGACTCCAAAGTGTTTAAAATGACAGATTTGTTTCAGGGAAAGGAGAAACCGCACCAAAACAAAAGCAATCTGGTAAATCCACTGGTAGGCCCAACTATCATCCTTTAGGGCACACTTTAGCAACAGTCCCAAACCCAGCCTTTTTTTCCATCCTTCTGAGTAGCTGCAGAGGTGGGCACTTCTCAGTTGCCTCACCACAGATGGCCACTCCTTGGTACCACCATCTGCACGCTGCTGATCATGTCACAGCACCTTTCACCCTGTTTCAGCTCTTCAGAAGGAAACCAGGGCATATAGGATCCAAGACACAGAAAGGAAACATCCCTAGTTGGATTCACTTTTGTCCTTTTTTCTCTCTTTCCCAGCTTTTATCACTTTGTTCAGGGACTTTTTTGTTCACTCCTTTTGACTACAGCATTGCTAAAAATCATTTGAGCCTGATCACCTCTTCTCATACTCAGACCTAAATAGCAGGCTTTTACTCACCATAACAGCAACATTTAGCCTTGTTTTAATTTTCCTTTTTAAGAAAACCCCAAATGATCAAAGCAATTGGCACTGGGTGAGGTCTGGCTGTAGAGCTGGCACGTTCCCACAGCACAGCACGGCACAGCCCAATTCTGCAGTGGCACGGAGGAGGCAGGAGTGTCAGGGATCAGGCGGGACCTAGATCAGGAGCTGTTATAGCAAAAGGGAGCTGTGCTGGTGGAAGAGGGCCTTGAGGGGAACCGGAGGCCTCCAGAGCCAAGGTCTTGGCAACTGCCCCCTTGGCAGCAGTCTTGTTTGGAGCTGGTGGGAGAAAACCTCTGCTTTTTGATAGCACAGGTGGAAAGGGTCCAAGCAGTTACCCCAGACTAAATGGTATATTTCTAACTTTCTTCATCTTCACCTTAAATAACTCCGAGGTCTCTGTCAAACTTGCATGGTCAATTACAAAACCTGTGTGTTTGCTGGTAGAGTTCTGTACCTGGAAGACACTGTACTAAAATAGAGTATCATACCCCAAACTGAATATCCTTTCCAGTTGTCCTTTTGGCCCACTTAGCTTCCTTCTGAGCTACAGCACAGCTGGCATTGTTTGGCAGTTTATGAACTGACCTATTGAATTGCGCTGAACAGTCCAAATATTGGGCGGGAGAGTACTTCAATCTGCTACACCTACTTCTCTGTTTTCTTGTTAGCAGAGCCTTATACAGGTCATAAGAACTACTGATTGCTATTACCCAAAGTCACTAAATTTGTCTCCTTTTCCCTTCCCTCGCCTCCAACTTCCCTTTCCCAGAATAAGCAAAACATTTTTTTCAGTCTTTCCTCAGTAGATGTCTTTTCTAAGGGTGTTTTTTCCTCTGCATTTGTTTGTAGTGTCTCTGGACAAACTAGACACATTATGTCACCTATCACCCTCACAGAGTGGAACAAAACATGTACCTGAAAAACAGTACTCTTGCTAGAATATCTCTAACTACTTGCCTTTTCTTTTACAGCACCTTAATAGATACTTGAGTCTCTCTGTTTTCTGAATAGAGTTCAGCTGCACTCTAGTGGCTGTATTCTAGGATTTCAGGCATTTCGGAATTGCCTAAACTCTGTATTTCCACCTACTCAAAGTAATACGATTCACTAACAGTGGAAAATATGGTTCTTCCAGTATGCATGGGGTTTTTTTTCCATCCAGGAAACTCACTGCTGAGGGTTGAGTTCAGAAAGAGTACACAGAATGTTTTTGTTTTTGTTTTTGTGAAATTGGATTTGAAGCCAGAATCTCAGACACGGTTTTATTTAAACCATGTATTTCAGATGCAGGTAGGTTGGTTAGCATCTACCTCAACCACTAGTCCCATTGAAGTGCCATATATATAACCCAAGTATCAAATTTGCACAGTGTCAGCAATTCAGTGTCCATCCCTGTTCTTGAAAAGTCACAGTCACTAGTGTTTGGTGTTGGTCTGTGACTTACCCACTAGGTGGTGAGGAAGACTCGTAGTTCCATTCCTATAAAAGAGCTTTTTTTAGGTTGGCAAACCCTCAGTTTTTGGATCTTGTATTAATGCACAGACATTGTGAAGTCAAGGTTAACCCTTGACTACAAGAATTAAGGAAATAATGGGTAAGGACATTTGAGGAGTAGAAAGTGTAGCTTGGGGATTATTGAAGATAGCAAGGAATATATAAAATACCATGGTGATTTTTAAACGGTATAAAAATTAAAGCATTTTTTCCTTGTGTTATAGATAGGTATACAGCTTGGGAATAAGGCATGCAATGTTAAAAGAGGAAATATAGGCTGGCAATGGTAAATATTCCCAGGATAAAAGGAAGAAAATGCCCAAGTCTTTTAAAAACAAAATTGGGCAGGACAAAAGAAAAACATGTCATAAAGATCCACTTTGCTTTGGGACTGGGACAGACATGAAGACTAAGTTCTTATGAGGTTTGAACTTTTTTTGCTTGGCTCTAGGAAAATTGACGTGTAAACTCAGTTATTCTAGAAAAATAAGCCATTCTGAAAGCTGTTCAAAGTAAGCCCTTGACTCCACTTAAAACAGGGTGCTGCAGGACAGAACACCACCAGAAAGAGGTGAGAGAAAATGGAAAATATTGACGGTCTTTGAAGGCAGCAGAATGTGGGCAGTGTGAATTTCCCTCCTGCATTGCCTAAAATGGTTAGACTCTCACATTTTGAAATACCAGTCACCAGACCATCACTACATCTGAAAGAACTGTGCCGTTGGCAGCTGTTATTTGAAGAGGCACATTTTTTACATGGAGACTGTGTCACTGCAGGCATCAACTATAAAAGACCTAATTCTTTAAAAAGAGGAAAAAAAGGTCACAATGGAAAAGGTACACACCTAGTAACAGTTTTAACATCAATGTTTCTCAGTATTTGAAAATCTAAGAGCTTAAAATCCATTTCATGGAAGATTGCCAACTGAATATATAACAAATTATATTATGGAACAGATGTATCTTGTGCTGCCTACTTACTGTGTCTTCATTTCTTCCAATATAAGATTGAACGAACTACTGAGATTCAAAGCATGTGATCAGTCCCAGCAGACAGTTAGGATTGTCACCTCTAAAATGTATTTAGTTATCAATCAAATTTCTGCATGTAGCCTGTCAAACCTGACATTCTTCCCCAGGAACTCTCTGTGGCCTTGTCTGTTGGCTGCAATTCATTCAACCACTGTAATGCTATCCCTGCAGTCATTGTCTCTTCCTCCATAAAAATCAGATGTGGTTGCTTCCCAGACATCCTACCTTATACTCCTACCCAAATCTGACTAGAGATTCAGGCATGTGGGCTTGCACAAATGTGGACATTCAACTTTTCCTCTTTCAATATCCTTTCTTGGTTACCATCAGTGTTAAAATTGCCTCTCTGAGCAGAGGACACTGGAGGCAACAGGAGCACCTGCGAGAAAGTGCTAATTCCAGAGGTATTAGTGCTAATTCTCACTGACTCTGAAGAGAGAAAGCGAAATAATAAACAAGTGGGAAAATATGGGAAGAGTGAACAGAAGAACAATTAAATGCGTGAGAAAATAATGTGGGGTCTTTTTTCCAGGATCAAGATATTCCTTTTGTGGAATATGGGATTTGCCACATTGGACTTCTGGGCCTCAAAGACAGACATTTAAAAGCAGCTTTCGAAACAACTCTCTGCAGTCTGGTTGGGATTGGGGGCCATGACTCATGCATGGTTATTTGTGAGTTGAACAACATTTTCCATTGACATGTTCAAATACATACATAGGTTGGAAATGCAGTTTAAAATTGTTACACTAATCTAGCAGTATATCTGAAAATTCAAAGGTAGAAAATACAAAGTGATGTTGCCTCAGCAAGCCTCACTTGGCCACCACATCCTATGTGTTTATCACACTACAAAAGAAGTTCTAGACAAAGACAAAGCTCAAGTACATGTGCAGCTGGGTTTTGTAGAATGCATGACAAATGCATGGAGCTACAATGTACTCACAGTGACATAGACAGGATCCAAGCAAATAATATTTAGATAAATATGTTAGAATTTCTGTGTTAGTTGCTCTCTAGACTAGGAGATTGACTTTAAAGGTGACTGCTTTTCTCCTATCTCAGCATCAGAATAAATGATGCTATGATTCTTCTATAACGTCATCAGAATAAATTTTGACCAGCGTTATTAGCTTTATATTAGTACAAATAAGGAATTGCACAAATGAAATTAGAGCTGCTATGCTGGATTTGGGATAGAAATTAGATTAGAAGGTAATGAAATACTGTAATAGAACGAACAATTAGAAATTATAGCACAGGCTTCTTCCTGTCTGTACTGTAAGACACTTGTTTCTCTGTTGAAAGACACGGCGTGTGATGGCATGTCTGAGATGTATGCTTTGTAATCTCCCCTTTACCACTGCTGATAATGCACCATCAAAACAACTTCTCCTTTGTGGATTCTTTGTCAGAAGTTAATTTAGGCGTATTTTTGTCCACAAACCTAGATTTACAATGAAGAAGTGATGATATTTCTGTAATACTGTCAGTACATGCCTCATACAATTCATACAGGTAATTTCAAATAAGAACCCATAAAACACAGCTATATCATGTATTTGATAAATGCTACGCTGTTTAAAACAGCTGTTGCAGCAGTTCAGTATTAGAGAGTTTTAAATACCATGCTGCCATCATTTACCAAAATTCTCAAGAAAAAGTAAGGTACTTTAAATCAGACTGAATTTCAGAAGAAGAACTCTTATATACAATACTATAGAGACTTGTAGATATGTTCTCAACTACATGCAAGTGTATGCAATTCACTTGCAAATTACAGACCCAAGGTTAGAAGGTCTTCAATGACTAGGAGTAGTGAGAGTGATGCATTTCATTAGAAAGAAGAGACACTTTCCTTTCCAGTGCTTCAGAACTATGCATCTATTCTTACTAATATAGGAAGCTGACAAAATACCACCTTTTGTGCAGTCTAATGGAGCAGATGTGAAGTCACCCCAAGCATTCATACTAGCACAACTTTGGGAGGAAGTGCCACATCAAGAAAAGGGAGAATAGACATGCTGGCTTTTTTAAAAAAAACAAGCACATTTGGAATTACTAAATGTAGTCTCACTAAAGTGACCTACTGATAGGATGGTGCCTGAACTGGCTATACATGACAGATGCAGTCTATCATGTCCCTGTGGTAATATTATGGTTCTGTGGATTCTTTTTCAGACACAAAGATCCTCATTAGAATTAGCTGAAAAATGGAGCACTGAAACAATGACAATGTAATAATTTTTCATCTACGCTTGTCCATTTTTTAGTTTCACTGAGAGATTCCTTATTTGAAGGCATGCTGACTGTAATTCCATCCCTAATTCATGCATACCTCCTTATGTACAACTCTAACAATAACCTTTTATTGTTGTTCAAATCAAAGAAAGATAATGTGACGGTTCAGTTCAGGTAGTGAGGTAAGTTGAAGAAGTTTATCTTAAGTGAACACTTTCTTTAGATGGGGCTTGCCTGGGCTAGACTTGCACAGAAGCAGTAACCAATGTCTGTGCAGATAATATGCCAATATTTTTATACTGCATGGGATGTGTAAATATGTAAATATTTATGTATGCAATTACAAGCAAATAGGGTCCATAGGAGCTTACTTTTATGTAGCAGGCAGAACATTTTCAACACTTTGCTGTGCTTCCTTGTTTACTTATTTATATTCAGACAAAGGAAGTGGTAAGGCTGACTAGCTGACAACTTTTCTGAGAAGAGACCATTTTGTATTAGAGGAAGCAGTATCTCTCTTGGATGTCCTAAGAACGCAGTTCTAAATTAAAAAAAAAAACCAACCAAACAGGTCTTAAATAGAAGAAGCTGGGTATTAGGCAAGGAATTGCTGGACACGCTGGAGGTGGTCATACACAGGGAATATATGGCTGTTTCATCGACAGTAGTGCTATGAACATTTTCTAACTGCCTAGAGGAGAAAACTCACAATGGATTTGCGAAACATTCCCTACCGTTCAGATGTGGTTACATGGAACGCAGATGACTTAGCAGAGTACTTTAGGACGGTAAGTTTAACTATGTTTCATCTTTGTATGATTGAGGAGCGAACTATTGTAGCATTCTTTATGCTAACTTTACGTATTTTTATAATGGGCAAAGCTGCTGCAAAACTAAAAGCAAAACCACAGACAATTAAGAAGCTGAGCTAAACTGGCCAGTGAAATCTATAAATGAATCTTGAAAGTGTGTTTTAAATTGAGTATAAGAGACACTCGTAGCTTTTCAGAGAAAACACACACTTTACTACAACAATTGTTGATGTAACATATATTAACAGCTGTAGAAGACATTAATGTGTGAAGATTACAAGTCTTCTAGGTCGTCTTCAACGATTTTCAGAAAAGAGATTTTTTTTCAAATTGCTGGGTGTTCACAGATGAGCCTCTGAATGTCTTTGCTAATCAAACCCATGAGAACCCAGCCAGGAACTTAATAGTTATGGGTACACAGACTCCTAATTTTTTTAAGCTCAGTTGGAAAAACCTTTCGCCTTTTGGTTTGACTTTCCTATTCTAAAACTTCTTGGGGAAAACTCATGGGTCAAGATTACTAGCTACCCCTTCTTTCCTGTCACTGTTACTTTTTCTGATGTTATGTTGTGTGCCTAGCTAGGAATTTCTGGGTTTTTTGACATCTTTTTCACCTGTGATAATCTATAAATTTAATTTTACAATACTGAAGAAATACCTTGAAAGGCAATACAGGAATTCATTGCCAACATATACCCTCTGCACAGCAATGCTGACTTTGTAATTGCCTAGGAACGTGTAACTAACTGAGCCATTTTTACTGAAATTTCATTTCCATGTGTTCTCTGTAAAGTTCTCATTTTTCAATTCACATCAGAGAGAGTGCCTGCTTCATCTCCCTTGCAACAACACATTCCTCCCAAAGTCCAAAACTGTCAGCCTGCAATTTAACGTTCAGATCAATCAGAAGATTTGGGAAGATGTTCAAGTAATGCCAGCATAGCTCGTTAATTTTCAAGTGAGGTGTCAGACTAGACTTGTAAAACCTGGAACGGTTTGGGCTTCATTTTGAAATCATGCAAAATTTATTGTTTCAACGGCTCCTGTAACTCTGTGAGAGTTTTATTTGGGGACCTGAGGCAAGTTTGATACTAGAATGCAAAACTAGCTAATAAAGACAAACAGATCAAACACAAAGTCTATGTCCACCAAATCTCCAGAGAAGTGAAACTGCTTACTACTTGCAAACCTCTAATTTTAGGGTGCAGGGGTTAGTGGCACAGGAAAGTGAAACGAAGAATTGGAGATGGAACATATGAGATCATTACCAACAGTCAAATTCAGACAAATACGAAAAAACATTACAACACTGGTGCATGGTGGTTAGGATCACCATTTCCAAGAGACTGAGAAGGGAAATGGCTTCCTGAAAGAGTTGATAATGATACTCTTAACAGTGATAAAAGGATTAACTGTACATTCTATCATAACTGAATGGGCCTGGTTACACTAATTTTTGAGTACCTCCCCTCTACTGATCCAGATACCCCCCAGGACAGAGATAATCTTGGCATTCCACTTTTGGGGAGGTGAATCAGGGCAAAAGCTGCTTGAAGTCATCTAAGAAATCTGTGTAAGACAATAATGTCAGCCTGTCAGACAGTTCTGGGCAACTGCCATAAGTAACCAGGTCTTCTGCCCAGATAAACTAATACAATTTCCCACACACATATTTAAGGGCCAAATATTATACCTTAGGAATGCTTTATTTGCAGCTGACTAATATATTTTGCATGCAGCCGTATGTTCAAAGTCCAGGATTCAGGTCCAAGAGGGCTAAGCAAATTTTTTTCCCTCCTAAACTGAGGTAATTGTGGGGTGATTTTCAAAGGACAATCACATGCAAATCTTCTCTCACCTGAAGTGATTGATCATGACACAGGACAGTGGTAATATTTTCGTCAATTCATTGTTAGCTTACACCTTCATATTTGCAAAATTCAGCCAGCATACACATCAGTAATTTATGTAACAGTACTATGATGTATTACTGGAATGAATAAAGTCAAATAAGAATTCTTCATACTTAACAGTAATAACATCCAATTTATGATTCTACATGTATTAACTTAAAGTATATTTTAATTTAAACCATGCATTCAAAATAGGGAAGGACCAATAAAGAACCAAACCTTCAAATAATTTCTAAAGACTGTAAATTTTTTTAGAAAAAGCAAAGATGTTCATATTTGTAATATCCCAGGGGTTATTTTTAACAGCTAAACAGTATTTTTCATCAATTACTTGAAGAATGAGATTAGGTCTCAGTCACATCGATGTGTTCTCCCAAGCATAGCAGTTGCTCACTGCTGCATCCAGACTTGTGCTGGTAATGTCATGATAGCACTCATCATAAGAAAGAAACATTATTTACAGGTTTAAGTCCTCAGTCTGAACAAAAGTTTTAATCTGTATCCTAAAATATTTAGCAGAGTTAGGTCTGTTTCTGCATATAAGTAACTGAAGGTGGCTCCTAAAAATATTGTCAGCTGTTCAGATGTTTTCAGGACCTGTTCTCATATGACACCAAGTTACAAGATTACTCCTTAAAGCAAATAAAAAGGATAGAACTAAGACAGGACATAATGGTCCCTATAAGATGTTCTCTGCCTTAGGGGAATTCTCCCAGCAGCACAGGACCATTTGCCTACATAACTTTCACTAACTAAAGTTTCAGGCAGGACCACAGCCATTCTTCTGTCTTGAAGGCTCCAAAAAGTCACTTGTCTGCCTGCTCTTTGGGTTCCTTCTGGTGCGGACTTGATCAGGTTGAAACAGAAGAAATGTATTCTAGCCAGATCAAAAACATAAGCTGTGTACTCACATTATGCTATTACTGTTCAAATACAGAAAACCTTAAGACACCTACTGGAAATATTTGAGTCATGTCTTGCTAGATGTGGCTAGTGTTTTTTTTTTTTGTTTGTTTGTTTTTTGTTCATTTTTGTTTTTTCCTAAGCCCCTCAAATTACTGTTAAATTTTTGCCTTGTAGGACCAGGAGCTTTCTTTTCTTATGTACATGATCAACTTCTAAAATGCATGTCCTTGTCCTAGACGCTAGTGTAAAACATAATATTGTGGAAGAGCTTTCCAAATATTATAGATAATTTCCAGGATTTAACAAGTGACATGTCCATGCAGAAGCAGCAGCTTTTTGATCACAACAACGAATTAAATGACTGGGATCAGGGCTTCCGTATTCCAAGATCCTAAGGTTTTTGCTGTTTTCCACAACTGTTCATCTCAGTCAGTTCCACAACTATCCATTTTCCAAGTACTTCTTTGGGCCAGGCAACTGTGAGATGGTTTTTAAATGTGAGGAATTACATGTTCCTAAATGATTGAAAATCCTCAAGTCCACTGAGGAATCCTTGTCTTAAAAATCCATGTTTACAGAACAAAATGAGCTATTTAGACAGGCTCTAGTATACAAAAGGGTAACTTGAAGCACCTGCTCAAAGCTAACCGTATGGCTAAGTGTCTTAATCCATTCAACAACAATCATCTTCTTTTCATTGACAGCTAAAGTACAAGGACTGTGAGAAAGTCGTGAGAAAGCACAGCATTAATGGACAAAGGTTTTTGGTAAGTAAGAGTTGTAAAATTCCTTCCTATAAAATTCCAATCAAGTGATTGTTTTGACTCCTCCTTACTTTGCATTGGCAGATGCAAAGTACTTAGCTCACAGATGGTTACTGAGTTATGAATATGGCAAGTAAACACCTTTGGTAAAATCAGCCAGACATCTTGCTTTAAATATGGAATGCTGGGAACCCAAGCATGTTGTTTAATATGCATATATTTTAGTATTTTTTAAACTGACAGAGAAGTTATAAAACCACAATCCTGTCTTGAATTCATCTCTTCCTTTATAGGAAGTGCTTGTTTTCAAATACTAACTACAGAAAATTCACATTTATTAATTGTCCTCTTCTACTAAAGAAGACACAGACCTGGTCAGAATGACTGGCCTGTTGTAAACGGTATTTCATGCCTCTATAGTTAAAATCAGATTTCTGGTGCAGCAGTACACAAAATCACTGAACTTTAAGAGCACCAAAACTAGTAAGAGAAGTCCCAGTGGGTTTAAATCAACATTGCTCCTGGCTTTACCAACAACTTGGCTTAACTTTAGAAAAGCTGATAACTTCCATTGATAGAGCTGCTGTTTTCAGATCTTAAATACACATCCATGAAGATGTGTAAGGGCTTTTATTATTACTTCATTTTAGTTTATTTTATTTCCAAATATTAACAACTACCCTATTTTCCCCAAAAGTAGTCATTTTGATCATCTCTATAATTAGTCATAGTGGGGAAATCTACACATACCTCTTCTAAAGCCTTCTTATTTTTTATTTACTTGTCCTAATGTATCAAGCTTTTTCACATTTCATTGAAATGCGACATAAAAATTTGCAAACACCTTTTGTAGGAATGGGATATTACACCTCCCTCCTACTGAGTGGAGTCAGAATTATTCAGATGTGTGTCACAGGATTTATCCTACTAACCCCTAAGAAACTCTCCTTAGCTCAAGCACTAAGGATCTGTGGCTGAAATGGGAGTTCTGGCTCTGGAAGCATTACAGAATTCTGGAAGTTTGTGAGGTACAAATAACAAGAGCAATAACTGTGTGATTCCTAAGCAATTTTTGTAATTTTTTATTATTTCCAGAGTGTTTCTGTAAATACATAGCTCAGAGCACGGCATTTCTTCAGAAGCATCCTAGTAGATTCAAAGGATGCTTTTCTATTAAGTAAGCAAGCAGCTGCTCATGTCTGCTGAGACTTTTTTTAAGGTTTTGACCTACTTGTCAATTGTATAATGCAAAAAAGGTTCACCTGTTAAACAGAACAATAAAAAGAGACTTTAAGTGGAATATTCTAAAGTACAATGCAATCTTGAAAAAAAAATTGCTTCTCTGTATGAATGGTTTTTCAAAGAAATATCTTTTTACATTTTGTAAGTTATTGGAAACTGCCAAATTACATTTGCGCAGAAGAAACTGTTAAGACTGAATGCTTGCAGGCTTTTTATCTATTGTCAGATCTATATGGTAAATGTGACTCTAAAAATATTGCTGTCTTATTCATCAGAATAACATCCTAGTTTCAAAGTCATATTTCTGTATCTACTGGCTACCACAAGGGAAGTCCAGTTGAGATGTAGCAGCAATAAAAACAGAGGGATTCCATTTAACTTAGGCAAATAAAATTCTCTAATATTTAAAATGGCAACATAGTTCTTTTATGGGAGTTTAAACCCATAATATTTGTCAGGTTTATCACCACAATAGAATTCCAGAGAGAAGCTTAAAAAGTCTTTAGAAAAAATTATGATTCTTCAGTAAATCCTGCAGAACATTTCCATAAAGGTGGTACATTTTTTCTGTGTTTTACTTCTGTGAGTACTCCCAGAGGTAAAATAGTGCTGGAAAACACAGATAGGATTTGTTCTGTCCCGAAAATCATTGACAGCATTGTGAACCAAGGTGTAATTAGAAACTTCTTATTGTTGGCAGTAAGAAAGACAGAAAGAATCAGACTATCATCCATGTTCCAAAGAGAGTTTGTGAAGCTTGTGATTAACTAAACAAAACACTTTCTCAAAAGTTTTCATAATGCACTCATGTGTCCTAAACTTGGAGTTGCACATGATGGAAGAAGAGAGGGGCTGACTCTGCAGGAGCATCAGTAAAGCTCTCAAGACTTAGCACATCTCAGCTCAGGTCAGGAGTAATCTGCAATCTAATTGCTGTATTATGGTTGAAGGGGGAAGAAACACTCTCCCCGTCCCCCATCCCAGTTTCCAGAAGGATTTTTGTTAGGCTGCCAAGGCAGCTTTTAAGTCCAAGGAGTTTTCCAGCTACATCTCCACTAGAACATGTGATTTTACATATACTGTGATGTTACAGATATGGTTCTTCACACAAAACTCCAGCAAATGGTGCTCTATTTTAAAATCTACAGTTTTACCCTGAAACTTGCCTGATAAAACATTTTTGCCTGATTTCACTATGCAGAGATGAAGGAATTCAATATATCTAGCTTCTGAAGTCACTTAAATACCATATTTTTTAGCTGTACTAAAAAGATATGAAGTAAAATAGCATTAAATTAGAATCTATGGTAGGAGTTTGCCTTCCCTACCAGGAACAGCCCTTTGCAAAGGGCATTTCATTGCACATTGCCTTAAACCTACAAGTGCTTAAAAAAGCATTTGAAATATTCTGTCCTTTCTTATTTAGCATGAGAAGCATAATTCCAAAATTGCCAGGAAGAATGCCACTGATGATGTTTTCAAGCAAACCATGTGAGTTCTTTTGAACCCACACCCATTATCAGTAGCACAGGGTGTTACCAGGATGTAGCTCTCTATTAAATGTTTGACACTGTCCACTGAGATGAATTATAGTATCTCAAGACTTCTTTAATAATAAATACATAAAGGATATGTTTTCCTGTATGCTAGGTGATGGCAATGTATAATGAAAAGCAATATCCAGAAAGCAAAAGAAAGAAAGGAGAAAAAAAAATAAAAAGGAAGACTTAAAAATAGTACTGGAATTTTTTGGTTTATTGTCTGTTCATGTGCTTTATCTTAAGTATCTGCCAATCTCTAGGGAGAAAGCTGTTGCAGAAAAGGGTTTTATTTCCAGTTCTTTTGAGAAACAGAGCAGGGATGAATTTTAACCTTGCCTATAAGTCAATATGACAATATAACACCAATGAAGATTAGAACTCAAATCAGAAAAGCAAATGACTTGACTTTAATTCTGCACAGAGCCCCATTAATTTGAAATTAATCCTGGAAGAATGGCTCATCTGCTGTTAAACAAATTTGTCCAACTCTCATCTAGTAAGAGCTGGTTTAAGATTTTACTTCTCCTTACAGATCTTTTTAACAAGCTATCATTAAAACATTCTAGTTACAGAGATACTTCTCTTGGAATTTAGATGTGATTATTTTGTTAAAGTCCTTTGTGTGTAAACAAATATACATGATGTTCATTAATCTCCCTGCTAGTTTAATACAACTGCCAGCAACATAAAGTAAAAACCAACATCCAGCAAAATACAAAAAGTATAGAGAAGATTTTTTATGAAAATGGGTTCACATGAGCCATGGGATGGGCAGGCTGTTATCTTGCATCGTTTCTCTATGCACTTTATATTCCTATCAGTTGAAACTTCATGCCACATTTTTAAATATGCAAACTTCTGTAAGTTGCAGGGTGTTCAATGAACAATTTTGTGATATATACCATGTGTTTCCTTTCCAGAACATGTCTGAAAATGATATTCAGAAATTTCCCAAACTCAGAGTGCCGTAAGTAAAGCCAAACCAATTTGACATTAAAAATTATCTTAGCTGGTCTGCAGTAAAAACTCATAGGAAATATGGGGCAAATGATTTGCAGGTGATCAGTTAGAGACCTGCTTATTGCAGTGTACTGAGAGAAAAAGTAGAATGTTTCAAAATAAAAGGAGTGTTGTCATAACTGCTCAAGCACAATGATACAACACACAAAAAATTGTCTGGGGGATGTTCAAAAGAACTTATCCATAAATTCTTTGACTGACAGCAGCTACACAAAGGTTAAACTTTTTTGCAAGTATTACCTTCCAAGTGTGATTTAACTCTTCACTGCTTTACTGTTGACTTTAACTCAAAGAAAAAAAAAGTCAGGTATGTACACAACAGTTGAGAAATTCAAGCGATTTTCATCACGTGCTTTTCCTTTAGGTAGGTGTTACAGATAAATCAGTCTGGAACATTTGATTTAGTGTTAAATAGCTTTCCTTAGCTCCTGTGGATTAGGAAATTTGAAAAAGTTTCTAATTTATCTGAATAGCTTTCATAATTTCATAGAAGTTATGAAATGAAGAACAATAATCTCATTAAGTCAATACTGAGTAACAGAAATTAGCTTCTTCTAATACTTCGTGGTGAAAAATGAAGGATTTTATTTTGCTGTGAGTTCTCTGGTACATATTTAAGTTGCAAGTTAGAATGTTCCTAACCATGAGCTCTCCATGGTCTTCTATATAAAGCAAGGAGGAAAAAGAAAAGGAAAAAAGGAACTCAAGTTGTTCCAACATGGCTGTTTCTTTGTTGCTCATTTCCCAGTTCCAGACTCACTCCCTGTATGCATATCTTGATTTTGCTACAGGAGATACAGTCTGTTTTGTCTTTTCTGATACATCAGAGCTTGTGTAAGGTGTTCTGGTGAAGCTAAGAATACTGAAAATTTTTGAAATACCTGTGTAGTCTGTCACATTCATGTTTCATGAGTAAGCTGGTGGCTAGATCTGAGGGCAGGAGGATACCTCTGTTCAGCTCAGATATGCAAGGACTTGAACTTGAAAGCCTCGGACATGACAAGTTTCTTAAGATCGTATCTATATGTTCACACAATAAATTTCCTGATGATAGGGATTGGTGGTGTATGATGTGTTAGTAAAGGGGTCCAGATGCCATGAAAAAAGATGCCCTGATGTCTCAGCATTTTTGAACTTACTGTCAATTAAAAGGAACATTTAACTATGGTTACTGAGACTGAGGAACCAGAGTTACACTAGGTTGTCTCAAAAACTCATCTTACCATAGCGGCTTGTAATTCTCTGATAATTTGTCCCTCCTTAACAGTCCTTTGGCAAAATTGCCTTGTGTTCTCCTTGTTTGAATTTCTAATTTTGAGAACTTTTGGTGATTTCCTTTTAAATTCATGAGTCAAAAGTGCTCAGTGGAAGGTCTGATAAACACACACATACAAGAAATATTAATGTCATAGGTGGATAGTTAAAATGAAATCTAACAATGTGGAATTGCTCCTATCTCCTCGTCTAATCTATTGATAGCTCAAAAATGTTTTGAAAATTCGATTTTCACAGTCCACTTACCTTGTAACACTCTAGCAGAAACTGAACAGCCTTTTCTAGTCAGATCTTTTGGGTTTCTCAACAAGAAGAGAACTTGAAATCAAGAGCTTTAAAAGAAGAGGGAACCTTGGTGCACAACTTGAAGAAATGAAATAAGTAAAGTAATAAATCTGAATGAGAGTTCTGGAACTAATGCCCTTGTTCTCAGCTTTCTCCACACCTACAAACAGGGAAACAATTCACTAGAATATTGTGAATATAGATAGAAAAAGTTTTGTGTGATGTGGGGGTCCTCCATGTAATGCCACCGTTTAAGGCAAGGATTTAGATCTTTAATAGGAAAGAGAACTGGTTGGCATTTAAAAAAAAAAACAAAACAAAACACCAAAAAAACCAAACTAAAAAACCCCCAACAGAATAAAATTCATGGGTAGAAGAACCTGACATTTTTTAACATTAATTTCATTACTTCAGAATCTTCACACTCTCACCAAAACAGAAAGTGCTCATTGTGACTTCCACTAGAACACATTCACGCCTTACTTTTATATCATGATGCAAACCTCACCTAGTAGGAAGAATTTTTCTACAAGTTGAAAGACACATCAGCATACTGTAGTTATAGTAGCTGATACTTAACAACAGTGCTAAAAGCGGAGCATACTCTGTAAAAATGAGTAATATAAATGGCAAGTGTCACACTTAAAGCATTGGCTAGTGGAGTGAATAAAAAGCACATATACAAGAGATACTGTTCTCCAGTAAATTTAGCAGGGTTATGCTGACCTACATGTACTGAGAATAGAACCCAGCACTTGCAACTATACAACGTTTGCAAACCACAGCCTACATCCATACAGACCTCCTGAGCTGGGTATGTGGTTTTAGTAAATATATTACATTTGAGCAAATCTACTGATCAAGTTTTGAATATAACCATGTCATTATTTGGGGATGATTCTGTGACTTTTACAAAAATCTTAAGTGTCTAAGTAAGTAACAATTGTCATCACAAAGTATGATAAGCCATTTCCTGAAACTAATACCCCCCCCCCCCAATCTTCTGTAATTATTAACAAAATTATTATTTTGAAAGTTAATCTCCGCCAGCCATGTTACAGATGCACATCTTCATGAATCTTCTTTTGGCTTACTTTTAAATACCAAAAAAGGATTTAAACACAAAATTACAATACTTCATAAAGTCTTTAAAACTCTCCATTAAAAGGGCTGAACTCTTTACTGAAAATTTTGCTGAAAAGTTTACATATACAAGGGCACCATATAAAAGTGGTTGATGCATCCAGACAGTCCTGCAAACTTTATTCTGGCTACCTTTTTGCAGGCAAAAGGGTTAATGGACAATGAGTCTGCACAGGATTCACTGCACCTGCATATGCATAGGTCACACACAGATTTCTTGAGGGATCATAAACTCCACAGTTCATTTACCTCAGTAGGGATTCCCATTCTTCTTTGCTGTCACAACCTAACTTTCTTGTATGCCTGCAAGAGATACTAAGGTCTTGTACACAAGATGATCTTCACTGGCATGGTTAAGGAAATCTATCCCGCATGTCTATTGGGACGTGATAACTTGTGGAGGATGGAAAATGAAGACTGAATGAAGACTGACTTTGTCATGGAGTATTAGAGAGGATCAAAACCAAAAGTTGTCCTCATCTTTGAGTTATGCATAAAGCTGTGCCAAACAGAGCATTAGATGACTGGAAACCCATATGCCCTCCTTTCCTTGCCGTATCTAGGCCTTTAAATAAACCTGCAAATTTGAAACCATTATTCCATTTGGGGCTTCTCTGATAAATATGAAGTTTTTAATTTCATTCAGAATATTTACTTTGATGATGCTGTCACTCTTTGGAACCCTGAGACCTCTTGCACTTATATTGCTATTAAAGCAATCTTAGGGAGAAGTTTAGAAAATTAACTTTGCTTAATGCTATATTTTTATTTAACATGGAAGCCTTTCTTTCATTCCCATTTACAGGCACAGTAGAATCAAAGGTGTAGCTCAGGCACAAGGTCCCAAAGCAAAAGGCAGAGTACAGCCCCATTCACCACTTCACTTTCACCCTTTCCTTTAGGCAAGAGGGAGGTGGAAAAAGCCACTTGGTCTTTGCCAGTTCTGTGTTGTAGTTGAACTGCTCTGGGTAGACATAGGGAAGAGGGAGTGAAGAGAGATTCTTGTTTGATTTAAGGCTCCGGTTCAAAAGGCAGTACTTGGACACATGCTAAGCTTCAGGCACTTCTTCAAGCTAAACAGAAAATGCCACCACATAGTATTTCTACTTTAATATATACATTTCTGTTTGAAGATACAGAATAACCGCTTCAAATCACTTGGTTAAAAACTTACTTTTACGAACACTAATCATAGCTTAAGAATTTAAGCATAGTTGCCATTCTATGAAAAGATATATGCCTGTGTGTTCCAGTGACCTACATAGATCTGCTATGGCACTGATGAACGATCTTTGAAGACCTGATACTGCATGATTACATGTGTTGGAGCCCAGTCAGGTTCCAGACCATGAAGGGTTTTGCCCTACTTCCCTTGTTCACAGATTTAGTGGAAATGCCATTACCTCAAAGTTATCACATTCTCACAGACCTTTAAGGAGCAGCAATGTTTGGGCCAAGTAATTTATTGGTAGGAACACCTAACACATATATTTTCTCCCTTTTCCCACTCAGAAATTAAAACAAATAATTGTGGCATGACCATCAGCTTTAGAGATTGGGTTATTATGAATGTAGCTGTCATTGTAAGTAAGAGATAGCATCACAGTTGACCTAACAATTTGTTCAGTTATTAATAGCTTAGCTCAGTTGCAACCTGTTTTCTTCAAACATACACTACGCTTAATGCTTGGCATTTTTGTAACAATATGAAAGACTGTTAAGAACTGTACTGTTATGTGTTTTGTTGAGCTCATTCATATTACTCTGGTACTTGCTATATCTTATGAAAGAACCATTTAAGTTAATATTAATACTACTAGTTTAACATACACACCTGAAGCTTCACAAACAACACACTGCATCCTGAAAGAGTAAGCAGTGTGTTGGTGAAAGAGGGAAGGGATATGGTATATTTTACACTGAGCACAGATTGAATATCTGTCTCAAGCACTAACTGAAACTCAGACCTAATAATGAGGGTGTAATTAACATTTTGATAATAAATCTAATGAAACAAAAGGCCAATATACAGCTTAAGGGACACATGGAGTTTTCTTATTGCTCATTATCACTATTGGCAGTCACGGAAGGTCATGAAGGTTTATACTTGTGGATAACAAATGTGAGTCTTGCAAAATATTTTAAAGCGCATTCAACAGAATGTGCCTTACTTAATGTGGTCAGAATTAATAAACAAGAAAAAGCAAATATCTCATTCAAAATAACAGGGGTGGTTAGTCAATACCTGAACCATGATCTAAACACTGAAGTTAGTCTTTGCCAGTCTTATTGTTTACTATCTTGAGAGAAAACATTTCCAAGTTTTCAGTAAGTCAAGGTACTAATACAGGGTGTTGATTCCTTTGGCTATCCTCAGTGGCAGGTTGCTAGCAAACCTGAGATTTGAAATTTTCAACCTTGGTCAGAAAGCTTATAGCATATCCGATAACACTTGTGAAAATTTCCAGTAATAAAAAGAGCATCATTGCACTAAAGTATACAATTGCATCTGCTAGTTCAAACACAGCAATGTGTGTGCTGAGTTCTGAATGGGACACATTCAGAGCCTACAAACATGGCACAGTCTGAAAGTTGTTCTACTTTTGGGAGAGTCAAAGTGCAAATCAAAAAATAAGAAATCTAATGCCCTTCTCTTTCAAAAAGGTATGCCTTGGGCAGAGATGAATGTGTGTGTACACATGCTTTCTCAGATGGGATGCTAAAGGCTGTTGAAAGTGTTAGAACACAACTGATAGTCAGTTTTGGAGCCAACTTAATTGTATTGCATCTGCCCAACAGACTTTTCTCAAACGCCAAAACAAAGACTTCATCACAAACTATGCTCGACAGCATTCAATATGCAACTATGCAACTTCCTGGCCCTAGAGGACTTTGCCTTCCATCTCTCACTCATCTTAAATCCTTTATGCCATTACATGTAGGATGGACTCTACTCACAGCAACAATATCTGCAGTTAAGCAAACAAAAGCCAGTTTTGGAGTACTGCTTTGGGGGTTGGTTGTGTGTGGGTTTTTTTTTTAATTTTTGACTTCCTGCTAGTTTTAAGCTAAGTGTCTGGTGGAGGAGGTAAAAAGAGAAAGAGAAGTCTGAGTAACATTTTCTGCAAGTGCTGTTGCCTTATCCTCTCCTATCATCCACTCCCACAACTCAGAAAGCAGTGCGGTTTTGGTACTTCCTTCCTCACATGGCTACAGACTCAGCTGCTCAGTGCACCCATCTTCTGTAATAACATTGCTTTTAAAGTATTACCATTCTAAACTTTGCTTTCTTCTAATAACCTCTCTGAGCCATTCGTTTGAAGCATTTCAAATAAACTTGAAGTAAAGATTAGGTACTGTATTTTAGGCAGCAAATGATTAATTTTTGGCAGCAGGATAAGATGAAGAACTTTTTCCTTTCAGTTTTTCCTTAAAAACCAGTTGGTGTAAATCCTCATAGCAGCCAGCCCAGGTTTAGTCTAGAAAGCTTCCAAACACTAGGTCTCATTCACACCCATGGAAGCCTGAACTAAAAGAATTACTAGCTCTAACCCCAGTGATCTTCATTTTACTTCTTTAGCTGAAAATAAACACAATATTATGAAAGATCCTTCCTCTACCTCTTCTACAGCAGAGAATAAACAGCACACAAGTTCCGTAATGCACTTCTCAACCAAAGCACTGGTATACGCAGTGCACTGTTCACCCCGGAACATTTCCTGATGTTTCACACGGAATTTATTGTTCACACAGCAACTTCCTTATCCCCTGCAGCAGAAGGAAATTTCTTGTGCAGAGGAGTTTTGGTTGCATGGGAAAGAAGAAGAGCAAGAGGAGTCCTATGTCTATAATTGGCATTTTTCTTGCTTTATACAATTTTCTTGGATAATTATGTCAGATTTTGACAGCTGTAATCCTTTTTACATTATTAACAATTGTGTATGTGCTCATATCAAATGGGCAAGTATGACAATATTTGCTTCAAATCAGAAAATTGCAAAGTACTGTCTTAAAAGAGAAAAAAAAAATATTCTTCCTCTGCCTCTCTATTTTCATACTTGGATCCTTGAATACATATCCTTAACTTCTAATTACCCATCTTCATCCTTTTCAGACAGCATGACCATACTGATCTGAAACTGCTTGTTCTCTGATACTTGCTGGCAGCCTGATCTGTTCCCATAGCACTTTCCATAATCAAACAGAGAGCAACCCTCCGCCTTGAATTTATCTTTGAATTACAGTAAGGTCAGTATTAGGAAAGTAGCAAGGGCAAGAGAAGGGATGTTCAAAATAAGAGAAAATTTTTTAGCATGGTTCAGGAACAACAACAACACAAAAGTATGCTTTTGTTGCCTTTTTTTTTTTTTAGTACAAGATTGCTTGAAAGCTTGTCTTCCTCAAGTCCCAACCCAGAAAAACAGTTAGACATAAAAGAGATGCACAAATGAAGTAATTTGGAAAAAACTAGGGGATTATTATTGCTGAGTGTCAGAAAAAGACATGAAAGAAGAAGAAACTCAAAACAGAGGGGTAACTGCCTGGCAATAAAAAAAGATTTTACAATACTGATACAAAGTTTGATTGACCAGATCTAAGATGCATGGAAAAGAATTCTGCACTAACAAACAATAAATACAAGATTTTATAGAATTTAGAATCTGAGATAAAGAGACATGTTGAGTTCTTGATTATTTCTCCACTTTTATTTCCACAATTACTGTCTCTCATAGACCTAAATAATATAAGCTCAAGTAAAATGTGGTATTTTTAACCAGATGTACGTAACCAATTTGCTTTGGTTGGCACAGAACTTCCTTGGTGGGACTTTCCTCAAAAACAAATATTGAGAATTAAGAATCAGACTATGAGTCATCATAAGCTTTCTTTGAAACAAAAACTTTATTTGAAACAAAATAATCATAGAGGCTAACTTCACTACTAGCAAAGCAGAATTCTGTTGCTCTCAGCGGACCTAATTCTGTTAATCTCAGTAATGACTGTCCTGTAACCTCAGAGTTGTTCTCAGGAAGTAAGTCAATATAAAAACTCTCAGTCCCAGATGTCTGTGCTGGCTATGCCAGCAATATTAGCAGCATAAATGCATGCTCCTGACTGAAACTTTACTCAAGATTGCATTTCATTGGTTGTTATTCATCCTACTGCTCTATACAAACTACTCACGAGTGATACAAACACATCCACTTGGAAACATCTCTCTAGACATAAAGCTGTAGTCTTCATATGTTCCATGAATATTTCTGCCCTGCCCTGCCAATATGTTATAACATGGAACTAAATCAACATTTTCACCTTCTTTACTGGAAGGATGCTGGATTCGGTGTATCTTGGTTGCAGAGGGAAGGAAACAAAAAGAATTGAGAGTAGACACAGGATACATTTAATTCCTGCTTTTGCAACCATAAGCTTGGTAGAAGCTGTTTCCTGAAGCATTATCTGCTTTTTCCATGCAAAGTAATACAAATGCAATTGCCATTATTTGAAACAGTGTTCTAGTGCATGATGTCTACCACACCCAAAGCTTCTGAGGCTTGCCGGGTTTAATGTTTATTTTTAAACTTCATTCAACAATATGGGGTTTTATCTATGTAAAAAGAGTCTAGTTTTCAATTGGATATGCTACAGTGCAATTTTGCAATAAAATGATAAATTAAATATTCTTACCATGTAATAAATAATAGTTCTGAATTACCAGATTTAATTTAGTAAATATTGAGGGAAAACAGTTAAGAAAATTACTAAGTTTCAAGGATTTTTTTAAACTATTTTTGTGTTTCTTTTAAATAGAATTGTAAGTAAATTAAGTCAAGAAATAAACAGAAATGAAGGGAGGCTATCTTTCTTTCCAAAATGGTAAGTAAAACAATGCAGCTTTCTTTTTCAAAGCTTTCAGATACATCTTTTCTGGACTGTTTTCCATTTGATCAATAATACCTGGGTCAGAGGGAAAGCCTAGAAATTATATAAAATAAAAGTCTGTTTTGTTAATGCTAAGAATAGCAAAGCCTGAGCCCATGAACAGCCTAGATACTTCAGCCATATCTGGATCCAAGTAACATATAAATTTCATACAATCTTCCACCTGAGTAAAATAATCTTTAGGAATGATATAAAGCCTAGGCACATATTATTGCATTAATAAATCATCATTAATGCATTTCACAGACCTATGCATTGTTATACTTTTTAATACTTTATGACTTATCATTGAATATAATATTCTTGCAATAGAAAAAGAGCAAAAATTGCAAGAAGATTGCATGAGAAAAGAACAATTTATACTCATATACAATGAAAATCTAAGTCTAGTCTATATAACATCATTTTACCTCAGCTGATAACATGATTTTACACCTCTGCATTAACTAGATTTCAAAACCAGAATTGAAAACCATAAAAATATTTATCAGCCCTACAAACATGTATTAACTTGACTTTCAGCAGCTTGAATGGAATTAGTAAAGAAAGTTTCTATTTTCAGGACTGGGGCCCCTGGTAAATTTATTTACTGAGTCCCATTGTTTCTAAACACTCGACCTCACTGACTTCAATTTTTTTTGAGACAGTTCAGCTTACATTAGGATCCTGTACGTGACACATGCAGTAGTGTGTTTTTGGCATTTTGGGCAGAGTTAAACTCACCTATATAAACTTCATTCTACTGTTAAAGCTAACCATTACCTTTATTTGCAGTAGATTTTAGTATGCTCAAAATATTTAAGAATTGCAAATGGAAGGAATTTATTTGTTTCTATCTTTGTTGTAGGGCCCAAACACAAAAATGTCCTGAAAATCCAGGTAAGTGTGTACTGGCAAATAGTCTCTAACAACAAAAAGTGTTTAAAAATATTAAAATAGTAAGTTAATCATTGCAGTGCAGGGTAAATGGGGGGGTGGGGGGAAACCCAAAACAACAAACAGGAAAAGATGAAAGCACAAAGAAGTTGCAAAAAGAATAAAGAGTAGTTACAGGAGAACAAGTAAGAAAAAAATATTTTTAAGATAGAAAAGATGGTGAAGAAAGGCAAGAGCAGAGACATTTACATGAGCATTCCCAAACTGTCTTTCTTTAATCCAATACATAGTATCAGTGCTTATGTATTTCTGTTGCAACATCTCTGTTCCCTGCCCCTACTCCTAGCAGCACCCCACATTAGAGGTAAGCTTCTAGATGTCTGTCATGTTCTGAATTTTTATTTCAATTATTTTCTTAATAGGCCACGAGCACTTAGAACTTCTGCAAGCTACCACGTTCGCTCAGTCCTAGTCAAATTAAAAAACATTTCTGGTATGAAAGATAAAATAGTATTAAACAAAGAGATAAGACGACTGTGCTCATTCTGAAAGCATTCTACTTCAAATTATATTTAAAACTGGAAGTGTAGGACAAACGTGAAGTAACAGCACATACATCATCTCATAGAAGGATAGCTACACTCTTAGTTTTGAATCAGAATGTTATTCGTACTACCTTCCATGACTGCCTGCCTGCCTGCCTTTGAAAGACCTACCTTGTTCCTGTGACGCAGTATTGTGGTTTAGAACTGACCTGGGATTTGTTGTGTCCTTTTCATCAAGTTACATCTTGATAGTTTAAAGTTGTACATGCTAAGAAGCCTGTGGTTATGCTTCTTTACGCAGGATACGGTCAAGAAGATGGTGGCTGGTCTTCATTTGTGAGTATCAGGTTAACAAAACTTACTGGTTGAACGGATTACCTCTTCTGTAAGGTCTATAATTTCTTGCATTATCTACTTTGGGCAGCACAGATGGAGTGAGCAATGGTAGGGGGTGTTAGGATGAGGAGAAAGAGAAGCAGGAGCATGAATGATTAGAGTAGCTGCACACAAATTTCTTCACTGAGAAAAGGGTCTCCCTCAGTAATGCAAGGCAGAGCTTCAGAATACCACTGGCTCAAGTAGAAGCTCACAGCCTATGACCAGGTCTCCCCAGAACCTCAGCTGAATTTTATATACCTGTTTCAAGCTCTTAAAGGAGGCGGCTAGTAAAGGAAACTTTGCTATGTTATTCAATGGCAAATACTTGCCATTTTATTCTCTAGAGTTGATTTGTTGAAGAATCTAATTTTTTGAAGCCAACTAGACTGTAAATGTTCCTTTTGCCTTTCAGCACAGAAAATGCATTGTTAAATATCATCAGATAAAGCATACACAACTCAGCTAGCTAACTGGATAAGCTGACTGATGCACAGTCCAGTTTTATGAAGATCTCTTACATTGACCAGTGTCAATGTTTTTTTGCAAAAAATTGAGAGGTATTTTTAAAAACCACTTGCTACTAAGTTTGCAGGAGATGTGCTGCTATTTTGGGAGCACAAAAGTTAAAAGTAACCACCTATACAGCACCTTGGCTCTATGTCAATACAGAGCTAGTCTGGAAATTTCAGCCAAGATACCAGCGACAAACTGAGTATTCTTTTTCTTGTAAGCCTTGGCAGATGGCACAGAAGGTGCGTGCAACGACCGCTACCATATTTTTACTGTGATCTTACCAGGTCCTGCAAGTTGTATGAAGCTGTTTTAGTTCTGGTCAGCGGAAGGCACCAAGACCCATATCAAAGACCTCATTTTTCCTGAAGCATTTTTAAAAAGTTGAGTTGCAGGCTGTAGAGTACATGCTATTAAGTAAGAACGAATATCAACAGGCATCAACTGCTGCTGCAGTGTGTTTCTAGGAAGCAGTGAACTATTCACTGGTGCCTTGTCTGTTACCTAAAACAAAGGTGCTGTGCATTTCAATAAGCTATCACCTTACCTTGACTTTCTACTGCAGTTACTGTTATAAAATGATATTCATTTCTGTTCTTAAGCTGTTGAGTGCTGTATGTGTTAATAAAATGCTGCCTCCTTTCACCATTTTATTTCAACAAAGAATTTTTTCACTCAAACTGGTTGTAAAAACTTGATATCCTCCAGAGTGGAAAATATCACAGTGAAAGGCTACAAGGAAATTGCACTGAAGTGTTTAGTATCCCGTTACAGCACTCATCTTTTATGTACATTTGCCAGGATGAAGATGATGACTATGAAAGCCCTGATGATGATGACGAGGAAAAGGAAGATGAAGCTGACTATGAATCACCAACAGAAGAACCTGAGGAAGCAGAACATGACAGTGATGGCTATGAGCCACCTCCATCCAATAATGATGAAGCACACCACAATGTCATATTTCCTGCCAAGTCACTTGCAAACAACACAGATTATATAGGTAATTACTAAAAATTAGGTGTTATTAATAATCTGTAAATTATATTTTCATACATTATCAGCCACATTTTAGGTGGCTCGTAATAGAATATAGAAGGTTTTTCCCTTGAAGTAAACAGTGTAGTACATGAACAAGATTTAGTGACACAGACTTACAGCACATTGGTGGCTTTCTGACTTTTAAAGCTAAATTTTCTACTTCGGACAAGCTCTGTTGGAATAAAGATTATTTTGTGTGATGTATACATTATTTGGCCTTTGGTTTGAATCTGCATGAATTTAAACATATGTGCATACTGCATTAGCTTTAGTAATGCAACCTTGAACACAGCAAGTTGTCACAACAGTGGCAAAAAACTGTAGTGAAAAATGGGAAAAGAAAGAGATCTGCTTTCTCTGCCTGTCTTTTTTTTATGTCTGACTCTTCACCAGCCTGCAGTTGTGGAGCCTAATACAGGAGCACTAAACTGCCATTTAGACTGGCTGGTGTTTCACACAGTCACTGCACTGCAGTGAAAATAGATAGTGTGGGCCAACAGACTAGCAGATGGAGTTACCTCACTGCCAAAGGGACAGGCGAGCCTCTAACTCCCAATACAACATTGATCATAAAGCAACTGTCCATTATATACTAAAACAATGTCTTTATCATATATTAACTTAAGTATGCAGATTATTGCAAGGGCTCTTTTTCATAAAGATCTAATGAGAATAAAATAACCAAGCTCTGTGTAGTTGTTTAGTTTGAGATTTTTTTGTTTTCTTTAGACAGACCTCCAACAACTAGATCATCACATCAGCCTCCAGTACCACCCCAGCGACCTGGCTCATCCCCGGTACCAGCCTCAATTGGGGGCAGAGGTGCTTCTGTATGTTTCTTTCTTAATATTTCACTCATTCCTTTGCCAATACCTATTTAGAAGTCCAAGTGTAATACCATTGTTATTCAAATAGTGTATGTAGAGGAAGAATTTCAGCCATCAAAATAGATTTGAACTCTGTTACAGGATGGCCATTTTTTCATGGAACAATTAAATTTCATGGGACAAGTATATTAAATTATTTCACATTACTTGGCTGTTTCTTATACTGGGAATTTGTACCCAGTTGTGAATGCCTCTCCCATATAAATTATAGATTTGTAATAGATGCCTCTCTGTTTCTTTAGTGATATTTGTAAAAAGAAAAAAAGGCTAAGTCTTTCCAAGCTATACTTCTATTAATTGTCCAAATGAATTAAGATCACATAAAAATATAAGGGACTGTATAATGAGAACCCAGATGACCCAGAATTTTTTTCCTTTTTTTGGTACTGTGACTACTTCAAAACTGAAAGCTATTGTGCTGTTTACAACTGGCACTATAGGTTCACTGTATGCCAGAACAGATGTACATTAGACATAGCCATGTACACAAGTAAAGGTAATTTTTAGGATGTGATAGAGGGACTTTTGGTCTGATCCAGTGTCATAGTTCATATGTATAAAACACATAGGACTTTTAGGTGTCATGAGTTCTCAAGACTGCTGTCCCAAATTGCTGCTCTATTTTTTTTGAATAAGAACGAACATTGGAAGGCATTTGTCTGGAGAAATCTAGGTTTAGAGGCAAACACCTTTTGCAGCTGCTGACAACAAAATGCTGTTTGACCCCAGCTCTCCCAGTAACAAAGAACAGTCCTTTCTCCCCCTGCCTCCATCAGCAATAGTCAGTAACACAGACTTAATACATATTTCTCAACTTCAAATTCACATCCACTAATTTCAGTACCAGTTTTCAAAACTAACACCTGCTGCATTGAAGGGGAAAACATATAACAGCATTGTTGAAGCTCCTCTTTCTTTCCTTTGACAATACTCATGCCCTCCCCAAAGATAACATCCCACTAGAGTATTCCTTGTGAGATGAAACAGATGGAGGCAATTCTGCATCTAACAAAAAACCATGTATGTAGTTCATTCTTCAGGAGTGTTAATGGCTCCTATCCTTCCTGCATTGAGCAGAGACCTATTTCTTGTGCTGTATCAGAGTCAGCAAAGGTGGGCAGATGTGGTGTGGTGGGGTTAATATACCAAAATTAAAACAGAAAGGTGAAGACACACTTTAACCACATGTAAAATATTTGTTTTAGCTGCCAGCTTTTCCTCCTCCACCAAGCAACAATGACTTGAATAGAGACAGAAATGTTAAGCCTTTGAAACGTAAGTACAGCTGGTTTCCTCTTTATAAAGCTTTTCCAGTGGGCTATATAGCGCTTCACTTTTGCCTGTATCTCCTCAGTTCCACTCTCTTCTACTATTTACACAGAAGCCTCACTTGTTATTCTAAGAAGTAACACCAGTTCATGGCTATGCAAAATAAAGATATATTGACCTATACTAGCAAATTATCTTACACAGCTTTTGTGTTTAGCCCCAGCTCCTTCTATAGACAGAAGCACAAAACCCCCACTGGATCGCCCTGCTCCACCATTTGAAAGAGAAAGAGAAACCCCAGTAACAGGTCAGTATTTGCTTATGCTCATATCAATGGGTGTTTTTTTTAATTATTAAAAATTATCAGTTTGAATATCATTCATGTAAAAGAACAAGGCTCAACCAAACGTACTTGTAATCCAATCACATAGAAGGTGACCTGTTTATGAATAAATAATGTGAGCAGTATGAAGTAAGAGAAATTGTATCTAGAAAGTCACAAGCCTAGCTCAGGACTAGTTGAACAAAAAGACATGAGTTCCCTGTGCAACAAAGGGTTGATGTAATACTTAAGTGAATGAACAAGGAAATATTTAGTAAGTTAAAAGAGGAACTAACTTTTGCATACAAAGCTAATGAAACTCTGCATACACTACTATATGTAATTTGGCACCCAGACTTAAAAGAATGCTGAGAACTGAAAAACAGAAAAAAAATGGCATTTGTTTCAGACCTGAAAACCATATTTTACAAAGAATCTAAAGAGACTACTCTATGATTTTTATTTATTATCTAAACACTTTTATCTGTTACATAATGGCATAAAAGTATCCAGTAATTCAAAGCTGAATCATAGAAAATATGATTGTAAAACACGCCACTTAGAAAATTTTAAAATTTTCCTTTAATAAAAGATATTGCAATTTGGCCATCTCTTGCAAAGCCAAAATATTTTTCTGGCTCACATCTCGGGAGGCTGAGTGCTTACATCTGCAAAATTCACTTTCAATGATATTCAAAACTTGTTTTTTTTCATAATGTTTAATTAATTATCTTAACTTTCATTTTTTCTCAATGTAAGCTTTTACTATTTTCAGGGAGGAAGCCAGGCCTTCCTGAAAAGGTAAGGTCTTTTTTGTTTCATGCTTATTGCTATTTTTCACCTATTTTGATACCCTTACACAGTCTTTTAACTATTCCTTGTTGTTTTACAGCCTCTGACTTCGCAGCTAAGGTAAGAGTTTTGCCTCTGGAAATGAGAATCTCGATGCCAGTACTACCCAGTTATTTCTTAGTAAGCAGATTTTTGCCTTTATTTCATCATCTTGCTCCTGCTTTAGATCCCTGGGGGAACAGCTAGCAATGATGCCAAAACCTCCTGTCCCACCAAGTGACAGATATGAAAGAGGCAATCCACCTCCTATAAGGAAGCAAACCCCTGTAAAGTAAGTGTTCATTTCATTGAAATTTAACAAAGGATAAATTAAATTTAACAAAAATATGGACAAGCAACACAGGATAGTATAATTTACTGCTACTGCATGGCAGCAGTGTCTGCAAATATCAAAGTTTTGCTTTATGAATATGCATGGCATGTGTTGTAAGGTACAGAAAATCATGAATGCAGAAAAATCGCTCTCTCCAGTCATATCTGAAACAGCCATTACACAGGGCATGACTCACTTCCAAGTTGCACAAAGAAATATATGATCCATGTCTTTTTCACCAGATCAAGTTCTTGCTCTAGGGAACATTCTTTCATGAGTTCTATTGCTATTATTTTTAGGATGTTAGAAAAAGAAAGCTTTACTTTCCTACCAGTGATTTTACTGGCCTGCAAAACCCCTTAATTGCAAACAGCATTCTCTAGCAGATCTAGATCTTTCTCTAGCATTTTCTAGATAACTTGTGGGCTGAACAGTGTGCCTGATCTTAAAACAAAATAAAAAAGTGATTGAGACCTGCTAATCAGCCAGGATAATTTATCAGAGAAACAAAGACTGGAAGGCTTATCATGTGCTTCAGCAATGTTGCCAAGTACTATAAATGAGTTCAAGACTTGGAAATCTAATGTTATAATGTCTTAGATTATGGCTGAAAATTAGAATCTTAGATATTTTTATGAGGAAAAAAGTGTTTCTGCATTCACTGGGTCTATAAAATTTACTATAAATTCATGTTTTAGTTGAAAATACAGCCTAATGCACACAAAGTGAATGAGTAACATTCCACCTATGATTCATGTTTTGTTTTCTCTGTTTCATTTCAGGCCGAGTTGGCCACCACACAAAAAAAATGGAGTAAGTATAGTCTCAAAGCAAATATTTAAAGGTATAGGGACTAAAATAAAATAAGTACCTGTATAAACTAATAATTCTGGAAAAGGTAAACTTGGGTGTTTTTATCAGTTATAATGAATACTCATGGATCTTTCATAGCACACAGTTTCTTTTAAAACAGTTCTTCTATGTCAAGGTCAGTTGATTCCTGAATACTTTTAGGTAACACGAAGAATAAGGCCAGAATTTTTTTATGATGTGGGAGAAGTGATTTTGCTTACACTAGGTTTTGGGCTTTTTTTCGGCTTAAGCTGACCTAAGGATTTCACTTTCAGATAACTCTGAGATCCTACGCTTACTGAAGGAATGAGGAAAGTTTATATCTGCTGAGAGTTTCTGACTACTTTGGGTCAAGATCCATTATGGGACATCTACCTCACAGCTTATTTGTAAACGATAGCAGCACCTTAACACAAGAACTTTAAAAATTATTTGGAGTTGCATGAGGATAGAATCCCCAGCATTTTAGATGAAAGTGACAGTATAGCTATTACAGTCCTTGTATACTCAAAATTCACTAACTTCCAGGTTTTTGTTTTTTAAAATATCCCTAAGAATGGTGCTATGACATGTTGCTAATGTTTATTTTCTTTTGGCTCCCCAGGAAGAAGAAGACAGTAAGTATTTCTACAGTGATTTTTAAAGCTTAAAGTCTTTCTTTGTCTTAGTTCTAAAAAAAAAAAAAAAAAAAAAGAAAGAAAAGATTGCAGAGTTGTTTCTTTAGAGCCATTTCAAAAAGTCAGGTGGTATCTTGACAGGTTGTAGAATCCTTGCAAAGTACCTCATGCAGATTTATATATCAAAGCTGCAAAACACAGGAAATCAATAGTTAATAGCTTCCTTCAGTCAGCCAGTTACAAAACAGCAGGATTTCTTATTTTGAAACACATTACATATTAGAGATTTGCGATCTGCACACAGCATCAAGCAGCTAGGCACGTAAACCTGTTATCGTCCCAGTTTTCAACAAAACGTTCAGTCAAATCCTGCTGGTACTAGTCTTCTGTGTAATGTTATTTACTCTAATGAACAGAAGCTGAACTTGTTTCATGTAATAACAGTATTTATAAATTACTTCAGAATCCTGGTTCCTAAAATTAAGTTGGTAAAGTGATGCCATAATAGAAGCAGAACATTTGGCCAAGTGTCTACAAATTATCACTGCCTTTAAGACTCCATAAAGAATAGGGCTATTTAAGCTGTGCAAAGCGCAGTTAATCTGTTCCCCTCTTACCAGTAGCTGAGAACACTGCAGAAAGAAAATATTTTATTTTGTGCTGTTGTTTATGATGATATGGGAGAAATCTCACAAAGGAACAAAGTTCAAAAAGTTAGCCTCAAATCCACTATTTAGAAGCAACGTAACAGAGAACACATGGTTATGTACCACCTTCAGCTCTACTGCAGTTAAGGTAGCTGAATTGTAGCTTATCCAAAACAGAAGTTAGAAAATGTAAATGTTGCTCAAGGCTACTCCAGTTTACTTTTAATTTTAATACTTAATTTTAAGTTCTTGGTTGACCATATGAGTTTACAATCTGTAACTAACATATCAAAGACTCTTTATAAAACAGTTTACTCCATTTCATTTATCTAATTAAACAGCAGTAATGTGACATTTCTTCTCTCTACCTCCTTTAAGAATGTCTCACACAAGTTTTAAGTTTCCTTCTCCTCCTCTCCACAGTTGCACCCCAAAGACCAGTGCCACAGCTATCTTTGCCCCCATACAGCTCCAATACATTCCCATCCAAATCTGTCAAGCCTCCACCTAGGCCAGGATCCAACAGCATGCCTGGTGCAGAAAGGTTTGTTTCACCCATTATCATGTCATTCCTTTTGAATCTCAATCTCTTTGCAATCTGGCAAATAATAGTATGTATGTGGCTACAGGGTTCTCAGGCAAACAGAAGGTAACTACTTGAAGTAGCCCATTATTTTTCAGGCCATACCCTTGCCTCCACTACATGCTAATTTGTGTTGCTCCTGATTCAAGGAGAATACTTCATATAATTGAATCTCTGTATTCAGTGAAGCAGGCAGATAGTGTACATCAGGCAACCAAGAAAAAAACCGCAAATCTCTCAGTTTTATTTCAAGGAAGTATTTTAGGGCCTACACAGTACAATGCTTCCATTCTTGAGACATCTCTCCCATTGCCTGCAGGATCCATAAGAGTGACAAGCCCTTTTGGGAAGGGATCATCTTCTACAAAACTATGCAGGATGTAGGTCAAAGTGGTCCTTCTTTAAAAGGATTCTGAACACTATATGGGCCAAAGCGCTAGAGCTGTGACAACTAATTGTTTGAAAACTAAAAAACCCCACAACCTTAGTTGTCTAGAGTTCAATCTGAAAGAATTTCACCACCCTTTTACTAAATTTTACTCTAATGCTTAATAATTCCTATTTAAAATTGTGAACCTTGTTTCAGCTATAATTTTTACTAGCTTCAACTTCCAAATATTAGATTGTTAAGTCTTCATTTGCTAGATGGAAGAGCCCTTAAGTAAATTTTGACTTCTGATGTTGTGTGCAACAGACTGAGCCTTTGATGAGTTAAAGTGGGCTCCTTGAGTCTAAGTCTGAAGTACATTTTCTAATCTCGATTTTTTTTTAATGGCTCTGTGATGAATTCCTCCCATTTACCATCATCCTCTGGAACTGCTGACACCCCAGTAGAACAAATATTGGAGTAGCAATAGCAAGGTCATATGCAAATTTGAACTATTCCTGTGATGAACACTTCTGCTTATATTCAAACAGTGTTTCCAAATTTTGCTATAGCCAAGGCCCCCATTTCGCTGATTCCCTCTCATGAATCAAGTTGTGATAGGGTGTTTTGTTCTGCAAATGTAATTAACATATTAATCCCAGAGCTTTTTGTACAGTTCATTTAAGCAGAAGAGAAATATGAACTGTAAAGGAAATGCATGCTGGCAGTTTGTTCCCAGTTAGGTGAATAAATAAAATAAAAATTACAAAAAAATTGAAGATTGGTACTCTTCATTTTAAGAAGTTTTGGATGTGGGTTCTGGGATCAGGCCATAAAAGGGAATTGTAGATTTTCTAACAAAAAGCATAAAAATGAACACAGGAGGGAAAGCTTAGGCACATGGAAGTGTTATGGTGCTGTGGGTATGAGCTCTGTGCCACTGTCAGCTCGTAGCTCACAGAATCACAGAATGGTTGAGGTTGGCAGGGACCTCTGGATGTCATCTGGTCCACCAACCCCTCTGCTCAAGCAGGGTCACCTAAAGCAGGCTGCCCAGCACCATGTCTAGAGAGCTTTTGAGTATCTCCAAGAATGGAGACTCCACAATCTTTCTTGGCAACCTGCTCCAGTGCTTAGTTGCCATCACAGTAAAGAAGTGTTTCCTGATGTTCAGAAGGAACCTCCTGTGTTTCAGTTTGTGCCCACTGCCTCTGGTCCTGTCGCTGGGCACTACTGAAAAGAGCCTGGCTCTCCCTTCAGGTATTTATATGCGTTAATAAGATCTCTCCTGAGCCTTCTCTTTTCCAGGCTAAACAGTCTCAGCTCCCTCAGCCTTTGGTCATATGTGAGATGCTCCAGTCCCTTATCATGTTAATGGCCCTTCACTGGACTCCTTCCAGTAGCTCCACATCCATAGTTGCAACGTTAATGATGAGAAACTGCATTTTCATCAACAATGTTATAGAAGCCTCAAGAAAAATGACTATAAGTGGACCCCCAACAGAAAGGAACATCTAGCAATCTTGCCTGTGCTTCCTGCTTTAGGGGAATAAAGTAGTCATTCCCTGTGAAAACTCAACAAGCTGAAGTAGTTTTCTGCATTGATCCCGATACAGAAGTCTTGGTGACCCATTACCGATTCCCTCTGCCTTATTCCTAGATACTGAGCTTCAAGTAAACTAATGGTAGACCTACTTACATAAAAAGAAGGAAAGAAAAACAAAAAGAAGGAAGAGAAGGCTATCCTCATCCTGCATAGGTCTCAACAGGATCTCGCATTGTGTAAAACAGGCATAAAGTCCAGATCAGTTATTCAGAGCACAGAAATGTATAGCAATGTTGTATTTATACTGACTACTTTTTTTTTTTTTTTAAACAGTGCTAGAAACCTGTCTTCAAGTGGCTCACTACCACCACGCTTACATCTAGGTTTGTATCCTGTATTCCTGCATTTTTTGTACAAAAAATGACTGAAGGTTGAAAGGTGGTTTCAGTGCAGTTAAAATATTTTTTTTTCCTATGGATGTTTCTGGTTGGACTGCAACAAACTATCAAGTGCCTGAAAGGCATCTTGTGTAACTTAGTCTGAATCCAAGATTTTTTTTTCCATGAAGTTGGGCTTACTGCCTAGTTAAACCATTGTCAAAACTTCATATAAGCATCTTTTTCAATATAGGTAACACTACTGAGAGCTGAGCAACACTACCTGCAAGTCACTGTGGTATGCTAATACTCTCGAAAAAGGGAGAAAACACTTCTTATGTGAAATATGCTGCCTATTTATCTTGTAATAATAAGTAAAAAATAAAGGAAGCTTAGAAATCAATTGCTTTGCAAATGATTTTTTGCATATGGTAACAGCTGCCAATGTCTTACAGTGACTTTTTTAGTTTCTATATGCTAAGAATGAAAGGGATGCAAAGAGGCAATGTTACTTCTGTCTCTAAAGAAACTGGAGATGCTCTCAACTGAGTAATAGTGGTACAGAAGCTAAAAAGATGTAACCTCTATTTCAGGTTCATCTGATTTTAAGGAAACCTGAACTGCAAGAGTTCAGTTAAAGTCTCTGTGCACCAAGGATGAATTTATGTAAAGAACATGGTTCTCATGTAGTAGCCTAAATCTGATTTCAAATCAATTCATAATGTCTCAGTATCAGAGTGATATAAATTCTTCATGCCTCATAAAATCAAGATTGTACACCCTGTATGCGCTCCACAGAAGAAATTATTTTCCTGGTTTTAACATTTTTTCTACTCTTATATCTTTGAAGGCAACAACAGCAGATCTCCTTCAAGAGGCACAGCTGACGTAAGACCTCCTTTGCCAATTCCTAGCAGACAGACTGTTCACCAAACAAACATGGAGGAAGATGAGGTACAAAACATTACAAATATTAACCGTAACTGCTAAACACAGCAAATTTTCTGATTTCAAGAGAGAACATTTTTCAAAGTTGTTTTTCTAGTTAGTAGTCACTGTCAGGATGTTAGTAGGTGCTTTCAGTTTCCTTTTCTGTGTCAAACTTTAGTACCTTAAAAACATCAATAGCAAAAACCCAGTAGAACAAAATTAGAAAAATACTTGTTTGCTGGATTACTTGTTTTGCACAATTGCCTTCAACTAGCATTACATATTCAGTTCTCCTTCCACAAAACCTTGGTGAGTAAAGAATTCATGCCCTTTAATTGCACTGTTGTTTCACATTTCTTTAAATATGACGAGTTTAGAGCAAACCACTACTGGTGATAACACTGCTGGGCAATCATACATGGTATGTTCACAGGAAGTCTGCATTAGTGTCTCAGATGATAGTTAAAAAAGAAAAAAATAAAAGAATTTTTAAAATCCCCACAGAAATGAAGGCAAAGAATGCTAGCGTCCCAGGAAGACAAAAGAGAAAAATGTCACTTAAAATCTATCTTTTACTGAAAATATTTGGAAATATGTTTTTCCTAGCTTACTTGCAGACATATTATAGCTAGATCTGTAATATTTTCAAATTTATCATGTAATAATTTCAAATTTATCAAAGTGAGCAAATAATTTAAGTCATTTGGTGCCACTTACCGTACAGTAATACATACTTGTATGATCCCTGAAGCTCCTACCTTCAAAGACTTTGCACATAAACCCAAATATCTCTCACACTCAAGTTTCTCGCTACTTATTTGTGTGTTGTTAACATCACAAGCTAATTCATTGACAGCTGACTTTCACCTTTATCCTCTCTCACAAAAAACATAGGACTCACTAAATGATGAATGGTACGTTGCTTACGTTAGCCGGCCAGAAGCAGAAGCAGCTCTTCGAAAAATAAATAAGGTACTCTTTAAATCATTGGTGATTCTCACCATCTCCTAGCTAGATGTCCTTGCAGTCACATGGGAAGAGTGAAGGTAAGTAACATGGTAAGGTTATAGCCCCAGTATAAATACT
The DNA here is from genome assembly GCF_964188355.1 of Buteo buteo. Lineage (NCBI taxonomy): Eukaryota > Metazoa > Chordata > Aves > Accipitriformes > Accipitridae > Buteo > Buteo buteo. The sequence goes on along the minus strand of NC_134194.1, from coordinate 18,257,994 downwards.
ACAAGTGAGGGATTCACCTTGTATGTTTTAACCCACATAAAAATTACACATATAGTCTAAACAAGCCATGAAGGCTGTTGTTTGTCCAAGAGAACAAATTATGTGTCTCCAGAAAGCAGTTTCAATTTACCTCTCTTAGGAGGAGTGACTTGTTCTCTGGAAATAGTTTCTTGTCACTAGTGAGGAATTTGTTGCAAATTCCACATTTCAGGTAGCTTGAATTAGATGAGATGATTCCCACCCTTTTCTAGGCCATATTTACCAGCAAAATGAAGTATGGATTCAAACAGATGAAACCCAGGCTTAACTGTGCATGTGGAGATAAACAAAATTGTATCCCATCATTGTGGGAAATCTGTTTACTCTACGATGCTTCACAGCGCATGCAATGAGCTAAAGATGACATGTACAGCATTTCAATGACTTGTACTAAGGTCCAGCTTATGAGATTAGATTCAATGCCTTTAGAAAGGGTGTTTCAATGGAAGACTTGTTAAAACAGATCTGAAATGAAGAAAAGCAGAGAGAGAGTGCGAGACAATATCCCTGCCTTTAGCAAAATTACACAGACACTATCATTATTTTAGGCTGTCTGTAAACAGATCACATAGAAACCTTGATCGGCACTTACCAGAAATGAACTTCTCTTCTTGGTTAAAGTGATGTGAGGTTTGGCCTTTGATATTTTACTTCATCCTTTAATGGAATCTCTCCCTCATGGAACACCATTCCTCCCTTCCTCAAAATCTGCATTTGTATCAGACAGGAAAGTTTTAAGTAGCAAATTGAAAGATAAAACACTTGAGAAATGATGTAAACTCTTTAATAGTGCAGTTTCTCTTATCAGGAGGAAAGAGATTTCAGAAAGAAAAAACACTTAAAAGCATGAGTGCTCTAGTTAAGGTTGTTACGTGGATCAAACCCAGAAGTGATGTTTATTTGTCATCTTTCATTTTTTCATCTTTCAGGATGGAACGTTCTTGGTAAGAGACAGCTCAAGAAAAACTGCTACTCATCCATATGTACTGATGGTGTTGTACAGAGATAAAGTCTACAACATCCAGATTCGTTACCAGGAGCAAAATCACATATACTTGTTAGGAACCGGCTTAAAAGGAAAAGAGGTACTATGTGTTTTTCACACTACTTCCCTTCATCTTAAGGTATCTCCTGTCTCATTCCTAAGTGTCAGGCTGCTTCATCTGGCAGCTGTTTTATTCTAGTGGAATTCTGCTTATTTTCTTAAGAGTTATTCCTGACAGAATATGTTACTGCTGGAAGTAAAATCAGATTCTCCTGTTTGCACTCAGGGAATGAAGGGATACTAATTACTAATAATTCTGATATTTTTGCCATAGACTTCTCATTTTTTCTATCCACAGGATTTTTCTTCTGTAGCAGATATCATTGACTACTTCCAAAGAACACCTCTTCTTCTGATTGATGGAAAAGACAGAGGTTCAAGAAACCAGTGCATGTTAAAATACGCTGCAGGACATATTTAAATGACACCTTAATGAAGATCACATATAGTATTGAAGCCTACTGAAGTTTGTAAAATTCAGGATTTTTCCTTTTTCGGCAAACTAAAATAATGAAGTAATTAAAAATCCTTTCAATTTTAAGGAAAAAGGACATTGTTATTTTTAAATTATGCCTTAAATGCAGTACTCTAGAAATCTGATTTTCCTACGTTGTGTTTAATACTGTCCACTAATCATACAGTACGTAAGAATTTTTTATCTTCCAACATACGTGTGTCTTCTTGAAATTATTTCCATGCCAAGTTAGAGAACCCAGAAATAAATACCAATACAAGTCTCTACTTTCATAGGAGGAAAAAATAAAGTAAGCTATTTTTCAGATCAGAACTGCCCCAGCAGTTATGTTATTTAAAGTGATAGAGAGTAGACCCAAACTTTGTCAAAGTTGAGGAATAGACAAAAGACAATAAAGGCCCAATTTTTTCTTATAATTCACTTACCAATAAATCTAACTGTGGCCACTTTTATGAAAAGACTGGGAGTCCGACCTGAATCCTAAAGACACCCAGGTTTCAGCAACACCAAAAAAGCCCCCAACTCTGGATATGCAGCTGCCTGTCAAGATCTGTGTCTGTGTTACTCAGTTATGAAACTGTCCTTGTTCACAGTTTTCTAGAAAAATAAAATATCTACACACATCATGTTCTCTCTGCCATACTACCAATGATTCACTGATGGCATGTCTTAGCCCACAAACTGGAATCATGTATCTCCTAGGATCCTCTAACCTCACACAGAAAGAAGCTTTTTCTTTCTTAACACAGACATCTCTTTAACTGTACCTTTCTGACTCTTAATTAAGCAACTACCTTTTTATAGGAGACACATCAACAAGATTATCATCATGTGATTCTTAATTGGCAGAACACACCCAAATCTCTTAGAAAGCAGACAGACACAATCAGGGTAAACTTAGTTCCTCTTATATAACTGCTTTCTGTTTTTACTGTATTTTTTCAAGAAAAACAGTAACATTCTCGGTTCTAAAATGTAAGTTGCAACTGAGGACCACTGAAGCATACTATATCAAGAGTTTTTCCCTCTCCTTTGTTAAGTGGGATTTATCCAACTTTTTGCCTCGGTTTTCTAGTAACCTTTGCTTTCTGACAAGACCTTGGTTTGATAATTATGATAGACTTTGTCACACTTTTTCTTCTTTAAAGGCATTTGTGTGTATATCACTTGAAACACTTGAACCAAAATTGAAGGCAGAAAAATATCTTCCATGTAATCTGTATAGCTTCTCAGATAAGATAATCAGATTCATAAACAGTTTTACTTTTAATATATATGTTTTGTAAATGTTATCTTCCTTTCCAATATATTTAGCTAGAAGCTGGAATTCAAAGTTAGCAAATTTCATTTTCATGCAACTATGAGTCAAAAAAAAAGATGAAAAATAAAATTTAAAAAAATAATCAGCTGACAAAACCTGTTTCTAGCCAATATTTTTTAAAAGCTCATTACTAATCTTGTGAAAGATAAGTCAGTTATAATGTATGTTTTTTTAAAAAAATGCTAAAATTAAGAACAACATCCCCCGTATTACCACTGATTCTGTGAGCTGGAGGTTGTAATTCTATTCCATTGCACTGCCTTGAAAAGTCTGACAACCCAGAAATACCTCCAAAGGAATTGTGTTTTATTTGTTTTAAATCACCTCATTAATGAAAGAGAAATAAAACGTAAACCAGCATAACAAATTATAACACTGCATATTTTTTTCAGCAGAGTAAATCTTGATTTGATTATTCAGATAAATATAATTTGTATATGCATAAAAACACACCTCAACATTCAAATATGTCCACAAGTAAAGTATGATTAAATATTAATTGTAATGAACTACATGAAAATACTGACTACTCAAATTTTGGGCCAAGAACATTTCAGCATAGGGTATTTAGACCACTAAATCTCTTTCTTTGGTAGCTAGGTGCATTAGCAAGTCACTACAGAAACTAGAATGAAAGTACTTCTGGTTTTCCAGAAGTAACCTGCCCCCTTCCTCAGCAATGTTTTTAGAATGTGGAAGGCAGATCAAATGGCAAGTTGCAGTTCCTCCTGTACTGACCGTTTCTTATCCCATTCTCCAGAGCACAACTGAGAACAATGACTTGACTTGAAGTAACTTAAAATCTTGTTACTGTTCCAATATGTCTTTGTTTAAAAGGAGACAACAACATGTGAAAAACTTCATGCCCAGTTTCCTGACCTTTCTAATTAATCATATCAGTCTTTCCAGTCCTAGTGGTCTTATTTTGGGAAATTTGGGTTAAAAAACCCCTCTCAAAATCAATAACCTACTTATAGCATTTTTCCACTCCACATTTTCAGTATAAAATAAAAATAGCCTAACTGCAGGAAACCATACTATCATTTTACAGTTCAAACTGAAACAGTATTAATAGAAGACGATGCATGAAAACGGATGTTACTTTTCTGTCAAACTCCAAGTTTTTTCTTCAGCTTCTCTTAAATCTTTGCTCTTCATAGGATGGTTGAAATTCAAAATAAGGTCACAAAGCAGTAGCTGGCTTTCCACTGAAAAACAAAGGTCAGTGTATCATCACCATGGTATTTACTGAATGGCAGTGAATGGCAATTTATACACAGCACTTTTTGAAGTTCTCATCTATTAAGTCTTTCAAAAATTTGAAGGTTTGCCTTGTTTTGTTTACTTCAAGATGGTTAAATGAAGTTTGGTATTAGCATACTGGTAATATTTCTTTTAGGAGACTATTACTGTTCCTGCAAAGGAATGACTTTGACTACCTAACAGATTTTTTCCATGGTTAGCTAACATGATTCCATTTCTATGTAACTACTGTTTCATTAATTTTTCAAAAGAATAGAGCTACTGTATTGTTTCATTAGATTAAAAAACAGTTGTATGACAGAAACCCAAGCCATTCACAACCACACACTATTTAAAACAATGCCTTAAACAGCTTCTTGTTTAGCTGGATGATGAACTCAGAATTACCATTTAGTTTCTTCAGCTCATTGGACATTTTGTCAACATTTTTAATCGCAGCTTCAAGGTTAAACTGCTGATCAGCAGCAGTATTTTTGAATGCCTGTATGAAATAGAAACAAAACATATCTGGCAGTGTATGCATGATTTATAAACTCAGTAATCCAGCTGATCATAACCCTTATGAAATTTTTTCTTTGATTTTCTAAAATAAAACTTTAAGAAAAAGTTATCCCCTTCTATAATTAACCACTTAGATATGGCAAATTGAATCTACTGAAGGTAACTGCTAAGCACTCAGGCTTTATTTTTGTTTTCTGTTCCTTTTTTTTTACAAACACCTGCAATGAAATTAATCATATCTAAAATTTTGTCTTCTTACCAGCAATTTTTTCATTTTTGTTTTCAACCTTACTTTTTCTATAGAACCTAAATGAAAAGTAATCGTCATGTAATATTCAGTCAACCACAAGATGGAGCTATTGTGACATTAACATGCATAAAAAAATTAATGACACTATTAGCACTGAATATTAATGAATCTGCTAATACCTGCCCAGGAAAATTTATGTCTGTATAGGTAATTATTTTATAATCAACATCTTTTTGCTTACTTTGGAGATCATATTCCCTCCCTTTAACATTTAATTAAAAAAAATCAAAATCTGGAGAAAAGACTAGAAACCTTTTGAAATTAAGTATAATTTGAATTTTTAAATTTATACTACACTCTTTTTTAGTATTTTTTTTCCTTCGGAAAAATATTAAAGAAAAGTGCACATACGTTTTCTGGCCTAGTTATAAGCTCTCTATCTATCATTCAGAAATTGTAAAAATAACATCTGGAAAAACTCTGGGTGATTCATAAATAATGCTCACTAGGTAGAACACCTCAGCACACTGAGAAATATGACAAAAAAATTGAACATACTTTTAACATAGATTCTTTGTCCAAGTCTCTCTTCTCTTCAGACAGTGGCTTTGCCTTGAGGTCATCAGCCAGGGCCAAAGATCCTGAAAGGACAAACTCCAAATTATGATGGAGTAATAGATATAGAAAAAAATATGTATATATCTCATATCAAATATATAATAACATTTGATAAATATAATGACTAGACCTTGTTTTCATTAGTGTTATTTGAAAGTAGAGTCTAAGGGGTTGAATAGATTTAATTCTTCTTGAAGAAAAAAAATCTTGGATTTAATTTATTTTACTTTCTTTTAGAGACAGCGTTTCAGAAAGTTTTTAGGAGTTAAGAATGGAATTACTAATATCAAATAAGCATTTTTATAATACTGATGAATTCCTCAAACAAGTTTCTGTATTTTTTTTAATTGAAAACTTATAGAAGGTCTAAAAAGGCATTGCAATCCGTTTCTGTCATCAGTTTATGGAAGGAGAATCTATAAAGCACACACACACAAAAAGTTGTGCTGAACGTCTGCTGATCAGTAACACAGCTGAGATTAAATACCAGATCCCTGGGCTCTTTCTTCCTCTGTTCTCTCTGCTCTTCTCTCCTCACACATTAGGACACCCTCAGGCAACTTTAAGTGTATGACGTCACTGGAAAGCTGTTTCAACACTGAAAAGGGAAAGGAAAATAAAAAGGGCGGGGGGATATTTCAGCCTGGTACTGCCTGTGTTGAAAAAGGGTGCAATAAAATGAAAAAGACCCTTAGCTAAAAGGGCAGACAGAGGAGTGTGCCCCTCTTTTAGTCCCCCCCTGAAATGGCCTGTCGTGAGAGCAAAGCCCTCTGTGGGGCTGGTGGCAGGGGGGCAGTGCACTCCTCAGGACAAAGCACCAGGTCTGATGGCCACACCGGCCACCATGAAGCGTGCGGTGAGGGAGCCCCACAAAGCCTGAGGAGGATTTCCCTGTTCCCGGAGGCTGTCCTCAACAGGCAGTGGCGCAGAAGGGGTGCCTCACGGCAAGGCCCAAGGACTGAAATCGAGCGATGGCAGCTACCTCACAGATTGGTCAGGCCACGGTAACAGCACTCTCCTGTTCTTGGGGGTGCTTCGTGGGCAGGTGCGCTTGCTGAGGGTCAGAACCCCTGACACCAACCCCCCATGGCAGGCAGGCATAGAAAGCCTCTCGTCTCCCAGGGCGCTGGTGCCCCAGGCCCTGCTTCCAGGTGTAGCCTGCAGGGACGGCCCCTCTGCTCTTGAAGGCCGGGGTGGTACACAGCCAGGCCTCCCGGTCGCCCCCGCTCCCCTGCACGCACGGCGGGTGCCAGCAGCAAAACGCGCACAACACCAGATAGCACAGGGTGATTTTTCTGTTCCGCCTCCCCTGCTGCCATGAAGGCAAGCAAGGCCGTCCCTGAGGAAACGGCAGCCTGGCTGACCCTTGGCACCTCTCCAGATGCTGGTGGGGTCTGCGGGCAGGCGGCAAGGCAGCCCTTTCCACCAGAGGTGAGGAGCCTGCCCTTATCACAGCCTGGCTGCGCCACGGCTTTGGCCCAGCAGGCAGCAGGACGAGCTGGTCGCTCCAATTTGGCCCCGGGAGGTACCGATCCCCAGAGCGCTGCCAATGGCTCCCCTGGCCTGGGGCAGGCTGCAGCCCTGGCAGACAGGAGCAGGAGGAGTCTGTGCCCCCAAGCACGGGCAGCCCTAGTGCTTCGCTGCCTTCTGCTTTGCTCAGCAAGGAAAGCCCCATGATGTGTCCCTCTTCCAGCACACGACACGTCGGTAGGTTGCGAGAGCCCTGTAGGAGTTGTGATTTTAGGAGTGGGAGGTAAAAAGTAACCACAAACGTTGCAAGAGCTGAAGAAGTAGCGGAGCAGAAAGGGCTGAGGTGTCAACCAGGGAGTGGTGAATGGTGATTTCCTCTTGTCCTTTGAGGCCCTGCCTGTGGAGTGCTTATTGCATGTTGCAGCAACTAATTTATAAGCAGACAGTTCCTTTTTGTCATTGATTTAAATTCACGTGGAGTAAGATTAATTTATGAGAAGTAAAGATCAAAAAATGAACTTAAATTCAAGGAACACAAGAAAGGCACTTTGCTATACAGATTTATCAATTTAGACTACAGTACAACAGTGAGCACTGCCCTTAGATGCACATATCTGACATGAGTTGAAATCAGCAAAACCTGCTAAATAATGACCTGGATTTGGGAATTGTTCATTTCTTCCCCAGTGTGTGCCCCATGGTACTTAAAGCAACGGACACCAACCAGGGGAACGGCTGTCAGCACTTTTATTTAATTTACTGCAACCACTTTTCCTGCTGCTCAGCATTCATCTGTATTTTGAACTTGCTGTTTGGCACCAGTGGAGGAGGGTTACCCGTACCTCAGAGAAAAGCAGAATTACTTGGATGTGCAGTAGAGGACGGATAGACAGAGAAGTCTGCTGCCTGCCATTTACTTTTCCATTCTCTGTCTTTTTCAGGGGTATGCTTTCACAAAACTTCTTATTTAAAATAAAACATTCTAAATGTATTGTTTTGCGACTGCAGTTGAAGCTAAATTGCAACTCAGAATAACATCTTCTGTTAAGGCACAATTAAACTGTGATTCAAAGAGAAAACATGATATGCTGCTTAGATTGTACAGCTTTCTGAAGATGAGAAATGCAGAGCAGGAAACACTTTACATGTGCACTAATTCCTGTACTACAGTCTTTCAATTTATAAGGTCTTGCAAGGACCCCGGTGCAAACAAGTTAGCTGTGCCCTTTCTGTATGCCTCTAAGGAAGAAGTCCTCCATGGTTTGCAGAAGCTGGTGATTTTGCTGGCAGAACACCAGAGTATAGGTGTGTACAAAGAAAAGATACAACAATGTGTTTTTATATATCTCCTACATATAAAAGAATATATAAAAGTATATATAAAATATATGTACAAAACAGTAAAACAGTAGCCTAGCAAGTTCCTGAAAACATTTGTGTTAGTATAAGCAGAAGTTATTTTCTTCAATAACCTGTAAAGGAAAATGCTTAAATGGGTGCCAGGAATGGGGTTAGCAGAGGAAGCTATAATGAAGATAAACAGGCACCTCCTTTACTGTAGAGACTGCTAGGAAAAACAGGTGTACTATCCTAATATGGTACTAGGGAAGGGGAAAGATATAACTGACCTCCAAAGAAGTGAATTATCAAGTAAGGGGGAGTTTTTTGAGACATGGGAGGCAGTTCCACATCAACATCTGTTCAAATATTTTATTTGTTTGCTTTCTACATTTGGGTTTTTTTCCACATCCTATAAATAATCTCTCACATCGTACTTAAATTATTCTGTGAATAAACTGTAGAAGGAAAAATAGAATATTGTAACCACCAGAAAAATTAGATTCAAAATGTGTACAATAAACTGAGTTGCCAGAACTAATTGGATGAACCAAGTAGAGTGGTTCTTAAAGGCAAGGCCTTTCTGAAAATAATCTTCAATAATTTGAGATATTAACAAGAAAGGTGACTAACAGTGTAGGAAGTTGATTGTAAAAGGCATTTTCTTTTAAGAAGAAAAAGGAAAGTAAGATATATTTAATTTCTACTATCAAATTTAGTTGGAAATGAAATATTTTCTGGATTTCTTTATAAGGTAATACTCCAAAAAGAAAAATTGAAATGAATAATTTAAATTATTAAGGTACATCTCTATGTGAGGAGTGTTCTCATAAGTGTTGCCAAAAATTTCATATCAGCATGTGAGTTTATGAGCTGCAGTTTCAGCTTTGCCTAAAATAAATGTACAGGTTTATGTGCAAAGATACATGCAGTTGAAGTTAATTGAAAGTCTTTTTAATCACGGGCTGATCTGGCTGTGTATGCTACTTTAAAACAGCTGTCTCCCTGGAGTCTTTCTGAGAACACATTCAGTTACGGAAGGTGAAGCCATTCAGCCACCTTTATGAATCTCAGATAAAGACAGAATTACTCCCAAACCAGTTCTTTAAGGAGGAAAAAAGATCAGGAAGACTAGAAATATATTTCAGATCATGAATTTAGGATTATGATGTGAATCAGCAAGCACTGCAGGCAAGTAAAACAGTGCAGATCACTTTACAGACCTGCCTTCCTCACCTCTGCAGTAAAATTACTTTGAATATAATTTCAAGCAAAAATAAAACAATTAAATATACCACCACTGAACAGGAGGATTTCAAAATAAAGGATATCCAAATTTATTCTCCTGTACAATCAGAGATTAAGTAAAAAGAGAGAGACCATGATCTCATGTTGTATCTCAAGGTTACAAAAATATTTTAAAGAAATTGTTCTAATGGGAAGTAGAAAAAAATCTATTTACTTCAAAGACAAACAGTATTTTAGTGAGTGGCTTAATAAACATTAATAGAGTCTGTCTTTAAGGAAATCATATTTACAAACACTGCAATACATAGGAGATGAGATACAAGGAAATAAACTTTTCCTGAAAATACAACCATTTGCTGCTGTTACTTTGAAAGCTTTAGCTTTCATAAAAATTTCCTAGTGCATCTAATAAGAGAGTCTAAAGTTTCACTGCATGTTATTAAACATTCACATCAAAAGCTCTAACAAAGGAGGAATTGCTTTTTTACCATTGCCCGAGTATAAAAAATGTTAATCCAGATTGCAAGGAAAGTCAAATAGAAAAAACACAAAAAAATCATGCAACCTCAATAGACGACAGTTATTTCTGATGAAATAATGTATTCCATAAGCTTTAGAGCACATGTAGGATTTTCACTGATGAAAACTAGTAAATGCTGAAGGCCAAAAAAAGCCTGACCAGGTCATGGTACAAAACAGTAAAGCAAAACCCAGACTTTGTCTTGAGAAGTTTACAATCCAATTACTCGAGGTAAAGAGTGGCAGGTAGAAAAGATTGCTAAGTGAACTGGCTCGCCTTAATACATGCTCATGAAACAAAAGCAGTAAACCCTGACTTAAAATATATATTTGTGACATAGTATATTGGGTTGTGAAACTCCATTGCTTAAGGAGTTTTCAGCCAGAAAAATTCAAGAAATTATATAACATATAATACACTTTTCTGAGAATGTTTTAATAATACTTGATTAAGAAAACATTAAAAAACTAGTGTTCCACCTACAGAATGAAAACCATTACAGTATTTCACAGCAGCAATGTAATCAATGTGTTGCTCTAAGAAACTGATTATATTAAATGCATACATTTAAAAAAACTAAACAACTGTTCAGACCATGTAAAATCCTGCACTTAATTTAGTAAGTGCTTGTCTGCATACTTAAGTTTGTTGATTGCTGTATGCATACCATTATAGACTTAGAGGCACATATCATTGCTTTCCATTTCAGATGCTAATTTTCATTTAAGGAGACCCTGAACAGAAACAGATTATAGAAGGCAATACATGAGGATGCCTACCTAAGCATCTACTTTAATACTTTCCCTACAGCGAGCAAAGAACTAAGAAAATACACGGTGGCATCCGAGTGGAAGATGGACATCACTATATAGAGCCCTGTTTTTTCTGTTGCTTGACTGGTAAATATTTTTCTGGTCAGTGCTATGTTTTTCAAACTCACAGCACATCAGGTTCTAACATCTCAGATGTACTTGTCGAGTCTTTGTTTGCATGGACAGTTTAAATTCTAGCATTGAATCTACAAGATGCTTCCTGTTGCTCTGAAATATTTTTCTAAAAAATATTTTTAAACAATAAACAGCATGTGCTTATGCTTTGTAGATACTCTGGAAGGTCTCCACTTGGTGATCTGGAAAGTTTTTTTATGTGGTAATAGGTTTTAAACTATAGCTTTTAAGTAGTTCTTAAATGTAGTATTTAATTTAATTATATGGGATGCTAAAGATGTAAATATTCAATGATTGAAGACAAGTGCATGTATAATGCTAATACAGATGGAATTTTTTGTTGAAACCGCTTAGTTGGTATGAATAACTTTTATGTAAAAATAAAGGCATATTTCCTGCAGCTCTTCCACATATACCATTTGTGCTTTTCAATTTTTTAGTAAAGTCAGGTGATTAGGTGGTAAATTTTTTAAGAGGTAAACAGTAAATATCAATGAGGTTCTGGTGGGATAGTTTGGGCAATTAATCATGTATGTTATGCTTAATGGAACTTTGGGAGATTCACAAATATTTTTGGTTTTTTTATGGTCTTGGAAAGGGACAACTACTTATGAAAGCAGAAGTCCTGCTTGGCATGCAAAGCCTGAGCCAGTGGAATTGGGAAGCACAACTAGTTTTGCAGAGCTTTTTAAAGTGAAATTCAGATACATCTGGGAGTTGGGTAGAAGATTTTCAAGAAGCATTCAGGAATTCCTCATGCTTTTTGGATTTCATGATAAAAGTGATTTCTGACGTTATAATATATTTTTCCCATTCATAATAAAACCACAAAAATTACATAGAACTTCATAGCAACTGTGAACCTTTACTCATTAGCAGCTCTCTAGAGCTATAGAACTGTATCTGCTTCTAGTTCTTATATACACTCACATATACTTCTCTACATCCTTTCACATACCAAATTCCATTCAGCAAGATTTTTCTCATCCGCATGGGGAAAGTAAGTTTATAAAGCAAGGAACTGTGAAATTGCCTCCAGATCCTAAGAAATCAGTGGTTCCAGATTGCCTTTTAGAAAATGCTGAGCCATTTTGATTGAGATGGCATTGCTTAACAGCTCAGTTTTTACAGATATCTTACCATACTACTGTTTTATCTTCCTAGATTTTCATAGCAATAACAGCATACTGCCTGAAATACTGCAGAGAGAAATAAGGGAGTATGCTAATATCAGTAAGTCAGGTTTATCATTTGCTACACTGCACATTATCCCTTCTTCACTTAAATTCATTTAATACTATAAACTGTAATGGTTAGAGACACAATGTAGATATTACAGCTTCTATTAGCTGTTTCTATTGTAATTACCTACATTATTTTTCATTTGCCAACTTGCATACATTACTACATGAAATATCCTACGAGCATTAGAAGTATAGAAATGAGAATTAAAAAGAACAAAAGAATAACAATCTGCTCAGGGCAATTCTATTAGTATTTTGAAATTATAGGCTTGATTACTTTTGTTCCTTATCAGAAGACTTCTTTTTTATCAACTCATGACATGGCCAGTAGGAGGCACAACAAAAGATCTGATACAATTCCTGTCTCAGCTGTTCGACTGGGGCATCTCCCTGTAACTAAGGCTTTTGATAAATTGGCTGTCTGGAATAAAAAAAAACATAAAAGACTTAATTTTTGCAGTGATGTTCGTGCTGTATAAATACAACTGTGTTACAAATTCCACATAATGCACTCCCAGTAAGTATTACAATCTCTGAAAATTGGAAAGGTAGAACTGAAGAGCAACAAAAAAAGAAGCCACTAGAGGACCTCCTTCTGACAATTAAAATGCATTAGGCAAAGGTAAACTGAACGCAGCAATATGCTTGGCTGAAAAGGTTGGTGATTTAGTCCAAATGTGAAAATGACATGTATGTAATATATGTCAGATAATTAATGCCACTGCCTTAATAGCATAATGTATTAGCTTCCCACTCAGCAATATTGTACTCCTAGGGGGAAGGGATGTAGCAAGAGGAAGGAAGACACAAAAGCTACACCCTAAGCTCTCTCTCTATATTATCTGATTACCCCCCACAATGCCACCACATTAGGTAATTCAGGGTAATTCAAATAACCCAAAATGAAGCCTTTTCCTTTCTGTTGACTACAGTGGCAGTTGAGAGAACTGGACTTTCCCTTACTGAAGATAGCTTTTGATCAGTAACTCTTCCAGGTCTCATGTCACACACAAATGTGCTTTGCTGTGTTTTATTTGTGTTTACAGTGTTAAAAAAAATAAAAATAAAAAAATCTGTCATCCAGGTTGTTTTCTTTATTGAACTCGGGAAGAGGACTGCTGACTCTAGCAAACTGTAAGCTGCTAGTCTTTGACTCTGACTTTTGCCTTTATCTTGGGGAAAATCTCATATTTACGTATCCTGGCTGTGTCTGTGTCTGCACAAAAATCATCATGTGTCTACCTGGATGACCTGCCATATTGTACATGCAGACATGGACAAAGTTGCATTATCTTCTGAAACAAATAAGTAAACTGAAATACTAGCATTTTGTTCAGATTCTTTTATCAGAAGAGAGAATGTGTGAAATCAGTTATTTCAACTGGAGTCTAACAATCTTTCAAATATGAACAAGACTGCTCTGAAATAACTACGACATAAGTTAACAAGTTACTAGCTATGATCATTTTGTGGGAACTACTTAGCATCACAGACTAAGACCTCATCTCCCCACATTTGCATGTCCTGTCTTGGATTTCTCATAGTATGGCAAAGGCCACATTGTGTTAAATGAGTTAAGACAGGTATGAATATGAATGTTAGCTTGAAAATAAATATACAAAACAAAGCACAAAAATAGAACTTATTAACAGAAATAAAAGTCAATATTTGTGTTAAAAATACTTTCAGTGAGAGAGAGAGGAAGTGGATATGTGACAAGCAGAGAAGGAAATGTAACATACCTGTACAAATGCAGTAGATACAACTCTCAACATACTTCTGACCCAGTATCTGAAACTCTGTAAGCTGAGTCACATGCTATGGGGGTTGTACCTGCATATACCTCACTTAGCAGAGGAGGGAGTGTGGAAGAGAAATAACAACAATGGCCTCTGTCTCTCTCTTGCATTTGGCACCTGGCATCACTGAGCAAGAGAGAGACTGTGCTGCTGCATGATTAGTGTTACTGAGCTGCAGGTGCCAACTGAATGAACTTCACACATAATGTACAAGGCCTGGTGGGTCTAGATGGGAGCAAAGATGAAAAACTTACTTTTGTCTCCTGGATATATCATGAGCAATTAGGTATGCCATATTATTGTTTAGTTTTACAAGGATGTCAACATGAAAAACAGTTGAAATAAGACACAAAAGAGACCTTTAAAAGTCTAATCAAACTTCAACTTCCTGCAAAGGATAAATGGACTCATTAGCATCTCAGAAGGCTGTCTGGCTCACAGGCCAATTAAGTTATGATAGTATCATCCTCGCAATATTTCAGACTCCACTGATAAGCATTAATAGGCAGACAGCATTTAACAAATGCTTCTACATGTCAAAGTTAAGGTTTCTCTTGAGGTTCCTACAAGAACTAAAATGTAAAGTGAACAATTACATATCTCTTTGTAATACTATTGATCATATTTCCAAAAATGGGAATTGAGGTCCTTCTCCCCATTGCTTTACCACTTTTGGGTCATAGCTAAGAAATTCAATAAAAATTAATGGTAAAATTATGCTTCTTTTCAGGGTCTGTCCTGTTCAGATTAATTTTACATAAATAACATTGCTTTCATTTTTTCTCTAACAAAAATAATTTTAAATATACCATCAAACTCGATAAGGAAAAGAAAAAAGAACTCAAAACCCCTCAAAAAGACAAAAATGAGAATTTGGAAGACTGTTCCAGGAACCAGTCTGAGAGTTGATAATTTCTCCTGTAATCTCTAAATGAGTGAAATCTCTTATGACATTACTAGATTTCTTTGGAGCCACAGAGAAATTATTTTATGACAAATCAGGTACATTTAAATGCAGCAAAATGTCTATAGTTATATAACACCCGTTTCTGTGCATTCTGATATATTAGCACTGACATTTAACCACAGAAATGTTTCACAAATTTTTTTTTTATTATGCTTATTTCTCAAGAAGTTTGGAAGCTAGATAAAACATAAAAATGATCCTTGTAATTTGGTTACTACATTGATGCACAGACACACATGATGCTACACACTCGAATAGCATCACAGCACAGAGAAATGGTAGGTGCTTCCAGTTCCCACAAATAATGCAGGAGCTGGCTTTAGCTATAAATAAAGGAAGTCAGTCCTAATATTTGCAAATTGTATGAACAAGAAACAACACCATACATAAATTTAAGAAAGCGGAACGTGGAATAAGGCTGTCAAGAGTTATTAACAGCTGACAATATACTTGTCCTATGAATCCAGGCATCCTTTCAGAGCCCTCACCTCTTTCTTTCCCTGCACAGAATGGACCTGTGTATCATTCCAGGAGGGTAATAAACAGATTCCAGTCATCATTGGGTACAATTTATGGTACATTAGCCATACCAACTGCCTCTCTCCTTTCTGTAACTATGTCAGGTGTGTGGTGACTCCAGTAAACTCACAAAAAGTATTTTCTGCTGGAGTCTACTGGAGTCACCACAGAGCTGACATCAATAAAAGGATCAAGAAAAGCTTTCTCGTGGTTTCAACAAATCCAGAACTAATTAATACCTACACACTCTATCTTCTACCCTCATTACAGGTACTCAAAAATCCAGAACGTCTAGATCCTCTGTGGAACTGCATATTATCTGAATGATTGCAATTAAAATATCCTATTCCAGACCAGGCAGATGCTTTAGTTACTCCTCAGCAGGAGACAAGTCCATTTCCTGAACCTTCATAAAGTTACATTGTGAGGCTTTCTCCATTGACATCACAGGTATACCTTCTGGAAGTGTGATATAATATTTAAATAAAAGGGTGCTCTGTTTGCTATATATATATTACATCCAGACAAAACTTGCTTCCTGAAATTAGCTTACTCAGCTACAACCATCAACAGTAGCAGCAATGTCTCCCAACTACATGCATGGATAGGGTTAGTCATTTAGCCTTGCAGAGAGCATATCACAAAATAGTGGGTGTGCCACTAGAGTTGCATACCCCCAAACATTTGCAGATCCATGCACTCTGATGTGGCAGCAAAGGCTGAAAGTACGTGCCTAAAGCTACCCCCTTTCCTGCTTGGCTCTCACTGAAGTTGCAGAAAGATCCTTGCTGCAAAGAATTGTGGGTTCAGCCAGAAACCTGTTTACAAAGCACTGGATTAGGCTCTGTATGCACCAAGAAAATAAAAATGGCAATTGAAAGTGGATCTTCACAAGCCAGTTTGACAGTAGGTCATTTCTGTTCCTTTCTTCCTCAAGCACTTGAAGAAGCTAATATAAAACAGTTAGTTTAACTTTTTAGAGTTCATAGACATTCACACATAACATTACTTAATAGGTATTACACCAGTTTCCTAATCCATTCACATTATTCCTCTGCACAGTCCGCAGAAGCAATGAAAATAAAGTGGGATTATTTCTTTATGCCTAATATTGCCTAATAACTCTTCTGACACCTCTGGGACATCTAAATCACTATTAATTTCCTTCTAAAGTTAAATGAAATATGCTGAAATTAAGTAAAACAGAAATGGTAAGAATATTCTGACATTAATTGCCAATTTATGCACAATATTGCATTTTTTTTGTTGCTGACAATTATAAGAGCTAACTCTAAAAAAATAAGTAACCTATGAAATTGAAAACTTCTTTACCTGTGTGAATATTTACTTTTCCTGAGCAAACTTACATCAGTATTTTATTCACATAATCCCTCCTGTAATTTTCATTTGAATTGGCATCACGCAAAGACATTTTCTTGTGAATTTACACTCTTGCAATGGAGATGATTATTAAAAAAGAAGCAGCTACAAAATAAATTGTTCACTGCTGGTCAGGGTCCTTGTTCGTGGTTGTAATGAATCTGCAGGTTTTTGTTACAGAACTGCAGAGGTTACTGTGCTTCAGATTAGATTTTCTAGCTCCCTGACTGTGCCAGCATGCCTTTTTATACATTTTACCAGTTTTGTGTCTAGTCTTCTTTTAGGTTTCCCAAGCAATTCTTTCATGAGGGTATTCTGCAATGTACTCCATTCTGCATGCTCTACATCCTACATCTGCAAAGCTTTCCTGAAATAAACTTCTGAGGAACTCTGTGCTACCTTTCCCCACAACCAGTTACTGGTAGGCAGGCTATGTATAATGGGACATATATTTAGTAGTACATAAAACAAAAGCATGTTTACTGATAGCAGGTTTGTTTTTAAAACATCACAGTAGATTGAAAATAATTATGGCAAGTTATAAATGCTGTAAAAGAATCAGCCACCTCTCTTTTCAGGTAAACAGGACAGTTGACCAAGATTTTTTTATAAACTTTCCTCCTACTTATCCTGTTATAAAGCATAGATTCAAATATAAATTGTTCATAAAGTTGAATCAACACCTGTGAATCTGAATTTCAAAAGCCAGTCTCAATTTCCCATCTTTAAAGTATCACAAGTGAATGTTTTCATTATTCTGACATAAACAGTCTTTCACTTTTTTTTTTTTTGGGTCATGATTTGTCAAGTCATTATTTTTTGGTTGAGATTTTGAATTTTGTCCCAATTAGACCAGATTTTTTTTTTTTTTCCACAAACTTGAGAAATCAAGGTTGTGACATTCATTTCCTTCATTCATTGTGACAGTCCATTGTGACATTGCGACATTCATTTCCTGCCCAGCAGCTTTCCTCTCTTCAGAAAGCAAGACTACAGATTCCATGGTGTGCATTTGTATTTTTATTTTCTAATTGGAATTACACAAAGACTACAGATAGTGATTGACTATGATTTACAGAGATCTTGCTCTGCTAACTTTTGTCCATTTCTGTGTCTCAGGGAGAAGAAAGAGAGCACAGAGCAGATTCAAACAAACACCTTTTCATGAGGAGTAGGCAGTGTAACATCCAAGCAAACATCACACAGCAGTGAGATAATTAACATCATCTTTTGCCATAGGATAACTTATGCTTTTAAGAATGACCCAAGCCCAGCTGTACTTTTAACAAACCTATCTTGTTCTTACACACATGAGAGAGAGGCCAAAAAAAACCAGTGGTTGAATTAAGAAATGGTCCAAGAAGCCACAAAATCTCTTGACTTGAAAAGTTATGAAAACTAGTTGCTATCTCGAAGTGGAGCCCTGCACTCAGAACAGGACCCAGACTCCAGCCTGGGCTTTGCCTACAAAAAGAGAGACCTAGAGGGACCCTAAGGAGCTGCCTCAGAATCCAGGCTCTGCTAAAGAGTAGAAAAACTGGAACTAAATCTGTGAGAGCACAAAAATGGTATTCAAACAGAAGTACGAGATTTTTCTTTTTAGCTTTGAATACAACAAAAAGTTTGGCCTTTAAGCGCTAAAGTACTGTGCCATTTCAGCAACTGAACAGTTAAAATCTGTGTGTGCCTCTAAAATAAAAAAAGAAAGTAGGAAGAATACATATCAAGGCATAAAAGGGCTCTGTTTAGATAATTACGTTAGTCTGGTACATATCCCTCAGTAACTTACATAGTAATTGTTACGCCTTATCATACGATCATAAGTTGTGGTCTTAGCTGCCTTGGCATGGCTGATACCAACAACTGATCACTAAACTTTAGGATCATTTCAGTCTCACTGCTCTGTGCTCATCACTTTACCTCCTTTCACTAGCCACATGCTCTCTTGGCTCCACCTTATTACTTAAAGGAAGCAATGGGCCTTCACTGAAAGACATGAGAGCATTTATTTTTTGGAGAAAAATTATGACATTTTACTGTCTAAGCTTTTTATAACACCTAGGCTGCTTTTTATAGCTTTTTCCTCTAACAAAAAATTTCAATGTAAATGTTTAAGAAAAGTATAAAAAACAGTAAAGAGAGGACTTTAGAAGTGTAAAATCCCATGCTGAACTATCTCAATCATCATATCTCATCACAGCAATGTGCGTTGTGTACATATAACAAGCCCTAGCCCCTCTTACAAATCAACATTTGGTGAAGCAAAAATTCATCATTTCTCTGATAACTAATGTTTTATTACCTACTTGTTGGTTTTACTCTCAACAATTCTGTCTTCTAACCATTATACATTTGTTTTTGATAACTGTTCCAGTGGAAAAAAAAGACTAAAAGCGCCATAAAAATATTCACAAATACAAGTATGTAGTCATTCCAAAATAAAAAGGTCAATTTACTTCATAAAGATGATTCAGGTAAGGTTGTTTTATTGCTTCCTTCTTAAAAGTTTCTCTGACACAAAGGTCAATCAGCAGGTGAGCATTACTGCATAAGTAGCAAGGCGGCATGGCCTTGGTCACTTTTTGAAAAAGCTGCAAGGAGCAAGTTTCATGGTATTGTTCATTAACACTTTGATCACGTTAGCAAGGATTTGTTGGCAACTGCTGAAGCAATAAAATATACGTCTGTTAGGTCTTTTAAATGCTTTGGATGTAGAGTCTACTGTGCCTAATCACACTGGCATTTCCCATTGTTGAAAAGTGTTGCATGATTTACCACTTTGCCCAGGCACTCTTATCTGATTAAATCCCTCTTTCCTTGCTGCTGGGAAGCAGAATTGGCAGCAATGAAGCATCTTTAACATTCTGTGTAGTGCAGCCTAGAGGTCTTGGAATATGTAAGTTCAAATCTTGGTTTAAAAAGCTCCCTAAATTTGATTTTACTTGGCTGCGAATAGGCAACCTGAAAATGAGCAAATAAATTATTACAGCTGATGCAGAAGAACTTTAAACTTCCACCTACCAATGTACTTCAGTCTAAGGTGAAGCTTGATTTTAAGAGCATGAGTCACTGATGCATTCACACCTGGTCTCTCTGCAGAGCTTGCGACCCTAGCAAGTCTGCCACTAGTAACATAGTGACTACAGGATACAGTAGCTGGACAACTGATATATAGTCACTTTAAATAAAGCTCTGTACACCTGTCAGATAGCTAAAAATTTTGGACAGTGCAAACAGCTCATGATATAAACAGCAACCTT
This sequence comes from Buteo buteo, assembly GCF_964188355.1. Taxonomy (NCBI): domain Eukaryota; kingdom Metazoa; phylum Chordata; class Aves; order Accipitriformes; family Accipitridae; genus Buteo; species Buteo buteo. Next base: position 18,237,790 of record NC_134194.1, on the reverse strand, counting down.
GTTAATAAGCCTAGTAACAACCCATTTAATGTTTTCAGAAGGAACCAATCTTAATAATTGCATTAGCAGCAGTAACCTACCAGTAAAATGTGACTGTATGTGAGGTCAAAGAAAGGCTGAGCTACATTAGAAATAACTGAATAATAAAATGTATTTGAGGAAAAAAAAATCCATATTTAATTATGATATGGATGTAATATGGACAGCAGAACAAGTCACTCATATTTCAAATTATCTTGCTGGGTTTGAACAATACTAAGTTTTCATTGTCTATGTGGTAGATATAAAATATGATGCACATTAGAGGGTAGATTTAGATTAGATGTAAGGAAAAAGTTCTTCATTGTGAGGGTGGTGAGGCGCTGGAACAGGTTGCCCAGAGAGGTTGTGGATGCCCTATCCCTGGAGGGGATGTTCAAGGTCAGGTTGGATGGGGCTTTGAGCAACCTGGTCTAGTGGAAGGTGTCCCTGCCTGTGGCAGGGGGGTTGGAACTGGATGATCTTTAAGGTCCCTTCCAGCCCAAACCATTGTATGATTTCTCAGGAATACACATGCCCGGGCATATGATGTATTAACAACTAGCAGTTCTATTGTTCCTATTCATCTATCTAAGCCTTAACGATGTGATCAGTAAATGGAAGCATTTTGGGCTGAATTGTTTAGATGTTAACTTGACCACATCTGAAACTATTCACTCTACTACTATGATGTGGATAGCTATGCAAGCAATGAGAATTTGGGCCAGAAACAGTCAGTATGGCAGTATGGGTCACTGTGACTCTCACACAGTAAAGAAAAAGGGTTAATTTGATTTATGGATTTAAACTTTTTCAGGGAAAAATTTAAAATTTTTCAGGGATTTCAGGGATTATGTTCCTATGTAAGAAAGGCTATCCATTTATTCCAGTATTCTACATTTTTCAAAGCATGCTCACAATAGTGATTATTTCCTCTGTGTCCTCAATAAAGAAAGAATGAGATGTAGGTATTGTCTTTTGTGACAGCAGAAGTTAATTAATTATACTTTTTAAACCTCTTTACATTAATGCATCCAAGCTAAGACAAAATGAAACTTCCTTTAAAGCAAGGCTACAATCTGAAATGAAATAAAGAGCATACTTCCTCACCAATAAAGTGCTCCTTGCTTAAATTTAGAATCATGTCAGCTTTTTGTTCATTAACATAGATTTTTCCTATTTTTCTTTCCCTGCAAAAGCAGCATGTAAACTGGATTCTGTGCCAACTTGTGCATAACTGATAGGTTTAATTATTTCAAGAAAATGTTTGTACTATAGTGTCTTTATTGTTCATGATTTGAAAGCTGAGAAGAGCTCACTGTAGCTCTTGAATCTCAAGTTGGCAGGCATAAAATGGTCTTGTTTGGGAGCTGGTGAGACAAGCAGTCTGGATTCCTGTGGCACAGTCAGGGCAGAAGCCCACACTGTCATTTGAGACTCAGTTTTACAGATGTACACTTTGACAGATCTAACACATATGCTCGTGAATGGGGGTTATCAAAATGTCACTGAAAACATTATTTCCTTTCATTCCCAATCTTATGCACCTCTTTCTATAGCCAGTACTAAAATAATTCAGTGACATAAGCAAGGCGGTGCTTATTGTTAGCAATAATATGTTTAATATTCCCTCCAGGAATTAGCTCATTGAAATGAGAAACTGATCTCGCCACAAGCTTTCAAAACCAATATAATCAGGAACAATAACAAAAAACTCCCAGCAAGGGGCACTGTTTCACCAAACGTCCCTCGCTACCTATTTTACACTAAAAAAAAGTTACTGTACAACTCATCCATTTAACATGAAACATAGAACCACATACACCTCACAAAAATGTTGAAACTTTTGTCACTTTTAGTTGAAGGTAATCACTTTCATTAAAGCATTTCTGCTTATTTTATTCCTGAGTTTCCATCTTATCAGGTATAGGACTTGCAGTTTGACTAAATTAAGATATACTTTTGAAAAATGAGATGGAATTTACTTATTCACAAATGCTTGGATACTTCAGAGAGAAGTGGTGGTGTATACATAAAGGATGAACTGTCAAGAAATTTGTGGGGGACATTGGAAGGTATTTGGAGACAGGATTCAATTTAAAGTGTGTGATACGCAAGAAAATAACAAATCCTTTGTACATTAAACAAAAACAAAATTAGGAGATATTCAGCAGATCCTGCTTTGGGGACTCTAAAAACAAGAGTAAGCACAAATCTGAACCAGCATGCTATCATGAAAAGAATTCCTTTGGAGATAAGAGGGGAAAAAGAAAAACTTTGGTCATTAAAATGACAGATTTTCCAAGAAGGCAGTTATAAAAATGAAAAGCGTATTTCATAACAATCCATTTGCAAACAAAATATCAGTACTAGATTTGGTATGTTTTGTCTCAAAAATACATGGCTACTGAAACCTTACCAATATGTAGACATTCTTTCCAAATTAAGAGTCACGTTGCAAGGAGGGCAACACAATTGAACTCAACAAACTTTCAGGTAGAACAAGGTTGTCAGCAGGAATACCATTAAAATGCTGTTGAGGAGGTGAAATCTTGTCTCACATTTTTCTTACCTTATATTATATCCAAGGTTGTGGCTAGTACAGTCAGATCTAGCTTACTCTCCTTTACAGCAATAGTTTTTTCCAGATATACATCGTCCTGAGAACTTCAGAAGTTCCTTGTGGTTATCTTATTTTTATGCTACAATTTCTTCCTTTCCTTATGATGTTTCCTGGCTGTTTTTCATATACTTTTTGTAAAGAGTAAGAAAGCATTTGCATAAGGACTTACTTTTCTATGTGTCTTATTTAATGAATTTAAGAATTTGGGGTTTACTTTGAAGAATAAATGAGTATGTTAAACTAATCCGATTGCTTCTCCAGTAGTTAAACACAGTAGACTTCAGAGGTACTTGCCCAGACATCAGCTGGGAAATGAACCATGACCTTACTTCTTCAAGCGTTTAAAATATTTCAATTTTTCTAAGTGTTTTGCTTTTGAAACAAGGAAGATGCAGTAAGTAAAATGACTGTCCTCTTACCTCTGTTAGTCTGACCAGTCAACCAACCAGTGTCCTGCAGATTGTTTAGCTCTGGACAGCAAGGGAACGATGCACTTGTATAATCCTTTGCAAAGACATAATGCAGAAGCAATGTTGGACAGTTTCTTTGCCACCACTTCTAACCTACCTCATACTTGGCTGTGGAGCACTCCCTTCCCTGCTCTGCTTTTGCTATGATGTAGAGCTGTACCACAAGTAGTTTATCCAGCTGCCTGCAAGACTTCTTTGCTGCCTCCTCTGAGCATTTTTCACATACTTAGACAAGTCAGTTTAGGAAAGAAGGCTATGTCTTGGATGGATATAATTTCTTCTTCAAAGAGGCATTATGGTTCATTTACTTCTGTCTGTAATACTGTGGTGTGATCACAGGTGAAGTAACAACTAGGCAGTCTGGAAGGGCTACAGAAGGAAGTGGATTTTAAAGCTTTTTAAATGGTCAGAATTTGGTCAGGTCTGGGACTGAAAGACAGATTGGATGAGGAAGCAGAAGACTGTGGCTGCTTTATACAAGAGAAAATTACATTTTTATGAGGTCTTCTTTTTCTTTCTCTCCTCTCCATTTTTAGCATTATGGGAGGCTTAGTCTGGATTTCTGACATCCTCACAATTCAGGATGTTCAGATAAGGAGTTTCTTTTCATTTTAAACAAGAAGCTTCCATACTATATGCAGTCAGGAAGCACTTTCATGGTTTCAAGGTCACAGCAACCCTTGCAGACCTATTTCTGAGGTGTGTTCTGATTTAGGGTATGTTGCAGAAGTACTGTTGCAGAAGTACTGTCACAGCAACCCTTGCAGACCTATTTCTGAGGTGTGTTCTGATTTAGGGTATGTTGCAGAAGTACTGTCACAAACCAATGTAAGGGCATGCTGTTAATGTGATTAAGGCACAGTAAGTGGGGGGCTGTTACGTTGATGCTTCTTCAGCTATTTCTACTTGAAGGAATACATGAAAGAGAATGTTAATTATTTTGTTTGTTTGTTTACTTTTATAGCTCTCTACTATGTAAACTCAAAGGAATGAAAATGTACTATGTACTTTTCTCACGCTCAACTTTGTCCAAATCCCAGACGACATTTAAAAGAAGACTCCAAAAATTGCAGGAGGAAATCTGTTGTTTCTCAAGTATTTCCTCATCTTACACGCTCAGAGACATAACATGATGTGAATTTGTGACGCACTTTAACTCAGCAACTGTTCCTCATCAGGATTTATCATTGTACCTCAGTTTCTGCATGCATGCCTGTACCTCTTCAGGAAGACTATAATTTCTTTTTCATTGCAAATGGATTGCCTGGGATAAATACATGACTCTTATTTTGTAGGCAGAGAAGGTCAATAACAGTCTCTACAGAATCTCTCCATAAAATGTGACAATAAATAACAGTTTAACCTCTAATCTATATTAACAGACTACCTTTATTTATTGTTTGACTTGTGTAAAGACAAAGACAGGTAATCCAAAAGGAGCAGTCACAATAGAGGCTAATGACCTTCTTCTACAAGAATGTAGATACCAGTGGGCAAAAACCATTTCAGCTTCAGCATCATGCAAAGGGCTATTTTGCAAAGAAACACTGTGTGTTAGTTGTTGAAACTTTTTTGTGCATTCCCCGAAACAAATTACACTATTCTGAATATTTTCTTTTCTGTGCAGTAAATAAAGTCTTTCATGTTGACAATGCTAATATTATATTTTAAAATATATTTGCATTTGTGTTTTTTTGTCATTTTTTATTGCATTGTATAAATCCCAGAGCAGAGATCCACTTAGCTCACTTTGAGAAAGCCCTGTTTCTTGGGATAGCATCATGCAGTGACACAGGTGATCATATGGCATTTCAATATGGTTTACTGGCTGAATCTATAGGAAAGTTATTTCAGCAAGAATTGTGAATATGAATTTGGAGTACAAGATTATTTTTAAGTGATTTTTTTAGTTGAGTTATTTAATATGAATAATTTTCAGGGGTGAATATTCCTAATGCAAAGTAATCTTAAGATATTTTAGTCTAATTAGTGGTTTAAATCTACTAGATAATCAGGGGAAGGATGGGAAGGGGGAGGCAAGAAAATAATTTTATTACTATCTGTAATTATGGGATCTAGCAAAGACACTGTGGCACTGGGAAGACAGAATAAGAAATGACTAGTAAACATTATTTTTAAGGAAGAGTTATACACATGTTATGCTCTAGCTAATAAATGTTTTCTAATGCATGAAGATATGTGTGTAATTAAGTTGGTTTTACTTACTTTTACATTTGTGATGCATAAGACAGGTAGCTGCAAATTCTCTTCCATCTTAAGGCATGTACCTAGAAATAAGAAGTTAATTTTTATTTACAGAAATACTGATGCACATTTGCTGGTCATTTAATTTGTTCTTAAAAATACATCACCCTGTTTAAGAATACTTTAAAAGCTCATTCATTTCATTTTTTAGTCTCATTTTTCACTAAATGGAAGAATCAATTTCTAGATAATTTGAAAAGATTTTTACTTCCTGTTCCTACTTTATGAAGCCTATTTTCAACACCAAATGGCAAAAAACTCTCATACATGTAAGCAACTGAGAAGGCAGTCTCATAACGTTTATTAGAGTTATATTAATGTGAGAGGTATTTCCCGACGGTACTGAGCATAAGTTCTAGGACAGTTTGTCTTATCTTAGTGTATAAAATATGAAAAGAAAGCCACAACATTTCTGAAAATGGAAGATCTTATTTTTCTTTTCAGTTAGTCAAGGAGTTTGACACCAGTTCTGTAAACGTATGAAGTGTGCTTTTCAGACTTAGTCTGATTAGTAAGAAATTATGACAGGTCTTCTCGGCACTGTGGGAAACTTCAGTGACGCTTTTTGAAAACGAGGCCTTGGAAACACATTGGCCTTCCAAACTGGAGTCACCCAAAATTGCTAGTCTTTTTTTTCCTCCGTTGTTGGCTTTGCAATTTAGCCTTCTGTTTCTCACATTTTCATTATGTGCAGTATTGTGTATATCCAACCTAATAAACTCTATTACTTGGAACAATGAAGTTGAGTGTAATTCAAATCCTGAATTAAATGTAAATCTAGCACCAGAAAAATGGATTTAGTAGTATGATAGGATTTGAAATGTAAATACTGTGTCTTTTCTGAACAAAAAGTTTAATTAAATAATGGAAATGGATACTTGTAAGGACTGACAAACTCAAGCTAGCATTTGTAAGTAAGCGACTACTAAAATGTGTGCACCATGAGAACAACGTGGAGATTGAACACTGGTGCCTTTGGAAGTAACATAGAACTGCCTTTGTAAACATTTTTACTCATTTTTGGACAAATGGTCAACTGGAGAAACCTTAGGAGAAGAAGAATGTCCTTTTTGCAGGGCCAACAACTTTTTTTTTTAATATGACAATGCACAAGTATTTAATTTGTGACTGAACTGGTGAAGCCGTTCTACCCAGTGGATTTACTGCAAGACTATTGCATTATTTCTTTGAATTCTGAAATGGAAGAACAAAAGATTTAAACTCATATCAGCAGCCAGATAAGTGCAACCTTAATTGTCATATATATGCGATATCAATATGGAACAACTTTAAAGATTTATGGCTGTGTAGTCCTTCGTGCTAAAATGTGGCTCAGAGTGATACACAAAGGAATTTGGCTATAAACCCAGGACAATATGCCTAGATTTCTGCTCAGTAATTATTCTTAGTTGCAGGGAAAAAAAATGATAGTGCTATTTTTCTATTCTCTTAATAGGGAAAGGGCTTTTTTGGGGAAAATACTACTTTGTACATAGACAAGGGAATTCAAATAATTATTTGATGTTTAGAAACATGGAAGACCATTGTGGTGTCATTTCATTGCAAGTACGTAAATCCCATAAATATGGAAAAGGTACCCATGAGAAAAAAAGTGTCCTATTTCCATTATGTCAAACAACTTAACTGACAAATTGAAACCTTTTGCCAAACAAGATTTTGGCCACATAATGCTGCAGATAATCATTATAAGGCTACACAATTCAAACTAGTTACTTTTCTTAAATGAACCATTATCTAGCAACTAGGAAATAAAAGAACATGAGGCAAAATGTTTCTTCTGTATTAATCCATTTGTTTGATTGAAGGTGAAGAGAAGTAACTGCAGGCAGACTTTAGTTGGCTGTGATTGCATACATACAGCACATACTTCCATTTGTCATAGTCTCATGATGATTGGAGACAAAAATGTAATTGCTCAACACAATCATAATACATAACAACAGGTCATGACTAAATTCTGCTCTCCTCTAATTTAAAGTCAAAAAGAACCACATAATTGGATTTAAGTGCAAATTCAACCCTGTGAATTTAGCCCATGTTTCTTATAAGTAATTTTGGCAAATATATTTTCTTTAATGATACTTCACAAGCAGAAACAGATACAGAAATCAAAACTAACTCATGAAGTCCTAGGGAAGGCAAGATTTTCCTTACAGTGCTTTAAAGTTAACTTGAAAATTCCCTGATTATCACTGCCATTTCCAAAAGTACTCAGGAGTTCTGCTCTGTGATATAAAAATAGTTATCTTGGTTTTAGCTCAACTGTGTTTCAAAGATATTTATCTGAAATTTTGCTTAAATTTGCAGCCCCCAAGACAAATAAACAAAATACTGATAAGTAGCAAAGATTAGGTAATACAAAGTTGGACATAATCTAAATTTTCTTTCAAGGTCATCAGAATTTTTATGTTGCAGGTAAATAATATGACCCATTTCTTTATGTGAAATTAATTAAAATATATAACATTCAGCATATGCTACTAGAAAAGGTCATCTGCTTTCTGTGTAGATGGGGTTCTCTTGTAACAATAAAAAATGTTAATAATGCTGATCCCAAAACCAGATGGTTTAAAAAATGTCCCAATTGAAATTTGAAAATAAATTTGAGTATGTGTTCAAGTTTCCACTCATATACTACAGTATTGCCTTATCACATAACAGAATAGCTTCTGCATACAACAAGCCATCAACTATTTCAACCTGAGCCTTCATGCAAAGTATTAATTTGCTTTGGTGCATAATAGAACCAGTTCTGCTGTCAACACAGAGAGCTGCTGTGCATGGCATTATAAAAATATATGACATAAAGTTCAGCAGAAGCACTGCTACATTTAATGCCTGGCTTGTAATTTTGTTCAGTAGCACTTTGGTACATCTGAAAGCATGTGAAATATGTTTTTTGCTTGTTAGACAACAAATGACATTTTGTTTTGCTAAGAAAACTTGCAAGTTATGAAACAAAACCAAGGGAAAGGCACACTGAAAGTGTCACTTGTGTTAACATAGAGGAATCTGAGGTAATGGATAGAATCTAGCCACAGAGCACAGAGAACAAAGATAGTTTTATCTTGCTTCGCAGCTAAGTAAATTAGTCTTTACTTCCTCAGTAGGTTTTCAGTGCCAGATAAGTTGATCCAAAGATGGCTCAGGATCCCAGCAGTCTGCAGCATACAGTGTAAATACAAAATTGAAAGATCTGTTCCATTTGACTTGCATTGGTTGCCCTCTAATTACCCACAAGCTGGTGCTGTTTTTCTGTGAGTTTCTCTCTGCTAACAGAGACCCCATTGTCAAACTGGGGCTCTGCAGCAGTGCAGTGTGTCACCTGAAAGCACCTCAGTGAATCTATGCTTGAGAACCTCAATTGCTCTAGTGTAGAAGGCTGCCATGCAAGTCTACTAAAACCAAGATAAAGCAAATAAGAGCATTTAAGCTGTGTCCTACTATCTCTGTCAAAAGCAAGCAAGAGGGACACTTTTCTTCATACAAAACATCCTTTTCTGTTTAGCAACTGGAACAACTTTTGCAACATGATTGCTGTTTTATTTGCCAGGTTATGTTAGTTCCCACAGACTCATCATTGGTCCATACAGGGTCATAACAGTACAATTGGGCTTTACAGTACACTGAAAATTAGCCTGAATATCTATGGAATATTTTTAATACTTAAACATTCTTACAACAATACCATTAACCAATTCAAATTACTTCCTTCTGGAAATGCAGGCAAGTGCTCTGACCTAGTTTTATGCATTTATTTCTCCACTTTCTTTTTATCCCTGCCCTTCTAATTAAGTGGACTCTGTACTGTTCTCGGTAGCTTTTGGCAACTTCCAAAAATGAAGTGATCTCTGAGAAGACAATGAACAGCACACAGCAAAATCTGAAAAAATTTCCATCCTATTTCACACAGTATGAAGTCTAGCGCATTTTGAACTTCCAAAATTTAAGATACATCCCGTAGCATGATAAGAGAACCTATTTAAATATCAAAGCCCAATTTTGCTGAACTCAAAATATAAACATTATGTAGTTTGAAAAGACTGAAAGGTATAAATTTTGCACTTAACAATGTAATAATAAGATTTTCTTAAAAATAGATTAACTTCAAATGTCTTTCTCATTATCATACTGGTGTTTTCCATTATTTGCATTTGCTAGCAACCTTTTTGTCCTTCCAGGAGAGAACGCTTGTGCTTATTTACACAAAATAAAGATAGCTTCACTTTGTAAGTTCAATATTTTGGGCAAGCAATAATATACCAGTCTGCTAGCCAGTCTTAGCAGGAAATAGTCCTAGTGCTGATCACAATGAGATGACTCGTGGTATCAGCTCATTTTGAGAAGTTTAGCAAACACGTTATCTCTAGCAACAGGTCTGATGTAATGTTTATAAGTTCAGTCTGTCCTGTTTTGCTATTGTTGGTAATACGCTTGTTACCAAAACAACCTAAAAGTCTTTTTTTCATCATGACCTTCAGAAGGTCACATACAGATGATGTTTCATCACGATCTAATATTTGAAACATATGTTTAAAGAGAAATCCCTCATGATGTCAAAACATTTTCCTGAATTTAAAACTTTAAATCTTATAATGAAGTTTGAACAACTTTATACTGCAGAAAGCTTTTAACTGACCATCGGTTCTTAATATAAATAGGTTCCATTTTGTCCAAATAATGAATATGCCAAGTTGTATGGTGGATTATCTATATGACTACAAATGCTTACTTAAAATTATGGTTAGAAGGCCATCTATATTTGTTTAGTTAAGGACCACTACATGTCCTCCAGGACACTTGAGCCAAGGCTGACTCATAATCACAGAGGGAAAATTGTATGGAAAGTGAATTAGAAGGAAAGAGAAAAAAATTATGCAGTTTGTATAATGTATCTCTTCAAGATTCTGAAAAGGTATCAGGTTTGTTAGTACTTTTTTTACACTCAACTCATTTTCTGTTTCAAACAGTATCTTTAAAGTGCTTAAATTGTTACTACGATCATGTCACACACACTTTTTTCCCTTTAATTTCCAGTCTTCTGGACTGTCAGTTCAAATAAATTCTTTCTAATCCTGACACTACCAATACCAGGAGAGATTTGCAGTCTGCAGTGATCCCACCACCTGTATGCTGATGAGAGGGTCTCTGCTTACTTGTCACTATGTAGAACCCCATAAAAAATGCTGTGGATGCAATGGAAAATGAATCCAGCTCCCTAATTCTTAGCTGAGCTGGGTCAGTGGCACTATTGTTTGAAGCAATGTTTCTTTAATCCTTCTTCTTCATCTAAAGTAAAAAGTTATATCTGAATATGTGCACCATCAAGATCTGACTGATAATGAAGTACAATTTGTAGTCATTTTCAGAGTAAAGCAACACTTCAAATTTCTCAGTATTATGTATGTACAGAATATTTAGTTATGGAAATTCACAACTACTCCTCTCATGCCTCAGTGTGGCAGGAATGAGTAAGAAGCCGTAGGGCAAGTTCTCTATTCAAGATCTTCTCAGCAGCTTCTCTAATTACCTCTATAGACAGAAACTTCTTTCCAAGACAGACTTTTTTGGCTTGTGCAAATGTTTTTTGGTCCTTCCTACCTCTTGGTTGTGGTTAAGGTCCTCAGGAACTTAGAATCATAGAATGGTTTGGGTTGGAAGGGACCTTAAAGATCATCCAGTTCCAACCTCCCTGCCATGGGCAGGGACACATTCCACTAGACGAGGTTGCTCAAAGCCCCATCCAGCCTGGCCTTGAACACTTCCAGGGATGGGGCATCCACAACTTTTCTGGGCAACCTCTTCCAGTCTCTCACCACCCTCATAGTAAAGAATTTTTTCCTAATATCTAATCTAAATCTACCCTCTTTCAGTTTAAATACGTTACCCCTCATCCTATCACTACACTCCCTGTTAAAGAGTCCCTCCCTATCTTTCCTACAGGCCCCCTTTAAGTAGTGGAAGGCTGCTATAAGGTCTTCCTGGAGTCTTCTCTTCTCCAGGCTAAAATTCCTTTATTACTTGACCAGGAGGATGCCCATGACAGCTTAAGGAAGAACATACAATACTTTCTATTTGCTATGTACATCATCTTTTATAATTTTTATCTCAGCTGTCTGAGAAGTAGGGGTTCCACATCTACGTATAAAACAGCAGAACTTAACTCTGTGTCTGGATATCTGAAAGAGTTAGAATTGTGCCACTTCAGAAGCAACAAATATACAGTAGCAGAATGAAAGCAAGTAAACCAAAATGCTCCATTGCCAAGAAACAGAATCTGAGATGAAAAACTGTATAACTTAATAGTATTAATTACACTTACCTAAGGATTACTATAGCAGTATAAAATATCTTAAAGTGATAACAACAGTTGCATAAGAAATTCTAGTAATGTAATACTGGCTGTTTTCAAGCCTACAACATCTGCAGACACCTCTTCTATCAGGAAGACCTCCAAAACATGTGGCAAGCTTAGATAATCTGCTGAAGTCACATTATATTTTCTTTTCAGCTTCATATATCTTCACAGATGTGTGCTTTTATAGGAACTTGTGCTGAAAATAAGGATTTTGCTGTCGTAAGATCTCTATATAAGATTTCATCAAAGAATGTATTTGGGTCTGTCAAGATCAAATTTCTTTTTGTTTACACTCAAATTCTGAGATAGAAACAATTTGTTACTAGTTAATAATACAATAATACTTTACATATAATTTGTTTCATATTCTGATACAATTCTCTGGTTTAGATATAAAAACAGAAGGATATAAAGAGAGATCTTATTTATAATTTAGAACAAGAGTGAATATGTAAGGTTTTGATGAAATTGTACTTTGGCCAGCATTTTTAATAACAACACTTTGCCCCCCACCTTGTTCAGGACCAACTCAGGAAAAAGTGTGTCCTTACTGAATGATCATATGTCCCCTCTGAACCAGCAAAAAGCATTGTTACTGAGGGTCATCTCCTGTTTCTTCACAGTTTAGTATCCATCCAGATCAACCTTGTTTAGCCTGAAATCAGACAATGTCAGAGTTCAGGGTCATATGGCTTCAGGCAAAATGAACTGGGCCTAGTCATTAAGCTGAATGTTATGTATAATCTCAGTGTAAAAAGAAGAGTAATATATAAAACAGCACAGCCGCTGCTTTTGTTTACTGATGCATATTTCTACTGCATACAAAAGCTTGAGCTTTCCTGTGTTAAGGCTGTAACATACTAGTTCAGGGAAGTAAGATACAGATGGAGGTCAGCAGAATAAAATAGATGAAACGAAGCACACAAATAAACAGATACTTTAAAGTTCCTACTAAATGCGTGCTTAGGTTTCATGTCAGACATTTCACCAGGATAACAGCAGATATTAAAACTAAGCAAGCATGAGCAATGTCCCTATTTAATGTTCATTTGACAACAAGGAAAGGAAAACTAGGAACTTTACAACAGGACTTCCCATGAACTTCTGGAAACCAATAAAGCAAGTATGAAAAGTGCATGAATCTCAACAACAGCTCTACAACAGCTTTTGCATGTGAGATGTCTAAGCAAGTTTTCACTTGGAGTATCTCGGAGTCCACAGAAAATCTGAAAAGCACTGCTCTAGAGGTTATAGGCAAAACATCATCAAGAGTACACTTGGCTTAGAAAGCTGCACATTGTTCTGTCTGCATTGTCTTGAAGAAATTTCTGAAGAACTGAGCTGCCATTGAGACATAAAATATAGGATAGGTATTTTTAAAAATGACTAGTTGTTATCCATTCTCATCATGTCCCTAGTTCTATTTCTGAGAGTTCTTCCAGAAATTTTGCTTACAAAGCTCTTAATTCTGGTCATGTGTGCAACAGTATTCGTAAAACTTATCCCAGAACTGTGGATGTGTCACAATTTATTGTTTTGAAAATAACTTTCATATCTGTACTACAAAGAGCAGAATATTGTATATGGCAAGGTCTCCTGCTCCTGAATATTTACGCTAGATGTTAGGTATGCTTGTGCAGTCTGGGGTGCCATGGCTGTATTCTTGTAGATGCCATGTTTGCATAAAAGGAATGATGCTGCTCACTCTGGAGATGTTCTGGGCATGGCTGAGTCCTGAATGGGCAGAATAAGTCCACCGAAGATCTACACTGTTTTCCAGCACCCTGCAGCTGCCCTTTTTGTCAGAATTGGCAGTTTTTACAGAAATTGTTTTAGATGATGTTTCAGAGGTATTATTATATTAAAAGTTCCAGATTCTTTTTTGACAATTCAGCAGCCCTAAAGGTCACTCTGGTTAAACTGTGGTGCTACATTGTCCCTTTTCAGCTTTTTCTCATCTGACAGACATTGAAAAAGTCTCTCTAATAGTGTGACAAGGAGTCTAATTTGTGTGACATTATGTAACACCTATTTTTGTTTCATGAAATAGGAAACTACATAGCTGTGGCTGGTTCCAGACATCCATGGTCACAGCACTGACAGTGAACAGAAAAGGACCACTAGGGGAAACTGTCTCATGAGCTGAAAGATCCTCCCCTGTTTAACCTAGCAAGCAAAGGTTGAAAGGAACAGAAGCACATCTATAGATAACAGCTGACAGGAAGAAAAGACACATAAGCCCAAGGAGAACATTGGCTTAAAAATTATTAGGTAAAAATAAGGCTGGAAATTAGAAGAAAGTATGTGAAATTCAAATGAGGTGCTGAGCCCTCTAGTAGACATAGCAGGGGTGAAAACCTTGTCAGCTTTAAGATGGAGCTTATCATAACATGGCTGGCTGCAGTAGAGTGGGACTAGACAGGGTCTATTATAGTAATCTGTCCCTACTTGAATCTTAGAGGTACACAAGCTGTGCACCTGGAACTTCAGGACTACAGGAAGGCATTTTAGTGCCTGGGACACATCCTCTGCACCCATTTAACACTTTGGGACTTCTTTCAGACTGAAGTCCCTCTTTGTCAAAGTCAAATCCTACCCTAAAAATTCTGCAGTCTACAATAGTGAAGATGTAGCCCACATGTAACTGAGAAGGGTAGACTGTTCTGTTAGAAATTATGCAATAGGAGCGGGACTAGCAACAGGTTCAAAGTGCCTTTTTATGCCCACTACATGTCCCATCTTCTCCTCTATCACAGTGACGTCAGTGGTATCAAGAAAAAGGGATTAACGGCTCTAATGCTCCCTTAACTTCCTTTCCTCTTGTATCAGAAATAGTGTGGCCAGCAGGAGCAGGGAAGGGATCATCCCCCTGTACTCGTCACTGGTGAGGCCGCACCTTGGATACTGTGTTCAGTTTTGGGCCTCTCGCTATGAAAAAGACATTGAGGTGCTGGAGCGTGACCAAAGAAGGTCAACAAATCTGCTGAAGGGTCTAGAGCACAAGTCTTATGAGGAGCGGCTGAGGGAACTGGGGTTGTTTAGCCTGGAGAAAAGGAGGCTGAGGGGAGACCTTATGGCTCTCTACAGCTACCTAAAAGGAGGTTGTAGCGAGGTGTGTGTTGGTCTCTTCTTGCAAGTAACAAGCAATAGGACAAGAGGAAATGGCCTCAAGTTGCTCCAGAGGAGGTTTAGATTGGATATTAGGAAAAATTTCTTCACCAAAAGGGTTGTCAAGCATTGGAACAGGCTGCCCAGGGAAGTGGTTGAGTCACCATCCCTGGAGGCATTTAAAAGATGTGCAGATGTGGCACCTAGGGACATGGTTTAGTGGTGGACTTGGCAGTGCTAGGTTAACGGTTGGACTTGATGATTTTAAAGGTCTTTTCTAATGTAAACGATTCTATGCTTCTGTGATTCTTTTTATCTATTACTCCCCTCTCCAGTAAACGGACCTTTAAAAAGGGAACATATGAAAACAACATCACGAGGTGGGAGGCAGCTGAACATAAGTCTTTTCTCTATTCAGTATTTATTTTGCTATAATTATGGACCAATATCCTAGGGCATGAGGACATATGCCAGTATTTTCAATCTGCAGGTCTCTAAGAAGTTATGAACAACACAAGTGGAAAGACATGCTATATCAGGAAGGAAAGGTGCTGAAGAGTCACATTGCCTTGAGGAACAAGGCATACCTATTCTGCATTAGGGAAAGGAAAGAGATTGTACTCAGTTAAGCTCCCTCCAGATAAAAAAACTTTTTGTTTGTGAAAAATAACAGTATCAGTAAATAGGATTAATTTTCAAGAAGAAACATGTTTTTTATGTCAGCAGTCCTGCTTTTCAAATTATTTCTAATACGTTATTCCATACTTGAAATAAAACTCTGTCAAGCTGTTGGGTTCTTTTGGGCTTGGTTGTTTTGTTGGGTTTTTTGCATTGTTCCTGGCCTTATCAGGTATATCCTGACCTGGAAATAAACATCTGATCATTTTAAAGTGTACATAAATGTTTGGCTTTCAACCAGGCAAGCTGTGAAAAAGGAAGTTCTTTTTCATACTCAGGTATAAACTCTTATAGTTCATTTTTTACTTGGCTTTTTTCTTATTTGTAGTGGTGTTTACTCAATATATGTGCCAATCATTACAGAGAGAATACAAGAATACTTGAAACTATGTGTGAGGAAGTATAGTACTGGGGGTCCAGAAAATTTGCATACAAAAAGACTGGCTAAGGAGCATTTATATCTACTCTTGGAAAAATAAATATACAGACCATTGCCTGTTTTTCAGGAATTTTAAAAGATACCAGAAAAGGGCATTTGCTTTCCTTTTGTATGATATTAACACATACTTCTATATTTAGTAACACTAATCCCTGTAATGGGGATGGTTTTGAGGTTCATTGGCATTAGTCATTCCATGGATATTTGCTCAGTAAAGTACAATTACTAGTTTCTAGTTGAGGCAGGCAGACTGGATATGCACTATGGGGACCCATGATTCCTGTTTGAGCAGCTGGAATGGAAATTTATAGTGCAAAGGCTAGCATTCATTTTGGCATTGCTATTACAACTGCCAGTCACTCCCACCCTCATTGCCAACAAAGTGTTGTCTGCCAAGCATGGCAGCCAGTCTGAAAGGAGCTTCACCAAACGTACTGGCTCTGATTCCCACTCATGTTAACACAGCTGAGGGCTGAAAAGAACCCTTAGGGACAGGCAGCAAATATTCTAAAACTAGATGGGCAGATTGAAACCTTTGCCTCTAGTCAAGGCAGTAGAAGCTCTGCCAAACTTTCTGCCACTAGAAATCGCTCCCAAAGTACCTCTGCTTCTAGCTGCTATCATTCATCTTCTCTAGGAACCCCTTGGAATGGCACAGGCACTGTGGAATAGAAGAGGAGAAGACAGATGGCTAAAATCCTGTCAAATCCAAGCCTTACAGTGGCACAGAAACACATGGGACCTAACCAGCTCCTTCCTCCTTTGTTCCAGTCTGTCTCTGATGCACACACTATACTATAAATTGATTTCCAGAGCAATGAATAAAAAATGAGCAATTAGGCAACCTACTTCACCTAACCATATTCCCACCATTGTCCACCTGGTCTCATGTTAAACAACTAATTTAAGAGAGACTATCACATAGAGTGGCTCCAGTAACTTTCCTTTTTTTAATGTAAAAAACCCCAAGCTATCAGAGGCAATTTCTGTCACAATGCCTTCCTCCTCTGTGCTTATACTTTGCATGTTCTTTATACCACTTGGTCTAACTACTTGCATTCTTCATTTTGCCAATAAAGACATATTTAGTTCTCTTAAGCAATCATTTCAAATGAGACACCACAGTTGGAAGAAACTGTCAGGCAGCCAGATCTCTGCAGTACAGGATGTATCAGTGACTATATGCCTTACCACTGTTGATAGTAGCAGGACCAAACTCATGCAAGATTGTTGGTCAACGCCAGAGTACTAGAAACATGATTCCTCCCATTGCTGCAAATTATTTCTGTGTTCAAATCTAAATAGAGCAGTGTTTGTAACCAAGCCACCCTATTTCTACTCCCAGCCATTGGCACTTCTGCACATGATCCTCTAGATCTTTTGAGCAGTTAAAGTGGAGGAATCAAGACAAAGACATTTGCAAATGGGATGTTCCTTTTGGAACATCCAAAACACAGAGATGGCTTTGAAATGCTCATGCCTAAACTGCTTATTTCCATAAGAAACTAATTTTCATTAACATGTCTTTTTCTTTCCAGTAGCTGGCTAAAAAACCCCAAACCCAAAACATAGATTAGGTAACCTCAAGAGGGCAGCATGGTATTTCAAGAATCATCTTACAAAAAGGTAATAATGCCTTAGCATAACAGCAGGCTCTAATGACAGCATAGAATTAAGGTTGTTGTAAACATTAATTATTTTTTAAAAAGGCAAAAAATAAGGTAAGTCCATGGCTGTATCATTAAGTCACCTGTTTTGCTGCTGTCCATGTAGCGCCACATGACTCACAGCAGCAGATGATGCAGGATTGCAGTTTCCAGATATATATCCCACATGCTGTAGCAGCTACATCAGCATAGACCTCCGTGCCAGTTCTTGCTTAACCAATACCTACTATGAGCAATCTGTTCAAAATTGTGATAGCACTGTGTCTAGGGCAAGGAACAGCCAAGTTCCATGACAATGAAATTCTTTCCTGCAAGTAGTAATAATGCTGTTCATGCTTTCAAATGGTACATAGAAATTTAGGATTATAGGAACACTGACTGCAAGTTGATCTCATGAGTGACTGAGTACTGTTGCCTTTTATGGCACCGCATCATTTTGTCCTTTCATAAAAGTATTATGTTCCATCTCAAAATTAGAGTATTTTTACCTCTCACTACTTCTCTTGGAAGACTATTTCAGAATTTCTTTGCTCTAACTGACCTTATATAAAAATTCCACTGCAGATTTATTCTTAGCCAACTTAGATCTTTTGGTTCTTGTGTCAACATCATCTGTTAGCCTCTACAATGCCTCTGTTTTGCTTAATTAAACTTGCTTCTATCTTTTATGCTATGATGAAACCCTCCAATTCCTTGATCATTTTAGTAACAATTCTGCCTGTTCCCATTTTAATCTCCTTCCTTGAGCGCAGATGATAGATAATAATTATATTCCAGATGAACAATCCCCAAATCACTGGCTTTAATACTTCTTCAAGTCTATTGGAAATTCATCATGTCACCACATGTGCCTTTTATAGAACTGATGAGTTAGGGTTGGCAATGTTAGCATGTATTCTGAAGACTTGGAGGAGGAATAAACTTGAGAGTTAGCTGCAGGTACAACCTCCAATTCTGCCATCACTGTGCAACGGTTCAAGACAAACAAGACTGTATCTCAGGTACCTCATTTTAGAATGGCGATAATATCCACTCATGCTATTGTATAAGTGATACTACAACTACCAAATTATATAGAAATCTAATACATACCATATGTCTTAATAGCATACTTTTCAGCTCACTAAAGTACTACATCTTCTGTAATTCTCACAGTGATCTGTCCAAGGTCAGGTAAGAGCTTTGATACTGGCATATCACTGCGTAACTCATAGTAGTTCACATATTATGATAATTTCTTTCTTCAATTGAATTTTTAAAATAAAACCTCTGTCATTCCAGGAGATTGCCTTCTGGAATTATTCTTGAAATTGGTGTGATTAGTTTCATCATAAATCCTGTGTACTAAGGAGAAAATTTCTAACAGTAATTTTATGACCACTGCTTCTCAACCTCTTTCTCTCTCCCAATTGTAGTACATCGCAAAATGAAAACTAATTTCTTCCTGATTTCTTTGCAGGTTATATTTTTTTGTTAATTTTGAGTTTGCTTCTGAGAAAGCATTTGACCTGAAATACAAAGGACTGCTCCTGGCATCAGAAAAGTATCCCATGATTGCACAACGGAATAATGAGCAACATTTCTCATATAATCAGGATCTCATACTTGATATCCATCCCAAATGTATCAATTCTTCCACATTTATTTGTACTTAGCACTGTGTGTTTTGATCCTGCAGCAAATTATCTATGGCTGGGCTTAGCCAATCCTAATGGGGACATTCAGAAAGCGTTAAAACTTTGCAGTACTTGTGTTGGCAGCACTTGGGTGAGTGCTAAACCCCTCCTAGAGGCCAGTGTGCTGGTGGTATGTGTATCTCTGGGTGAGATGTATTTAGTGCCCTATCAGCCAGAATCTTATTAAAGACAACTTTGTGACTTGGGTGGAGATAAGCAGTGCTATAAGGGAAGAAGAGCTACTACACTGATTGGCCTTATGCTCACATCTAGCAATGAATTTTCCCTCTGCCTGCGAAAATGAAATAACACATTGTGAAACAATACAGTATCCAGGGTATCTGGCATTGCACAGCATCCAAAACACAGTAAGTTTCACTCAGTCCTTGCCCTAGGAGCTCAGTGGAGCCAGATACCAATTCCTGCCATACTGAAACACAGAAAGCTCCACAAACCACAGGATTTGAAAAAGTTCAAGGAAGTGGTGGCGGATACTTTATCTCCTGAATGCTATGTAGTTCAGCAGCTAGCCACAGTTAACACAAAAGAAAATGCAAGTTACTCTGCTGATGTTCTTTGTTCAACTGGTGGTTTGCAAGCTCATTTTGTCTAACAGAACCTAACACTGCCTCTTCTCTTTCTAAGTAGGTATTTGTCCTGCTCTCCTAAAGTTTATTGGGGGAATCTGTTTTAAGACTTCTGCATTTAAAATAACAATCTAATTAGATGCTCTTGATTTTACAAGTTTTCTAGACATTTAATAAGTGATTTGATGTGAAGTAAAGCAAACACAAAAAAGCTTCCAGACTGAATCAACTTGCAGTTGAAAAGACAAACCATACCAATGACTAAAAAAAAGAGCTGTATTTTCATGACTGACCGATACTGCTCTCTAATCTAAGTAAGTGGGCTCTGTAATTACATAATTCCTAGGGAATTAAAAGTAGCACTTCTACATGCCTGGGTCACTGATTCATTCTGGTACTGTTTAACGTTACTACTTCTTTTAATGTATGGCCTGTACAGATGCAACCTACAGCCTTGTTGACATTTAGCTGACTTCTCTCAGAATTCTGATTCAGAGATCAGTTTGCTTGCAGAGAAGGATGAGTACATCCACACCTATGGATTAGTCCTGGCAGCTTTTTTCTAGTTGAGAAAGGAAAAGAGATAAAGTCAGAGGCTGTGACTCTTCAGAATAAATCACTAGCTCACACCTGCAATGCTAGAACAGCTCTTTTGATACGGGTCCATGAAGCTGGGGAAACTTCAGGTGTAAAAGTTTCTGGTATCTTTTTTTTCTAGCTGATCTCTATATTTCATTGTCCCAGGTACCTAGCAATACTCAGTTACACAAAGAAAGGAGACTTTCTTTGCATATTTGCAAACAATGCCATTTGCATACATACAACTACATTATGGTAGTGTAAAAACATGGGGGTGGGATTACCCAGTACTGGATACTATCATCTGTTGAAAAGCCTGCATACCAGGAGCTTAGTCCTGCACTTCTTTCACTCTGCAAAACCCTCCTGAGTCAGATTCAGGGTGTAACCATTTTCTGTTGGACAAAGGCAGAGATAGCAAGGCTGTCAAGAGGCAAGCTATGGCTCGCTGAATGTCTTACCCAAGACCCAAACCTGGAGAAGGTTAAAGGAGATGGGAATCTGCTTTGACACTTGCCAGATGGCAAAGCTTAAAAGTGTATCCTCTGAAAAAGAATAGCAAGACATGTCTCTAGTCACATTTTCCTCCATCCCCAACACACATGCTGCAGCAAGATTAGTGTTTCCTGGGGACTGGATACACATTCAGCCTTCCCAGCTGGAGAATCCTAAGTACTTTCTGGTCAGCATGTACTGTTTCAAACCTGCATGGTAAGTACAGCAAAGCCAAAACAGCCCCTTGTATTCATGCTTCATTCCAAGTGCCTGGACTGTACATCCATGTGCACCCCCCCACCCTCAAGCTTCACATAACTAGAGTGTTCCCTTTGTTAACAGTTAGCAGGTTTTATACTGTATTATTTACTACCTTGAGAAAAATCAAAGGATCATCACTGGGTCTGAAATTCACTGAAAAAACATTGTGAGCCATCAAAAACAACACTTTTCACACTGAAGGTGGATATTCAGTGACTTCCTTAATGTATATAAATATGTTCCAATCTGAGAGCTCAGCTAAGTCATTTAGTGGTGTCTACTGTCTTCTGTTAAAGTCTTCATGGTATTATTGGGTAAAATTAACTCATAAACAGAAGACTTGTATATGATGAACAAGATCTTTGTCTGGAGGGTGAAAGAGATAGTAAACAGCTTTTGCACTTTGTCCTCCAAAGAGTGAAAGTAACCTATCAGCCCAAAACATGCCAATTGTGAGAGCACATTGAAAAATGAGATGGAGAAAGATAGGCTCCAAAACAAAGATTATAGGGCAAAATAATACAGATTAACAAAAATTATGTAGGAGTCCTGTTCCTTAACATGTGTTAAGATTTCTATCATTGCTGATGTTAATAATTGACATGAAGTACAGTGAGAGTTAGATAACAGCAGGAACGTTCAGGCCAGGAACTCATTTCATTTTTCAGTGGTGTGAGGCACTGGGTAATGGGGAAATGTATAACCTCATTTCAGAAATGATCTTGCTTCACTGTGTTAGATCTCGAGGAATTTTATACTGTCTAGAAAGAGATTTCTGCTTGTGGCATATAATAGGAGGTGTTTTTCAGCGAGTGGAAAAAGAACAGGATGTGAATTTTGTGTTCATGAAAGTGAAGAATTAATAGCAAAGCCTTGAGTCAGATATAAGCTGCATGGGTATTGTGCAAGCCTCATCACACAGCACTGCCATCTCACCCCAATTTATGACCTGGAACACAGCAACTTTTACAGCTTTTAGCTGGAACTGCAAGTTGTACCCAAGTCTACAATGATTTTATAAATACAAGCGAAAGAGGTAAAAGCTCCAAATTTCTTTTGCTCTTTAGCCTAGCTTAAGTATAAACTAGTCAAAGTCTGATGTCACACTGCACCTCCTGAGCCTGCAGATCACATTGCTGGCATTTGAGTTCAGGGTTTAAATACAGACACTCTGTATTCCCTGAACTCAGAATGCACATGCAAGCCAAGATTTGTTCTCTAGCACAAGCAAGTACAAGTAAAGGAGTAGGATCAACTTTACCATGGGTATGATCTGCACATTCATGTGGGCAGGCCGTATGTTAATTTTCACCATCATATCTGATAGGGGTAACATTTTTCATGGCCTCACGGAGTGCCAGAAAATCTCAGCCTGCAGAGACTCCTGAGGTAAGTGTCCTCTGTGTACAGCTTGCCAGCCCCCAGAATTCACCAGAGAGAGGGAATTCAGGCTTTCACTTCTCTTTACACTGCCAGAGTCCCTGCTTTCTAGTTCATACCACCAAAAGCCAGCTTAAACCAGAGGTGAATCTACTACATGATATAACAGACAGCTATTGCTCTTATTTGTCCTGTATGTTCTTATTTTACAGTTTGCAATTAATCACCACCCTGGAAATCAAACACTAAGGTATTTGTACATTCTCTTTGAAAACACATTTCAATTTCCTTTTACTTGAACTGCCCTGTCCTTTGCCACACCTGCTCAATGCATCATTCTGCATAGCACACATTGTACCTACCTGAAGAGTCTGATGACTCATGCTAGACAGGGAACATAATCAGCATAGACAGAATATAAGACTAAAAACTATGATGCAATTAAATATAGGGGGATGTCTGTTCATTAGCAAATAATCGCATTTGCATGGTGACGATAGTTACGGTATGTCACAACTGAAGACTAGGTTCTGTTCTCAGTAACATGAAATTCTCTTCAGTGTATGATTGTGCAAGCTACATCGGTACCAAGTTTGTACTAAGCACCAAAGTCATGTAGAGGAGAACTGTTAATCTAATCCCATCTATTTGGTATGTACACATTTTTTGATGCATGTTGGCTTAGCCTTTGTGATAGCTGAGATCTAGCTTATTCTCTTCTATCTGGAGATATTTTCTCATTGTAGAGAAGATAATTGGGAGTCTGATTTTACGGGAACAGCAGTGCAGATGAGTTGGTCTCCCTATCTAACATTTATAAAAAAGGTTTCCTTGGTTTCAGCATAGCTCACAGGTACACTTGAAGGTACAGCTACTTTCTCTCCACTGCCATTAAGCTTAGAGTACTCATCAGGTTTTAGAACAAACACCTTAGATTCCCAAAGCCATCCTTGTCCCTCATCATATAACCTTCAGGGATTGCTCCATTACCACCCTCACGTCATGACAGTTTTGTATCTTTTGGTTTTAGTACTGAAATATTTTTTGTCATTCTGTGATGTATTTCCACTATGAATTAATAAGTTGTATTTTGCAAATATGCATATGGCTCTGGAGATTGCTAGGCTTCCATGTCTCTAAAGGACAGCCACATTATTGCTGGAAATAGCCACTGCTTATTTGTTTAAAAGAACTTAATTTCTATACAAAAAAGCCTGAAACAACTGGAAATACTGAAAGCAATACTCCAATCGTTACACATCCTGAGACTGATTCAGTGAAGTTCTTGTCACAGATGCAAAGTCACATCTATCTGTGATCTCCTTGGGTGATCACTCTCAAACTTCCATGAAGGAAAGCAGTTTTAGCAGTACCAGAGCTGAGAAAGACCAGCTTACAATTTCACGGACTCACTTCAATCAGCAATTGTTGATCAAAAGTTCCATGAGAATGTCATACTCACAGTGGTTCTCTGCTGTGTGGATTCTGTGATGTCTATAAAGTAGGCACTGTGAAATTCCCCTATGTTGAGACACTGTTGTATGTAAACCCTCATTCCCTTTTTCTCCTTGTCGAAGAGGGTGGAACTGGTCAATATGGTTCAGAAGTTACAAGGACAAAAGGTGGAAGAGAAAGACGCCATGATCAAATAAACTCTGTTTCCACAGAAAATAAGGCTAAAAATAAAGTTATCTATTGTATTTCAGAGAGTCTACTTTGTTGTGAGGAAGCTAAAAACCCACACATTTACAGCCTTACATTTATGCATTACTTCTCTTAATGTGGTGTGAAATATCACATCTCCTGAACTAATACAAGGACTGACCTCTGAGTCTGCTGAACTTGTATTATGAAGGAAGGAAAATGAACTAATACTTTATTCAAAGGTTTACTGGCAGCTTGTCTGTTCTAATGATTTAACTATTATTTACACTGAAACCAACATGCAAGAAGATTGTAGCCTATGACTCCCAAGGGAGCAGCTATGGAATTTTTGCATTCAGCAGAATGTTATGGGTTGGCAACTGCTCCTGTGTGCTACACAGATCACTTCAATCCCGTGTGTTTATTCTATAAACAAGAAAGTGCTCCACACTGTTGTGCTAAAGAAAATAGCTGAAATCTAAAGCAGCTCAGTCCTGTTTAAGCTGTCCCCAGACACACTGCCTACCACGCGGGTTTGTTTTTCATTTATTTGTTAATGAAAGCTGGCAGCAGATGCTACACTTTTATTGAGCACATTAATCATTGAAAGAAAACAATATTTCTGCTGCTCTGGCAACTCCTGTACCATACATAAATAAGGCCTTGCTGCTTTCCTGTTAACCCTGTAATAATGTAGAATCCCCTAAAGCACTGGGTTTCTTTGCAGCAGTATATTTCTGCTGTAAGGTTGTATGCATAGTGTGGATTCAAGTAAGATCTGAAACCACCCATATGGCTTCTGATTCAAAATTCAGCTTGTGGCAATAAGTACAAACCATGTGTGATAGGTGCTTGGATGTTTTTGAGAAATAAGAATGCAATCATGATCCAGTTGCTAGTTTTCAGAGAATAGTAGTAAGAACAACAGTTTAACACCACTGATTCTTGTAATTCATAGCTATATTATAGCACTCATAACAGTATGTGCTAAATGCCTCTAAGGCATTAGGGAATTCCTTGTGCACGTGCCATATACACTCATCATAAATCTATAGCCACTTGCTCATCTTGTTATAGGGTAACATGAGGGGTGTGTAAGCGCACAAGCTACCAGAGATCTAATTAGTCCTTAAGCAGGTCTTTTCTTCTCCCCAATCCTAATTTACAGGTTATGCTATTGATGGTCCTCTTGGGACAACCTCTTTTGAGAGCAAGCTACTCTGCACACATTGTTTTGACAGAAACTGCTTACAGCTCAATACTGTACCTAAGAGCTCAAAACATTTAGATTCATTGCAGTTCTGCTAATTTGTGCCATGCAGCAGAATTACAGCACACGGCCTGTGGGGACCTCTCCAGAAGGTAGGATGGCACTGTTTAGGTGGGGTTACAGGTCTTAAATTAGTGTTAACAAATATGACCTACTCTCTTCAATAAAGCTGCACTACTGCAGATGATAATCATAACCTTTATAGTCTCATATCCCCACATTTAAAGCTTTGACCATATTTCCAAGGAAGAAGAGTAAATCAGAGAAATGCAGTTCATGCAGCTGTGGAGGTGCCAATCCAAGACCAAAGGAGCCATCAAGTACAGGCTACTTTAAAAACATTTTTTTGATCAAATAACCTTTTATTCATATATAGTTTCTTTATGTCCTGCAATGGAAAAAATCCCCGAGGTCAATCTATTAAGCTCAGTGGAAACACCAATGATAAATGGAATCATCCTTGTGTCTCTATTATGTATACTCTAGGTTATGCAGAAGGATGTACCTGCCTGATGACCAAATCATTTGTGCTGCAGAATTACAGCAAATTATTCTAATAGTTGAGTATAACAAAGGAGATGACAAAAAGTCCTTGGGGGAGGTCTGCACATACTTGTCTACAAAGAACAAATTACCATGGAAATCTCTATAATACAGAATACTTTACTGCACTGAATTAGGCATTCTTTTTTTCCTCCTCTAAGCCTAGCTTCCAAACTGCTTGCTGAAATCAGCCCTAAGAGAAATCATTTGAATGCACGTCTTCATTAGTCTCTGTAATGAATTCAGTGCAAATTATAAATATAACAGTTAAATTAGCTTTACTGTGGTCTACCTGCGAGCAGGACTTTTAGCTATATACAGTTTTATTCACATTTCCTCCCTCTTTGCCCACATGAGTACAGTAGCAGAGAATAGCCCGAGCTGAAAAAACAATGGTGCGATGTCACAGAAACAGAACAGTGCTAGTGGGTACTCTTCAGTTCTCACAGCAATTACAGTAAGCACAAATTTCAGTTTCTCGTTTTAGGCACCTTGGCAATAGATTTCCTAATAGATAGAAAATGCAGGACTTGCTAATTGGACTTGTTAATTGTGCCTGCTTGGTAGTTAAGTTCATATGTCTCCAGTAGAGACTGCATTCTCCAGCCTGCAATAGGTGTTTTCTAGTAAGAACTAGACTAGTCCAGCTTGGTGTTTACATGAATTTGTGTGCAATCTCTAAGTTCGTTATTCTTCAAGTTATCTTTTAGTTTTCCTCTGTCCTGCAAGTTCACCCTAAAGGTGTAAGTTTATTGTAAACAGTGTTTATTAAATGAAAGATAGTGACAGCTGGAGCTCCTAGAATAATAAATAATATTTGATTTTGTTATTTCTTTCTACCTGAATGTCTTAAGATCTGTATGACTGCAGACAAAATATCCTAGATTAATACAAATGCTAGAATACCAATTCTCTTTCTTTTTAGTTCCTATGATCTCTAGCACAGGAAAATAGTTAGGAGTGATTAGAAAGCAATTCCTTAACAATCTTTAAACTAATTTTGCCACATTCCCCACTGAAACCAAACTGTTCCTCGTTTACTGATGTCAGTGCTAAAGAAATTCCTTCATATCAGATCATAAAAATTCTGTTATTATTTGCCTGAATTGTTACCTAAAAAGCTTAAATATACTTGTGGAAAAGTGTTAGTGAATTAGATTTTAGACTAACAAAAAAAATTCAAAGACTTAAAGCAATTATGTCACTATGCCTGCTGTAGCTTCTCTGCTTGTCTAAGGCAGGTAAATCTATTGTTGCTGATACTAGCTAATATTAGTGTACCTCAGGTAGTACATCTTAAAAATATTTGATTATTCTTCATGCTTAAGGAGTTTGGATGCACAATTTAACATGTTTTAGACGAGTCTGATCATTGGAAAACTCAATCACCATTTAAGTGTCTTAAGCGAGGAATAGTCAAAGTCCTGGCTTCAGTATTTTGCTGATCGTCACAATGCTAGCTCTACTAGTGCTATAGCTTCTTGGGAGATTTGAGTTTTAAATTTTTATTTCTGTCTTCCAGATATCTGCAAAGATTATGAAGTTCAGACTGGAGCTGAAAACTATGTGATGAACAGGTAAACACTAAGTCTGGCTCAGCTCCACACACTGTTCCTTTGAATAACATTTTTTGAACTAACAACCTGTTTATCTCACCTAAATAGATACGAACTGTTGACAGAGAAGAAACAGAAGTACCAAATAAGGAGGTACTGCTTTTTACAGCTACTTTTTCCAGTGAAACCTATGCATTAACTTCTGGGTACATCCCAACTGGATAAACACATACTCATGCACCTGTGAGTACAGAAGGTAACTTGAGGCTCTTCAGAAACTTTTCAGTCTATCATAAAAGAAAAACACTTTTTATGCAAAGAGGATGTCATTATTTAATAACACATAACACTAACACAGTGCCTTACATTTCCAATTCTACTTGTCTATTATCAATCATATTTAATAATGCTATCTGTTTATATGGGAGCAATAGTGTGGCAGTACTTTGCAGTGTAAATGTTTCAATTCTGATGACTATGCAAGACATCAAACAAATGCTATAGCAAGAAATGACAGCAAACTACAAGGAAAGAAGATGGAAAGGAAAAAGGAAAATAAGATGATCTGTGATATATTTTATGACCTACCATGAGACATGTTCATGAGCCTGTGAACACAGAGGATACATTTTACCTATAGGGAACATTTAAGTCCATTCTAGCCCATAGAATTTATCCTTAGTACAAACCAGCGTATGTTTAGGCTAAAATTCTAGGGGCTATTAATTTCTGTTCATGTCAGATGATAATTGGGAGATAATTTAAGCTTGGTTTCTCCAGCAAACCCCATGTAACTATACTTATTTGTTTATAAAATATATTGATAACAAAATTACAAAAACAAAAAGCAAGTCTATTATTTTACAGTAGACTGGAGTCCTTGGAAAGAACTTAAGTCCTCTAATATGTCTGGAGAAGGGGAAGAAGGAAGAGAGGTCAGGGAAGAGGAGTGAAATTAGGATATCCACATGTCCACCAAACCAGCTTAGAGTATTAGCTTTCTCTTCAGGAAATAAACCAAAGCTAATTGTTTTTAAGCTCTTCTGTATTGTATCTTTAAGCATTGCATCTTTAATTATTGCAATGTGCACTTAAAAATCTGAATTGCCTGATCTTTTTATGGTAGATCTGTTTAATTTTTTTTTCTTTCTGTTTTAGCTGTTGCTTCGATGCAGATAGATACAGCTGGGAACTCCATCCTTGGTGGAATTCATTTTTAGTCAAAATACAGGGTAGCTGGATCAATAAATACATGAAAATGTGACTGCCTTACGAGTTGCAATTGGAGATCATGATCAGGTTATCATGATCTCTGACTACTGATGACTTTTGCAAGTAAGATGATCTAGCGGACTTGTACGTGTCAAAATAGCAAATCATCACATAGATGTCAGCAACAAAACAATAAATAAAATAAGAGTAAAGGAATGGCCAGGACAAAAGTTACCTAGCTAACCATCACAAGCATTTGCTTTTGCTGCAGACCTCATCCACAAAATCTGTCAGGGAACAAACTGTTCCACAAGCATTTCAGAATGTATGGCTGAATCAAAATGCACAAGCACATAGCAGGCTGACAGTCCAGGGGAAGACATCTTTACTTTTGTAATGCCATACTTTGACGTTTCTTCAGCAGTTACACCCAACTTCTGAATGACATTTAAAATCAATAGTGACTTGAACCTTTTATATCATAACCCCAAGACAATACATTGAAACACCAGTCAATTTGTAATTAGAACATATATCAGAAAAATTTGTTGTGCATAGCACGACACCAAAGGCCTGAATTTGCTGCCATTTACACTCACAGAAACATGCAGTCTCATTCTTTCTGAACCATTCCTTAAATATGGAAACTGGCATGCACATCAGAGGCTGTCTATGTACACATGGATTAAGAAAAATGAGTCACCCTCACTGCTTAAAAAAAAAGAAACAAACTTGTAAAAACACTCAAGTGATCTTTAGTAAATCAGACAAGGTTATACAAATAAAATACTATAGCCGTGTGATTTCACTACAGCCAGTTGCATCTAAATTACCACAATACAGAGGTGTGAATGGTTCTTTGCAAGTTACTCATTAATCAATCTTCATTAATCATAAAAAATGTTTTTATATGATTCTTGATTCTGCAACTGCAATATCCCAGTCAGTGTTTTGCTCAGGTGGCCTTGGTCCAGCTACTATCCCTTCTTTCCTTGCTAAGATATTTTGCAATAGCAGCTGATGAGTTGGAGTTAGAGAAAGAGGTTCTAGGCTTACACTACAGATGAAATCTCTTCCAGATTAATCTCAATGTTTCAGGGTTTTTTTTTAATCTTAAATTTTATAATTAGAGATGAGAAAAGTTTTCACTTACCAAAGAAGAAATCAAAAGATGTTTTAAATACTTTTCGCCGGAACATTTACAGCAGTTCATTACCTGTGGGAATGTATTTTATAATACTTTCCAGCTTAAGTACAAAATGAAAACAAATGGAAAAGCAATTAAATTTATTTCATTTGTTGCAAGGACTGACAAACAAAACTGAGCAAAAAGCAAAGTCTACATGAATCTTTTTCCCCACTTTTCAGATCTAATTCAAAGTCCTGTACATCATACCCCAGAATAAATGGAAAAAATATTAATATTAAAAATGCAGGAATTGAAACTCAGCTACTTCCATGACTACAATACCATTGTATCTGTAGCAGCTAGCATTCCAACTTTGTGCTAGTTTTATTCCTTTCTGTCACATGACACTATTCAGACCTCTTTATATACAAAGGAATCAATACTTCTAAGAGAGACATTAAAAAATGGAAGAGAATGTATACTAATTAAAGTAATTAAAATAAAACCAGGAATAAAATCTGCACATACTAACAATCTGTATGCAAATAACAAATGTGTTCAGTGCTCATGCTCTGGATGCCATTTTTACCTTTGTCTACATCCTGTTCATTGCAATTTGCAGTTGTATCTGTCTATAACAATAATGGTTAACAATTACAGAAGATATATCCTAGCAAGTGACATAACTGGTAATTTCTTAGGTTTCAGGATGAAAAAATGTTAATTTAGCTAGAAACATTTGTGTGTCTTACTTATTATTCATTCTAGACATAAATGCATTAAATTGAGGCAGGTACAGTGATATAACCAGGCCAGGTTACAATTTCTTTGCAGAAACATCTAAAGGGAAAAATCAAATGGAAAGAATGATTCTAGGTGTATGTCAGATCATCCTTCCTCAGCCTCATGCTCCCCCATTCAGACAACAGAAACGGCTTCAGCCCCTGGAAAGCCTAGATGTCAAGACAGCTGCTGAAGACAATCGACATCAGAAACTTCACACATCTGAATTACTTCCTTGCAGGTTCTTGGAAAAGTCTTTCAGGTCACTAACACCCATGACAGCTGGAGAAACATTCTCTCCCGAAGGGTGGGAAGGCTTACACATTACAGAGGGTAAAATTCTCCAATTCTGACATCCATGATGGAAGCAGGTTGGTATGGTATGATCAGGCAGACTTGGAGCAGGGATAATGAGCTGCATGGAAAACACCATCAAGTCAGGCTGGTCAGTGATCCACTGCCAGCAGTTTTACTTATATAAATAAGTATAACCCCACTTGTGTCATTCCCACTCATTTTTGCTTGTCCGTGGAGTTTCATTGTGTAGTTGAATGTGGCCCAGGAAAACCAGACATTTATTCCAAGAAACCTGCCTTCTTGCTTAGAAAAGCTGTAGATAAAAATTAAGAATCAAGGCCTAATGAGAAACATTCCAATTGACAGTGGAAATAGTCCTACAATGCTAATATTAATACTGTGCCAAACTAATCAGTGTTTATGTCAGTGACTTGCCTGTATACTGAGCTCAACAATCATTTCTGTAATAACTAGAGAAAAGATCACATAGTCAAAACTTTGTCCTGTTACATGAGTGAAAGACCAGACTATGTCCATGACAGATAATTAATTTATTAAGATTTTTAGCAGTGTGGTTCAGAGTAGAACTTGACCCATCAACATAATCAACTTGTATCAATCACCAATCACCTTGCATTAACACTTTTAATGAAGTTACATTCAAGTATATTTCAGGTGGTGATTTATATGATACGAGGCACAGCTTTCCTTAGAGCTATTATGGCAACTGTAATAGGCTGCTGAAATGTATTTCTCGAATCCAACACCTGAAGTCTAAAAAACTTAAAGGTGATCTTTTCCCCCAAACAGAAACATTATTCTTTGTCAAAAGCAGGAATGTCAGAAGCTCAGCCTCAAAGGTTGCTTTAACTATCCTGCCCTTTTCTTCTGTGACCACAGCTTTTTCCTTGCTGCTCCTAACCTTGCAGATAGGCACAGATAACGTGATGCTTATCTTATAGGCAGGAGGTTTGGCAAGCTACTTTTCAGAGTCCAAAACAAACAATTCTCTGTGGATTGGTCAGCAGGACACTGTGGAGTATAAAGCTCATTTGGCCCCTCCCCGTGTCCCAGTATATCAAGGTTTAAGCTTCATTGACTCCAGTATAGCGACCTTAATCAAGATTTTTCATGCCTCAGAGAACAGTACAGCTGCTAAACTTTCTTTAATAAGTGTTTTACAGCTGGGGAAGCTGAACAGGAATTAGCTGAAAAGAGATGACTTACTTCTGGCCTTATTAAGCAGCAATTTATTATAACTCAAGCTGTAACATTGTTTTGCTCTAACATGAAAGAGGAATGTTAGTTTAAGTGATTTAGCCAAGTCATTGATTCTGTTCCAGTCATTCCCTGCATATTCTCCTGCAGTATGGGTTTGCTTCAAATTAAGGAAGCCAAATGCACTGCGATAAGTCTCAGGAGAAAGTCCTATGTTTCTAATTTCCCATCAAGTAAAGCAGATAGAGTCATCTTCCCAGGACTTACTGGCAATATGGTCTTTATAAAGCTCATCTTGAGATTTCACAGCTTTTTTATTTTGAATGCAGTTAATTTCCTATTACCTTATTGAGCCCATATTGTCAATGTTAAGAGAACTTTGTGGGGAGATTCTTACTGTAAAAGGAGTCCCTTCTTGATGAGAGATGGTATATAATAAATAATCATAGACTTGTTAAAGGTTATGAAGACAGAGAATGACAACCAAAACAGACATAAAAATAATCTTCAGTTTGAAGCTACAGCAAATTCTTGTGAACCTGAAGGACAGACATTCATCTAAAGATATCCAAAGAAAATTTCACTCTGATAACAACAGTAAGACACAAGAACTAATAATAATTTATAACTTCATCCTTTCTGATTTCAACCAACTCTTAGCTAGAGTTTTGGAGGACTAAGAGCCTTCTTAGATACAGTATTGTGTCTTTGAGCGATTTGCAGCACAACTGCTTCAAATTGGAAGCTGTCAATTGCTGTGCCAGTCCTTGAAGAATCTAATGGGATCCCAGCTCCTGTCCTACCATCTCTGCAGATGTCGCATAGCATTCTTCTTACCATAGTTCAAGCAAATGACCTCTGTTATTCCTCTCACTAGCCAGGACAATGATTAGCCCCTGCTGAGGTAGAACAGAAATAGTAATTCTTTTCCAGAATGGGACATTTCCACTCAGTTAAGGATGGGCTGTGTGACAAGGTTATGCAGGGGAGGCCTACCCATGTGTTAAATCTTGAGATAGCTATATGCAAACATCTGATTCCTGATGGAGGAGAACTGCCAAGCATTTCTCTTGTTAGCTTAAAGTTGCTTGATGTTCTCAGCTTTTGTCCTTTGAGATTAGGACCCTGTAGGAGATACATTCCAGAACAGCAGCAGTACATTATCTCCTCTTTACCTTTCCCTTCCTCCTTTTCCTATGCAAAGACAGATCAGGGACCAAGCTAAACAGATTATTTCCAGCCAGCACCCAGAGCAAGGTAAAAAATCAAACCATTATACAGCAAATGTGTGCTTTGCAGGCTCAGTAGTCTGGAACTGTGTAACTATGAAGAGGAGTTAGAATGTGTTGAATATATATGATCATCTGCATTAACATCTACTTTCTGTCTCAACTCTGAAAGGCTCTTGCTCATCTCATCTCTGCTGATCTTACAGGAGGAGAATGGATCCCTTGAAATGCATGCAAGTGCAAGAATATATGTCATTCAGAAGAAACTCAACAACAAGACCTGGAAGCTAATCACACCTCCATTTCTCTAAGGCATTGTATCTTCTCATGTACAATAGTCAGTCTTACTATTTTCTTAGTAACTGGCTCAAAGCTTCCATTCGGGCCACAAAGTTAAAAATCCTACAAAATCTGCCTATAATGAAAATATATAAATCTTTCTCTTGCAAACTGCTCATTAAGACTATTCCCACTGTTACTGTTGGTGAATACTGGGTCAGAAAGCTAATTCCCTTACAGTCCTTTTAGTGTACCTAATGATTACTGAAAGTCTGGAAATGAGAGCAAAAAAATTTTATTATTTATTCAACATGAAATCACCTTGATTTATATTCCTGGAAAACTAATAAAATGCCTCTGATACAGACTATCTTTGCTGTCAAGCTTGCATAATGTATCTGCTTTATCTGCTGACCTGTGCAGAAATGTATTCAAGAACAATACTTCTGCTTTCAGTGCTGCATTTACTTTAAATTTGCATTCTTCCAGGAAAATTCTGACAGACATACTTAGCATCTCAGATCTGATTTCAACAGGGGCACTTAGCTATTATTGGTTCCACTAATCTTTTTTGAAAGAAGACTTAGCCGTTGAATTTGATGGCAAGGCTGAAGACAGACAAGACCTATGCAAGATGCTGGAAAAGCAGGGAAAAGATTTCCTTCCCTTAAGCTGCAAATCCCTATAAGCCATCCCTGCTTCTGAGCTCACAACAGAGGCAGCGCCCAAGGTGCTCCTTCCATACCAGGGTTCCTCTTTCTATAAATTACAGCACCATCACATGCAGGCAACAGCACTTACTCTCCTGTACAAAGCTTAATTGGCTGTTGTCAGATTTACCCAATTCTGCCCAACAAACAGCATCCCAATTATCCTGTATTTTATTACACACCACAAATATTCAATTAAAACTAGCCCAAATTCTTGGTTGTTCTTGGTGATGATGGCACAGGCTTCACTGCCAGTCACAGACTAAATGGCATAGTTGATAGGCCCCTTCACAAGGGTGCCAAGAAGGGAAAAAGTAGAATGTGCTATTTTCAGACTTTAAAACTTTAGGTAGATTTTCTTAGCAAACCATTCATTTATTGCTCTGCTTTATCCTGTTTCCTTAAGATCCTACTTTTCTCTCTGGTGAAAGTCTATTCTGTCCTACCAAAGAGGAAACATTGTCAAGAACGTACATCCATGCAGTTTAGGAAGTAGATTTACATCCAAGGTACTATTAACATAAATGTAAAAAGTCACCATGTTTTTAAGAGGGCAGAATGGCTAGTAATTTAAAAACATTAAGGAGGATTAAATGTGAGCTCTGGGAGACTGGAGCTACTGTCTGAATGGAGAAAGCATCTCCCATCACCATCCTATCCACTCATATATTACTGACAATTGGTTTTAGATTCAGAGAAAATCCTTGTTTGCTGACTTTCAAATAACCACTGAATAAGTTAATCCGCAGACAGTAACAATGTACAGGTTCTAGAATAAGGCACTGACAGTGAAAAAGGAAGTCAAGCACAATTGCTGCACCACCTTTTGTACCCTTACATTTATAAAGTCTTAGATCTTAAAGCTGGAAATATTAGTTATTTACTACTCTGTCATGTGATGGCTGTATTGGTGAGTCAGCAACATTTTTGCTAATATCTCATTCATTTTCATGCACTGAAAATGCTAAACAGAGCCAAAATAAAAGAACAATTGGAAAACAGTTAATGAGTGATAAACTTCTCTTACTTCACTACAAAATTTTGAAAAATTGTCCTTCTACTTGCTCACAAATCTAGATGAATACAAATGCACAATGACACATACAAGCTCAGTCTGTGTTTGCATGTTTGCAGATCAGTTCAATACTACATGATCTTTATCAGTGATATTATGAAATGTCTTTGCAGACTTGTCTGTGACACACTTCAGCAGCTGCTGAAACAGGTTTCAGGTTGCCAACAGGCTTATCTTTTATCTTTTACCCCTGAATAACAGAGCAGAGAGTCTATTACCAGCATTTTTCACAGTTTGTTTTTTTAAGTACCATTTTGGACAGCAAAGATATAAAGAAAATTCTTCTGTCTTTTTCATTCCTCTAAAATAACTGCACTCTCTCCTTGGAGATTATCTGAAAGCTTGAAATTGAAATAATGCGTATCTCAGGAGAAAACACAAACTGTACAATAAAATGCATATAAAAAAGGATCTGAGCATCTTCACACTAATGCACTATTCAAAGAAACTGAAATGAAAAATATTTTAACTCTTCCTCACCTACCTGCAATAAATGCTACACATGCATCAATATCAGCATATCATGCAACTTTGCTTCAGGTGCACTATCAGGTGAATAAATGCTCCTCTTACTAAGTGAAGAACTGATTTCAGAGAAGAAAAGAAACCCGGCTCTTGCCACTTGTAAACTAGGGGAAGTTGTTACTAAGTGGAGAGGCACAGAAGCAGGGCCTAACAGGATTACACACAGGCAGAGAGCACACTGGGGCCTGATCACTCCAGATGCCCACCTCCACACATAGCTTGCTATTTATTGCACTTCGACCAGGTCTGCACTGAGCAAGCAGCAAGCTGTATGCGTGAGCACCTCCTCAGTAGACTTTACAGTGTTCCACAGACCTTAGTGTGTCAGAAAAGTTTCAGAACATGTAGTCATCTCTAATGAGCAAATGCTGACAAAATATTTAACATTTCCAATGACCCACAGAACTTAAAACCATCTCACAAATTGCTTTCAATTTCTGTTAGTGTTTTGCTGTATTTTCATCGTCCTACAGCAAGGGCAAACCTTATTGATTGATGCTCCACTTGAATGAGAAACACCAC
This sequence comes from Buteo buteo, assembly GCF_964188355.1. Classification (NCBI taxonomy): domain Eukaryota; kingdom Metazoa; phylum Chordata; class Aves; order Accipitriformes; family Accipitridae; genus Buteo; species Buteo buteo. The sequence goes on along the minus strand of NC_134194.1, from coordinate 18,201,173 downwards.
GTGTTAAGTGGAAGATAATCTCCTTTCCTGGGAAGGTACCTGTGATTTCGTTTTGAATAAAGAGTCTTCCAACGATTAAATAGAATTCTGAAAAAAGCGTAGTAAGTACATACATACCTCTGAATTTGAATGCAACAGAAAGCCAAACCATAAAATGGCTTTCTTCATATTTCAGAAATACTAAATTGGATAAAAAAATATAATTTATAATGTATATGTTTTCATTTCCAAGACTTCCACAGATATTATGGGCAAATGTTCAACTGTGCCTAATCAAAATACCAAATACTGGACCATTTAATCAGTTAATTGATTTTCAGAGGTTTAGGGCAGTTTGTAGCTTGCATTGCCTGATTGTAAGTTTCTTCTGTCTAAAGTAAGATGTAGTGCTGACTCTATCAGTTCATTATGCTGTAAACCAGAGAAAGAAGAAACAGAAGAGACCATCAGAAGCAGCAAACATTATCAAGGTTGACAGGAATGTTAAATGAGCTTTCTCCAAACATCCTGTTCAAGATGCAAACATTTTAGTACTAGGGGTGAAATAAATTCTAGACATTTGTTCTTTTAGTGAAATGTTACCATTTCATTTTTCTAAAGATGCTTCAGACAGAAAGGAAAGAATAGTTGCCAGAAGTTCTTAATTCTGAAAGACCCCCTAGGGAGGATAAAAATAAACCACATCCAAGTTCTTGGCATTTACTATCATAACTCCTGTCAAGAAAGGAATAAACTGTTCAGCTCTATTGCATAAGTTTCCAATAGAAAATGCATAAAAATTAATTCATGGGATAAACCTCTTGGCGACTGCTTTCGAGTTAAGTCCAACTAGTTTATTTCCAGATCAGTGATCTTGTTTTGTAGGTAATTACATTTTTAAATTATACTTTTTCTCAATATTGCTTCTAAATGTCTCTTTTTTTAATAGATCAGTACATAAACCCAGGCTTCTTAGTTCTTCTTACATAAATATTGATCAATATTTAATTATTTTAGTTACTCTCCACTAAAAGTGCCCATATTCTGGAGTTACATACCAACTTTCACTGTGGCTGTCATTCAGATGCCTCTGAGCATTTTGTTAACATCTACAGCACATCAAATTTCATTATCAGATTTTTCTTTAGTCATGCAGAAGGGCAGTGGGTTTTCTTTTCCTTGTTGCCAGAGACGTCTAAAAGCTGTGATACTCCCTAACTGGGGCAATTTAGAGCTGAAACCCAGGCAAGACACTAGTCTGTATTCCACTGCAGCCCAAGAAGCACAACACAGAGGAATAAAGTTGTGACAGGCTAGGTGGAACATATTTTAAGGTGTTTTTTTTTGGAACAAGTATTCTTCCTTGTGCTAAGCTACTGACAAGAAAACAAAGTGCTAAGCAGAAAATATGTTGTCTCCTCATTTGGTACCAGAAACATTGGATAGAAAATGCAAACACACTACCATATGCAAAAATATCCTGCTAGTGCCAAAGGTTATTAAACCACCAGACATTAGACAGGTCTGTACAGCAAAACAGCCTTGGCATTCACATGGGTCTATAGAATGGTTCCTGGCCAATCTGGCTGAGACATCGATCCCTCTTGTGGCTTTTCATCTCCATTGGAGACCACTGCTCCTAACCTCTATGTCAAACATTTAAAGAAACAAAGAATGAGTTTGTGAACTTTAAAGTTGTGTTGATTACTGAATAAATACATAACTAGAGAGAATAGAGGTGTATTTGTCTTATTTGACTAAAAATTCGAACAGCTATCATGACCTCTAGTCATGAGTGGAGATAAGTGAAATTTCTGGACACATAGGAAAACATGTAGAATACAAGATGTGACTTGAAATCTTATCTCACTTCCACTGACATGCAGGGATGCCCACTGGCTTTAACAAGAGTAGGGTAGGTTCCTAAAAGTCTCTCTTTTAAAACATGAATGCTCACTCTATGTTTCACAGGCTGAATATAGCCACATTGCAACACTGTTTTAACAGCCTGTGGAGCTTTAGTGAAAACACCAGGCAAGAAAGGGAGCTGTTATCAAGAAAAAAAATCATACAGCCCACTTCCTTTCTACTCCCTTTAACTCCCAGGTAAAAAAAAAAGTGGCCAAGTACAGTCAGTGTGACATATGCTGATGATGGGTGCCATCTGGGACATGTCAGACCAGTTGATGGTCTGATCATGCAATAAGGAAAAGACAAAAAATACAGCTCTTCTCACGCCTAGAATAAGACAGGTCATATGTCAGGATGGATAGGAATGGGTAGATTAGTTCAGAAAAAGTTGCAAAGAAATCTAGAAATATTTTATTCAAGCAAAGTCCCTAATTATCTTGCCATGATCCCAGTTGTCAGGAAATAGGGACAAAAATGCTGCTGAAGGCAGCACCAGATGGTTTCTACTTCCTAAAACTTAGTGCATCCCTACAGAAATAGGAGTGTAACTACTGAATATATGGGTCTTAGCCATAATTAATCTACAGCAGCAAATACAAGGACATTACCATTTCAAATGTGATTTTTTCATTAAAGATTTGAACATTTCCTAGTACTAAGCACTACAGCAAGATGCTGTTTCTTCTTTTCATCTCTCCAGTGCCATATGTAACATCAACCGCATAATTATCCCTTATTATTTGTTTTTGACCCTTTTCATTATCTCTTCTCTGCTTTTTTAGAAATTTTATTTTTAAATTACTGATCTCACTGAAAGCCTTGATCTTGCACTATGTTCTTCTATCCCAAATCTTTCCTTTAGTGCACTGGTTTTCTAACAAAGATTTCAATCATGTTACTGTTTCCTTTACTGTCAACCACTTTGACTAGCTGTAAGCATAATGAACTCTGAACCTCAGAGGAAGCAGCTGTAAACCTGTCAGGGTTAATGGTCTTACAGGCTGGTGATTTCACTTCACACTCTCTTAAAGGCAGTAGGAGAGTCCTGCAGCCTGATCTGCACAGCCATATTGCCTGCCAGGGAGTGGGAGGGAAGGAGGAGGTATGGCTAAGGGAGCCAGGCACGCTCCTGTGTTTTCAGTAAACAGTGCCTGGAAAATGGGCCTGCTTTATAGCACAGATTAGAGACTAAGATAGATAGCAGCTGGGAGAAGCCCTCTGAGGTGAACTGCAGGGTTTGCTTGGGGAAGAATGTGCCAGGGAATCAGTTGGTGCAGAGAGATGTAAAGCAACATTGGCCTCGGTGTGGTAGCTGAAGGTTGTAGAGGTAGGAGAAGGTTGGGTAGAGAATTAAATTAATGATATCTTCTCCTACCATCACAGCTGTGCAGCTGCTCAGTCACTGCACAAACCTTCCTTACTGCTTTCCTGCACAGCTGATCATGCATCTGAGCCTCATTTTTTGTAGATTCAGCTCCCTCCCTAAAAATTATTTGTGAGGGCATACATGCTATAGTAACTGCAACTCATCTAGCTGAGTCCAAATTAACACAGGCAGTATTAGTGGTGTATCTGAAAGCAGTCCCCAGCTGTTTAGTATTCCATGGTGCTATGGCTACGTTGCTAAGAGTATTGGAATTAGCTAGTTCAAAGACTGCTGGAAAAGTCTGCACAAATGTAATACCTCCTGTCTCCCATTATGAAAACAGCCTGACCCAAACTGATTTGTCTCCAAAGAAGAGCAATATGAAATACATTTCCAGGCAAGACACTGAAAAAGCAGTGCAGGTCTCAAACTGCCTTTCTCTGAAGAGATGACCCAGCCTAACTGGAATTGCAGGTGCCAATGGTACAAGTACAGCGCATCCTGCATGGCGTGTCCTCCTAGTGGAGCATGATCTCAGAGTACCTGATCAATTGCTGGTTTAAACCTAGATTTATGTTATGACTTTGGTCACATACTTTCTTAGCTCATCATTTGCAAAACTAGATTGTATTGTATAGGAATGTTGAGAGGATAAAATCAATTGATTTTGAGATATTCAACCGGAGTAGTGGTGCAGTGGGCCATCTAGTTAGACAGCAAGTAAAAGATGCATGAATCTGGGTCTTTTTTTCAGCAATTTTCAAGTCATACTTTTTACTTACTTTATTTACTTACTTTAAACCTTATAAAAGCTACAGACTTTCAAACCTGAAAGTAACAAATGCTGTGATTCACACATTTCCTCTTTTCTTTCCTTACCTGATGTTTCTGGCTAAGGTACCATCAAATATCAAGATGGCTAGAATGAAGTACCTGCTTAATTCAGCTACAGATTCAATGTTCTCATTGTCCTTCTCAAGATGGTTATTGAAAGCATTTCAGAGAATACTGGCATCCAGTCTTGCCCCCTTTTTTTCTTTCTTTTTTTTTTTTTAAACTTCTGGACCATTGTTGTTAAAATAGACCAGCACCTACATTTTGCCTGCATTTTAAAAATTTTGAGTGAATTGCTTGGTGCATCTGGCAAGGCTGGAAAAGCAAACTGGTTTTAAACTTATTTTCTTTTTATGTCAAATTGCACTGCAGACACAATGCACTCTTTTCTCTAGGGTCAGTACGTATCACACCCTCACTTAACACTTGCTACCTCCAGGAATAATGTTTTTCAAAGCAATAAAACCAGTCTGAGTTTAAATTCCTGTACAGCATGAACCCCAAACATGGTCTGGCTCTTAGCATAGGAGTGACAAAGGCAATTCAACTTTCTTTTGTTTGTTTTTGGTGTTCCCATAAGCAGAAACTCATTTCATATGCAGGGTCAGATATAACATACTGGTCAGTTAAGGCATCAAAAAATGAAACTTAGGTCAGGAATCTCTTAGCTGGGACACTGGTAATTGGATTTCACCTTTCAATAGCCACACCATTCTTTATAGCGCCCGACTGCTGTACTCCTAGGAGCCAAGGCACTACCTACCCACTGTGATTTTGAGCAATAAAATACTAACAATTACCTTCTTTTAATGTCATATGCAGAACGTATCTTATATGAGTTTCATGCTTGGAGGACAGTTGTTTACCCAGTTAAAAGAGGAAGTAAACTTTAAAAAAAACCCCAAATTAAAAAAACCCCAAAACTATGAGTAATGAATGATGTTTTCAGTGAGCAGCAGAAATGCAACCATAGTGTAGTTCTCACTCTGTGGAACTAGCCATTGCATACACAAATAACTGCTTTTGGTTTTCGGGGATTATGGCTACACTTCTCTAGGGTATTATTACCTATCATAGAATCATTTAGATTGAAAAAGACCCTTAAGATCATCGAGTAAAACCGTTAACCTACCACTACCAAGTCCACCCCTAAACCATGTCCCTAAGCACCATATTTACGCGTCTTTTAAGTCTATTTTATAAGTACAGAATAAGGCTGTGTTTTCACTGGGGAAATAAAAGATTTCTGGATGGAATCTGCTATGTTTAATCAGTCAGGTACCCAATGAGTTTGTAGATTATGGTTAAACATTCATTATGTTTCATGCAGGAAAGATGTAAATGTGAAGATTCTTTTACTTGGTTTGAGAACAAAGTTTTGGAAAGCATGCAAAACTAGCTGAGCAAATACCATTACTATCTATGGAGCAGAAAACCCAATAATTTCCAGCATACTTAGGCACATCTGGGTATACAGAGTCACACAGGATTATGAGTTTCTTCTTTCTGAATTCATAAAGACTTCACATTTCACTGCAAAGAAAGGTCTGTTCATAGATTGGTTTTAAAGTAAATAGCCTTGAGGTTGCCCTAATCCTGCCAGGGAGATTCAGTACAATATGTCCCAGATTCACACCACTTGATAGGATAGCAGCTAAGACAACTGATTCAGAAGGTGGAATCAGTGGAAGATACAGTCTCCAGTGGACTAATGGGTCAGGTCCTCAGCTACTCTAAATAGATGGGCTTCAGTGCTTTCTTTACCTGGAAATATGATCCTTCTTCCCCTGATTAAAGACACTGTATGCTTGTGAGAGAGGTAGATGTAAGAGCCCATTCCCCCCAACATTTCATTTCTTCATACTGCTGTTTTTCGCAGAAAGCTTTTTATCATTTCTTACATGAAATGCTGGATTGAATCTGTATCTCTGAGATACCTCATTTTCCTTAATGCCCACAGTTAACTGAAATATTAAATATGTAAAGTGCAAGTCTCTTATTATTTAAAGCCTAAATTAACATAATTACCATAATTAAGACAACTGCTTTTTTCAGTCTGTTATGTCTCAGCTTTTCCTGAGGGCAAATTCATTATCCGCAGGCCAGCTTTTATCTATCAGTGAAAGAATTATTGAAATTGCTACCATTAAAGTCCATCAAGACATGTGCATCACCACTTACCTTAATATTACTGATTTCCCCACTGATTGTTTAGGTCACCAGTTTTGTGGCTCATTAGAAATTTACTCACACTACAAAAAAGAGAAACAAAGGCACACGGATAGACATTTTTAAGCTAGCCAAGTGGGATACCATTAAGACATTTGCTGCACAAGTTTCCTCACTGACTGTATTCAAGCCCACCTTAACATCCACCAAGGCCTTGCCTTCATGGCAATAGGCACGGGGATACCTTGACTACGTCTCTTTCTAGACTTCTGAGTTACACACAATTAATACAAAGCATGAAGTTCTGATGGCTTTCCCTTCAAAGCAGAATAACTATGAGGACACATTGCATATCACTAGTGGAGCTGCAGCACAATGCCTCTACACCCACAGCCACTGCTTCATCTTACTCTCAAGTAATCAGTTACTTGGAATACCGTTGCAGCTATCAGTACACAATCTGACAGCTTTTATCCTTCAGAAGAAATAAAAAACAGTTAAACTCTTCTTTTTGGTTGATATATCACAGTGTATGCTCATAAAATCAGTGCTATTTTATTTAAATATCATGTCTCAGTTATGGTAGCAGCAATATAAACTTTACTGAATGTTTTAATGTTACACAGCATTCCTTGCAATAAAGGCATCTCAGTCACTCTTTACTCTCCTGGAAAGGATTGCTTTCTCGTAAGATCAGTCTGGCAATAAGCATACCTCAGTATGCCATGTTCCTTAATATAAGAAAGTCCTTTTTATGTTCCACTACATGTTTTCTTTATAAAAAGCCTGAGGAACTGCTCAGAGGCCAGGGCAATGCAATACATTGTAGTGCAAAAAGGGGGGGGTGGTGGGTGGACAAAAAAAAAAAAAAAAAAAAAAAGTGTTTCATTGCAGATGTTAAATTCTTTTATCATCCAAAGAAGTACAGCATAAACAATAGAAGCTCCCTGTCATCACACGTCAGCTCTCCCTTCCATGAAGCCCATAAGAAAGCAACTCATTTCCTAAGACTCTTCTACACTTACCTTTCCTGGTGAGAATGGCAGTACAAAGGAACATACTAAAGGGATGAGGATGGATTCACTGCATTACCACTGTCCCTACATATCTCTAGGACTTTCAGCTGTGCTGACCACAAGTGTGCACTTCGTGCAAACAACTCACCATGCTTGCCACTAGTAAACATTTTGAGCCTTCTCTGGCAAACCTGAGTCCTGGCAATCAGATACTCAGAGAGGATCAACTCAGGCACCAAAATTAGCACTCAGACTTTCAAAGATTCATCACCATGCTAAAATTTAGGGTCTTTATTTAGTGCATTTTGCTGCAAGCTGAAAACCCAGCCTCCACTATCACTGGCTGCCCACTGTTACAGTGGCTGCCCATTGTCAAATCTGTCCTTACAAATTAGTTCTTATCAGAAGTCAGACCACAAGCAGAAAGTTCAGGCAGGGTCTTTGGGATCAAGATATTTGGTTTCCATTTTTAGGAGTAAAAACCATTAAAATAATCTACCCTTATTTTCACTGCCTGTTTGGTGAGTTTGTGGTATGTCAGGAATGCTAGCTGTTCATTTAATACCATTCATTACTGTGTATAGAGTATATTTCTTTCCCCTACCACATTACTACTAAAACTCATTGGCAAGCTAATATTAGTGCAGAGCTGAACCTTTCCACAGCTAATGGTGCTAATTTACAGAAGTACTGTTTTTCTGCTACAAATGATCAATCTTTGTGGCAGTCACTTTGTTGTTCCACCTAGAATTATGGTTCAGAGACTGTTCATTTCTGGAAGTGAAAGAATTTTGTTAAGTAATATAAAGATCAGCAACCGTCCTGGCTGTTCTCCAAGGCAGTTTTCCTGACTTGACTGCTGGAGTAGCCACAATGCTATCACCTTTTCTGGAAGATCAGAAATGTGATTCTTTAATAAAACTCACTATACATGCAAAGCTGGATTTGACAGACTTTATCATAAATTACATTAACTCTTTATATAGAGTCCTTTATCCAAGCAGAAAATTACTCGATTGATACTTTTCCACCATAAACAACCAAAACACCAGCTCTCATGATTCCACCACTTTTATCAACAGTCTACTCAGCAACAGCTGTTCAAACATTTGTTAAATCACTTCACAGCAAATAACAACATGGTGCAGCGTGCCTGTTCTTCATTTCAACTTAACCATAGCAATATTTAACATGCACTGAAAAACATATGCTGCACACACAAGTATTCACAAAAAAATATTTCATCTTAATCAACAGCATCCTGCAAGTCTCAGAGGGTACTGGAATGTTCCATAGGTAAGTACCATCTAAAAAGCTGAGAGAGAGGAATAGATTCATTCATCCTGAAACCTAAGAATGTGCACACAGGAGTCCAGACAATCTGACTTTTCACTTTGGTGCCCAAAGGCTGGGCCTGATTCTGTATTTATTAATTTATTTTATATATATTGTAGCAGAACCCACTATCCATTAAAAATACCAGGAACCTGTTGTGACAGACACTCAGCAAACAGTGAAAAGAATGCCCAGCTCTAACATGTTAATGTGAGAAAACAGAGACATGAAGTGACATGCTGAAAGAAAATCAGCTATGAAGTCAGGGAGCAAAATTCAAATTTTCTGACTTTTCTGTTAATGCCCAAGGCCCTGGACCCTTCTGGCTTCCCAAATGTGTCTCGATCTCCTAGAATTTCTTAGTACTGCACCCTTGAAGTTTAGACAAGCAAATTTGAAATTTTTTTTCTAAATTACTGAGCTCTGAGTAAGGAAATCATTCTTTCCCTGCATTTCTCCCTTTCCTACAGGGAGCTTAGCAAGAACTTTATTAATGAAAAAAGAAAAGAGGAGATCATCATCTTAACTTGCCGATGCCTATTTCTATGCTCCTGCTCAAGGACTCCAGAGCCATACTATACCTCCTGGAATTCACCAAGAGTGATGTAATCGGCAGCCAACCCCACTCAAAGCTGAGACTGCAAACACACATTGTTCTTTCTAAATAGTTTTTAGATGGGTTGCTGCTTGGCAAAATATCAGGAACCATGGTACAATTTTACACGCAGGTGAAAGCTGAAGAATCCACACAGCCAATTTTCTTGCAAAGCTGTGTTCAGTCTCACTGATAAAGACCTAATGCAGCCTGCTACTGATACAAGGAAAAAGTACAGATGCCTTCAACTAGCAGCACAGGACTACAGGTCCTTTCTCAGGACTGATTACCCACTTGGTGTCTTTGGAGAGTCCATGCCTACTTGATTCCCCCTTGTACAAAAAGTCACTGCTTTTACAGAACTTTTCTGATGAAAGCACAGTACTCCTAAAGTATTGGCTCCTGAAAATAGATAGCACAACGACTGTATACAAAACCAGATATCATATATGACACTGCAAACAGGGGGTTAACAGCCTTTGAAACACTCATTCCCTGAGAGATGGACATGTCAAGGACGTAAAATTACTGGGTTAATTAGTCTTTCAGGAAGTAGATCTGCTAAACTAGGAGCTCTGTCCAAAACAAAACAAAACCTCTCAGAAAAATAGGGGTTGTGAAAAGGTTAGTGAAAAGTCAGTGTGTCAGCAAAGGGAAGCTTTCCCAAGCAGGCTTGTGGGAATAACTTGCTGAAAGTCTTAAAGTATTGGGTTTGTTTTGTGCTCTGAAACAGGAGATATTCATGTAATAGTAAGAGAGTATTCTGTACTGTGTTGAAAGAGGGCTATGCCAATCAAATAATTGCTCCTTTGTTTTGCTGAGCAAATGCTTTACAGTCACTCTCCAACACTTTTAAGTCTAGTCAAATGGTTATTAAGAATAAAAGAAGAGAGCACTTTGGTTTGAGGAGGGTGGTTGTTGGTTGCTTTTTTTTTTTTCTACATAGTGGTTCTACCAAGGAGTAGTAAGAGTCCCTTCTCTTCAGGAGTACCCTAGAATATCTGCTTATGAGAATGGAGTCTGATATCAAAGAAAAGACTAATCTTTTGATTGGCATATTTTTTAAACTAGCAGTGAATATATGAATTTATTCTGTTCAGAGTATCTTTAATCTAAAAGCATGTTTAAAATTTTGTCCACAAAAATTTAAGACTATTTCAATAGGTTATGTACCATTTTATTTTTCAGTTAAAGACAAATAAAAGGATTTTAAAGGTATTCTGTTTTCACCTATTGCTACGGATTTTAAATGCTTAATGATCTAAAATTCCAATTTGGCACATTAGTTACAGCCTTAGTTCAGAAAATGAAGAACGAAGCCGTAACACAGGACTGGCTTGATTTAGGCATATAAAAGAGCAGGATTTATTTAGCTATAAGGATAAAGGAATGGTCTTTTTATTGAAATAATTGGGTTTGTACCTGTAGTTAATGCTCTTATACGGATGCTAATTAACCCATTGTTGAGTTTCAATAATTTTGAATTTCAGTGCTTTTGTAACTACAAATATTTAAGGAAATAGGGGAGATGAGGTTGGCAGTAGGAGGGCAGATTGCTTATTAGATTTAAATATGTAGGTGGGGAGACATAAACAAGCTGAATAAGGCTTTAGGCGCATAGGTTCAACTTGTTGCTCTATTTTTCCTTTTTTAATTTTCTGTTTATGCTACTTTCCCTAATAGAAAGTCACAGCATTTTTCAAATATCAAAATTAATTTTAAAATCCTGTTTCTAGGACTGGATTCCAACATGAACACATTAGAGAGACTTCCAACACAATTGTTACAAACAGCACTGGAGGGAAAAATTGTAACTGTGTGGAATGGGTATTTTTAAGCACTTAGGCTGTTATCTCTCACTGGAATTCAGTGTGACTAAATTCTTTTGAACCATCTTGAAATTATAAACCATACAATATAGTGTTTATCTATTAAAATAAAAAAAGAGTAGACATGACCCCTTTTAAGACCACAGTGCTATCTGTGACCACTTACAGTTTGTTATAGAGCTATTTATTCAGTTTACAGTGTGTATTTTGAGTGTATACATAGCATAAAAACTAGATCTCATGAGTGATACAAGTTTGTTTCTGAAGACTAAGGGAATGTGACGCTGGAAATTGTCTATGAACTGTCTGAAAAGGCTTTCTGAAGGGATTACGAAAGCTTGTGGGGGGGAAGCTAAACAGAGAAATGTGTAAATGTAGTTTGGGTGTCAGCAAAGACCAAGTCTATATCACCTTTTATATTTCAAGATCTCTATCTATTTAGAAACTTTATTTCCCAACCTCTAGTTTGCATGTCTTTGACAACCTTCATTCAAACTATATGCAAATACTAAATGTGTTACTGTTAGGGGTAACATGAGATGATTTAGTATTCATTTAATCAGATTAATCTGTTAGTTCCAGAACACTGTAGTTTTGAATTATATTGATATTTGCATTACCAGGAACTGGGAGTCAGCTAAGCATGTAGTTGGTTCAGCTTTATGCAGGGCTATTAGAGGTTTTTTAGTATTTTGCATATTGAATGTAGACTCCTTTAGGATCTTTAAGGAGACTGCTGACTTTCTACTCTTCCCTTGACCACTTATGGCCACTGTTAGAGGCAGGACACTGAGCTAGATGGACCACCAGTCCCAGTCAGTGTAGTTTATACATTATACACATATTTCATGTCTAAAGACCCTATAAGGTATTTACACTCTGTAGCAGGCAGGTCTCTGCTTCACACCGAATATCCTCCATTCTCCAAAAGAAGACTGGAGTCATACAAATATTGTTAAGTAGGTAAGTTAGTTGAAAATATGAGGTGAATTACTATTGCTTCTCCAAGCACAGCACTTTTATGCTGGCTTAGAAGTATCCTCTACTTATTTGCTTGATAAACTCACAAAAGCATGAAGTAGTTCTAGCCAAAATAATCCCATAACAAGTACTCTTAGATTAGCTGGAGAGTGTGTACAAGGAGCTGCACAGCTGTAACAAAGTTCAGAGTAATGCTGGTTGCAGCATATCCACAACCTGAGAAGATGGGCTACACCCTTGAATGCGCCACTGCATTTCCATAAACATTCATTGTGTTCTTTCAATTAACAATACATTTTAAAGTTGAAAACCATGAACATATATGCTTGGAACATTCAATTTGGGAAATTGGGAAAGTGTGTTCATCTCCCATGGCTCCTTTTTCTCTATGTTCTTCCTTAATAAGGCCTTGGCATTTTGTGGCCACTGAAGAATTCAAAGAATGCCATTAACCAAGATACTACCCTGCTAATTAAAACTAAATACTTGTTCTGAAAGAATCCCATAGCAAATCTCAAGTCTTACATACAGAAACTCCTTTTAAAGCCATAACATTAAAGCTTTCTGTTTTCCAGGTGATGTCTCGGCCTTTCTTTTGCCTTTGCATTCTTTGTCCGATAATTACGCCATCAGAGTCATGAGACTGGAGGCTCCTGTATTATTATTCTTTCATAACTTATAAACCCCAGTTTTCAAGTTTTGGTCTCAAGAGTTCTCTGCTTGCTGGGTTGCTTTTAGAGTGTGGCTATACCTGTCTTTATCACAGGGGAGAGAAAAGGAGAAGGAAAGAAAGGATTAAAATGACGCAGGGGATGAAATAAATTGCTGGAATTTATGTCCACTTGGGGCAAAGAAAGATGTGTTAATGGCTGAAAAAGGGGAATAAACATCAAGAGTAGCCCACAAACACTTCACCTTTTTGAAATTTACATATTTTCTACAATTTTCTACTTTTCTGGACAGACAGATGAAAACTGCAGCTCCGACTATTTTTCTGTGAGTTGGCATACATAAAGACTCTGAACTGGAAGCCTGCTTAGTGCCCCAGGGCTGGCAGGAAGTCTAAAAAGTCTTTTGGCTACCAACAATGAAAATGCTGCTGCACTTGCCCTGAGAAACAAATGTGGGCAAAACACCTACATGTAAATATTTCAGGAATCCTGTCTCCTCACTTCAAAAATCTTAGCCATGCCTCATTGTTAATGTTAGGAGAAAAAACTTATTATATGTGTAATAAAACACCACTTACCTGAATACAAGAGAACCAAACACCTCCAAAGTTGAGCACAGCCTGCTCAGAAGCAGCTGCTTTTCTCACAGTCTACTGTCTCTTCCATCACAGACAGATGTAGCTGTGAGCAGTAAAATTCAAGGCAACCCCTCAACATCAAGCAAATTTCTTGCACTGAGTTTTACCATGTACCTCTGTGCTTTTAGACAGGAGTATCCTATTTATCTCCATAATAGTTCTTCAAATTATTATTTAGTGACTCTTGCTTTTACACATAAAAGGAAGGGAGCTCACCACCCTGAGCAGCTGTAACTCAGTTGTAATTGAAAAAACCTACTTCACAGCAGCTGTGAACATGTATAGCCTGCTGTGCCTGTATTCAGCATTAAAGCAGCTGTGTTACATACCCAGACTCTGAAGGCAAGGAGGTCGGCAGGAGAGGTAGGTATGATTTGACATATAAAACATTTTCACGTCACTTCCAATATGTGTGCACATTCCACTTTCCCTCATATCCCCACCCAAATGAGATTAAATTGCTATTACAGTCATTGATCTCTATTTACATGAAACAAATATATCCTATGGTATTGTTTTGATACACGTATCACTACTTTTTGGCACAATAAACAAATTTTATGCCTATCTGAATATAAAGGGTGACTGTAGAGAAAAATAAATTGATAAATACAGCCATATTTGAATTCTTCAGTTCTGTGGATTGCCACAGAATTCCAGTTCTCAAGGCTTCTCCAAGCTTGTTTAGCTTTAAAACTTTTGAGAAGGAAAAGAGTTTGTGAAATAACTAAGCCTGGAGCTCAGAAACGGCTTCTCATTTAAAAAATGTTCAAATGTTCTCATTTAACAGTTTCTGAAATGAAATATAGCAGACTTCCAGGTCTGCAACATCTTGTCCTAATTTGCAATGCAAAGTTTTGCAAAAACTTAATAGAATTTAAGGCCTTTTTTTTTTTTTTTTTTTAAAATGCAGAGAATCACTCTTCCAGAGTCTCAGAGACTGGCCCTGGCAACAAATAAGGAGGCTGAAGTACTTCATCCATGTTAGATACCATATCTCAGGGCAGATAAAGACACGGAGGAACACACTGGAACTTGCTGCTCATTGTCACAGTACAAAATGGTTTGCAGTACTGCCCTTATACAGCCACTGACATGATCCTTCCTATTTAACAAATTGTTTTACATTGTGGTAACATGGTATTTCAAAATACGTCAGTTCGGTTTGTTGCATCAAAATGAGAAATGTTAGTGTACTGTACTAAACTTTATGCCTTTCTAGTAGGTATATTAAGATCTAATCACATACCTGAGATAATGACTCTCCTTTGCATGCTAGCAATTAATGTTGAAACAGGCAAACTATACAAGAGAGGGAAATATGGCTTAAGATTCTTTTTCACATATTACAAAATACAGGAGTCTCTTCTAATCTTGCCCTTACCACAGTGCTGTAGGTGACATTGCTGTAAAATATGAGGAATTGTGGGTTTTTTAATTTGGTGGGGGTGTCTTTGGTTGTTTTGGGGTTTTTTTTTTCAGGGCAGCAAACATTCCTCACTAAAATCTACAGTGTTTCAAAGTTCTTAGGTGCAGATTACCAACAACAAGTTTTCAAAATGTCTGGCTTGTGCAAACTGAGAACATTGAGATTCCTATATAACAAGGGTTCAATTACTTCTGGTTTCTCAGCTTTGAGAGCTGTCTGCAGCCCGGGAAGCTTGTTGACACCATCACAAAGTTTTCAATCTAAATTCAAATCAGGGGCTCTAAAAAGCAGATACACAGTCGGCGCACTTTTGTTTAAGAAGAATTTAACAGCAGTAGCTGCACCTGAAAAGCACTACTCAACTCCACTTAAACCCCATCAGAGTAAAGCCCAGGTTTTGCTCACATTTGCTCTATAAAAGTGAACAGTGAATAATTCAAATGTTCCTTAATTTTGTAGGAACAGCACAATGTTAAAACAGCATAAGTCAGTAGCTGAAATGGGATGATGCAGGCGCAGTACTGATGGCTTGGCTGAGGTTGAAATTCACCTCTTGGGAGCATGGGAGCTTTCAGTTCCCAATGGAGGGGTTTTGTGAAAGGAGGGAGGATAACACCTGGAGGAAGCTTCCCCCCACCTTGAGGAAATAACTGCAATGAAGGTGCAGCAGCAGAAGGAAGATGCAGCTTAGGGACATTGGAACAATCTGCCCAGTGTTGTGCCATTCATCACCAAGCCAGCGGCAAAAATACCTTTTTCTTTTTCTCTCTCCAACTTGTTCTTTTACCCCTCCAGCCAGGAACTGCCACATGAAATAATCACAGTATTGTTTGAGGCATTCTATGCAAAAGGTGTGTTTTTTGAGGTGGATGGGCATTGCAAGGCTCATGTACGACCCTGGTGAAAGGCAGGGCTGGCTCTGTACCTCAGTGTATGCAGCTACGCTCGGAGAGTTAGAGCTGGCTTCCTTTCTGCTCCAAAACCGGCGCCCGGGGGAGGTGTACGCGGGGGTCCCGGGGCAGCACCTGGTCTCGCTGACAGGAACCGGTCACAGGCTGGGAGCGGGGAACGAGGGGACCGTTGGGACGGGGGCGCGCGCCGGCCGTTGGCGGGAAGGCGTGCTGAGGGCAGAAGGCACCTCACGCTGACGGGAGGGGAGGGCTGAGGCAAATGGCGGCTTTGGGGAGGGCCCGGCCAGGCGCACGGCTGGCACCGCTGTGCCGCGGGGCACTAGGAGTCGGCTGCGCGTTCTCCTCGGAAGCCTTACGCCTCCCGTGGCTGCAGGGGCCAGTGGTGGCTGGAGTGGGCGGGGAGCGGGGCCCGAGTCCAGCCTCGGGGGACACCAGTAAACCTCCACAGCTCAGGGCAGGACTGACTGTACCCGTGTCACAGCTAACAGCTCTCAGGTCTAAATTTTCTTTGGAACCACAGTGACAGAGGTAACAGAACCTTCCTGGAAATCTGTTCTAGGTGTTTGCTACTCTTGTTACTTTATTTGTATTTATACGTGAGGGGTTATACATATTTTGAGAATCGGCATCTCTTTAACACTGCACTCCGCAGAATAGTGCCTAAAGATTGACACGGTGTTTCAGGTGAGATCTTACCTCTCAGCCCTCATTTCCATCTGGCCAAGTTTGAAGTCTGTCTTCCACAGTACTTCAAGTCCCCAAAGCCTTTTTGCAGTCCAGTTATGGGACAGTTACTGCTGTTTCGGTTATGATGGTAATGGTGCCCTGTCAAGAAGGCGGCAGTTAGACTGGTTTGGCATGACTTCTTTTCCTGACAAATTCAGGTTAGCTGTTACTTTCGCTTTAAAGTTTCTTGGCATTTGAAAGATATGTATTTGCTAGCACGGTAAGAGGATTTTTCTTGGAATTCAATTTAGCTGGCTGACTTATGAAAGATTTCTCCTTTCCCCCGCTCTTAAAAAAAAAAGGAAAAAAGTGTGTACTTTCTAGCCTTTGCAATGCTTCAGCCATTTTCTTCTGTAACCTAGAATGAATTGTGTCAGGTTTTATTAATTTAGTGATTCATCTTAGTACAACCTAAGTTGCTCTTTCTTCAGTTTAGTCAGTTTCTCGTATTTGATCCTCCTATTTTCTACTGAGAAAAAAATTGCTAAGCATTTGGTAACAAAACATAATACAAACAAAGACCAGATTGGTAGACTTTGAACAAGAGAACCTCTTCCAAAGAGGTAATTTTTTCTAAGTGTGGGGAAGAGTTTCTCACGGCTGCAAGCTGTGGTAAACCATAGCAACTCTCACAGCCTTCAAGTCTTACTCTTACACTGCCATTGTCATTGTCAGGCTTTCCATTGCATAAATAAATGTCCGCTAGTTTTGTTATACCAGTGTTCTTTATCACAACCTCGGCGTTTTGGCTTCATGCAAATGAAAGTAACTCAGCAGCTGTAATCCATCTTGCTGGAGGAGGGCTGTAGTCGAAATACTGACTAAACTGATTAAAAATGGATACAGGGATCCCAATGGAAAAGTGAGGTTTGCAAGGGAAGATACCATGAAGGACATGAAGTGTGATCTAGGCTAGAAGGGAGGGACTAGACTTACTTTATCACATAATGTCAGATGCAGAAAAATACTTTATAAGCAGACTTAAGATGTGAAATGGTGTGAACTGTTCACAGTATTGAAATGAAGGAAATCTGAGTTGCTGCAACAAAGAGTGTTGTAGAGACTCTGAAAGTGGAGGCTGGGTAGGCTGAATCAATTCCTAGACCAGAGATGGACGGTAACAGGGGAAAAGCTGAAATTTTACTTTTATATGCATATAGTGATTATATGTAAAAACATGATTTGTGAGAGTGCTTCAGTATTTACTGCCTATCTCCAACTGAGCTTTACAGATCCTGTTGAGAATATCATAATATGTAACATTTTGCTGCTGTACAATAAATGCTAACTAGGAAGCAATTTTAATTTAAAGCCAGCTATGGTTTTGCTGCTTATAATAGTTAACAGGCAATGATTAAGTGTACAGTATCTATGAATGAGAGATTAAAAATAATAATAATGAAGAAGCATTAATAAAAGGATTGCTTTTCATTATATCACATGCCTAGCACGAATGAACACATCCTTAAATAGGTTTTACTGGTTTAACTACCTATTTCAGTTCCTAAGTGAGCAGCACTTGAAGTGATATCTAAAAATATAGGAAATATGATTTGTGTGTTTGTAAAAGCAACTCAGCTTAGACCTTCCACAAATTTGCACATCTTTTGATTTTGAAGTGACTTCAGTGCATAAGAGACTAGCAGGACTGATGAAAATAGTTTTGTAGCTATCTGTACAAGAAATACAGATTAGATCTAGAAAAAACATCTGCACTCTTGAAATTCCAGTGTCTGTGCATATACAAACCAGTTATGATAGACTGGAATTTTTGGAGTCTGATTTTCCTCAAAAAACCCAAGTGTTTCATTTCCCAGCTGTATCAGTAACACAATTTATGATCTTCTTATAAGATCACTATCTTACTTAAGTGCATATGCTTGACATGGTCCCCCTTCTGCCCTGTATCGTTGTTTACAAGGTCTCTCCTATCCACATCACCCTGCATCCTTTCAGAGCTAAAGATGGTGTGTCCTTTACATTCCTACATCTAGGATGTCAACCGTACCAAGTAAAAAAACCCAACCCAAGCCAACTAACCAACCACCACCAACAAAAAACCCGCTCAAAAAACCCTAGTCCAAACCCAACGAAAAAACCTTAAGTTTTATCGCAGACTAAAATTGTCTCGTGCTTTATAGCAAACTAGTGTACCTTGTTGCAGGAGCACCACATATCTCAGATACATAATGACTCAAATGACTTTTTTTTTTTATAGCAGTGAAGATAGGCTCGAGATGCCTCATGCAATGAATTCTTATTTTGATTAAGGCCTAGATTACCTTGTCCTGTCTGATAACTTCTACCAAAGGGCTAATTTTCAGAATAAATATGGGCTTTTAATCAGAAGTTTTCTACAGCACCCACTCCAAACTTCTGATGCAAGCTTTATGAGGCCCACTAGCTGCCTCCTTCTGCATGCAGGGTAAGGCAATAAGCCACTTTGATCTGCATAGGAAGGAAATCCACTCTGCAGAAAGGATGCAACTTCATGGTTCTCTGTCGTCCTGTCCCCTAGTGACAGTTAGTCATTTCCTTACAGCTTGCTGTGTAGCAAAATTCACACTTGACCAACACCAATCTCAAAATTCATAGCAGAAAGACAACCTTCTCTCTAGTGAAGACAGACTGCTGAGAGCCTGTCAAACTTTTGCAAACTGGCTTTCCAGGAATGGTAACACTCATTTGACTCAGTTTCCTCTCTACCAGATGAGCCAAATAAAGAAAAATTGCCTGACTGCCAGTAAATCTTTAATTTAAATTTCATTATCAAACTCACTAGCTGTGACAGAAAAAGGGAACTGGAAGCATTATCTATTATGTTTAAAAATGCAGTTTGAGGATGCTATGTGTAGTATAAATTATGTTCCAAGTTTAATGAATGACCTGAAACAACTTTTCAGAAAAGTATGAGAAACACAGAACCTTCTATGACCCTCACCTCTTTATATTGTTTGGGAGATCCCAGAGAGAGTACCTCCTAGATTAGAGTAGCATGCCTGAAGAGGCTTACCCTCTCCTCACTACAGGAAAGTGGCACAAAGAAGTCATTGATGGTAGCAAGACCCTGGAGGAAGGCATATGGAGCAAATGTTCTGCATTGATACACTGGCAGCAGGCCGTGCAAGTGTCATGCAGCTCTCCTGAAACAATGTTCCCATATAGATGATTTGGGCAAGCTCAGATTTCTGCTTTAGTTGTTCACTCATCTCTGATTTATGCCTAGTCATGCCTAGTCAACAATCTGTTTATATATGTGAACTTTAGCTTTGACTGGAACTTCACCTTGCGTTGCCTCTAGGTGGTTTAGACAGATTAACTTTCTCCTGTGCTGGTTGGTTTCTCTAAAACCAGTGCTATCTCACTGGAGCTTTGTGTGCTATAACATTACAATGCCCTAAGGCAGGGTTAGGCCATTTGTTTACATATAAACATGTGGCACACTCCACCTGTACAAGTATTTGTTTTTGCATAGCTAGCAGATAACAGGGCTGTAAATTTTATTGCTAAATATTATAAACATAGATCTATGATTTTTTTCCCCCAAGAATTGTGTTTTGGGCCTGATTCTGATCTCACTTTTACCAATTTTAGGTGGATTTAGCAGGAACCTGTGACTTACACATGCATGAAATTAGGGTAAAACTCTGGTTTGCTTTTTGATAGCACTGATATTACTTGTGGGTTTTAACATAATATAAACAATTAAAAAAAGATTATCAGGTAATTTTGCAACAAGCTGCAAACATAAATGATTAAAATAATATATTTCTTTCCATGATTTTCCATTCAATGCCGCCCTATATATCCATACTGTATAATGAACATGACATTTTTCTGACAGTGTTACAAGAATACTACTTCTATTTTTCTCTATTCTGTATATTACTGGGTTGTGTCTTTTTCCTGAAAATGTCTCTGTCTAAATGACTATTAACACAGATATTTTTCCCCATTGTTTTTCCTTCTACAGATTCAGAATTCATCACCACAGAGAGCTGCTATTGCTGCATGGATCCTTCTCCACATTGTCTCAAACTGCCCTTGATTTTACAAGGTAATTTCAGTACTGTCACATCACACTTGAAACAGAGTATCTAAACCATGTGATTGTGTTTTCTTATTCATAGCATTAACGTTTTGTATCATTTACATATTTCTTAAGTTCCTGTAAAATGAAATACATCATACACTAGAATCGCTTTTTTTTGGAAGGATACTCAAAAGTCTTGGGGAAAAATTTGAACTGCTTATTTGTAGAAAAAACACATCTGTTTTAACTTAAAATTTATTGATTTAGTTCCTCCAAAAATACCAGTGAAAACTTGAATTTGAATGTCTTTGTGGACTTCCTACAGGAAAAAAAACATATGCAGACAAATGGGAAAGGCAAGTTTATGAGACATATTTGCATTTGATTTCAACCTTAAATTGGACAAGAATCAGAATCATTCCTGGACGGCTGAGTTTTCTTTCTTTCCTGAGTGGCTTTCTGAATTTTGGTTCCAGTTTAGCTGCAAAAGCTAACAGCAGTATTGCAGCTGCAGTGGTGTGCAAGGGTTTGGTCTCCTGTTTGTGTCTCTGGACACTATGAAACCCCTTTTCATACATGTGTCCTTTTCATTAACAGGACATACGGGGTTGGAATATCATGTGCTTCTTTGCATACTGTTATGAATAGAAGGTCAGAGACCTAAAATAATTTCAATTCAGATATGCCTTCTAAAGAATCTGTTTCAAGAAAGGAAACAAAAAGTAAAACTGAATGCAACAAATATTAACTTTATAATGGTTTCAGGTTGTTCAGTCAATATTAAACTGATAAAAATAATCTAAACAGAAGTAAATAATTTCAGAACACAACTTTACAGATTTATAAAGATATTTTCATGATGAAAATAATGCATAACTAAGAGTGTTTATTTTCGCATGCTTCACTGTGATTTTCCACTTTCTAAGATCATTAATATGCATGATCGTATCTTTTTGTGCTTGGATTCTTAGGTTTCGTGTGCTGTTTATGTTTGTAGTAGTAAAAAAAGGTTTTTATTTGACTTATTCACTTGTTATTACTTAAGTGATCTTCTATTACAGAAGTGCTACAAATTGCATAGTGACAGAATTAATGCAGTCACGAACTATATGCTATAGAGACAGGGAATTTGCAAATGCAGTTATGTTTGTATCACCAACTCAGACAGTGGAAAGTCTCTTTGTAAATGTGCATCATCAACATGTCAGGAATGTCCTAACAGGGTTCAGCTAGTCCATAGCTCTTCTGCTTTTACCTTACAACTATTATGTGAAACATGTTGAATTAAGGACTGTATTTCTTGCAAAGTGCACCTGTTATACTGTGGTAGGTGAAGGGTGCACCTGTTCAGCAGCACTAATCAGAAATAACTGCAGAATGATCACTGCTGTTTAAATTTTGGTCCATTACAAGAGAAGGTTAAAGAGAAGACAGCTCCTGCTGAGTCTAAAAATCTGTATAATGAGGTTAAAATATATATACCTATTTTGTAATTAAAAGTCTGATGTTGTAATTATTTAAAGAGCCATCACAATTCAGTTTAAGTAGGTCTGTTCACTGGAAATGCATGTTTTAATTCCTTTCTGCAGAAAGGGTAAGGAGGGATTATTGTTTCTTTAGGGGGCTGCACCAAGGAGATAATTACATGCTGTAAGATATAATCACATGGATAGAATAAGGAGTCTAGGACAAAGCAGGATGATGGTATTTCTACTAGTACCTTTGATTGCAGTATAGGGAACTGCATTGTGTTACTGTTTTTAACCAAGCACATAATAACCCAGGTATGCTATGTCCTTCTTGTCCTCTCGGTGACTGCCAGCTGTCATGGTAAAAACATTGCTGTACAGGCTAAAGGGAAAGGGATTTTAAAGTCTCTTAAATGTGAGAAACAAACAGCCAGGCCCTGGGGGATATGTTTTGGGATAATGGGGTCCCACAATCAGAAGTGGGCACAGCAATTTTGAAATCTCTTCAAGATTTCTAGAACAGCCTTGATAACTGGAAAAGTTATTGAGAATTGTTCTTACTTTTACACTGTTGGTCTGCAAAGCACTTAGATACTCACTTCATAATAAAGTTAAAAGGCTTAAATGAATTAATGAATTCTGAATTTTTCAGAACGGTATTGTATGAATGAATATATACCCAAGCAGAATCCATTGCATTAGTGAACTGTTTTTTGTGATATCTTTTGAAATTGAGAAAATCCTTTAGAGGAGTGTTAGTCAAATCACAGCATGTCTTTGCCTTTCCCAGAAGGAACGCTTATTGTTCAGAATGACTGCTAGCATTACATGTCAAATTTAGACATCTCAGCTGTAGATTTCTTTCAGTCTCATTTCTGTTCAACATACATGTTGAGCCAAATCACAAGTGAAGCAGAAACAGTACCAACAGATCATTCTCTTGCAATCCTGCTACCCCCAGTGATACTATATAGACCCTGATGTACCACACATATAGGCGACACTATTATGTACTGCTAATAGAAAGTTAATCTGACCCAGAACTATTCTGTTTCTAATTCTGAGAAATTCAGAACAAAATCTAGCTCCTCTAAGTTCTTTATTATACCTAGTTGAACACTGCTATAAAGTGCAATAGTTCCTACAACTCAGGCTGATGACTGGAAAACCTTAGTCTTCTGCTGTTGATGACCGTGACAAATTCTAGACAGTAAGCTGCAGAAAAATGATGGATTTCTCTGTACTTTCCCAAGCTGCTCTATTGAACAGACAAGAGAAGCCCAATCTGGGCCTTTAAAAAGACACCCATAGCATAAGAAAAAACCCTTTTTTTGATTCATGCAGGCTGTGCCAACTTACTGCCTCAGCTCAGATATGTCCATTCATTCCAAACCTCAGTTTTCAAATCAACAAAATGCAAATGAATGCATAATTTGCAGGAAACTGATATTTCACAGGAAAGCCTAATGAAGACAATTTTATCAAGCCTTTTCCTTCCTTTGGAACCAAAACATACACTGGACACAAAGGAAAATATCAGACTGCATTTAATACATACAAAATTATTCTCTGTCACATATTAGCAGTGTTCAAATATAAGTGTAAAGCAGACAAAGCACCAAGTTTGTAGAGCCAATCCACGTAATTACATAAAATTAATTGTTCTCACTGCAGTTTTACCTGGCAAATGGACTTTTCTGGATTCCTTTACCTTAGTTGAGCTGTGCTGCCAAGTTCAGGCCATCTCTTGCTTCAGTCCCCCCCTTCAATACAAGCCAGGCAGGTTCCTCTAGAGAAAGAAATACAAATAATTTTATAAGACATTAATGAAAAGCTTGTGTATCTGAGCAAAAGACCGGACTGTTGGGATTTATTAAATGGACTTTGTTTTTTCACAGTATGGGGAAAACAAATTCAGTTTTCCCCTCAGTTACTGGCATTTGTTTACTCATTGGTTCAAATTGATTCCATAAGGTTTTAAACTTGGCTAAGACAAGTAAGATGCATAAAGCATCTCGTTCTTCTGTTGTGGTTAGGATGGCCAAGTTGATGTTTTCAATTTCTAATGAAAGATTTCATAGGAATAGTTGTTCTGCTTAGCAACTAGCTACCTGCATGGACCAGGAAAGCTTACTGAACCATCAACATAGACTTCTGTTTGGGCATTGTGTGAGCATGCGGAATGGTTGTAATGGTTTCATGATACCTTCTGCCTACTCTCTCCCAAGAAGAAAGTACAGACTGACAATAGATTTCAAAAGTGAATAATGGCTTTATTAGTGTTTCAAAATGAAATAGACTCTAAAAACTGGAACTTCTGGCAGATTTTTCAGTAGGTCACTCTCTACAATATCAGACAAATCACTCCTGTGCCTTAAGAGTGGGCAAATTTGGAAAAAGTAGTCCAAAAACTCTGTGATGAAAAACTGTTTCGTTTTCAGGTGCATTTTCTTTTTAGGAAATATTTTAAAGAAGGAGGATTTTTTTTTTTTTCTTTTCAACTGTGGAAGTAAATGAACCGTGTTATTGACTGAAGGGGGTGACTTCAGTTAGGTGCTATAGTTAGTACAATGGACTCCATCTGGAGACACATCTGAGTGCCATTTGAACTGGAATCCGTAGAATTATTGCAGCAGGAGCAGACCTACTCCACCTAGATTTAGTCTACAACAAATATCAATTAGTGAAATACTACAAGTTCCCAGGCTCCAGAACTGTGCAGAAACTCTAGGCAACAGAAGTGGATGTCAGTGTATTTCACTGTGTGGAGTACAAGCAGATACATTGACTTTAGTTCACAAGTCTAGCTTAAATTTGTAGCGCAGCTTCAGCTACACTGGGAGGTAATAACTGGCAACTGGCAAAAGCCTGTTTCCAGGATTAACTTATGGCCCCTTTCGCCAACTCTGATGCAGTTTCATAAGCAACATTTATAATTGGGCTGTTGCATTATTTGTATTTGATTACACATGTACTTAATTTTCATTTTTAATTTGTGCATAGCTCATTTTCTCTGTTCTATCAATGTAATTATCCCATTCTCTTAAAAATAACTGCCAAGTCCACAGCACCAGTGACTCCTTTTCAACCCAAGTGTACATCTACAGTACATGGTTAAAGCTTGCAGAAGACCAAGAGGACTGAGCGAATCTAGACTATAAGCTGTTCTGATACCAGGTAGGAATCCTCATTCAGTGTAAATCACACTCCTTTGTTCATCAGCTTTGGGAAAAAGTAGTGAGCAAGGAGGACCATGTTGAAAGTTGTGTAACAACACAGCCTGTCTCCCTTCCCCCAACACACTCTTATTTTTAAAACTTTTGAGAACTTGAAACAGCTTAAAATTTTCATATATTCCTTCTTGGAATATAGGTTGAAAGGGTACTATAATGCAGTTTAGCTAAATACAGAATTTGCCTGTAATTATGTGAGCCCATGGATGAAACTTTGTGACAGAAGCCTTGGTGGCAATGTTAGCGTAAGGACTTCCTGAGTTATTTCCCAGCCCCTGCCTATTCAGTCTCACCCTCGCTCCATGAAGTACTGCTCCTGCCATTAAGTCCTCCGGCTTATTATAGGAATGTGCGAAGCAGTGAATGGACACAGGGGAAAATACGTACCACCCTTGTTTTTCGTTTTGAGTTGTTTTTTTTCCTTACCAGGAGAACATTGAGTTCAACAAGGACAACTTGGAGACAGTGTACTGGGACTTAAAACTTAATTTTCATAGAACTTCAGGAGTAATTAAAGGTTAGCACTTAGTTAACTGCTTTACTTGATATGGTTCAAATCCAGCCTGTATGTATTTGCAGAATTCTTTGCACATAGTACACAGACCTGTGTGGTTTGTACATACAACTGTCCACTGAAATCCAGTATCAAACATTTTATAAATTTTAGGTGAAAAATGTCCTTTTCAGATATAATCTGCAAACCCAAACTAGTTAGCAGATTAATAATCTCAATAAATATATTGTAAAAATGTAGTAACACAGCAGACAGCTTTACTGTTGGATCACATAGATAAGAATAATGGCACCCCCCCACCCAAGGAACCCTAAAAGTCACACAGAAACCACTGTAACATTAACATTCACAAATTACAGGAGGTAGTTAATACTTCTGCTGTCACTCGTGTCTAAAACAAAAACTTGGAAAATTCTCAAGTTGCAGACTTTTTGTTTGCTCATTGCTGCTCTGAAATCACACTCCAGGGTTTAGGTCAGCCCTTTCTCTGTCATGTTTGTAGGTGTTATTCCCCCTGTAAGCAATTATTTGGGATAACAGGCCACTCCAGCCATCACCTGTCCCACATGGCAACAAGGAAATAACAGCACTATTAAATGATTAATCTGACTGCAACTGATGGCTTCTGTTTCACTCATGTTCCAGAGTTTTCATGTTTCTATCACTGCATTTCTAACTTTGCTTTTGTTTAAGTAGACCTGACCTATGCTATCCACAGCCTGCTTGACTGCTTCATTTTCATATTATCAGTTATCATCAACAGGTTTTTCCACAGCTATGACCTTATTTTTCCCCTTCTGCGCAGGGTTAGGAATGTTAAATAAACTTTGATAGAGGGGGAAAAAAAAGTCCTGATTGACAGTAGTCTGAGGGCTTTCAGCCTTCAAGGGTTACCTTACTAGCTTGCCAGGGAATAAAAGACCATGGCTGTTTGCATATTTATTTGCATAAATACTAACATCCAAAATTGCATAAATTCACAATATTTGCTTTAATACAAACATCCAAAATTGCATGAATTTACAATATTTGCTTTAAATAACATTCTATATGAAAACCAGAAATAACATATTGCACGCAAACTGCAGGTGACTTACATTGCCCTATCCTTGCTTGTGGGGAGAGGATTAAAAGTTGTCATGCTCTTTGGCTGCATCCATTTTATACCAAAGTGGTTTAAAAATAGTGAAGGCTACACATAGTATCCCAGAAAAACAATGACTGCTCTGCATGCTTGCTTATCATATATATACTTAAGGTGTATGGAGACAGGATTAGATAAATCCAGATTTGAAGAGTATCTTGCTCCATAACTAGCCAGAGTTAGCTCATATTTGCCACTTCTGATCAGAACAGGAGAGGATTTTGTGGTCCTGGAAAATGTTCAGGTTTTTTAAGCTCTGCGTTTTTCCTTAGAACAAATCTGGGGTCAATAAAACTTCATGCTTAGACCAAATAAGAAGTGAACATCACCTGTTTACTAATGAGGCCATATGTGAGATGTTATATATAAATATATATATATATAAATGTTAAAATAGTCTCAGTACATAACATCTTTTAGAGCTGTAACTCTGCACACTGTCTATCATGGTACTACGCGTGGAGATGTCTTTCAGTGCAAAGTGAGATACTTTTTCAGAGAAACAATTAAATAGGCATGCTAGTCCTATCAAAGAACCTGGGATTTTAGAACACACAAGACTAACCTTGTAGCAACCCAGTAATTTTTCTATAGGTTACAAGAAACTTGTCAGATAAATTTTGCTCTAAAGTTTTCCTGTTATAGAGAGGGAGAGAGATAAAATATTTGATGGAAATTAGTAAGCATCATGTAGCATCCCAGGAACTGGTAGTTTTCTATATTTGCATTTGCATACAGGACGCATGTTTGTTCACCATCTTTTACAAGTGGTATTCACTCCACATAGAGAGACATATGTCTCCTTTAGCATGCATGCTTGTATTGTCAGCCTGATAGAATTGCATAGGAATGAACCCAATAAAGTTAAATGAAAAAGAATGCTCATTTTATTGCTCATTGAAGTCGGTCTACCCAATTTAACTCAAAGTAAGATCTGTGATAAGGCCAGCTTATTGGTATTAATTTTAACTCGTACTGTAGAATTTTGTAGCTAAGATGTTTTCGATTAAAATGTGTAATATCATCCAAACAAAAAAAAAGACCCTAAAAACTTCACCTTTGTGGAAATGTTACCTATTTCACTGCAGAAAAGCAATCATCATGCAAGTTCAGGGGTTAAAGAAGTTTGAGCATCCCAAAGACATGCCCAATCTGGCCAAGGAACACTTGTTTCCAGTGCCAAAATTAAGGAACAGGAGAATTCCTCAGACCTGAGCTAAACAGGGATATTCACAGTTGTGGCAGGCCTAGGATAGGGAAGGATCTCAGAATACTGTCATTGCAGCTGAAGCCACACTGTCCCCTATAAAGCAACAGACAGGGAGACTGAGTATATCAAACCCCTCATGCTTTCTTCTTCCATGCAACAATTGTGCTGAACTTTCTTTTTTTTTTAAATAAAAGTAAGACCTATCATTAGAGATTTGCCCATTTGTGATACACGTGTGAAATGCCTGTATGTCTTACGGGCACGATAGTTTAAGTCGAGTTAGATGATGGCGTTCTTGGCATTAAATAACCAGGTTCTTAGTTGACAGGAAAAAAAGGTATCCCTCCACCTTCTCTGAACTTCTTGCATTCTTAGCATTCTTTCCATAAATCATTTAATAGCTGCCCTATTCATAGGAAAATGTATTGCTGAAGCTAAACGGTGTTTTTTTTTTTCCCCTCCACTCTCATTGGAGGGAAGCATAATAAATTAAGCCTGATTTGCATGCAAGTTTGCATACACAAAACTCTTGTCATGAACTAGCAAACAATAAGGTGCTCATGTCAGAACACATTGTTCAAGCAACCGCATAAAATAGCTACTGAGCTGTAAGGCACATCAGTATTACCTTACTGCTCTGTGTTACTGATACTTTGCCGCAACAAATCTACACCTCTACAAAGGCAACAAAAAGAAATAAACTCAGCAGCTTTGTATCTCTCATTGTGCTGCAGTCCAAATAACCTCCATTTCTTTGTTTCTTGACATCCTGACAAGAGGGAAATTCTGAGTCCTAAATGAACCTGTACACAGAATGTATAAGTATAAAAAGTTTTCCCTGATGACACAAATGTTACCCCTCTCTTTTCAATGTGCTGCCTGGAAGCATACATCAGGTCATTTATTGGGCAATGTAGAATTAGCTACTATCTGTGTAATGTTGCCCTGAAACTTTTGATGTGATGATGTTGAGCAGATTGCTTCTGCAGTTGGTGGCTTTGCAGGAGTAAAAGCATGTTACTAGTCCAGCTGGACATGCTGATATCATACGTCACCTAGACACAATTTCAAACACGGGGAAAAACTCTCTTGATGTGGCATGTAGTTACATCAGAGCTTCTGACAGCTCTTCATGGAAAGTATCAGCATGCCAAGGTTTAGCTCTTTTTACCTCTTGGAACTACACATGTGGAGTTTGATGCTAACACCTGCTTAGCATCTGCTTACCTTACTTACCTTCTGGAATCTGTCAGAGGAACAGAAGCAAGGGGAACTAATTACTGTAACTCATAACTTGTAACTGGGAGGCAGCAGGAGAGATTTTTGGCTGGAAAGGATTGAATGAGAGCAGTAGCAACAGTTCAGGGCAGTTACTTAACCAAAGCATGCCTCAGATTTGAAGAATATTGTTGGCAGTCTTTGTCACATAGTGAAAAAAAAAAATAAATTTAAAAGACATTAAATGCAGAAAGCTTCTGTCAACCTAGGGTTAAGGTGCTTCCTTCAGATTGCCTCTGAAACATTTAGCAGAAATGAAGGACCACTTCCAACATTAAGAAACTGTGCAGCAGAGAGGTGTCACTATTTGTTTTGGCAATCATTTAAAATGCACTCAGCTACTGCGTAAGCTATTTATTTTCCTATGACCAAAATGCATGCATACAGAATTTCCTAGCCTCCTGGTTCTATGATTGTATGAACTGAGGTAGCTGATTTTGCACTGCCTCCTGTACTTTCCCTTGTGACTTTTGACTGCGGCTGTTTTGTGAATGCGCTGCCCTACTAACTGCAGGTCTGATCTGTTTCAGTCTACTATGGCAATCCTACATGCCCACGATGATATTTAAACTATACACGTTCCCCACTTCATCTGCCACTGAACTACAATTGAACTTGGTATGAAATGCATGTTTAACAGGTGAATGCAATGCCATGTTATATTTTAAGGACATGAGGTTAATAAGCATAGGTCCTAAACTTAAATTTGGAAACCCATCCGGGGAGCTAGAATACTGTTAAGTAAATTAAGATATGGCAAGGACAATATAGGAAATTCATTTATATGGATCAGAAACTTTTAGCTGGTACCAAAATGATTATGAGCTCACTTATATGGTGTTCTAGTAGTTTAGGATTGCATCACTACCTGCTCACACTGATCTTTTTGAGTCGGAGAAGAATATATACCTATAATACCTCCTTTTCTGTGGTTGTTGAAGAGATGTGATTCCATGGGATTACAACTAACATGAGTACATCTGTCCTAGCAGAAAGGTTATAATTGTACAGCATAGAAAGCACCACCTAAGAGCCTATGTACTAGTAACTGCTTTGCTGCTTTGAATTAAGAGGAGCTGGTTAGCAACTGTCATACATCCTATGCTAAACCTGAGACTAAAAATCAACAGTAAGAGAATGAGAACAATTAGAGGGACAGATGGGAGACAGATACAAATAATTTCAGAAAAAATGTAAGCATTGTGGCATGAACCAAGAAGATGCTGGTGTAATTTAGCATGTCCTTAACAATTTTTTTTTTCCTGGCATGTTTATGTTTACTTGTGTGCTATTCTTAAAAATTGACTCAGGCTTATGCTATTCAGCTGTTCTGTTGACTGTTCCAGTGATGGTAAGAGGTTAAAAAAACACTGTTTGTCAAGTTCAAAAAGGGATAAAAGATCAGATCAATTCTGGCTTGATATTTGTGCTACTAATTTAAATAAAAGCAGTTAGATGGCCTGCTTGATTCATGGGCATGCTAAGAATCAGATGCCTAACATCAACTGGAGACATAAAATTGTAAACTAAAAAGCTGGTGGCTGTAAAATTGCTGGAGCAAGAACACAAAAAGGAAGAGCAAAAGAAGTTGAAAATAAGATCTTAGTAATGTAAAAAAAAAGGATTATGAATATGCTCTGCCGCACACACTCACACCCTACAAGTGCTTTACAAACCTGTAAAGATTCTTCAGCTCTCCATTCATTTAGTTTCTGCTACTACAAATAGAAAATTAAGTATCTGATTTCCATATACCATTTCCAACACTAGATTTTGGTAAGGACTACGCAGGCAACAGGTTCAATTTTTGCTCATCTGGTGGTCATTTCTGACAAAATACAGCATTTATCTCTCTGAGCAGAGAAATATTTCAGTGAGTGGGAAAGCATTTTAGAGTGGTATATACAAATACAATTGTAAAAGAAAAATCAGGAAAAACAATCCATCAGTTAATCACTGCATTAGGCCCCAATACAGCACGCTACTGTGTACGTACAGAGGCCTTCTGAAGCTGAAGAGCATTAAGAGGGGTTCTGATGCCCACACGTTGGTGGTGTACTGTGCAGGGTGAGATGCATCAGTCAGTCAGTGTTGGTTTAACAGGCAAGGAGCGGAGCTCTCCAGTTTCAGTTTAAATAGAAAGGAGTTGGAGTTCTTGGTACTTTGCAAGACCACTCCATGAAAGAAGAAGAATCCAAGATCTTATCAGGAATCTTTGTCAAAGGAACAATTAATAGGTTTTTTTTACCAATTAACTTAAATAGGAAATGAGTAGCATGCAGGTTAGAAATTAGGATTAGCTACTTCTAGAGCTGGCTTGACCTGCTGCCTTGCTTTTAAAGGGCAGCAGATATATGCTGCACAAGGCTAAAACCATAGTTTGATGCATAGAGATTTGGAGAGGAATGCTTTTAGGATTTAAAAAGAATCAAAAACAAGCTGAGGTAAAGCATAATTTATATTGCAATTTAGCCAACGCAAGACACACAAAAATTAGTTTTAGGGAGGTATTCTGAAAATTAATTTGCCCAGGATATCAGCAGGCAGTATATTGTGCAAGTCCACTCAGGAAGGGTTGTTTGGGTAGACAAAAGTCCTTACCACTTTACAACTAGATCTGCAATGTAAATAAGAAAAACTTAAATGTCTTTCTGCCCAGGTACTGACAGCCCTGCAGGTTTCTAGCACATGACAAGTATCAATTGAGATGTACTTAACAGCAATACCTCCAGGACTACAGCAATACAGATTCTTGCAGTTGTCAGCACATAAAGCGGGGAAACCTACAGGTTCAGAGAAGCGTACAGCAGGCTCTTGGATCATACTTTACAGATCTTGAGGTGTGGGTACTTAGGTAAAAAATCATATAGGTCTGGGTCAGCTGTTTCCAAGATCCATTGGAAACAATTGTAAGGATTGCTGTAAAGTGCCATAAATGGGCAGTGTTATGAATTGGCAAACCTACTGGGAAGTTCATTATTTTCCTCACCTGGGAATGTTTTCACATGAAGCAACAAAGAAACTATTGACTCTACTAAACAGTGAAGAATTTCATAATGTATCCCATCACAAGAGAAAGGTTATTGCATTGTAATTTAGAATGTATCTGGCAAAATCCCCATTGCCATTTATTGGAGAAGTAAATACTGGCAGGACTGGAATGTGATTTTCCTTTACAGATACCTGCACCACGCCTCTTGGTGTCATCTTTGAACAAGAAGTAACATTTAAGGTCTCATCAGTTTATCATCTGGAAGGTCAGGCATTCCAGAATCTTACAAGTTAAATACAAATCTTTAAGCCCTGTGGTCTAGCTTTATTCTTCTTCCACTTTGTAAGAATATTACAATCTTAGATGTTTGCTTTATAATGGTATGAATGAAACCTAAGGTATTTGCAAACTCTTTTAATGATACTTTGCATAGTGTCTTGCAGTTTCTTTTTCAAA
Organism: Buteo buteo; assembly: GCF_964188355.1. Lineage (NCBI taxonomy): Eukaryota > Metazoa > Chordata > Aves > Accipitriformes > Accipitridae > Buteo > Buteo buteo. The sequence continues at coordinate 18,168,454 of NC_134194.1, read as the reverse complement.
TATTGTTTCATACATGATCAAAGAACTAAGAAGGTCATACTACATTTGGAAAACTAGGTAAACAATAATCAGACATTTATATTGCTAATTGTTTACCGAGCATTGAAAGAGTGTTCATCACTGCATGAAGAGTCTGCAGCATTTCAGATTTTTTTAGTGTGTGATTTAGAAGTCTCCCATTGTTTACAGAAAGCGACCATGGTTTGCAATAACCACACCAAATTTTTCCTCTCTCTTACAAAATGGTTTCACAGGGCAGTGTGTGCTGGTTGTCACTTGCCACTGATGAAACGGGGAAGGTTCTGTTCCCCAGCCCTGCAGTCTGTCACAAAGTACGATGCATCTGCACACAGAAGTCTCTTATCATAATCACCACAGACCTGATTCAGCACAAACTATTTAGGTTAATGTTAGCAAGTCTTAGTAGCATTTTTCTTATGAGCCTGGTTCACTCTGACTGAATCAAAGTAAGAAATGATGACTTAAGCATTTGTGCAGGTAGAGTTATCAAGGCACTAACCACCTACAGGCGAGGGTGCTGAGTGGTGGAAAGTTCACATGCAGCCAGAACAGTGAAGCAGCAGCTTCAAAATTAATATTAAACCCTGCATTCATAATCTAGGCAAACCATTACCACTAATAAAGTACCAGCATAGAATGATCTTTGACTACTTTGCCTAATCCAGTAAAAAGCTCCACAACAAGCTTAGTCCTTAAAATAAACATGAAGCACAGAGTAAGTTGCCATGCAGAATAATTACATTTCCTGCATATTGACTGTAACAAGAGATTTAGCAGATCTTACTGCTAACAGCTCTCCATTGTATCCTCATCATTAGTGCAAACTTTGCATCTAATGTTGCTCCTCTCTACTCTTCTAAGCTGCCTGCAATTATCTGATCAATGAACTGGTTTGGATTTGGCAGATGAGCGAGTCTCACATTTATGCTACCTTGTTGTGGCTTCATTTTGCTTAAATCTAGTGGGTCTTTTTGTTTTGTTGGGATTTTTTTGTACGTAAAGATTGTTGATTACAAAACATTTTGTTCACAGAGTAACAGGTTTAGCAAAATTTCTTGAGTTGCAGATGGGGCTCTACCTGGACTGCTGGGGTATGAAGGACCCCGAAAGCTCTGTGTTCTCAGCTAAAGCAGCACCTTGTATTGCAGGACTCCACGGTTTGCAACTGATCCCATGACTAGGTGGAACAACCCTGAGGCTGTGGTACAAGGGATCCCTGGTTGCCCAGATCTCTGCTGTGAAACCCCAAATTGCTAACGTGGTTTGGGTTTCAACACCCTCCCTGGTACTAGAGCCAGGGCTGAAGAGTTACAGACTCCACTGCTGCAGACTCGGGACACGGAACCAGGAAACTGTGGAATAAGAACCCAGGGAAGGTGTTTCTAATGAGGTCAATGACAGTGAAGCAGCCCCAGGCATTCAGCAGCAGTATACCTCAGACATATGTAGGAACTCATTACTCATTTATCATTAGTCAAGACACACTGCCGGCCAGTGAAGGCTTCTAATATTTGCAGTTTTACTGTGGCAGAAAGAAAGCAAGCAGTAACCTATTCTGACCACTTTAGGGCTGGATGTGTTTGTGGTAAGATGGGAGCAGCCTTTAAGAGTTAACTCAACATTTAAACCAGGAACAAATAATTGCAGAGTCATGGAACACAGTGTCCACAGTGGTATGTGAAGGTAGCTGCATCTCAGCATGAAACACACTCTAAGAATGAAATAATCAATCAAGAATCTTTAAAGACAAAACTACTGACTTCTTGTAGCCAAATTCACTTTTCAAGCAGTATCAGTCAGTAAGTATGTTTGTAAATCAGACTATAGGTCTGTACAGATCAGCAGTGTTTTAAATATATTTTAGTTAGAGATCCTACTTTAACTGCTTCTTTAATAGCATACTTAAAAACAACAAAAAAGCACCAAAAACCTACCCCTAAAACCCAGACGCTTCTCCCTCCAAAAGCCATGTGTTTACTATATTGGTAAAATACACGAATAGGAGCATTACCTTCAACAGAGCAGCGCTGTTGCTCATGTAAGAATAGTAGTTAAGTTTCCTGGCAGGTGCTAGACTGATGTGCAGTAACTCCAGGAACGTATAAATATGGCTGGTTATCAAAACCAATTCTCTCTGAAAAACACAAAAATACAGATGAAGAGTAGTCCTCCTAATTTGTTTCATTACAAATTAGTTCTGTTTTGAGGAGAAATAAGATTTCATTGTATGCAGTCATTTTTCCACTCCTCCTTGAACACCAGCTTCACCAACTGAGCTGATGTGTCAAGCCAGGTGAATGGTTGCAGGGGAGCTAGTTAATCTCTGTGGTTAGGGAACCCACTGGAAAACTTACCTTTGTCTGTGAAGAACTGGCATTTTGGCAGCACTTCCTCATTATGCATAAGACAAAAGCAGTATTTGGTTGATAGCATCTGGGATGCAATGAGACACAAACTCTTGTCCTTTTGCATACCTGTATGGATTTCTTTTTATTATTCGGGACTGGAAACTAGGAGAGTCAAACAAAACTCTGAGTGACAAAGGAGTTGCTTTTTACTGTGTGCTGTTGTTTAGCAACATCATTCTTAGTATAATTTGCACCTTATTTTTCCCCACACTTTTGCTCTGTAAGTCCATAATGGAACATTTTCCATTTCAGTACTAAAAAAATCAATTTCCTCTCAGTTTTGTGAACCATATACTCCACAGGAACTATATTTCTGGACAATTTGTTGTATGTCTGCTGAATCCAAGACATAACAGCACTGATTGAATGTGTTTCTTAGTTGTGCCATAAGCAAGTCTCTCTATAACAAATGCTGCCAGCTGCTGAGTTGCAGGGCATATCATGGCCAACCTACGGGGCTGAGATTCTTGGAAGGGCTGTAAAATTCTGAGGGCAGGAGTTAGAGCTCAGGCCTCAGCATGTGCCTGACTTCAGAGAAACTTATAGTCATAGCAGAAGGACACCACCAGAATGTAATTTTATTTTTTTCTTAAGCAACAATGTTAGCAATGTAGGTAGGTTTCATCTCCCAAGTGAGAACTTATCGTAGTGGGTACAAAACTATGAATAGTCAGGGCAGCCTTGATAGTGAAAATGTTTAAACATAAAATCCAAAAATAATAAATAAGAATACAGAAAAGATTGCAGTCATATTGGCCAATTGGCATGTGAAAATATAGTCTGGTTTCTGAAATTTTAAATGATTAGCACCACTTAGCTCCAGCAGGGAAAGTCTAAGGATTATTTTTATTTAGTGATAGTATTTTGCATAATAGCAGTCAATTATATTCCTCAGGCATGCAAATTATGATTACCTAGACATATGCTATCTCAGTCTCTGACCTTCTGTGACTATTATACTACTCTTTCCTCATGCAAATTGCTCAAGTCAAACTCTTAAGGAGACTTTTAAAGATGTAAGTAGTATAGTACACACACACAGAGGTACACACTATTCTATACAAATATTTTATTAAAAATTATTCTGGAGTGGCCTGTAACAAAACTATAGCCATGTAAAGTTTAAAAAAAAAAAAATCAAGACAAAATGGTATCTATTATAATCCATTTTCTGTCATTCCAAAAGTCTGGTCAGTGCCCAGATGTGAACAGTTAAACTTGCTGTCTATCTATGTATGCTGCAGGCTATCCAGTTTGAGACATTAGTCTACATAAATGTGGAACTTGACTCAAGTCTTGGTTTGAAAAAATATATATATTTTGAAATTTTGTTTGTGGCTACAGTAGAGTGTAGGAAAAATAAGCATTATTTCTAATATTTACACAAGGACAAACAGCATGGACTTTTACAAAATGAAAAAAAAATACAGTACAGGGACTTTTTACAATATCTGCCATTGATACTTTGAAAGATCCAGCCTTTGGAATTGAAACTCAGAGACAGTTAAACTTTCTACCTCCCCTTCCTACCCCCCCGCCCCTCCAATATTCAAATTCTTTAGTCAGTAGAAATGATTCATGTAGAATGTTAAGATAGAACAAAAGTGTTTTCTTCTCAGAAAACACATGTAGTAAATATATCTATGTATATATTCAGGACAAATCCTGTTTTTCTTACGTGAATAGAATTGCATGTGTAAGGCCCCCCCCCCCCCAAAAAAAAAAAAATTGACCCTGTAATTAGAATTGAAAACATTTAAGATCCAACTGCACCAGCAGAAGACAATTCCATTAGATTTTGTTATGCCTCCCTTCAGTTTCAGAATGACTGTTGTGTCCATGATGATGCTAGTTTGCTTCATAGCCATATTCCCCTTGGGGTTGAAAGGGGATCAAAATTTAGAAAATATATGCACTAGTATGAGAGAAAACCAAAAATACAGCTCTCACCATTCAAGTGTTGGTTGTTACTCACTATACAGTAGTTTTTATTATAGACCCTTCAGTGTCTCAGAAGAGCTTTGGTCAAATAAGAACTTGTTATAAAGAATGTCTAGTACAGTCAGCCTATATCAGCAAGAGAGGATATTTAGAGATATAACCACATTTATTTTAGCACTTTAAAAGCATATCAATATTAGTACCATGCCAGAAAAAGCTTCATGCCTAAGGCAAACAGTAACTTCTCAAGGATGTCTGTAGAGGACCATGCTTAGCAGCAATACAAGCACAGTGTCTCAGGAAAACTCTTCACTACTCTTGCTGTTATGATCCCTGATTTTTTAAGTGGAGCTGCCGAATGTGGATTGTTTGTGATTTCAATAATTATAATGGGTAACAAGTTTGCGGCTGTCAGAAGGTAGGATGCAGTGGGGGTCCCAAAGACAACAGGCTAACACTAATCATCTGCCCACAGATAATTTCCTCTCATAAATAGCTATACTTGGGTGTCTTAGAATCCTTCATTTAAACCTCTGTTCCTTCCCTGGAATACAGCATGTTGTTTGTGCTGATACTGCTGTAAAAATGGCTGTTAAACTGGTTGAGCACAGAGTTGCTGTAGCCAAGGTGGCTAGAAGGCATGGAATTGGACCACTCTCCCACACCATGACTGGGGATATTAGAGATTGGAGAGTAGGAATTAAAGCCTACCATGTTCTGTCCCATTTTGTCAATGGGTTCAGAGTTGAGTCCTAAAGGCACTGAACGGCTCCCTGAGTTAGAGCCATTAACATATGCAGTCATACTGGAGAGGAAGTTACTGAGGCATGGGCTACTGGAAGATGGAGATGAAGATCCTTTCTCAGGTGAATTGTCAGTCCCAGGTGATGAGTTTTCCAAGATATCCTGATGCTCTACAGCTTTGGGGCTGCCAGCCAGTGCACTATCCTCTGATTTCTCAGATGCAAGAGTGGCAGCACTAGCACCAATGTCAGACTTCCTTTTCCTCTTCCTGCGAAAGTTTCCATTGTCAAACATCTTTTCACAGTTCGGGTCCAGAGTCCAGTAATTCCCTTTTCCTGTCAAAGGGGACAAAATCACATTTTTAGTTTAAAAATATGCACACAGACTGAAAAGAGCAGTCTTCTAGGGCTTTATAATGTTTCTCTCATTTCACAGAAACAGAACAATTGCATGAGCAAAAAACATATGTATTTTTTAATCACACAAAAGCAGAAGTCTGTTGAATTCAGAAAGAAGTGTAAAGTTTTGGGCTATATCCTTTAGCCCTGACTCTTCACACAGGTAAAACTACAAATGGAGCCAGTGGGAGTGCTTTATGTTTTCTTTTCTTTTCTTGGTGAGGGAAGAAAGTTTTCAGTACATAGCTGGTCCTCTGAATTTACAGCAGGGAGTAATCAAATCCCATACTGGGCTGCTCCTCCAGATTCAGTGGGGTAGGATAGATTTCTAACAAGACAGAACCAGATTTTTTGCCCTCTGTGGCAGCATAGTGGAATGTTTTTTAAATGCTCCCAATGGCTCTTAACAGCTATTGATAGAAAACAATAAATAAAGGAACAATCTGACAGCGTATCAGCCAAGGAGTTAGAAACAGCAGAGGTGTGATTCCAAGCAAAATGCTATTTAAAACAAACAAAATAAAAGCAGCCTGCTCTCCTCTTGAGAATTATTGTTGACTCCCTAAAACTACTGATTTCTTTGACAAATCTGAGTTTGCCTTATCCCCTTTCTATTAATTCCCAGTTAAGTTCGACAAGTCATATGCATTACACCAAATGGGTTTTGAATGTGACTTGCTCAGTTAGACTTCTCCTGTGCTTGCTGAGCCTCATGCTCAGCACATTGATCCATTCTCAAGAAGACCTAGAGCAGTGGAGAATCCCCTTCCCTGCAGAGGTTTAATAGCAGCACTGATTCAGACCTCAACTATGCATAGCTGCCTTCTAATTCAGACCTATGAAAATAGAAGAGCTACTATGTATGTCCTGTATCTAGCCTATTATGTCTCTTTAAAATGTATTAGGTGTTTTAAAATTAATTAGGTTTAATTGGGGGGGGGGGCGGGGGGGAGATCTATACCTGGATCATCTTCGTCTCGGGGCACCTTCTTGAAGCAGTCGTTGAGAGACAAGTTGTGCCGTATGGAGTTCTGCCAGCCAGCTTTGCTTTTGTTATAAAATGGGAAGTTGTCAGCCACATACTGGTAGATCTGACTAAGAGTCAGCCGCTTTTCAGGTGCTCCATGGATAGCCATGGCAATAAGTGCAGAGTAGGAATAAGGTGGTCTAACCAACTTCATGAGCTCTTCTTGGGATGGGAGAGGAAGCCAGCCAAGGTCAGTTCCTCCCAAGCCGTGCATGTTAGGCAAGAGCTGCCTTTGCATCCCGTATGACTGAGGAATGAAGGGACTGGCATTGGGTCCTGGGAGATATGGTGGTGGGGTAATAGAAGGTCCATTTAGCCAGAGATAAGGATTGGGAGTGGTGTTGTAATCCGTTGTCTCAAAGGTGCTCGGTCGCTGTGGACTAGGGATGTTCTGTGGATGGAAAAAGTTCTCATAGTAGATACTCATCTCTGGAGGTTCTTGACCAATATTTGGAAATTGTGGGCTGCAGCGTGGTGGAGAGTGCGTTTGTGGATCAAAGGAGCTCATGCTCTAACACAGGCAGCTGATAAGTTATGACACACCTGTGCTAGTGCTCCTTTCCTGAGACAGGTGCATCACCTGTGCCCTTCCCTACCTACTTATGCACCTGTAAATGTTTCAGCTTGTGCTGCAGGCTCCACCCCACCGCCCTGAATGGCTGCAGATGAGGACGATATCCTTTTTGGAATGCTGGCAGTCCCAGCCAGTCATTGATGTCACATCAGCCAAACGTGAAAGTTACAACTGTTTATCTTCTCAAATGAATGAAGGAATTTTCCACTGATGTGATGCACATAAAGAAATCCTAAGGTGCCTTGAAGTTAAAACTCCTCATCAGAAATCCTCCTTTTTCTACCTTTCACAATGAGGCTCTAGCATTTAATATTTCTTTCTTTTTAAAGAAAAGCCATTTTGTTATGCTGCTAGTAACACCTCAGAATGCAAAAGCCATTGCCACTTGTCAATGAAACAGTAGGCATATATATATACTTAGAAAAAAAGAAAAAAAGAAAAAGGTCAGATCTCCTTCTCTTTCTGTAATTTTAATTGCAGAGTTGCTTGTACTTCCCCCTAGGCAATCACAGTACTACAGGCAAATTCTGTAGCTGGTTACTCACGTGAGTAATCTTACTGATATAAATGGAATTACTCCCTAAAGTAAGGATTAATCTTGTGAGAAAAAAATTCAAGCTTAATCATCAAACCTTTCTTTAGACCTTAAATTGGTGAACTGAGATGGGAAATCATTATTTGCTGCTTCCTCTTTGCTGCAGGATTGGTGCAGAGAGCTCATAAAACCTCTTCGCAGAATTTCCAAGCAGCAAAGAGGCAGTGTTCAGCACAGCTCTTTTCAGCTAAGTTCCAATAACTTCATTTGTATCTATACAGACGAAAGTTAATTCCTTAAAATTAAGTAACAAGGAAAAACTTCTAGCCCTTTTATGACTGGGAAAAATACTTGCTGCCTTGCATGGCACCCTGCACTTTCGAAGGAGGAAAAAGCAGAGCTTCAATCTCACCGACATCTGTCTCAGAATGAAAACAGCTCTTACAACTGTGTCACTGCAAGAAAGACTGCACTGTAGTTAAAAGCATAGTTGCAGTTCCCTTCAGAAGAGATATTTGCATATTTTTTTAAAATACATATATTTGGAACTTGACTCTGCCTTAATAACCCATGCAATTAAATAAAGTCCTGGTATGACAAGGCCTTTAAAGTGGCCCCAAGTCCTATAATTTCTACAGAAACATGAGTTTCGACCTGTAGATTTGAATTCCTGGCTGTACCAAAGACTTTTTTGCTTTGTCACACATTCATCAATTCACTTAATCTTTTGTGCTGCAGCACCACCAAGATTTCCCCCCTAAACACTAGTGGTTCACCAGTGTCATGTTCATATTGTTGTTGCTTTGAAAGGTATGAAAAAAATTTCACTGGAAATACAACTGAAATACTGCATACAGAGTGACAAAGCTAGCCAATTTGCCAGCTCAGAAATGCATCTCTACAGCTGTTATTGAAAAAATACATGCTTTCACTGCACATAAAATGACTTGTACTGCAACTATGGACAAACAAGTTGCTATTTTAATTTTGAATGACTGAGACTTCAGCGTTTGTAAATGCTAACTAGCCTATGCAGAGATACACATTAAACAGACAAAAGTTAAGTGGAACATAGTGGGGCTGGCTTATTTTCTAAGTAAGTGACAACTGCTGTGCAAAAGGTGACTTGGACAAAAAAAAACCCCAAATGATGATTCATTTTTCAGGAAATAATAATGTGACTACCTCCCTCCTCAAGAAAGCTATCTGAAATATTTTTTTTCTCCATAAGAATCTGAGTTACATGCAAAAAGCTGTTTGAGCAACATTGCCTACAGCTTCCTAATTACTAACATATAGATATATTTTAAAATTATATCTGTAGTCCTGCAACTACTAATGTTACAAATATTGCTAATAAACCCCCCTATAATTTACAGAAGAGTCAATGGAACAAAATGTTTAAGAAATGCTCAGATGAGTAAAAACACTTTTACAATGAACTAAGACCCAGAATATAGTGTAAAAAATATACATAATAATAAATTTTGGATCCTCTCAACAAATTACATTTCTGTCAAAAAAACCCTTGAAAACAAGAAAAACTTGCAAATTTATTATTGCGCAGGGTTCATTTATTCCAAGAAGTAAAAAGTCAGCTAACTGCATTGTGGACTTCAATGAGTGGCATCTAAATACTTACTCCTGAGTTGCTCTGCATGCATAGTCACAGTTAAAATACATTGAAGTGGGTGCTGAAGGAATACGTGCTTTGAAAACATGCCAGGCTTTACAAAGGCAAAAAAATACTACTTCTGCAACCAGAGACTGATGAAGGTTGTATCTTTACAAAGTTTTGGTGCAGTGCATTTTAGCAAAGTCAATCCCTAGCTGTGCTCTGCAGCTGCCTGAGAATGCATGTTACTGCCAGACCTACCTCAATGCGACATTGAGGCAAAATATCACACAGAACTAAGTAAAGCAAGAACCGAGGTGAAGAATGGCAAGTACTGCTTTTAGAGCAGTGAAGTACAAAGACAACTGTAGGCTTCTGCCCACAGAGCTCTGAAAGAAAGCGCAAAGGTCTGATCCCTCCCTGGCACATGTGTGCTGGCACAGCTTCTAGCAGAGACATGATCTGATCAGCAACATTTTTCTTCCACCTGTGCCTGATTTACTCAGATTGGAGTATAAACAATGCTGATAAAATGTACTTCGTCAGTATTATCAGCACACCTTACTGCTTGACAATTACTGCAGTACATGTTCCTGTATAGCACTTCAAGTGCAGATGCTCGTACACAGGCAAAAGGCATCAAGGAAAGAATAAACTGCTAAAGCTGTGAATGCTGAGCAGGGCTGGTCAGAATTGGAGTTAATTGAGTCTAGCCAGGAATACTGCCCTGAGGTCCTCACTACTGAGACTCCTGTTCTGGAAGGACTGGAAGGAGAAGGTAGAAATCTCAGAAGTGGAGAAAGGAGAAGGAAAAATGGTGAGGCTTCCATATAAAGAAGCTGGGAAAAGTTGATATGCTGACCAAGCTATGGTAATAGATCATGTTTAGGGCTAAAAAAGTCTAGAAATAAAATGGAGGCTGGTGCTGGAGTCATAGTTTAGTTATCATTACTTCCAAATGCATTGAGTTTGGTGAGGTCTTTGTAGGCAGGATGCATCATGTTTTTAACACTTCCTTTTAATACAGTACTATACAGCCCTAAGTGCATGTCTCTACCAGCTGGAAGCCTAATCAACCACAGATTGTTGTCAAACCAACGATTGTTGTCAACTGTTGTGTTATACGAGTATTTGCTTGTCTTGATTTCTTAAGTGAAGCTCCAAAATCTGCACGTTGAGGCCAAGCCCCTTCAGAACCATTGCTCTCCATAGGTTTTTTAGGTCAGCTCCTATGTGCTGCTCTATTCCAGCCAACAGTAATATTTCTTCACACAGATTGACGTTTTACAAGGGAAACCGTAATTGTCTGAAATCTTTGTTATGAAAAGTTCAAACTATTTTCATTAAAATGGGGATTCCTCAGCATTTTCACTTATACTCCAAAGTAACATATACATTCAGTGTTTTTGAAATGCAGTGACTTGGGAGAAGTGCATACACACCAGCACACAGTAGGAAGCAAAAGCACAGGGGTCAAAAGGTAGAGAATAATACAGAGAACTCTGTATGCTTTTGTAATGTTTTGGCTGAGATACTCCTAACTACCTTCGTAACTGGATCCTTTAAAATGATAAAGCAAAATAAAGCATGATGCCTGCTAGTCACACAAGCACCTTTAGGTCATCATGCTGTTTCACAATGTGACAGTTTTAGAGAATTTAGATCAAAAGCACCATGCCTGCATGATGTGAAGCACAACATAGTGCAAACCCACTCTTAATGGCTCAAACAGGTTCAAAATTTTATAGTAGTAACTTCATCCTGGCAAACCTTATAACATACTGCATACAATGTGTCACTCATATAGCCAACATAAAGCACTCTGCATCATGTACTTTAGCTAATTAGTCAGAAATTAAATTGGTTGTTTACACTTGATCCAGATCATGATACATACTGCCGGATAATCTCATGGTGCAGACATCTATTTTTAATGAATGTGAAGCTTTAGGCTGTACTGTTAACATTGTGTATAAGCCCAGTCCTGGTGTATTATCACAGTTTAACACCATGCTGAAGAGAAGTTCATACAAGCTATTCATGTGGTCACAAAAAAGAGGAAAAAATTGTTCTTAAAAGAAAAGAGTTCATCTACAACTCAGTATACCAAGCAACCCACTTTGTTTCAAACAATTCACACCATGAATTCAGAAACAGTTCAGTACCCATCAGTAAGACATTTTCACATAATGACAAATTATATATATTCTTGGTTGTCTAGTAGATTACTTGTAGAAGTCTTCATGTCTTATTCCAATAATCGTCTGCCCAGTGTATGCACAAAATAAACCACACCATCAGAAGAAACAAGGTGTAGCAGGCAAAACAATGTCATCTCAAGGTCATTACAAAAGCATAGGAAACGTACAATACAGTATTGCAAAACAAGGTAACTGAGCTTTATTTCTAGAAATGCAGGTTGAACATTAAATTAATGGAAAAGGCAATATCATTTGGATCTGTGCCATGAATGCTGCAATGCTAGAATGCCCTTAGACTTTTTAAGTCTTTCAGAACAAAACCACTGTGGATTTTTAAAGCAACTTTATAACTGGGGTTTTAGAAGACTGTAAAACCTTATAAGGCCTAGTAGCTGCTTTCTGCCCATGAGAACTATGATAATAAAAGTAGTCATAACTCCTGCTTCAACAAAAGCCTTCCACCATCTTGCCAACACATAATATGGTAGAGGGGATTAGGTGTCCCCTGACTTATGTATCAGTCATGCCAGGCTGTAGGCAGGCAAGACATCTATAGCTTCCATTTGGCTGCCTATGGCTCCCATGGGATCTGCTGCAGTTAGATACACAGAGGTGCTCAGCCCTGCAACGGAGGAATACCTCAAGCCTAAACCAGACATGGAGAGATTCTGCAATAAATTCCTCTCATGTTAGAATCTGAGGCATCTCTCAATTATGGGAAATTAGTACAAATATAGATACTTCTATCAATCATACTTTGATAACCTGACTGCTGCTACTAGCTTCCGAACAGCTCAAATGCTTGCGTGTTTCAGATTATCTGCTTATTCTTCTATGCTTGCCACTAAATATATGTTTATATGAGAAATAAACAGTGTTAAAATCAAAAGAGGTGTTGTATGAACATCAATTGTGTTTACCAAGGAAATTAATCTGTACACCTTTCCAAACCCCTTCAAAGTTTAAATTCATGTGCATTTCAATGTATAAATCCTGTTGTGCATCTCAAAGAAAAAATAGTAACATGCTAATATTTCTGTTTCAGTCAAATTTCAGCATCAAGGTATTAGCTTGTATGGATAAATCAGCTCCTCTCACTCCACAATTTAAATGGAGATCTTATTGAAAAGACATTTTAGAACAAAGGATTTTTCAGAAAACATAACTTCCTCTTTTTTTTTTTTTTTTTAAATGTCTTGTTCATAGTGTTCTACACCCTTTGATACTTGCCCAACACAAACACTTGGGGAAAATTAATTAGCAACTAAAACTGATAAGTGAATCGGTAGAAGTGCAGTGAACTACTCTATGGACACACCCAGTCATAGATAAACTTAAAGTTGTTTTAATGTACCCAAGGTTTAACTGCAGTAAACTAAGATCATGTAACTTGTGAATAGGTTGAATTACAGTGTTAATAATCCTTGCACTTCCAGTTGCTCCACTTTGGTTTTTCTCGGTATCCGAGTAGACAGATCAGTAGTTTGATTTCTAGTATATGGGCAAAGTATTGCAACTACTTATCTCCCCCTAGTGACGATTTTTGAAAACGTATCGAATTAGTCCTGATCTGCCCTAGAGATAACTTAGTAACAAGTTTTTATACTGGCTGATCACTGTTCCCTTAGCAATATTACATAGATCTAGATTTGTAATTCTGGGATCTGTAAAAATAACCAATGGTATATGTAAACATTTTCAACTTTTTCATATAAGAATCCTTCATTTGCTTTGAAATTCTGTGCAGAAATTCTGGTAAGTTTAGAGACATGTCTTTCTTTAAGGTTTGTTTCCTTTGGTCTTTTGTTTTCCATTACTGTTCTCTAATAGTACTGTTTTATTGTCTTGTGAAAGAAGTCTAAATGCAGTTGTTAAGAAAGATTCTACAAATTCAGGCATTGTGCATTAGTCCTATTGAGTGTGTCAAAGCACTACTGAAGCATTGCTGAGCATGTCAGAGCAACCGAAGTCATGTAGTAAAGACTTTACATTCCTCAGTATTTGTAGAATCCAGGTACCCAACCATAACATGCTTTATTGTATGATTAAATACAATATTCCCGGCTAAAAGAGCTGCATCTAGAGCAATTCTATCCAGGGCTGTTTTCTTATGTATAAAAATGTACAAGCAAACATTCTGGGGAAATTCTTCCCTCAAAGTATCTGTCAAACAAGGAGGTTTTTTAGACTTTTTCTAGTTACAACAAGAGTGCAAGATTCCTACTACTTTACCTAGGTAAGTCTCTTTTTTTGTTTACCAGCCTGCCAACTCAGGGTATAGATACCTTAAATGACTGTTTTCTGATCCCCATCACCTTTCCCATCCCTTTTGAATCAATCATAACTTACACCCATTGTAACACCATTAACAGCCACCTACCATCAGCTGAACTAATGGAAGTTAACGGGGAGGCCTAGGAAGTGTTAACTGTGAATGAGAGATTTTTCATGCCTCTCACATTAACCTGTTAATAAATGCAGGTTGAAAACTCACATGCATAATGGGGCTTATGGAGCTGCAGCACATACTAATACTCACAAAAAAAATCATTAACACAGAAACTATATTTGTTACAGCACAGACACTCAGAGTGGCTGTCTAATTCTAGGGTCAGCCATATGAAAGATCACTCATGGCATGGTGGAGCTTTCTGCTATCCTGGAAGACAAAAAACTACATTGAAAAAGGATAGTTCTATCAAAAAAACAATGAGATCAAAATGTCCTCACTTTAAAACCATGATTAAATTTATCTAACATTTTAAAGTTTATGAAATCCATGGCCTACCTGAGGTTTGTTTGCAGAGCAATTACTCGTTTACAGTGTTAATCTTTAGCACACACTGCATCATGATAGCAAATCAGAATAGCAAATTACAGACTGAGTCAATAAAGAACTACTCTCCTCACCCCATAGCAATAAATACTGCCAGTGCTGAAGCCCATACAACTGCAGGCAGCCCCTAGAACGTTACTCAATGTTCCCTCTCAAAAGGACCTTGAAATACCTAAGAACAAGTAGGAACGCAGTTCTGGGAGGGAAATGTAAATAAATACTAAAATACTAGTGACTACTCCAAGACATCCAGGATAGGAGATGGCTGCAAGATTTTTTCATGGAGGCTTCCATATGCCTCAGAAAAAAAGATTTATGTAAGAAGATGGACATATCAACCTCCAAAAATTAATGAGGGAAAGGATCCTTAAATTGTTTATGTTTCCTCCCTCCTCAGAAATAGTTTTAAAAAAAGGGATGATACAAAAGATAATTTGGCTTTAAATTGGCTCAATTCTCTTGATTTCTACAGGAGAAGGATCCTGTGGTTTGGCTAAGTTATTCCTTTTATTTTCCTACACTCTGGAGAATTGACCTGTGCTATTTTTTTAAACAGAATGCCTTATGTCTGCATGATCCCCATTGATGTTGGCATATGCGGAACCAGTCTCTGGGATAAATGTTTCATTTGTTAAATAGCATTGCACTGAATCTGGAACACAAAAGGGTCTTCTGGTCTTTTCATGGTAGTTAAGCTAAAATCCTTTAAAATGAAAGAACAAGTTAGCATAGAGAATTATGTGATTAGATGGCTTTAAACACAACTCCTGGACCTCAGCTGACTTAAACAGAAACCAGATTTAATAACAAACAAATCCATCTTCTTCTGTCCTACCCTGCTATTTTAAAAGCATGTTTAACAGCTTTTCTTGTTTAAAAGTGCCCTTATCCCATGATCAGGATGGAACAGGCCTACCTGGGAGCTTGACAAGCTTTTAATGATTTAAGTTATATCATTATTTCAAAGATGCTTCCATTGCTCTTTCTTGGGCTGAAATAAAAATCCCTTGACAATTAGCCAGACGTGATACAGCTGCTGCAATACTGTGACATTAGTGAGCAGCTTTGATTCAGAATCTGTATAGTTGTAAATACAATAAAATACTTATGGATTTATTCTACTCCAAAGCAGAAATTTATGCTCATTAGTGCAATCAATATAAAATCTTATTATGACTCTGGGCATAGATTGTACTGTGTGATTTACCAGCCATCAGTTGTTGAATTGCTAAGAGACTTCATATTCAAACTGATAAATCAAATCATCTAAGTCCACTTCACTTTCTCAGCAGTTTCCCATCATCATTCCAAATTTTTTTCCTGCAGGATTCCTTGCACATACCCTCAACTCATTTTCAATAGAAGAGTCTACTCCATCATTGCCACTAGCAATGAAGCAAGCAGCAAAATAGCCAAACAACAAAAGCCATGAATATCAAATGGGTTAAAGAGAACAACTCAACCTCTGAATTCATTTTGTCATTGAAATGTCAGTAACTTCAGTAACATGACACAAAAGCATTAACTTGTCTACCCATTCCCTGCTTTTCTAAGAGCTGTGAACAAGTGCTTGGCACAGGTTTATTGCTTTTTGCCAGTTCAAGTTAGGAACTGCTCTTCAGCCAGTTTTTACAGTAAAATGGCTGCTGCAAACACTGAGTAGAATATAGCAGCTGGTGCTAAAAACTCCTCATCACCACTCTGGCTACTTGATATCCTCCTCCAGACTGAGGAAAATTTTCCATTGTTATTCCATTACAGCTTCCTTGTGTCAGTAATTGTGGGAGCAAACTGCCTCTGCATATCGAATCTCATATGGAAAGCCGAATAGTCAACCAAGTCAATTATATGAGTTCTGTTCTTGAGAGACCAGGATGGCACATGATTCCTTCAATTCAAACGTGGTGAAATTGAACACATTCCAGACTCTGAGTCTTTCACACCGCTAAGGCTACTGTTCATGTGATGCATTAGTAACATATCCAGGAAAATCTGCTTACACAGTGTTGTACTGCCTTTAGGTTAACATATTGGGCTGATGTAATTAACTTGTTTGTTGTGACCTTCTATTAACAATGAACAGACTAGAAAAGGAGAGAATTATTAAATTAAAATTGTGCACTTCTGAAATTATGAGGAAATCCAATTGTCTTTCTCTCGCATACAGGACTGTGGTGTCCCAACACAGAGAGTGAGAATCCTGCCTTAATGAGTCTTTAAAGAAAGGTCAGGGACATGATGAAACAAATCTAAGAACTAGAGAAAAAGCCAAAAGCCAGACCAAACAATATCAACAAGGAAAATGAAACCAGAGATCAAATGATGCCTAATGTGTCTGTGGACTCCGTACAGAATAACCAGTATGGCACCCATTACCCCCACTGGGGGTTGGAAGTAGATGATCTTTAAGGTCTTTTCCAACCCAAACCATTCTATGCTTCTACTTACCCACAATTTCCATTGTCTAATAAAAAAGATTACAGATTGCATATGATACAGATAAAAAGTTCGATGTCAAGCAGTACCTGCAACAAATACACAGGTCTATCACACATTATTTCTCAGTTCAAGAACACAATGCATTCCTAAGGTCTGTAAAATCTTTAATAAAACTTCTTCCTGCTTGGAAACTTGATCCTTATTGACTTATACTCTGAACACCTTCCTATAACTCACACTAGCTAATTTTTACTGTAATTTTAAGAGCATGATATTCCCCCCCCAAATGAATAATTGTCATAATTTCATAAGGAGGACTTGGACAGTATCACTACATGGAACAAAGGCAGGTTGGATACCCACGGTAGTTGAAGAATATTCCACAATAACTTGATGTAGCAGAATGCTAACATTTGCTGCCTATGACCAGACCTTATGCTGCATTGACACAGCAGCTCTTCTGGAGCTAGACCATTATTACTAACATAGTGTTGCACTCCATGAGAGATAAAGCCCAGGTGCCTGTGTCTGAAATTCAGACATCTAGCTAGCTGAACATACATGGCACGCAGCTTAAATGCATCTTACACTGTTAGAGTGCAACAGCTTTCTACAGGTCAGGACATAAAAGCTTAGCTGCACATGCAGTCTTTCCTACCCCATGCTAAACAAATGATTTAATACAGACTTACACTACCCAATCATTATCTTAGTGCCATGCAATCCAGAAAGCCAGACTGTCCAGACTATTTGAAACATCTGAGAGAAATTAAATAACCTCTGGTACAGAAAGCACATGAAAACATTGTTGTGTCCAGAAATGCTTTTTCTGACCTTGCATGGTGAGAGGTGGCAGGGCTATACAGATTGCAGGTGAAGCTACCCCTGCTTCATTAATTCCCTGGGACAGTGGCCAAAGCCTGACCCTATCTTGGAGTAAATTTCTGCCCTCCGTGCTTCACCCTAAAGAATGTCAAATACATAGGTTCTGTGCTGCCTGAGTAGATCTTCCTCCGCTTACATGAACTAAAGGGTTGTTTAGGTTGTGACAGAAATGACAATAATCAGTGCTGATCTACATTTCAATAATCAGTGCTGATCTACATTTTTAAACAGATGTTGCCAGATTGCCATACTTGCACTTTATTATCCCAGGGCATCACATGTTCTTCATGCTATGTTGTTTATATGGACTAAATGTCAGTATCCACTGCTCCTGGAAACTTGTGAATGGCTGAGGCTTGTCGTCCAAACATCCTTAAAATTCCAGTACCATGTATACCCTGTTTTTGGCAGCTATTTTTCCTTAGTTAATTTTGCTTTTCTGCTCAGAGTTGATTTACATGATTCCAGGCTTGAAAGAGATCCAAAACTGGGCTGGCAAGGAGAACAATCTGTAATGTGGAACAACTAATAAGAGTCTTGCTGATATTTTGTAAATTAAAGCAAATCTAAACTTTTCATCAAAAATTATACTAAAACCTGAGCAAAACACAAGCATGAATCTTGAACCACTAGCTAAATGCTCAACACCAAACTTCCTTTGGACACTGTGCTCCTGGCTTCCTGGTATTTGTTTCTGGGCTCTTCCTTCCCTTCCATTCATTGTACTTTATATTGCATCACAGTACTTTAATTATAATCTGTAATAACAGCTTGAGCTAAAACTACTCTTTTATTCTACTCTCACATGAAAACATAGCTGCAAGATACAATAAGCAAAAGATAACCTTTAAGAAGTATCTTTACAAAGATTAAACAGTTGCTAAATCATCCTTTTCTTACTCGTTCCCAGTAGAACCAAACCTTTTCTTTTAAAATACTTTTTGTTTTGTGATATCAATATTTCTTCAATGTATCTGCAAATAATATTGAAGGACAACCTGGGCACCCTCCAGCTTCTCCCAGGTTAGCAAGATGTTAAACATGCAGCCCTCAACCTTTCACTTTCTCCCACTCATAGATAACCTACTCTATTAAACTGATTTTTTTTTTCTAGAAAAGCCGTGTTCTTCCTCTGTGCTTCCTCAGAAGCAGTATCAAGTGAAAACCAAATGAAACAAAAAGTCTACCAGTATCCATGCTGACAAACACTGTGTAGTTAGTCTTAAAACTGGACCCATTTTGTTTTTCTGTCTATGATTATTCTAGTGAAAAGTATTTCTTGGCACCATATTAGTTCCAATGGCAAATATTTCAAACTTCTCACAGAAAACAATCGCTAATTATTTCTGTAGAAAACAGCTTCACACTGACAAGTTGCAAAGAGAGTCTAAATTCATTAAATAAATTATTCATGCTGAACATAAAAGTGTTCACAGAAATAGTTAGGCTTAGAAAAAACTGAAGGTGTCTTTCCATTGATTCAGCCACTCAGCAAGGAATAATTTGAATCTCTCTGTCTTTCCCATATTCATATAAATGGCAACAAGGCCAGTCTCTCCCATCCACAACACTATACATGGTCATATTTTATTTAATGAATATAAACCTATGTAATAAACCTAGGTATCTGAAACATAAAGGGATGAGTGAAGAAAATCAATTATTTGCCTTTTAGAAACCTTTACATTTGTATAACATACTTGCCTTTATTAGAAAGAACTGACATGTTATTAAAAAAAACAAATCCAAGATGCTGGCCTGCAGTGCTGTCTAGCTTCATGCCAATAAGGCATTATCTTCCAACTCTACCTCATGAGTTAGACACAGATAATCAATTTTGAAAGCCGAAGACTTGGACTTGTAAAATTCCATTTGCTGTCAGTAAGAAACTATTACCTTATATACAATGATATCTAGAGATTTCAGGGAGAAAGGTACAAGGCAAATAAAATAAATTTTTAACATTTTATTGATGGATGGTGGAAAATGCAGCTTTTGTTTATCATACTGCTGGATTTAATATCAATTCATACATGTGTAAATAAACTTTTGCACTTCTTCAACATAATAGCTGCTGCTCAGAAAATAATTCAGGCATATGGTGTCACAGTCACGGACATCACCCTGAGAAAGCCTGAGGATACAGAGCAGTGTGGTAGGAGCAGCATAGGGATCTGAGGACTGTAAATCGCTACAACCACAGAGTAAATTGTCAGTGGCTATTTTGTGCTGAGCCATCTGTTGTCTTGACTACACTGCCAGCAATAGTTTAAAGATAGCTGGAGTGTGTCCATAAAAGCTACACAAAATGGTAACTTCTATGCTCTTTGAAAAGAACAGGATCTGACTTACACTATATAGTAAGCATTGCAGATGGCCTCTTAATACATCTTTCTTCGCAGGAACAACTTTTGTCAGCAGGGAACACACAATGCCCTTTGACCTGTATAACCAGTGGCTCAATAAACTTTTGTTCCATATCCTGGCAGGCACATCCTGTACCATTTTCTCTAAATGTTATTCCTATATCTATATCACAAGTAACTTATAAGAGCCCATGAATATTGTTGTTCATATTCTCTATTAGCCATCTATGTTCTCAGTGCCTTTAGAGTAGACAGTGGTCTAAAATAGGATATATATGTCTATATAGTTATTTTTGGTTGAGAGGTGGCCTTGTAACAGGATGAATTACAGATCTGTAGATGAAGACTTGAAATGGTGCTCCACAGACTGCTTTCCATCTTCTAAAACTCTGGAAATGCGCTGCAAAAAAAGAGGAACAGAGTGCCGTATGTTAAAATGACTGCTGTGTTGGATTCAGTTATATGTATATTAATTACTAGCTTGTGGCCTGAAGCTGTGGCTAGAGAAAAAAAGACACTGACCAAATCCTGGATATTTTGAATTAATTTCTCTATCCTGCAAACCCATAAACCTGTATTTAAGCCTGTCCACATGATTCCAGTCATGCTGTGGAAGCATTATAGAAATGGATTTTTAGCTTTATTCAGTCCTTTTTTAGACTTGTAAAATAGGACATTTTGTCCTCCTTATTTTATATGCTATTTAGGTTTAAATGTGAGTGGATGAGATCATGCTGAAAAACTGTTACTTCTGGGTCTGAAAAGAACAAGTATGTGATAAATTGAATATAAGTGAAATCCTACAGACTTCAAATTAATAGGTTATTCTTGTTCCTACCGGAAAAATATGATTATGAACACACCTAAATGCAGATTTTCCTAAATGCTGCTCCAAGGACCCTGAAGGCACTATCTATATTTTTTAAAAGGCAGCAGAAACTAATGGATGAAAATGAAACCTATTCACCAGAGATTTTTTTTTTTAAATTTTGTAAAAAATAAATCAAACTTTGCTTTAAGAGAACAGCAAAGAGTTGATACTTAAAATATTACAAGTGTTACAGAATGCTTATGCAGTATGCAGATCAGTAGCTACCAGCATTTGTATTAAATATGATCCTCTCACTACCTACAAAAATAAAAAAAACTTCAAAACTTTTGAATCTTAATATCTGCAGTGAATGTACTTTTTTTTGCTTCCAAACACTACATTAAATTCAATATTTTTAATTTTGTGAAATTACCACAGAAATCAGTGAAAGGTTTCCTACTTTGAAGGAGGGCAACCTGTTTTAAGCAACATTAATGAATCCAGTGTAAACCAATTTCTACTTTCAAAGAAGCACCTCTGACATCAGAATTTGACTCACACTGTGCATTTTTTACCATATATGCTATGATTACCTTACTCTGATGCTAGTGCTAACTCCCTAACATAATTAAATCGAACAAGAAATAATTGCTTTCCTCTTTTGCTAATAATGTTACAGAAAGCAAATCAGGGAAAATCAGTCGGTCAAATGAGACCTCTTGTGGTACGGATGCAGAACTGCACATCTGAGCCTTTTAAACACACACAGATGTACATCCGTACTCCAGAAAGCACAGCCAGAGGCAAATTTTTGCCTCCCCATAGAACTTCCACTCCTCTCGCTGACAAGAGAAATAAGGGGGGGAGGGGGGGGAAGGTAAAAAAAGAAAAGGTAGGAGTTTGACTTATGATTATGGTATTTTTAAATGACTTAATTTTCAGAACACAGAATTTTTAAAGAGGTTAACACTTTCTTTTTTCCCCATAAATGCACAAAACTTACCATTGTTTTAAATAACTGGTTCACTTTCTTTTTTTTGAAGGTTTTCTTGTCACCATCTGAGGTGGAAGGAAACACTGGTTGACTCAACCTATGTGATGCACTTGTTTCATCAGGTGCCACAGGGCTGACGGACAGAGTTAATCCTTAGAATAGAAACATTCGTTGCACAAAACAAAACCAAAAAAGGAGAGTCAGAGTGTAAGATAAAGCAGAATTCAAAATAATGAACTACTGCAATTACTAGAAAGAAACGTGACATTTTTAATCTAACTATATCTGTAGAATACAAAGATAAGTAAAAATTTCCCCATTTGTTAATGGGGAAGCACTAAACTTCATTACACTGACACTGAATAGTGAAAGAAATGAACTGATCTGGTCAAAGAAGAAAAACCCCAGATAAATAAATACATGGAAAAGAACTGGGCCATGACAGTCTGTTGTGTTGTGCTAAACATCTGTTACAGACATCTGGATAGATAGGGACAATGAGAGGGATAGATGAAGTGCAGGCTAAGAAATAGAATGTGCTATGGAAGAAGTAGGGGGTAAAGTGTGTTGATATAGGGCACATTTTCCCTATATACCCTGGCCTAGAAATGAGTTCCACCTTCAGTTATGCTTTCCCCTTCTCTATCATGTAACTGTGAGTCTTCTAGTGGGCAGTTATGTTATCTTGTTTTCCCTTCCTCTTGCTGTGAGGGAGGCTTATGAGATTCCTCTCTAACGTCAAAAGCAGAAGTGGAAACCCTACTATGGGGCAACCTTTGGGGATATTCATCTGCCAAAGCAAAGTACAGAACATTTCTCCCATGTCAAATGCTGCTCTCAGCTGTGAGGGCAGACTGCAGAAGCCCTTGCTTCTGCAAGTGAGACCCTACAAAGCAAGGAAGATGAATAAACCTTGCCTCTTTCAAGGCAGGGGGAATACCCACACTACACAAGGAAGAAAAATTCAGAGCTCCAGAAGTAACACTTTTAGAACTTGCATGTTAGCACTAGGCAGCACGGTATTATCAAGCAGTAGTAGCCGTCCAGCCTCGCGTGCACAATACACACTTAAATTGTAATCTTTGTCTCAGAGGCACAGAGCCACAGAGAGAGCTACCTGCCCTGCTTGGAGCAAACCCTTTATTGCTATGTTTTCTTAACATAGCAATAAAGAAGTGCAGAACTCTCATCTTACTGTAAACAGTTTACCTGGGATAGTTGGCATAGAACGACTGACAGAACTCATCTGCTTGAGGATAGATGTTTTCTGAGGTGCCACTGCATGTTCCGAGAGGTTGGTGTCACTCATGAACTCATATTTCCTTGACAGCTGTTTAATAAAAAGAAAGAATGCCATTAATGATGAACTGAGATATGAGCAAAAAAGGACTAAGCAAAATAATATTTTGTGACAAAGCATAAAAGAAAATAATAAACAAACTATCATGCCTAACCCAAGTTCTCTATGGAATTGTTTGCTGAATAAACAATAAAAGTAACTAGAAGCAGTAGAATTGAGTCCACATACAGTATTATACACTAGCTAAAAACATGTAATGATTTTGCAGAGGATTTATGGTTAGATAAATACTTCTCATTCCACAGATAAAAAACATTACTCTAAAAAAGCTAGCTAGAAGAGATTCTGTAATCTGGAACTGTAGGATCCTATTCCTACCATATCTTTGGAATAATACCAGCTCTGACTGTGATCTGCAAAGTAAAATGAAGTTTAGAAAACATTTCTGCCTATTGCATTAACATAGCCAGCTTGGCTGCTGCGAGGCTTGATACTATTTTTCTGAAGCAGAAGAACATCCTGAAACACAATATGTAGTGAGATTCCCACAGTTAAGTATATGTGTTATCTAATTTAATCAAAAGAGAAAGGCGTTGCTTGTTTTTGTACATTAACGCTTCTCAGAGCATGACTGTGCTTTGTATCTCTCTTTTGTATGAGGACATGTAGTGTAAGACAATCATAACCCTCCGTATGTCTCTCCTTCTTTCCCAAAAGAATCTTAGCTTTCCACTGAATTCACTTTGCCTTTGATGATTCCTTCAAAAATTTTTGATCAAATAGCTTATGGTCTCTCCATGTAATTCAACAATCTGTTACTGTTATTGCCTGACATTTTAATTTAGGTAGGGCTTGTGTATCAGGAGGACATCTTTCAGGGTTTATTTATTTATATATTTTTATACTAAAAGAAGAAAAGTCTCCTGAGAATTAAATTACACCACCCCACCCCACCCCCACCCCCCACCAAAAAAAAGCACAACGTAACTTACATAAAATCATTCTAATGATCTAGCAGTGCAATAAAAGCACTCAAATGATCTATGGAGCGAGAGATGCCAGTGCTTCCAAACTTCAGCCTGGCACCATTTAAGGAACACTGTCTGCAATCTTGCAATTTTCTAACAGCTGCGTGTCCCATAACAAGGTACAAAATGTACAGGGCTCATCACTTTTGAAATAGCCCTGACTGCAAGGAGCTACCATGAAATGTCAGCACAGTCAATTGCCTCTCCACAGGAAAGCTAGCTTAACCCTCCCAATATAGTACTCCATTTTAAGCTAACCAAGCTTCAGAATTTGCAACTTCAGGGCTATATTATCTGTCATCATAAGCAAATAGATATGTTCTGATTTTTCCATTGATTTGTTTCCTCCTCAGCATCTTGCAGGTTTCATTCATGGCAGGGCAGATTGTCGCTGCATCCTGCATATTTCCCTTTATGACAGCTAAAGTTCGATGTGATTTTTTTTTTCCCCCTAAGCAAAGGAGTAATGTCCTCTTTTTTGTGGATTATAAAATACTACACTAAATCAGTAACATACACATTTCATGTCAGAGATAGAAATATCAGGTGCTGTCTTCTCATCAGCAAACACCACACTGCTTCTTTTTGTTCTTTTTTTGGACCTTCTCATCTTTACTTCAGGGTGAGGATTAATTTGCAGAGCAGTCTCCTCTGATTCTGCTTTTACTGGCTTTGGTAGCACTACTTCCAGATCAAAGCTGCAGGAGCAAAAGAAAAAAGTACAAGTTACTGAGCGATATTTTAAAAGCCACTGGTATTCTGATGTCATCTCCCCATGAAATATAAATGCAGGTCATCCTTTCCTTTGACTTTCTATGCAGCCTTGCAAACTGTTGGCAAAAAGTATATTATGTGCTTCAGCTGGCAACTGTAGATACAAGTAAGATGCCTTCAGGAGGTATAACATTGTCTTAAAATGCTGCAAAGAATGTAAAATATTAACATGTGGGCAAATCCCTTTTTAAAGATTTGTGCATTAGCTTAAGAACTTCTAAACTAAACAGAGTTAGAGCTCGTGTGGCAAGTTTATGCATGGTGATGATGGTGCTGAAAGCAAGACGTGCTATTTTGTTGTTGAAAACAGCAGAACAGAGTATTACTATTTATTGTTTTAAATGCATCCTCCTATTTATTTCACCATATTGGACAACACCACACATACCTAGTGATCAAAAAAAAAAAAAAAAAAGTTCCTGTCTCTTCCTCTTATTTTTATAGTTTAAAAAGTGTGCTATTTTTCATTTAAAAAAAAAAAATATGAAATTGATTCTGGCTTTGCTCCCTTCTCTGCTGATGTAATTAGCCCACTAAATATGGGGCTGAACTTTTTTTTACAACATAAAAATTCATAAATCAAGTAGCATGGTAAATTTGTTGACCTGTGCTTCCTAGAAACAAATTAACATCGTAAGAACTAAAAATAGGTGCATGATTCAGCTGCTTAAGTGTAGTTGTCTGGTTCCATAGGAGGTGTCCTGCTTTATTAGAGACATGAGGCTGGCAGATATGACACAAATCATGTTTGTGTGCTACACCCTTCTTTTGTGGAAGCTGAAGGGCAGGAAGAGCAGCATGGGGCATCTCATAATGTGTGATACTACACATCTTTGTTAAACAACTCAAAAAGTTTAAGTAGTGTTAAACAATGAACTGGCAGTCAAACATGCAAGAATAGAGGGGTATCTTAAGAAGAAATATGGCCAATTTAGGGTCATACACCTGGACTTTTTACAAGTGATCCACTCAAAAAGGGAGATCAGGTGTTTAAAAAAAAAAAATCACAAACACTGCTCAGCAAGACCAATTTTATATGTATCTTGTTTGGGAATAAGTTCTATGTGCCCAAAGGATAATTTATAAAGCGATCAAAACAATTTATGGATGAAAAAGCTAATCAATACACCTATAACTGCTCTCTCAAACTTAAAAGTCTTTATGTTTCCCAGTGCTGCAGTTAAGAAAGCATATTAGGCAAAGCATTTTACATTACTACAGGCTTTACTAAAACATTCCACCTTCTTACCTGTAGGTTTGTAAGGGTTGTCCTCTTCCTCTCCAATTTTTACAAGCAAAAAGATGCTAATTAAATTAGAAGCTGTATAAAGAGAAACTTGCAAAAAACCCAATCTTTTTATTCTTTTGAAATGTCATTTAAATTTAAAAATACTTGTTTCCTGAAAATGAAATGTCACTTTTTTCAGTGAGAATTGAATATATTTTGTCTATTAAGGTTGAAATATTGTAGCTTTAAGGCTAGAGGAAGTGATAGCTACAGTTAAAAATAATTTTGGTATAGTCTGAAGGGACTGCTAATGGTCTTTATGCTTGAATGCCTTTTTTTAATCTTTTAGTTTCATCCCATAAAGCTGGTTAAAAACCAGGACTGAAAGAAAATTTGTATTATATTCATAACCAACCTTTCTGAAGCAATTTTGTTTGGAGTACTGCAGTCTGAATTCATGGAAGTCAATGAAATAACTGATAACTGACGATAGGATCTCAGCATTGATCGTGGCCGTCCTACTCTCTTGTCATCAAAATCGGGCTACAGGATGGAAAAGAGAAACATATTCTATCAAACAACTTTGTGTGAACCTCATATCATCCCTTTTCACTAGGTCTTGAACAGGTGTGTTAACATTTGGCATGAAAGAAGTTATTTGCTGCCATTAATTACTGTGATTGTATCTTCTGTCTGGATACACTCTCACTCTAAGTCCTCTCAAACTCAATGACACAGTGAGTAGCTAAATAAACTACAATTGACATAATTAACTGTATGTTTGATAAAGAAATTAAGAGAAACAGTGTCTGCTGATTTTCTTTTGAACAGACCTGGGGCACACCATTGAAGTACTTCCTTGGACAAATAGATTCAGTTAGTTCATGCTCCAAGACACTAATCACGCTCCATCTTCAATACAACATGTTCTGCCATCTCTATAGGTTAATATAGCCTTTTTTTGCAAATGTTTGCAAATATGTTTGCAAATGTTGGACAAACTTAATATTTCCCTAATAGCCAGACAGGAAGAACAGGAGGATTCTTCAGGTCATCATGTATCCATATTGCACAAACCCATATATGCTGTACCATCTCTCTCTGCAAAGCTTGAAGTTGTTATGTTCTGCAGTGAAGGACATGAAGGAGATACTGCTCCAAGTTTCCTTGAAGAAGATTTAGCTATGTTACTGGAAATATTCAGTTTAATGTTGATGGTTATTTAGGCTTTGCAGCCTGGTACAAAGTTAACTGAAACAAAATGCTTTCCTGTTACTCTTGTTAATAAGGTAGGGATAAGGATCACACTTCTTGGCTAATTCTAGACTGTTTTCTTTCTTCAGGGGTGACTTCTGGGATCTACAATTGCAGAGTGCAGTTAGCTCTTCTCTCTTTTTCTGTTCAAGTATTTCCTGGGATGAGCATGCCTCCCCCTAATTAGCTCATCACAGTGTCATAATATGGGGCAGATTTTTGAGAATTTCCAAGTGTGTGCATACTATAAACTACTTTTTCAGCTCGCTTCAATTTCTATCCTATAAACAGGATATGAACAACTTTTAAGAAACATTTCATATTAAAGCACAAGGTTTTGTTCTGGTTATCCAGAAAATATTAAAAACTTATGTGTAATTTCATATGCCAATTTCCTAAGTACTTTGCTTCTGATGTCATTTCTCACTAAGACTGATGTCTAGCAGAAGACTTGGAAACATTTGTAGCTTCAAGAATTATTTTCAAATGTTTTGCAGAGTTTACATGTCACTCATCCTTTGAATGGCCAGAATCTTGTGATAAAGACACAGTAGCTGCATAACTTTTTTTTTTGTTTCTTTTAATAAAAAAGCTCAGGCCAGCCATGAGAGAGAGTCAGACATGGTAAAATGGCAGTAGTGCCATTCACAAAGTACATTCTCTGCTCTTGCAAAATTTTAAATAGGTTGCTTTTTTAAAGTGCTGATCTGTAAAAGTGCTGAAGGGTTCAAGCATTAGGCAAGATTGCTAACTGTGGATTACAGCCTCTTTATTATTGCAAGGATGGTGGCATGGGACTGAAAATAAGAAAAACATACTGAGATAAATACATAGAATTTTCATCATATACGTATGTAACACAGCACAATATAAAAAATTTAGGTTAGAAACTTGCTACTTTTCCCCCTACAATGGAAAAAAAAAATCCTCTTATAAAATCATCAACGCTGAAAGAAACAACATAAAAAATTTCCAAAGCAACTGGTGTTTAATCACAAAAACAAGCCAACATCATTCTTGCCAGCCTGCACAATTAGACTATTTTAGACTATTTTAGTCAAGAATTGTCTGGAGAATTTGTGTTTAGAAGTTATCCTTCAATTCCCATATATTTCAGTTGGGTCTCAACTAATATTTATAGTATTATACACATGATAGGTTTTACTTCACAGCACAGTTGGAAGTGGCTAGCACAGGGAGACATCAATTGCAGATCAAAGCACTCAGAAAAATTACAAAGGGGAGAATTTGCTTTTACTTACTTAATAAGGTGGAAAAGAACTGCAATTTTAGTTAACATAATAAAATACTCCAAATCTTCCAGAATGAGGAATATTTGATACGTCAGAGAATTGTGTCAAGTCTTTGAGACTATAAAACTCAGGTCCTACTACCTTGAGATCACAAGAATACCCACAAGCAACAAAAGTTTAGTATGTGTTTTTGTTTAGAAGAACAAGATGAGTATTAAGTAAAGAGAAATTGCAGGAGAGGTTAAAAGGAGAGCAATACCAATTCTCTGGCTCCATATTGTTTTTCCACTTTAACTTTTAAATGCTTGAAACATTCCTCCATACGGTCATGGAAAGGACGAAGATTATCAGAAACTCTTCTTTCATGAATTTTAATTCCAGCCCCAAGGAAAGGTATCTTGAAGAGGGGGAAAAAAAAAAAAAAGAAGGAAAAAAGTGAGAATATTAAACTGGATCTGACAAACTCTCTAACTCCATTTAAAGGATGTGCTAAGTCAATTCCAAAACTCTTACTGTGATTGGCAGATTTGTCAGTTGATCTCAGCTTTTAGCAGCAGCTACAAGATGGAAGGGGCTCTTGAAAAATGGGTGTGCTCAGTAAATTTTTGAAGAATGTTGGCTGCCTCATAGTGACTGTTTTCTCTCTTGTACGTATTTTAATTTTAATCCCTTATAAGATTAAACACACCATGTGAGAGTTTAAAAAATTCTTAGACTACTAGTCTACCTGCTGATGAAGGTGCCTGCCACAGTTCACAAGAAAGAAGGTAGGGATGAAAAATTATCCAAGTGGATTCCAGGCAGGTGGTTTCAAACTCCTCTTTCAAACAGTGGATTAAGTGACAGGAAAAGGTTTAAATCAATCTGCTGGGGGCTTAATCATGTGATCACTTTGACAATTGCTGCAGCAATTTAAAGTGTTAATGCCTGGTTACTGAGGGTGACCTCTTCCTTTCTCCTCGATTTTACTCTGCAGAATGTACTACACACTACTCTGTACTACCCACATCTCAAGAAAAATTCAGTAAGATAATGCTTCAATAGAAAAATGAACAACTGAAGCCATGAACACAGGCAGCTTGCACTAACCAGGCTGACTTTCCTCAATTTTATCCCTGTGCTTTTCTTTTTTGCTGCTCATCCTTTATGCCGGGGTCAGTGACAAGTAACCAAAGGGGTTAAAATCTCTGATTATTCTTACTAGAGTTGAAAGAAGTTATATAACAGTAGTTGTTAAAACCTAGGAGGGGGGGAAGTGTAGATACCTACGTTCCCTTAAAGGAGAACACCTGATGTAAAAGGTTAGGAAAAGGTCTATCAGTTCATTAAATACCTCCCTCCACTTGAATTTCTTAAAAAAATTCTTCTCCTTTGTCAGAAGGAATGGCTGACTTACCAAATTAAAAAAAAATTAATTAAAAAACTTATAATGAAGCAAACTTGATAGTAATACTACCTTTCTAACCCCTCTTCCCTACAATGCTTTCCTTTGCTATTATACTGCTACTATCATCTCTGCTGTTATATTACTGTAATAATATCCAGTTAAAGGCAAACAAAACAAATCTTATCTTTAAAGACAATGGATAGCACACTTTGACATGCTGTTTAATTAGTAAGAAGTGTACTCACAAAGAGAAACTTAGTAGAGCTTCTCTTTAAAATACGAAGACATTTCATTACTCTTCAGTCTTTGAAGATAGTGATTTATGAGATTTGTGCAACATACTTTTAGCTACCATTCTGCCAGTAACCTTTTCTAAATGCTTTACCATTCACTTGTAGCTATTTTGCATTGACGTTTGGGATTTTTTGTAAGATCCACTTAGATTCCATGCTTCCTTTTTGTGTTCTGACTCTATAAATATTATTAACATTGTATACATCTGTCCCCCCATTGACCTGATCATATTTTATGGAAGTTCAATTTCAATATAACTTTTAAAAACATGGTATTAAAGCCCATCTATTACAGACAGATCTGTTTATCCTCTTTAGAGGGATTTACAGGGATAGATATAAATTACCACTTTATTTCCTAGTGCCAGATGGTATTACAGTCAATTTATACCACTACATCCACTGAGTACTTCTGATGGTCAGAAAGCAACCATATACAGAGCCTGTGGTGGGCAATGATACAGAAGAAAGCTGTGAAGGTTAGTGACTCAAACTAATAACCAAACTGAGATGAATCAAAATGAAACAGGAAGGAACTTCAAAAACGTTAAGAAAACAGTACAAAAAAATTCAATTAAAACTATTTGGAAGATTCACTTCGAGGCTAAGAGAGGAATAAATGGTTCATCCTTGCTGTTTCTCATCTACAAACAAAGATAGCGTCATAGAATCATCGAACAGTTTGGGCTGGAAGGGACCTCTAAAGGTCATCCAGTCCAACCCCTCTGCAATGAGCAGGGACATCTTCAACTCGATCAGGTTGCTCAGAGCCCCGTCCAACCTGACCTTGAAAGTTTCCAGGGACGGGGCATCTACCACCTCTCTGGGCAACCTGTTCCAGTGTTTCACCACCCTCATCGTAAAAAACTTCTTCCTTACATCTAGTCTAAATCTACCCTCTTTTAGTTTAAAACCATTACCCCTTGTCCTATCACTACAGGCCCTACTAAAAAGTCTGTCCCCGTCTTTCTTATAGGCCCCCTTTAGGTACTGAAGACTGCTGTAAGGTCTCCCCAGAGCCTTCTCTTCTCCAGGCTGAACAACCCCAACTCTCTCAGCCTGTCCTCATAGGAGAGGTGTTCCATCCCTCTGATCATCTTTGTGGCCCTCCTCTGGACCTGCTCCAACAGGTCCACATCTTTCCTGTGCTGAGGACCCCAGAGCTGGACACAGTACTGCAGGTGGGGTCTCACTAAAGCAGAGTAGAGGGGCAGAATCACCTCCCTCAAACTGCTGGCCACACTTCTTTTGATGCAGCCCAGGATACTGTAGCCCTCTCACAAGGATAGCATAAGGTTAGATCAGTGAGGAAGAATTTTTTAGTGAGGTAATACAAAGAATGAGACATGGAACATGACGAGAAATACCTTGAGCCATTCACTTCTGCTAATAAAATTCCAGATTAACTCACACTATTTCATAACATCCCTCTTGAAATGGAGATCACTATATTAAGCCTTGATACAGCAATTACTATGCCCATTCATTTACACAGCAAACAGTTCTTTCTCACTTAAATAATTTACATTTCAGAGGACTTAGCAGTCAGTGGTTTCTTAACAAACTACACATGTGCAAAAATGTCTCTTCTCTCATAGTTATTCATTTTGCCTTATATTGATGGCATTAATTTATATTTTGACTAGATAATGCAAATAGAATTGATCATTTCTGAGGTCATGTTTTTCTTCCCTCCATTATCGTAACAAATGCTTAAGTTAATAAAAGAGCCATTTTTCCATGAATCTCAGCAAAAATAGTTTTTTCTGCTACCACCTCCCATAGGTGCATTTTCCTCTTTGAGGACAAGAGGGTTCTGCAGCTCAGTTGGCTTATTATATGTACACTAAAAATAAAAAAACCAAATAACCTCAGTGCTGCTAGTATAGGCAGAATATTCAGTTTTCCTCTGGAGATACAGCTTAAAAATATTTACTAATGGTATTCCATGCTATTTGTCACAGAAAAGACATGTAGCAGCAATCTTGGAGGGTCACTGAGCAGGAAAACAACTCCTGTGAGCAACTAGCATTTCATTAATGTTTCTAATGCAACCACTCCACCAAACAAACAACAACAAACACCCACCTCTTGGAAGAGTTATTTCCCAAGAGAATTTCTTACATTTGCAAATGCTTGTTTTCCTAGCAATTCATGAAGTCCTTATGACTTTTGTCATGTACTCAGTTTTGTCTCAAGGAATACAACCTTGGTTTGAAATCCTGCCCCTTTTAACCATAAATGTAGCCCACTACATGTCGCTTTTGATAAACCATTCCACACAATGTGTTCTACAAAGTACTTTTCTGGCCTACTGCTCTCTCTAGGACATGAAGAGATATATGGGTAATTCCCCTGATTCTGGTAGCATTTCAACTAACTTAACAGACACTATAATGATGATACATCTCAGGAAATATGAAATGATTTTTGTAATTATGCCATTTCTCCAGTTTAGGCACAGATTTAAAAAAACCTGCAGGATGGGATCGCTTAGATCGCCAAGAATGTTTTATCAATCACATGCCACATCAGAGGGTGAGAAATTATTGCTATGCTGTTTCATCAGTGATCTTAGTAATGGAATACATGCTTCCTATTAAGCAGATTAAAATTGAAGGAGTTGAAGTCCTTTTTCCTACTTAAGGGAAACTATTAATACCTAAACAGGATAATAAATAGATAGTCCTTTTACAACTATACATACTTTGAAACAGAAGGTTTAGTCTAAGAGAGAATACTTTACTATGAGTCCCTTTTCAAAAAAATAATATGAATTTATCACAGAACTAGGCACGAAGTTTGTAACAACAATCTTCTCATTCTTCTAACCCTCTCTGCTTTGGGGAAACAGTAAAAAAAAAAAAAGAAGTTTAAAAAAACCCACAAAAAACCTGACACAATCATCTAAATGCTATGCTCTCCTGCTAGAAAGGAACAGAAAAAAGGAATAACTGATGAAGCCTCAGATGACTGCTGTCAGTAAGAAGTTACCTGCCAAGCAATTAGATCTTTGAGTCTGTTCAGCTTTTCTTGATCCTCTGGATGGTCTCTGATGTATTCTTCTGTAAAGAAAGCCTTAGACAAAAAAAAATAAAAAAAAAATTCAGTCCATCCTTTTGACAGGTAGAGAAATCAGTGATTACTCCATTGACTCCAGATAGTGACCATAATATTGGTCATCAAATAAGAGACATATATGCACGCTCCTTTAACCAGATGCTGCTAGTGATAATTCCTTGTCTCAGTTGAGAACTGAGGTGCTTTTTTTGTTAAAAGGTATTCAGTCTTTATCCAACACTTCTGAGTTTGAGACCCTTACTATGAAACCCAATTATTGTTTGTTTTATTAAGCTTGCACTGAAACTAAGAAGGCACAAATTTGGAGTATCATGATTCACATTGATAAATTATAATTTTATTCAAGTACCCTACTTACTGACATTAGCTAGTGTTAGACAATAGAGAAATTGAACGTTTTCATAGATAAGCAGAGTCAGATATTGCATACACACTGCCTTTTGCTGCCCAAAGATTTTATCCCCCAGGTACAAAAGAAGAATGTAGCTATTTGTCCATGGCTGCCAAATATCTAAACAAATGATACTTTAGGATTAACACAGGGTAAGTCATACTCCTCCAGAATATGTCATGCTTACCACATATAATTTGTGTGTGTACATATATACATATATATGTACATATATGGCATCTTTTCAGCACTACCCGAGTCTTATCTGACATGCTGAGCCTACTGAGCTGGGCACATGCTTTTCATCAAGAAATGGCAGGCAGAAATAATAGAGGTCTACAGCTGTGGGATAACCCCACATTTATTTTCATCCAAAATGTTAATAATTAATAATTTAGAATTTAAATTTATATGAGTTTAAGATTCCTGCTTTCTCTCCTGCCCTGCCTTTACAAGGTGGCCTTAGGGACAAATTTTCTACAGTTCACTTCCTCAAGACAATCCATTTTCCATACATTGCCAGAACAGTTTATTTTTATTCCCATTTTTTACCAACAAAACCTGCTATGCAGAATAGCTCCAGTTACTGAGAAAACCTTATGATGGTTTAATTGATAACCCACATCTAAATACTCCAGACCTACTGTAGGATAAACTTGATTCATATATTCCAGACCAAATCTTTTGATGTGTGAGAGCCTATTTCATTACAAAAGGGGTATCTCATCTCACATGTATATGAAAACCCTCATAACTGCAGTTAATATTGAGCTGCAGTTACTGTAGTTTGTTAGTTTCTGCTTTCAAAGACAGATGTGACCATGGTATGAGGATCTCTTAATTGGTGCAGTTATGGCTTTCATATTCCCAGCCCACATTCCACCACCACTTTGAATAAAGGACGTAGGAGAATTATGAAATAATGTATCTGAATATGTTCTTTGCATTGACTTAAAATCTCTTACCTTCTCATATTTAGCAAAGCCACCCATAACAGCAGGATCAACAATTCCATTCAGAAGCATAGAAAGTGGATTAATAGGAAGGTTCTCATCATTTTGGTATTGGTTAATCATCATCAAAATTTTTTCATTTGTCGTGGACATAGTCTCAATAGCATTCTCTAAAGGACTAATTGTAGTCTATAAAGCAACAAAAGACTTCTAAGGTTTATAAAGATAAAAAAGCATTTTTGGTTTTATAAAACTTCACATATATGAACAACATTCTTACAATTCAGCAAAACAACACAGATTTATTCAATTCTCTTAGGACTTGGTCCTGAAACTATTTATCAGATGTAAGCTATATTGATCCCAACAGTAGAAAGATAAAACATAAGTAATAACAGTTTTGTATGTATAAAAATTAGTAAATAACAATAGCTTTGTCTGATAAATTTGCAAACTATTTTGTACATGAGGATTCGTACAGATACATTTTTTACAGGTTCTTAGCATGTTAATACACACCTGTGACATGGAGACAACCTCAAACCATCGTAAAATTCCAGGAAGTTTGTATGCTGTAACAAATGATGTTCTCTCAATCCACATAGACTATTAAAAAAACATAGCAGGGAAAAAATGACACTTCAGGATTTAAACATATTTTCAGCCTTCTGAAATGTCAGAGTGAAAAGAATGTAGATGGAAAACATATGGACATTTTTGCATAAAATGACACTGCAAAATTAATCTAGCACAACAATTTACACAAATCATTTTTCTGCTTTCAGATTAGGTCATCTTCAGGCACTAAGCCTGCACAAAGCAGAGGAAAAAGAAAATTACCCTTGAGTCTTTTAGTATCTATTCCTATTTTTGCCATTGCAGATTGAATGGCTGTGACTAAATGACCTACTCTCACGTCTACCCAGATTATACTTCCTCCCTCCACTTTTGAAATGTATTTCTGCAATTAAAAGCAGTAATAGTCCTATAACAACTTGCCAGCATGCATTTTTTATTCCTTTCTTTTTCCTCTTCTGAACAAGACTAGCTGTTGGTATTCTCAAATGCCACTAGTTCATTTACCCTACTGCTCCTTATTTTACCAATATCAGCTCATCTAAACTGCCAGTACTGAGAAACATAATAGTGAACGCAATGAAGACATATTCCAACTAACCCAGTTGCCACCCATTTGAAGTAAGTATGCATACTGTCTATTGTCATCAGCAATGAAAACATTAATGATTTAATTTTTGTAAAACCATTTCAAGGTATATTCATAAATGGTTTCAGAAACCTCCAGTTTGCAAAGGAAGCCAATGTGCACCATGAGTCTTGATAATACCCCAGTGCAAAGCTGGGATGCCAGGGTAGAGTTTGTATCTGAAGCATTTAATTTAACAGCAGGTAAGAAGCTCCTTACATGAAACTGTTGATGCTACTGATCAGCACACATATAACTGAAATTGTACATTTTTTAAATAAATGGCTTTTCCCATCAGTATCCCAAGAGCACAGCTTTAGCCATAAAGACTGGATGGTATGGTTTTCTTGACAAACTATAAAATATCATGTATCCGTAAAATTAAAATATAGAAACATACCACATTTTTATGCATGACAATGAAAAGTAATTTATGGTGTTGCACATTTCCTAGAATATTTGAACAACGAAGACTATTTCTCAGCATTACACCATTATGCATGGGAATAAATATGACATAGGTAGTACTGTAGTCTGTCAAGATTTCACAGGCCTGATGAAAGCAGACAACACACACGTCTCATTGCCAAGCTGGTAGCTGACAAAAGTGTTATAAACTGCAAGAGGCATACCATTTGATACTTATTTACATGTCATCTTGTTTCCTCATGAAAATCTGTACCAGAAAATGTTACTGCCTAACACAAATGTACTTAACTACATAATGTTTACCTGCAATTGAAACAGTGATGTATCACTAAATACACAGGAGTAGTGCTGAAAGAGAGAAATCCTGTGTTTACTTTTTTGAACCAGATCCTAAAGTTAGGGTGTCTGTAATGAGTAATCTGAGACTAAGAAAGAATCTAGATAAAAATTCAGTCACAGCTACCAGAACAGCATCCATCACCCTGTCTCTCATTTACTTACAGCAAATTCATTTTCAGGGTCAACAGATCCTTTTCTGACTGGTCTTGAATAGTGGAACCGGTGCACATTGTTGGACTTATAAAAACTGAAAGATTTAAAAAAGACTATTGTAAAATATAGAATTCAGAAATTTATGGATCTTCTTATCACAGTGAAATATTTCGAGTCAGTTGAGTTTTTAATTAAAAGCAAATTTACTGCTCAGAAAAAAAGCACTTTACTGAAAACTCAGGACACAACTACTTTTTCTATAAATCAGGGTCAACACACAGTATTTTACAAGTATTAAGCTTCAGCTTGTGACTAGCTGTAATTTCCAGGTATAAAAATTCCAGAACTTCCAGAATAATGTTTAAACCTACATAAAAAGGTCTAGAAAAGATTTTTACTTTC
The DNA here is from genome assembly GCF_964188355.1 of Buteo buteo. NCBI lineage: Eukaryota > Metazoa > Chordata > Aves > Accipitriformes > Accipitridae > Buteo > Buteo buteo. The sequence continues at coordinate 18,131,190 of NC_134194.1, read as the reverse complement.
CTGTATTCTTACTGGGGCATGCACACTGCTTGCCTGCTTTATAATGGCATACAAAATGAGTATATTTTGTTAAAAATACCTGAACAAGAGTGGATAAATTCACCTGGACTGAAATACATGTGATTTTTCATCCACGGCACATGCGAGAAGTCTTTAATCATGTCTCACAGTTCTGCTCACAATGCAGAACAACAGTTATTCAATAAACTAAACATCTGAAGCCATTAATAATTTTTTTGTGATAGATAAGAAAACATACACAAACACTTGTAGAGGGGGACAGCAATGTAAAGAAATCTATTGCAAATTCATGTTATGCTCTATTCTATTTAGCTAATGAATCGTTCTCAATCACTGTGAGCACACATTTCCACTAAACTTGTAACCACTTGGCTTTTAGCACTGGCTAATTTGAACAGAGATTGCACAGTTTGGGCTAAGTATTTTGCTGTCCACAGAAAAATCTCTCCATTTAGTTTTTAGTTTTTGTTTTAAAGATGAATTAAATTATAGCCATGTTAAGTAAAAGCTAATTTTGCAGAGCAAAAGAAAAATATCTTGGAAATACCTTACAGTAAAACCAAGCCATATTTTGGAAGCCTAGAGAGACAAATAAATGGAGACACCTCAAACTTCTGGTATGTTAGTTCATAGGAACCTATGATTTCTGATCCAAACTACTAAGATTATCTTCATCTTCAACAAAGAAAAGAAAGTGGAAAATACTGCTATACCAAGTCAGATCACTTTATACAGTTCCATCTGAAAGGACAGATATTTTGAAGCTCTTTGGTAGAATAAATGGATTGCTATCAACTAAGGTAACTAACAATTAAATGCCCAATAAAGTGCATTCATAAAAACAAATCTCTAAGACCAGATGAAATTAGCAGTTTGGTTGAATTCCGCAGCTAAGTCAAACAATTACAAAATCTTGCAAATGACAAGAGATTGTACTTCATGTGGAGCACTTAGCTAAATAAAACTGTTACAAGTTCAAAATGTGGCTGGCACTACACTGAAATCTATTCCAGGACCAGATTTAGCAGCTGTCTTTCAGTTACTGATTTTAAAATGAATTCAAGTTGAAATTGAGACCACAGTCTATTATTTTTTTATCTTTTACAATCTTGTAGTACATGAAACTGTGCTTGTATCTGCTTTATTTATTTTGCCGTATATAGGGAGGTGATTCTTATTTTTCCACTCTGAATCAACTGCTATTTCAGTAAAGGTTCTATAGAGAAAGCTGCAGACAAAGGTGACATCTAGGTTGAATCCAGCTGTGGAACAGTTAGAAACGAACTCATCTCAGCTGATAAACAGAAGCCTTCTATCTTCAGTCTCTTTTTGGAAAGTCATAATACAAGTGGTGTTAAAGGGTTTAGTCTGAGTTTTTGTTTATTTAAGTGTGGAGGCATTGCAAAGCCTCTCTTGCAATAAAAATGCAAGTGCCTCAGATTACCTGGAGAAATTTTAGCTTAAGATGCCTGTTTTAACCAGTTTCAGTTAGGGAAATACAGTCATACCTTGTGCTTTCACAAGGCACCGACAAGAGTAGGGAGAAAATATGACCTGCCTTAACTGATGGTGCTTGTACTTTTTGCCATCCTTAAGTTACAAGCTAACAAATACTATCTTGAAATTTTTCATTCAGGTGTTAGTGATACGGAGCGGCTTTTATTGACCATGTTTGCAACCACATAAATCATAGAATGGTTTGGGTTGGAAAGGACCTTTAAAGATCATCTAGTTCCAAGCCCTCTGCCACAGGCAGGGACACCTTCCACTAGACCAGGTTGCTCAAACCCCATCCAACCTGACCTTGAACATCCCCTCCAGGGATGGGGCATCCACAGCTTGTCTGGGCAACCTCTTCCAGTGCCTCACCAACCTCACAGTAAGGAACTTCTTCCTTATATCCAATCTAAATCTACCCTCTTTCAGTTTAAAACCATTGCCCCCTATCCTGTCACTACAGGCCTTGGTAAAAAGTCTCTCTCCATCTTTCTTATAATCCCCTTTTATATATTGATGGATTTGGAGCCAAAAAATCTCAAAAGCCTCAGTCAGCCAATATTCCAGTAGGTACTTTATGCAGCTTTGGCATCAGCTATTAGAATGGACCATCCCTTTTCACACATGTAGTCAGAGTGCGTAAGGAGTTTGGAAATGTTAGCCAGTCTGTTCTCAATATACTTCGGACAATTAATTTCCTTTGTTCCTCTACAAAATCTTGACCATAGTGCCAATGGAAAGCATTTTGCCACCATGTGTTTTGCATTCGGCAAGTAAGTCATAACAAGATTCTGTTGTACAGGAACCTGCAACTCAACCATTCTCATATTGCCAGTCACCTCTAAGACGACCCTTCTCTCCATCACTTGTCTAAGAAGCTGCCTTGAAAACTCAATAACTTGGACCCAAAGGATGATTTCACCTCCCTCCCTGTAACCATATGCTATTCCTTCAGTGGTAAATGGGTAGATGTTCTCTCATGAAATTCCTTGGGAATACATAAGTCAGTAAATTGAGACAATAAAAGCTCTAAGATTCATTTGCAAATAACTGAGTTCACAAAACAATGGTTATCAACTTAGGAATACAGACTGATTTTCATTATATTATCTATTACAGAAATTAACTTACTTTATAATTTGATCAGGTACTGCCTTATTTTTGAATCTAGGTTGCTCCTCCAGAACTGGTTGCACTGTAAAACACTGGATATCTGAAATCATCAAAGTTAAGGGCATGTTATTAACTATCAGTATGAAATACTGTAGGCTGCGGGGGGAAATTAAAAAAATAATAATAAAAAAAAGACATTTCCTGATGAATAATCTGCAGGGTTCAGGATTTCATTTGTGGACCTTTCTTGGCCAAAAAAGGGAAAATCTGCCAGTAGTAACCAGGCAATATATATTAATTTTGAACTGCATATTTTTATTATTTACTGAGCTTGAATATCTGTAGCTGCATTTATCACACTGAATCATTCATTAAATTTTAAAGCCAAGCCAACTTACAGAAATAACATCAACAACATCCAATGTTAACAGTTTCAATATTTAGCTTTAGGCATGCATAATGTCATGATGTTTAGCATTTCATCTTTGAAATCTGTAATTGAGCAGCCCTTTTACCTGAGATTTTGTTTTTCTGTGGAAATGTTACTTTTTAATCAAAATACTATATTTGTAAGTAAATATATCATATTCTTACATATTTCAGTATATTTGAAACTCATGCCCTCTGGTTAGATGCCATAGCTTTTTCTTAAGTCCATAAGTAGTGCATCTCCTGTTAGTTGCAAATAGACTTGAGCAAATTCTACTTTAAGAAAGGACTGAAGCATATGATCTCAAAAAAAAGTAAAATCAGTTAAGACACAAGACAGACTTGTGAGAGCTTGGCTCTGAAGCTTAATGTACTGTTTTAGACAAGCCTATAATACTCTCTGCTTCGGTCACAACAGTGTGGAAAGAAAGTAGCATTCCTCTTCTCCAGCAGGTTCCATCAGAACAGACTCAAGAAAGCATGTGAACTGTTAAAATATTACCTTGAAAATTAATAAAAGAAAATCAACATGTGAAAAAAATGGCTGATACAATAAGGTGATCTCATATCTGCTCAGCCAGTAATGATTTAAATCAGAACGTGAAGAAAAAGATAGTGCATGCCAGCAACTGTTAGAGTACTTCCAAACAAGAATAATTTAGGGCATTCTAAAAGGTGGTTAATAATGTTTATGAGTTAATTTTCCTAGGAAACTTTCTGAGAGTGACAAAAGCATATTTATGTTGCCAAGAAATACAGATGATACCCAAATGCAGTACCAGTCAGAACAATGTTCAAGAAAGACATGAATTTAAAACCAAGACACAACAGCTAGAAATGTGAGCTAACAGACAATTTGCTGCTTTAAACTTAGCTAATTCAACTGTTCATCACTGGTTTTGCCATTTGAAGAAAATAAAGGTAAACCATGTCTGAACTTGAATGAATTTTCTTCACCAAAAGGGTTATCAAGCACTGGAACATGCTGCCCAGGGAAGTGGCTGAGTTACCACCCCTGGAGGTATTTAAAATACATGTAGATGTGGCACTTAGGGACATGGTTTAGTGGTGGACTAGGTTTATGGTTGGACTCAGTTGTAAGGGTCTCTGCCAACCTAAATGATTCTATGATGACTGAAAGAGACAGACTCCTTAGAATTGTGAGAAAAACAGGAGCAAGCATCTTGGGAACAAACCATAAAACACCTGCAGGACATAAAAGTATAAGTGCAAGCTGAGTTGTCACATTAATAAACTTTCATCCTTTTTAGGAAATTATTGTTCCACACAGGTAAACTTGCTAACAACAAGATTTCCCCAACCCGCCTTCATTCTGTAATCTCCTGTGTGTTCAAGGATACATTGACCAGGAGAGTTTTTCACATCCTTTCCAGGTGCTGACGTGGTGTTCATCTTCTCTGCACTAGGAAACTGAGTCATCAGCTGTGCCTGGAAATCCTCTCTCCTCTCATATTCCTTCCCACGATAGATGAATACTTTGTTCTGCAAGGAATAAACAGCTGATTTCTTGGGCTGTATGATGCTGAGGCAGAAGTTATAGATGCACGTTTATCAGTACAAAGACACAATGGGGTCTCCAAATTTTGGAATGACTCTTACTGTTTTCTGAATATTAGTTAACTATAAAGCAAGACACCCCTTTCACCAGGTGCTGGAATGCAGCACTGACTCTGCAGACACGATACTTTATGCTGTTAGACAGAATGAAGATAAACTGGCATCATCACGAAGGATGCTCCTGTAGAGCAGAATAAAATCAGAATGGGAGGTAAGAAAAGCACTGAAACTCCTTTTCTTCTTGTCTGTCAAGTAAAAGGATTTGCTTTCAAATACATTCTGGGTCCAGGTTTTGCAGCTTTCTGATACCAACATATAGGTTTCCTCTGCCTGCTCCTTCTTGGTATTACAAAATGTCCTATTTTACAATACAGTCTAACCCCAAATGTGCTCATTTGTGGTTCAGTTTGCTTCATTTAACAGGGTACTTCTGTAATACCAGAAACAAAAGGTGCATGCTTCCTTTGGCGTAATATTAGCATATCTTTTCACTTTTTTTCCCAGTGTTTTCAAGGCAACTTTGGCCTTTAAAACTGGGGAAGAGAGGTCTTCCATTGCTTTTCAAGTGTGAGAAAAGCTACCATATTCATTTTAGTATGTAAGAAAAAAATTTCTTTTTTTCTACAAGAAAATATCAAATATTCAGGTTAGCTTTATGCTCTGAAGAGATGCACTACTGTGGTTAAAAGAAAGCCATGATCTTTTAAAAAACTAAAGTAAAAGCTGCTTGTGCATGACTTCCTAAGTTTGTCAGGTTTCTTGAAAAAACAGACCCTTTGGAGTGTTGATTTCTCACATGGTAATAATAAAATGGAGAAAAGTAAAGAAAACTGAGAGAGTAGATTCAGTGTATAAAGGTCTGTTCAATGAAAACAGTTCAAACTTACCATAAGTGTCTTAAGATATCAACTAGCTGATACCATTCAGGAAAAAACCACAAGTAATACAAGACAGTTGGTATGAACATGTCACCTCAATGCATATTAGAGATCAAAAAAGCCATCTGAACGTCAGTCATTACAACGAAAACAGGAAAACAAAAAAAAATCAGTATCACAATGAACACATTCATAGTGTATCCACATTTGAAACACTGTCTACGCTTCTTGTCCTACCATCTCATGAACTAGAAAATGGACAGCAAGGGAACCAGGATGTGAAAACATATGGAATGGTTACTGTGGAAGCAATGTTTAAACAAACCAAGACTCTAAGAGAACAATATATCATGAATGGCATGAGGAAGGTGATTAAAGAACAACTGTTCAGTCTCCCTGTAAGAACTAATGTGGAGAAATTATCACATGACAATAAAAAGGCAACAGTAAACCTCCAACACACAGAGCTGTGTACTGTGAGGCCACAGTATGCTCTGGAGAGCATCAGTTCAGAAAGCAACTGCACAAATTCACTGTAGAACAATCCATGAAGGGCTAGAAAACAAACATGTCACCTCCACCCCCAAAGCTGTTTATCAGGTAAGTATGGAATACATACCAGGTCAATATCACTACACATCTGCTCTATATTATACTCTTCCCTACCCTACTTACCTACTATTTCCTATTGTTAAAGACACAATATTGGGCTAGAGAGTGCATTGGTCTGAAAAATATGCTGTTTCTACATTCGTAATGTATTTCTATTGTAGCTGAGAGGCAATATAAATCTGAGACTCTTGTCAGTCCATGACAATGTCCACGTAAAATACCAAGCTCATGTGAAACAGAATTTTGGATTTAATTCGAACACAAGTAGTTAATGACAATCTGCTAGTTATCAATAAACTGTGTGGGACTCATCTGAAAAATAGGTACTGGAAGAGCTGCCCATACCAAATTACATCATATTGCTGCATTTGGCTCTCACATATCAGCTTCACTACCTGATACATCTTCTAGTTTCCACAAGCAAACCAAGAGAAAGAATCAACTTCAACACATCTGAAAACTTTTCATACATATTCTTACAAGTAACAATTCAGATTCTGACTACAGTCCTGCATCCAAGCAAAACTAAATCCCTGGCAAATATCCCCAGAGACTCACTTGCATTAGTAGAGTACACTCATATTTTTAGAAGCATGTGAAAATAGATGAAAATGTATGAATTTAAACAGGTTTACCCTTAGAAATGTGGGGAATCCTTGGCCATAATACCCAACAGCAAAATAGTCTGGTTTAGGTCTCAGAATTTTCATGATGTTTTCATAGAACTTCGCTTGTTGAATCTGAAAGCAAAACCAACTGCAATTACTTCTCTTTGTTGTTTTTTTTCCTTTGTTTTTTTTTTTAACCTCTGCAGTAGTACTGTGCTGTGTAGTTCAGCTATCAGTGGGTATGCAAGAGCTACCAATTATCAGTCGGTAAGCTACAGCAATAATCAGCTGGCATGCACATGACACTGCTGTGGTACATTAAATATTGTTTAATTTTATATGCAAATATAATACATAGCTAAACGTGTATGGCTTCAGCTTCAATTATTCGACCTCAGAATCGGGCTTACCCTTAACCTTCTAGCATGAAAAACACCACTTTACAGTTTAAACACTTAACTGATAACATTACTGAAATAATGCATTCAGAAAAACTCCCTGCCTCAAATGTTTTCTGAGGTACGGATCAACTCAAGCTTTTGCCCTAGCATCATGCTAAGGACACACACCACGTAAAGGGCTTAGAACAATGTCTTCCATAAAATACTAAGTGCCATTTAGGTTTACTATTTTAATTTCCAGTGTTATAACTATCAGACATGCAACACTGCAACTTAAATGGGATTGGCAAAAATATTGTCTTTATCTTTTAGTTTATGATAAAAGCAGAATTGAGTGGGAGAAAAAGAAGCTTTCTTTATACACAACACTGTTCAAGAATGTCATGGATTGTTTTCCATGGTTTCTTTGTGGAAGATTCAGGGATATCTCTTGAATGAGCCCTAAACATTTGTTAAAGATATGCAAGTGTGGAATCTTGAGGGTAGAAAAAACCAAGGTATGTGGTGGAGGGGATTCTTTTTGGATCAATTGAACTTTAATGAAAACAAATAATTGAACATTTAATCTTCCTTTAAAATCTTCCTGCTAGTCTTTGGACCTAGATGTAATTCCTTGTGATGTATTACTTCCCCAGTCCCTGATTAGGACAGAATTCTTTAGGCTTGTCAAGATCTGAGTTCCTAACATTTAAAGAAAAAGTGCAGGGAAAAAATGCATCCAGGTGCTTCTTCTACCCTAAAGCAGTACAAAGGCCTCAAAACCTTGTTATATTTCTTTTATTCATGGCCTTTAAATTACACTATATCAGAACATGTTTATCTTGTCTATAGAAGTTTCAAAACATCTCAATAAGCATATGTCCATGCAACTTCAACAAACAGTTCTTTATGAATCTCTACTTTACCACTGAAATGTTACAATACAACACAGCAACTCTTTCACAAATGAATTAAAAATCAATTGCAGACAACAAGCTTATAAGCAGCTCTATCATTTGATAGCTCAAAAGTACTAATTTCTGTGACTGAAATAATTTGAAGATCTGTAGATAATCTTACCAGGTTTTGACTTAGAAGTTCATAGTCAAAAACTTCCTTTTCATACTGCTCTGCAAGTTCTTTGCATAAAGATATGGCTTCTTCCCACATCTGCAATGTAACCGCATATTCAAAAAGTAAATCCAGTACCAAGAGGTTTTTAAGGCATCACTGTTTGACTACAGTTTTATTGATTATGCTATCTTTAAATTGCAGTCATTTATTAACAGCACAGAATGGAAGACTCAGTGCAATCATAAACTTTAGGAAAACAGATTAATGTAAAAAATGAAAGTGTTCTATGGTTCATTATAGGAAGGAATAAGTAAACCTACTTTATTCTTACAATAAAATAATAACAAATCACCTAACCTTTCAGATACATTAAAAAAGAAGAATAAATAACTAATGTGCATAACATCCAGAATATACTCCAAGCATAGGAGAAGTGTATGAGGGGACTGGCACCTGCCTCTCTAAAACACACACACTTCATTTTACAGAAATTCTAAAGCATACATAATCATAGGTAGCCTTGCACATGACAGTTCTCCTAGTCAGCTAAGAAATTACAAGGCTTAGACTTAAATTGCCACTTGCCCAGAGTACCAGCTTGTTTCTTTCCACACAACTTAATAGCTACCTCTGAAAATTACTGTGAGGAATTACAGAGCTGCATTGGAAAGACTAGGACAGTTTTTCTCGACTGCTGTAGGCACTTGATGCATGGCAGCACAAAAGTGGTCTTAAAGAGAAAGAAACTCCCCCTCTTGAGGATATATCTCAAATTCTGTCAGTCTTCTCATCTATTCAGAATAAAGGAGACAAAAGGGGTTTTCAGAGCATGATTCTCTACTGATGTAAGGACAGTGGTGGTCACACACATTGTGACCGTTTTTACGTGGTGCCATGTACTCCTAGCCTAGGTAGTTCTGAACCTGACAGCTGCATTCAGCTGCCTGCAAACCTCCTCTATGTATCTGAGGACAACCTGAATGCTAGGTAGGTCAGAAATCATGAGGATTTGATCATTCTGATGCAGTGGGTGGGGACTATTACATTGTAGTTATGTCAGATGCCAACAAAAGAACCCTGAGAAGTTATAAATAGCACTGCATTTGCCTGCACGGTGCTGAAGCACCGAGAACTTTCTCCTTTTTGAATTATAGGAGGGACTTTCGTGGGGGAGTTATGTCTTCATTTTGCAAGAAGCAGTAATGAATTGCCTTCCCCCTTCACACCTTCGGTTGCAGCTGAACAAGACATAATGACTTAAAGGCCTTATTGGGTCATAAGATTCATTTTTCAGCATTGCAGAATTTTTCCTGCTTTCTAGTACTTTGCTTTATTTCCAAAAATCTCAGCTCTACTGTCATTGTATTGACAGGCAATTTTGTTAGCAACTTTTTTTAAAAAGCTGAACTAAACCCAGGTACTGAACATTAAACAACTACATTTTAAGTTTGGGATGCAATTCTCAGACCTCTCTGAAACAAATACGTCTATTTTGAACGGTCTGTTTTTTTGGGAGATAATGACCGAAAGGTTTAGAAATGCAATCTGTGTAGTCTGCATTCTTTTCCATGTAAAGCAAAGTACATCATTCAACATTTTTTACTATTTTATTACTGCCTGACAGAGATGCTTATGACTGGTGTAAACATTAGCCCTCTTTCTTTGTGAATATGGTTATTGAAAGAACATGTCCATATAGAACAGATATACTCTGTGAATAAGCCTTCAGAACACAATTTTTACTTGACCCACATTTCAAAGAGGATTTCCTATGCAAACGTTCTATACAGAGAATGTTCATTAAATACTACTATACAAAGTAACACAGTAAAAAGAGATTTGGCAGGGGGAAGAACTCTACAGACCCACCTTTCCTTTGTCAAAGTATTCTATGATCTTCTCATACAAATTCTCTTTCAAGTGTCGATAGGTCTGTGAACACTGGAACTCTGTTGACATGACTTGGGGGGCACACTGTTCATCTGACCACTGAGAATAAAAACACATTAAAAAACATATGATTTTGGAGTTCCAACATTTCACACACACACACATCCCCCCTCTCCCAAAGTCTGGTCCCCTGGGCTCTTCTAAGTGTTTTTTTTCCCAGTCTTTTTTACTTTCCACAAAGAAACTGGGAATGTTTTCATTACCTCTTCGAACAAGCACTGTATTTCATATGATAACCAGGACTAGACATAACATTTTAAAAATCTGTGTTCCTTCCTTTGGTGAAAAGCCGAACTTATATGGTTCTGAACTAATAGAAATTCTGTAAGAAATCTCAAATTTCTGCTGAAGAACATTTAAATTTTGAATTTTCCCTTGAAATGGAAATGCATCTTAATGACCATTTCTATTGATAACATCAGTTACAATGAGAATAAACACTAGTTATAGTGAAAAATAATTACCAGCTACAAAAGAAAGCAAGCATAATTTGGCAAAGTTTATTAAATATTATTTAAAATGAAAAGTCAGATGTCCCCCTGTGATAGCTGGAAAAATTTGCGTTTAATTTTCATCCTAGTTATGCTTGGGATAGTAAGAAATTAGGAAAATAAAAACCACATGGAAGCTAAATGACTTCAGAATTTGCACACAATGTTCTCACTATAAAGTAAAACTATTTTTACTACAATACTTAGTTTTACCAATACATGGCTTTTAATCACCTATTGAAAATACAGTTTCAACAAATAATGTTAATTTCGTATGACCTGCTGCAGTAGTATTTTTAACTAGAAACTTGAATACCCCTATGGAAAATAACTAATATGCAGTAAATCAGAAGTTAAGACAATCACTTTTTAAATTATAAATTTGAAAATTGCAAAAGCTTACTTATATATTGAGTTTAGAAAATCTAACCTTCAAGAGCCATGTATGGAGTAGAAGGGTATATGCTGCTTCCGTGTAATTCTCACAATCTAAATGAAGATCTCGCAATTTATACAAATATCTGTTGGAGGAAAGAACAAAAATTAGAATAGATATTGACACGACTGGAATACTAAGTGTCAAAAACATTCTAGATAAACTCTGTAATGGAAACGTCATAGATGTCATGCAATCACTACCCAAAGAGTCTTTAAGGACACTGAGAGAGGTTAAAGCTCTCTACAGTTGTTCAGGCTTTTCTGTGTTCTCTTTGTATGCTGAAACATGCACAAAAGGAGGGGAAAGAGCTAACCTCCTTCTGCAAACTGCTGTCAGCTCCACCTCCAAGAGGAAGAAGAAGAACTACTAGACTCAAGGTCTCGGAGTCCATTATTTCTGGACTGTTACTAAAGATAGCTGCCTTTCTCTGTAGCACTTTTTGATTGCATGTAAACACTTTGCATGTGAATAGATGCAAGCACAACAGATAACACAAGGTAAAGGAGAAAATAGAAAATATCAGGCCAGAAAGACAAAGCAAGTCCCTGTACAACTTGGAAGACAGTAAGGGCAGAAGAGTTGTTCTATGTTGCCAGTGTTCTCCTTGATTCCTAGGGCAGCACTGCTGCTACAAGCACAACCACTGCCCATCATGTGACTCAAGCCACATCTTTTCCAGCAGCCAGAAAGAATAAGTGCATCTCATCCTCCTCTTACACACAACAGGAGTTTTGACACAGGAACTCTGACACCTTGCTGTAGCAGTTCAAGGCATTACCATTCCCAGCTGTCAACCCAACTGAACACGTGTCCCCCTCAGCAATGCCCGCAGAGGGAACACGGTTTCTTCCCTGGCTGCCCCAGCTCATAGCTCCAGGTTTAGCTCTGAATCACCTCCCGTGCTCATTTCAGCTGAGATTCTGGGCTTTGTACTACAGTGGCTGAGGTGCAGGTGGTTCTGCAGATTTTGCAGAATGAGAGGAGAGGCAGGAAATTGTGAGCTTCTGAACAGCAAGATTTGTTGCAGCTCATATGCAAAACTCGTGGAGACATTAAGAGTGTGACATGGCATCACATCTGAAAGAATTTGCCAGTATAGCTATAGCTTTTACAGAAAAATACTTTACTAGTAATTCTGCATTGCATGTAGTGTTACATATTTAAAGAGACTTGGCAGACTGCACAGTTCTACAAAACGTGAATGTTTTTTCTGCCATTCTAAATGTATGATACACCCTCCCTCAAACCACAAATCTAGCTGCATTTTCTTTGTTTAAAATAGACAATGAATGTTGAGTGACTTGATCAACTAAAAGTTGATTCTTGGGGAAAAACAATGCTGCTGATGAATACATATGATAGATTCCAAATTGCAGAAGGCTAAGTAAACAATGGAGTAAGAATATAAATGAGGCCAGGGCCACAACAGAGTCATTGTGGATGGTGAACTAACATTAAGTAACAGAAATCCAAGTACAATGATAAACCAGAATTTGTAAGAGAATATTATTGCCCTCTCCAAAACAGTTCCAACAGAACAACTGCCATACCTGATATACATCTCTTCACGGTTAATGTCCTTGTAGAAATTCTAGGGACACAAACATTTAAAAGTTATCTCCTAATGTCTTTTATTAAAACACAGGAAAAAAATACATATATTGAGGTTTAGCTTTTCTTGCTAGTTGGACAGAATAAGAAATACATTATTTACAGACTACCTTAAATTTAAACCTGGCACTACTATTTCAATTAATATTTTAATTAGTTATTAGTATGTGTTATTATTATATCTACATATGTATACCTCTCTTAGTTCACTAATGAAATCATTAGTGAAAGTTTTTCTGTTGGGGAAGAAGAAAATATGGTTAACCAAATGCATTAAAATAATAAACCACATGGTCTGGCTACACTCCATGGCCAGAAAAGCAGCTGGTATTTAGTGAAGTTGATATGTAACATTGTTGCACAATAACTCTAAGGGGGCTAATTCCAGGAATAAATCCCAGTTTTTGTCACCATAACACTTTTGCAGGTGTATAAGTTGCTAAGGCTGTACAAAATGTATGACAAGAATTGCCTCCTGAAGAGTTGCAGAAATTTATACAACATTGCACAGCAATTACTGAGGAACAGAGAGTATGTGAGCGCAATACATATTAACCATGTTCTCTTTCCAACATTTAAAGTTGACAAAGGTTCCTCTCCAGCTTAGAGGAATTTCCTGGTGGAGGAATCTCTATATGCGATATCCTCATTACAAAATAGGAATTGGAAAAAAGACAGGGTGGCCTAGAACCAGATCAGAGACTCAAATCTTCTTGGCAGCTTACTGCAAGTGTATCTTGCAGATTTCTTCCCCAGATTTAAAAAACATAATTACTGAGTTGCTAAAGCAGCAAGTGGCTTAGTTCCTTATGCAAAACTTGACTCTGGCAAAAGCCCACCGTTATGTTAAGCCTATCAAAAGATAAAGGTATATGAGCAGTAGACTTCCTTATTTATCCACAGAATCAAAGTGGATAAAACATACAAGCAAAACTGAAGAACTGAGTGGACGTTGCTTTCGGGTTTATGCATATATCCATGCAAATAGATATAAAAATCTCTTGCCTTGGAGTTTAAATCACTACTGAGCATTGTCAACCACTCCTGTCCCCAGGAAGATTTACCTTCATCTTTAGTAAATGGATTCTAAAGCTCTTACCCATTGTCACAGAAGAATTACAAGAAAGAACTTACCAGTAAGTTCACAGTGCAGCTCATGCGATTGTCCTTGCTTTCATCATTCATCACAGTTCGGTAATCCAGCAGTTTCTCCAAGAGGCCTTTAATCAGGCTGACAAAACCTTCAACCAAGTTAAAAATGCTGGGATACTGATGCGCACACTCTGTAAGACTGCAAACACAAATGTTTTTACAATACTGTGAAAATTAGCAGCCCATCAGCCTAAAAACTATTTGGTCCTGAAGGGAAATACTGAATTAGGGCTAAAGTAAGTGCAGAAAGCACTGGAAATTCCCTTTCTGGGTTGGTAATTTAAATATCCAGAAGACAGATGGGATATAAATCAAAAGAAAAAAAATGAAACATTTCATTTTCATGTCTGAAAATGACTTCAAATTCAAGGGTATACCCACAATTTCAGAATGGAGCAACCTGCATGTGTGGTATAACAAACTCAAGTCTCTAAAATGCCACACTATTACAATAAATGCTACACCTTCCTTTCCTCTGTTATTGCACAACATGAAATGGAACAATTATTTCCTTTTCTTTGTACAGTTATGCGAAAGTAGAAAGTTCAAACTAATATAAATCACAATTTTAAGTCAAGAAAGACATTCACTGACAAGAACCTCACCTGAGCAATTTGCCCTTGAGAAATAAGCAAAACCAAACAATAAACTTTCTGCCGATTAAAAAAACCAGCTAAGTTCTCTTTTGATAAAAATATAGGAAAGCGAGTTTTATACATCATCATCAAATTCCAATTTACATTTACAAAATATTTGCATGTGCTGTTTCTATGAAGTGCTAAAGTGATTTAGGAGTAGATATTTCACATTACTATCATCGCTTTGGTGTCAAAGCTTAACTGTTTAAACATTATGAAATGATTACCAGCATGTCATTAAGGATTATTTTCTCTCCTTGCTTAAGAGCTTGTTTCCTTTACTTAGCATTCTGGTTTTCCATTGGGATTCTTTCTGACAAACTGCATTTTTTAAATATATTTAATATATTTTATATATATATATATTTTTAATATATTCACATAAATATTTACAGATGCACGTATTGGGCCTGGCTGAGATGGAGTTAATTTACCCCGCAGCAGCCCTCATAGTGCTGTGCTTTTATTGATAGCTAGAAAGGTGTTGGTAACACACCAGTGTTTTGGCTTCTGCTGAGCAGTGCTGGCACAGCATCAAGGCTGGCTCTCTGATGTCCCTCTTGCCCCCAAAGGCCAGTAGGCTAGGGGTGGACAAGGTCTTGGGAGGGGTCATAGCCAGGACAGCTGACCCAAATTTACCAAAGGGATATTCCATACCATATGACAACTGCTCCGAAATAAAAACTAAGATAAAGGGGTGGGGGTGGGGTGAGGTGGGCATTCATTATTAAAACATTTGTATTCTGGAGCAACCACTACACATACTGAAGCCCTACCTCCTGGGAAGTGGCTGGACTTCGCCTGCTGATGGGAAATAGAGAATAAATCTTTTGTTGTCCTTTGCTTCCATGTGCAGCTTTTGCTTTATTAAAATGCCTTTACCTTGACCCATGAGTTCTTTTCCATCTTATTTTCTTCCTCCCCGCCATCCCACTGAGGAGGGGGAGTGATAAGGCAACTTGATGGGCACGTGGTGTCCAGCCAATGTCAACCCACCACAATGTACATTTGGCATATTCTGTTAATAACGTATCAAAATTACCATGTATTCTCACAGGAAAATAGTAAAAACAAACTAGCAATTGCAAAATTATCCTTGAAACTATGCTGTGTGCTTAAGCTGAGCAGTTTCAATGACACATTATTCTTAATTTTTGACCTGTTAGTGTTTCATTAACAGTGCTCAATTTATATGCAAATACATTTAATAATTTATTATTAATCTTTTATTGTTTTTTAAACTTTCATTATAAAGTATTAATTAGTTGCAAAAATAATTTTTTACTCTTCAGAATTATTTAAACTTTCTTCAGAAAATACATATTCATATTAACTTCAACTGCAAAGAAATCATCGAACTTTGGCCTAGAATGGGACCTCAGCAAAGTACCCAGTCTCAGAGTTCTAACTCAAGCAAAGTAAAACAAACCAGCACCTAATGTTTATTCCTCTGATTGTACAGCTCCAACAGAGTTATTTTGCTGAGACAGAAGGAGCATGTACATGCGTGTCTGAAAGAACATTTTTATTGTACAAGATGAGACAGATGTTAACAGATAAAACCAGAATACTTTAATTGCTGCTGTCTGACTAGTCTGAAACAATAACTGAAATATTTAAAGAAATTATTGAAATATGGCTTATGACATTAAACATATTGCAAATGGAATGTTAAGTACTAGAGGGTCTGAAGAGTTGACAACTGACAAAAAAAGCTGGAGCACGTTGAATGGTATTTGCGGAAAAGAAAGCAAGAAAGCCTCAGAATCATATAGGAGACTAGAATACAGGAAAAATGGGGTTATTTTAGATATGTAAGTATCAGAAGCAGGATAAGACACTAACAAAGGAAATTGCAGTCAACATTTAAGTGACAATTATGAATTTTTGTCATAGGTTTACTCGGAGTGACAGCAAACAAGGCAGACCTATGAACATTACATAACTGTGAAATGAACATCAGTCACCAAGACATCACATTTCTTTCAAATACAAGTAGAAAAACATTGACATAAAGCACAAGCTTTTGCTAGATCTCACCCAGGATATAGTACATAACTCCAGTCACTAAAGAAAGATGAACTGGAGTACACATAGAGGAGAACTACAAAATGAACAGGAGAGAGGAATACCTGTCTCATGAGGGAAGATTTAAAAAGTTGCCTTGCTCAGCTTTATACAGTAATCCCAATAAAAAGGGCACATAAAACTTCAGAAGATCCCCCCCCCCCCCCCCCCCCCAGGAGGGAGCAAGAAACCTTTGAATTTTTAAACAGAGCTTGAAAAAAATAGAAGTTTTAAAATAAAAAATATTTTCAATAAAGCTCGAGGAAACAACTGCATAGCATGGGCCACTGCAATGATGGGGAACTGGAAAGCTTCCAAATGCTATTTTCTGTTGTGCCTATATTAGTAACTATAACATGCCAGAATTAATTTTCTGAGCCTGAGGACAAGTGGCATAGCACAACTTGTATTCATATAGCTAGATACTCCTCCATTTCCCAGAACAGAGTAGCCTTGTCTATTCTGCCTATTGAGAACAGCCTCTCATCTGTTCTGTATTATCCCAACTCTTCCTTGGTGTTGTCTAGGACAGCATCCATTAGCACAGGTCATAACCCTGCCATGGCCCATGCTAACATTTAGGACTATGGACAAATGCAAGGCAGTGCTTAAACTTCTGCTGAACCTATTTAGTTTACTGGGCATGGGCAAGCTCCCAGCAACCAGTGTGGGTAAGTGTTGGTTGCAGAGGTGAGCATCAACACACAAGACAGTCACCGACTACTGCCAAATACCTGGATTCAGGTGACAACTGGAACGGTGCAGGAATGCAGACAGTTACAGGAAATTAGTTGATGAAAATATGACCAAATGAATAAATCAGGAGCCCAATTTAACTGTGTCTCTTTCCAGTTGGAACAGGGAGTTGGGGAGAGAGGCTTGAAATCCCTGCTTTGAAAAGTGAAGGTAGGAAGATTTAAACCAAATCAACCAACTGAACAACACAGAAAAGAGAACAGGGTTCTGCCACAGGCAGGTCACCGGCCTCTGCCTCAACTATCCCTCTACAGGCATCATTTAACAACTTCAAGGATGGAACAAAAAATATTATCTGGAGATAATATGAAGTGACATCTTTAGAAATGTGGAAAACTTAAAGTCTTATAGAACATAAGACAGTATCAAGGGGGAAAAGCCAGATATGTCAAAGAAATAAGGGTTCCTTGGAAAGGCAGGAAGATCAAATGCTATGTAGTATGTTTGATGAGACCATTTAACTGCACTTCCGAAAGATGGGGTTTAACTGGATAGGTACCAGTTCTCTAGAAAAATTTTTGAATGCAAAAGTAAACTGCAAACAAGACAAGCAAACAAGCAAAGTTACACAACTCAGAAAGAGTAAGCTTCAAAGAGTCTCATACACAAGATCTGAAGGAAGCTTCTTCTCTTTGCATTGATTAAGTCTCAGTCTGAATACTCTCTCCAGCTTTAAGGCAATGTAGTATTATAAAACAGATGTAGACATTATAGGAATGTCCAGGAAACATTCCATATGATAAACTGAAATATTGGGGTTGTTTACCCTAATGAGAAGACTGAACGATACTTTACAGCAACTTTCAAATTTGTTAAAAGCTGCTGTAAAGAAAAACAGAATAAATGATTCTTTATGTCCCCTGCGGGTAAAACAAGAAATAATTGGCTTAAACTGAGGCAAGGAAGATTTAGTGTGGACCTTTGGGAAAAAACCCCTTACTAGCAGTAAGGAAAGTTTAGTATTGAAATAAATGTCCACTGTGTCAGCTGAATCCCCAGTATTGGAGATGATGAATTGTAGTGACAGTTTAGGCACACATAGCAGTTTAGGCTTTGCAGCAGTGTGATTAAGAAAACTATGTACTTGCAGGCCTGTTTCCAGTCATACCAACAGCTAGTCTGAACACCTCTACATCACCTCTTAGCTATCGTAAGACTTGAAGCTGAACAGTAAGCACTCAAAATTGAAAAGTTAGTTTATTGCTCTCAGTTTACATAGTCACTGAATGTTAGGAAGTGAAAGAGACATTTTTAAAACTTCATCTGTCCTTGCCAGTGTATCAGTTTCAAAGAATAGTTTCATATTGGTTAAAAAGTGTCATTACTTTTACTTTTTTCAAGTCTGCCTCTCTATATTTTATCTGCCTCCTCATATGACAGAAATTAAACTAACATAGTGAACATTTAAATTATATTTGATTTAAATGACGTTTCTTTTAAAATTTACTATTTAATTAGAACATAATTACATATTATATACATAAGATGACATTTACTTATTATTATTTGATTATATAATTCAGAATTTTTTACAAAACTATGTTTCACTGAAAGTAGACTTTTTTCTGTTGTGTTGTACACAGATTTCATGCTTCATGTGGTGAGGGATGTGACTTTGCAAAGACTGCTACCCCCTACACAAAAATATAATACATACAACGTAGCAGGCTTTGAGAAAGTAAAAACTTACACACTCAATGTCACAAAGCCTATATCGATTTTGTCAGGTAGCCAAAGTGCTACAGCATTTTTACACTTAATACCTATTAGGTTATCAATGCTTGAGAAGTGTATGATGAGGGAAGTACTTTCTCACTGTTACAGTCTAAGGCACAAAGCTAGGAGCAAATTCTTAGAGGTAGGCACAAAGATCCCACCACTGCCCAATACATCACACATGCAACCTGCCACAAGTGAAGACACAGCTATTAATTCTGAGAATAAAACTGAATGTGGGCAGCCAAGAAGAGAAGGAGATGCTATATCAAGCTTTGGAAAGCTTTTTAGAAATACAGAAATATTTTTATTAAACTGTAGTACTTTGCAATATTCTCATTCCAAGATGGTCACCTTATGTAAGTTCAGAGAATAATCTCTTGGAGTCCAATCCAGACATCGACAAAAGCAAATAAGACATTTTAAAATACCTTCTTCTTATTAGTGTGAAATAAAAACAAGAAAGCTTATAAAGAAAAATGGGGAAAGACCAAAAAGTGAGGTGAATATTTGATTATCTTTGCTTGCAAGTTGGATAGGGAAATGCAGGTTAGGTGTTATTTCTTCATAATTTGGCTGGAGCACAAAATACTGAAAAGCAACCAGGAAAATAGTTTCAATGTGGAAAACTACAATTCCAAACAGGTTTACTGAAACAGTATGCTATTTCCAGTTCCTTCATAAAAAAAGCTGCTAGGATTCTGTTTTATTTTTCAGTGAGGTTACCAACTTGAGAAGTGAGAACAATAAGATAAAAGCACATCCTGAAGACATTTATTTTCACACACTACTTACATGTACTCAAACAACTGCATGTAGTGTTCATCCCCTCGTCCTCCTTCCACCTCATGGTCCAACTTCAAAATTATTTCATTTTCAAACTAATAAAGAAAGAAAAATTGAAACACTGAGCAGATATCCCGAGATCAAACACATTTCAATATGGCATCAAAAGAATGTCTTTGTATAGTTATATCACAGATTCCCGAGGGTTAAATGCTTGAATATATTCCAGTTGACTAAGGCACATCTGACTATCTCCAGATATCTGTTTCTTAATACAGACTGATAAAATAACCTGAGAAAACAGGCTTACAGTGCCTGTGTTATGGGTGTTCATAGGACATTTCTAATTTGAAATGCAGGATTTCAGAGTAAGTAGAATCACTTTCACCCATATAAGATATGAACAGTCCTACAGTATGCAATACCTTATTTAATTGTTATTTGTTAGGTCTGTCCAGACCCTAATTAGGAAACAGTGGCATATAAACAAACACAGCAAACAAGGTATTTTTTAGCTAAACACAATTCTTTCCCCTCTACTGTATCATTTCTTCAATTTTACTTTACAGTTACAACACCACTTCATTTGGAGCCATCAGCAGCCTTATTTCTCTACTTGAAAGGTCTAGGTAATTTCTAGGTAATATACCATTAATATACCACAGTAATATATCATTACTTCTTCAAGAAATGGAAGTACATGTTGGATTATTTTTTAACCCAGCACTTTTCAGGATCATACCTTAATTACATAAAGCCTCTTTAAAATGTTATTTTGTTACTACAATATAAATATACAACTGTAATTTGTCGTTTCAAAGCCTTTACAATACATTATACACAGGAAACTGCTTTATCATTTGGAAAGGTTTAATGCAATTTAACATCTTTAGATCAGACTTTGTAATTCGTTTGCAATGCTTTTAGCATATATTATACAGACTGCATTGAGGTCTGGGAAATTAAAACCATGGATACTATAATACATGCATATGGTTTGTTTGGGTTCTCCCCCAGCCCCTTTCCAAGCACCTTAAAGCATTAAGATTTGTATGTTCAAAAACTGTCCTCAAATAGTTGATATTTATGTATCATACTTGTAACAGAAATACAAAAGATGAGTTGGTTTTTTTTGTGGGTTTTCTTCTTCAATATAAAATGAAATTTTACCAGTGGAAAATAAGGGGGAAAAAAGTAACTTAAGTCAGTTGGAAATTTACTGGGAGAGGGTTCCAAGGAAAATATACCCCCATTAATATTGTCCACTGTAGACCCAGGCATTTTGAACCAAATTACTGGGTATACTAGCCTATTGTTGTCCTTCAGACGTGATCTGAAACAACAACAACAACAACAACAACAACAACAACAACAACAACAACAACAACAACAAAGTGTTCAAAAAATAAGGTGTTTTAAAATAACCTGATTTATCAATCTTGGAAAACAGAAAACTAATTAAAATTAATGTAATATAAAAACACTGCATGACAGAAAATAATTTAATTCAATAAGCTTAGCAGAAATAAATACTAATATTAAAATGCTGCTGGTTTTAAGATGTTAAAAAAAATCACTAAAAAGCAGCCAGCCAATTAGCATAATTTTCCCCAAACTTCAAATATTACTTTGTGAAGCAGCAGGTATCTTTTTGCACCTGCAGGCTGGAAAGTCAGCACAAATATAGTACAACACCAATGGAAATCCCCTTCAAGGCAGAGCCATTCTTTTACTAACCAGTCTCTAGTTCTAATTACAGTGGGAATACTTTTTATACTCTCTGGTTGCCTAAGTCAGTTTGCCCTTGTTTTGTGCTTAGCCTTTACTGAATGCCTTCATTGCTTCTAAGCCTCTTGCCTAGTAATTTTCTTTGATTCTTCAATCTTTAACATCTCTTTTTGGCTTGTTATATGAAACCCCTAGAATTTATAAAAGCATTCCAAGATTCATCAGCTTGATTCATAATCTAGGCTTTTAGCAATGCTGAAAGCCTGGACAAACCCTTTCACTGGCCTTCCATTTCATTTGGGTATGCCCTCTGAAAGGAAGTGTGATACATGAATCTCAAAGTCTTAGTGCAGCTATAATAATTCTTCTCAATCATCTAATTGTATCATGTTCAGATATCATCATATGAGAAAACAACCTGATATGGATTTGTAAAGAATCTGCATAGTTAGAGAATTACAAGTTTTTAATGCCAACACTTTTTAAAACTATTCTAATGTGATTGTCAATGTCCTCTTTATGCAGTCACAACACGTCTCAATCCCCTCACCCCAAGATATCTACTGAAATCTTTCAGTATCATATGAATAAATTACTCAGATGTGGCAAAATTTATATCCATATATATAAAAAATATATATTCATATATACTGAATGTTCCACGTTGTTACATACAGTGTGGTGAGGCAGCAGAAACGAAAGACGGCTTGTTCACGTTGTCTGTTCTATTGCCCTATGAATCACCTAGAGACATACTAAAAATGAAAGATTGCTGGTGCTCTGAGAGTAAGCACACACGCTAGTGAGAGAAGCATGCAGAAGAGTGCAGATAAGACATTTTGAGAAAAGCAGGAAGCATGTCTAAAAGAGGCTTTTCCAGGTGCGAAAGAAAAATTTGTGCCCTAGTAAGATCTAGCTTCAGATAAAACAAACCTTGGCATAGTATTTTCAAGAAGAGGTGGAAAAGATCTACCACAAGGTTCTAGACAAGCCATTAACACATCAAGAGGCACAGAGAAAGCATTAGAAAAGTAGATCTACACTGAAATAAAGCTCTGTTGCTCTACATCAATATAATTATTAAAAGCACTGTAAAAATGACAGAATTCGCTACTGTACTAACACAGCAAGTTTTCACATTTTTCTTTCATGCAAAATTTCACACAATTTTCAGTATATGCATAATTCTGTTTTCTCCCTGGAGTGTTTCTGTGTAAGTGAGAGCTTTGGCAGACTGGGATCCAGATCATCCCGTCAGAGAACTGGAAGCCTTTCATGGTAGAAAGAATTACTATAGTACTTTATATACAGTACTATCAGATAACTGCAATGCAAGGAATTTTTCCTTACTTAAATATATCTTCATCAAAAAGTTCAGTCCTGAGCTGAAGAAGCCAAGCCCAAGGCTATGTATAAGAAAATAGTTCCCTTAGAACACCAAGCAGGTCATGCATATCTTCAGATTAATTTTTTGGAAGGGACAATTCCTTCAGTTACAGAAAACATGATATTCTAACTGAAAACATGTTACTACATGTAGTTTCTTCAAGTAGGTCATGATTAAAACTCTCCACCCAGGAAAATTACTCAGCATTTTTCAAGAACGAAGGGCAAGCATTCCCCATTTTCCTCCAGATTATTTGATAGGCATCACTTTTGTCCTGAGCTTCAGCTAAACAGGACAAGCAATGTCAAATCTAGTCCAGAATATAAGCCAATCAAAAGATTTTGCCCCTAAAATAAAAAAGTGCAATTATGTTGAAACAGATTTATAAACTACATAATATGTAAAATTCTCTGTTTAAACATCCTTAGATCTATCCCTGAGAGCAACCAAAAAAAAAAAAAAAAACCAAACCAAAAAAAATCTACATTCTATTCAAATTTAAAGTTTTAAGATAACTCACAGATGTTGCATGCTCACTACCCATTCACTGTAGAATTTCTCAGGTTTCACCTTCACACAGCAACAAGTACAATTCCATACTGAGACGGAAGAACTAGCAGGATTACTCAACCAGTATTCATCAAAGACAGCAGGAAGCCATGCCTCCAACCCCAGATCTACTGGGTCATCCCGATGCTGCACACTGCTCTTTAGACAGAAGACTAAAGTGGGCTGTTGCTTCTTTCGAGGAGGTTTGAAACATTGTCTTGAGTGGCCTAACTTCTACACTCATCACACAAAAAGCAAAAAACTAGGTGCAGAAAATTAGGCAATACCGATAACACTCCTCTTTTCTTTCGAAGGGGCAGGGAGAAAGGAGTTTCAACCACTTCGTATTTCTCAGACCAAGTCAAAAACACAAAACCACAGCTGTAAATTTGTGAAACCAAAATTGTCTGTATGATTATAATGCAGCAGCAGACATAAACGCTTCAAACAGAAATACTTCAAACACTTCACAGGGGGTTGATGTGATACACAAGAACTTGGATACAAGTTGTGTACCCACTATACAATGGCATAGACAGGGACTTCTCCAGGTCAGCACCAGATATAGCATATTTTAAGATGACTGAGAAGGAAAGTAATGTTTATGAAAACATGAGTAACATTGTTTTAAATGGACATAGAATGGTTAAAATATTTTGCTGCCTGGATGAAGGGTAAAATTGAGAAAATACATTGCTATTTATTATCAGTGAGATGCCTACATATAAAAGGTCATTGCTGAATGTGAATTTGCAAACCTGTATAGTATGCATATGAGAAACATTAATAGCAGTATAGGACTAACTCCAGCAGAAGTGAGCAGCATGTAGTCATCCAGTATTTCAACAGAAGTTGGCAGTAAACGTTTCATCTCTGTGGTGTGCTGAATAGGCTCTACACTGCTTCTCAAAATACTTAATGACTTCAGATCTCAGAGTCTCCATTTAAGAACTATGTCCTATAATGCTTTTGGAGAAAACTGTAAGTTGTTCAGCAGAAACAACAATCCCATTTTCTGATTTGAGTAGAAGGAAAGGACTACTACGTTAGTACTGTTTCTTGATTTTTTAATTTTTTTTTAATAGGAGTGTCAAATAAAAGGGAACCCTATTTTTTCTTTAGAGGCCACAAAGAATTTTGGTTTGTTAGGAGTACCAATACTCTAATCCAGAACAATTCTTTGTCCTGTTACTTGCAGACTTGCTACTCTAATATTAGGTGTTTCTCTGTAATTAGAATACAAATTAAAGATTGCCAGTGGAACAATACATATTATACCAATACTAGAGAATAAAGAGCTGTCATTGAAATATAGATAAACAGAAAAAAAAATTACTTTGACTGATCCAGGCTGAAAAAGAAGTATAAAGGGCTCAGAATTAAATTCTATGATTAAGTAGTATATGTATCAGTGTATATATGTGTATTAGCAACATGGGTAACATAGGTACATGGCAGTTTCAGGACAAGGCAATATTAAGCAAAGCAAGCTTAAATATTAAGCAAGCTTAAATATTAAGCAAGCAATATTAAGCAAAAACATCCAATCCAGTCATTTTCTAGAGCTGAAGTCTGTGGACTTATTGCAGTAAAGACAGAAATCTGTGAATATAGTGCAAGTCAAGCACCAGTTAAAAAGCATCCACCTCTTAAATCCTTCCTAGTACTTATTCAGCAGGTAGAGAATTGATTACTTCTCTAAGAGGCAATAATTTCACAGATGCTGGATCTGAACAAAAAAACCTCTTCCTAAGCATCTTTCCTGCAGTTTCTCAACAAGCTGCAAAAAAAGTCAGTTGCTTGAACCAAAATAAATAAAAAAGCTGGCAGAAATTAGAATAAAGTTTTAATGTGTCTGTGCCAAAATTAAGCCCTGGAAAGGGTATTTCTCCTCTGACTTAAACAGTGTGCCTAACTGTCATTGGCACCAATTTGGCTTTAAAACCACCTGCTTATCTACCTAATAGATCCAAGAAATCTTCATGGTTCTGAAGACACTTCAATACCAAACCACAGAACATCTCCATTTTTTTCTCATGGATCTGTCTGAAGCACCAAGCCATACAAACTTGGTTTCTGCTAATGGGATGATCTCACATGCTTCTGAAATCTTATGCATAATAAAATTTCAAGAACTGAGAGTAAGAAATATGGGTATTTACAGCAATTATAAATCATGCGCATCAGAGGAGCTTGCTGAGAACACCTATATTCACTCATTTAGTAACCTTTTAAAGCTGTTAGCTCCGAAAGATACAAGAGTCCAATAGGTTCACTAAGAATAAACACCTATCCTCTAACCCTAACAATAGCTATGTAAGCCCAAGAATACACCATCAGTCAGCACTATTTTCTGACTCAGTCCAACAGTCAGGAAGGAAAGCAAATATAGAAAACTTCCCCAGATGGCTTCAGCGATTGGTAGAACCAATGAGAGACACTAAATTGAAAATACCACACACAAACAGAATGACTTCTTTGAACAAAAATATAAACACAGATAAAATAATCTTTCCTAAGCTAAGTTAAATCCTTAACATAGCTTGAATCCACATTTACTCCAATGATCGTTTATTTTTTTATTTTTTTTTTTTAAGTTTGGTTTGGTTTTGTTATTTTTCTAATTCTTTTCCAGGTTTTGGCCTCAGATTATCAGTTAGAACAAATAGTACTAGGCTGCGTGACAATGTGTCTTTCTTTGGGAAGCCTTCATAAAGTAAACAACCTGATCTTTCAAGGAAAGATGGGTTTTCAACATTTGGAGGATGGGATTCTTTTAATATCCCATGTCCAACTGTGGTGGGTTGACCCTGGCTGGATGCCAGGTGCCCACCAAAGCTGCTCTATTGCTGCTCTCCTCAGCTGGACAGGGGAGAGAAAACATATTGAAAGGCTCGTGGGTCGAGATAAGGGCAGGGAGAGATCACTTACCAGTTACCATCACAGGCAAAACAGACTTGACTTGGGGAAACTACTGTAATTTATTGCCAATCAAACCAGAGTAGGGTAATGAGAAATAAAACCAAATCTTAAAACACCTTCCCCCCACCCCTCCCTTCTTCCTGGGTACAGCTTCACTCCCGGATTCTCTACCTACCCCCCCAACAGCTCAGGGGGACAGGGATGGGGTTATGGTCAGTTCACCACACATTGTCTCTGCCGCTCCTTCCTCCTCAGGGGCAGGACTCCTCACACTCTTCCCCTGCTCCAGCATGGGGTCCCTCCCATGGGAGACAGTCCTTCATGAACTTCTCCAACGTGGGTCCTTCCCACGGGCTGCAGTTCTTCATGAACTGCTCCAGCATGGGTCCCCTCCATGGGCTGCAGTCCTTCAGGCACAGACTGCTCCAGCGTGGGTCCCCCACAGGGTCACAAGTCCTGCCAGAAAACCTGCTCCAGTGTGGGCTCCTCTCTGCACAGATCCACAGGTCCTGCCAGGAGCCTGCTCCAGGGTGGGCTTCCCACAGGGTCACAGCCTCCTTTGGGAACCCACCTGCTCCGGCGTGGGGTCCTCCCCGGGCTGCAGGTGGAGATCTGCTCCACCGTGGACCTCCATGGGCTGCAGGGGGACAGCCTGCCTCACCATAGTCTTCCCCACGGGCTGCAGGGAGATCTCTGCTCCGGTGCCTGGAGCATCTCCTCCCCCTCCTTCTGCACTGACTTGGGGGTCTGCAGGGCTGTTTCTCTTACATGTTCTCACTTCTCTCTTCTGACTGCACTCAGCAAGTTTTTTTTCCCCTTCTTACATACCTTATCCCAGAGGTGCTACCACCGTCGCTGATGGGCTCAGCCTTGGCCAGTGGCAGGTCCATCTTGGAGCCAGCTGGCACTGGCTCTGTTGGACATAGGCGAAACTTCCAGAAGCTTCTAGCAGCTTTTTACAGAAGCCGCCCCTGTTGCCCTCCAGCTACCAAAACCTTGCCATGCAAACCCAAATAGGCCACCAACACATAGGCAACTAGTTCCCTCTATATTTGAAGGAGAAGGGGAAATATTTGCAGGACTAATTCTATCCACAGATGCTGAATGTAAATTGGATAAATTGCCTTTCCAAGATTCTTAGCTCTCTGAGTCAATGATAGACAGAGCCTTGATGGATAAAATTAATAGATATTAATGGCTTCCTCCCTACATCTTCAATAAAAGTTAAAATTACAAGCCTATAACTTTTCTTCTGGGTGAATGAAAGTCACATGTGCAAAGTAAAGGAAGGATCGTGAAGAAAATGTCTTAGTATGCCATACATCCACATACATATTCTGCTCCATTAAATACATATGTATAGTATGTTATTCTTGAGAAAACCAGAGGGGGAATTTTGTTTACTCTGGGATTAGTTGATTTCCTAGAAATAGCTAAATAAAATAAAATTTATTTTATAAATAATTACACAGCCTTTTGAGCTGGCGCCAACACAACATGTGTGTCCACCCAGAATGGAGCACTGCCGCACAGATGTGTCAGCACAGTACCGCATCAAGTTAAGAAAAATCAATCTTTTTGGTAAAGTTTATTAAATCATGTGGGAGGGACCAGACAATCTCTAGTTCCAGTGCCGGTACAGACTCAACTAGTAAAGATGTCTCTGTGCTTTCTTCCCCTCTCTTATTAGAGAAGATTACATTGGAAAGAAATTATTTATTTTTAAAGTTCAGCAAAATTATGTTTTAACTGAATGCCAGTCTAGGCTCCTGAGTGCCTAAGGCAGTCTTGAAATACCATGTTATCATTCTTAACACTTTATACTAAAGCTTTAAGCAAATATCCTATATAATACTAAATTCCAATTTGTAAATGAAAATTGTCCACTAGCAAAACCTAGAGTTTATGTGTTTGTGTATCAAATAATTTTGCATTCCTATTAATTCTTTGCCCTTTCTAATTAAGATGGTAACAATTTTAAATAATAAAACTTAACGTGCCTTTCCTTAAAATAAATTTTTTTAAAAACTTAACAGAATTGCCAAACTTACAGATGCAAGTTTAAGAAATTTATCTTAATTACCTCATCCATAGGAAAGGAGAGAATAAAAACCACAATTCTTAACCAGTGAATGATCATAATTTCTTAAGCAGAACATTAGAATCCAATGGGACTCATCTGATCAAGATTACCTCTTATTTTTAAGCTGCAATAAAATGAACATCCTTGCTCCTCAGCACTGAAAAAATATCACCTGAAACTTATTTATATTAGTGTAAGAAGTGATTTAAGGGTCACCTAAGTGTCTGGCATCTTCCAGGCACCTAAGCTGTTGTTCTTGTTAATCGGTCAGTATGACTGATGAGTTTTCAGGATTTTTGATCTGTACAGATCTATGCATCTCTCCCAAGACATGAAGTATAAGAAAAGAGCAGGAAAACATTTTTAAGAAGGCAAATATAGGACTATTAGGACATGGAGGGAACAGATGCATAGAAGCAAAGTGGTTTTTCATCTTGGCCTTGAACCAAAAGCTTTGCACTGTGAAATACAGACCAAAATGGAAATTCCATCTGCTTGTTTGTTCCACACCTAGTTGACACAGAAATGCCCCACATGATTTAAAGTATTAAACATAGCTGGGTATATGAATGAGATATTTACATTTACTTTCCTTTGAATGCCTAAATTTATGACTTTTTGTTCCCGCTTACCATTACACAGATTGTTCTGAATTAATTATTTGTGTAACTGCAATGCCTGAATCTCCAATTTAAAATTTACTGTGAAAGGCAATGTGCAAACACAGAATAAGGTGAGTCCATGCCCAAAGTGCTTGCATAGAATGGAAAAGTCAGCTAGGAAAGAAACTGACAGATACTCACTGCCCAGGTGGACAGATTTAGATAACATTCCCAAATGTCCTATCCCACCATCCCTATTTCTATTCCATCCATCAAAAATATTTAAAACTTGTGATTTAAAAACCCTTTTCCTTTGCAAAAGCAATGTAAAAAACATTTTAGGCATGTCAGTTCTTCATAGTGGTTGTTTTTCTCACAATAACTATTAAGAAAAATTAGAGTTTCCTGAGAAATCCGATAATGTATAATTAAGTATTCACTGCTACTTCTGTCAGATATCCTGTATTAAAAATTGGAAGTTCTGGCTTGTCAATATCTGTGCCCCAGGGAAGGGGTATAATGAAAAATTTAGATTAGAAAGGACCCATAGAGGTCATTTAATTCTACCTCCTACTTCACCAAGGGCTGACTTCAATGTCATGTCTTGCCGCTCAGAACCTTTTTCAGTAAAATTCTGAAAATTTTGATAAAGATCCTGCAACCTCTCTGGGGCCCTGTTCCAGCACCTTATTGCTGCTATTGTGACTAAAGTTTTACTTAAGTCCAACTAAATCACTCTGGAGAGCCTCACTCACTTGCATAAGAGGTCTTCCTTTTATTCTTAATATTTTGGATTTTACTTTCTGTAAGCAGAAAAGGCCACACAACAAATATTTACCAGAAATAAACTGACCACATGACATTTTAATGAATTTTCATTCAGAGTATTTTTAATTACCTTTCTGAATTCTCCTGTCCTTTGATATTCACACAGCATCATGTCAAAGAATATTGGGATTGTGGCTTTTCGTAGTTCAACTTCTGGAATAAGAGTCATTTCCAAAATGGGTCCAACCATCCCCGGAATAAAGCAAATTTTATTCTGGCCTGAAACAGAAATGCAAATTGGGTATTTGAGAGCAGAGGAAAATAAGGTGGTTTTTTTACGGAAACATTTAGGACATGCAACCATTTAAAGCAGTGTTTCAAACTATCTATGTTGGCAAAGTCTTACAACTTAGTCACTCATCTCTATTCCTTCTCAAAAGCTGAAAGCACGTTAATGGATATAGTCTCATTCTAAGATGCCAGAATTCAGTGCCAGAAATAAGCATGTATGCCAGCTGAGTTGACATTTTCAGTGAACATTTCAGTTTTTCAGCTTTTGACATCTCTTTTTAAATGCTTGGAGTAATAAACCCAAGAATGCCCCAGGAGCAGGAGCACGCCACGTGTTAATGTTGCACTGTGTAACCTTTCTAGCTTATGAAGGTGAAAAAAATTACTTGCTTTCATTTCTGAATAGCATCAAACATTGCAACCAATAAAACAAACCAACCAATGCATCAAACACTGCAGTAATAGAAACACTGTCTACGCAAATCCTAAAGCCACACAAAATTATCCCATAGCATAACCGCTACATCAGCTGCCAATGAACATCCAAATCCTCAAAAAACTCAGCCAGGCCCAAGATGTTCTTCAAATGTTGCTTGTTTCTTGAGGAAGAAAAACGTGGTATGTGGAGCAGACCACCATCAAAATCCCATGACCTGCGTAAGAATGTCCATACCGCCTAAAGCTTGTAAGGAAATAAAATATTCTCATAAACAAATATGACTAGACTTGTTCCATAACTAAAAAGTAATCTGATTCTGATTTGCCTCTCACATGGGTGCCATACTAATGTAACTCTAGGCATAATTGAACTATGACTTCAACAGTTTTATGCAATATTATTTTTTCTTCCACTTATGTGGATTAAAATCATTATTAATCCTAGTTAAATCAGTAGTGTCAGTAAGATTGAAAGGAATCTTACAGCAACTGAATAACTTCCAATACCTATATTCATTAGACCTTACAGGTCTGTAACTTTTGAATACCACAGAAATTCATGTATTACATAGCTATCCATTCACCTCTAAAAATCTTCACTCTTCCAAGAAATCCTCTTACATGAGTAGAAAATAGAGAGAAACTTTTAACTAAATGATAGCAATACCTATTGCCTGACCAAGAGACCTAATCTTAAACTAAAACCCAAAAGACCTCAGCACACAACTTCAAATAAATGCATAAATAAAAATTTAAAAATGTAAAAATAAATTAAAAAGGCTTTTTGAAGACTATCCTGCCATCAGCAACTGTTATTTCCATTTTTCCATTTCAGGAATCAAGAGTAACATCTCCTCAAACCTCAGAATGACTGAATGACTGAAATGGACAAAGGAAGATAATCTGCCCGAGAGAACAAGGAAATTCAATTTGTAATTTGAAAGGCACCCTAGAGTTCACAGTATGAGATTCTTTGACATACATTCGACCATTTCAATCTTGCTGTATATGTATCCCTCAAATGTGGTTTATACTTAAGATGCCCTACTGCTTTTCAGAATGCAGATTCTTTCTTGTTAAAGCTACAGAAGGAGTCTGAAAATTATAGAAAATAAATGGAAGGGGCATTTATTATTAAGTGAGAATTATTGGATATTAGTTTGAAACATTTCTCAAGCTTTATGCCTCACTTTTTCCATTGGGTATGTAAGACAACATTACTTAAATAAAATAATAATGCATTTGGATATTAGAAAACAAACCTTTAGTCTTCAACATTACACTAGGCAAAACTGTTAAAGGCCCTTAAATTTTTATAAAGCCATTGTGTTTGCTGTTTTTAATATGGACTCTCAGATTCAGCCTGAGTAGGATGTAAACAGCAAATCTTAAATACACACAAGTGGAAAAGCTCTTCTGCAAGATTTGTTGTACTGTATAGTAAAATGAAAACCTGAAAGTTTGTTTTAAGAAACAGATGTCAATGGTTCTAGAATCAAGAGTTCATTTGAAAAGGATTAATTTCCAATTTACACCTATCAGTGTTAAAGGATGACAATGGTGTTAAACTAGAAAATTAATGACTATGCTGAAAGCAGGTTTGAGAGTTCACCAATTAATGAGCAAAAGTATCAAATCCTTTAAAATCTTGACTACATCTTTTTGATACATCAGAGTATACTGATGCATTAAAATTTTTTTTTCTACTAAAAAATACTGAAAGAAAAACATTAAGAAAAGAAAGATTGAAAGGGCTATATATCACTAGAAGGAGTATGTACAAGGTGATGAAAACATTTAAAATCTCCAGGCAAGCACTGATACGCTGGTACACCTAGGAAACTAGAAAGTTTAATAGAGATCATAAAGAAATTTCATGTCCTAAAAAAACAACTTTGTCAAAAATTTCCAAGATGAAACAAATATTCTACATAAGTTCAGTTAATAAGAAACAATCCATTTCAGTGCATTTTGAAAATCATAGTTGGCTTCCTTGTTTAATAATATTCGGTGATATTACAGCCTCTCCACAGCTTATTTTACCTTGCAACATTGCTGTGTCAGAGGTTCAAATACAGTGCAAAACTTCCTTGACCAGCTCAGGGGTGAGAGGAAAGGTAAGTAACAGAATGTGAGCACACTAAAAGGAGAAACATGGAATTACTTTTGCTTCTACAGCAGGCATTGACACCCTACTGAGGGAAGAAAATGTCCCCATTTTGAGATAATGTTTCTTTACAGTAAATATGGTATATCAGGGAGACAGGGAAGTGTGCTGCACTAAATAGTATTTATGAATAAACCAGTAGATTATATGAAAGAGTAGAGCATACAATGCACTATTCACATTATTTCTGTATGTTGAATTCTGTATGGAATAAGCTGTATGCTTATTCCATGCTCAAAGCTGAAGAGCTGTCCTTCCGTGATAACACTGACACTATCCCACTGGACATTCCATTCTGTTATAAATTTCTGAATAGTTTTGTACTCAATAACCTAATTATGGCTAAAGTTTTAATAACATGCAAAAAATACCGATACTACTGGAAAAAAATGCTCTTTTATTGCAGGCACTGAGGAGATTCCACACTATTCTTAAAATATAAGCTTCTGAAACATTGAGATTACACAAGTTTTCCTGGATGAAATGACTGCATTTTAGCTGAGTCAGAACCATAAGGACCTCAGGAAAAAGGGAAAAATGCTGTTAGCTTATGATCAGCACTCCACTGAAGTGGCACATAGGAATAAAAGACCAGAACTGGCTTGTGGTCAAAAGATCTCAAACAGACAGAATGGTTGTAAAGCCTTTTCTTCTGTCTTCTCTCTGTCACTAAACTGAAAAAATCTAGTCTTTTCATGAGTAACTGTCTGAACTTTGACATTCAGCTTGCATTTCAAAGTATAGTTGTAGGTATCATCATAATTGTCTTCACTGTATATTTCAAAAAAACTCTATAATACATATTTTCATAGAACAATACACTGTTGTTCCCTTTATTATGAACTCTCAAAGAAGCAGTAGCAGAACACGGCTGTACAATAAGTGTAAAAACATTTTGGAATTTTAACCCAAACAGATTGCAACTCTGAGCCTACTAATTTCTGGAACTGTAGATTCAGACTGAGCAGTAATCTTCTCAGGGAAAATTTTTCTGGTTCTCAATTTCAGCAAAGTAAGATTTCTGAAATCTTCTCATTTCAGCCATCTTTGAAATCTGAGAGAAGGTTGTGAGTTCTCTTAGAAATAAAAATTAGGCAGTAGTCGAACAGTATCTCATGTGAGTTCCAAGCTTAATCACAGGAGTGAAAACATATTTTAAGTTCAAATAACAGAAATATTTACAAATGCACTTCATGTGAGATATATTTCAATGAAACAAGCAATATGCTATGGATTTAGTTGCAATTAAGTTCATTTGCCTACTCACCAAGTTTGTACCACATGTCACGGATAGCAAAGCCAATTAAACGCCTCATATCTCCATATCTAGAAAAAAAAAGTATTTTTATCATTATCTTTATCATCATTTTACTACAAAATTAAAGACATAAGCTAAAGTATACATTTTTGCTTACTTGTTCTGGATTTTGTTGTATTTTGCATGGGAAAAGTTTTCTAGCTGTAGTGAATCTTGGGTAATAAAAGCCACAGCCAAATGAAAATAGTTGTTCCACAGCTGTAAATTGAATATAAGGAAATTATAAAATGTTTTGAGAAAAGCAGGAATAATATTAAACTATGCATAATGCTGAATAATTTATGAAACCAAATGATGCAAGCAATATGAGATTTTTATATTATGCAAAGATGTACATCATTGGTATTATGCAATTAGCAGAAAAGCAAGAAAGATGAATTTTAATAACCACCACTACACATTTGTTCTTAGTAACACAGCAGCTGACTAAATACTGCTAAAAAAAAGATTCATATGAGATTCATTAGCTAACAACAGTAAACCATGAACCATAGCAAGACTAGTGAAATACATTACATGCCAGTGAATCTTAACAACTTGGAGCTAAAGGCATCCAATATAATTACACTGTATCTGAAAACTACTTCAAAAGGCATCTACTGTCTTCTCTTTGGATTCTAATTCAACAATGATTTGTGTGAAATTTCAACATATTTTGTTAAGAGCTCTCTACATGAAACGAGGACAAAATACATCCCTAATTACTAATAGTACCGAGTCATGTACTTGAACTAGAAGAAAACCCCTTATATTTCCAGTGCACAACCCTTCATTTCTGAAAGCAAATTACTTGTTCTTCAGACAATCAAAACGAAGTACTTCTCTCACATGCTAGAGATGGAAAGGGAAAAAAGAACCTTCACTAGGAAACACAAATTCAAAGTAGTAAATACTATTTTCAGAGCTTCTAAGCAGTCAGCAATGACTTTAGATACGTCTTTTAAAAGCAGAGTTGCATCTAAAAATATGCATGGTAGGTATCAGTGAGACAGTAGAAAGGCAATGGTCAATGTATTCGGTGGTAATTTAAAGGACAGAAACAAAACATATAACATTATTACAGAGCTCTTAATTTTATATGGTGAAATACAACCCTATGTTGGGAATCTACACTAAATAGTCTAGAAATGTACTGCTTCATCAGAAACTTAACTGACCTCTGTCCTTTACAACCTGGAAAACTCTCTTATGCACAAATAACCAGCAAAAATAGATACCAACTCACAAAACCACACATAAAAATACAGACATTTCCTATAATAAATAAAATTCTCAAACATCCTCTATAATGCGAAGAAGATCCTACATTTAATTTATTCTTCCCTTCGAGGCCCAACTAAAGCTCTCCTTAGCAGATTTGCTTATTTAAAAGGCCTTAGGAGGGCTGTTTCTGTCTTTAAGTATTTACAGTCTGGAGACCATAGTTATCCCGGGCGCAAATACACAGACTCAAGTAGCATTTCACTGGAGAGAGTTATTAATCTGTTACATATTATACCATTCCAAGATGCTCTGGATTCACCCAAACCAATCAGAGCCTTATAAAAAACTACATTTGAATATGAGCACTAGTAGGCAGCAGGTTTTTTCCCCCCTTAATTCAAACATTTAAATTATGTTCATATCTAATTTTTGACAGTATACTAATAGTACATACTAATCCAGAGCCTTTTTCCCCAGGATAAATGTTATTTATGTTTTCCCCCTTATCAAAGATTTTAAAAGATTAATTTGACCAATTTAGAGTTTTCAGTCCCTTGAGAAGCTGTATTTATTGATGTGTAGGGAATATACTTTTCATATGTCAGTTACGCCAGACAGGGAAAATGTCTTAAATCATTCTAAATTATGGGGAGAAAAACAAAGCCTTATTACTACAGGTAATGGTCTATTTGTTCACTTAATAGATCCAAGTTCAATGCCACCTTTGTCAGAGACACACCCTAAAGACTCAATATCCTTATTTATAAAATACATTTCGTTTCGTCCTCAGAGTACCCATAATGGCTGAAAAAATATGATCCTTTGCATTCCAATAGCGTATTCAAGTTAAGGACTTGCAAGCTTTTAAGTCCCAAAACTAAGTTTAAAACCCTGTGAGGTAAAGTAGTCTCTCAGAAGTAAAAAATGGCAACAGTTGATAGAAACAGATTCTTAAAATGAAAAAAAAAAAAGAAGCTTATGAGACCTGTTTCGTTTTCTCTTAAGCCTACGATACTGTTCCAAGTTGTTTAGCATTGGAACATCCAGTTACCTAGCATGTGGTAGGGCTGAAGTGAAGTAGCACAGTGACAGGAGAAGAGCTCTTGTGCTCTGATTTGTGTGATATGCTCTGCTGCTCATTGACATGAACTCCAGTGCTGAGTTGTCAGCTAGGGACAGAGTACTGGGAGACAAAGCTAGAGCTGAGAAGTGACCCTTCTCTGTAATTAGTTATCAATTATTCATCGCGAACTCCTACGGAGAAGCAGCATCTGACAGTAACAGCACAGGCTGGCTTAATGTGTTGTAACACTTCAAAACATGGCGACTGAATTGGCTGGGCATGGTGTTAACCACACATGCTGAGAGGGCTTCAGATCTCTCAATACCCCTCTATGTAAGGGCTAAGGGAACTTAAAAGAAGAGGATCTCTCATTCCTTTTTTTTTATTTTTTATTTTTTTCCTCAGAAAACACCATGTGCCTTGCCCCTAGAAAATGTGACAGCTGCCGAATTGGAAACTGTGGAAGTAATTCAGTAAGAAACTTCTAGCCATCTCACAAAGAAGAGGAGATCTGGATGATTTTTCAGGATAACTACCAAAAGGTTAACACTGCTGCCACCTCCTTCGTACACACCTCTGAAACCAATGCTTCTTTTGCGCTAATGTGTACCTTTTAGCCTTCATTTTCTCTACAGTCATCTTTGCTCAATTCTTTTTTGATAATGTAGGAGAAACAAGTCGTCTTTGGAAGACTTTTGAATTTCTGACTAATTATTGCAGATACTAAATGTACTCTAGCATTTCATAAAACAGACAAGATGACAGTTTTGTTTAATTTTCTTTCTTGAAATATTATGGTGAAAGCAAGCTCAGCCCCTTGAGACCAGCAGACATAATACATTTCAGTTAGATACTGTGTTCATTACTTTGATTTTGTAGAAAAATGGCACTTAGAAACTTCCTGCATGTATGCATAATTGCAAACTACATGTAGTTACCACAGCTATTGAGCTAGGTTAGCTAGAAATAACCTTTTTGAACCTTTGAATAACGTTTATAAAAAATGATCCATTGATTTCCAAGATACACGACATTCTCAATATGTGATGATTTTACCTCAGTAATGTTCTCTTTCACATACTGGAATACATTTCTTTGTCACTTAAAACTAAATAATTTAAGAAACATCTATTTTTTACTATTTTTGTGAGACTTCTGAGTACAAACAATTTTAAACAAATGAATAGCAACCTGTGTTTTAAATAAACTATTTAATTGGATCAACCACAGGTACTGAAATTCAGTCACAAAGCACACACGGCTGCATCATGCAGTCTTAAAATTCTGAACCAACATTCATGAAGATTATTCTGCGCTGTCATTTAGAATATCTCACTAGAAAAATACAGGTTGCTAAACAGAGGCATAAGCAGAATGTGAAGGCTACAATTCAGAATAACTCACCAACTGATAAACATTAAAAATTAATTAAAGTAAGCATTGCATTCTGTTTAAGTGGAGTCTTGACAAATATAATTTTCAGAGTTACAACTGATTCATAAGTTCTGGAAGTTACAAACACAATATTTAGGGCTTATTCCTATAATATGCAGACTGGTTCATGACACGTGTAGTGTGTTCTTTGAGGTGGAAGAGAGAGTATTAAGCATCTCAAAGTAAAGAATTATGAAAATCCTTTGGGACCTCTGCCAAAATTTCTTTGCATTGGTTATGTACTTCAAAAGGACAGAACAAAGGTAGAAAATGTTCACGTTAATGAAAGTAAGTTTACAGAAGCTTTGAAGAAACACAGCACATTATATAAACCAACAAAAGCTTGTTTTATTCACTTTTAGTCTTTAAAGATTTTCATGGCATACTCCCATTCTCTCCTTGTTTTTGTCATATGCTTCTTACTTAATGATGTAACTTAAGAAAAATACTTCCTAATAGTTTCTACTCCACACATCTACGATTCCTGTGTTGGAAAACATCCCAAACCTCTGAAAGAAGACATTCCCAAATCCAGTAACTTTTAGTTTCATGTATGCAAAGTTTTCCAGAATTTATATCCTGTGTATTTCTTTCCATCCTGAGCAATGAGTCCAAAGAAATTTGCACATGAACATTGAAAAATCAATTACTTACTTATCATAGGTCACCCTAGGAAGACCCAGCCATATGGTGGTAGAAGGATCAAAGATGAACCTTAAACTCTGATAATTTTCAAATGCACAATATGATATATAAAAACGTAAAATTTCTAGTATTGCTAGTAAAGTTAATACAGCTAGCTAAATTTTCTAATGGTTGCATTATCTATTAACTTCTGCATCAGCCATCTCCTAGGATTTTCTGAAATGTCTATCACTATCCTACATGTATTTTTGCACAATACAGTGCGTATTTTTCCCTGTATATTTGTAATGCAGTGAAGCTTTTGATTTTGGTGTTTCTAACTGAAGATTCAAAAATAAAAAATAAGGTGCCCAACTCTGCCTGTGATGCTAAAATACATTTCATTACTGCTGAGTTATTAACAGTGCCTAGTGCATGCAAGAAAGATAGGAAAAACATGAAAAATAAGCATTTTCTTTTAAATCAGGCTGATGTTATAATGGAATGTGGACTATGCCTTTTATAATAAAGTTCTGTAGCAGGAATATAGATGGTTAATATGAAATTATAACTGCTATAACAGTACAGATTTAGAAATATAATCCTTTCTAATGCCCTGTAAAAATACTGCTAACAGAGGGGAAGGAACAGGAATCAATAGCACTGTATTTTCCAGAATAGAAACTCTATGGTAGCTGTGCCTGACCACATCAAAATGGTTTCTATTTGTTCACTCTTCCCCGTCCCTAATATGTCAAAAGCTGCCATCTCCAATCAGAAACATTATAAAAGGAGTGTTGCACAAAAAAAGTCATTTCAATGAATTAAGTGGTGTTAAGGGTGGAAATGGATGCTGACTGCATTATACTGCTGTTGTGTTCAGTCACTGAACGGAAATACTTACTAGGCAGAGCAAGATTTCTAAAACCAAAGCTGATGGACCCATGAGTTGACAGTGACAAGAGACTGAAAATACTCTGTTTTCCTAGACAAAGGTAACACCTAGCTAATGACATCAGCTACTAACAAACAAAAAAATGTCATACGAGGTCTAAATAGGTTCTATAAAGGTAAACATGCACATTGGAAAATTTAATCGACATTTTGAAGTGAACCATTAAACATTGATATCTTCATTTTTCTGCTGATGAAAGACTGGCTTGTGGTTCATTCAAACTAAATAAAATTAGGAGGAGAAAACCCATGATTTGCAAGTTGAAAAAGGGATTTCTGCTGGTGCAAAACCAAAAAGAAATAAAAACTTCTTTCCTAGTTCTGCATTCATAAAAATAAGGAAACTGCTGACGCTTAAGACGTGTCTGGTAAATAGAAAGATCATTTAATTATTGTATTTCTATATAACAACAAAGAAAATGTTAATTCACATTTGAACTTACTTCTTTCATACCTACAACTCTATATCCTTATGGACAGATAATATTTGGCTTCAAAATCGAACTCCTGTCCAATATTTGCTTCATTAAAACTCCTTGTGAATTAAATAAATGGCAAATTAACTAGCTGGATGTTCTTCAGTATAAAATAGAAATGGGTGTACAAAGACACTTTTTCTTTGGGGTAAAAGTATTTAGACTGCTTATGGAAAGCTACGTTATCCCCTGATTATTCACCCTTATCTAACACCCTGGGGGCTACCCACAAGGTACGCATATAATATTTTGTCTTGAAACAGACATTTTCAGTCAAATGAAATCAGCATTTTTTGGTTGAATAAGATGGTACAATTAGCACAAAAGGTAAAAGTGTACTGAAAAGTCCCAGAATTGTCCTATTTACGACAAATGAAATACACTTCTCAGACATTTATTGATACCATGAATGGATATATTGCCCAAGTACAGAACCACGCAAAGTTTTTGTTAGAATTAAACGCAAGTAACCAGGGTGGTTTTCAGGGAACATTTTTCCAAAATATATTGTACAATTTTTAATATTTTTTTTGTTTGTTAAGTCTCTTCTGAAGAACCCATTTCAACTCATACACCCTAAATCCAGAATTTGCACATTATTATGGTGCATCTGTTCTCCTATCCTGCAAAAGCCCAGCTGCAAAGCAGTGATCTGGACAGGTTGTCTGATCTCTGTATGTGAAATTGGCAAATCCTCAAAGAATTGTTACTTGATACAAAACAGAAAAAATGCCAACATTGCAAACTCCTTTAAAATTGTATGTTGAACACATCTGAAATCACCTGCAATGGCTGTATTTCCAAAGCAAAATTGTCTTTATTAGTAGAAGCTGGTAATGAAAAAGAGCTAGCCCTACCCTAGACACCCACCCCTGCAAAAAATCCCAAACACCTAAGCCAATCCACAATACAAATCCTCTTACAACTACATAACATGATCCTGACTAGTGAGCACTAGTATGTGGCGAGCAGTGTGGATAACGGCTGGCTGATGAGACAGTTCTGCAATCAATTAAGAGAGTCCTTATGAATATTATAAAAAATAAGTATAATACTCAGACAAAACACAAAAAAAACAGAAGGAAAAGAGAAAATATAAGCAATTTGCAATCAAGCAGATAAGACTTTTTATTGACACAAAATGCAACAAAGTAGTCAAAGAAAAAACTAAATACCATTAAGACATATATCATCATGGTCTTAAGAAAAAAGTCTAACCTCAGACCTGCTTTCCTAACTTATTTTTTGTATTTTACTTGCATACCATCAATGTATCTCCTTACACTATCTTAATAAGCTCATTCTGAATAAAGATTCTTAAACTATTACACTTTCCATAGTTGTAAACCTTCAGTGACATGATTTACACTTCAGTGAATTTTTTCTAGTTGTAAACAGAACGTATATCTAGAAGGAAACCTGAGAGGTCAGCTAATCCAGCTCCATATCCCAAGGCAAGATTTGCTAAATTGCTTCAGACAGATGTCTGTGTAATCCATTCTTTAGAATCTCTAAGTGAGAAGTATTTCCTAGCTTTTCTAGATAATTTGTTTCAACACAACTGTGTTTATATCTAAAAGCAAGTCAATAACCTATTTCAAATACAGAGACACGAACAGAACATAACCTGCTAAATATTGAAGTTTTTTACCTATTCCAATAATTCCTACTGAACCTCCGGATTCCTGTGTCTTAAATCTTCATGTTCCACTGTACTTTCAGTACTGAAGAACACACATTAATGTATTATGCAAGATTATTTCCCTGTTTGTAGGGTATGCATTCACAAGCTTAAGATACCATGAATATTGTGAGCCCTCGTTCATTCTTAGAATCATACAATCGTTTAGGTTGGAAAAGATGTTTAAGATCATCGAGTCCAACCGTCAACCATGCCCACTAAACCATGTCCCAAAGTGCCTTGTCTACACGCTTTTTGAATACCTCCAGGGATGGTGACTCTTGCTTCATGGTTTATTTTTGGTCAATCACTTAATGAAAATTCACTTCTTTCTCTCCTGTAAAATTAGTAGATATTGCATAGCAAATGCCTTTCAGCTGGTCCTTTCTTTTTTGTTCTAGGTTTTGCTGTATGACATCGGGGAATATCTGCTCTATGAAATCTCTAATTGTGGCTTGTTTTCTGAGAGTGACTGACGTACATCTGAATACATCCAGCAGGTAAACTCTGCATGCAAAACTCAAAAAAACCTAAAAGGAAACCACCCCCTCACCCAGCAGGCATGTAATCTCAGACATCAGGTGACTATTCAATTACTTCTAAGAATAATGATTCTCAACCCAAACAGCAGTTCTGGCACTTCCTGCCTGACCACTGCAATGACAACCTCAGTGTCAAAGCACTGGAATTTAAAAAAGGGCTCTCTACATAAATGGACTCAGTGAACCAAACTTATTACATACAAAGGCAGAAAATTTAACAGCACATCACTGCTGTGCCGTGCATAGTTTTGGTATTTGTCTAAGGTATACAACAGCTTCATCACTGAACATATGGCTTTAAGTTTATGCATAGTTTTAACCCTAAAGATTGTAACCACTGTTCATCGGATATACCACATCCCTTTACAGGTCCTAAATGGTAACACTGCTTTCCTTTCTGCCTGAATCACATAATGAGTAAAGAAAGCAATTTTGCTTTAGAAACAAGAAAAAGGACAGAAACTTTTTTCCCCTCCATTTAACAAGCTTCAACAGAGTAGCAAAAATTTCTTCATTGCTTTTGTCTAGATTTAAAATACCCTTTTTTAGTTGCTCAATTACTTCACAGTCTGCTTGTTTTGTTTGGTTAGGTTGTCTGCTATATATTGTCATGTAATCACTCAGCCAAGTGAAAAATCCTCAGATCTACTTCACTGTGCTTTAAATTGCTTGCTTTTTTTCTTTTAAAATTTTTTTAATTAAGACTTCTCTTCAACTATTTGTTAATAATCAGATTTGAAAACACCATCCTACAACAGCATAAATCATTCATTCATTTACAAAGAACTTAAAGGTATAACATCACTTTTTTTTAAATCTTCACCAATATGCATCTCTATTTTCCCCATCCCGATATATTCTATTTCTATTGTTTAAATTACCCTTAATCAGGAACATTAAAATAGTTGCCTCTGGTTTAGCTTCCAAGTTCTTGAGACATTGTTCTTGCTGCATATGCTCAGTAACGATCTGAACTTTACACATCCCTTTTTCTTTGAAACCAGAAATCAACAGTACACATACCCCTAACAGGAGTCTAGATTGCCTGGAGGCTGCTGCATACTAAATCACTGACCCTTGAACAAACAGTTCTTGTTTTGGGCTTTTTTTTTTTTTTTTTTGAATGAAAATCTATTTGTTTCACAGAAACTCTGTATGCAATAATTTACTTCAGTTTTTAGATCTGTAGTAGTCACTTATGTAACACAGGCATACAGCATCTTTCAAAAGTTAGATTAAATTTAGATGCACAATTCCTATTACTTATTCATATCAAATGAAACAGCTGGACATTATTTGTAAAACACATTGAATGAGCTCACTAAAATCTGTGTCAGGTTCAGCAATAGCAGAAGCACGTCTCAAGATCACATTTTTTTCTGGAATTTGAAAAAAGATCGCAATGTAAAGAGCTGAGGTTAAGTTGCACTCCAGGGCAGGCGATTGCCTCATTTCTGGTTTTAGGAAGCATATCCTAGATTTACTGTAATCAATATCTGGCCCACTGATTATAGTTGTAAAGGAACCCACTGGTGTGTACTGTGGCTCTTTTTCCTCACCTCCTCCTGTGGTGTAGCCTCAGGGACCTGACCAAAATGCACCCGAGGTTAGGAATGCATAGTGGGCTGCTCTTGCTCCATAGAGCTGACTATGGAAATGAACAGGCCATGTGGTTAACAGGCTGTAGCTCTTAACAAAACTGAAAGTTGTGCTACTTCCAAATTTTCTGTCAGATCAAAATAGCAAAAGCAAGATTTTTGTCCCAATTAATAATTTTTCTATATGCATGCAAATAAAACCAGAAATATAGCTACACAGTAGCTATACTGTAAACTATTTTATAAAGTATAGAAGTTTCTCATTTACTTTAAGTTAACCACTGCTCATGTTTGCTTACAGCCAAGATTATTGATATAAAAAATATACTGTCTCTCTTCTGTTATTTACTCATTTTCTAATGATGCAGAAAATTTTTCTTGGACTATAGCAAACTACTTTGGTATCCATGCTATCAGAGAACAATTCAAGTAAGTGCAATCCATATGAAAAATTACACATCCAAACACAAACTTCCCACAGCCAGAAAGGACAGGGCAAAGAGAATTGGATTTATACTGCAGAGTAGGAAGACTTAAGCTATGACTTCTACAGAAATATTTTTTATTAGAAAAAGTAATTGAAGTTACTCCTCCTTCCACGCCTTCCTATTTCCACTCTTTGTTCCTCTCCATTATGCTTCAATACTTTAGAGCATTTAAAAAAAATTTTGTAACTTTAAGAATAATATAATAAGTTCAGGAAAGACAGACTACTCTTACCAAAAAGGCACCAGAATAGTTAGGCAAAATTCTTGTCAGAAATTATTTGGATAAAGTTGATCCTTAGAAAATGAATAAGGTCCACTACAGGACCCCTCAGGTGTCTCATTTCGATTAATAACATTTTTAGTTTTAAGTGCTTCTCTATATTCAAGTTTTCACAGTCTGAATAGTTGCAAGACACTGATTTATAGATTCTTTCAAAAAATGTAAATATGAAAAACAGTAAAAGAACCTTTAAAACATTAAAAGCCTCAGCTATCAATGATCTGAATATGTATAGATAACAGTGGGAAATCAAATTTTAATTTTTAATTAAGTAAATTGGACAATATGCTTTGCATTATTCAGATCTTCTTTAGTCCAGTAGCAACTTTTTAAATGGGTATAATTAGGGTACTGTTAGGTTTTCAGAGCTTTTATTCATGGAA
Organism: Buteo buteo; assembly: GCF_964188355.1. NCBI lineage: Eukaryota > Metazoa > Chordata > Aves > Accipitriformes > Accipitridae > Buteo > Buteo buteo. The sequence continues at coordinate 18,086,415 of NC_134194.1, read as the reverse complement.
GAAAAGTAAGGTATCTCCCTGACTTGTACTTTCAAGCCTCTTGTGAAAACTATAAGGGTACTACAATTCTTTAGATGGCACTATTTATTTCCTATAATGTTGTTCAGCTTACTCAAAGTGTCCAGATATTTGACAAGTCATGAATAAAAGAGCAAGCATTAATACATTCCCTTGAACTACAAGGTTCAGTGTCGAACTACAACATCCCTGGTTGTTTGATAACATTCTGGAATGCATAGAATTGCCACAGAAAACTTATCTGAAACAAAAGTTCCAGGTTTACACTGCTGGTTTAACGTTTGAGAGGCAGTTTACACCTTAATAAGATTTTGACAGATACAGTCATTATAGCGGTCTGCATGGTTTTGGTAGCCATTGTATGAGTATAAATTGAATGGTTTACCTTTTTACTATTGTCTTTTAAACTCTTCCTCCGTAACCACAGTCACTGACATGACTGCTCTGTAGCTATTTGTGACCGAGATATTTTATGTTAAGGATCAAGAGACCAATACCCAAACAGTTTTTAGCATAGTAAGCATAAAAATTCACATGCAATAGAGTAGAATCACTTAAAACGGATTGTAAATTGCAAGATTAACCATAAACTATAAACCCCAAGAAATCAAGAAGGCCCTGAACTTTCTCTGAACTTCATGGTTAGGGTCAGAAAGTTATTATCTACTGAACAAATTAGATTTTTGTAATCAGGAAGCATTTTTGAACTTAAAACATTTACTCTTAACTGCAGTTAATATAGAGAGTGAAATAGAATAATTTTTCATACGATACTGTTAGTGTTTTCTATCTATAGCACACACCATAATCAGGCAGCAGTTAGTGACAAACCCTGATTCTAAAACTATATTTACATTTTAATAACAATTTAATGAATGTGAAAACTACAGGCACTTTATCTGAAGCAAGCCGAACTTATGGTAAAATGCACGACCAAATAATTAAGTTACAAAGAATGATATTGAGCAAACTAAAAAAAACCCAACCCTAATATAAAATTATTTCAGAAAGAACAACCCAAAAAAAAAAAAGGAAAATAAAAGACTTATCAGGGAAGACTAAAAGTTAAAAATAAAAATAAATGCCAAGTGCTAAATACTCTAGGAATCAAAAAAAAGTTAAGCTCTTTCTGCCCTACATAATAAGAGTGACATTGTAAAGGCTACGTGCATTACATCAAAGATTGCCTTTCTGAACACACTAGGATGGCTAAGAAAAAAAAAGTTTTCTGCTTGCCAGTTCTGAGAGACTCACAATACAAAATAATCTGTTTGGGTGCCTTATCATAAATAATCAAAGTAAAATTTTCATGTCATATCAAAGATGGCCTAATCCTGCTATGCTTACATCAACAGCCATTTTGATACTGATGTGAAGTACCAGAATGGGCACTACCTGACCAAAATGACCATACCTGCACATACTACCTCAACTCAGCTAAAAAGCCCAAATACTTACTTGGACTTCAAAATCCATATTCTCCAGAAATTTCTGGTTCATTGTCTCTGCAAATTTGTTGATGGCTCTCAAGAACACCCTAAAAAAGAAAAGCAATGATACAGATGAATGAATGTCATCTCTGGGAATCTATTCCAACCACGTATGATATTGATGGAAACACGTTTAACCACTGAACACACTAGAAAAAGCAAAGTTCACACATACATGAACACAGCAGATGACATTCTGTGCAATGGCATGTTATTTATAGTCTGTTATATATAAAAAAGATTTAAGCACACAATTGTCAAAAAGTTTCTTGATCTCCATTGAAAAATTCAGACAATTTCTTTTTCTTTGCTGCACATGGCACTGCATTCCTGTGAAAACATAGAGAGCAATTCTTTCAAACACAACTTTACCTTCTATGTGACAAAACTGAATCATTTACAAGAGTGTTATTGCCGCCTCCTCATGGGTTTGACAGCTGAAAGAGTTCCTGTACTTATATTATTAGTTAGGAGCTGGCACTGCATTTTCCCAATTAAAAGATATTGTGTGCAGCTTTTCGGTTTTCTCACAGGTGGTGAGGGGAGGATGACACTTCTGCCCACCTTTCTCCTCAGGTTGATTATAAAACCACATTCAAAGCTGAATTAAGATACAGTTATTTCTTCCAAGAGGAAGAGTGTGAATGTTATCCCTCTAGCTTGAAAACCAATACCTATTTATGCTCATTATTAAGGCAGCAAGATTAAGTCATGTTTCTAAAGCCAATTTCTTTGTCTAACTTTCCAGCACAGTACATTTGTAAAACAAAAATCAATTGTATCTCTAAATATTTATGAAGTTTATTTAAATAATTCAGTTTCATTCAATTTGCAATTTTGAAAACAAGTGATCTATTTCCCTCTGCTTCAAAGGTAAAATTTTTAAAAGTTTTAACTGGAAATATTTCTATAGCAAACACTGTGAGGGCAAACATACTTCAACATGAAAGAGACAAACACAAGGAAAAAAACAATCCTAACTGTTCAAATACAATGACTGACTGTCAACTAGCTATTACCAATCAGGAAAAAGATCTAACAGTTATAAGAGACAATAATTCAATAATTAGAATTACTAGCAAAAGATTAAGAGACCAGAGAGGATATCCGTATGTTACTGTCAAAGGAATGTTGTGTCCTTGTGTTAGACCCTGTGTGGTGTTCTGGTCTCCCATCTCAAAAAGATAAACAAATACAAAAAGAAAAAAGAGAGAAGAAAACAAGCAAACAAATGTGACAAAGAAATGATCAAACACATTTAATGGATTGTGCCTGAGTTTCTTTAGTCAGGGGACACTACTTGACTGAGGAAGGATATGGTAGAATCTATAAAATTGAAAGTACCAATGAGAAGAGAGACTTACTGTTCACTGTTTCTCATACAAGCACTGGAGAGCATTGAACAAAATCAGAATGTGCATTCAAAATCAGCAGAAAGATATTTTTTATGCTAGTCTTGCGCAGCTATGTAACTCATTTCCACAGGATGCTGTGAATGCCTGAATTTTATCCTGGCTTAAAAGTGATTAGACACAAAGACAAAAATGAAGCGAGGACTACTAAATGTCACTGGAGGCTGGGAGAATGCGGCAAACTCTGTTACTTCTTCCCAGCTCTGTTGTTATACTGTTCCTTAGGCAGCCATTTATGAGCCACTACCAGAAACAGAATAGTCAGTGAAATGAATTTCAGCCTCACCACCAAAAAAAAAAAAAAAAAATTTTTTTGGCAAGGGCTACATTCAGTTTCTTAATGAGGGAGGTAAAGCAGTTGTTCAGCTTTTGGCAGGCTTATGACAAGGAATCCTATTTACCCACTAAGCAATAGTCCAAAGAAAGGCACTGCTTCATTAGGGCAACAACTTGACTGGCTAGATTGAAATCCCTTGTTATGACTATGGTTTTCCATGAGGAAAAAATTCTTTGTGAAAGCCTGAAGCAGAGTATTTTCTTTCCATCCACGTAACACTTGTCTGTAATGTTGATATGATCAAGGAAATAAAGTAATTTATACATGGTGTTACATCTTGCCAAGTCTTTTTTTTAATGTGATCAGAGGGACACTAGGGTTTTAACTACTACAGTAACTGTGACATTGGAAGGTAACACTTCTATGGGTGCTGTGTTGCCCTACTGTATCATCCCACACATTCGGATAAGCTTCTTTCCAATGGTCTAGGGCATACTCTGATCTAATCTTCTAACACTAACTCAGCTAATCTTGCCAGCTGAATTAAGGGCCTGATCTGTGAAATGCTGAGTGTCAACAAATCACCTCAAGTTCAAGAAACCTGTTTTTGCTCAATACTGTTGTTGCAGGCTATGACCACTCTCCTAAACAACCTCTGTATAATCACAGAATTGCTCTGTGTCTCTACTGCAATTTTAGCCTATGTTGGTCTGAACAGGCTATTGCACTTTCTTTTTGGCCTTTTATGTGATCAACTTACTCTGAAAAATGTGATTTCCTCTGCAAGCTGCCCCACACTGTCTGCAAGAATAAACACATTCACCCCTAACGCTTCACTTGTATGGGTACATTTATCTCTACAAAACAGCCTGATGCTTGACACAAACAGTTTAAGATTTTGGAAAAAAAGGGGTTTTCTAAAAAGAATGGTCTACTTTAGACAGCACAAAAACCATACACAGCTAGGCAGAATCATGGACACCCACACGTTACTCTGTCTGTCAGCATCCTCATTACTCTTCTGAGTAGGAGTTATGGGTCCAGGCCTTTTTACCGTCATGTCTTTTCTGTAGAACTATATAGCTCTAGATTCTCCTTTGATTTACAAGGTATATTTCTTGCCAACTCACGTAATCAAGTTCTTCAGCTCCAGCTGCTCAGAGAATAGCATTTCCCTTCACCCAGAAAGCCTTTTTTTGCAGTAGGAGGGGGTGTCCTCCATTTTTGAGACTTTTTTTATTTCCCAACTTCTGTGTATTAACACACTACTCCAACACCTATGGTGAAACATGTCACCTAAATATCCTGTTTGGGCAGAATCTGGTATGGTGCTGATAATTTGTCTTACAATTAAAAACCCCCACACTTTTAGGTACTTTGCCTTTTAGCACAGAAATATCATGTAAGATACAGTAGAAATAATCATAACTTAAACACACATGAAATTCAGTAGTGTAAATCTATTTCATGATATGGACATATTTCTTGTGTGTCATATTTTACAATTTTTGTGAAGAGCTTGTAGTTTAATGTTAGCCATACATAAAAAGCCCCAAGGGCACCTGAGAAATACTGATATACTTAACGTCCAGTAAAAATTACTGATACTATTAAAAATATTTACAGGATTCTATACAATATAATTATATGTAAGCTATCTTCTGTGAATATTCCTTTCATTCTCACAGATATTTTTATCTGACATACTGGAATGACACATTTGCAGGAAGCATGCAATACTTCCAGGCTGTCAAGTTCCAAGTATTTTCATGCATTTGTATTTTGCCTAAAGGGTGTATCTATTTCTGTCATTGGAAGTCACTTAGGCAGTATGTTTGAATTCTATTCCTGGCTCCTGCCAATGCCATGCTGTCCTACCTCAATGATTTCATTTCTATATGCCTCAGTCTCCCCTTTCACCAAAAAGGGGTATTAATTAACTAGCCACAAGTATGAAGCCAAACAGATACTTATAAAACACTTTGAGATTCTGATGAAAACAAGAGAAAATATAATTTTAATTATTACTGACAACATATTCCTATTTAAAGACTAAACATTGATCCAAAAGGAGAGAGTTAAAGTCATTTGACTAGAGAAGTCATCATTCCTTACATGATTATTCATAACATCAGTTATCATAGTTGATAGTTATCAAATATAATAGAGAAGGTACAGCTAGAAAAGAGATGGTAAAAACGTGTGCCCCAGAACAGCTCAGAAAAACACAATATGTACTGTCTGACTTGAAGTTATTGAGAAAAATTACTGAAAGGGATTATCTTGTCACACAGTAATATAACTTAATTTCCCTTCTATAACAGACCATTGGAGCTTACCTTTTCTCTGTACTTGGGGACTGCTGCTCAGTTCTGCTTTGCAAAATTAGACTGATCTAGACTGACCAAAGGACAGGATCTTGATTTCTCATACAGATAATGTCATTAGGTGTTTTTTCTGTTTAACCTTCTCCTCTTGTCACCTTCTCCCTTAATTTTAATCATCACACAGGGCTACAAATATGTTCTTTCGGGTGTTTTAATTATGATAACTTTTCCACAGTTACTTAATATGGAATTAATTTCTTATTGGTTTAAGTAACTGTGATCCAAAATTGTTGAAATTCCTTTATCCACAATAATTTCCATGATATTTCCTGAGTTTATGCGGATTGATGCTTCTAATTTACAGTTCATATCAATCTCCTGGGCCTGAAGATTTATGGATGATCTTCAAAGGCCAAAGTCTCTGGGCTTAATTTGGGTATAAAACCACGAGGTTTTGGCTTAGGACAGCAACAGAATCGCCATGGTTCAACTGCTGCTATCTCCTTTACCCTTCTAAATTTCCTGCTGCTTCTGCTTTGCTTTACTGTATTGTCAGAGAAATTTCTTTCAAATTTTGGCTTGAAAGAAAGCCCAATGAATAGAATCCTGTGCAATTGTACTTAGTTTCAAATACTTAGACTTACGTTCTAAAGAGGGATAGAACAGTACCATAAGTAACATGTATAAATACAGACAGACAAAGCTGAAAATTTATAAGTCATCCTAAGATAAAAATCTTATTTCAAACTGATTAACCCTCAAACAAAATAAAACATAGGGGCTGAGATGGAGCAAAGAAAGAATTTTGTATTCATAAACAACATGTTGTTAATCAAAGTAGGATTTCAAGGCTATTCCTTAGAAGATGATGACTCTATTTAACAGTAAAATAGGTCTGCACATTGTCCTTGCTTTTGAAGTGCAAATAGGTAATAAACCTAAAATACAGATCTGGAACTCCAAGTTATTTTTAGCAAACAAGTTGGAATTAGTGCATCAGCTCCTTTCAGCATAAAACAAAGAGATGATTACAGTAAAAAAACCCAAATTAAAACAAACAAACAAACAAAACAACCCCAAACCCTTAAATTGGCATCGCCTGTTCTTAGGTGGCTTTGCAAAAGCTGGCCTTTTTCTGCACCTAGTTGCACACATAGTATACTTCTGGGTCCACAAAATTATTTTGGGAAAGGTGCCGAAATCAGGTACAGAATTATGAACCTTCCCAAAATCATGAATCAACCTTTCCTCAGACTCTTACACATGAATTCTTTTAAAGTAGCGGTCCAACAGCAGTGAGATGCTCTTCAATGTCTTCAAGTTCACAAGACTAAAATTTGGGGGTTTACTGCTTTGACTTTGAGATGAGTAATCCAGATACTGAGGTGAAAGCTGCATTAATTCACTTACGTATTTATGAGCATCAACTCAAACTCATTTTGCTATGTCTTCTAAAGCTGTGAGTACACTGATATAATGACAGGTGGAAAAAAATTAATCAAGTACAAACTTCTACTGGATAATCAGACACAAAAAAATAGAGATAAGCTTTAAAAGAATATAATTTCCTGTGTTGTTGTGAAAGCTCTTACTGAAAGAAATCATTAAAATGCTGGAATATATGTATTTTTAAAATCATGTCTGGAAACCGATGAAGACATGGACAGTTTTTAAAACTCAGAACTTCTTCCCACAAACCCTAAGTGCTTTTCCTTCAGAGAATTTGGTCCACAAATTAAAATCAGAAGGAGTTACACTAATTTCAGTTTGGCAGGCATTTTTTTGTAAATCATGAAGGCTGATCAATCAGCACTTTCATCAGTGAATCCTCTACTTGAGCAGATGAGGAATACGAGAGGAGTTCTTTCAAAGCCTAGGACATGCATTGACTTATTATTTTGAAGATCTTTTCTGAGTTCTGACAGACATGGTCTTGCCAGTATGCCAGTTATATGAACTCTGGAGTAGGGAATAACAGAGCCAAAATAATACTCCCAAATAATTTATGTTGACTTGATAGTAGCATCCTCATAAAATGCTTTGCAGAAGACACCTGATATGTATTTTAACATGAAGCAAGCACAACAGAAAAGCTGCTGATTCTCTTGCAGAGAAAATCAACTGATTCTCTTGTAGGCTTCTGTCATCTTTCCTCTTCCTTCTTGTGTGCAGAGATAGAAGGCGGCACGTTAAATAAAGAGCAGACTAGCAAAGTGGGTCAGACCCAATCCCAAATGCTGATCATTGTCAATGACCGAAAGAGGGAACAGTAATTATAAACTAAACCTGGAAGATATAAAATACACAGAAGAGAGATCAGACAAGCAATCAGTGTGACAGAAGAGATTAAATAAATATGCATTTACTATTTCAGTGACCAAAACAGAGCAGCAGGAGAAAGCCTGAGAAAACAGGTGAAAAGATAATACTGAAAAACTTTACAAAGTAACAGCAGAAATTATCTGCTAATAATGTGGCAAGCTATCATTGATTTAGAAATGAAGGGCACTGCAAGACGGAAACACTGTTTAAAAACCTTGTAGCTATGTGAAACCTAGTTATTAAGAGCACAGTAATGGCAACACTTAGGAAGCAATCCACTTCCATGGTAACTAGAAAAATATGGCCAGCAGTGCAAAGAAAGTAGTATAATTTAATCATATTTCTCCCTTGTGTCAAGTCAGTATCACTAGAGACTGAAGAATAATTTTTTTTGTACCATTCATATTGAATTCTAATGATAAAGCAATTGTCATTTTCCTAAATTCTTTTTTGATGTACAGCCAGAGAGTCTATCCAAATAGCATGGTCAGAAAATAACTGCTATCCAGCTTCTCTTGTCTCAGTTACAAATTGTTATGTACAATTCATTTTCTTTATTATTATTGTTTGAAAATTTACCTTGAATAGCTATGCCAAGTATGCAAAAATAATACACGCTATAATGTGTCAGAGTTAATTTGGCAGCAGTACAAAAGCAACACCTAAAGACAGGAATGAACAATTGCTTTGATGCTATACAAGCGAAGTTCCCATTTGAGATATCTTGACTTTTCAACATTCTCTTTGTATGTAGCTTTTCCTTCAGCAGCTACCTAAAGCATGTTTAAAAGACTGCTTATCTCCCATTTAGGAATCAAAAAACGTTTTCAAAACTGCATATTAGGTACACATTTTTGCCAAACTCTTGAAAATCTAATGTTTAGCATGCTTTAAGAAAATTCATAGTTTGAAAACTAAGCCTACAAAAAGCTGTCATAATGAACTCTGATATAAGTAACTTCATTTGAAAGGTATTTTCAGTGATTTTCCTTATATTGTGAGTATCTTGTCACTTCAGTCTACTCTCCTTTTTTGCTCATTCCAACTAATTGCAGAGTAGAAACATTCTGAATTTAAAAAAATTTAAAAATCACATGGTGTCTTTGGTGCTAGGTAAGTCTGGGAGTAAGATACAAAGCTGAAACCCAGTTAGTATACATGAATGTAATGACTTAACATGGTTATATCAGGATGTCATACACCAATTAAAACTCTCATGGCCTTCACTTTTGAAGGAAGTTTGAACTGATATTGTGAAATTGCTTGTTCATACTTCCACTGATTTTTTTTTTTTCACCTGTTGGCACTAATTTACCCTTACTGTAATGCACTAATTTACCCTTACTGTAATATTCGTACATATCATTTAGTCTTCATTTCTATAGATCTAAGAATGGTGCAAAGGTGATACTTTGGTAAATATATTTTCACGGATGTTTGTAGGGCCTATTTCTGGAAATATTTTTATTATTTCACACATCAAAGGATTAAAATTGGAGAATTACATGAAACTAGTGGATAACACTGTGGATAACGCTTTCTCCATTTTTGTTTTGTTTTGTTTTACGTAGCTCTGTATTTTATTCATAATCTCACCATAAAACTTTAAAGGTAAAATGTAGTGTTTGGGCTTTGCTTTTGCTTTCCCCCTGTTACATAAGCTTTCTGTATTTGAAATCCTTTCTCTATACCTGCATTATATTTTAACACAGTACACGTACTTCTGATTTTTCAGATATTCTTGTTGAAAATATTTAGCAAGGAAATACCTTTTGTCTAGAATACATAATTTCTTTACTTTTAGGGAACCCTAGCTTTTTCTGAAGCTAAGAATATAATCTGTAATTACAGGTACAACTATGCATCCACCTCTTGTCTAATTGCTGCTTACTTGAGCTTACTACTTTACGGCCAAAACTGTATCAATACAGAAGCAGTTGCATTGAATAAGCAGATTATGACTTTTAAAAAAGATTATGAAGCAAATGCATAATACATCAGCAGCGTTATTTTGTGATGTTGCTGTTTAAAAATATGAAAATAACTATTCAAAATAATGTTAAATATGAGAAAATTGTATATATTTAATTTCCTGAAAATCTCTTAAGATATGAAGCGCTCACCACAGTTACTCATCAGAAAGGAGAACACAGAAAGATTGCTCAATAGCATTTCCAGCACCCAATGAAGATTATGAGTACTGAATTTGTATTTTCAGTCTTCTGTAGTGACATATTTAGAACAGTTTATGTGGGTAACCTCTTCATTTTTTTTTATTCATTTGCAGGTATGTTCTACAGAGTGGAAAATACCACTCATTGTTTTAATCCCCAGAAGTTTTACTAAAATTAAAATACCTGAAAGCATACAAAACATTTTACAACAGGCTGCATAACAAAGAACCTTAGAGATTTCTATATGCAAGTCAAAGTTGTATCTGGAGAAATAACAATTTATCTTACTGACTTTCTGAAAACATCAAACTAACAAGTTGTTTTTGTGTGTTGAGTAGTTCTCTCCACTGAAGACGTTGCTTTTAGTTCAGGAGGCCTCATACTCTAGAAGCAGGAGCATCCTGCCAGTCGAGACCAAGAAAGATGAGATACTCTGCAGTGGGAGTGGGAAAGGGATATCTCACAGCATGTTTTCTCTCTGCATTTTAGATAAAAGACTAAATGACTGCAGTCAAAACGCAATAGGCATCCATTGTGTACCACAACCATGATATGCAATAGCCTATCTTGCTGAGCAGATGATCTGCTGCAGTCCCCACATCATTAAATGTTTAGATTCTTGGTAAGTAGATAATTCCACAACATGGGCAACAATGAGCAACATGCAGAGTTAGTGCAGAACAAGCATCTTGTAGTATTTGGTGCTAGAAAGATGCAAATGATTGAAAAGTAGGGTTATATCAGGCACGACCAGACTCAAACACCTACAGATGGAAGAGATGCTCTCTGCTAGGCTTGTAACTAACAGCAAAGCATTAAATGACTCAGTCAGACTTATCAGCCACAGCTGGAAGTGTAACTCTCCATGGAAGTAAATTTACAACCCACAGTGAAACAACTGCCTCTTCTCTTTTTCTGCCTTATTCCATTTTCCCAGGATTAACCTTATGCCATTTGCCCTATTACAAGTACTGACTTTTGTGGGGACTGGGAAAGACAACTAGAAAACAGAGTTACCTGGGTTTAATGGAAAGGAGATACAAATCTGAGAATACTGAGACTCTGTATACCAAATATCCCAGCAAGAAAAACAATAAATAAATAAATAAAATGTCCTTTGCCTCTCAAAGGGAATACGTATTAGCAGGGAAATTGCATTTCAGCAAGGACATATTTAGTCTCATAGCAAAAACAAACTGTCCAAGGACCCATCTTATTGCTGGACATGATTAAAGCAATGACTAAACAGTACAAACTGTTTGAACTTGTTATAATACTTCATTTACCCTAGTGTGCACGTGTGCATAAAGGACTATTTTCATTAGACATTTATACTTGTTGCTTAAAATACTTTTTCATATATTAAAATAACAAAGTTCTGCAATATGCCATAAACCTATGTGTAAATGCATTCTGAACCCCTGAAAATTCAAGCCGTTAAGAAAAACAACTGCATTTCTGTCAAGTATGCTTAAGCCAGTCAAAAGTTGCCAAAGGAAAATGAGATCAAAGAAAGGAGTTACTTGTATACAACAGATCAGCCTTCTAAATTCTGCCTTATTTCTACAAAATAACCTGCAACTTCATCATCCAACCTTAGTTACATAAATGAATCTTAACTCCCAATACATCTTTGAAACACAAGAGTAAAACTAACCTAAACTACTTGTATTCTTTTTTTTCCCCTCTTAGGAATAAATAAAAAAAAGGCCCCTTTTTATTCTCTGCAAGACAAATAATGAGGCAGGCAATGTTTTAAGTAAACTGTTAAAGCATAGCTGGATAGAATAAATCTGAGTTTTCTTCTACATTTCCTATGGGAGCAGAACCACCTCATATTAAATAATCAAAGAATTAAAGTTAAGGAGGATTTTTTTCCTATTTTTGTAATTAAAATCATATTCTTGATTTTAAAATCTCATCACAACTTTTGTCAACTGAACAACATATTACAGCACCAGCTGGAGTAAAGGATAATGAGTACTCTTATCAATTGAATTTGTGTACCTTGTGTATAGTCAGCTCCATTAGTGTTTGTGAATAGTCACAATACCCACTGACATCAATATATATATCACAGTATCAAATATTTATAAAACATGAAAATATGACTAGCTTTCATTTCCACCAACAGACAGATGGAAGACTGAGAAGCCGTTTTAATATTTTAATTAATCTGGGTTTTTTCTCCCTTCCAACTTGAGATATTCTATGATTCTATGAAATCTAGTGAGTTGGTAGTAGCAATACAACTTGTAGCATCTCTTCCATAAATACTTAAGATTCTTGCTTGAAAAAGGCATTTCCTTACTTTCTGCCAACTGTGTCCAGTTTCCCTTCTCTCCCAAACTCTATTATAAATACCATTCTTGAATATTATGCTTAAATTGTGACTACCAGCTGTTCAGGTTTTCTCTTCAGAAAATTTAAAAGAAAAAGCAGTCCAACAGCCACTGAATTTGTTATCTGTGCATGTTACTTAAAGATTGAGACTACACCTTCAAAACTGACATCTCCTCATAATGCACAAAGCCACATTTTGTCGAGTTTCACAGGACAATACTATAAGCAGCTACTTCTTCTGAAAAGACTTTTTCTATTCAAAGGTAGAGTTGTTCAGAAACATGCATATGTATAGTGTGGAAAACATGTTTTTCAAAAGTCATGTTTAACAGAGCCATTCACAGATGATCTATGAAAAAACCCAGGTCTGGAGTCCCTACTGTCCTTTTCTTGAGAAGAAATTCCTACAGTCCCTTGCTAGATGACAAATTGGAAATTATTCTGCCTCATTTTGCTGGTTGGTCAGGACCTAATGATATGAACAGAATCTATTGTTCCTGGCAGTCTGAGAAAATGGTGAGGTACTTGAGAATGCAGGTGGTACTGATTTGAAGCCATAATGAGATTTTGCAGAATTAATAATGCTGCTCCAACGTGTGAGCTACATGAGAACCAGGACTTGAGGGTGTTAAAAAGCAGTTCATCAGCAAGTAAGCAGCTATTTTTAGTATGTCTAATGAAAGACAATCGGCAACATTTCCAGCTCTTTTGCCAAATACCTGTAGTGCTAAACCTTTCAAGTTAGACTTAGAAAGGGCTGGGGAACACTTGACTCTAACAGATGCCTGAAAACACTCAGATATACAGGTAATGAAAACATATTTTAGAAAAAGCCTAACTCCTGGTGTTAGAAAATAGCCTACAGTGTTATCTCACATGAGTTTTTCAGCAAATAGGATCTGACCTTGGAATATACTGGTGAAAAATGGTTTCTTTTTATTTTTAAATACCTAAACATAATGTCAACAAGGTTCAAAAAACAACTCAAATGGACACACAAACAATGGAATTGCTTACTAAGCCACTTTAGACTGGACACCAACCAAAACTGATTCCAGGTACTAATTATGACAAGATCATAACTCTGTCTAAGCAATTACCATTTCAAAGCCCAGAGGAACAGAAGGAAGGCATGTGAATACTTTCCCTTTACTTGTTACCTCTCTAACCATTTCTTTTATTCAGTGAATCTGACTCCCTATGCACTTCATGTTGACAATAAGGTACAGGAATTTCCTGGGAGGAACCGTGTGCCTCTAAATTAAAGTTATGAACAGCTGAGAGATAAGCAGACTATACAGTATTACCTAAACCAGCAAAGCATTTCCCCACAAATGCCATGTACCTAGGAATTACTGCTTTTAATAAGCTAATAGCCAATAGTCTAAGTACCTTAAGTGGAATAAAGTGCACATACAAGCAGTAGCAACTACTAAGTGTGCAGTAAGCAACCAAGCAGCCTTCATTAGAACAAAAGTTAATTAAATCTACCATGAAGGATCACAAAAATAACTCAGATATTATATCCTCATGACCTCAATGAGGATTTTACTATTTCCCAAAGTGTTCTGCCCCACCTAGCATGCCATAAAAAAGTGTTCTTCCCACCTTGCTGTTAATGGAGAAAAAAAAAGTAGTTCATGCCCCTTTTTGATTCTCAATTGCTAATAGAATACTCCCAGTCCAGTGGGACCAGTACACACAGCCTCTGCCTCCTTCAAATGGTCTTTAGGAATCAGGACATGCTTTGAGAGCAAACAGCACATTATTTATAATAGTGACTTAAAGTAACCTGAGTTAAATCATTCCATCCTGTTACAGGCAAAGCTTGATTAAGTAAGTTTAGTCAATAAAGCTTCTGTTCCCATTCTTTCAACTTACGTACCACACTTTCTCCTGGACATGAATGTGTTTGTTCTCCTTTCCTTTGGACTTTGTAAGAAGTCATTCTCTCATTCTTTTCCCCTTATCTATGCCAGACATCTAATATTTAGTAGCAATATTCCTGATATCATACATGCACTGGCTGTCTAAGTAAAAGAGTAATTAGAGTGTCCCGCTCATTAGGAACACCTTTTACCCACGAATAGGATGAAACTTGCAGTTCTAGTTATGCTCTTCCCTTTCCTCTGCCTCTAAGTAAATGTACTCCGATTTTATGTTTCTGTATTGCAGTATATCCTACAGAAAAATTCCTCCAATGCCCACTTTCCTTGCTAGGTACAAAATACAAGAAATCATCTGGGGGAGACTGTCAGGCTTTGCTGAATGCCTGCGGGGAAGAAGTGCCAACTACACTGTGCCATTGGCTAGGTTACACAATAGACATACCTTACAGCCTGTAACTAATATTTTTGCAAATTCAGAAAAGGGAGACTCTTAAGGTAAAATACCTCCTTCAGGGCATAAAAAGGCCTGCATGTAGCATCCTGCTCAGAACAGGTGAATTAAGAATGCAAAACCTAACTGTGTTAACATTTTTTGTGGGTTTTTTTTTCTTTCTTCTCTCATTAAGACACCCCAGCCTGATCCCTTGTGACTTTTTCTCTGCTGCTTCTCTGATGAGCAAAGCATGTTAAAAAGAAATCTAGAAACCTAAATTAGCCTTCAATTTATTTCATAGCCCCCTCAACCCCCCCCTCACCAAAAAAACCCAAACCAAATTTCTATAAAGACTGATAACAAAAATCCCCCCTCCCAGTTGTTGATATAACATAAAATTAAAACATGAAAGTAAGATCAATAACTCATTTGCTTATGTAATCTTGGGAACAACAACATAATCAGAGAGTATAAACAGTGCCAAGTCAATTTAGGTAAGCAATGTATTTACAGAAGCACTGTTAAATAGCTTCTAAACATTTTTTTTTTTTTTTTTTTTTTTTTTTAATGCTGACTTTTTCTTTAAATATTTTCATTTGACTTGTCCAATGCAGGATAAGGTTTAGAGCAACAAAGCCTGCCTGGACCAAATTGTCCCACAAAGTTCAGAGTCATTAGGAGGCATTATCAACAAATGTACAGTACTACAAATTAATTTCTATTGTCAGTAAGTGAGGCAGTCAATATATATACCACCAGGTGAATTCCCCAGCCCTAAGGCCATATTCTTTGAACAAGGACTAATGTTTCCCCCACCCCCATAGAATAAAAAAAATCCTGTACTTGTGAATAATGCAGATGTTAACAGCATTTTCTAGATAGGAGAAACAGTTTTACATATGAAAGGTTTGATATGCTAACATACAGTATAAGACTGTTAGTTTACTTTAGTACTAAGCTGATACTTTTTAAGAATAATCCTTGCTACATTAAAAATAATTGCAAATTGCAGTGGCAGCAACATAAGAATGTGCACTGAATTGGCTTTTACCTTTATAGGCCAAAGACTGACTCAGAGAAACAAGTGGGATGAAACTACTATCATTTACAAAAATCTTACCTGGAAGGAACACATCCACCAGCATATATGTATCTGCCCACCTCAGAAGAGGGGTTAGCGATCTCTCGGCATGAACATTAGTGTACGTGAGTGACAGAAAGTGAGGTTTGGGTACCTGAGGCCTCACTGTCGTCATCACTACCCAATAGAACCATAATCCTTACTTTGAGTCATGGAACATGAAAAAGAAAACCTTTCCATTTAACATCATTCCATTAAAATCCTAGATGAAAGTGTATCCAATGTCAAAATTTGATATCATAATGCTGTAAATTCTCTTAGAAAATCTTTTCCTCAAGACCAAACACTCCCAGTAGGTAATCAACTTTATTAAGTATCCTCTCTTCTCGCCTTTCCAATATTATAAAACTGGAAGAGTAAAATTACATAACTGTGACATTTCAAATAAACAGCATCTGTGGACTTCTAAGTTAAATGGAACCTATGTATCTTTAAGACTTAATTCTTAGCCTAGTCTCTCTGTGACTTGTAGAAAACTCAATGTTACTGCCATTTCTACAAAACTAAAATAATGATAGTACAAGTGATCAAAATCCACCTCACCGACAGAAGTCTTGCTCAAAAAAAAACAAAAAAGAAAGCATATTCACTTTATAATCCAATCTAGCATATATACTCAAAGTGTTTCTTTGAGAACAAGAAGCAAGAATAAGAACAGCCCTGAAGGTAACATGCAAATAAATAAAAAAATGTAAATGAAGTTAATTTTTTTCCCCAAATCCAGATCCCTTTCAGTGAGATTTTTAGTGACAATTTCCATGAAGTATGAAAAAGAGGAAATTCAACAACAACAAAAAAAATCCACAAGGTAAGGTGGTCACATGCTCACAGCTACTTTTTTGATCAATTTCTTCTACATGTGCAGATGCTTGTAAAACTTCTACATGTTCAAATTTTGAAAAAACTCTTCCTCACCTAAAAATTCCACAAATAAACAAATTGAACCAACTAACTTTGTTTAGAGCAGCCATGTGTTTTACTTTGCATTCTCAGTCCAACTCTCCCTTGCTCTCCTCTGTTATAGACTAGAGACACAAAAAATCAGTACCTCAGAATGGCTAGGAACAATTATTAGGAAATAAATCCTCACAGAGCCCATCTTGTGCCCTATATACTAGCCTTTCTTTGTTGCCAAAAACATTTGTTTCTAACTCATTGTATTGGCTTTGTGTGGCAAGGTTTTGGTAGCGGGGGGGGGGTTACAGGGGCGGCTTCTGTAAGAAGCTGCTGGAAGCTTCCCCTGTGTTCGAGAGAGAGGCAATACCAGTCTGCTCTAAGACGGACCCACCGCTGGCCAAGGCCAAAACAATCGGCGACAGTGGTAACGCCTCTGTGATAACATTTTTAAGAAAGGAAAAAAAAGTTGGGACAGACAGAAACGGCAGCCAGAGAGAGGAGTGAGAAGATGTAAGAGAAACAAGCCTGCGGACACCAAGGTCAGTGAAGAAGGCGTGGGAGGAGATGCTCCAGGCACCAGAGCAGAGATTCCCCTGCAGCCTGGGGGGAAGACCATGGTGAGGCAGGCTGTCCCCCTGCAGTCCAGGGAGGTCCACGGGGGAGCAGATCTCCACCTGCAGCCCGGGGAGGACCCCATGCCAGAGCAGGTGGGTGCCCAAAGGGGGCTGTGACCCTGTGGGAAGCCCACACTGGAGCAGGCTCCTGGCAGGACCTGTGGATCCGTGGAGAGAGGAGCCCACGCTGGAGCAGGTTTTCTGGCAGGACTTGTGACCCTGCGGGGGACCCACGCTGGAGCAGTGTGCTCCTAAAGGACTGCATGCCGTGGAAGGGACCCATGCTGGAGCAGTTCGTGAAGAACTGCAGCTTGTGGGAAGGACCCACGTTGGAAAAGTTCATGGAGGACTGTCTCCCATGGGAGGGACCCCATGCTGGAGCAGGGGAAGAGTGTGATGAGCCCTCCCCCTGAGGAGGATGAAGCGGCAGAAAATAATGTGTGATGAACTGACTGTAAACCCCATCCCCATCCCCCTGTGCCGCTGCTGGGGGGGTAGGTAGAGAATCTGGGAGTGAAGTTGTGCCTGGGAAGAAGGGAGGGGTGGAGGGAAAGTGTTTTGAGATTTGGTTTTATTTCTCATTACCCTACTCTTGTTGACTGGCAATAAATTGAATTAATTTTCCCCAAGCTGAGTCTGTTTTGCCTGACAGTAATTGGTGAGTGATCTCTCCTGTCCTTATCTCGACCCACAAGCTCTTTGTTATATTTTCTTTCCTCTGTCCAGTTGAGGAGGGGGAGTGATAGAATGGCTTTGGTGGGCACCTGGCATTCAGCCAGGGTCAACCCACCACACTCATGCACATAATAAACAACAAAACTCAGATCTCAAAAGAACATTTCCTTCCTCTTCAAACAAGCAATATTTCAAAGATACCCTGAAGGAATGCATCTGTGATAAGCTGGCCCAAGCCAGCTGTCTAAAACCATTATCAATGGTGGAGTTGCACAAAGATCACTTCTCTTTTCTTCCCAATTCCCTATCACGTGATATGGAAATGATAGATTGCAAAGAGCCCATGTGGCAGCAAAATCTATATGACATGAAATTTCACTTACGCTACTTGCAATCCTAACACCAAGACAACAGTGGCCCTGTGTTTTAACAGAGATCAAGCAATACTTTGTTTATGCCACCATCATTTATGGTGACATCAAAACAGACAGATTATAGCTGTGGGTAAAGGTGTTACAATCTGCACAGTTTATGTCCACAAGATACTTCCTTCAGTCAATTTTATAATATAAGAGTACTCAAAGATTTCTTATTAATAGCAAGCTCTCATAGAACAAACAATAGGAAGCATGATAAATTTGATTATACAAACTTTTGCTTAGATACTATCTTGATCTACAGAGACAATATACCTGAGTTTGAAGTAATTAATCATTATGAAACCTAAAATGACCTATAGTATAGCAATTCATTTCCTCAATTTTGTGAGCTACAGTAAGTACCATGAGTCCAACCTACTCCTACAAATACTGCATTGAGCTCAAAGATTTGGTCTTTATCATCAGACCTTTTAGTAATCCAAGCAACTGTATGGTTTTGGAAAGAAAATTGTGTTTGATAACTCTTGCATCACAATGAACTTGCTGACATACTAGTGAGGACATTCTA
Organism: Buteo buteo; assembly: GCF_964188355.1. Lineage (NCBI taxonomy): Eukaryota > Metazoa > Chordata > Aves > Accipitriformes > Accipitridae > Buteo > Buteo buteo. The sequence goes on along the minus strand of NC_134194.1, from coordinate 18,067,455 downwards.
ACCCTGTGCAGAAATTGTACATTTAAGACTGTTGTGGTTTAACCCCAGCCAGCAACTAAGCACCACGCAGCCGCTCACTCACTCCCCCCCCTCCCCACCCAGTGGGTAGGGGATAAAATCGGGAAAAAGAAGTAAAACTCGTGGGTTGAGATAAGAACGGTTTAATAGAACAGAAAAGAAGAAACTACTAATGATAATGATAACACTAATAAAATGACAACAGTAGTAATAAAAGGATTGGAATGTACAAATGATGCGCAGGGCAATTTCTCACCACCTGCTGACTGACACCCAGCTAGTCCCCGAGCGGTGATTCCCTGCCCCCACTTCCCAGTTCCTAAACTAGATGGGATGTCCCATGGTATGGAATACACCGTTGGCCAGTTTGGGTCAGGTGCCCTGGCTGTGTCCTGTGCCAACTTCTTGTGCCCCTCCAGCTTTCTTGCTGGCTGGGCATGAGAAGCTGAAAAATCCTTGACTTTAGTCTAAACACTACTTAGCAACAACTGAAAACATCAGTGTTATCAACATTGTTCGCATACTGAACTCAAAACATAGCACTGTACCAGCTACTAGGAAGACAGTTAACTCTATCCCAGCTGAAACCAGGACAAAGATTCAACAGGCCTTGTACAGTATGGCTTCTATTGACTGTCAACATGGAGATCAACTATGTACTTCCACTTTGCTGTTAAATACATTTTTTCCTTTCCATTTTCAGTGGACTTAAAGCACAGGCAGCTAGCTATTTGATGTATTGTCAGTAAATTATTTCAAATGGTGACCTTTCTGGCATTCACCAAACTGGAATGATATAATCACCTTAGACTGCACTGCAAAACTTCTTGTAAGATACGAGTTCATGTTTCACAAGCATGTGGAACATGAACACTGATCCTCCAGTCCCATTTTACCTGTTCTGCACCATGCTCATTGCCATCCAGTCTGAAGGGTAGACATTCTTTCCAATGAGGTCTTTGAACATTATGAATGTTTCCATCAAGAAGTCCTAGAACAACAAAATACAGTAAGTCTGTGACTACATAACAAAAAATTAAAGTGTTCCTGCTGTAATTAAAGAAGTAAGATAAAGGGCTCCACTTTGCCCCCTTGCAGTCAATGGAAAAATTCCTGGTGATATTGGTAAGCCCAAGATTGGAACTGAAGTCCTCTAAAACAGCAGTCTCAGATTCCAAATGAAAGCTAAAAGTCATTACATTAAGCTCTTAAGGAAAAACAAGCCATAAATGAATGGAAAGAAAAAGTTGCAGTACTTTGGAGTAAAGCTGTTGAATTTTTTATTAATTAGCAAACCAGTCTCACTATGCATAAAGAATTAATAGATTTGAAAAATATAGGATTTTTTTTTTTTAGTCCATTTAGCCCAAATTTAGTTACGTAAATTAAAAACTGAAGGCACTGAAAGGAAGTTTTCAAACAAAACTACTTCTTTTGCTAGAAGTATTTAGAGATCACTATATAACTAACTTAAATAAAACAAACATAATAATTTCAGGTCTGTTTCATGTATAGCACATATATGCTGTTTTACTCTTGAACTGCTGAGCAAGTCACCTAGAAGTCTGTAAGACTAGCAAGTTGTCGCTATTTATTACCAAACCCTCACAAGCACTCTGCAAAGTTTGTACTCTTTCTTATCACATTACTTACAGAGAACCAAGTGAACAATAGCTCTCAACAGCATGTGGAAATGGATCACCATGTGCCAAGTGGGGGGGGAGGGTTCAATTAGTTGAGGGTTGGTTTTGTTGTTGTTTTGTTGTAGAGGGTTTTTTTCTCCTCAGAACAGTATAACACAAAGATCCCAGTACATATTCTTGATTATTATATTACCACCTCTGTGCTAGGGTCAACAACAGTGACATTTATGTCTTCCTAAATTTCTGATTACAGTATTGTCCAAGATCACCATTAGAAGAGGGAGGCAACACAATGACATAAAGGCAGAAAATGTACAGAAACAGACCATTCTAGGAAGAATCAGACAAGATACTTCAAAACAATACTACTGATATTTCACAGGAAATAAAATACTTAGAAGGATTTATCACCTCCATGACTATTTTGTACTTACCACTAGTTCTGAACTTGTCTGAAAAGTTTCAATGTAAACTGAATAATGCTGGTTGTTCATCTGGTTTAAGATTGCTGTCATGCATGCCACAAAATGACTCTGAAAGAAAACCAGGCAGAAGTCAACACATGGAGATTACTTAAGATACTAGATTGTATTCTTTCTAAAGGTGAACTACTCTAAATGCCTGATAAATCCTTTTATGTATGTAAAAATAAAACAACATTCAAGCTCTTGCAAGCCTAGATGAAAGAAACATACTAAGAAATTGAAAAAGATAATTCAAAAGCTACCCTGGCAAGGGGTAGGCTCTGATGACAAAGTTGCATCATTTATGAAACACTGCATGGAAACACACGTTGTGACAAGAAAACTTTATATATAAAGTACAACTCACTATTGCCTTAAGATGCCTAAAAGGCATGTAATGTTGCCTAGGATTCTTCCATTAGGAATTCATAGGAAGAAAATGTATTAGCATCAAAATTTTCTAATAATTCTAGAAACATAGGCTGTTCACAGGAAAAAACATTACAAGAAAGGATATTTTTTACATTTTTACATTCTGCAGGCATTTAAGTAGCTATTACAGAACTCTGTAAAATTTCTATAGAATACTATTACTTACATCTGTCAAAACTTTTCAAACTTCCTCAAAAAAAAAATTATTTTTCTCAATTCCTAAAGTAGAAATGCTGAAAGACATAAAGTTATTTATAATCCTGTTTTCACCATAATTTACTGTAAGTAACAAAGACCTTTATCTCTCAAGCAGTAACAGTGAGCTTAATGATTTGCATTTTCCTTTAAGACAGTGAAGAATCCTCCTTATTGATGCCTTTTAATTTGCTGAAGTTTTAATTATTGTTTTAAAAGTGAACCTGCTTTAAATGCTTTGCTTTTATTAAAATAAGAGACTATGAAGTAAATGAGCGTGCAAAATAATTTTCTAGATTTACTTGGATCTTTTCATCATACTGGTTTAGAATTGATACAAGGGACTCACCAGCCTCTCCGACCGGAATTTAATTTCCACCTGGTACTGATCAGATTCTCTGTTAAACTCTGATTCACTTTATACTTCTGTTACATCAGAAAGGCAACAAAGGCACATATTACCAAATTATCAGCTGCAGTTTGTCGTACCCAACCATTTTGTCTACCACTTAGAGAAGGGAAGCCTTCTTTAACTTCAGGTTATGGCCACTAGAGGTCTTTTACTTTCATATGTTAGCTGCTGTTCAGTTTGTACTGCCTTTTTTTTTTTTTATTTATTTATTCCTACGTGAGCAGACCCAGCAGACTTCTTGCATATAAACAGTGAAAATTACAATATAAAGGACCTATTATACCTTCTTTTGGAGTAACATTAGTGCTAGTGAGAGGCTTGCCCACTTTTTAAAGCTAAGAAGACACATTTTCTGCAGGTAAACCAAAAGCTTTCAGGTAAGGAATCGTGTGTTCTCGGGTACTGATGCTCTTCTAAAAAGAAATGCTGGTTTTCCTGCTGTAGTAGTTCACGTCTACAGTTATGGATCAAACAAATCTTTTCTGTGATGTTAAATGTATAGCTGAAAGTAATAATGAATTGCAAAGGATTCAGTAATGAAACTGTGTGGGGTTTTTCTTCTAATGTCTTGTTTTTGAAAAATATTACTGACAGAAGTTAGAGAATTGTACATGAAAAACAGCTGGTGTTTTTAGTAGTTAAGCATTCACCACAGAATGCCTTTCTGTACTTGTGTTAAATATTCACTTCTTGAAATAAGCAGCATTTCTTCACAAGCATTGAATAGATGTATTATGTGCTTAAAGGCATAAAGACTTCAAGAAGGTTATTTCTTTTGTTGAAACCAACTTCTAAAACGTGTCTAGCTATATCTCTGATTATGGTACAGCATGAATGCCTATTCTTAGTAACTGTGTATGGCGATTTTAAAATTAACAGATGATATGCCTTGATTACTGAAAAGAGCCATAAGCAAAAGTCACATATTGCTGGCCAGTACCTCGCACCAAACCTGTCAAATTCACATCAGTGGGACTGAATGATACATACTAAAGAAGCTGATAGTAAAGCTGGTTTGCTACAAAAACTTCCTCCATCATTTCCATGTAACTGTAAAGCAGGAAAATACATGAATACTGTTTGATCTTTAATAATTTTCTTGCCAGCAATCTCAACTATTAGAAATTAACTAGCTAGCTTCTTCATAGGTTAAAAGCTTGCCCCTCCCTCCTAATCCCCAAACACCAGCAATAAAGATTGGCTTCTCAGATGCAGCCTCAGATCTTTGAAGTACTCATGCACTCTCAGCATTACCATTCTCACTGGTAGAATTTAAGTGTAATATAGGACTGTAAAGAGCTGCGACCAAATCTGCAAATATCTCTGTGTATTCACTTAAATCCTCCTATACTGTTTAAGTATCTCTTAGCAGAATGTGCAAAGAGCATGAACTGCTTGAAAATACAGTAAGTTCTGCACAAGAACAATCTATTACACTTTGAATGCAGACTGCATGCTCACTAGATGGACAGAAGAAAGTCAGAATCAAGCACTGCCTACAATACAAACACAATAGTCTAATGCTTATTATTAAAAAATTTATTTCATTAAGTCAAGCATTGTATGTACAGATTGAATAGTGTAAAAAAGGTTGTGGCAGAGAAGGCGAAGTTCTTCAGATAGAATCCTAACAAGTCATTTCAGCTGTGCTTAGGCTTGTTAGGATTTATCCTGTGAATTACAGCAGAAAAGGTTGATTAGAACTAGGTCAAATGTATAAAGAAATAAATGTATCAAAGTAAACACTTGACTGATGAGACAATACTAACAGAGAAATTAACAGAAAAAACCCCGAATACACTGCATTACTATGAAGAGATAAATAAAATATCTGTTTTCCAACTTAAAAACATTCATTTCCATTTAAATGTAAAAGAACCTGGAACAGAAACAGCACTGAATTCTATTTTTTGAATTAACAATTGGCTGACAACCTTTCAAAAAATGTGTAAAAAAATAAGGAAATTGATAGTATGAACACTGCACTTCTATCGGGAGCAGGAACACAAGTAAATAGGTAGTCAAATGAAAATGAGAGGAGAAAACGTCTCAGGAAACATTTAAACTCCCTGTCCACTTAAAAAAAGCATAATTAATATCAAATTTAGAAGAACTACAATGCTGACTGGCTTTAGTATAAACACTGCAAAATAGTGGCTAAGGTAAAAAAAATGCTGTTTTGGTTGAATATATACAAAGTGCATCAAAAGGGATCATAGATGTATTCAGTAAAGAAATAGGGCTTTCTAAGGTCAAGCAGAAAGAATGCAGAATCTTTTCCACTCTTGTTAAAGTGCATATTGGATATGGATGCAACATGTACAGGAAAATAAACACCTGAAAAACATTAGGGTCATGTAAGTAACATGACAAACTTCAACACCTAGCAACTAAATCCCAGCATACTTCATAATAGCAGATGGTGACAGGTTGCCGTAGAAACTTCAAATAATACTAGCACCACAAGAACAAATAACGCAAATGCACTGGAAAAACAAATAGCAACAGAAATAACGTAGAATGAAGCTACACTTTAATCCTAATCTAGTAGAAGTATTTCAGTGGCTGCAGGGTGGGTAATCTTCATGCAGGTGTACTTCTGGAAGGACTAAGGAGAATATTTATTTCACATAGGCACTTAAGTAACATTTATCCTTATTAATAGAACACTTTACCAACATAGAGCCCAAGTGTAAATATATAACTACAGGTGCATCGTTAAAAAGAAGACAAAATAGAAACATGAATAATTCCTAATAATTCAAAGACTTGAATTCAAAGAAGGCCAAAGATGATGTAGTTATTTTTATATCCCCTTTTTAGCAGAATACTGGATGTTTTAAATGCTGATTTCACTTACCCTTACAATTAATGTAAGGTGAGTCCTTTACATACCACCATCCTCACAATCTGTGACCCTATATTCACTAATGATGGCTTACATTTGATCAATGCACAGCTTTCTGTATTAGGCAAAGAATCTTATCCTGAAGATCGAACATTTTTGTGGTGTATGAAGTGATCATACTACATAGATTAGATTTAATTCTGAACTCCCTTTTAGGTTAAGCCAGAAGTTTCAAAACTCATCGTATGTTAGTGACAGTAATTGTAAAAATGGTGCACATAAAAAGGGTGACCAAGAATTCCTACAGGCCAAACAGTTCTCTCTTTCTTTTTTTTTTTTTTTTTTTTTTTTTTTTTGTTGTTGTTGTTCAAAACCAAAAGTGCAAAAATCTTTCTGGAGGAAAAGTGATAAATATGTTATCTTTAATGTAATTAAAGAAAAGCTAACCAATCAACTGTTTCAATCTAATGTTAAAAATCATCAATATTTATGTTGTAGCACAAGGACATAATTGAGAAGGGCTCCCAAAATACTGTCTTCACAGAATTATTGAGTCATCACACCTGTTTAGTGCCATGAGCTAAAGAGCAACATAATTACCATAAAAAAAAAGTATGGAACATGCTCAGTGATACCATGAAGAACCACAGTGGTTTGAAGTCACAATTCCTCAGGAAACCACATTAAACCTTGAGAACCGTGGCATATGTAGAGGTTAGCAAAAACATCTCTACCATATTATGCAAACACTAAACAATAGCACTCTGAAATGAAAAAAACAGAATTTGAAGTGAACTGCTAATGTAGTAGTTCTGTTTCTTCTCCAGAAATAGATGTCACTGCCAATGCATGTGCTATCCTAAAATGTACTGTTTCTAGCTGTAAAAGCACAAAATTGTAAATATTAGAATAAGCTGCTGCACAACAACCTAGAGTGTTCATCAGATGCATAGAGTACATCTGAAATGGGAAATAGCTCCTAATCCACACCAACTTGTTTGTAGATTGCCAATCAGCACACTTCACTAATAATTAATTTACAATACCAGATTCATCTACTCTTAGTAGGTCCGAGTTTTTTATTTTCCATACACACATTCATATAGTTCATTGGTTCTGTCTTCTTGTCTTTTATAGCTCACTGAACAGAAGCTTAGGCATCCTGTTTCTACATCTTACTGACAGCTTTTGATTTCTGACTGAAAACATGCTGGGCTGTTTTAGCTTGTTATACTGTTTTTCTTACATTCATATGATTTACCCAAAAGGATATACAACTATAAAAAGAGCAAACTACCAGATGGAAAAATATAGGACAATTTTATAACACAATGAAATAGTAATAGCAGCTGCTCTGTAAGATTTAAATATATGTTACAAGTTAGAGAATCAAGGCAATTTCAAAATTATTTCATTTAAGACTTTTTCAAACATAGATAAAAGCAGTAAGCCAATGGTTTATGGTATGACAGAAGTAGCATGTTTTCTTCAGAATATATCCTTTGGCACCTATTTTTATTTATTTATTTTTAACTTTGTGTTGATTTCCCAACAATATTCTAAAAAGAAGATTTTTCATTCTGTGCAACGTTTTTGCTGCTGCTGGGTTTTGTTGTTTGGTGGGTTTTGTTGTTTGGTTGTTTTTGTGCCATAAATCCACTCCAGAACTTCTACTACAGTACACTGTAATTGATTTAACTTGTGCTTAAATCTCTGCTAAAACACAGTTGTGTAATTTACTATTTTCCCCAGAATATTAACATTGTGTTCATCTTCAAGGTGTACATACAAATAAATTATGGATAACGTTATTTAGTATGAAGTGAGAAGGCAATCATTTGGAATGAGCTTGAGAACTGAACTAGCTTGTCCAGAGCACAGTTACAAAAAAAAGAAATCAGCTGTTTCACCTCCTCACTTAATCACTGCTGTTCACACTCCCAGTCTCAGCTCTGCTGTATCAGTTGAAATCTTCCATCCTTGCCTTCAGGGATCTATCCACCTTCATGCTGCACCTCTTCCCTCCTCCTCTGCAATCCACTAATTGCTTCACCACAATTACTTTAGCTAGTTTCCAGACTGGTCTCACAGGCCAGAAGAAACTTCCTGTCCCGGTACGTAAGACAATCCCAAGTATCCCAAGGCTGTCAGGCTGCTTATTTCACTAATTTCTTATTCAAAGTGCTATTCCATTTCCCTGTTGCCACTAAACCAGATGGTCAGTCAAGTTGCAAAGCATGGCTTGTCCTGCCAAGTGTCCCAATGCACTCATTCCCATGTTAAAGATGATGCAGTCAGTATTCCATAGAAACAAGGAAAGCGCACACACACAATACAAGCAAAGAGTAAGATTAAAAAATATTATCCCCCGTTTATTTACTGTAGTAAAGCTTGGCCAGTCTCTTGCATTTAAAAAGACTGGAAATGAAACTGGGAACTTGAAGGAAGTGATACGATGGCTGGGATGAGCTGGAGCTATCCTCCTGCCCAGAGGTGTAATACTTAACAGCAGAAAAAAAAGACCCAGATGGAATTGCCAACTATATAGGACTACAAAGAAAACACACTAGCTGCAACGGAGATCAACAACAGGGTCAAAGAGAAAACGGTAGAACTGAGCAATTTAAGTTCATTAAAGTGCAGAAACATCTTTTATTTCTAAACCATATATTTTAAATTTACACATATTGTGAAGATGAATGTCTTAGACGCTGATTCACTTCCTTAAAACTAAACAAAACCACCTCCTGTAGTTCCAGAACTAAGCTACTCTTTATTTGATTTGGTTCTTTTTCAGCTGCACTCACTGAAGACAGAAAAAGTAAACTTCAACTACCTAATCAGAGATAAAACTAATAAAATACACTTGTGAATGGTTAAACCAAAGTTTTATCATAATAGTTCTGCTTAAAACTGCTGAAAGTCATACTGCTCCAGAAACTCTCCTCTTGCTTTTAAATTGATCTTACAAAGAAAGTAAGGCCCAATAAAAACAATTTTTCCAACAGTTTGCATCTATTACACTAACAAATCTACCAACTGTGTATGTTTAGGATTAATTAATAGCAATCTCTAAGGAATCCACCAATACATTTTATTGTAAATTATGTAAGATTTTATTTTATTATTTCTTTTTGAGCAATAGCACAGCTGCACTTGACCTTCTAAAAACACAATGTTTTTTGTCACCAGGCAATCAAAATCTCACCAAATCCTGAAGATATTAATGGCAAAACTAACTTTCCTTAGTACCAGACATTGTTGAAAAATAAATACTGGTATTGTCAAAGTACGTGCAATCCAGTATTGAAACATTTCCAAATGCCAATACGCAGCCATCTCTTAGGCTGAGATTAAAATCAGCAAGGCCCTACCTGGTTGACAATCCTTCTGCTAGGTCAGAGTGTGCCCTTTTACCTAGGCATAGCTAAATAAGCCATAAGATAAAAGTTGTCAAGAAATTAAAATTAAATTTATTTAAAATCACTATTCCTTTTTTAGCAGCTGTAACAACCAGATAAACTTTTACATGAGGAGCCTGATACTTCTCCTGTATTTTAAATATACACTAATGCCACAGTGCTTTTAATTTGACAGTTCCAATTGTAATTTGTCCCCTTCCACATTACGAACGTTGTATTGGTAGTCTGGTAATTTGTTTAATTTTCTAAAAAAAACCAAACAGTAAAACCAGGCTGGAAATGATGAGTTAATAAGCTACCGTTTTATTTATAGCTTCTTTTAAAGAACAGTAATTTCTCTTTACCTCCATATTTTACAATTTTTTTACTACCGTTCTTGTGCGTTGAAAGCTGTCTGACTATAGTCTATTCTGGTCTGTGGAGGTAGTGAAGGGTAAATAAAAGACAAACTCAGCATACCCTGCAAATACACATTGACTAAAGCCAGGAAAACTTTTAATGCTTTCCTTTAAAGCAATCTTTCACACTTAGCCTGCCAAAAAAAAAAAAAAAAAAAAAAAAAGAGTAGTTCACTTGTCACTTGGTTCATCAGGAAATTAACCAGATGTTTATAAAGAGATTTGTCCAGGACCTAGAAGATGAATATATGGAGGGGCACCAAAAAAATCCCAAAACATCCTGAGCCTTTCACAAAGATCCTCAAGATTCTGGTAACAAAACAGCTGAAATAAATGGAGATGCAGAGGTAATCGCTCTGAAGCTGCCCTGTTAACTCCATTGTTTACCAACACGACCCTGGTAAAGGGACTCTCACTAGAATAAAGTTGTGCTCTGCTTTTTCACAGCTACAGTAAGGAAAAACAGAAGAATTGAGATAGATTCAAGCATGTGTATACATAGGAGCTCCAATATATATATATAAATTTACTCACAGAGTTTAAAAAGAATTCATACTAAATCAACAGATAATGATGTAAAATGCATCCAGTCCACATAACCAGGGACTTCTCTACCTAGGAAGGAAGATGTACTGACATGAATCTTGGTTAGTGTAACACAGCATGTATGCAAACATTTCATATAATTTTCAACCTATATTACTCTTACACAGGATAAAACACTATAAACCTTTTAAAGCCAGCTAGGCTGTGGAAAAGTGTTATATGAACTTCTTCATGTTGTTCTGTCAAGTTGCTACTCTCTGCCACAGATGAAAGCAGGGACAAAGTGCACAGAAAACATATTTTCTTTTTAAAGTAAAACCAAAGGAGTAACTAGTAACTGTTGGAACAGTTTTATTTTGCATCTTAAATATGAAAAAATATTTAAATTATATGCAATTGCAGTTTATATTAGGTTTTTAATTTTTATGTAATAGTGGGCTCCACTTTTAAACATGAAAAAAAAATCTTGGAGTGTGGTTAGCAGAGTAACTGGCTAAAAAAGAAAGTTCATAGCAAAAAAAAAAAGACAGAGAGCTTTTCATACTGAATTGTGGGTAAATTGGTTAATAGAAAGCATGGGGAATACTCAGTGAAAGCAGAAAACTCCGTGGGAACACATGTATAAACATGGAAGGATAAAACTTCAAAAATTACAGAATTACCTGCTACTGGGTATTCCACAAACTACTGCCAAATAAGCATCCTTCTTAGGCGTGGCTCTTTTTAAGAAGTGCCACTTTTAAGATGTCCCAGTTGATTTAGTTTCAGTTATAATGTCACAAAGAATCCTGAAACTGTGATAATATAGAGAGAAATTTACCAAAATAGCATTGTCTGCACCAGTAACTTGCGCACATACTAATCTCCTTTGTGGAGATTGTGTCATACTAACATATTATACCTGGGCTCTGGCAGAATAAGGAATACTCCTTTAATAACTCTGCATCAGCCCAATGAGAGCTGAATTTATTATGTACTTAGTAGCTAACTAGGATGAAAATGGGAGTAGAAATTTCTTTGAATAACTAAATCAGGGAATATTTTAGCTCTTGGTTTTTCTTCCGTTTTTTAAATGACGAAAAGGGAAACCAGTCACAAGCCTATAAAAGGTAATGTCATTAGTACAGGACATGAACAATCACATAATTATACAGTTAAGCGTAAACACGTAACCATGCATATATACAAAACACTCTTGTAGAAACACAGGAGAGAAAATATGTAACATGCACTGTATTTCACAGCTATAGGTTAATAAAGAAAACTGCTGAGAATTTGAACAGGACATCATTTTTCTTAATACAAATGCTACATTTAACAAATGGTTGGAATTTAAGTAAATTACTTGTTTTGACTGCAGTGTTTAGGGAACTAGCTTAGTTTGTATGTGCTCTGAACTGTTCTAAAACTGCATCTACTTGGGAAGCTTCTAAATTTTACTTCTAAAGCTGCTCTCTGAAGCTGGGACAGCAATTTTGCCAATGAAAAGAAGAGCACATGGAATTCCAGAAAGCCCTGGCTTATGCTCCATCAGTAGTGTGACTGTCCCTTAGCTGCTCAATGACTGCAGTCTAGGAGCCTCCGAGTCCTAAAACTGCAATAGGACAAGACTGAACTCCTGTTCCTGGTTTATTTGTTTTGTTTTTTTTCCTAACACACATAAGCATGCTTAAAGGCAACACCTCTGCTACCTTGGCATTAAATCCTTCTGACAACAAATACCCTCATTTTTAAATTCATCTCGCACAAAAAACCCACCCCAAACATAAATCCTCCTCAGAGTAAATGGTGAGTATAGATATAACAACACTGTGTTACAACAGGTCTTCCCAAACACAAACTGATTTTCAAGCTTTTTCCAGCATTTTAGCAAACACGAATATCAAAATATTTTGTGGTGCCATGTCACCTGACCATATGAACTCCTTTAGAGAATGACAACTATATGCCAAAAAGACACTGCTTTTTTTCTGTTGCTTTACTGCCAAAATATTCAGGGATATTTGCAGCATTTTATTTTTCCTAATCACTAAACTACAATTTCATCTAAATAAATTATCTTACTAACAAACCAGGGTGCTAACACCTTCTCCTGAACCTAGCAAACAGATAAATGATGAGTGTAGATTCATGTTAGGGAACTGCATTCCCAGCAAAAAACAAACAAAATCAGAATCACTCATATAGAAGCAGACTTGATCAATGAGTCAGAGTGCCAGAGAAATGGCATAAACAAAAAAATATACTTTATTATGCCTCTGACATTTAGTGTATCTATCTCCTAAACAGTCTTATAAGTCTCTTTTTTTTTTGATTAGTTGCTGCAATACAGAATGTGTGGGAGCATCAGTATATATCTAATGACACATAAAGAAAAAAAATTATGATTAGAACTATTGCAGCCTACACCTCCGCTAATTACATTTCTATATTAATGCTATTAGATTTAATAGCAGTTTCAGAACTATACTACTGAAACTGTTCATAAAAGCTTATTAGGTCATGATACGTAGAATCACCCTTATTATATGGCTCCATTGAAATGATACAAAAGGACCTGTTTATGAAGCAAGTAATTTTTTGTCATTTTAATTTAGTAATGAATATATATATATATACACACAATCACCTCTATAAAACTGAAGGACAGAAAAAGCATTTGGTAGATACTATATAGTCACATCATATTCAAAAGAATTTTCAAGATATTTTAAGAGGAATAACCTCTTGACAACATCATTATGGTATGTTTATAAATTCTTTTCTCATATAAGTTAGCATAAACCCATTGAGCTGAATGTTACATTACAGCTTGCTAAACCTGTATCTTGTGATCTATTGTGCAGCTTGTATTCAACCAAAGTTCTCTCAGAATTATGGTTGCAACCTTACAAAGACTAAGAAAAGAGTTTGGAAAGATAAGGGCAATTCTCATGCTCTTATTTAACTTCAAAGGGGACCGGAATAAAATTTCCCATTTGGATCATTATCAGTTTTCAAGACGTTTTACTAAGAAGTAAAAAGTAACTTGTTCTGCTCAGTTTTTATTTTAAGGGATACTGCTAATATTTTATAGCTTAAACCAGAACTTACTAGACTGCAGAGCTTAGCGCCAGGAATTCAGTAATGTAGAGTATTTTTTCTTAAACAAAAAATTAAAAAAAAAAAAAAAGGACGAGAGCACAAGATGCTATACAGTCTTTCCCACAGAATTTCTTATATTTAGAAAACATGTTGCAAAAAAAGCACTTACTACTATACTAAGGCCATTTATATTTTTTTAAATGGTACTGTAGTCACATAAGATAAAAGTGACTTTTATTTAATCTCTCCTTGGTACAATATCCCGACCTCTGAGATTGCTAAATATCACAGACATTTAAATACTGAAGTAATTTTAGCAACTAATTTGTAAAAGATGCAAAGACAAAAAGGAGTTCATAACCAAACAAGAGGAGAAAGAATATCGTATATATGTTGATGCCAAATGAATAAGGCAATAGAGAAGGAGCAAATTTGAAATACAGGAACAGTAGTGGAGCTCCCTTATCCCTTCCAGATTATCAAAAAAATTCTAAATGACAGTGCTGCAGTTAGAGAGTTCCAGGACATTAGGCTGGACTTAGCAGGTTGTACAGCTCAAGTCACAGATGCTCTGAAAGAACAGAGTAATCAAGCATGAAAACAGGAAACCAATAATACAGTCACGAGGAGTTTGGTGGATAGATAAAAAGAACTTGCATTCCATTGAATTCAAGAACATATTATTCAGGATTTCACAGCACTGTGTAGGGAAGAGGTTCTCTGCAAAGAAACTGAAGAAAATAAATGCGTAGGATATGGACAGTGGGCTGGCAGAGTAGCTTAGACCGCCCACTGTTGGCAGCGGAAAAAAACCCCCACACCTAGCCCTTCTTCAAAGGGCAGCATGTCTCTGTTGCTGGCTCTTCCTCCTTTATCACTGGTGCTCCCCCACAGGTTTGGGGCACATCAGCATTTCAAGACAAGCTGAAGGAGGGAACAAGCTAATGTACAAGCCTATGTAATATCATGGGGACAATGCAAAGTATATGAAAATAAGCCTTCACAGTCTGCTAACAAATCTTAACTATTGCACCAGACATAACTTATGTGAGTCTGACGGTTTTCTGGAAGCTATTAATGAAACAAGTAATACTAGGGACACAAACATCTCTATCAACATATAAAATGTAAACAAAAAAAAAAAAAAAAAAAAGAGAGGATATTCCCACCAAACTAGGTCATTCCCGTTATACAAGGATATACATGCCTTCAGGCTGCCAGTTAGACAGCCTTACATTCCTGCCTTATAAGGCTTTTCCTGGGCTTATATTTAGGAGAATAACATAGCAATACAGAGAATAACATAGCAATATTGACAGATTACACATAGCAACATTTTTGTGGGTTCTACCAAGTTTTTTAATGTGTTGTGATTGGTTGTTTTTTTAATTTTACAAGACAAAAAACAAACAAAAGAAAGTGAAATTAATACCTAATTATTTTTGCTAACACAATGTAAGATAACCCAAGCTGCTCTAACAGATTCTAGGTTGCTTGCCTTGCCCAAATTTGTGGCAAGGTAGTCATTTGGTTTCTTCTTCAACTTTACCTGGAAAACATTGGAAAAACTACATGCCCAGTCATGTCTCAAATGAGACAAAGAAACCATACCTACATGCCTTATGTTTTATCTGTCTTGTTGATAATGCAGGAATACATTTCAAAATTTTCATTGAATCAGACTGCTACTCACCCAAGTTAAAACTGAAACTATTCCCCACGAGACCTTTCACAATGAAATTATTGTTTAAAATAAAAACCAGTACAATTTTGTGACAATAACCTCAATGAAGAGCCACTAAGGCAACACACTGCTTGTATGGCATAATGAAGAAAGGAACTAACTTCTATAAAAATCACTGACATCACAATAACAGGCCCCAGGAGAACATCCCAGGGGCACAAAAAACAAGAAAGCTGTTCTTTACTCCAGAGACACTGAAGCAGGGCAGGCCATATCACTTATTATGTAGCCACTTAAGAGCAGAGATCACTGTTTTCTTCTCAAACTCATTAGAGATGCTACAATCATGTAAAATAATTACATGGGCCATTCTGCAATCTTATGCTTAAAAGAGCACCAGAAAGCACAGGAAAAAGTAATTTTATGGCAATATGCATTTACTTATGTGATTAACTTACATATTAATTTTTAAGGATTACACATATTTCACAACATATGAGGAACAGGATTTTCTATTAATTGTAGAGCCTACTACATGTATTCTGTCTTCCTGTCTCCTTTGAAGTTTACCACCTTCATTTGCAGAAAACTAATTTCAAAATACAAGACTTTTTTGAAGATACTTATTTCCATGCAGTTTTTGAATTACACTTACTTCAATTCCCACATATAACTTCTAGACTTCTTCAAAATGCTAGCTTGAGTAAAGACTGAATAATAAAAAACACCCCAACATTGAATGACAAGCAAGTGCCACACAGCTCAGGACAGTGCAGATTTATTAGCGATGTCTATCAATGATTAACTTCTCTGACTATCTAATAACAACTTTGCTAGCTAAAAATAAAATTTAAATTTATACAAGTTACAAAATCAGTTACAAGATACTGATATTAAGAAATATCTGACATGACAAAAGGCAAAGAAACAGGCTTTTGTTTTGCCCTTGACATCACTGGGACATTTGCTTATGTTGCCCGGAGAAGTGACATACTGTTAATTTCTTCAGCAAGGTTCAGAGCCTTTGGTGTGTTCATAGATCTTAATCTTTCCTTTAGTGACCACATCAGTAGATCATTAAGAGATGACCTACTTTCCTTTGTGTTCTGTCATCTTAGAAACTCAAAAAGGTTAAGCATTGCCTTTCCCAAGGGAATAGTGAAATGCTTTTCTACACTTCTGTGATTTTTTTTTTTTATGAGATTATTGCAGCAGCCCTGCTTTTTGGAGGCATTCCAGGACAGACTAGGCACAAGATCCAGTTGATTCTAAGTGCCTCCAGCAGAAGATATATATACATTATACTTTAGTATGTTTTGAGGTCTCTCTCCCCACCCACCCCCATCTCAACACATACTAAAGTATCACCTCACTTTTTTCTGCCATTTTACTGGCTTCCTTTTAAATATCATATTGATTTTATTATCTCACTACACACACTAAAGCCACTTCATCATCTTACTGTATTTTATCCTCCAAGATCATACAGTTGCACAGAATTTGCTTCATCCTCTGTTTCTATATACACAGTTATGCAGTGCACCAAAAGACCCACAGCTACTGAATCTCAGCCCTTAACTTTAGAACATTGTGACATCTCGATAATAACATCTAACTGCAGTGTCTCATCTTTATGTAGGCGTTTTAAAACTAATATTAAGAGATAGCAAATATTATCAAGATTATGAGCTGAATATACCAAAGCAATTAGTTCACAGAGGTGCAAAGTTGATAGAAAAACTGTAAATTAATCCTCCTAGTTTTTGTTCATTTTTAACGTCACCCTCAGCACTTCAGTCATCAAAGGCATTTGGGTTCCAGATAAGTGTCTAGACCCTGTGTAACTCAGACCTTTTCCAGCTTACTGCATTGACAAATAAACAAGCTTTGGATAAAGAAGATAAGCACACTTGTTTTCTAAAGACCAAGGAACAAAGTTGTTTGGTTTGGGTTTTTTTTCTTTTTGAACACTCCATATTCCTACATTCCTCAGTACCTGTTAGTATTGAGACAATTTTAAACTCTCATAACCTGTCCTAAGCCAGCAATAATAATGAAAAAAAGGATAAAAGAATAGTATTTGAATACAGTGTGAAGAACAGATCATCCAGTTGTTTGTCTTACCCCAGTGGGACCAGATTTGACTGATATGTCATTCTATTGCTTTGAAGAATGAACAATATTTAGCCATAA
The DNA here is from genome assembly GCF_964188355.1 of Buteo buteo. Classification (NCBI taxonomy): domain Eukaryota; kingdom Metazoa; phylum Chordata; class Aves; order Accipitriformes; family Accipitridae; genus Buteo; species Buteo buteo. The sequence continues at coordinate 18,050,116 of NC_134194.1, read as the reverse complement.
ATATATAAAACAATGCTACACATGGCAATAATGCTGTAACTTAGAATTGGTATCTCTGTCAAAGAATGAGCTGCAGAGAAGCATACATTCAACGCCTGGGGCTTTTAACATTGGGAGTAGTGCAAAGCTTAGAGAGCAACTGTAAGGTTACATTTTTTTCAGGCTGCAAGTAGTTAAGTGAAGTAGGCTTTTTTCAAATCCTCTCCTCACAAACAGCAAGGCTTTTGAAAGCAACTGCTCTCTACCTTTAGAAAAGGTAGTCAGGCAATAACGATGCTACAATTCAATTTTAAAGGCACCTGCCCTGCATAATAACCTGTGCACCTCACAAGCAACACTGAACCGCAAAGCATTCAAATATACAGGATGGAAGTGGTCTATAAAATGACAGAATGAAGTCACAGAGATATATAGATAAGTTGGTGTACCAGACTGAACACATGACTGAAGAAAGTTGCCTTCAGAATACTCACAAAAGAAACTAAACCTGCAGCTTTTCTCACGGACTGAAAGACAAGTACTGCACAACAGATCAGATGCAAGCAAAGCAAAATATACCAGTGTTGTCACTTCCCATTACTTATTAGCAACACCAAGCTGTTGGGTTGTTAAATAGCCAGTCAGGATACTAAGTATTGTGCTTTTTAACAAATTCTTGTAAGTCTTATAAATCTGAACTTTGAGTTTCCCTAATACCTACACTACGGGCAATATGAAATAGACCTAAAATTTGTAAACGCAAAGCCAAAGGAAGAGAACAAGCATGCCCAAGGGCTTTTCTGTCCCCAAAATACATGTCACTGAACTCTCCAACATCATCAGGTTGGTGTATTTTGAAGTAAAATTACTTATAGCAAGAACTCATAATAGAGGTTTCTCTCGTGCTCTACTCTTCCCACCAGTCCCCCTTAAGAATGGATAATTCTGGCTCATGGCAGGTTGATAACAGAATGAAACAGAATTTATACAAGAACCCAAGCTACCAACCTTATTGACAATTATATCACTGGTTCATTTTGCAAACATTCAAAGAAAAGACATGCCAATACATTAGACTGCCTTAGCACACTACACTGCAGAATGATAAAACCTAAAAAAAGATTCCTCTGATATTGAAAAGTAGGCATGATCACAATTGATACCAGATTTTCTCAGAGGAGTCTCCAGCTCATTATATCTCAACCTACATTCTTTCTCCACCTGCAGCTTTTCGCACCAGAAGAAGGGAGCTTACGGGAAATGTCATTCTCTGCATATATCCTGCCAAAGCCAATAAGCGTAATTTCAGTCTCTCCAGCGGTTACTGTCAGCCAATTTCTTGTAACCCAGTCTCTAAACTGCCATAATTCAATTCCCTCACACTGAAAATGCTTTTCAAAACCAGCAGCTGGAAAGAGAAACAGCAAGGTATATTCAGCTAAGTACACAAAATACATCTCATGAGGACGAAATATACTGCCAGTTGCATTTCTGATGTCATTCACTGCCCTGAAGGAATACATGTAAAAAAGCCTCAAGATGCAGATTTTAAATGCCAGCCCTGTTACCATGATCATATCTGGCACAATCTTTCCACACAGGTTTCAATATTTCCATAAGAAACCTAGAAGCCATGGGAGAAAGTATTTCAGCAAGAACCTGGCATGGTTTCTTCTCTGCCTGTCTCCCAACATATCCAGAAGTTTTTTGATATAAATGAGTGTAACAGAAGACTCCTTACATTACTGAATACTCCCACACACTGAAGTGGCAAAAAAATAAATAAATATTAAGTTATGGAGATCATGAAGAATCACAACTGAAAACATGATGCTTACAAGGCATTACATACAGCTGAAGCATAGCAGACTGCTAAATATTTTCAGACTCAGCTATGCCATATCATTCTTCTTGCTTTGAAGTGATAAAATCATTGAAAAAACAACACAGAAAACAACTGAAAGGGGCTGCAGCAAGTACACTCAAAAGTTGTTTTCTAAAAGTAAATGAATACTGTAATGATGACAACAACGCAAGTCAGCAAGTGCTTTATTCTGTTTTTAAATGGTTTAGGATAGACATAGTCTTTTCCTGGAATTTGAATCTCTTGGATACATCCTGCATTCTGTTGTTCAAAAGGGAAACGGCTCTTAATGTACAAAAGCAGTATTACTCCAATGGTCTTCCTCTCATATTCACCCAACAACTCTAATATGAAGAATGTATCATGCACCCTCCAAGTGGACAGGAATGAAAGAAATACTCCATCAAATACTAAAACATGCATGGATACAAGTAAATATAGCTATACTTTTAAAAACACCTAATACAGTAACTTCTTACTTGAGGAATTCAGAGCAAATCTGCCTAGAAAATTAAAGTATATAAGCTTATACACAAGATATAATACTCTTTTTTGAATAAGAATGTTCACTCTAGCTACATTTTGCACATCCATTTTAACAAGGAAGACTAATAGCAGAGTCATGGAACAAAGACAACATTTATTTTCCCCCAGTTGTCCATACAGGCCTAATGCTGGACTCCTCTCTCTGCTGCTAGCATCCGCTGGGCCTTCACACTGAACATGAGAAGACAAATCACAATTGTTCTAGTCATATTCTCAACAGGTTCATTGAGAGGCAATTCTGAGCTATAAATCATACTTCCAGGTCAGCTGGGAGCTCTGCAGGAAGAAATAACACTCTACCGCTCAGCCACGCTTAAAATGCACTGTTAATGCAGTGGCCCACGTATTTGAAATGGAATCACAGTGTCCAGTATTAGGTCTTTATCCAAGATTCCTATATTCCCACCTAGAGTGCACTGCTGTACTAAACAGCCTATTTAGAAAAAGCAAAATTGCCTCAAATAATCAAGCGATATGTTGTGTTGACCAACCATTATTCATAAATACACACAATGAAAAATTACACAACTTAGGGCAGATGGTGTCATGTTACTAGGCATTCCCAATATATATAGTTACTGCAGGAAAAGATATTAATTTTATTATGATGTTTTCAAAATCCAGAAGCACAGCAATGAAAACAGTAGCATTTTGTAAAACTTGAGAACATTGTTAGAGAAGATGGCAAAATTTTTCGTGTTACATACTTAAATTCTTCCTGCACGCTGCATGGATATCTTTCTCAAGGGCACACAACCATCCTCATAACCCTTCATTATTGACTGAAATTCAACAAAGCATGCAACATCATTTTGCTAGTGTTTGAATTTCAGTTTGAGAGGAGCATATACAGTCAAATCAAAGAGTTCTGCAGCTCACAAATGAAGACAGAAGAATCACATTCAGTGTGTGAAAGTCTAGGCAGAGATTATGTTTCTTTTTCCTAAAAAGAGCTTTACTTAGAGGAAGATAAAATAATTCCAGTAAGGAAATAAATGGTTATTTGTCCAAATCAGTATGATTGAAAATAAAGCTACCTTTTTTCTGCATGCAATGGAATGGAATTCAAATTTGAATAATACATTGCAAAAGTTAAAACAAATGGAAATATTTCACAACCACAGTCTGGGCCCTTATTATCTCTCTCTATGCAGGTGGTGGCTTCACCTGGATACTTACCTAACTACACTGTGATGCATTTTAAAAGGTGAAAGTTATCACTGCATGTTACAGCCAACATATGAATGTAAAGAATACTACAGATCTGTGCATAACACATGACGCCCATATTGAAAGAATCCCTAAAAACAGTGTGAGCCAAGCACTGAAAACTGAATTCTGTAATGAAATTACTTCTGTGCCATAACAAAAAAGTCCATTAATTTTTGTTGTTCCTCAGAACAAGCAAGATCCTGTGGGATGATGGGAAGGGATTATGTGGCAGAATCACCATGAGACACTTGAGATAGTTTTGGCCTCTTCATCTTCTGTCTAGAAAAGATGCAGACTGCCTATGTTCAGAAATAATATGAGTGGTAAACACTGTAAAGGAAGAAGAAATTCAGCATATATATTATGAAGGAAGGTTAACTTTATGTAAGTTCAAAGGAGTAAAAACACACTTTTGGTGGTTTTCCTCACCTGCACTAAGGTTTGGGGTAAACAAGACCCAAAATTCAAACAATAAACACATGAGATGACCAGATGTTGCTACTTTTAGTTATTGTTGATACTCTACTGGAAAAAACAACATACACTATGAAATAGGACTGAAATAACAAAGAGGATAAAGGACTGGCAGGATATAGAAAAGCAACTCTCTCCCCCCCGCCCCCCCAATAGATGGAGAAGAATCTTTTGTTAATATATAAGCAGCTGACGTTAGAAGAATAGCCAGAGCTCAAAAGTGCCAAGGTAAGGCAGAGGATAACAGAACAAAGGTGCCAAAACCCACATATGAAATACGTGGCATACATTTCCTGTAGCAGTCTTCTCAATGAAGACACACAGAAGAAAGGTGGTGGGGAGTGGCAAACTGTCACTATAGCAACAATGTAAATGTAGCTTTTAAGTTTGCTACTCAGGAAAAATATTAAGTTTGGTTGTTATGACAGGCATGGTTGTTATAATTAGACAACCAAAGAGAAAGTTCAAAAGGTAAGTTTCATGAACTGATACATCTGTAATCAAACTGGTACGGCCTGCAAACCAGCATGCTCTCTCTCGTAGACACACAGATGTTCATATCTGCCTATGCACAGGTTATCTGTATAACTATATCTACATTTAGACACAGATATGTTAACATTTTATAAAGCCTGGATATATATTTACAGTAATTTAAGGTATAATACGTATGCATACTTTTACACAAACATCACTTCCCAGTATTTTTTCCACCTACCAAGAAAATAGTAGCATACCAGATTTATACAAGAAAAACTACTGAAATTTTACGTTATCAACTATTTGGACACTTTCCAGCTCACCAACCTGTCACATTGCATAGCTTCCATCTCCCTGTAGGCACTCAAGCATTTCTTCAAGAGAAATTTCTCAGTTTTAAGCACACTTGTCTTTGCAAACTAACACTGAAATCAAAAAAATCCAATTTATGTACTATATATAATGTGAATTTATTCACTTAAAATTATCTGTTGTATCTCATCTCTTAACACTAAACCTTACATTAACAATTTCCAATATATGCTCCAAAAGAAATACTGAGATAGAAACGTTTTCTAACCCATGAAGCCTTTTGTTCTGAAACAGTCAATGGAATGTATCATCTCTTCAAAGATGATGCCTGAACTTTTATTTTTATTAGAGTAGAATAAAGGAAGTCCAAGTACCATACCATAGTTCTGAAAGCTGTATTCAGAAATAAGATAATAATGATTTTATCCTTCAGTGCATCTTCAGCACTTCATGTGGAATGGCACTGCATCATCTCAAAGTATAGCCAAACCACACTCAATTTTCATTCCTAAAATTTGCTTAGCTAACTCCACTTTTCTGCTGCACTAAATATTGCAGCATCTTCTCTACCCAGTCTCACCAACCTAAAGTAATTTTCAAATCTTGCTGTAATACCACTCAGACATAAACTCCTATAATCTATTCCAGCATTGAAATGTTCCCTTTCTGAAGTCAGAAGCTTACATGCTACCCTGTATTATCTGTGTTAGACCCTTCTCTCTATCCACCTTGATCCCACCTCGAGGTGGTTCACAAAACCTGCTAGCAGGATTTGTAAAAAGTTCAGGCCTTCTTCGTAGGTCCTCATTTCGTAGGTGCTCAAGCAAGGTTCATTCAGCATTACCAAAACCACTGCAGCAGGGAACATTTGACCATGTACAGGAACGTACACAGAACTCTTCCATGGCAGTGCACACAATCAGAACAGGATATTCTGTGTACTGGCCAATGAGAGTAAGTAACAGAAGAATACTACACAAGACAGCCTATGCACTGGAGAAAACTCAAGATACCAAACTACGCTACCAAATTATTCCGTCTCTTATAATAAACACGTTTACCTTCATAAATAGCTTTTTGCTTTATTCTGTGGGACCCAAAGCAGTAAGACTCCTTGTTGTCATCAATGATTGGCCCCTGTACACGGAGACCATTTAAAAAGCTCTCTCAGCAGCTTCATCTTCTCTGGCAGTTTCTTCCTGTGTATCACAGTAAGCTGCAAATTTGTACTTTTGGGGGATTGTTTTTACTTTACAGGCTCTGCTTCTTACATCCACTTTCATCTGAAAATATTCCCTTCAGAAGCCTCCTTGCAATTCATCTGTAACTTTCAGTACATTTCCATCCACTTTCTTCTGCAAGAAACACTATCTAAAATCTGTTTGCTAAAACTTCTTCCTTCTAGTCTTAAAGGGTTTTTTCAAAAGAAAAAAACTTTTTGTTTCAGTGCCAGTAAGGTTCTGGAAGAAAATCTTGTGAAATCATCAAGATTTGCATACTAAGCCACTCACTGCATGACAGAATGCCCTTGCTCTGTGTTTTTTGCTAGCAATAAATACCTGTGATGGCCATGTGCTGCCTCTGAATGTTAGATTCATAAAACGAAGAACTTGAGCTTCATTTGAGTCTGACATCCTCAACAACTTTTGGACATTTGCAGGTTGAAGAATAGTTGTGAATGGAAAATAATTAGACTGCGGTGTTTCATGTTAACATGAGCACGTAAAGCTAGTGACTGTTCAGTAGATACTGCTTATATTGTATGTTCAAAAGCCACGGAAAAAGCGAAATAGTTTAGTGTCTAAGTTGTCAGAAAGATACTATATAAGTCTTCTGAACATTAATACCTTGCCATTTCAGAATTTTGCCATTTTGAAATTAAGCCTGAAGCTCTAACTGAACAAATACACCCACCTTTTTAAATTAGCTGAAGTATTGTGAATAAAATCACCACAGTAACATAAAACTTCTGCTATATTTAAAGAGGCCACATCAAGGAAAATAAAGCTGTACTTAGCTGGATTTTGCAAGGTTTGGGAACGTGCACTATTTTTCCTGTACAGGCAGATGTACTGGCTTTTATGCAAGATTTTTAAAAAGTGAAGCTTTCATGTAGAGTGATACAAAAGGAAGCCAAAAAAGTTCTCTCTGACTTTGCCTTTTATTTCTCTTCACACTTCCTTTATGTTTTTTAAAAGTTCCAAGAAACTCATCCAGTTTCTACTCATGTTAGAAAGAGACCTCCTGAAAACAGGTTTTTTTCACCAGTCCATCTGTCCTGACTGGGGAGAAATAAATTTGCATCAGCAGAAATCTTTCAGTGCATCTGTAGTGCTTGACTGGACCCTCAATGATCCAGTGGGAGCTCACCACAGATACCTGTTTGCCCAGGTGCTAGGCATAAAACCAGGGTACGCAGATGGAAACAGAGGACTAAGATTGTGCCGAATGTGGGCCAGTAACATAGAGGATATTTGGCAGCACAGATGTGAATAGTGAAAAAAAACCAAACTAAAAGAATTAGTTTGAGGACTCTCACAGTCTGTTCTTACAGCAACATTATTAGTGGGGCAAGCATTACACAAATCAATTGTAAGAGTTAAATCCAAGAAACAAATCAAAGCATATCATAGAAACAGCTGTACTTCAGTAATACCATAATGAATAAAATCATAAAGGAAATCTTGAATGAGAAAAGAAATGAAACATCTATGGAATTTTTGAGACAGTCCTTTGCAGACCCTAATAAAAATTTCGGGGCCAAAGTTAAGTTTGTTAGTATTAACGACTTTAAAATAATTCAACTGCTAATTATGTATGTGTCCTAGAGAATATAACTGGTACATCAGGTAACTGCAAAGTGGGATTTCTTTTTGTCATAGTTCACAACTTCATTTCTCATGTGCTGTTCAGCACTTCATGGGGGTACTTTTAAGACTGACTTGGACTCTTAAAGGACTGCCACAAAATTAATCATTTTGGTTACCTCCAGTCTGGAGACTGTAATCCTGTGAAACTAATCGGTGAAAGCGCCAGATGAAAGATAGCACCTAACTGCAGTGTCCATATTACAGCTACAGCTCTTGATTGAACATTAGAATTAAATACCACCTTTTTCAAATGCAGACATGGCACCAACTCCAGACCTATAAATCTGTGGTGAAACCAACAGCATCAATTCACAGACTCCATAGTATGGAAATGTTCCATCACTAGTTCAGACTAGGGAAGCCTAGGGAATTGTCAGGACACTCATGAAATGAGTGGAGCAGAACCATGCCACAGATGCTATAAAAACATGTAACTGGATGTGGTATGGTTCAGATAGCAAGAATAGCTGAGATGTTATTTTAACTTAACCTGACAAATATCCAAATCCAGCTCCAACCCAAAATAAGTCTATGGTAACATTAGAAAATACCTTGCAACCTGACACAGTGCAGGCAAATATGCAGAGGAAAAACCTATTCAGAAGCAATGTGATCTTTTTTTTCGTCATAAAATGAAAACTTCAATTACAACTTTTATTTTTCCCCAAAACATTAACCTAGCAGTATGTACTGATAAGGTTACAAACTGCATTTAAAAAAATCTATCACTGATTAATTCAATAGTGAAAATGAATAATGTTTCAAAAATACTCAATAGACATTTTCGGATGAGAAGAACATAGGAATTCTTTTATGATGCAAAAGGGTAGGAACTTTTCAATGAAGTATGAGCCTTATTTACTCTATCTTTAAAGTTACTCACATCACAAGAATGCTACAAGTTGCTTATACAATGGTATTCCATCATTCTATTATCATTATACTCCAGACTCTCAAAATCCCCCAACAACCTGATGCTACTATACAAAAGCCTGCTATAAACATGAAGATTACCTTAAATTAAAGGTGAAACTATTAAAAACCATTCTGCAGTCCACCAGACCATGATGAACTCCTTTCTGGCCTTACAGAACTCAGAGGTTTGCAGAAAATAGGACTGTAAACTCCACTGACATTTCTTGGGTTATAAAGATTAAGATGTTCATGATAATCCATCCTAGAACAACTTACTGTGATTACTGCCTTAGAGGTTACCTTTGAGAGAATACTGAACAAAGGAAATTTTGGATAGTAGCATTAAGAATTTTGACAGTTACAGAACCACTAATTTATTAAATTGATTTATAGTTTTAAAGATTGCTTCCACACTAGATAGAGTATTTTTTGTCCCAGCTGTAAGTTTTACATCTCAAAAGAAAAATATGTAGCAATCTGTCTCATCATATTTTTTGCCAACATGCATGTTTTAAAACTCATGCTGCACTGAAAAGAAGAAAACAGGCAAAGCATCTAAGCTTGACTCAGGTCTGCAGACAGAGGGAAAACAAAGACAGTCAACCTCAAGCTATTGTTTACATTTAGGCTTGGGGACGAGGGGAACCCAATGCAGTTCACCTAAGGTTATATTATTGCAACAAAAGGGCAGGAAAAAGGGAAAGGAGAGAATTTTTAGCATCATCCAATTCCAATAGTTTTAAAGCCATCTCTAGCTCTTCATGCTATCTGGTGGTGTTTCACTTAAGTCTGCAGCGATTTCAGAAGCATATCTAAACTTATCCTCAACATCTCTCATTATTTTGGGGAAAAAAGGCAACACAAGCTTTGTAAAGTAGACATGTGGCTAAATTAAACAGCTTGGCCAACTTCTATTGTTGAAGTTCCTGACAGAGAAAGAAAATGAACATGAAGACAGGTGACATGCAAACCAGTGCACTTAAAGCACGAATTCATACTTTTTAAACAAGAAAGTTTCATTTCAGACACTGATGAACGGCAGGGGTGAACCTGCATATGGAATGAGTCCTGTGCAGTGTTTAGTCCGTCACCCAGCCATTAACAAGCACGCAGTTCATAACGGCCACAAAACATGCAGCCTCTTGTCCCGCCAATAGTTTAGGAATATCGGAGGGATTTGCAACATAAAGGGAAAGTGACAGTCACACAAATTTCTTAGAAATTGAGAATCATGATACTCCCACCTAGGAAACAGCTTATTATCAAACACAAACTGTAATTAAATAAATCAGGATGACTCTTTTAAATGAAAATGTCCATCTAGCTGCATATCAGAAAATCTATATTATATAGGATGAAACACAAATCAGACATGACCTAAAACTACTCACTCTGAATATATTATCTTATAGTTATTACAGCTCTGTCAGCTACCATTGTATCTATAATGCTTGAATTCATCTGCTGTTTAATCTTTGTTAGATAGATCATCTGGAAGTGGCAAAAATTTAGAGTGAATCAGGAAGTTTAAAGTGCTGATGCTCAAAAGGACAAGGTAAATTACACTTATCATCTTCCTGTTGAAAGCCCTCACAAAATGCTTTTAGCCTAGTGACTTTATTTATTTATTGAAGAGGGTCAGTCCAAAGTAGTTTTTCAAGAAATACTGGCTTTAACACATGCAGGAAAGAAAAGCAAAATATTACAAATATATGTCACACTTTCACTACAAGGAAAAACACTACTTTTTTGAGAAAACTAGTAAAATGGAAAATTAAGGTGTCAAACTGCAGCTGAATGAGTTTGAAAACCACGTCAAATATTTAACTTTTTCCACAAACTGCAGAAAACCCCCAGAACCACCACACACACATCTGCACTCTTCCAAAATCCCCACTGCCCTTAGCTACACTTTTTCACTTCATGCAGTTTCCCATAATCTCCACTTATCCTTAACAGCTGCACTCCTCTACCCACAGCTTCAGTCATTAAACTGAAATCTGAGCCAAGAAATGTGTTTGACTCTCTTCAAGAAATCACGAAGGCAGAGGGAGCAAAGATGGAAGAATAATTATAGAAAAATATAACCGTCTCCTGTGGTCAAATTTCCTCTGTCTGACTGGCTAACTAAACTGTGTGTGCATTTCTAAGAACTCAAAAACACAATCTTGAGGCTGGAAAACCAGTTCCATTGTTGTTTGAGGTGACAGGCTTTGCATCTTATTCTTTTCCAGGCAATTCACTTATTACACCCTGGGATACAATTACACTGGCGCTAGAATAAATTTTCACTGGAGAGTAACTATCACCATTAAGAAGTTTGTGCAGAAAGCATGTAGAGATTTTAAAAATCAAGGTTTGCTTTAACAGTTTAAGCCAAGCATAAAAGAAAAAAATGCGATGGTATCTATCAGTCAGATTCACATACTCAAAACACTGATGAGAGGAACATGAAATATGCACCATTTCAAAATACCATTAACTATCAAGCACCTAACAGGCCACTTGCTTCAACAACCAGTGAATGAAGAGATTGGAACAAATCCACAGTGTTAATTAAGCAAAACAACCAAGGCACAAGGTGTTTCTGCAGGACTGATGAGCAGCTGCCCAGGGAAGAGATGGGGAGGAAGAGGCTGGATAGCTGGATATGAGGTTATGGAACCCTAGCAGACACTAAATCCCGTTAACTTTCTTGTACCAAAACTGTTGTTTTATTAATACAAGACATACATTTAAAACTGACAGAGGCTTTTTGTTATGAGTGACATAAGTTAAATTAATACATTGAAAGCATTTCTATAAGAAAGATCCTTAGAATTTTTCATACTTCAGTCAATGTGAAATGATGAGCAAAACAAGACCTGTAAATTGCTGTGCCAGAAAAGAATGAGGAATTATATCCTGGGCAAGGGAAAATGTTATTTAAACTTAGTAAGTGGCAATGTTAGACTGATTTGTTAATCTAGACACAGACACCTATAACTCATTGATATTCACTAGTTTGGGTTTTTCAATCCAAATACTTGAGCATTCCTATCTATATTTTTTTTCAGCTTAATTTAATATAAATAAGAGCATCAAAACTTTCATTACAACAATTCATACGAACCCCGGACTAGCAGATGCCAAGGTAGCTAAAAATCACACACAGAATTAAAATAGCAATTTGCAAATTAAAAATGCAAGAATCTAGCTCGTATGCTTCTATACCCAAAGTAAAGAGCTCTCCTAAAACCTTTATGGGCTTTGGACTTGTATTTAAAACACAAAGGATTAGATTTCTAAAGCTTCTTTCCAAATTTAATTGGGTAAGTACTTTTAAGGTAGTCCACCTGCCTGGAGCACAGCAGCTGTGATGGGAAGTCGAGAATGCTACAGCAGTATTTGGATAAATTCTCAAACAAAACTGTTAAAAGCCTCCAGTAATTAGTGGACGATATGAGAATTCGGAAGTTGGCACTGGAACTTAATTTGCAGAAACTGTTTGACTTGTTTATTGTGTATACTTGTTTCCAGTGAACAAGCAGTACAGTGATTTAAGCGACTTAATGCTAGCATATCATGAAAGAAAAATTTAGTATTAATGTACGTATTTGTTTCCTCGATATCTTATGCAACATTTCTTTCTGCAGTGAAATCATCCAACATTCATTTTCTTCTAAAACTTAGTAATACCACATTACTTTGCTTAGATTATATTACATTGCCTAAATGTTACATGTGGTTACATAACAGTTTGCTATATTCTGTAACAAGATCTTTCCCACTGCACCCATCTCATCAATTCTTGTGAATTACATATGGTAAAGTTTGTGCAATGCTTAAATAAAAAGTACACTAAGATAATGGAAGTAGTAAGGCTAATGAAACCATCAGTGAATTAACAGGGAACAGCATTAATAGTAAATCAACACTGTGCTGGGAATTTAGCCCCAGTCATAAAAATCACTGCAATCTGAGAAGTGAACTATGTTCGATTATTAAAAATCCCATAGAATATTTCCCATATTTTGCATGAATTTCTCCTCTTATCCGTAATCTATTTTAGCAGCTGGTTTCAGATTTAGCATAACTTATTAAAAATACGGGAAAGATATTTTACATACAGGTACATCTAATGAGTGAATTTTGAAATTCAGGACTTAAAATTTGCTACTAGTCCAGCACTATTCATTGCATATACTGAATTTTGGCTCAAACTATTCTGGAATGATTTGGGTAAGAGAATTCACATTTGTAAGGAAGTCTATCACACACATTCTTTGGGTAAGAAAGCAAATCCATCCTTACCACTGTAGAAACCTGGGGTGAGAAGTCCTGGCTAAAATACGTAGAAGTTCAATATACATATAGGTGAGTAGATGCCACATCTCAGGAAGCCATAATGAATCTAAATTTCTAACAGAAAGGTTGCCAACAAAATTCTATCAAAGTAACTTACATTTTGACATGAGTACTGATCACAAAAAGAAAACTACTGCTCTGAATATTTTATATCTGTTCTTGGTGATTCGTATTTCATACGAAGAAAACTTTAAGCACTTCAAAAATATAAAACATTTTCCAGTTTCTATACAAGTATCTCATTGCCAAATTTACAAAACCACTGAAGATGAAAAATTGTTAGGAGACAGCAGAAGAAAATTACAGTGCTTGGCTGTTCACCTACAACTGTTGTCTTTTTACTTTCAGGAGACATTTCCTGTTATTCTGCATTTGGTGGTTATTCGGTCTGGACCAAACTTCTGATGCCAAAGTATTTACAGAACTTCCCAAATGAAACAGTCCCTTGGATATGATTGGCCTTGTATTTGCGTGAACTGAAGCAAAAATGACACATCGATAACTTCTCTCACTGAAACCCACTGGATGCTGTATTTTTGCCTTGTCAGAAGTGGTTACATTTTGCTTAACTGTTTGGGAAGATTAGTTTCATTTGCAACATTAAAAAGATGGCTGAAGAAGAAAAGCTCTCTATAAAGAAAGCAATTCAGTTTGGTATTAATGGATATATTCCATCAGTAAAACTATTTGTGAGAAATGAAAATGCCCCCAAAAGTGATTACGCATGTTGTTTAGACAACACACAAATAAAACATATGTGATTAGTCCATCATTAAAAAAGCTGCATCACTAATGGAGAGCTGTCAAATAGAAGCCATCAGGAAAACCATAGACTCAACCTTACCTTTAAATTAGTTAACTGTAAGCATAACGGCCTGTTGCAATTTTGTAATAAGAAGATGGTGTCAACCTCAGAAGAAAAGGATTTCTGCATTTCCTAGCTACAAGAAATTTTTCCTTAAATTTGATACTTAATTTCTTTTTCTTAGTGTTTGGTCTAATCAGCAATTAAATTTGAAAGAACATCCCCAAAGAGAGCATGTCAGTTAAAAGTATACATAATAACAACAAGAAGAATGAAAAGCTTAGCTTCTTCAGGGATAAGGTATTCATTTGCATCTTAGGAACAATCTTAACATACAGTTTAAATGACAAATGAAATGGGTCGCAAAGAAACACGTTACTTACAGACTTTAAATTGTGATTCAATGGCCCAGCAAAACATGAAAATGCGCCCAGTGCTACTGAAAAGGAACAGTCTGGATTCAGCTGATTTTATGAGACAGCCACATCACCGCAGGACCAAATCTCAGCAAGTTCGATTCAAGGATGATGGTGTGAACACAAAGACAGAACTGGATACCAATCATGCCCAAGATATAGCATTCACGACTGGAAAACCAGAAATATTTAGGGATCACAATCTTTTGCTACATCAATCTCCATCTTTTCCAAGGGCTCAGAAGGGCCTTCGGAATATTGCCATACAAACATCTCCTAGCCTCCGGAAACACTTCCCAGTTTTTAAAAAGAAAAAGCTGACAGTAAGCAAGTCATTAACAGAAATACCAACGGAGTCTGCAAATTCTATCCAAGTAAATGGCAATCTTTCTGAACGAGACATTATGTCTTCAGATCTCTGTTACTTAAGAATAACTAATGATTTGGAAGATGGATTTAGAAATAGTGAGGTGGACTGTCAGTTAAGTCAAAGACCATCAAACCCACAAAGCAATAGACCTATCCACTCAGATGATCTCTCAGTATCAGAGAAGACAACTGTTTCTACACAGGTGCCTGAATACATACACGTGAGTTTTCCACAAGACAGCAATGTTTCCATGGATGCACCAGACACAACCATGAATTTAAGTAATTCACTGCATTCTTCTACTGTCATAAATAGCAATGAAAATAATGAAAGCAGCACACTGTCATCTAATTCTGAAAAAACATACCCTTGCCTAAGCAATTCTGCTAACTGCAGTGAATGTAATCCTCACTCTGACTCTTGTGAAGCAGATGAAAGTGATCCTGAGTCGCCTGCAGCCAGCAAAGAAGCAAGCAGTAAGGAAACTACTCCATTATCACCTCCATCAAATCACAGTTCATCTCCTTGTTTCCTCAGAGACTATCAACAGGCAGGAGAGCACAAAACAGATTCCAGCTGTGTGACATTAACAAATGATGATCACACAATAATGTCATTCACCAGCAGTAATGCATCAAAATCTATTTTGTCATGTAATACAGAAATCAAGAAAAATTCTACTGAGTCAGATGTTTCCCAGTGTAACAGCTGTTTAGAAGGATTTCACATAAAGTCTTATCTGCCAAGGAATGAAATAAAACCACAAACCACCAAAGAGATTAGTGAAATAAATCAAATTCATTTGGCACATGGTGAACTCTGTGCCCTACAAGGCAGGCTGCAGTCTGTAGAGGAATCCTTGCAGTCGAACCAGGAGAAGATTAAAGTACTTTTGAATGTAATCCAAGACCTGGAAAAATCCAGAGCCCTCAGTGAAGGGTACGGTGCACTTTAATATTAGTAATTTATCAGAAGTATAAAGTAGATGTTACCAATCTTTAAACCTTTGCTACTGAAAGAATCTTTCCTGCGATATTTAAAGATGAGTTTGCAAAAACAGTATCTTACGCCCTTTTTCTGGTATTTGGGCCTCAACACAGAAGCAAGTCTCTTTATAGTGTGGCTTTAGATGACACTGCCTTTACCAAACCCAGTGTGAGACACAGTTTATTACCTTTTTTATTTAGATCTGTGGTGTTAGATACAAAGGCACTGACACCTGAGAGTTGGTAGTCTCCATCTAGCTAAAATCTGTATGCAGTAGAACAACAAAACCCAACAGTCTAACATACTAACGTAGCATGATAGAAACCTACGGCAAGCCAACTATCTCTTACCAGCAAGGTCAGATATGCATTTAGTGCCAAAGCAGTCCTATTGCTGAAACAGTTTATATCAGCAAAACCATGCTTCTGTTCAATAAATTATTACTGCCTTCATAAGCAAGCAAAACTGCCCACATGCCTCAGGACCAGGTCTTTGCACTTGTTCCCACGTGGATAGAAGAGGTTTGCATGGCTGTGCAAAAACTGTCAGGATATAAATAACTGAAGCCACAATTTTATACACCTTAGTCTTCTTAAAACTTCTTCAAAATAGATTTGTTTTTCTTCAGAATACTTTCTTTCTCAAAGTATTTTATCTGGGAATTGACATTACCTTATTGCATTTCTGATGAATAATTCTCCAACTCACACTCCAAATATGAATTTACGCTCATTTAAAAAAATTTATATCATTAAGTTAACATGTAATTTTACTGTGTACACATTACCTTTTTTGTCCGGAAATATTAACCAGTAATGTCCATCTGGCTGTTAGCAATGAAAATACTTCTGTAAGTTTCCACTGTGCCCACATAAATTTTTATTCCATGTAACATTTTTCCCATACAATTCAGCTCCAACTAGCCTCTCTCAGAGAGTTGTTCTTAGTCATTTTTCTCTATCTGAAAGCCCATATGATTTTCTAGCACCAATTACATAATAACCTAGACACAACAGACAAAATCCGTATAGACATACTGATTACAAAAATGGAATAATATTTATAAAGCACCAAAACCCCCAAAGTTCAGTTTAGAAGCTAGATCCAAGGCGGGGGGTGGGGGGTGGTGTGTGTGTGTGTGTGAGGGAATCCAAGTACATGTCAAGCTTAAGCAATCACTTGTTTATAGTATATTTCATACAACCACCACCCAACTACAGTTCTTTAGGAAATTACAGGAAAAAATGCCCACTCCTTCTCCCCTGCATGTAGTTATGTATGACAGAGTGGACAAGTTTCAATTATGTTTGAAAATCCAACCATTACAAAGCGTAACTTGCAGTGAAGCACAGTCAGATTATTCAGCAATATTTATAGTCCATTTCTGTTCAGTTACCACATGGTCGAAAACAAAAATTTTGCCAAATATCTTTAAGTTTCACACTGAGATTCAATGGTAAGCTTCAATCCATCTTGCTAGAATCATCTAGCAGTAAAACTGAACATTCCAAGTACTTGCGGAGGTAGCACAACAATGCATGTGGAGAACCTCCACTTAATTCCAAAAGCAATCAGAAAATGATTTTGGTACCAACTGAACTCCCCTAATTCAAATAAAACTTGTTAAATGTAAGTATCATGCATCCTTCAGATGTAATGAGCCACTGACCTCAAATTGTTTCTAATGCAGATCTCTCTATCATAAAATATAATTCAACTCTAGTTGGTGTTAAGTATGAAAGTCACTTCTCTTGTTTTCTTAACACTCCAAATTTGTATACTATCAGCAGTAAAAATCTGACTCGTTTCTACCCAATTGGAAAGAAAGGGGAATGGAAAGCATAATGGTAGAGATCAAATTGATTCACCAAAAGCATGGATATTCAAATACTTTAAAGTGTGTTTATAAGAAGCAGTTGCATGTCTAAGTGTTTTCATAACAAGTATTCATGCAAGAACCAACCACCAGAATCTTAACAGCATGAGGTGGGAAAGAAGCAAGACAAAAACATAAATCAACATAGGGTTTGGGTCTTTTAAAGCAACCTTCTAATTTAGAATTTGACACTAGAACTTTTAGTAAGGATTATAGAAGTGCTGAACAGAATTACTTTTATACATGAAAGATTCAGAGGTCTGTTAATGTATCTATAAATACGCATCACATGAGCTACTGTCTATTACAGGCGTAACTTCTATCACACTGGTCAAGACCTCAACAACTGCAGCACCTGTCAGAACACCGCATGTATCATTTACAGGTACTTCACACAATTTTGTATTGTCTGTATATCTCAAAAGTCTAATACAGTGTTTTGCTCACAGCTATAAAAGGTCTCAATTATTATTAATCCAGTTTTTAACAAAAAACCAAGTGGTATCTGTGAGGTGATTGGTTTGTTTCCCCAAGTAGAAAACAGTATTGGTGTTTTCTGAAAGAGGTACTGTAATTCTGAGAATTTATATAGAAAACTCCCACTAATGTTTTACAGCATTTTTATTACTAGCATGCTTTGAAAACCTTTGATGCCATTTCTGATGATGAAATTCCCTTTGTGTGTTACATTTTTAAAGCTAGGATTTCTGTAATAAATTTAGATCTTGGAAAAGACCAAACACTCAATTTGCCAAATGCCAGTAAGCTATAGCTACAGTTCATGTTCATGTGCAAAACAAAAACAAACCTCCCACATTTCTCACTTCAGTAAATGTTTATTTGTTATTATTTTAAGAGAGTGCAATTTGAGTGTAAGTTACTCCAAGTTTAAACTGCAGTTTATGTTAAACTCTTATGACCAAAAAGCTTCGTAGTACCATGTTCTGGAAGCTGTACATGATTCAAATGCTATGTCTATACAAACCCAAGTCTTCAGCTTGCCAGCCATTAACCAAAAAGCTAGCACAAAGTCTTGGTTATACTGCACACATAGCTTTTCTGCTCAGCAAGGGATCTTATAAGGCTTCCAACCAATTTATAAACACATTATCTAATCTCTGCAACCTCAGTTATAAGGTAGAAAACACACATCTTCAGTTATTTGATTCTATAAGATTTATTAGGTTCTTCACAGAATATTAGTAACATACTGCGCAAACACAGAATACTCAAAGCTGGAGCTCACACTTCACCATTTTAGATCCTTTCCAGTACTACCATACACTCCAGACTTAAGAGAATGAAAAGGAAGAGGAATGTATGGTCAAAATTTACATATGATACCTTAGGCCTCATTTGGGGAGATAGAGAATATATATTCAAACCAAAGGTAGTGGAGAAATTATAATACTGCTATATTAATCCTGTCTTTTTGCATTCCTTTCTTGTGAGGGACACTTAAAGGACTTAGCAGCTGATGAGCTTATTACTTATACTGCATGCTCGTTTTCCTTGCTATACCTATCACATTTCTGATGTGCTGTACTGTTTTAAAGTTTATTTTTTTAAAAAAAGCTTAGCAGAAAATGAACTTGTCAATCACATATTGTGAAGATCAGGCATTGAAGTTAGACGTTATGCTGCAAAATTAAGAAGTTGGTTTGAAACATCTCCTAGACATTTTTTATTCCTTCAAAGATATTCATATGTATTAGTATTCCAGAGGTATTAGATATTTAAACATGTTTCATTTACAAAAATAAAGGGCAAGAGAATTTATCTTTTAGGTTGCAAACTTTTCCTTTATTTCAAAGAATATGGCAGACCATTAGCTTTGCCAATTTCTGAGCACTAAGACTTTAAATTTTTTTATGGATATAATGAATAGACTATATCCACATAGAAGTGTTTTTCACACTGCATCTTCTACATGAGCCAAATTTATTAAAGAGCTGAATAAGCTCGTTAGGTGAAGTCAGTGTTGGAACAGCATTTGAAGCTATTGTTCAACATACAACTCAGTCAAATACTGATGTCCTAAACCTCTGGTAATGAAATCTCAAACTAATTGACATGTCACAAATTAACCACCACAAGTCCTATGAGACAAAGTTGTTAGTCTTCTCCACAGTCCACTGGCTACTCCAGTAAGTTACATGACTTATCCAAAAGCACAAACTGAATCTGTATAAAAAGGAAGATCCAGGACAAAACAGATTTCCTTTACTTCATCATTGTCTCTGAACAGACAATCTCTGTGCATTTTTATTGGACTATACAGGAACAGAGGTCACTCTCTAGAATTTATGTACAAACTACCCTTTACCACAGGATGCCTTCTCTCTTCGGAATAATAAACTATGATGCTTACCCTGTTTTTAGTTTACACAGTTTCAATATGGGAAAGATCCTGAGCAACAAGCATAAGTATCTGAAGGAAAGAAGAGAGGAAGGAACGAAACATTGATGTGCCTTTTTGATTTACTACGTAGTTTATAATGATAATGGTGCCTGGAGTCTCACAGTGCAATGATGACTAGAATACATACAAGAGAATACAGTTCCTCTAAAGAGTTTGTAGTTTTAAGAGACTTAACAGGAGACAGCAAGGAAACAATAGTTTTCACTTTACAGACATGTTCCACAAGATGTGGTTATGAAAAAAGCATTCTGAGGAACTAATACTTGAATGAACATACTCATTAGACAACATTCTGAAAGAAGTAATTGTTATCAGTTTTTGCTGTAGATAAACCCATGCAATTCCTGTGTTTTATGTAGCCTGAAAGATCCATGCAAGTATTTTTTCCACTAATGTATCACTGTTCTCATTAATCATAGAGTCAAGTGTTTCATCTTGCTCCCTGTTTTCCTGCTCTTAAAGAACCTAACTCATCAGTAATTCAAACACTGTGCAAGCAGAATGTTGGGTTACTGCCACTGAACCCTCTTTATCATGCACATTTTAAGTAGTCCCTGAGTCAAACAACAAACTAATCTCATATCAATCCAAGTGTGGATTACACTGATTGGTAAAGTAATAAAGAGCTTTTCAGTCTAACAGTGACCAAGTATATAGTGGCTGTAAATTTATCTTTATTAACTATCCAGCAGGGTTACGTGAGATGACTTGGAACTTTCAATCAAGACAGATATTTGTATTATAATAAACAAATGCAAGTAGCAACCAAAACCAAACAATTATCTCAGCTTATAAGGGACAGTATTAAATGGAGACTGAATTGACCTCTTGCCTCTAGAAATGATCTCTCCAACATTAAATTAGAAACTTTGAAGAAGGGAAGAAAAAAGAACATGAGCAGATGCTATCCTTACATATGCTATGAACCGAACATTTAATTCTCTAGCGCTTGTGATCTGTGACTACTGAGAAGTATTAAGTTGCAGTTTTGCTTGTGATCTGTGACTACTGAGAAGTATTAAGTTGCAGTTTTATCAATAAGCCAGTAAAATTGAAGACACTCTGATCAAATTTGCTGTTTATATCACTACCTTCTAGTTCTTTTATATTTATTACATATTGCTCCTTATCGAGAGATCCCTCTCAAATTCTTCTAAATCAGAATAATCCTATTGCTTTCTTTTTGCCAGCTGAGTTACTTTATTTAATGAAAACCCCCAAACCACATTAATTATAAGGGAAACAAGCTTCTAGTTAATTTTAACATATTATTCAACAACGTTTATGGATCTGTATATACACACAAATACAAATACTCAAAATTAATACTGTTTAAAGATATGCATATTTACTAATTTCACAGATTTCTTCTACTCAGTGCCCAAATCAGGTTCAGGGCCTTAATGTGACATCCCAACACCCCTATGATGATGCCTTTTTCCTCCCAAAGAGCTTGCATTATGGAAAATACAACCAGCTCCTTTCTACTCTCCCCTCCGCCTGCTAAAACCTCCACAGCAGACACAGCTGATAAATCTCCCAGTCTCCTGCCCAGACAAAATGGTTGAAAAACCATACAGCACTGCCTCTTTTCTTTTTTTCTTTGTTTGCTTTTGTTTAACTGTACTGCTTGCATCGGACTGCTTAATCACTGTCCACATCAATTCTTTGGAACCTTATATTTATTTCTGTGCACGTATCTGCTCTATCTAATTAACATCTTGGCTCTCATTTGACATCAATAATAATTATCAGTTTCAATGGAGAAAAAGAGTTACAGTCTACTTTCCTGTCAACTAATACCACTTATTTCAAACACTTACATATTTGCTTAATTTCATATATTTTTGGTCCTAGCAGAAGTCCTAGCAGGGGACACTCATATTTCATGAAGTTAAGCATGTGAGAGTTTTGAATTCATGCCAAGCATATGACTGAGTTAGATTACAGTATCAAAACCTGACCATTGAATAAAATGCATTGAAAGATCATCCTAGTACATTTTCATTTTCTCTCCCTTAATTTTTGTCCCATTGTTTTGGGCACAATGCTGGAGTTCTTAACTCATATAAAGAAAAAGGTTTCCCTCAGAAAAGATTAAGAGATGAACTTATTTTCAAAGCAGCAACCTATACACCCTTATGTTTTAACCAGGCTCTAATACTGAATAATGCCAAATTATTCTAATGAGGTAAGCATCCTTTCCACATGTTTTTTAAAGAGGGAATTTCTCACTTACTAGCTTAAATCTCTTCATTTTTCCATAGTGTAGAATATGACTTCAGACAACAAGAAGGAAGATTTCATCAGATTTTGAAAACGCTGGATAAAGCAGAACAAAATTCAGCTTCACCGCAGAAGCTACCATCTGATCATTCAGCTCTCGACAAAAAGGAGTTAAGAAGAAAAACAAAAAAGGTGAAAAGAAAATGCTTCTGGTGGATTTGACTTCCTTATGGATCCTTTTATATTTCAAAAGACACAAGAACAGAAAGAGGCTTGAGAGCACACACTTGAAAATGTGCTATTATGAAATCACAAAGTTAAAGAATGTTTAGAGTATCTGAGAAATCAAAAGAATGGAATTTACTTAAACCGCCTCACTGAATAAAGGCGCATGAAGATACTATTTTCAAAAAGAAATTGTTTCTTTCAAAAGGAAGCTTTCTCATTTTTTCCAAGGACACTTTCATATGCTTTGTAAAGACTTTTTTTTTCAACTTTCCAAAAACAACAAGGTTTAAATCTCTACTTTAAAAAACGATGATAGACAAAGCTAAGGGCGTCACACAGTCTTCATTTCCTATTTATGAGAAACATGGACTAAAAGGAAGTAACTTCATTCATCTTTAAACAAACCACATAATCGAGAACAAATTCAGGGGAATCTACGTTTTTCAAACAAATGTCTCCTTTGAGGAGACAATTACCATTATTTCACATACCTGCTGAAATATTTTTGTTGCTTGTTAACAACAAAAAAAGAATTTCAGGTTAAGTTTTACTCTGTCCTATTATTGGTTCAATTAAAAAAAGCAACCATTTAGAAGTTTCAGCCATTTAATAGACTTCTCTGAAAAGAATCATAAAACAAGAGAATATCTCGCTAATTTGTCTTAACCCCCTACTCAAGCAAGGTCCAATTAGCTGAATTTGAGTTTTGAGTATCTCCAAAGACAAGAATCCATAACCCCTTGGGGCAAGCTGTTCCAAATTTTTTCCTAACATCTTATCTGAATTGCCTATGTTCTAACTTGTGTCCATTAAATTTGGCTGTATCCAAACACACCTTCAGGAAGAATTACACAGATCATAAGATGTCTCTCCTAAGCCTTCACTTCTTAAAGACTGAACAAATCCAATTTTCACTGCCTCTCTTCACATGGTATGTGCTGCAGCCCACAATCATCTCGGTGGTCTCCCTCCAGTAAGCTGATGTCATTCACCTACCTGGAAGTCTAAAACTGGACACAATGCCTCAGATGTCATCACACACAATTGCTGAATAGAGGGGAATAACCACTTTGGCTACTGTCTTGGTAAACCACTTGCCCAATTTGTCCATTCAAGATGTGTATCACTATACCAAAATATCCCAAGATGTGGGGTTTTGGCCTTAAGATATATGTAAATTTATAAATGATACAAAATTGATTGTTAAAAATAATATTCAGTGAACTTATCTGTATCATATCAAAAAATTACATATGCTGAAAAGATTTTATCAGATGTCAATGCAGCTATTTCTTTCCTTCAAAAACAGTCAAGGTAACAGCTAGCACAGGGTATGCCAATTTAACCTAATTTAGGATTGATGATACTATTATTTTACTCATGAAAACATGGCCACCTTTCGTATGGGGGGCAAAGGGGAAAAGGTTTTCCAAAGCAAGTTTAAAGGGCACACTGTAAAGCCCGAATAATGTAGTTTATGTTTAGTGGAATGTACTGCAGACCTTTTCTTAGAAGTAACTCTGATTAATTAGTTCAAATGGTGCCAGGGTATTCAGTAGATTAACCCTTGGATCCTGTTTTTCCAAATCATACTTCATTAATTGTGCAATGTTAGTTAAAAATGTCTATACACTCTTTGTACACTTCTGTGTTCCCTGAATTCTTAGGGTTAACTACACATTTGAAAACACATTATAAACAACTTTGCACAGAAGAATTTGGTCTGGAAGAGCTACGTTTTTTGACAGAACTAATCTTCATTTAGAAGAGAGTAATCTATGTGATATGGCTTAGTTTATCAAAATTCTAAAGGACTGACAGTTTCAAAAAACAGATCCATATTAAATTCAGTCAGTACAGAAATGACAGACACAAAATTATCATTATTTTAGAGGCTTTTCAGAAGAAAAGCCTTATACGAATTTTTCCTAGCGAAAAGGATGCCTTTAGTGTGACAGAAAGGCTCCTCAGTAATATTTTGTGGGTATAACGATGGTAAGAATTAAATTATTACATCAGAACACATCATTATATTACACTCAGATACCTGTACTGCTTATGTTGGTATGCCAACAGCATTCCTGTTTTGCACTAGTCTCTATAATTGATAAAATGAAGGATTTTTTAGTGTATTAAATGTTTCTTGTGTATTAAAATAACATTTTAAGATTAATATCCTCTGTAGTAAAGGTACAATAATAAGCAATGCCAACAGGTGTAACACTAGCAAAACCAGTAAGTTTTTTTCTGTAGTGAACTGTTTGTTATTATATGAAAGCAATCTTTTTGTCTTTTTGTTAATAAGCAAAAAAAAAAGCCAACTTTAAGCTGTCTGATTTTGGTTTTGCATATATAAGGAATGTGATGCCTTCAATATATTTCCAAAGGATCCAGGTTATTCAATTTAAACAAACCACAGTATTTTGGTTCACCACATAGCACCAATCAATTCCTGAGGTCAGTAAAACTATGCAAGAACAGAAATACTCTATTTAGTTTAAGAAAGTCCAACCAAAGATAGTTATAAGTAAGGCTCTAAGTCTTTCTTATGACCTGAACAAAAACTCAATACTTCCGAAAAAGTGAAATATACTGATTTAAATGGTTACAAGTTTTATATTTTCATGTCTGATCTTGATGGAATTCAGTACTGTAGACAATTTTTAATCCTTAATCTCCCAGTCAAAATTAGCCTTTGTTTCCATATGCCTCAGTCAGTTGTTTTTCAATTCTCTCTCAATCAGGAAAGTATGGATTATCCATATATGGTTATGAAATTATCTTCTTAACATATGCACACACAGCAGTATGGAAACACTTAAGGTATGTAGGCCAGCCAACCCTCAGCTCCCAATGCTGCAATTTAAGAACACTGACTTGCCTTTCTGCCTACCTATCTGTTTTCAAATTCACCCCCTTCAAGACATCTGTTTTCCTTGAAAGAAAACATGAAATTACACTGCTGCTAAAGCACTGTCCTTTGGAAAGGTTGCTCCTAGAGTTCTCTACTTCAGGACTTCAGTACAATAAATGAGATTTTTTTTGAGTAAGCAGTAGTAGCAACAGCCAGCCAAGTTCTAGAATATTTAAGATCCAAACAAAAGGCTTATCTGAAACACAGACAGAACTCCCTCAATTCTTCTTGCAGAGGTTCTGACTACCATGAACAAAAAACATGCAATAGCTTAACTGAAAATAAAGTATGCCAGAAGTAAATTATTCCTACAAAAGAATAAGCATCATATTTTCACAATAAAACCACACCTACTAAATGCATGAATTTATTATACCCAGTATTCTCCACAGTACGTCACACACAGTAGGCTTTCTACACAAAATTTTAAAGACAATGTTGGAACAAAAGGCTATGTGTTACATTAAAAGGTAACAATGAGAAACTGTCAGTCATGGTATGCATAAGCCACAGCAAGAGGCTAAGACTGCTTAGTTGCTATATGTATTGTTTAGATTTAATATAGAAATTTGTATATCCTAGCAACACAGAATACCTAAAATTTAATAGCTTTGTAACACATAATTGGACAATCTAAGCTATGTGAAAATGTAATATGTAAGCATTGCTTTTTGGTTTATTGTCGAATATTAATTTATTATTAATATTTTAAAATATTTTAGTAATTAATTATTAATTCATACAGGAAATTTAAAAATTGCCAGATACACACTATGCAATTTGTGATGTCAAGAACGGAAAAACAATAGAAATTGGTAGATTGTTAGAAGATAATAGTACTGGCTATAAAAATTTCTCTGATTTAGAAGATTACTGTGTAATGCCTAAAATCAGCTCCCAGAGTAGGAAATAAATGTCAGAAATCCACTAAAACACGCTCTTAAATGAAATTTTTTAAACCCACAAAAAACCACAAACCAACAATAAAAAGAGCCCCCAAACCACAGCTACTTGACAGCACTTGCATTCCAAATAATGTAGGCTTCTCTGAAAGACATATTTAAATGACAACTACAATATGCTATTTATAAAACATTGCACAGAACATGGCATATTCCAAAATTACTGTATTTGAAATTGCTGTTTTACAGAGTCAACCTAACTGTCTAAAGATTCAGAATGTATGAATAAAATACTGATTTCTCTCTGTCATGTAACAGCAGTTCATATAGGGCTTTTAATAGTTTTGTGTACTATAGCTCCTTTGAAAAAGCCACAATACTTAGTAATTATGCTAGCTTAGATAAAAAACATCTTCCTAATGAAATGTATTATCTAATGTACGTTTTGTAAGTTTCTAGGTTCTTTAAATGTGATGTTATCTTTTGCAATAAAATGAGGTATTTTTCTTAGGTTTCAGGAGTCAATTAATAAACAACAATTAGATTACAAAGGAAGTGAACAATTGTTCTTTGGCAAAGGAAAATGAATGGGAAATGAATACATAGGTCTTTCATGGTATCATTTTGCAGCTAGGTAGAGAAAGGATTTAAATTTTAATTTGAATACTGAATAAAAAATGCTGTAACTTTTACCTAGACCATGTGTATATTTGAATATATCATATTCTCCAACCACGGCAGCTCTGCAAAATGGTTTCTCTGGTCATTATTTCTCCAAAACAGCACTGTTTTTTTGCAGAAGTATGCTATCTACAGTAGCTTTGGTTAACAGAGCACACTGTTTCCTTTTCAGCAAAGTCTTCATTTGTACAATATTTTATATAAATATTGTCTAAAAACTTTTCTGTGCAGCATAACTACACTCTTTTCATCATGCTAAACTGATACTGTGAACAAAATCAAGTTTAGGAGTACCAAAGGAAAGCTTTAAAATGTGTATGGTGGATTTATGATATTCCAAGCCAATACTGAAAACAAGTACTTCTGTATTCTGCATGCTCCTATATGTTTTACTGCTATAGTTACTGTAGTAGGACTTCACTGCATCACAACGCCCTCTAACTAAAAGTCTAAATTTCATAAAGTATTCAAGATAAAGCCTGAATAGCCAATGTCAGACAAACTTGTCCCTCGATTACAAGTTTAGAAGCACTTCTACAACTACAGTCAGGGCTTTTTTTTTTTTTTTAATAGTGAAAATAACCAAGCAGCTGTTAAAGCCTTCAACTGCCAAAACACCACAATGAAGGCAAGAGTGGCATTTAAGTAACTCTTCTCTGCAGTAGTTGCACAGCGCCAAATTACTTTTCCATCACCAACACCTTCTCCTGAAGGGATTATGCCCTTCTTAGACTAACTATTTCCAGTAATTACATGAACAAAGCTCACAGCATGCTGTTACCCGCTAAGCAGAAGGCAGCACCTTCCATTAGATTCAACTGGCATTGTAGCAAGAAAAGATAAAGACAACTGTAACCCAAAATCCTTTTGACTCCTTTGCCAACAAACTGGAAGACTGTGAAAAGGACACTTGATTATGAAAATTAACATGCTTATCCCTGCCAGAAAGCCAAAAAACTCAGGTAGATAAAATCCAGTACTCTACGAGGTGCAAGACGTTTAAATTTTCAAGGAATTAAAGGTCTTGTAAATTGTAACCATGATTAGTATAACATAGTATTAGCATTGTTTTTCACACCATTTTCAATTTCTAGAAAATTATATGGCATAAGATAATAAAAATACTTGCAATATTCAGAAACATAGTAACAGATTTAAGAATCTAAAGAATAACCTTCTGTAATGCTGGAGGTAAATAACAGATGTAGTCCAATTTGAAATGTCACTCATATGCATATAACATCAGCTACATAGTCTGACTGCAGCTATTCTGTATGTCTCAGCTGTACTTGC
Organism: Buteo buteo; assembly: GCF_964188355.1. NCBI lineage: Eukaryota > Metazoa > Chordata > Aves > Accipitriformes > Accipitridae > Buteo > Buteo buteo. Next base: position 18,021,997 of record NC_134194.1, on the reverse strand, counting down.
AGAGTTCACCATACTTTTAGCAACTTTAGCTCACCTAAGTGTTCTGCAGAAGGTCGTAATTCCTGACTATCTGCTTCAGTTTTTAAAAGATTAAGCATTCAGGCTTTCAAATAGTTTGGCCTCTCAAGAAGTTTTAAAGAAAACCTGCAAATTAACTGAGTGAGCTAAAGGTGGTATACAGAGCACAAAACGAGCTTATTTTGCCAGTTCTTTCTGAATGCAAAAGACTATTTTGTTCATTAAAAACAATTTCTTCACAACGCATATAAAAGGCTACGCTGTTGAGAGGTCTCACCTCAGCTCTAGAAAACTATGTATTTTATTGGAATTCTGCTTTGAAAAACCTCTGAAATGCCCATTATACACATATGCATAAGTGCTTATGAGCATTATTAGCATTAAGACATCTGTATTTCAAAATTCAACTGGATTTGATTTTTTTAGGTAAAGTGAGCTGAACAAATTACAGTAGATGAGAAAAAAAGAAAAAAGAAAAAAATTTTTCCAAGCCATTTCAATTGACTGTAACCAGCTTGTTTCCTAATGATTTCCTAATGTTTCAGATGTTTTTTGCAGGATTACTAGAGCTTCATTTTTCTTCTTCATTTACAGTTTAACAGTATCCAGAATTACTCCTTATAGATTGATTACATCATCCATGACACTCATATGATGCTTTCTTTGCAAGTAGAGAAAAAATTTGGAAACACTGTAGAGAACTGAAAGGTTCACTGGGTCATCATTCAAAACCTCTTCCTGTTATGACCATGCATACATGCCAGAGGGTTACACACAGAAAAATAACAGACTGGAGTTCTGATGAACAGTTAATGATATGATTTCTGAAACTTGCAGATCTACCACCAGGTATTTTGAAGAAACCAGTGGCAAATATCTCCTCTGAAGAACTCAATTATTAGGAGACTAATCATTAGTAGATGCTTTGACTGGCAATGATCTAAACTTGTTATTTTGGTTTTCCAGCAGATACAAACAAGGAAACAAAGCACATTTTGAAAGACACGCAGTGTACCTCTTATGGCCAAAACAATCAAGTAAATGCTGCTCATGATTTTGCAGAATAATATAAATCCCTGAAGACTAACAATTAATATACACCTTCTCTTAAGCACACAGTCTGAAGGGCAAGTCCCATAATTGCCTCTGAACATAACTGGCTTGAATTCTCACAAATAGTCTAAATCAAGAGGATTACTCATGAGATATCTACTTATATCTGAATAAATTGCAGAATATGTCCTTGAATATAACTCTCAAAGCATGGATTCTCCACAAAAATCTCAGGTGAGTGCTCTGTGCCAGCACATCCCCAGGTACTTTCCCTGTGCACCTAGGGCATCATCTTCCCCCTCCAGAAACAGAGCCAGGAACGGCAGCTGTTCCACAGCAACTCTAACCCACCAAAAAGTAAAGCATGTGGAAAACCAGGAAGAAACAGAGCATCTACCAATTATTTATATAAGCTATTCAGAATAGCTTTTTTTTTTTTTTTAGTTTTACTCAGACACTTCCACTTTAGATTAGCAGAAACACTATTTTCAATGTGTTAAAGTGTGCCTTTCATGCAGGTTTGTAAAACATTCTTCTTTTTGCAAACAGCAATTAACTTTAGAGATAGTGTCTGATTTTTTTAAAGAATGCACAAATCTTGCAGTATGCAACTACACTTCAAAAGACACTACAGTGGCACAGTTGAATGAAAAAAGAGTTAAGCTCTAGACCTTTTATTTTACATCCACAAACAAGTCCACAAACAAGTACTCCACAAATACTGTATTTGCATTTTTTCAGGATAACTATAAAATTACTTTCAAAGCATTAAAATACATTAAAATATTACTCACAATTAAGGGATCATCTCTTCCCATTGTAATAACCGTTCTGTTCACTGTGCGTAATAACTGTACCATTATTTCTTGAATATGGTGATAAGTTGAGGCCTGTAAAAGAAAAAAACCACTTTTGGTATTAAATCCATATCTCTTGTAAAAGAAAGAAGAAACCAATTATTTCCGTGCTGACAGTTCAAGTTGTATAATATAACCACCCTATTGAAAAAACAACACTAATTCTTGTTCACACTGCTCCTTAGTTCCAGCAATTTCAGTGGAATACTCATTTCAAGTAGCACAGTCCAATTTTACCCCTAGCTATCCCATAACTGTTTGTTGTTTCAGTCACTTCCCATCCCTCACTCAAGGGACTCGTGTTTTCCCAGTAACTGAGTAACCTATAACTTAATAGCAACACTGTGGTAACAGATAAATGAGGCAAATTGTACCATAGCTCTCCACATCTGTCAATGGTCCTCAGGGTAGTCTAGAGCTCAGTAATGTTCGTAGCTTGCAGTCACATAGTATATAGTTATTAAAGGAGAAAGTTATCTTCATTTCACTTTGCAGCTCTGTGAGGGCACAAACTGAAGATGGTCTGCCCTTTGGCCCCATCGCCAAAGTACTGGTCAATCTGTCTGACTGAGACTACGCTAGAGACCCACCACCTGTCAGCTCCAAGTTTTGAGTGATCTTTGCAGCCCAATGGCAAATATTGACCAACTCACATCAAATGATAAGTACCTCTGGCATGTTGCCTGCAAAAGGACATTTAACGATTTATTTTAAAACACTGAGTAAAGTGGTATAACCTTATACTCACCAATTTCACTGACCTTACTCTGATCACTAGACAACTTTGGAAACTAGCATGCAACAATCAAAGAAAGAAAAACTCTAAACAAATTTCTATTAGAAAAAAAAAAAAAGCTTACATCAAACAAGGCACCTCTAACGTCACACATAGTATGGAAAGAACACCACAATCACAGAACCCATCGTGATTTCTTAACAATATTTTACATGGCTGAGCTCCAATACCACCCCAGGCGAAACTGCTTCTGACTCTGTTTTTCCTCTGAGACACCCAACATTGTCTCCTTTCTTTATCCCATTTTGATTAATGTGGATCAGGCTAGCATCCCTTGCAACAGAGACCTTCCTCATATCCAGCCATTTATTTACTACTACCATTTAGTTCTATTGTGTCCTTTGACTATGACACATGCAAGCTTAAATGATCTTCTCACCTGTCACAGCATTTCAAGTTACTATATTCTATAAATGAATGAAGTATTCACAGGATAATTTGTTTGTGGTTGGTGTTTTATTTTTTTAATTTAAATTTCTCTGGTACGGTCCTGTATTTATAAAAAGACTACACCTGACAGTTGCTGCACAGAAGACACATTTGTTGAGTGCTTTCACAAAGCCGCTTTCTCTTCCATCTTCTCCACTTCCCAATATGCATACTGTGAGTTTTAAGGCTTATGCCAATCATATAATACAAAAACCATACAGTGCATTGGCTATTTGTATTTTAAATGCAATGGAAATAACAGTGAAATTAAAAATAAAAACCTACAGTGCATCTCTCCCCATATCAACTCTAGTAATTAACCAAATACTCTTCTTGTCTTTATTTTTTCCTTCTCTTCATTTTTTTAAAAAAGCTGAAAAACCTCTGAGAGAAAATTGCACATTCTTCCAGTAAAACATAACCGTGCTTTGTCACACAGCAAAGCAAATTCTTCAGACTTATGCAAAGTTGTGATCAGAAAGACACTTTTCATTCAAAGAGAAATCATCAGAATCTTTTGGACTCTATGTTGCAGAAGCAGCGTATCTTAGTCCTCCTAATGAGTGTACTGGCACAGTTGACCTCACAGTAGGAAAAGAAAAATCTAGCCTTGCCACTGGATTGTTGAACAGTGGCAGCCCTTGGCACCAGAGTATCTTCACAAGCTTTTCACTTTTGGGGTGTTCTCTTATACAGCTAGAAAGCAAGACATCATTTGAAATATTCTTTGTAGATCAGTATAAATTTTATTGGACTAACAGGCTACACAAGCCACTCTTACCATCTCAAGGATTTCTCTTTCCAAGACTGTACTAATGCAATACAGATGCATTTAACTGAATCACAGTTTCTTCACTACTGTTTTACCAAACGATGTAATAGTTACTGCACCCTGCTTGAAACTGAGAACAAGGGGCAGAGCATAATAGGAAAAAAATACAGAGAGGGATGGCATCTTGCAAGAAGCCATAAAAGGGAAAACAAGCACAGATGTTGACAGTGTGAGGAAGAGGGGACAAAGGATGTCAAAAAAGATGAGCCAACCATAGGAAAGAAAAATGCCACCAAGGTGCTTGAAATAGCATAATTTCTTGGACTAGAAAACATATAGAAGAGCTCTCTCTCATCCACTGCCTTCAGGACCTAAAACGCAACACATTTTCAAACCCTATTCTTCTACTGCAAATCCTAGTGAAAACTACTGAAAAAAAAAAATTCCATTCAAGTATGTCTTTATTGGAGTTTAGACATTCTCTAGTTAACAAATAGAGATTACACAGTGAAAAAATGGAGGAAACAGCAATATTGAGTACACAGACATGGAACTGTTTGGTAGCCTTACAGTGAAAACCATCTGCCTGCTACAGATGATTGCTTTTTTCATCAGGATTTTCTCTTTCTGTGAAAGGCATCCTATTTGTTCCTTGAAATTGAATGCTTTGCATATTCACTATGTCCAATGTGACTTTCAGGAAATAATTAGCTTTAAATAAACTACACTCTGGGTAAGTTTTTGATACATCTTCAGAGTACACTCTTGATGAATGTTGTTTTATTTACAGAGATCTACACAGGTTTTCTGTTTTGTTTTCAAACCTTTTTTGTATATTCTTCTTGAACTTGGACTATAGCAATATATTTTATGATTGTGCACTTCTGTCCAAAAGCAGTTTGCCATCTCTTATTCCAGAGTATTGCAGTTATTAAATAATTTCAAGGCTTGCTTTGAAGTGTAGAACTTTGGTTACCCTTGTGCATTGGGGTACCAGTCAAAATTTAGCATTTTGGTTCAAACAAGCATTCTTGACTGATGGAAGAATGCATCCTAGGACAGCAGAGGATCTATGGCTAGCCACCTACCATAAAATATGTAATTTTACCAAGCTACCAGTTAACAGGGCAGTAGAGGAAAGGTGAAGTAACACAGAGTACAACACATTTATACAATTACACACCCTGCCCCTGAATTTTTCTTTTCTTATTTACGCCAATTGGAAAATACAAACATCAGATTGATAAACTGCAGTATTTGTATAACTTTCTCTCAATAACTACAAAAATTAAATACAGTAATTATGTATACCTTTATCTTAAGCATAAATCAAGCCCCTTAAAGTTATATGGCTACGCCTATATCAGCAGTTTGGTTTAGAACAATTTTGAGGCAAATCCCTTGATCACTTCCATTTACCACGTACTGTGTCTGAGTGGTTTTGTTGCACACAAACTAGATTAACTCCAGATAAACTAGAAGCTCCTTGACAGTGCTAGAAATGAAGATATTAGGTTCTTGACCAATGTTTGGGTCACAACAACGTAAGGTCCCCCAGCATGTTTCTAAACTGCCTGCCTTCAGAAAGCTGAGCCATATGCATAATGGAGAGATTTGAACCACAGTATCAGACCATATCTTAGTGTAAACTCCCAAGCCATGTACAACAGATTCGTCAGGCACCCCACAACGAACCACATGTAGCCCTGTGACACACTCTTTGCTAATGAAGATATTACCAAAACATCCTACACAGCCAAGGCAAAAAAGCACCATTAATGAGGGAGCCACATTAAACAAAGTAAACATGGTATGCAGATATTTTTTTCCCTGATATTTCTTAATATTCATTTGCAGGTATGCAAAGCTACCTGCTATAACACTAGCTACCTTCTGACAACAGTCTCTAAAGCACTAAAATTCACAGCATGTAGTTTGCAGAGTGTACTTTCTTTTTACCCAGGAAAGATACTAGGTCTCACTGCAAGAACAGCAACACTTAAATAGCTTTCTGGTTAGAACTCTGTCCACGCAGCTACCATAACAAACCTAGAGATAAAAACTGGCATCTCAGCTGGAATTGTTATCTGCAGTGCTGCAGAAATGTTCTATGATTTGGCCTCTGTTACAATTCAAGATATATTCATTAATCATATCTGTTCTTATAATATTCATTACCACTATAATTAAAAATACCCAACAGCCAAAAATTGTAAACTACACAGTAGCCCTTCAGACACTTTCCTTGGGCACAGGAGAGTCACTTGTTCATTAGTTTGCCTTTTTTTTTTTTTCTTTTTCCTTATTCATTTCAAAGCTGAGCGCTCTTATAATCTAACTTCACTTCCTCCCATGTTTCAGTACATGCTATATACCATTATTAGTAACGGTTTAGAACGTTACATAATGGTTTTAACAATTTTCCACGACTTCATTATTAGAGATGAGCTCTATTCTGAATTCACAAGCAGCATGTAACACACCTTTACTGGAAAAACTGTGACATATGCTCAAGCATACAGAGGTTACTTTATGCTAAGCCTTTGAATTTTTAGAAAAATGCCAGCAAATGAATTAAAATGGTTTCTTTATGAAACTGAGACTACCTTTCTTCTTGATAATCTAAGAAACAATTAGGTATTAAATACTGACATAGCTAATTTAACAAAAATAGTGTTTTCACACATTGCCTATACACAAGATTTCAGCTTTTAAGTAACAGTTTCTAGCTTCAGAAGACAGTCTAGCAACCCACTGTAACATGCATTTTCTTAGATCATATTTCACTTCACAAGGATTACCTATGGTTTTTAGTGAAACCTGGAAAACCCACCATTTGGTTGCAGTCCATTTGGGTAAGCATAAGACTTTTCAGAAGCTAAATTAGCAACTTGTACCATATATGAATGCTCCCTTGAAAAACATGAATTGTATTATTCCATTTCACAGATTATGGTAATCAAAACGTATGCTTGTCTTCATCAATGAAAAGGCTTTCCTAGGTGACCAAGTGTCCTGGTTTCAGCTGGGATAAAGTTAATTGTCTTCCTAGTATCTGGTACAGTGCTATGTTTTGAGTTCAGTATGCTAAGAATGTTGATAACACTGATGTTTTCAGTTATTGCTAAGTAGTGTTTAGACTAAAGTCAAGGATTTTTCAGCTTCTCAAGCCCAGCCAGCGAGAAAGCTGGAGGGGCACAAGAAGCTGGCACAGGACACAGCCAGGGCAGCTGACCCAAACTGGCCAACGGTGTATTCCATACCATGGGACGTCCCATCTAGTATAGGAACTAGCAGGGTAATCGCCACTCTGGGACTAACTGGGCATCGATCGGCAGGTGGTGAACAACTGCACTGTGCATCATTTGTACATTCCAATCCTTTTATTATGACCGTTGTCATTTTATTAGTGTTATCGTTATCATTATTAGTTTCTTCTTTTCTGTTCTATTAAACTGTTCTTATCTCAACCCACGAGTTTTACTACTTCTCCCAATTTTCTCCCCCATCCCACTGGGGGGCAGGGGGAGTGAGTGAGCAGCTGCGTGGTGCTTAGCTGCTGGCTGGGGTTAAAACATGACACCAAGGCATGAAACAATCAAAGCCCATATACGGTATGCAGGTCAGCAGTAGGAAGTTCTCTCACAGAACTCAGATGCCTTCAGATTCATTGATGGGACGGATGGCACATGTTGGTACACATAAATTACTTAATAGAAAATCCAATCCAAACAAAATTTCACTCTTTAAAAATACCTGTGCTGAGTAATAGCAGTTAGTGTTTGACTTAGCTTTCATGTTCTGTTTAAATTCCTACAGGGTTGGGACAAAAATTAGAGTAATTCTGTTGTCTTGGAGTCAACCATGCACTTCAGAATATGACAGAGTGCTCATTTATGTGGACAGTGACAAACACGGACTAACTGAATGGCTTCTTCAGAATTATAATATTACACAACCTGTACTTGACATGGCCACTTGGAGATACTTCTCCGGTCAAGTAATTTCAGCTGTCCCAGCTGTGTACCCTCCCAAACTCTTGCCAAACTCTAGCCTACTTCTTGGCATGGGAAACAGAGAAAGCCTAGACACCGTGCAAGCACTGTTCAGCAATAACTAAAATTTTCACTGGTGTGTTATCAGCACCATGTTGTCAAAAATTTAAACCACAGCACCATTTGGGCTGCCATGAAGAAAATGAACTCTATACCAACCAGATCCAAGATACTCACTCTCTTATGCATCCAGTTCTCTAACTTTGTGCTTCCCCTCTGACACAAAAAAAGAGCACACATAAGAGGATAAAGTTTAGGGTTTTTTTTAAATGGCATAGTTCATAATCATACATTGTTCTGATGGAAAATTGTCTGCAGAAGAACTTAAGGTAACTGGCCCTAAAAGAACATGCAGGTTCCCTTACTAAATTCCTTTGAAATTCTCTTTTGCTAAAGTTATAAGATCTGCCATAAGTTAGGCAAATGCTTTACAAATTTCCATACAACTCTAAAATGCTTCCAGACTTGTTTGCTAATATAATCAACAGCTTAAAATGCAGCTGCTGCCAATTACTGACTTTGTGAACAGAACAGGAAAATATTATACATCTCACTTCCACTTGTAGTCTCAAGCAAGATTTTATTTTAGATTCCAAAAGAAAGAGTTACTATTACATTTAATCATGTAAGCACTATAAACAAAATAAATAAATAAAAACTTGTTCTGGTACAGTAAATATTAAACTATAGGATATATGTCAGATTAGAGACAAAGTCATCTTATGATGGACTGTCAGATTGCATGCATCAAAGTTGTTGTAAAGGGGGAAAAAGGGAAATGTTTTCAATTAAAACAGAAACAAAAAGCCAGGGATTTCACTACAACCTTCGTGAACGAATTACTTGCAGTTCTAAGCTTTAACTGTATTTCACAGGTGCTAAAAGCACTGAGTCTTAAGCTACAAAGCTGATTTTAGACATGATTCAATGTTATCTATGTGCAAAAGTTGTTTGCTGTGGAGGCAATTTAAAATCAAACATAAGCATCTCACCCAGATGCCAAACAATGATGGCCTATTCATAAAGTCCTTAACACAAACCAGAGTTCTTTACAATGTACTTGCTACCTGCAAAACCCTGCAGCTACACAGCAGCTGAAGAGAAGAAGGATCTGATGATTCACATGTTCCTGCTCGCTAAACAAGGTAGGGCAAAACAGTAGAGCAGAGCTGATAATATCACAGTATCTTCTTTTTTTGATAAAGAAAATACATTCTTCAAAAATTCTGTAACAACTTCAAAGATCACCTCACAATATAAATTCTGATCACACAAAACACAGAACAACTACTGCTGCTTCTTTTCTGTCCTTTGTGTATATTCTACTTCTGATGATTTTCACAGATAAATCCAATGCAAAAATATCAAAGCTAAGTTTACAAAAAGTTTTAAATTCTAATCCAAAACTGGATTTCTCTATTGAGTTGGAAAAACAGAAGAAATATGGACAAGATACTGGTGTTTTCAAGACTGAGTTAAGCTTACGGTTAATACTGTAAAGTGAGTCTGCCACTAATGCCTGAAGTTTTCTTCTCCAGCAGGTCAAATCATCCATTTTCTTAGAAAGATGCTGAGAGATACAGGAAATAAATTGTTCAATAGAAAATTGCATTAATCTTAAGGTTCAAGTGCAATCCCATAAGAACTAATTTGGTTAATTACCAAAACAATTCTCTATATCTAGCTTACACTAAATAAAGGCATTCTGAAGGAGCCTACCTAAATACTACCATCATCATAATCTGGCCATATAGTGAAACTTTTCGATTTGCCTGTACGAGTATGGGATATGAAGTATTTCCCATTGCAAATCAAAACTGTATATCCTTGAAACAAGATTTTTCACTTTAGCTGGAAATTAAACATCTATGTTACACTCCAGAAATCTGCACTGTCTCTTAAAGACAAATTACTGTCTGATGCCTTAGATATTGCTGTATTGAAGGTGTTACCCTCCTTTGGTCTTTTTTTTCTCCTTCAGGCAAGTCATCTCAAAAGCAGATTTTTAGTACTAAAGCAGGACCAATGTTTAGCACAGCTAAAATAGTTTACCCATGGATTCTCTGTCAAGGAAAGAAAAAGCTACTAGTGATAGTCATGCATTTGCTGTTGTAGTTAAAAAAACAGTCTTACATTTATTGACATATACCTTAATATATTCTAACATCCATACTGTCTCTGATCAGCAATTGTATTGCCAGAAGGCATGCCAGGGTACGTATTTTTCTCAACAGAAGCATCTGGTTCTTTTGTTTACATCCCAAATATTCTACAATGTTTCTTATACTCATGAATATGATGCCTCCAGAGGGGCAGTCACATGCTGATACCACTACTGGATTTAAACCTACTCCAAGGGACTTTTCTCCTTACTTTAGAAATTCATCAGTATGTCTTGCAAATGCAATCTGTAGATAACTGCCACCCAAACATCTCATAGAGAACCTCCAGTTTGCAGATTACCTTCCTCAAAAGAAGCTATTGAAGAATTGCCACTTGTTTTAAACAAATGTGAATGTGTTTGTTTTTTCTAAATGCACGTGTTTTAAATTCTCGGCAATTTTCATGACATAGTGGGTTACGTGTTGCCTAAAAAGCCATTGTTTGTCATAAGGCAAAAAAGTTTGCCCAGCTACCTCCTTCAATAGGAGTAAAAGCACAGAATGCACTACTTGCTTTTAAACAACATAATTCTATACAAATTACACAATTTTAATTGGATTGTTAAAAGACTGAAGTCCAAACACATGAAGAGTGCAACTACCTATTAAACCTCTGGTCTCCAGCTGTGTTTAAACATACACATCATACTGATTGGTGGAAAAAAAAACAGCCAAAAAATCCTATTATTAAAGATAACATTCTCCTCAATGATGAAATGCATTTGATTTTAAATACAGCTAAGCATTTGCGTAATATCAAAGGAGAATACCTGAAGGAAAAAGAATTAAGAGCTTTTCAAAAGCTCTCAGCAACATCCCACTAACCAAGCAGTTTTCAACTAAAACGTTCCCAAATGAAATCTAAAGTATTTGTCTATTTTTTTCTTCAGTCCTTGAGCCATATGTACATTAACGCATTCACAGAACTGTCTAAAACCAGCAGTTACAAACCTCTCAAGCAAGAAATTTATTGAAACATATACTTGCTTTTCTTCAATCACCTTTGCACTTCATCAACACCTTATTTCTATTGACATTTCTATAGGAGATGTATCAGTTCAGATGTAGGTCATCTTCTAGCCCTCAAGCTTTATGTTTTTACTAATATTGAGGAATAAAAAAAAAAAATAAAAAAAGAAAAATCTATCTACACTTTAAAATGTTGGGGGGTTTTCCCTGCAAGTTGGAGACCGACAAGCATTTCCAAAAATGAACAAAAATATTTATTACCAAGAATTCTACTTAGGAACTGGTTTTATGCCAAGTCACACTTAATATATGAGTAAGACACAGGTTTTCTTTAGAAACAGTAATTTGAGAAATAAATAATAACGGGATGCCTTTTAAAAAAACCTAAATTTTCAAATGTTTCTTCTCTGGAAAACAGCCCATTGCATTTCTACATCATTCTGGATATATGGGTTCCTACTCTTGGAAACTGGACAGGTTTGAATCTACAAAATAGTCTTCAAACTGCATGGGGCTACATATATGCATACCAAGCAACAAGAATTCGACTTCTTCATGCTGTTCTGCATATAGCAATGTAGTCACTCATGCAAACATGAGCTACAAACCCTTATTTTCAGTAGGCACTAACAAGTCTTTGACATGTCAGCTACTGTTAACTATGGACAGCAACTGTTAAGTTTGAAAATAAAAATTCACGTGGTATACATGCAGAAAGTATTAATCCATCTTGCTTTACAACTGTTTCATCTTTTAAAGTATGCAGTAATGAAACTGGATTACTTTACATTATAGCCCTATAAACTTACAACTTCACTCTTTACCCTATCACGCTTTCACCATTTCTCTTACAAATTCCATTGGAAATTCAAATGTTCCAATATCTCTTAAGTATCACCTTGTATCAATCCCTCCTGAAGTGCTTATATCTAAAACAATGCGGAAAATAGCTCATAATGCACATGAAAAGATTGCCCTATGCAAACAGACAAGCCCCTTCAGTTTCAAACTCAAAGATATTTATGCAACTTGCTGTAATGATTTCATTAGTAGAAAATGATCCAAGGATCCATAGTGAAAAACAACTAAATTACAACTTGCTTTTATCCAAAGCCTGCAAAGTTTGAATGCACGTATCAGAAAACTACAGCTCAGGAGAAATCAGCACATATTCATAGCAGAAATTACAACTTCCCTAATGTAATTAATTACGAGGATTTCTCAGAATAAATTCCACAAATTATTGTGAAACTTCATCAAATAACCTAGTGCTCATTAAAAAGTGAGGGAGTAAAAAGTTGATTCAATACTCTCTCAAATGAGAGAAGCAATCACCCAGACGACAATTTCCACAGTGCAACAAAAATTCAGGAGCCTGAGAATGAAACTACAGACTCAAAATGAAGTATAGTAAAGAGTAATCTGTTTTGCACAGACATTGCTGAAAGCAGAAACCATAAGCTACAACATTTGTACACTGAAAAACATTTCTTTCAGAAACCACAACGGTTTTTATAGAAGAAACAAGATCAAAATTGAAAGTTATTCTGAATACTTAGAATAATCATAGAATCATTGAATAGTTTGGGTTGGAAGGACCTTTAAAGGTCATCCAGTCCAACCTCCTGCAATGAGCAGGGACATCTTCAACTCGATCAGGTTGCTCAGAGCCCCGTCCAACCTGACCTTGAAAGTTTCCAGGGACGGGGCATCTACCACCTCTCTGGGCAACCTGTTCCAGTGTTGCACTACCCTCATCGTAAAAAACTTCTTCCTTACATCTAGTCTAAATCTACCCTCTTTTAGTTTAAAACCATTACCCCTTGTCCTATCACTACAGGCCCTACTAAAAAGTCTGTCCCCGTCTTTCTTATAGGCCCCCTTTAGCTACTGAAGACTGCTGTAAGGTCTCCCCAGAGCCTTCTCTTCTCCAGGCTGAACAACCCCAACTCTCTCAGCCTGTCCTCATAGGAGAGGCGTTCCATCCCTCTGATCATCTTTGTGGCCCTCCTCTGGACCTGCTCCAACAGGTCCACATCTTTCCTGTGCTGAGGACCCCAGAGCTGGACACAGTACTGCAGGTGGGGTCTCACTAAAGCAGAGTAGAGGGGCAGAATCACCTCCCTCAAACTGCTGGCCACACTTCTTTTGATGCAGCCCAGGACAAGGTTGGCTTTCTGGGCTGTGAGCACACATTGTCAGCTCACGTCCAGCTTTTCATCCACCAATAAGCCCAAGTCCTTCTCTGCAGGGCTGCTCTCAATCCCTTCATTCCCCAGCCTATATTGATACTGGGGCTTCCCCAACTGAGGTGCAGGACCTTGCACTTGGCCTTGTTGAACCTCATGATATTCACATGGGCCCATTTCTTGAGCTTGTCCAGGTCCCTATGAATGGCATCCCATCCCTCAGGCATGTCAGCCTGTGAGCTTGGTGTCATCAATACCATTGATACTCAGCTTGGTGTCATAATATTCTAATTCATTTCAGTATGTATTCCATTGAACTTGACCAGTCAAAACTAGAAGTATCTAAACCTCTGCTAGGAAAAAACACAGCAGCCTCACTGCTTTTAATAATACTAATCTGATTTACAGCAGCTGACTATTTAAAAATAAAAAATTGAGAAATAAAAAAAGATAGCGTAGATTTCAGTACTTCACCTTTAATACCTCAACTGCTCTTTAACTTAAGTTTATGAAAAATAGGAGAAAAGTTCAATTTGCCACTGACTTGTATTAAAAATTTAAATGAGATTCATCAGCATCAATAATTTACTACCTAATCAGCTCAGGCTTACTACAGACTTGGGCCATCTACATCACCATCAATACTTACAGCGTCTTGACAGCTCAGAACCTCCAGGATGCTATTGAGTAATTCAACACAGTACTTCTTCTCTTGGACCTGGAGCTGTTGATCATCCTTCTGTTCCAGTAATTCCTTCAGCTCTTTTGTAATCACAGGAAGCAGAATGTCCCTGCATTCTGAAAGAAAGGAAATTACCTTAAGAACATATATAAATTAAATACTACTTGCAAATAAACCCTCTTCCAAACAGTAAAACACAATATGCTTTAACAGCTACAGTCCCTTCCAACGTGGATTTGTTGATTTTTCCAATCATGCCTCAGGGATACGAAAATATCACACAAGTTTAAGTCAACAGTATTTCTCATGTATTAAAAACAAAACTTCCCAATAGAAGTAATTTGTTTTAGTTAAATTCTGAAGGCTGTTTAGCTTGTCCCTGGCACTTAGGGACAAATTATTTACTTCACTTACAAAGCACCTGGAAATAAGCTATGTGGAAGTAGTAACAGGAGTTTAATGTAAGAAAAATATTATACTTATTAAATTATTCTTTCTGAAAATAAGATACAAATAGCAACAGAATTGTTCTATGTGCATAGTTTTGACACATACCTTCTAAGAACACATAAAAGAATGCAGACAAGGAAAAGACTCTAATGAAAGACCTATCAAGCCTATGAAAGCGAGAGCTATGCATACATTCATCCTTATTTAAATCTAAGGAAGCTGACACAAATACTAATTTACATCTCAAGTCTCACGTATATATTGACTTTTTAAGACAGAGCTGCTTTATAGGAAATGTCAGGAGGACAAGATACACAAATTTGAAATAACTTCAATGAAGGCACTGTCTATCTAGGAATAAAAGATGTAGAAGATTTTTTTTTTCCTAATTTAATTGATACATGCCACTGAATGATTTAAGTACCAACTTACTTGTACAGTGAGTGCTATGTAATTAAAGAGAGTACAGCACAACAGCGTGAATAACACTGAGCAGTTGTTTCAAAGATTTGCTACATTTAGGAAAATAACCTGGGAAGAAAACAGAGCTAAATGTACCTTCAACGGTTCCATCTCAGAATAAAATTTGTGTAGAACTACAGAAGCATTCTAGTCACAGACAGCAAGCTGAAGTTCTTACTCATTTCCATTCAACTGATTTCTTATTGCTTAAAATTGTCTGTCTTAACTCTGTGGAAAAATATTTATATTGCCAGTTGGATACTATTTTCTATCAATAACACATATCACAGTTTCGGGGTGGGGAGGAGGAGAAAAAGAAAAAAGAACAAAACTAGAAAACTTCTTAATTACTGCAAACAAAAATGAAAATGTGGCTTTTTATTTTTTTCTTCCAAGAATTGTTTAGAACACCTTTACCTGCACATACAGCATACTCACTGATAAACAAATGGAGTGTGAGATGTGGTGAAACTGTACCCAATGTGATTTAAAACAAGTCAGGGACTCAGAATCCCCCCAAAATAAAGGTGCTAATACAGGAAGACAGGAGGGTAAGAAAGAAAGAAAGGAAAAAAATGGGAAGCAGATTATGAATTTCTGAATTTTGCAGATGAAGCAACTGCAGCTATCCATACAGATTATTCTTATTTCAAGTAACATCTCCAAGCCATATAAAGCCAGGAACTTTTAATCACATCTAAGGGGCAGCATAATTTCTTCCCTCATAAAGTATCTCTACTCTTGCTAATGCCAGAACATGAATAAAAAGCTATTTATCTGATTTTGTTTAACCCTTGTTCCAAGCTACAAGAGAAATCTTACTCAATGACTAAATTATAAACTCACTAGTATAACAGCAGTTAAAGAACATGTACCAACACAAGACCTGTTCAAAGAGCAGCATAAAAAGGAATTTCACACAGCTTACACTTCATTTATGTGACCAATTCTGGACATAGACCAGCTTCCTGCACTTAATGCAGGCCACCAACTACCCCTCTGTTCCAGAAACCAAATTGCTGCACTTACAAAGCACTTGGTAGAGCATTGTAGCAGGGCATACTAACACTCCTAAAGCACTTCAGTGTGGATTTGTGTCCACGAAGACAGAGAAAAACTCCCCTCCAAAAGTCATCAATACTGATAGATTCATAGTCACCAGCTGCTGACATCAAACATTACACAGTTTTCTGAAACTGAGATGTAATTTGATAATTAGCAAATTCTGTCTTGATTAGCTCATATGAACCACTTCTAATAACGAATTATAAATGCAACAAATGCAGTGCCATTAGCTTCTTGACCAAAAACTAAAGAATGTTAAAAATTGTATGCAATACCTTTAAAACTTGCTGAAATGTAATAGTACTTTTTTTTTTTTAATAAGGAAAGGGTTGATACATTCAGTCAACAAATAAGCACAAGTTGTAAATTAGATTATTACCTACCTACTTTTGAAAAAGCTAGAAAACAAACTTTAATTCTGTTTTCACTGCAATCTGTGGAAACTGTCCTTCAATACTCTAGGGTTATTCAGGGGAGAAACAGTTCATATTATGATCCGTTCAGTATTCATTCGTCAAGGTTCTGACCACTCCAAAAAAATTTAAGATATTTTTTCCTTTCGACATAACATTTATTGCTAATCAAGTTCCACTTCATGACAATTATGAAAAAGACCATAAGCGTATCAGTGTAAACACCTGCTAAACCCACTAGTATAAACACCCACCTCTCTAGAACAGCAATTACTGTTTCATTCCCACTGCAAAGTTGGGCTGAAAGAGTTATTTGTCAGCCTTTTAACTTCTCCATACAGTCCATATGCTGCCAGTACATGTATGCTGAGGTACATGCAAGGAACTTGCTTACGAAGTTGCAAAAGAAATTAAAATGGGACTGCAGTGGATTTCCGGTCTGTTACTGAAAGATGGCATGATTTAACAGATTTTAAAACAATAAAAAAACCGGACTCAACTGAAACAAGCAGTTCAGGCTGGATATTACAAAAAAATTCTTCCTCATGAAGACAGCCAAATAGCAGAATGAACAGGATGCCCAGTCTCTGGCCTTGGAATTTTTCAAGACCCAACTGGAGTAAGTCCAAAGCAACCTGGTCTGACCTCAAAGCTCACCCCATTTTGAGTGGGAGATTGGACTGGACACATTCTCAGGTTCCTTCAAACTTGAACTATTCTATGATCCTTTATTGCAAAAATCACTAATTAATGGTAGCATAGTAGTAACTTGGTGTACTGCAAATGACCAGCTGCTAATCCTCAGAAACAGAAGATAGTAGCTGACTACTTATAAACAAGTACCAGCACACAGCAAGAAATTTACAGGAGACTGCTAGATGAATGGAGACTGTCAGAAAGTTTGGAGCAAAGATACATCTCTACATATATACCTCTATAAGTAAATCACGACATTTTTAGGACTTGCCATTTTTTTTCATCCATAGACTCAAACATCAAGCTTTCCTATACCGGAAGAGACGACATCAAAACCATGACTCTAAAGACAGATGGGAGAAACCTATTCCTTGTCAATTCAGTCCTTCGCACTTGCACAGCATCTGTAGAGAACTAAAAAAAAATTGATTCACGTATATTTAACCTGTATGAAAATACACATGCAGCAAGCACTGAGGGACATCAAAAACTCAGTTTCTCTTTTCTGATACCCACTCTGCCTCATCCCAGTCTTCCTTTTCTGATTCTCTAACTGCATGCAAGATATGCTGAAGGAATGATTCATCACAAGCTAAACCTCCAATCTTTTCTATAGCATCGTGGATCCAATACACTAACCCACATGTTAGGAAATAAAGCTCATCTGCATACAGTGTCACTGTACTTGTCTGCAGCTGTATCTACATCTACACATGGCAATGTTTTGTGTCACAAGTTCTCTTCTCTAAGCCTGCCCTGTACAAACTCCACTTTCTATAAGGATGCGGCACTATTATTCTAACATTCTGCTATAGACACAGTAACAGCTACAATGAACGCAACATGAAGATGGACATATTTAAACAAACACATACAACTTTTAACTAATCTGCAATCACATGTCATAGGAATACAGATTCCAAATCAACAGCCTGTAAGAAATTTAGCTGGCAACTGTTTACTTGTAGATACCATTCTTAAAACATTTCTACTTCAAAAAGATCAGTAGGAACTGCTATGCTAACAGACCTGTTAATAACAAAGCTCAAAGTCATGTCAAATTATATATCTCAGGCACTTTTCACCACTCACAAAGAGGATGTAATGTTATATGCACAAACAAGTTTCACATCTGCCAGGATAAACATACTTACTGCCCCCCCTCCTCCAAAATAATATCCAGCTCAATTTTTAAGCCATTAAGATCTCCCTTGAAATGTCTGACAGATAGCAAATATAAAAATTCTCTTTGGGTAGCCTTTACATTTTTAGGTAGCAACTAGATAATAAATCATAATAAAAATCTATACTTAACGAGCTTTATTTCAAAAGGACAGACTAGACTGAACAAAGTCACTGATCAAGGTGAATCCTGTATTTGAGATAAAGTACATTTAAAATTTGTACTCATATAGAAAAAAAGTTAGGACTTCAAGGTAGGTATTATATGTATATTAATCACTAAATCACATCTGACTTCAAATGCCAGTGATGCCCATTTGACCAATAATCAGGAAGCGTAGAGGAGATCACAAGTTACAAGTTGTACTGGACACCTTAAAGAGGGGTGGAAGTAAACTTCATTGAATTTAAAACTCCTCCATACCAGGGTTTCAGAGGCCATTTAAAACTTTTTCTACCAGAACGCAAAATGTCCACTGTTGTCTGTAACTCATTTAAAAACTACACGCACATATGTTTTGGTAAGAGAAATAAGTCTTTGACATAGTTCTTCTGCATAAAGCCATTCCATACTACTTAAACATTAAGAAAGCAAGACTTCTTGCGTAGACAAAATTTTTCTATTGTACAGAGAGGACAGCTGAGGCAGAAGGCACAAGTAATTTCCTCCAGTTTTAAGAGGTAATTACTCTGCAAGCATCATTACTCCCAGTTGTACTTTGCATTATAAATTAAAATTTGATCCATATTTGATACATACAGATTCTATTAAAAGGACTTAACATATACAACTGATCAGTTACAGTGCATTTTCAGATGTGAACAACGCTGAAGCGTCAAGCTACGTGGAAATTCAAAGGTCGGTTAACCAGCCTTAGCTATATTATTTCCTTTTGATAAAAAAAACCCCTGCAATTGTAATTAATGGAAAAATTGTTTAATATATTATTATAAGCAAACTGTATTTTTTTGTTGTTGTTGTTAATTATTTTGGTTTAGGCATATAGCCTGGTTTTTTTGACTGGCTGCTAGGTAAACTCAGCTCCGTAGTTAAGGCAATACAGGAGGATTACTTTATTTTGTGCGTAGTAAACAACTCGGATAATATACATCTAGGACATTATTCATAAACAAAAGACAATAGTCTTAGAAGAGGAAAATTAATTAGGTTTATAAGATCCCCAACAGCTGAAGTCATCCCATGAGAGGATGCAATTCCAAGATGTTCTGATGAACACATGCAATCAAAGTAACTGAAAAAGACTAGCATTTGTAGCAAACAAGCCCTGGTCTCAGCCTGAGCCTGCAGATGGACTAGTCATGCCTTCTCATCTTTAAAAACCCTGTTACAACCATTTCACTGGAACATTCTATGGAATATGAAATCCCTCTGTTATCTTGGGACAAAGAAAAGTTTATTGAATGGGTGTATAAATTTCAGATTATAATATTAATATCATTGCACAAGTTAAGTAAGCAAAATGAGCAAAGTGCTCATTTGAGCATCAACAACTCATTGGCTAGGGAAAAGGAGAAAAAAATTAAGAAAATCATAGAAGACAGTAATTGAGAAAAGAAATAGCCAAAGCAAAACTTTCTGTTGTAGTATTTGATCATCTGGACTCATTACTGAGTGCACCCTCAGTAAGTCTGCAGATGATACCAAGTTGTGCAGGAGTACTGATCTGCTCAAGGGTAGGAAGGCTCTACAGAGGCATCTGGACAGGCTGGATCGATGGGCCGAGGCCAAATGGATGAGGTTCAAAAAGGCTGAGTGCCAGGTCCTGCACCTGGGTCACAATAACCCCATGCAACGCTACAGGCTTAGGGAAGAGTGGCTGGAAAGCTGCCCTGCAGAAAAGGACCTGGGAGCATTGGTCCACAGCCAGCTGAGTATGAGCTAGCAGCATGCCCAGGTAGCCAAGAAGGCCAACGGCATCCTGGCCTGTATCAGAAATAGTGTGGCCAGCAGGAGCAGGGAGGTGACCATCCCCCTGTACTTGGCACTGGTGAGACCGTACCTCAAATACTGTGTTCAGTTTCGGACCCCTCACTACAAGAATGACACTGAAGTGCTAGAGTGTCTCCAAAGAAGGTCAACAAATCTGGTGAAGGGTCTAGAGAACAAGTCTTACGAGGAGCAGCTGAGGGAACTGGAGTTGTTTAGCCTGGAGAAAAGGAGGCTGAGGGGAGACCTTATCGCTCTCTACAATTACATGAAAGGAGGTTGTAGTGAGGTGGGTGTCAGTCTCTTTTCCAAGTAGCAAGTGACAGGACAAGAAGAAACTGCCTCAAGAGTTATCAAGCACTGGAACAGGCTGCCCAGGGAAGTGGCTGAGTCACCATCCCTGGAGGTATTTAAAAAACATGTAGATGTCTTAGGGACACTTAGGGCACTTAGGGACATGGTTTAGTGGTGGATTTGGCAACATCAGGTTTATGGTTGGACTTGATCTTATGTGTCTTCTCCAACCTAAATAATTCTATAATTAAGCAATCCACATGAACACATCTGCTCACCCCTGCCCCACAAAAGCTCAAGACAGATGGGGGAGAGACACGGAGGGGGGAGGCAGATGCCTGTTTAAGTACTAGCTGCTTTTTTGCTTGATAAATGATGTGATAACTTTACCAAAGACAGATAACACTCTTTCTTAATGTTCAAACCCATGAAAAAACAACTGTTCTGACTGGCTTTTTTTCTAGAAGCCAGAATAAAACATGTGCTGTCCCAAACTGTATTTGAACATATAAAACATCAACATACAGTTTGAGTATCTTGCATTTATTTCATCAAGGTCTGTCAAAAGACATATTGTTCTACATATTTATCAACCCCAAATTCCAACACACCTCTCAGAGAGAAGTTCCCTGGTAGCACCTTCCTGAATAAGGACAGGTAGATTCATTCTCGTAAAAGATTAAGCAGTTACATGGTTTTGGTTATTCACCTTATTCTCCTTCAGAAGATATCTAATGATTTCTTCTGTACCAGGTAAGTGAAATTCAAACTCCAAAGTCATTAATGCAATAATGTCATTAAAAAAGACATTTGGGTCTCCTTCAGAGAAAATCACAGATGGGCTTCATTCCTGACTACCTCATATGTGCAGCCAAAATGGTAATAAAGATTTAACACCACTTTTGTCTCCCTTAGGAAACACTACTCTTGATTCACTGGCATGCCTGTAGTCATATCCATCTGTTAGGATGGCTTCATGCCCACTTAAAAACTGGCACGCCAATTTAATAAGGACATAGGTGTCATCTGAATACAGATTTAGAGCAAAGCCTTAAAAATAAGATCAGTGAACAACAGTCATTCAGTGAGGAGAGACTTCTGATGGCAGTCAGTGCTCTGTTAAAGCACCACGCCTCTTCACAAAGGACATCTGTTCACAGCTGCAGGCATCTTTCTATTAAAAGTCTTCCCTCTTCATTATTTGCCATTTAAGTCTTTGCTGGGAGCCCAGAAGTCATGAATTTAAAATTGGATGTATTTTACTCATTGCTAAATCTAAATTCAAATTTCACAGTTTAGATAAGAGCCACAGAAAGGGGAGGTACCATAAGTTACCTACAGACTCTGACAGCACTCTAAGATGAAAATTCTTTTTGTCTCCTAGAATATAGAGTACACAGGAAGGAGAAACACAGTGGTTGATCCTGTGAAGACAACACACAACACTGTTGCTGACCATTCAAAGCAAGTGTCAGCAAGTAAGGTCAGATACAGAATAGGTACAGCATTAAGAGTCACAGTACACCACTGTGACCAAGCATAACACTGCAGAATACATCCACTTGCCAACTTCAGTGAGTATCTTAAAGTTTTGTCACTCCTCACAGGAGCTGAGTAATGCCACGTATTGTAAGGCAGCCAGAGCAACTTCTAACACACTATCTTTGCTGTAGCCAAAACAACAATGTAAGCGTTCAGTGCCTTTTCCAGCTTGCAATCATTATAGTCTGCCAGCCTGCCACAAATGCCTGTCAGCATATCCTCTCTGGCAGATCTAAAAATTTGCCTTGTGTTTGGATTATGGAATATTGATGAATTGCAACTTGCATGTTTCCACACTTCATTTAATTGACACACAAAATTTTGCTAAAGTAACAGCTTCCTATCAACTTCTGTAATATGTTTTTGTTCTCTTTTCTACTTGAAGTAGTTGTAAACAGTTTTCACACAAACGTTTAGAAGTTCATTGTTAAAGCTAGTTCACCTAACTTGATTTAGATTTCCCTCCATATATCAACATTTTAAAAAAAATATAACTGAAACAACTGCCAAAATGGGTCAAGTCTAACAAAAAGTTACCAGTAGCAATATTGAGCATGCCACCTACTCCTCCATAAACAGAAGAAAATAATGGCTTTAATCTACATGTGTTCATCACAAATGTATGCAGATAAAAACCTACAGATATGCATATGCCATCCTCATATATATATCAAAATATTGCAGGAATAGAACTGGCAAAAAATGAATACAGGATTTGAAGTGATGCTTTACATGTAATGTACAACTAAAAACACTACTGCATATTACAAAAAGAGGAAGGAAAAAACCCACCCTAGTCTCATAAGTGTGTTTCTTAAATGAATCTTTTCAAAGGTAAGTACAAAATTCAAGAATGAATCCACAGGAAAGATTTTGTGTTTCAATAGAGAATAATTTTAAAGGAATTTAGGAACAGTGAGTATTTTCAATTTTTTCCCAGTAACTAAAAATCGGAAAGTCAAATGCATTAACTATCTCATACTTTCAAACATTTTAAAAAGTTAATAAGTTGTGTTGAAAACAGTGCAGGAAAACAATCACAGAAAAATGAGAAATAAAACTTTGGCTTAAGAACTCATATCAGTAGAAATACAATTTAAGATTACTAGAACAATTAAAATCAGTATCTATAACTCAATTCCGGTAATAATAATTAAACTGAAAAATGCTTAATTGGAAATTAGTGTTCCTTCTACCTTTTTTTTTTTTAAACATTTTTCTTAACAGTCCTGAAGGTAAAAACAATACACGTTTTTCT
The DNA here is from genome assembly GCF_964188355.1 of Buteo buteo. Classification (NCBI taxonomy): domain Eukaryota; kingdom Metazoa; phylum Chordata; class Aves; order Accipitriformes; family Accipitridae; genus Buteo; species Buteo buteo. The sequence goes on along the minus strand of NC_134194.1, from coordinate 17,998,705 downwards.
AAATCTTTAATTGGGTTACATAGAAGATTGGAGAGAGACTTCATGTTGATTATATGCCACCATTTTAACTCTAAAATTTTTCTTAGTTGACCCTGACTTGCGCATATCTGAAATCACAAGATGGACTTACAGCTGGATCTTTAAAAGAAAATAAATAAATCGAACATTACATTCCTGGTGAAACATAGGCATTATACAACACAAATTCACATTTCCTGACAGATCATAGACCACATAACAAATTCAAACCTTTAGAAAGAAGAATTCCAAAGAACATGAAAGTAAAAGTCATTATCTTCCTGTTTTTCTCAGACAGGAAAGTTCATTAGTCTAGCAGGACAATCTTAGATTGCTGAGGCTCTACTGTACAAAAACATAACATTACCAAACCCATTTACATTTACTTCATGCTATACTACACATGCCATATTACACTTCACTCATTTTATTTTACCGGTTCTGCTTGAATTTAATATTACAGTATTTAAGATCAGAACCTAATTGAAAAAATGCCACAGTTTAACCTGTATATAACAAATAACACACACACAAAATTCATAGCACAGGACCGACCCATTGACAGTTTTCCTCAGTTGCACCTCAAAAATTTCTATGTGCATTACTTTTTAAGGAACAAATCTCATCTCTGACTTAAATCTTTGCTCTTTTAGATCACCAACACATGAGCTACCGATACTTTTCAAGCAGTGAAATGAAAGAATTGGAGTATTTCACAGGTAAAACTCAGTAAAGTACACATGAATGTTAGGCAACCAAATTATGGGTGCGTGCAAGTACCTATCTTCTTTAAACAATAGTACAATAGTAAGAGTTCTTCAGTTAGGAAAAAAAAAATACTACAATCTCAGCATTTCTTCTGGCACCTGGCAAATTAACCCCTGCTGCTAACATATGTCACTTGCTGCTGGCCTTCCAAAATCAGCAAGTGGTTTGCATATGCTGAACACGCAGTAGCTGTCTACAGCCACAGTGAGCAGAGGACCTGGATTTTAAGCCAAGAGACTGAAACTCTATTCCCACCCCTGCCAGTGACCATCTGTATGACCTACTTAGAGTTTATATTCTTTTGAGCAGATCTACAGTGTTCTGCTACAGCACAAACTCCTAGTCAGGAGTGGAGCTCTAGAGAATACGAAGTCAAAAGCAGCAGCATGAATACATACACATATGTTCAAGCATTTTATATTCATTTCACACCAATAAAAACCAATTCTCCCAAGGCTAACTGATTTACAAATTTCAGCATAATATCAGTGATTATTCCATGGTCAACTTAGAATAAAAATCTAGCTCCAAATACTATAAGTTCATAAATGCTAACTACAATAAAAATCGCACATAATTTGTAAACAGCTATGTCTTAACTTGGTGATCTCTCAAAAAAGGAGACATGGTCAGGGAATTTTGGCAATACGTTTCCTAAAAAACCCAGTGATGCATCAAAAGTAGTTTTACATAGAAATGAAGCAATTCTAACAAAATTTTTCTTTGGTAGGTCCAATAAAGAATTTCACGAGAGGGAGAGAATTATCTATTACATCCAATGATATATGAGAGGAGACAGTTTCTTACATCATACATGAGACACCGAAAGCCCATTAGGGGTGCTTATGCAGGACAAAACAATAATTTGTTTCCCTCCGATATTTTTAAATAATGAGTTACCAAGTGATCTAAAAGGAAAGTGTCAAAAATTAAGTTTAAGAAGATTTCTTGTCCTCTGATCAAGAAGGACATAATATTGTCTGAAGACAAAACTGGATAAATGTCTGTGCATGAGCTTACACATTCTGTTAGAATGTTCCTAAACATTACGGTGAAAGTGCATAAGCAGTTGAAAGCATCATTCTTCCTACATTCAGCCACTCAAATACCTGAACCACCATAGTCCCTCTAAGCTGTATTATAGTTACAGAGTAGGAACAAGAAATCAATGCATCAACAAAAAAAATCTGTCAATGTAATTTAAGGGCTTGTAAAAGTGCTGTAGTGCTGTGGAGCTTTTGAAGATCAATTATAGCAGCAGTCAGCAGGACCATGCATCCTATCTGATGAAAGCACTCTGTTCCATGACAGTATGCAGTGAGAACTTTTGAATGCCTGGGAATACATACCAATAAATTCAGCTTAACCTCAAGGCTTCCAACTTCAGGTTCATGTGTAACTTATTAAATAAAACCAAATTTCACTGGCTTTTTTTTATTTTTTGAAAAGACATTTTCATGTCTTCACAGGTCTACTTCCTTAGAAAATGCTGTGAACATCAACGGGTAAAGGAAAAGAAATACCAATATATGAAATCCAATTAAATTTTAAAGACAGTACTATTGGGAATGGAAATAAATTAATTGAACTGGAACTGTAGTGAACTACATGGAAAGAGACTAAACACTAAAGCCTGGAGAAAAAATGGATAATTTGAAACACACGCAAATTAATAGACTTCATTGTAATTAGCAATGTAGTCAAATATATTCCATATTCATGGCAGAAAAAAAATACTACCTGTTCTAGATAAATGTGAATTTTAGTTAATGATACTGCTGGCAATCTTACCCTAATTATCATGCTGCATCCTATTTTGTGATACACTACATATGCTTTCATTCTTGTAAATTACCTTCCACCTCATTGCCTGGAGTAATGAATCGGGCATTGTCTACACCCTGCAAACACAGTTGGTTCTCTACCCAATTAATTTTAGAATCAATTGTATTTAATGTAGAGCAAAAAAGGATTTTTGGAATTTTCTATTTTCAACCATGGCAATGTACAAGAAAAAGGACTTGTTTGCTATTTACTCTGCATAATATTACAATAGCACAGTACAGAAACTTTTTCATACTGCTATAATATCAGAGATAATTATGTATTGATCTTTTCACATTCTTCAGTGCCTGCCCTTAAACATGTTGTGGACTTTCCCCTATGGTAATTACAACTTGAAAGTTAAATCCAAGCAATATGAAAACAAAACATACATGCAAATAATCATAAAATATCTGTTAGATATGAACAGTCTCATGAAAAGGAAAATATACTTGTAAGAGTCTATTTGACCCTGACTGGGTTTCACTGAGGATAGTGAAAAGGTATGCCTGCCCCTCTCCCTGCACCCCAAAGAAAAAAAAAAAAAAAAGAAAAAAAAAAAAATGAAGGGAAATCATCAGTTTCAGGTATGTATAAATTTTAAACTCTACAATAACAGCAAGAAGCAGTTTTATTCTGCCACTTCATCAAAATACTCAAGTACAAAATCTTTAAATTAATATTCTCTAGTTAGCAAGAATATTCTCTGGCTAAAACAATATGTCATGATAAAGCTAAAATAAATCAGGCTTGTTTTAGCTTTATTTTAAAATTACACCAACTTGATTTCTCTATTTTGGGCAACTGCTTCTTCAGAGGACTATCTCTTATTTTAAACTAATAATTTAAAAAAATCAATCTATTTACTCAGGCTCCTCTAAAAACAACAGCATCAAGTATTATTATATAATTATACACCAAGTATTACAGTAAATGCATTTTACAGTAGATCTTGCATATGTTATCACCATAAGCATATAAACAAGCTGTTAATTTCTACATATTATCAAATGCATACACTTTAACTGTCAATTACTAGTGCAAGTTTGGATCACAATGACCTTCTCAGATATACAGGATACAGTGCAAAGCAGCTAGGTTGGCAAACGGTTTAAGTATTATATGCTGCCTTTATGGTCTCAGCTGCTTGGTTTTGCTAGCAAAAAATATGTTAGCAAAAAATAGGACAGAGAGGTTTTGGACGTGATTTATTTCTTTAATTTACAAATTTAAGATTAAATGAATCGACTAACTACCGGTCTGGGAAAAATTAAAATGTATTGATTATCTGGTCAGCAGTATATAAAACCCACCATTTATTGTTTTTATAAAAGCTCCTCAGAATTAGAAATCCTCTTAGCAAAATTTCTTATTCATTATCACCTTAAAAATATAGACACAGAAAACATATACCCTTTTTAAATTCACAGCATATTCTGAGGTAGACATTTTCCATGATATACCAGCTATATATTTCAAGACATCAGACTAGCTGCATTTACAAGCAAGCAGCAATCTATTATTATTATTTATCTGCAAGCAGTAAAAGATTTACAGAACACTTTGCATTAACAGACCATAGCTAAAGCAAAGGCCTGCTAAACACATGAAACAAGCACCACAATAAGCAGACTATAACGGTATCTTCTTTGGAATCCAAACCCCCCCTCTTTTCTCTTCTGGAGCATACATCGATATGGAAGAAAGAAGCTGTGGGATGTACACTAAAAGGAGTAAGATGCAAGTCAATGGAACCATGAAGCACATAGGTTATTGTATGCTCAGCTATTTTTCTTCTGGATCTTTATTAGGGCTTTATTCCTTATTATACGAGCATGGGATCTGTTGTCTTGACCAACACTCCTGATATATGAACCAGTAACAAATATATTTCAATAAGACAAGTTTCTTTAAAGAAAAATTATCAAACCATTGTTATTCCACAGCAATGCCTGCTCTCATTCTGTCTTCTAAAATTCTGAGACAAAACGATAAAAAGTTGAGGTTTTCTTCCAGAAAAATAGTATTTGACTGGAGACTAACATATCTCACTAAAAGCATAAAAGTTAGCAAAAGGTAGATTAAAACAAGTAATATCCTTAGTACTATCAGAACTTGAACTACTCAGCTGCTAAGTCTCTAACTGTTCTTGCAGATAGCAAAGCAGCAGGTACTGCAGATGAACCAAACCTTTCATAACCTGAGAGTTCAGGCTGGTATGTTATATATCTACAGTTTGCACAGAAGATTGTTACTAATGCATACACACACACACACAAAAAAAATCAGTATTAAACACAGTCAAGGTAACTGACTGAATTCTAATAAGATCAGGAGTTTAAGAGAGTGCATTATTTTAACCTAAGAGTCTTTCAGTTTTGTGAGAGGATATTTTTCCTTCGGGTATAAATGCTACTCACCACAAGGAGCAGAGATAAAACTAAGACTGGCACTTCTATCTTAGAAGCAGCAGCAGTAAAAGCAACTGGTAATGCAATGATATATCAGACTTTACTTGTAAAATCAGTATCTGCAGATACCCAAGCTATAGCTATTTTAAGTTCTACAGATTCAAACAACCTTGTGTCTTACACATAGTTAAAAAAAAAAAAAACCACAGTTGATGACCAGAAAATTATTAACATAAATATAAATTAAAATGCTATCTAATTTAATCTAAACAAATCAACTATGTTATTTTCTTCATTTTGTCCAGGAAATCTATAATGGTCTCAAAACACAACACACAGAGCTAATTATTGTTATAGCATACAATATACATTTCAGTCTCCACAGAAAGCAACACGGGTCTTTAAATAAAGTTGAATTTTTATCTGTCCTAGCTAGCTAGAACTGCATCACTCTTCTGGCAACACAGAAGAATGAGATGAGCAGAGCAGTCCTCTCACTCCAACTCATGCTCAGTACTATTTGCTATCCACTGTTATAGTAGAATCATTATCTACAAATTGCCAGAAACTGAAATTCTGACAAAATGGACATCCATCTGAGTAGCTCATGTGCCTTTCAAAGTTCTGGAGGTTTTCTACACAACAGTAAGATGCTGAGAGAGAAGCAAGCCATCTGGTCCACAAGAAAGGAGACAAAACACTTAACAGGGAAGATGAAGTCAATCACGTAAAACTGGTCTTCTCTGCAAGGACTCCTTCAGCAAAAATTCCCTTTCTGTGATAATATGAAGGAAGACTAAGCACAAGGCCAATAAAGACATTTCAGTACCACTCATTGCTCCTGTTCTGAGAGTGGAGAAAGACAATAAGTTCTGATAAAGGTTAAGAAACATCACAATTCCTATAAATGGAGATGCTGCACTGCAGCTGAGCTATACAACAGCATAATCAGGCTTTTTTCCTCTGCCCTAGCAGAAAACTTATATAACATAAGCTGCGTTCACAAGGTTTCCTTTCATGTTCCTATTTCACTATAGAGCTTACAAATGGATTGAAAGGATATATACAGCTCCATCCATCTAACCATTATATCATAGGAAAAACACACAAAACTCTTCTTCTGAGACCCACCTGCTCCTTGTTCTAGGCTAGCAATCATGCTTTGCACAATAGCCATCTTGTAGAAAGAGGTGAATCCTCTCCAGAGGTCAGACTTCTGGCATTCACACTCTCTCAGTATTAGCTTTACTCAGTTTCAACCATGAATTGCACAAAACATAAGTCAACATTTTGACACCTGTTTATTTTAAGTCTTAAAGGCATTTTATATTTACCTTGTTTTTTAAAAAGGTTGCTGCGTACTATTTCCTTCATGGACTGCACTTTCTGCTTCTGTAGTTTCACTGGTGGAATGCAAGTGTAAAATTCATATAGTAGTTGGCTGCATGTAAAGGAAAAGTGTCATAAATACCATACAAATTAATTCATCATGTGTTAATAAAGACAGACAGAAAGAGCATAAGATCATATATTCCCAAGCATTTATTTCTTTTTAAGACTTAGATTTATTTACCATAGCACAAACATTGACAAGAGATCAGTGGCAGGTTAGAAAGAAAACTTTCAAGAGAAACAAGATGAGGTTGAACTAGATTTTGCCTATGTTTACAAATATTTGTTACTTTCCATTGTTTTCAATGGAATAAAGATATTCTTGTGGGTGGTGGAGGCAACTTATATTTGCCTGACAAATAAAGAAAGATACTTATTTCAAAATGCTAAAATCAGATTTGATTTTCTGGAGTAGGGCTTACTCAAGGGAGAGGTGGGGAGAGAAGAAGAGAAAAAAAAAGATAGATTGTTCCACTTGCTCATTTTATTCACCAAGTTACTGCTTAAGTGTTGGGCTGGCATAACGAATTCTGTCATTATGTAAATGGGATGAGAACTCTCTGTTAAAAGCATGTGCCCAGAGTTCCACCACGATCAGTACAAACCAGCATAGCTTTGTTGACTTCAACCGATCAATAAGAATTCATTGTGGACAGCAGCGATACATGGTATACACCATGTGATGTATCTGCTAAACCTTCAAAAGCAGCTCACCTCAGTAACTTGGCATCAAAGACCATTTCAACATCATGAAGAACTGATGGTATGTACTTCAAGGCAGCAACCTGATTGATATATATACATTGTGTTAATTTTGCACGTTTATCTGCTTATACAGCATACAAACAATACAAAGCACACCACTGAAACAGACACACACAAGACAAACAATGATAAATTTTGACTTCTTCACTGCGACTGAAATTTTACATGACATTTGAACATTAATTTTACCACAGAGTACTACTCACACAAGGGCTCTCGTGCTGAGGAAATACAGAAGAACTTAAATACAATAGTACCAAGTGGATCATATTCTCTTTGTAGACCACCGGAAAGGCTAAAACCATCTTTGTAGATCATGTTCTCTTTATAGACTGCTAAGACTATTGTTATGATGCAAATATGTAAACCAAGCATTGATCAAAGCAGGAGGTCTTTGATCATACTTTGGATCAATTCCATCCCAGAAACGTGCCATGCAGGAGGCAGAAGTCAGGGCAACGGTCATCTACCCAGCCCAAAAGCTGCACTTTATGGAACAGATGAAATGCAGCATCATCTCCCTAACCACCTATCTGCAGCTAAGCTATCTAACGCTTTCTCTTATCCTATCAATTTCTGGAGGTATATTTTTACAGAGTAGTGGAATAATCAAAGCTTGAAAGATGACAAGGGTAAGAAAAAGACACATTACTCTTCTTACACTGTCATCGTTTAACCCCAGCCAGCAACTAAGCACCACGCAGCCGCTCACTCACTCCCCCTGCGCCCCAGTGGGTGGGGGAGAAAATCGGGAAAAGTAAAACTCATGGGTTGAGATGAGAAGGGTTTAATAGAACAGAAAAGAAGAAACTAACAATGATAACACTAATAAATGACAACAGTAATAAGAAAAGGATTGGAATGTACAAATGATGCACAGTGCAATTGCTCACCACCCACCGATCGACACCCAGTTAGTCCCCAAGCGGCAATCCCCCCACCCCCACTCCCCCCAGTTTCTATACGAGATGTGACGTCACACGGTATGGAATACCCCATTGGCCGCTTTGGGTCAGCTGCCCTGGCTGTGTCCTGTGCCAACTTGTTGTGCCCCTCCAGCTTTCTCGCTGGCTGGGCATGAGAAGCTGAAAAATCCTTGACTTTAGTCTAAACACTACTTAGCAACGACTGAAAACATCAGTGTTATCAACATTCTTCTCATATTGAACTCAAAACATAGCACTGTACTAGCTACTAGGAAGACAATTAACTCTATCCCAGCTGAAACCAGGACATACATAGACAAGAATACTTAAGCAGATAATTTTCAGGCTCAAAATCATCACTAATATTTAAGGCTAACATCCGTAAAGACTAACTTGCAGTACGCTGTGTCATAAAGTTCCTTTGTAGATTGGAAGTATTTAGCCTCTACAATACCTGTTGAAGGCACACATAGTGAAATATCTTGCAATAAAAAGCAAAAATGTTAAACATATTTAACACTTGCTGGGCCAATGTCCACTCATTTCTCTACTTATGCTTTAGATATTAAGAGCTGCCTACAGTGATTTTTACATTCACTAAATGACCTGTGACTTATCTTCCCACTAACTAGCTTGTATTTCTCAAATACTTTACATATCCAAAAGGATATGCCATACTTCTTGGCTGAGAGCTGTAACAAACACCAGGCGAAAATAGACTCTGTGGTTTTCAAAGCATTTTTGGTAAAGTGTAACATAATTTGTCAAAAAGGAGAACCTGGCCACATTGATATAGGTTTGAAGCAGGACATCAGTCTCTTCCTTCCCTCCTATCTTCCTACAGCAGACCCTTTTCATGGAAGTTCAAATCTGTATAAAGATGCTGTGCAATCACTGATTGCCACAAGAAAAAACATCTAGGGGTAGTTATTTATCTAAAACAAAGCAGCTGTTTTCTCTGTTCTTATTTCAGATGAAAACCAGAATGTCTTCTTGACAAAAACATTTTCGCCTATCTAAAAATCTGACCACAGCATCATTTTTTGGTTATTGTGCAAAAATTCTTAGCAAAAAGCTATAGTTAATCTGCTGCCATTATAAACTTAAAACTGAAGAAAATAGATTTAATCATATCAATTACATTCGCATGCTGCTATAAATCAAATCATAGTAAAGAGAATCAATTTACAACATTTGAGTTTCACTAACCTCTTCTTGGTCCAGGTTATGAGAATTACAAAGAATTACTTCATTGTGCAGTTGCAGGGTGTAAATTTCTACTAACATTTTGCTGAAAACTAAATTACACTAATGTGAAGTCTTCTATTACTGATATAGCTATATTTTTCACAATAGGTCTGTTCCACCAATGATATATCTGGGGTTAGTAAAAAAATTAGAACAAACCCCAAAACTATGCATTACACAGATGCTTACTGTCTTTTCTTCAGCAAAATATGGTATATGCTACAGGACTGATTAAACAAGTTGTCCAGTAAATGCATGCTGAAAGCGCACAATTTCTTTTCACTCAGAATAGTGGAGTTTACTGCCCACCTTGAAAACAGGAGTAACTCTTGGTTTATGTCATCTGTTTATAGGGACTGTAATAAAACAGTAAAGATCACACTTTCCATTTTACACTGGCAAAGCACAAACCCCAAACAAATTTTAAAAAAGCCCAAACAGAAGTATGTTTCCACTAGCCCTGAAGTCTTTACATATTTTAAACTACAATAAGGGGTAAACTGAATTAACTACAAGCAAATGTCATTTTTAATTATGAACTACCACTACACATCACAGGAAATCTAAAACCACTGTAAACCTGGAACCAATGGAACAAAATTCTTGACTACTTATGTTTCTTAAATTCAGCGTAAGGCAATTTAAGTTACAATAAGGTAAACAGAATTATTTAAACGTAGAGTAAGCCACTAATTCCAAAAATTATCAGAAAATTTTCTACACTGCACTCATTGAGGTAAGTTCTTGAATACTTATGCTTGCCTAGACACAAGCTTAGCATTGATTTCAACTGAAAACATTTCAGGTTTCAGTTACATGCTTTCAAAATAATACTATAAAAATCAGGTTCCATCTCTCATACCAGGTTTCAGAAACCACTGCTGTAAAGTGATTTGGTAGTTTCTATGAAGAAACAGCAAAAGTCAATGGTTTTAGCATGATAGGGCAAAAAAAGCTACATCTTGCTAATAATCGCATATGGCCACATGTCACAAGAGATTCTCCTGTCATTTGAACAAGGCTCAATACTGCTCCTCTTTTAACTGCTAAGCTAAATGCTTCTCTCCTGTAGAAGAAACTCAAGAGGAAGTTTGCAAGTAAAGTCCCAAAAGCTTTCTTGTATCATGAGACCCACGTCTTCGTCCTACAAAAACCTACTCAACAACAAAAAAATCTAGAGAACCTCCTGGAGTCCACGAAAAGTCACAGGACCAATTCTCCCAAGAGCAGAAGCTCTATCAAGAGCTGTCATTGAATAATAAAACAGGAACTGGAAAAAAGTGCTGATATTCCATGGGAATGCTACATCAGCTCAGTCCTCCATCTGATGTAAAGCCACACTAGTCTGGATTTTTATGAAATGGAGTAAACAGGGTAAGGAATCTTATTGCGATATGCCCACTGTCCCTTTAAAACAGACTAATTTTAATTTCTTGTACCACTTTCATCCCTTTCCTAACTGAAGAAAAAAAGGTTAAGCAACCCTGAAATTATATCAGACCAGAAATAATATCTAATTTTTGGCTCCTGTGCAGTAAACTAACTCAATGTATAGATATCTATCAGAACCATGTTGCATGCAGTCAACAAGTCCTTGAATCTCAGTCACAAAACATGATAAAACATGTAACAAAATATTAGAATCTGCATTTCCTGAGATTTTATAACTTGGTTTCAAACAACAGGAAAATCATTTGAACTGTCGGACTGTCGTGGTTTCAGCCCAGCCGGTAACAAAGGCCCACGCAGCCACTTGCTCACTCCTCCTGCCCCCCTCCGGTGGGATAGGGAGGAGATGGAGGAGAGAAAAGAAAAAAACCTGGAACCTCGAGGGTTGAGATAAAGGCAGTTTACTAGGACAACACAAAGAAATTACAACAACAACAACGGTACTAATGAAAGAGTATACAAAAAGAGTGATGCACAGTGCAACTGCTCACCACCCGGAACCCGACGCTCCGCCACTTCCCCCCACCGAAAGTCAAGCCCACGCCCCGGCCCGCTCCCCATTTATATACTGAGCATGATGTCCCATGGTATGGAATAGCTCCTTGGCTTGTTCAGGTCAGCTGCCCCGGCTATGCCCCCCACCTCCCAGGTTCCTGTAAAAATTAACTCTATCCCAGCTGAACCCAGGATACATACAAAGATTAGTCTAAACAAGAACTTTATAAACAAGCATTGCAAATGGACAAGTTGAACATTTAAAATAAACACTAGTCGCCCCAGAGCATCAGTATTTCAGCTTGTTCAGGACAATAAACTCACGTACACAAATGATAAGACAAGAGCTATGATAGAGTGTATTAAGACATACAACATAAAAGTAGAGCCTACTCAAATACTTCTAGTAAAAGAGAGTGTGAGGAACATGGCAAGGCCAACAGGAAACAGCACATCAAAACTGCAATCAGCAGTGGGAGAATGTTAGTATGAATATACAGTTGAAATGACAAAGACCAAGGAAGAATTATTTTTCTTTCCAGTTACCAATTTGAAATTTTAATGTGTTGATGGTTTGACAAGCTTTAGGTCTTGTCACTAAATAAGAAACTGTCTACTGTTTCCTCAATAGCTATCAACATCACAGTGCTTCTATACTGAAACTTTCAACAAAGATGAAACTGCCACTCCGAGGAAGAGGCTTGGAATGAAGCCTATCTAGACTCAATATATCCTGTATCTCTACAGAGCAAATTCCTTGTTAAAAACTTCATCTCATCTTTATTGGGGGTAGGGAGATTAGAATAAAGACAATCAGAGACAGCTTGCTTTGGCTCTCATTTAGACCTTTTAAACAACATAAAGCTATCATTCTATTTCCGTGAGCTTCCACTGTAGTAGCCAACTTAAAAAAAAAAAAAAAAAAAAAAAAGAACTATTCAGGTCTTGATTCAAAAAGAAAGAGTTTAGTCTGCAGCAAGGTTGTATAAAGTATTTCAAACTGGCTCAATGCTGGCTTAAGATGCATTCAGATGAAGTCATTCCTCTGCAGATCTCATCCCCACATTCATACATAAATGCAGGAAGGTCAAAGGAATGTTTAAAAGCTGCTACCACTTCAACAAAAAGATTATATCTTCTACTATCTTAGCCATTATTAGCTCCTTGAAATAGGTTGGCGAAAAAAGTTGGGGGTTTTGTTGCTTGTTTTTTTTTAAAAAAAACCCCACAAATACCCCTACACAAATCCCTGTGGTGGGCTAGAAACTTGTCCTAGCCCCAGTTTTACTTCGGCAATGTGTTGTTCCTTGCTCTTCACACAACAAATACTATATGAAGATGCTGTACAATAGCAGCATCTGAATTTCATTTTACACCAATTTATAGTTACTGTGAAAGATGTTTGATAAAGGATAGGGCCACCAGTGGCCACAAAATATTTCAAGCAGTACTCCACTGACACTTGGTCTATTGTGCTGTCTGCCTTCCCACATATTCCCTATTCTGCACTTGTATGAGGAGGGAAATGGGGAGGATATGGCTACCATTTCTCTGCAGATCTGTAGTACCAACTGAAGTACAATAACAAGTATATGCCCTGCATTCTTTTAAACTCCAAAGTTGCATTTGCAGTAATTGCTACAAACGATGCACTGTGGACACAATTGAACACTGCCCTTAATGAAGTCATAAAAATCTCCTAGTAATCAGTACAAGACCTTCTGCATTCTTCAGACCTTAGAGATTAATTTTTTAAGTGGGATATAGATAAACCCACAGCATTGCAGAAAATTTTTTCTTACATACACAATATACTGTTAAATTTACTTTAACCTTTACTCCTGACCAAGCTTATTTTCTTAGTTGCCCTCTTCTGCAACATTACGTTACACATATTCATAAAATTCAAGTACCCATGAGATGAAAAGAACATTCAAAGAAATCATCAGTGCTCTGTTTCTAAGTCTAATTTTATTTGCTATCAAGGCAACTTTAACAAGTTACTATGCCATCCCCTATTGTACACCACAATCAAAACATCACTGTCAGTACCTTTCTAGCATTATTCTCTCATTAGTAATCTATGCATCTCTGTACAGTTTTAAGTTCTTATAATCTATTGCAGCAGTATGGATGGGTCAAAAATGTGTGGGAAAGAATTATTTTCATACTTTTCAATACCACAATTTCGTATTCCTATGTTTCTATGACCTTGAGAACATTTCATATAAGGTTTCTGAAAGCATGCCTAGAATTGGGAGCACCACTTTCTAAAATCACCACCTAGGAGCAAGCTGGGTATAGCTGACATTTGCAATAGACAAGACCATCTGAAGGTCAAATGTGATGTGTCAGCTGGGGGACAGAATAGTTTTTGGAAAAGACACCAGAGCTTGATTTGTAATTTAAGATTGAGAGCACAAGCTTGTCAATGAAAGGGCACACTCACACACTACAAATCAGACATCAACAGTATGACTTTATAAAAACACATCATCTGAAATTTAAAAATAATTCATCAAATTTTATTCCCCAGAAATATAGGTTGATTTACACAGACACAAAACATATCTGCAGAAAATTATGTGTCTTCCCTGAGAGCTCAAGAAAGGAAAGAAGGTACTAACACCTCCCTACTCCCCCTCACCCCCAGATTCTCCCTCGACCAAACTATTTGTAGGTTCTGGAAATTTATTTCCAGGTTTCCAGATGTCAAGAAGTCTACCCTCAGAAGTACAGACTTTAAGAAAAACTATCTCTAAAAACTACAAAAATTCATCAGCAATGGCTACAGGGAAACAACTGATAAATGAAACAGCTGTAACATCATCCCTGCCAAAATAAATTGTAAAAAGTTTTAAGTCTAGTATGTAGGAAGATCAGTGCTGTAGGGTTCGGTGTTCAGAAGATCTCGCGATGTCACGGAAAGACGGAGGGTTAGTCGCAGCCTTATGACATATCTGTAATCCCACCTCCCCTTGTTAGTATAAAAGGAATTAACTGCGCAATAAAAGGCGGAAGTTGGCGCTCACACTGTGTGTGTTATCTGTCTCTTTCCCTGGTCCGGGCCGACCAGTGATCTAGTCGTGGCACCTTGATATGTAGTGAACGCTACACAGTGCCACCATCAAAAAGTCAGTATAAGTTCTGAAATGATTGTTCTAAATAATTACAAGAAAAATCTGTGAAAAGTCTCTTAGAAGGAGGAATTCTTACCCTTCACATGCACACTGATACTTGCACTAGTAGATTTATAACATTCCCAATCTGGACTACAAGGGGCAATCTCTTCAAAAAGTAACATCCCAGGACCTGAAAGCAGGTCACTCTCCAGTTCATATGGTTGCTTTCAAACATCAGCAAAGTTAGGATATTGAAATTATAATCCTAATTGTAGTAAAATGACTTCATGCAATGCTGAAGTTGAGAAGCATTTGGTCTGTCTGTTGAAACAAAAGGCATAACTTCAGCAATTCCAGAAGAAAAAAAAAAAGCTAATTTTGATTTACATGTAAATTTTCAGTTTAGCAACAGTAAATTAACAATTCAGTCTTCAGCTGTTCAAAGCTTATATAAACAGTACTGCAAAACAGAACCAGATAGCTACCCTTCTCAAAGCTCAGGCAGTAAAATAAGTCAAAGCATCTATCCATTTCAGCCAACTTTAGAACAAGAGATTGAAAAGCTAGATTTTGAACTTTTGTAAATTTATACAGCATGTAACAGATTAGGAAGTAAGATATCACTCAGAAGATAAAGTTAAATTGAAACAATAAAGTGCTTCTAGCACTGACGAGGCTGTTTCATATGACATGTAATTTTATAAACAATCTTTTCCTGACTCAATTAATATTCAACACAAGTCTGAGTATGATTGCTATCAGTAAAAATGATTGGGAAATTACTACTGACTAAAATAGTGAGTTTCAAGTTTTAAAAAGTCACTAGCAGAGACCAAAGACATTTCAGGTTTCAAAATAATTCTTGAAATCTTCTAAAGCTAAACCTCATAGGTATTTGGACAACCAAGGGTGAAATAAGAGTTAGGAATTCACATTCCAAGGCTCTGCAAACTAGTTCACTTTAAACTTCAATATCCTGAGAAACCCAATTATTTTAACATTCTTCAGGGCTCCTAAAACTTTATTCTCTATTATCTTCAGAGTGTAATCCACTTGAACTCATTCAATTGACCCTACCAATTTGTGTTCCACTTTAATTCATATCAATGATAATTTCAAATGTGACAGATCTAAGACTGTTCTGATATTCTAATTATTTGTTTATTTTTCCAATAGGCTCTGTGAACTTTCCTCTCTGGGTATGCAAAGTATAAGACCTATGGAGTCCTGTGTGTTTGTAATACCTCTGAATTACCTGTCCCTTACCCTGCAAAGTTAACTTCATACTACAACATCTATCACTGTCATCCCAAAACTTAATATGGGGTCTGAGGGGAGGGAAATCGGTGTTGGTTTTAGGCAGAGAGGCAGACTTATGAATTTATTACTACCTGTTTCTGCTCTGTCTCACCCAATGCAGAAGTCATCTCCATTTTTCTGGCCTGTTATGGACAACTCTACCTACCAGAGCAGGAGTCTCAAGTATCATAACTGAAGTCTCTTCCAAATAGGCACAGAAAAACATATTGTCCATTGTGAAAGCTACTATGACTGAGATGCCTATGGAGTTTATGATGGAGTGTTTATTTATTTATATATTCCCCCCCAGTAAACTTATTTCCAGCAGCAGGAACTAAACTACAGTGGGACACTTCTCATTCCATGCCTCTCCTACCAGAATTCTATAACATTAAAGTAGTAGTTTTTATTTACTGTATGCAAAGCAACCTCTTTGTAGGTTTCTGTGAGAAACACACCTGTATGAGTTAGCAGTAGTGGGGACAACAGCAATATTATGATATAAACCAGTATCTCAGATCTGCCATGAAATGTTTCAGCTAAAAAGACAACTTAGAGTAGCTGGTGCAGATTTAGATACTTAAAAGCCCACTAGTGCTTCATGGTTATGAATAAATATGATCCATCTTTCACAATTGACAGCACTCAATAAAAAACCAAAGTATTTGTGCTTAAGACGGTATTGAGCAAAGCATAACTGTTAAAGAGCTACTCTATCTTTGGAACATGTTTACATGGCTCATTAAAATTAGCATAGACTTCTTTTGTTTAGTCCTTGTAAGAGATTTCAGTTATATTTTCAAAGTTCTGCTATTTCTTAAGAGCATCAGCAAAGATATACTATATTTTTGCTAAACATGTAATATTAAGAAGTAGCATTACATATGGAAATATGGGAATCACAGTAAGCACAGTTAACATTTGTCAGTATGTCCAATGCCATACTGCCATTAGTGTTACAATACCACCTGTTTTTAAACACACTCATCAGCCTTTTCAGAGTCAGCATTGTGGCTTGCAAACCCATTAATGTGTCCCAGCAACAGTTAAAAGAAGCAAAACAGCCTTCTACAACTATTTTCCTGTCACTCTCAAGAAGAAACTACCCTGCTTATTAGAGGAAACACAAACGGACAATCCCATACAACCACTTTGAGACTAAGGCAGGGAGGCAGGCAGTGACATGACACGCCTCTCCTGAAGAGCATAAAAGCCTCCAAGATCTATTTGTTAAGCAGCATATTAATACAGTACAAATACCACAAGAACAAACATCATTATACAAACTATCTCTTTCAGTACTACTTTAGAGCAAAGACTTTTTTGCTTCTTCCAAAGTTTCTCCTGCTTCTGATGTAGTGTCTTTCAAACATAGGAAATTCTGAGGAAGACCTCTACAAAACTGTCAAATAATGAGTATCTGAATCATTTTCAAATGCATTTAGAACATTACTATAATCACAGTATTATACAATTAAAGTAGTATTTACTTCTTTAGCTCTTCTGCAGTTGCACATTAACACTCCATGCAAAATGTCAGACAAAAATCTCAAGAACAGCCACCTGAGTATTTATTCAAGACAGACTTTTTCACTGGCTTCCACTTCTAGTATAAGTCACAGCAAGAGGAATCAAAACACAAAACCAGAGGAAAACTCAAGCCCAATTAAACACAATGACAATAAAGAATGTATAAAACATTGATGTTTTAGTTGTCCAATAAAAATCTTCTATTTCCTACTTTATAGGAAGCCTTGAGAGTTTTCTATTTTAATGTAGAACTACATACCAATTATTTGATATTAATTATCTTAATAGCTCCTTCTTTTCTAATTTTCTTAAAACATCAGATTCCAGAGTGTTAGAATAACTAAGATTGACATGAATGGGAAACCTTGATCCTATTTTCAGCTGTTTAAATAACATACCTCCAAAAGGCTGATACTATAATTTTTACTTTTCAAACTAAGATGGTGGAATCCCTGTTTAGCATTATCTGAAGAAACTCAAGAATTAAACATTCAGCTCCCACTGGAGGCTTCATTTAATTGGATTCCTTGAAAGATTCCAGCATCTCTGTTTTGGTTCTTTCACTCACTACATTCACAAAATTATATAAATGTGTCTTCTCCTGACCTTTTCCACCTAGGCTTAAAACTTTTAGACAACTTAGTCTTCCAATAAAGGGAAATTACAAAATGAGACACAAACGATCAATTTCTTAAGAGTGTCTTTTCCTCAATTTAAAAAGAACAAAACCATAAAGCCCACAAACCAAAACCATACAAAAAGCCAAAACCAATTTCTTGCCAAGCACACACCAACCTGCAACAAAATGGCAGTTTTATGTTGGCTTTTCATCAGGTTGTTGATGGATTCAAAGAGTCTCCTCATTGATTCTTCAAATTCTGTTTGTTCTTTGCCTTCATATAATCTGTTGAGAGATGCAATGCGTTATCCTTTCAGAATCAGGAAGTTTCATACTCCTAAAATGTACCAGATTTAACATTACCTTAAAAACACATTTCACAAGTTGATCCAATATTATGTACACAGATATTTCACCAATGGGTTCTATCTGCTACCTCCTGTATTGTGTAGAAATTCTTCAGCTTGAATACAACACAAGCATTTTCACTTTTTTTAACAGCCTCTAAAGAATGACACCTCCCAGATTTGAGCTTATAAAAAAAAGTAATTTCATTTTCAAAGTGACTTACATGCCAAAAACAATTTGATTTTTTTTCCACTACAACTGAGATACTTTAGGATAATTTTCACATATTATCACTGTTTCTTTCTTCTGCTGTTACTGCCACTTTTTCAAATAGCTATTTTTACTGTCCCCATTAACTAGTCTGCTTTTTGAAAAAGTCTCGATGCTTAAAAGTTAAAAAGTGAATTTAAATTAAACTCACTCCATTATTTCTTCATTCCCTGTCCTAAAGTTTGAATCTCGCAGATTATCTCTCCTGTATTGTTCATACTAGCTATTAATACGAAATACCACTTACATAAACAGTAAAAAACACTGGTGACTAGATACCTGAAAAAAACTGGTTAAACTAGTTACCTGAAACAGCTGTCAAAAGTTAAAGAAAAACAACCTAAGAAAAAAGCCAAGGTGATAGAAGCCTGAAATGTGTGTAGGATACTGTGAACTAAATGCTGCACCTCCTGTGTACTGCTTTCTCTATTAGAAGAGAAAAATCCCTCTTCCTAAAATCATGTATTCCAGTGTCACATGCTTTTCTTTTCAACTTGAAACTTAAGTCCTTAAGAGAACCAAAGGCAAATTAAGAGCTTTTGTCGACAGCAAGGAAAAATCAAAACTGCTATTAATACAGGGACTGGCAAGAAACTTTGAGGAAATGACAACACTGAGAGGTACACTATTCAGGCCCACGGCCTCTGCACTGTTTACGTCAATGCTTGTCAATGAGATTTAAGTCAGTTACTGGAAAGGAACCCCAAGATCGAAAACATTAACTGGAGAGGAAAAAAATTATATATACATGTATACAACATACACGATGCATACTACTTGAGGTATGTTCCTACTGAGGTGATTTTTTTACTGTATAAAAAATGCATACCAGAAAACCTTCCATGTGAAAGCTATCTTGAAACAAATAAGTTTCAGCACAAGCACACTTACATAGAAAAGTCGTCCTATTTATTATCAAGTGGTATTTTAGGAGCTTGGTTTTTGGTTAAATGATTTAAATTCTTTTAACATAGTGGAGATTGTGGCATTTGGAAGCTTATTAAAAGTATTTTTCTATGGGAATGAAGTACATATAAGTTGTAACAATGTGACTGTCTCAGTCTAAGTGTTTATTAAAGTTCCTTCGCTAATGCACTGATACAGTCTTTACTGACTATACAACATTGCTGCAAAAGTAAATGAAGTTTCTTAAACCTATTTTTTAATGCAAGTGGAAATTTGAAGCTTTCTTGACTAAACCTATGGTGCAAGGAGGGAGGCAGAAGCATCACACAACATGTATTAAACATGCTTTGTAAATTTACACCAGGACTTACTTAAGCCAGGTCGAACGGTAACTCTATTTCCTGACTTACCATCTAGCTTCCATTTAGAGACAGTTTTCTGCGTTAAATTTCAATTAAAATCACTTGTTCTGAAAGCAGTTTTTAAAAGATGACTAATTATTTGCTTGGAAACAACATCATCACAACAGTGTACATGAATTTCACCACCAAAACCAACCTTAGGCCAGTGAAAGGAGGAAAGGAAACATTTCATGTTTTCAGAGTCTGTATTATGTAAACCTTTGGCTAATGTGTATGACCTTTCTACAAAACATAATCACTGAATAAACAGCTGCAAGACATAACCTCAGTTCAGCTGACTAGAGAAAGAATATTTTTGCTTTTATTAGATCTCTATAGCTTCAACAGGATTGCATTAATGCAAATTAAAGTAGAACCTGGTTATCTTCAATGTATCTATCTGCCTGACAACAAGATAAAAAAAAAAAGTCTGCCATTTTATGTCTAGCATTAGAAGTCATTATTCAACTCTTTCCTACACAATTTTCATTTTGTAATGTCTCTTACCTTTCAACAAAGCACCTCAGTTTCTTAAACAGCCCATCAAATTAATGAATGATCTAAAGATCTGTCTCAGCTCTACTAATTCAAAGTATTTGTCTCCAAGAAGGCTAATCTCAAGCCTTGAAAGTGAAGTACTTCAATCATAAATCCTAACTTTTCTCATGGGAAGAAAATATATTAATCCATTTTTTTCCATATTTTCTTCTTTTTCATGACCAGTCTGACAATAGGAAATTGACTGCAAAAAGTTAGAACACAACAGCAATAGACAGATGTACAGTAACAGATGACACTGTTCACTGTTTGGTTATTTTTGCCAGAGGCTACCATTTGGTAAGAGTTATTACTGCCTATAAAAATAATTGTCCAACTGTATTTAGAGTTTCAGACCTCCAGTTAAGGCATTTATAGGGAAAACTAAAAGGATTAGATATGTCTAGCTAATCACTTGAATATGCAACATATTGCAATAATCTAGTTTACCACAGACTAGTGGCAAACTAGTGTCCAATGCACACTATTTGCTGCCAGCTTATACTAGGGATTAAAATGGAGACCAAAGTTCTCCCTGCAACAAAACCCTGCCTTATGACTTTCATCTGTACAAGAAATTTTCCACAATCCTCTACACAATGCTTCCTTCCCCAAAACTCTGAATGTCTCCTTTTGCCTTGACTCCAATTAAAAAATTTTATTTTAAAGCTTTTGAACTACTAGCTATAGTCTATTCTGATGAGCACCATCTCCTTCCTTATACAGCTTTTCACCTTTTTTAATCTGTATCCATCTATAAACAGTAAATTCCTAGAGACAAGACTATTTCTAATGGACTACCTACCAGCAGCAAGTAACTTCTCAATCTACTCCTACTTCAACCAAAATTTCATAATTCATCAAATATACTTAATTTTACAAAACTATAAACCTACATGGATTTTTTTGGAAAAAAAAAAAGAAAAAAAAAAAGAAGGGGGGGCAGTGAAATAACAGAGAAAAATCGTATTAGAGCTCCCACTGAGCAAAAGACAGATAAAACAGAACACCTTTCTGTTCTGTTGACTGTCAACCACAAACGTAACATCCAACCACTCGGTCTGCCTACAGTCCCAAGTTTGCCACTGCATTCCTTCAGCCATGTAGCAGAGAGACAACAAATAAGTATTAGGGGGAAACCAGCTAAGGATAAACAGAAAAAGATGCACCAGAAAAGAAGAGATGAAACAGAGGACATGGATGGGGTCTGTAGGATATGTTTAGAGACCTTAAGGGCTAGGGGAGGCAGTGGGGGACACAGTTACTATAGCATAGTTTTTCTCCTTCCAGCTTTCATCTCCTTTATTCTCCCTATCTCCCTTTTCCCTAAACCTGAACACCACTTGTAAATATTACGGCTCGTCTGTTTGGCTGAGCTGTACATATCTAGACAATTGAGTCTTCCCTATAAATTCCTTAACTGGAGATCTGAAACTCTAAATTCAGTTGGACAATGATTACTGGAAATGACATTGTTCTATGCACAGTCTGAGCTGCTGAACACCATGATCTCAAGGACAAGCATCCAGATTCAAGCCATCTGTCACAACGTTTGGCCATCCATTGGTCTTGGGCCAAGCCACCTGACGCAAAGAATAATCACCCTTTGAAATCGGCTACTATTACTAAATATGTCCCTGGAACCTACACTGTGAATCAGAAAGCAGATTTTTGAAGATTCCCTCTCCAAAAAATCTCTCAGCAATGTCTGTATTTTAGGCCAGTTGCCAGCTTTTATGTTTTATTCCTAAAACCAAAAAATACAGTTCTCTTCTGGAATAATTTTTTTCTGTTTCTCAGGTCTACTTCTATTTCTAATATTGGATTGCTAGTTAAATGGCCATACTCTGGGTACTTACTGTGAAAATAATGTCCTTGATCTAACAATGAACTTGAAAACATATTCCAGTGCTTTCAGAGTTCTTAGGATAGGTTCGCATTGCTCTCCTCGGCTGGAGGTATCCAAGTAAGTCTTCAGAACAGTCATTAATTTCCTGAAGTGAAAAAACATTTTTAAAATAATCTTTTTTAAAAAAAATTAATTTCTCTGACTTGTTTGGCTATTCTAAATAAATGTTTATGCTTAGTCAAGCACACACAACAAAATGTACTGCATGTATTTTTGCATTTATGTTGCACAAATTCTATCAGTATAAACAAATGAAGAGCAAGTTCTTAACTGCACAAGCAAGAAAGCAATCTGAAATCTCAAAACAGCAGTGTAATTTTACACAATCCTGGAAGCACTTTTACAGAAGTTTATAACATACATGCACAAGGTAACATAAAATGTTACTTCTGCCTACCTACATTAAGCAGTGATTAAACACCACTACATGCTCTAAATTAACTGCATGTAAATAGTACAATATTCTGGTATACAGCAGTATCTGCTTAAAGTATTTATTTTATTTAACCACTTCCTTTCTTTGTATCCAAAGGTAATTTTTTGCTAAACACACAACCTGCTAAAAAAGTTCAAAAAGCTCATCTAAAAATCAGTCCCTTAATTTATCATTATAGTTTCATCTTAAACAATTAAACTAATAATATAATCTTGATCTTAATGTAGCCATAAGAAGAACTAAAATAAGGGTGGTTGGTTTGGTTTTTTTCTTTCATCACTACAAAAATGGAAACCTACTATCCCCTACCCTGAACAAACAAAACCAACCAACCGAAACAACAAAAATCAAACTAGCACTTGCATGTTGATGAAACTTAAAAGTTCATGAACTGGACTGATGAAACATTAGTAAGTGATCACTATGCTATTTGGAACATACTTGCATGCAAATAATAGCTTCAAGAACTGCTTGCTACTGCACAGAAAATATGTGCATATGTATATGTGTGTATGTATATCTCTCTATCTGTGTAACTAATAGACACATTCTCAACCCCACTGCCCTAGCCTAACTCACATTTCAGGACCAAAATATCATGCTTTCATCCTCTCAGCCTTCTGGGCACATCCATTGTGTGTTTCCATTTACTCCTTTCTACAGCTTCTCTGAATTCACAGCTTTGTACTGAGTTGGAACAAAATTTATCCAACTTCTATGCAGGGGCAGTCCATTGAAGGTCCCTCAACTGTCACTGTTAAGTCCTCTCAGAACTCTATAAAAGCTAGGTACAAGTGGATGACTAAATAGTAACTGAATAAATACCCAACAGTTTGGCTAAAATACCATATCATAATATGGTCATAATATGTCTGGGACACAGTATCTCCTTCCTAACTATGAGTTAGGCCACATACAGCTACTTATTTATTTCATAAATGATTCTTGAAACAGAGTACATCTTCCATGATGTGCATGGAACCAACAATGCCAAGAAAACTCATGATTTGGGGAACAATCATAAACATTATTTTGCCTCTGCCACTTCGATTAAATCATCAGAAACTCCCAGAAAGGTAAGTCTTAAAAATATTTTAAGCCAGTAAGGCTGCCCTGAGAAGGTTCTGTACCCAACCATCTCCTCTTTCACAATAATATAAAGCATTAAATTACATATGCTTATCACATACGGAGTGACATAGGATTAAAGAAGAGCATGTAGCTTGTGCTTGAGCTTTCTGAGCCCAGTAATGCTAACTTCAACTTCCCTAGAATGTGAGAAAGGATTGATTGTGCACTCTTGCCTTTCAATTCTAGCAAACTCATGTTCTAATGCATGAACTGTGTGATATTTCCCGTTGAATTAGAACTGATGCAAATTCAGCACAGGACACTACAAGATATCTTCAGCTATTCCAAAAGTTCAGCTAAGGTCTTTCATCTATTATTCATATCCCAAATTAAAGTTCTGCTTCAATCTGCCATCCCATTAAGCTGCCAGAATAAGACTTCAGGTAAATGAGGAAAAAAAAAACAACAACCACATCTATCCTGTTATAGCACTTCCCCAAGATCAGCACTAAGTAAAGATGTTATCTTTCTTCCTAATTCAAAGCAATTTTATCCTACCATCAATTGCAAAAACCTTTTTTAAATAAAGTAGGAATCCAGTATTAAATTTACTGCATAACATGTATCCACAATTTTTATTCTTTCCTATGAATCCATGTCTTCCCACCTGGGCATTATCTGAAAGCTCAACCCCCCCCCCCAAAAAAAACCCTCAAACAAACAAACAAAAAACCACACCAAAAGCCTGTCCACCTGCCCACTGGCATGACCATGTAACAAATACTAAGACTCCAGTTCACAGCAGACCACGTAACAAATACCAAAATTCCAGTTCACTGTGCTGAAACCCTCCTGATGCAACATCAGACTGTGAACTGCATATGAAGACTTGACAGTTCCCGAACCTTTTTTTTCCCCATGAGTCTGTTTGCTTAAAAGAATACACGGGAACCTATATAAATGGGTTAAGGCCATCCTCAAGTCCTCACTGAAGGCATTTCAGGTTAAGGCCAGGAATGTAAAGGGAGAGGCTTTACAACAAAGTATCTTTTGACAAATTTGACAGGATACAGGTGAAGTGCTCAGACATAGCAAAATCCAGACAAGAGAAAATTAATGCCAAAGAATCATTTAACCCCAGATCAATTACTATCTGTTGATTAACTCTACTTATAACCGTAAGTCTCTCTCACAGGCACGTTTGTTTCCAGATAAGCAAAGAGCAGCATCAAAACAACAGTCACCATTAATTACATCAGAAAAGTCACAAACAGGATTTACTTTCTTTAACGTGACGGTGGAGGTTTAGGAAAAAGAGAGAGAAGAAGAGAGAACAAACTTACTTGTACGCCAATGTTGCACTAAAATGCTGTTGGATATACGCTTCCAAAACAGCGTTAAAATGTTGAAACTTACGGTCTGCAATGAGTCCTATGATATATATCTAAACAGACAGGGACATAATGAGCATTTTTCATAAAGTCACATTTTAAATCTAAATACTCGTCTTCTGAAATATTCCTGATAATCCACCATTTAAGAATTTTAAAGAAATTTGGTTTTCAGTAAAGCAGTAATATTCCATCTGTTCTGTAGAGATTTTTAGGCTAATTCCCTAAAATAAGCAACTTCATAGCTCATTCAAAATTATAGGCTTCTTTACTTTCACAAATAAAATCCTTCAGTGCTGATTCTTACCAGTGCATCAAAGACAAGGATGTCATACTCATTACTGTGGGAATGTTCCATCATGATGTTAAACAGGGCATCCAGTGTATCTTGAAGAAACTATAGAACATCATGAAACAACAAATTGGCAACCAATTCAACTTGAAAATGTCACAAGTCAGTTTTCAGATAGTAGACTTGGCTTCTCTCAAGTTAGAATTTTAAAAGCATTCGCTGAAACATCACTTAAAGTCACTAAACATTTCCAAGGATTTAGGCTCTAGTTTCTTTAATTTTAAGAACCCACATCCTTAGACATATGAGCAATTAATAATACATGTTTAGCTTATGGAACAGCTAAAAATATAATATAAGTGACATAACTATCTAAAACTGCATTCCTAGTTCCTTAGTGATACAGATTAGTGGTTGCTATTTTCACATATACACAATGATTAAAAACACACTTCATACTTCTGTGGTGTGATTCAAAGCCCACTTTAAATCAAAGGAAATTACCATTGTGGCTTGGGACCTAACTCTTTGATTGGTTAAAAAGATCTTTTTTGTTGTTGTTGTTGTTTTTTAAAAGTTCTCCCTCTTCCTCTCCAGAAGGGCATCTAATGCTTATATATAAAGAGTAACACAAATATAAGTCTGCCACTTTCCAAAATATTAACAAGTTTTTATTTATATTATACTTATTAAATTAACAAAGCACTTCATTGGGTACATAATACCCTTCTTTTTTTTAATATCAACATGTAAAGTAATACTAAGAACTGTAAAGAAAGCAGTAGGAATTGCTTGTGATGTTTCAGAAAGACAAAAGCAAACAAACAGCTGAACTGAGGTTGTAGAAAAAATTTTACCATTACTGCCTTCATATCCTATAAAGTTTTTAAATAAAATTTTCTCTCCATGCTCAAAATTAAAATTTACCTGTGACACATACGTAAGCACCTGACCAAAGCAGCAATGGCTCCAAATAATATTCTTCATATTGAATTCTCTATTCATGCACAAATTTTCCAGCAATATAAAACAATAGAAAGCAGAAAATGATCCTAATAAATTAATTACCAGTGAAAGCAGGCAGATTTGACTAGTAATCTTGCAAATCTCCACAGCCTAACAGGAGCCAATACCAAAGATGTTTGGGAGCAACAAGTATAAAAAGATGGCTAACACTATGAAGAATCCTGTCCAGGTGCTTGCTTCCTTGCTCCCTCTGATGAAGAGCTTTCCTCATGTCTTTTGCAAACTATCCCTAACAAAGGCATTACACTGAATGACACCCATAAAAGAAAGTTTAATTGACAGGCTTCTTTAAGTTCCTATGTTTATTGCAACTGACCCTCCAGTTTCTTTTTCTTTTTGAAAGTATGTAGAATTTTTTCTGCCATGGTATGAAAGGACATTAAGAATAACTATTACTATAACAACTATATAAAGATATACCTTCACAACTTCCTCTCCATCCACAATCTTCAGTTTTTCCAGGTTCTCCTGAAGCAGCTCTGGCTTCATACGCCACTTCAAGAGACCGAGTAAGCCCACTAGTAGAAAATAAATGGACAGACGTTAAAAAACTTATTATTTGTGCAAATATCTTCTTTCTAAAACTTCTACCTGTTTAGAAGATACATACCATTCTGAGTTAACTTTGTAGAGCAAACAAGAGTTGAAATATAAAATGCATCTCGTGAGCTTACTGAAAGCCCCCCTACAATACTTGAGTTCCTGACTATGGTTGCTCCTTTATTTTCCATGTGTTGACGTGTAGAAGGTAATGTCAAATAAGCACTAGCATCCTCCATTTTTTTACTGTCCCCCTGAAAAACAACATCCCGTTTATTACATATTTCACACCAGTGGATTTAAAATTAGACTTATTTTTTAATTTCTACACAAGTAAACAAAAAGCTATGTTTCTATGGATTTAAACACATGCACTAAAGGATAAAGAATACCCAAGTCCCAGCATGGCTCATACAGGTAAACCAAGAGTCAACATTAGTCAGCAAACAAGTCTGCAATGAACATGCAGAGAAAATGCTACATTGAAATTATAACTGTATGTGTTTTAAGGTGCAGTAAGGAACTATGAGGAGTGACATTACTGGCAGAGTAAAAGCAAGAGCCGATTTCTCATTAAAATGTCAATAGCTATGGAACACAATAGACTATTGAGCATCACCTTGAAGACTGTACACAGGACAGACAACATGGTTATGTTGTCTGCATGCAATTTAAGAATCAAAAATGGGACTGAATAGGGAAAGAATATCAGGACTATTTTGGTATGCCCACTGTAACTTAATACCTGGACCTTTAACATAAAAGGTCAGTACATGGTAAGATCATAATTTTAATTAGACAACATGCTGCAGTAACTAAGTGACACAGATATTAGAGAATTTATGCCTTTCAGTAGAATGAACAGTACAAAAACAGGGAACCAACAGGTATTTTTCCCTGCTGCACTTCATCAAATTGCATGCCACAACCCTCACGGATTTTTTTTCTGTCTCAAATTTTGATTCATGCTCCAGACAGGAAAGCAGTTTTTAGACAAAGACAATACAATCATACTCCTTACTGTTTATAGAATATAATTTTTCTTTAACAAAGCTACTCAAGAAAATTTCCCCAATGAGTTTATGAGCTCTGTCATTTAAAGCTACAACACCATGACAGAACTGACTCAGTTGCAGACCCTTAGTCTACAATCGTGCATAAACAAGGAATTACAAAAAACATAATCTAGAATGATTTTTTAAATTTTGGGGGTTGTATCTGATTCAGTAACTGTAGGTGTGCAGTCTTTACTTCCTATCTAACAAGAAGGTTAAAAATTGACTATAAGGCGACCTACGCAGACAAAAGGCAAAATCCTTATGCAGCAAAACAGACAGCATTACTAACTTCTATGATTATATCAAGCTTCCCAAATAATTACTTCTCAGAATTTCTGGAACCAGATGTGAACCTTAATTCCCTTTTCCGAGGCAAGTTAGATAGACAATGGGGAAAAGACTTGAAATTTTGATCCAAAAGTCTCTCAAAAAGATTCAATGCCTGAAGGCAGGGAAAATAAAGTACACTGTTTAAACTTTGCAGTTTTCAGATTACTTATTTTGAGAGGCCAGATGTACAACTGTTGAAAACACTTACAGCTTACAATTACTGTTTTTAATACTAGAATAGGCAAACATATGTCAGAAAATCTATTTCTTCCAAACATAGCATTTCTCATCTATGCTGTCACTTAAGGAAAAATTACCGGGTTGATGCAGCAATGAATTAGATGGAATTTCATAACCAGCATTAACCACACAGTAATACAATGTGATAATTATTTTCCTTCTGGTCTAAGTATTTATCAATGCTGGTATCAATGAAGAGAAGATAAATAACTATACACTGCCATTAATCTTTGTTGGGCTACCTAAAGAACTTCATTTAGTTGTATGCCTCTCACTTGCCATTAATGTTACAGCCAACTAGTCTACTGAAAAGAGCAATAAGAATACCTAAAGTAAAATTTCTTCTGTACTGGAAGTGATTTCTGGTTCTTAGTTCCTGCTAGACACTATTCTCCAGGGGACAAAAAAACCCAACCACATGAAAACCAAACCAACAAAAAACAAATCTTGAAACACCTGTTCCCTGCTTCAGTTCACAAAGTCAAAAACACTACTTGTGTCCAATCAGGGCTAGCCAAAACAACTCTTCATCCAAAATCAAATTCCTAAAACTTTCACTTTTTTACCTGAGTAACTACACAGAGCAGTTTCAAGCAACCAATTCCCTATGATTACATTCCCTGGATTATTCATGTGGCAAAGATTCTAAATGAATCAAAACAACACTCTTGCCCCCAATTCAGCTAGACAAGTAGACACAGGTACACATCCAAGTGCTGAGCTTTAACATGACTTCCTCTATACTACAGAAGGCCAAAAGCACAAACTTCAGTAAAAGTGGCAGGAATAGTAACCATCTCTCATTGTGCTTAGATAACACCTCTCTTTAATTAAAATTTAGAGTAACGTTTACTGACCATGTTCTGGAACAAGTTACATCTCTTTTTGTTCAAAAGAAAAACATAATATTTATCTTTGATAGAATAATAAAATTAATCTACTGCTAAGAAAATAAACAATGCAGTCAAAGACAACAGTGTAAAAAAAAAAAAGTGTCTTGTAGGGGAAAGAAAGGAAAAAAATTGATCCAATACCTTTAGGACTAACAAATCGTGGATGCCGTCTTGAAGAGTTGTTCCATCCTCCTTCATTAGTCTTATGTAGGCCATTGCAAAATTCTTTTCTCCTTTATCTTTAGCTGCAAAGCAAAATATTTTCAGTCAGCTATCCATCAATGAATTAAAATTCACTAAAGTAAAAATTCCCTACTTACACTCTTGAGATGACCTGTGTCTGAACGTGAAGCGCAGGTGTATCCTTTGCATATCTTCAATAGGGACTGCTACCTTTTGTAAAATCAGATAACAATCAATAGTTATGGGGGACAGGGGCGGAAGGTGGTTTCACATGTAATAAGCTCCTATTTTAGAATAAATAAGCACCACTTCTGCTGGCTCCCTAATGCTTTTCACATACCATTTAAAACTATTAAGCCTGATCACAGTAGCAGAAGGGGTGGCTGATAAGCAATCATCTGTTAGACTTTGCTCAAAGTCTAACACAACCAAAGAAATAAAGCACTGAACCCAGTGAGTTAAAGCACACAGGTGCTTGTACTCTAGAAAATAAGTATATTGCAGTCTTATTATTTACCTTGTTAACCATATAGAATTATGCAACAACTCTGCACTGTGAAATTTCCACACTTGATATACATGAATTGACAACCAATTTAACAAACAGGTGAAAAAGGTATGAAAACTCTAGTGAAAGAAGTTAAGTACATTTTTGTGATTAAATTCAGTTTCAAAGCCTTGAGTAGAATCCCAGGAACTCATGAGTGCTTTATTCTTGAAGCAGCATACCTACTTGTAACAAATAATGCAACAAAAAAGGTCAACTGCATAAGAAAAAGCACATTTTTTTATATTATCAAGTTTATAGTTCTAAAACCTTAAAGACTTGTATTCCTTTGTGTTCATTCACAACTTCCCTTTACAAATCTGTGTGACACTCCTCCACATTAACTACATTCTTCAAAAGGATCTACTGTTAATGATTCAGTATAAAAGTCTGAATTACAGAGTAATTTTAAAAAGAAACTAGTATAGTAAGCAAAACACAGCATGGGTCAATGTTTTCAAAACAACCAATAAGCTTCTATTTCAAACCACGCTTCCATTCCCTCCCTTTCCTGCCCAACCTCAGCAACACTCCTTAGTGTAGGAATTGCAGGCTTGTCATACATGACATCATCTTCAATAGTTGTCTTCAAAAAAAAAAAAAAAAAAATCATGCTTGCCAGCAAGCCTGAGATGTGCTTTGTAAGAACTACTTCTGGAAGCTTCTAGGCATTTTCCAACCAAAGACATTAAAGCCAGATTAAATAATTATTGGTCTGTGTCTAAAAAAATTCAAGACAGTTTTTTCTTTCTAAAATTGCAGTATTTGGGGTGAGGGTGGGTGGGTTTTGTTGTGGTTTGGGGGCTTTTTGTTTTGTTTGTTTTTTGTTTTTTTAAATCACGCAATTGAAGGTCCTCATCTCCATTGTTTCACCACGATAGAACAAATGTGGTATTTCGTTTCTGGTGAGCCATGTTAGGACATAAGGTTGTCTAAGATGACCTCATTTGTTTTGCTAGACAAAATCTTAACATGGTTTTCCAGGCCAAATTTTAAGCCTCAGTAATCATATCTCTCTAATAACTGATGTATGAGTAAAGCCCCATCCTTCTAGCTGTATTCTGGACCAAGTTATTTTTTAGAAAAAGCTGATGCTGTGCAACTTTTCTGCGTGAGATACCAAGAAACAAAAAAGCAAGTGAAAAGTATCTACACCATACCTTTAACGTTTCCATCCAACGCGGCTGTTTGACTTGATAGTAAAGAACTGATCTGTATTCACTCACGGGTTTGTCCCCCGCTCCCAAGCAAACGGCGTTCTTCAGAAAGAAGGAAGAAACGGTGCTTAGCGGCTCATTAGTTTCTGTACATTTTTTATGACTTGAACAAAACCAAACCAAGAAGCAAGGCACCGAACGAGCGGTACCTGAGGTACGAGGCCATGGCGGCCGCAGCGCCCTCGGCCAGGCCAGGCCGCGGCTCCCCCGGGCTTCGCTTCCCGCCCTCAGCCGCGCAGCCACAGCCGCCCCGGGCGCCGCAGCGCCGGTCCGCGCCTCTGCGTCCTCGTAAAACCGCCATGGCGGGTGGGAGCCCTGCGGAGGGCACAGGTGCTGCCTGTACGGCACCGGGGCCCTGGCTCAGGCGCGGGAGCTGAGGCAAACGGGTGGCCGGTTAACAGGCCCCACCGCTCGGGCCAGGCTGCCCCCAAGGCTCAGCGCAGCTCCAGCTCGGAGCCTTTGGAGGCTGGAGACGCTCCGTGAAAGCTGCAGGTTCAGGACCAACATACGTCCTGCAGCATGAAGATCTGTCTTTAACAAGCAGTTTTGAATTTGGATATGGTGGCATTCAAAATTAAAACAATGAAAGCATCAACAAGAGAGGAAGCATTAATATGAAGATACTGTGTTTTCCAGGCCTCTGAACATAATGAAAATAAACATTTTCCATAATTAGACTGGACCTACCCACAGATTGCCTTTTACAGAGGTTACACAGTAAAGAAGAGCGGCTGGGTGATGAACATAAAATAGACTTCGTTTCTTTCCGCAAACTGATGAACTTAGGTAACCAAGGCATCATTCTCAATCAGTAGAAGAAACACACAAAGTAAAAATAATCTAGCTTCATTATTCCATTTATTCCTCCGTTTACTTTCAAATACTCTTATTCCAGCAGAATCTCGGAAGTGTTTGGCTGCATACCAGAGGTGACTTCCAAACTAAACATTGCAGAGGCACTGACAGTATGCCCTCCGGCATTTTTTCAACATTGAGAATTTCCCGTTCTTTAATGACTATCAGAACTAGTACAGATCCAACTTAAAGTTTTGATCAATTTCAAAATTCGTTGTAACCTAGGAATTCAGTTTGTTTAGTGAATCTGTGAAGACTCTTGGCCTACATCCATCTTTCCTAGCTGATTGCGGTTGAGGATTGTATATGCAGAGTAACTGCTAATGCTGGCAACAGAAGAAGCAGGATCACTGACACTAGGCATCAGACATGAAACTGAAGTGCAGGAAAGAAGCAAACATAATAAATTCTCTACTGAAGGCACAGATGAAACTAACACTATATAGGCTACGATAACTACTGCAAAGGCACAATTTTCCCGCTGAAAATCCAGTGAATCTTAGAACTCTGCTTCAAACACCAGATGCCTTGTGACAAGAAGGGTGTGATGCTGATACCTGAAGATGCTTTGTAAGGTCTGGTCAGAGTGATTTAACTGCGGGAAGGTATGTCTCATCTGCCTGAATGGAGATTTTTCAAAGTTTATGCACAAACTTGTTTGAATGTATTCTGTGACAATCACTTGGAATAAAAGGCCTTTTAATTGAAACAGTAAATCTAGTGTTAGCTCTTCAACTGAAACTAGTTTGATACCTAAACAGAGCCAACCAGTCTTGTGTTTAGTGAACATATACCTGTTTTGTAGAAACATTGAAATTAATATAAATTCATGGATTTGAAAGTTTATTGGTATTTATTTGTTTTTTGGAGGCTAAAAGGGAAAACCAGTTACTTTTGTTAATACTTGCATTCAACAGTATTTCAATTAACTCCTCAAAATTGTTGCTTAAACATGTCTAAGGCATATTACCCACAGAAAGCAGGCATGATTTGGACACGTTTCAGATCATAGACAAAGTGACAAATCCACTTTCTCCTACTATTTGGAGAAAGGATGCATCTGCAGAACTGAACATACATAACATTGGAATGCAAGGTTTAATGCATTACAAAAGGTTAATTTCTTTAAGGAATACTTTGGTATCTATATTTTAAGCACATTATTTGTGAATAGACAGAGGTTGCTGAGGTTGATTTCACAACAGAGTTAACTTCTGTACGTGCAAGTCATGGTTAGGTGTTTTCACATGTATAGGTAGTGTTTTGTAATCAGGGTTAGTGTTTGTTGTATGGATCGTAAGCATTATATAGGTTTAAGATCTTCATTCAAGCTTTAAAGTTAAATTTTAGGTCAAGCATTTAATTGTAGTTCATAAACGTACTTCAGCAAGTCATGAATCACAATGAGTTACTCCATCTTTGTTTTATCTCAAAAAGCATCATTATAATTTCACCCTCATGATCACAGTACTGATTTAGTGAACAGTACAAAGCTCAGAAAAGAAAAGGCTAAAAATCCCCCTGAATACTGAACTGGTGTTAAAAAGCCCTAAGGAAAAGACAAAAATTTCTCCAAATGGAAATAGACAAGCAAAAAGGCACTGTAAATATTTATGTTGCATATGTACAGTGTCCACACTCCTCTGTTGTCACTAATTTAATTATTTGACATGTACTTCATTCAAGGGACAATGACACAGTCGTCCTGGCACAAATCAAGGGTTTGTTATGTAGCAGAAATGGTACTTCTAATATTTTAATGTACAAATTGCATTCCTCTGGGAATTTCCACAAGAAAAACCCTAGAGTAAGAACACAGTAATTGTCAGAAACAGCATTTGTTCCTTGGCACAGCTAAAATAGGTCATTCAGTGTTACTTCTCGTTACAGTTTTATGCAAGACATTTATAGGACTTGAACAGATATGTCACTTTAAACATCATAAAACTTATCAGTCACAAGTTGTCACAAGATGACAAGTGAGGGCACTGCAAGTTTTTGCACAATGGTATTTTATAAAAATTTATAAGAAGTTTAAGGCTTACTTCTATGATGTAACTCATGTTTCTACGTCCATTATACAGGAAAAAAGAAGACTTACTGGCATGACTTTTCCTTCTTCATCACAGACACACATTATCACTTCCACATTTCTCTGAGTTGTTTTATTGTATTTATCAAAATCTCCATACAACAATGTAATATAAATGTCATTTCTTATGTCTCCTAAAAAAGAATGGAAAGGTTAAAAAAATGCTGTGAAAACATAAAGTCAACTGAACTTCACAAGAGTACCTCTTTTTCTGCAGTGAAAGGGATAAAAATGTCTTGTTTTCCATCTGAATTTAAGTTTTCATCTGTTATTCTTAGCTAAGAAAACACTACTGTGTGATGTGAAACGAACCAAATGGGAGTCCTCAAAGTCACTTGAAGCAATTCTCGTCCTGCACTGACACCTGCTGGTGAGGTGACGGATGAGGCCATTACTGAGTTTTCCCCAAATAGACAGCTCTCTTTCCAGAGGGAGCTTTATATTTTAATTTTCTCCTGTGAACAAATTAATGACTTCTTTTAAAAGAAATATCGTGATTTGAATTGAAGGGTTTGGGGGGGGGGGGGGGGGAATTTGTTTTTAAAAAAGGAGCACTGCAGACAGTGAATTACTTTAATTGGAAAATATCTTACTGTAAATCCCACCCCCCAAAATCAAGATATTGTAAACTCATAGATTTATTAAAGAACAGTAGTAAGTTACAGTAAAAATAAGGTTAATTTAAAATTCAAGTAAGCATACACCATAATCTACTTAGAAGACAAGAAAGCTATGTACAAGGAGCTTGGATTATCCCTCAATTGTCTTCATTTTATTGTTTCTGTTTAAGTACTAGAAAATACTTTCCAAGGGTTTCACTATTTTATATAAGCTTCTAATATTGGAACATAACTTATTATGAAGAGTGAGTTCTAAAGAGCCTCTGAGTTACTCATTACAGAAGTAAGTAAATAAGGCTGCAGTTGATGCTCATTAACCTAGGTATGGATTTTTTTTTTTCATTCCCTATTACAGAACAAAGCACCTCCTACCTGGCATGATTATTTCAGGAAATCCTAGCTTTCTAGCAACAACTGTGGTTCTGTCTACAAGATGTGGATAGTCCTTCCTAGTTTGAATCACATCTCCAACAAGCATTTTCACAGTTACCCAAAGACCTGTTAAGAGGGGGGGGAAAAAAATAATTACATTTATTGTAAGGAAAAAAAAAATCTCTCTTCAGATGATTGGCCCTTCTACCCATCAAACAGTGATACAAATTTACTTCCCCCACTTCCTTTAGCTGAAAGTAAAAGCTCTATAATCCAAAACTCTAGCTACTAATTTAAATAGCCTCCAAGATTCTGCAACAAACTCATGATTCTTCACTTCCAGCTTCAGTGTTGACCCACCACCATGGTGGTGTTACAGCCTTAACATAAAAGCCTTTCTCTAAAATGTAAACAATATAAAATGAAGTTCCACAAAAAGACCTTGTTACTTTACTTAAAAATAAAAAAATAAATAAAATCTACTTTACCTTGTCCACCACTGTCTCCTTTAGATGCAGTGACTTTGCTTAGGAGACTGTGTAAGAAGTCATTCTCTGCCGCTACCCTGCAGGGGAAAAAAAACAATGCCTACTAG
This sequence comes from Buteo buteo, assembly GCF_964188355.1. Lineage (NCBI taxonomy): Eukaryota > Metazoa > Chordata > Aves > Accipitriformes > Accipitridae > Buteo > Buteo buteo. Next base: position 17,962,710 of record NC_134194.1, on the reverse strand, counting down.
GAATTAAGTGCTAGATATATCAAACACCATTCAGAACATAGATGACAAACAGCCTCAGTCCTCTTTGCTGTACTTGACCTTATTGTGATATGTTCTTAAATTTCATTATCTCTCACTTCAAGTTGCAGACCACTCACATTAAGCTTATTTGTACACTGAAGTGAAAAAGATTAAATCAACAACTTTAGGAATGGCATTTTGTGACAGACTGACAATGTGGAAGCTTATCATTTTGTAGGAACACACAATGTGAATGCATTCACCAACATGCCAGTCCAATTCACTTTCCCTGATAAACAGCCTGGCAAATGAATGAACTTTGATTTTTTTTTTCAGCTGCTTTTGAAATCAGAAACAAATTCTCACATAACAAACATGTTGGATCAAACTGTAAACAAGTGAAATAATAAACCAGTGTGTCATATTTGGGTCTTTCAGAATTAAATTTATTCTCCATAGTACATAGCAGCAGTGCTACGTAGAATGCCCAAACATGTTTCCAGTGAATACTGGCATCTATGCATTTAATCTGCGAGTATCACATTTTTAGGCAGCTGATCTGGCATTTTTCTGAAGATAGTTAACGTATGACAATTCAACTACTTTTTAACTGAAACCCAGTTTTTACTCAGATTTTTCTCAAATTCAAAACAGAATCAAGCACATAAATTACTAGTTATCCATACTTGCAAAGCTTACTGTTGAGTATGTATAACTATTTAACTTGGGTTTTGTTAAATAGGACACAGTACCAGCTGTCTGAAGGAGCACATTCATAGAAATACACATTCATTTAACATGCTATGTAACCCCTGTCAAGTCTTAAATGCCTTCTAAAGTGATGCTTAAATAATTAGCACTATTGCAACATAAAATTATTACAAGGAAAAATTATTTTTTCTTGAAAGGTTTCACAGATTGTTACAGCCAAAGAGATATAGAAATATTTTTGTGCGTATAAAAAAAAAGATATCTATGACTATCTTACGGGTGAAAGGGAATGAAATGCTGCTTTTCTTCATCACTTTCAGCTTTTCCTTTTATGATATCTGTAATATCCATAACTAGAAGAATAAAAGAAAAATAATCAAAACATAATAGCTTTGCGAATACTTCCTCTTATCTATGAATAATGTGCATTAATACTCTTGTGCCTCAAGGTAAATACAGACTTTTCGCTAGCAAGAAGCGTAGCCCAATAAGGGTAGGTATGTGGGGCAGAACATTTAGTGCAAAGTCCACGCTACAAACATGATGCTGTATAAAGGGAGAATTACTTCAGACTAGTTTTGGTCTAATCCTGTAAATACAGGTATGAGTGCATTGGTGGTGCTCTGGGCAAAAAATCATTAGTTTTTCTTTTATCTGCAAGGAATTTTATTATTATACCTGGTACTATGCTTGGGTTTTCACTGCATAGCACTAAGTATGAATTATTAGGAAATTAAATTCAAAAGCACATTTCTGACCTGAACTAAAACGCTACGTAGGCACAGTCTTTATGGACTTAAAAGATTAAATATGGAAGATAGTCGATATAGCTATTGTGCATTCTGACATGTCTTGGTAGAGATTCTATGGTCCAGGGTTGGCAAGTATCACTGGGGTCCTGCTTCAGATGTAACATAGGAGACACCAGTTACCTGCCACTCCAAAAGGCCGCCTTAGTCCTTGTGTGTATTTCTTTGAGTTACTGTCTTTGAGATCCATCCTTCCAACTCGGACTATTTGACAAACTAAATAAATTTTGTCTCTGCTAAGGTCTTTATTTCCAAGATCCTAAGATACAAACAAAAAAAGAATTGAAATATTGCTTGGGGAAGAACCAAGTTGTGAAATTAAAGAGGTACTCCAGTAATAAATTGAGCCTCAGTAATGCATGGAAAAAAACAAAACAAAACCAAAACCAAACCCAATAACCAAACTGAGCCCACAGAAAGGATTAAAAACCTGACAGCTTAAAGTTTGAAGAAAATACAAGGTAAGATAAATAGAGGAAATAGTAGCAATCAAGAGGTACAGCAAACAAAAAAAAAAAGTCATCAGTAAATTTATGAGGCAGCGAATTGATTTGAAGAAGGGACATGGAAGCATTGTCACTGCCTTAAAGCACTCAATGACTGGTCATCTTGCTCTGTTTCTAAGATTACTTCTGCTTCCTTTATCTTGCTCAATCTTTAGGACTTCTGATAGTGATCACACAGAAAAGAATTCGATGTGCAAATACATAGCAAGGTAAACTGGAAAACACTTACTGTGAACACTACTTTAAGATTGTTGAGCATATCAATTTCCTTTGGAAAGCCTCTACTCCCCCATCTCACCAAGTAGTTCTCACTGTTTTAAAGATAAATATCTTATTGTCATGTGATTTAAAACTTCTTCCTTTTCACAGTACATTAAAAAACCACGGTACATAACAAAGGTTGCGTAACAGGCAATAGTCTGTGGTGATTGTCTAAACCTAATACCAGACTAAAAAGTCAAGAAGAATGCTATACAAAATACCATCAGTAAGTTTTGAAAAATAACTTGAACATAAACCAGAATGGCACCTTTTTTGTAGGAAACATTACCATCGTCAGTCTGATGGGAATACTCAACAGAATCCTAATCTATCTTTGAATTTATAAATTACTCCCATTTTGTCCTCTTCCCCCTGTTTCAGCACTTTACTCCAGACACCACAACATTCACCATCAAGAATAATCACTTAACTTTGAAGTGGTCTCAGGCTTCTCCAAAATTCTGAAATGTTCAATCCAGGAATTACCTATCAAAATATTTGGCATCCCTTACCCTAGAATTCTTTAGTAGTTGCCAATGACTAGATCTGTCCACACTTGCCTTTGCTTTTTGTTTTCTTCCTTTTATTTACGTATTCCCTGCATTACTAGCATCTTGGCAACTATTTTACTTCATTTGGCTATCTCCTTTTGCTACTTTTTGGCAATTAAAAAAAAGAAAGCTTACCTTATAATTGTTAATTTCTGTGGATCATATAGTGACATAAAGAGTTCTGCATCTTCTCCAATTCGGCAAACAAAATTGCGCACAAAGACATATAGGCTGTGGGTGGGGGATGAAGACATTCGGGAATACGATGCATAATCTGGTTGATCCTTTGACTACTCAGGAAGAGGAAAATCATTAGCTAGATCCATGAATTAAAATGGTGGGATACTACAAGCAATTTCAGTTTTTATCATATGTAACAGTTAATCTGGAATAATCATAGAAAATTTGGATAAAAATACTTGTTTCCAGCAAATAAGCATTGCCCTGTATATTCCTCTGAAAGACATTGCTTACTAACACAGACATGACTACAAATAAGTTTCTGACCCTCCGCAACACTTTACCAGTATATCAGCATCCTTTTCTACTATTAAGCTAGCAAGTTAGCACCTTAGAAGGTGCAGAAGTGACATAGGTATGGAAGATCTCACCTTCCTCTCCAGAGCCTTCAGTGTATGCAAGGAGATAAAAAGCTCAGACTGGGTTCTTCAAAACACTGTACCCAGACTAGGGAGCTAACTCTGTGTGCAAATAATGAAAAAGCTGATGACTGAGATGCCTTAAATCAATCTTTTGCAATACTTAGGGGACTTACTTAGCATGAGTAAGAACTTCCTTTTTATGGGATTCTAAGCATATTATGCTTTCCAGGTAGGCGTCTCCTTTTAGAAATGGAACAGGGATTACTTTTATGAATATTTCCAAGGAACACAATAGTTGAGCTGTTTCTCTTCACTTCCCTTCACCTCCAGAAACCTCCCTTTCTTGAAAATCTTACATTTATTTTCATTCAGGAGAAAAGAGCCAGGTTAACTTTCCCTCCTGTATATGAATGTTTTCAAAAACTTACCTCCCAAGAAAATCAGGCTGCTTTCAGTGGAACTATTCTGAAGTCTTTTACTAAAATTTTGGTAAAAGACTGCACCTATGAGATTTGACAATATTTTTGCTATGCTGTAAGAATTTAAACCCATTTAGGGGAAGGGAGCAGGGAGTTGGACTTGATGATCCTTATGGGTCCCTTCCAACTTGAGATATTCTATGATTCTATGACTTCCATATCTTAGGCCAGTTCTTCAGCCACTGGGCAATTATGTAAAGGCTGAAACATTATCACCACTTTTAAAGAGAAGAGGAAGTATCAAGCTGTCACTCCATAGGTAAGTCTACAAGTCTGAAAGCTAGGAACACTAGCAAAACAGAATACACCTCTTTGAAAAGGACACAAATAATATATGCTGAGATCAGGACACAGCTGAGCAGGTTCACCGACTCAAAAATAGGCTCCTAATTTCTACCTACCTCTTGTTTTAACCACCTAGAAACAGCTACTTACCATTTGATGGCCTAAAGCTCTTTTTATCCATTGGTTGGCTCTATTTTTAAAACAAGTCAACAAAGTCTATTGCAGACTACGAAGTTTTATTTCCCTTATTTTGTCAGTTAATTACATTTTGATGTCTGGGAAGCAAGATTTATTTAGTGACACTGATGAGAACAACTCTTAAGGTGTTTTCCATTGATTTGTCATGGGCATTACTGAAGTGTCTTAACAGCCCAACCTTCTTTTGTCAAGTGTTTTACTTGCTTTATTACTGTTTATTTTCTCATGAATGAGGAAAAGAACCCAAGTACCTTACAACTCCCTGAACAGATTTAATATAGAAAAAGGTCAAGGAAGTGTAGTCACCTGCTTTGTGTTTTAAAAGATGAAATTTATGCACTCATCAGCTTTGCTTAGGCCTGCTAACTTCTGGTGTCCACAAGATTATGCTGAGTTCACCCGAGTTCCTCTTTAGTGAGCTTAAATTCTTCACCTCCATCAGACTGACTAATAAGCAGCAACACATAGCAAACAACTAGTGTTGTAACAAGACCTTCTAAAAAAGAGCTTTGGTTAGTCATAGCTTGCAGTCTGAACTCCAAGTATGCGACTATTAACTATGTGAATCGCCCTACTGAGTAGCCCACAGATAGAATGAGGAGACATATTTCTATTTAGGAATCCAAGAACGGATTTAGAACCAGCTTTAGACACAGGCTTTCAGCCTAGCCCACAGCCTGAATCCAGGGCACAAATGCAACTAACTCAATTTGAGGCTTAACCATATTTATAACACAGGAATATGAATCTCCACTTAGTTTGGTCAGAGGCAAAAGTTTCCACCAACTTTTGTGGTAGAAGGTTACATCCTTCAACTCTTATACTGGTTTTTCATTTTGATTTTAACAAAGGAAGCATTAAGGTTGGCCAATCATTCCTACCATTTCCTCCTTAATTCGCTCAGTGATTTTATTAGTCGCTTCTTCATGTGCATGAAATAGGCTGATGACACTGGTTTTATCTGGATCCAAGATATTTCCATCTTCATCTCTAACTATCAGATCTAGTTCAAGTATCCTGTGAAAATACAAAGACCATAATGGCAGGGTTATTTCCTTGTATAAAAATAAAGCTTAGAAATGTAACAGACAAGTTGCTGCTTCAAGTTTTAAAGGAATAAAGTAAGTTTTAATATATGCAACGGTATTTGATTGAAGAAAAATTTAACTAAACCCCATGATTTTCTTTTCAAGCTGCTGAACAGTATTTATCAGTTTTCAGAATTTATAGTAATGTCACCAAAGCATTTAAATGCCTGTCACATAAAATAGATTCACCATGTTCAGTGACTTCAAGCAGTCTTCATCCGTTTTGCTTTTTAACATATAACCTTTGTAATCAAGATGCATAGGTTTTTCCTGTTACCTTCTGCTTTTATGTTGCTCTTCTACTCTCCCAGTCCTGTTAACTAACTACTATGCTCTATTCTCCTTTGCCCTCATACAAATAGTGCCTTTTTTCCTTCCACACTTCTTTTTTTTCCCCTCAAAACTCAAACCTTAAGTCTTACCTCCATACATCCTACATATTCTTGCCCACAGTGTCATGGTGTCATCTCAGCCAAGAAGTACCCTTTCTTGCCTATCTAGGATCTCACTTCTCCTATCCCCCTCTAAAATTGGTCTACTTCACACTGGACTGTACCTTTCACAGTTTCTAAAATGTACTGGCTGCCCTTATGTCACTGTTAATGTTGTTTGAAGCAGTTTGTATCAGACTGCAAGGTGTCTTCATCACCTGACATGATTATCCACAACCTCTCCTGATTTGTTGTTAAATCTCCTCTCCCACAATGATCCACTCAGCCTCCATTGTCATTCCCCTTTATATTACTTCTCCACAGTTCGGTAAGTTTCCTTTACACGTCACAACTCAATCCCACACTTAAAGGCACTTACAAATACTATCCAACTTGCACTTTTCCTCTATACAATCCCAAGCCATTTTAAAAATCCCCTCCACCCCTGCTTCTCTAAAGGAAAAAGCTTACTATCTCATCATTTTGAAAGAAGAGTGTGAAAACAAAAGTCTGAAAGCAAAGAAATGTTAGTGTTGACTTAATCAGAGCTAGGCTTCTTTGATTGGAGCATTTCCAAGTAAGATCTGTCTTGGAGTGACCATTCAGCTCCACATTGTGTAGCAGGACACATGTATTCCCATAACGTGTTGTGTAAAAATACAGTTTATCAGAAATCTGTGCATCCAAGTGGCAGTGAATGAGTTAAGAGTTTCATAACATATCGTGGTCATTGTTTATGCTTAGCCACAGCTAATTGAATACTTTCAGCTGCATGTAGGCCTTTAGGCCACAATAACCACAGTCACTTGTAATAGCTAAATACATTTTATAAGCAGATTCCAGTGCCTATAAAACCAATACCATGAAGATTTGTTTACCAAGCTCTCTCTTCCCCTTTATCAGATGGTGGAACACCACTCAACCCCACACAACCACATTTTTGCCAAAAATGAGTTGTGTTGCAGTGACTTTTCATTAGCACAAAGCAGACAAGGCATTTTGTCAAATAACTATTCTATTGCTGGTTGTTTCACTTCTATTGCCAGAACCAGAGTTCTGCCTAGAAATTCCCTGGTAAATTGGGGGGTGGAAGGGAAGGGGAGGGTAGCAATGCGGTGCCTTTAGCAAAGGCTGTGTACACTTGTATTGGTTTTGTGTGGCAAGGTTTTGGTAGTGGGGGGTTTACAGGGGTGGCTTCTGTAAGAAGCTGCTGGAAGCTTCCCCTGTGTTTGAGAGAGCCCATACCAGCTGGCTCTAAGACGGACCCGCTGCCGGCCAAGGCTGACCAATCAGCGATAGTGGTAACGCCTCTGTGATAACAATTTTTAAAAGGAAAAAAGTTGGGATGGGGTGAAATAGCCACTGGAGAGAGGAGTGAGAAGATGTAAGAGAAACAACCCTGCGGACACCAAGGTCAGTGAAGAAGGAGGGGGAGGAGATGCTCCAGGCGCCAGAGCAGAGATTCCCCTGCAGCCCATGGTGACAACCCTGGTGAGGCAGGCTGTCCCCCTGCAGCCCAGGGAGGTCCATGGTGGAGCAGATCTCCACCTGCATCCAATGGAGGACACCACGCCAGAGCAGGTGAGTTCCCGAAGGAGGCTGTGACCCCGTGGGAACCCCACGCTGGAGCAGGCTCCTGGCAGGACCTGCAGATCTGTGGAGAGAGGAGCCCACGGAGCAGGTTTGCTGGCAGGACTTGTGACCCCATGGGGGACCCACACTGGAGCAATGTGCTCCTGAAGGACTGCATGCCGTGGAAAGGACCCATGCTGGAGCAATTCATGAAGAACTGCAGCCTGTGGGAAGGACCCACGTTGGAGAAGTTCGTGGAGGACTGTCTCCCGTGGGTGGGACCCCACGCTGGAGCAGGGGAAGAGTGTGATGAGCCCTCCCCCTGAGGAGGATGAAGTGGCAGAAAATAACATGTGATAACTGTAAACCCCATCCCCATCCCCCTGTGCCGCTTGGGGGTTTGGTAGAGAAATCCGGGAGTGAAGTTGTGCCCGGGAAGAAGGGAGGGGTGGTGGGAAAGTGTTTTGAGATTTGGTTTTATTTCTCATTACTCTACTCTGGTTGATTTGTAATAAATTGAGTTAATTTTCCCCAAACTGAGTCTGTTTTGCCCATGATGGTAATTGGTGAAGGATCTCTCCTGTCCTTATCTCAACCCGCAAGCTCTGTGTTATATTTTTCTCTCCTCTATCCAGCTGAGGAGGGGGAGTGATTGAACGGCTTTGGTGGGCACCTGGCGTCCAGCCAGGGTCAACCCATCACAACACTTCAGACTTTTGCTATTCATCCACCACCCTAAGGTCTCTCAGCACCACTTTTGAAGTGGTAGCATAACACTACTAGAGGTAAGCTGTGTTTGTGAAGGATGGACAGTACACTGATGTTATATGTATATAAAGGCCAGTTATCTAACCTCAAATCCTTACAATTGACAAGCTCATATATCTATAATTAACAAATTAATATTTTGAAAAAGTCATTTGCTATGAGAAGCCTCAATATGCTATCTATTATTATCACAGGAATAACAGGGAGAAGCTTGAAAAGGCAGATTCAGTGTGTCTACATCTCACATTAATGAGTTACAGAACTGTGAACAAGAAAACTTTATCGACATCTCTGTTCTAGATGGGTGCTTTAAAATCAGTCATGTTTTCCAGAAGCAATGTAGGCCACTTACTTGTTACCATAGTCAATTTTGGAAGTGACTTTCTGTTTGAGTTCTTTGAGCTCATCTTTTGGCAAAGTCCCGGACAGAAGCTGTGACCGCCACTCCATTAAGTCACACATCATAGACTGCACCTGCTGGAACCGCTCCTTCTTATTTGTCTAAGATATAGAAGAAAACAATAGGTTTCAAGCTTCAAGTTGAAGTGAAACATTGGTCTTGCAATTAAAGGATGTGTCATATTTAATGCTAAATTACTACAGGAGCAAGAGTTAGGCAAAGTACTGAGCCTGGCTTTCTTCCTCCTCTCATCCTAGAAATTGTTAAAGACAGAATCTCCCATGTGACCGTAAAGAAATGACATGAAATTTAAGCAGTTTGTATGGGGATAGGGAATAACTTTTTTTTTTTTTTTTAAATTGTGCTGTTTTAAAGTTTCTTAACTGAGTCTTATCAAGAGAAAGCACTGTAGAAGCAATTTACTTCTGTATGAGAAACTGATAAGAGCATGCTGGGAACAACAACATTTGATTGTATTATTAATACATTTAAGAAAAAAGTGAAAGGATGCATAGAAGTCACTAAAGCAGTTTCAGTGTCATTTACTGAAACAAGAAAAGTTTCAATTGTTGACTTTAACAAGAGGAAGACTAAGAAGTGACATGTTTCAGAAAACAGAAAAAAAAAAGCAAAATCCAATGGCTGGGATCCTGGAGCAGTCAATGCAAGTTGTTGAAACAGGTTATCCATTAGAAGAGACTACTCAGGTACTAGAGGATTCACCATCTTGTGATGTTTTTCCAGTCAACACTTTAACTGAAGTCTGATGGCTAAAAATTCAACAATAAGTCACTAGAATCAGTAGGGATTAATGTAGGGTTACAACATGCAAAATATTTGATTATGCTAATGTAAAAATTAGCCTTCTGTCCTTCAAATTCAAATTTTATCTCTCAAGAATCTTGTAGTCCAAGGACAGGTACAATATCATAAGAAAGGTTTGGTCTCTGTATGAAGGGTAGCTGAGGCCTGCAAAAATATTTCAGGTCCAATTAAAATAAAAATATAATTTTAAAGAAATCATAAATTACTTCTACAGTTCTATACTACACTGTGGGCATTACAAGCATATGCAAAAGACCACCATGACTACTGGTTGCTAACTTAAAAGGAACACAGATGCTGATGCAGTGGCCATTTTGACTAATACCTCCGAATTCTTTACACTTTTATGTATTGGTAAAAGTGCTCACAGGAAAAAATCGCTTTCTCCAAAATGGAGGAAAACATGTTTTCCTTTAAGAAATGTAAAATTAAGATGTTGAAAGTAAAAAGACTGACTTCTTGAAATTGCCAATTGTTAATAGCTACAGGTTCCCAGTAACCCTTGAACAACTTTTGTTCTATCATCCGAAGAACATGGTTAATCTTTTTCAAACGCATCTTAGTTATGTTTGATAATCCTATCTTGAAACTTGTCAACTCTACAAAGAACAATTATGAAAAATTTATCGTGTACAGGATACTCAAGTTTGAAACTAAAGGCATGAAGTTACACCACTCCTCAGCAGTAAGTCAGCCTTTTATTTTAAAGCCATTGAAGAAAATGGTAATCCTCTAAGCAGTGATGAAGAAGTAATTTCTTAAATCCTCCCAGATCCTGCCCTGCATCTAAGACACAACACTAATTTGAACAAGGCCTCAATATGCATAAATAGGACTAATTAAAAGGCCACACATGGCATGCAAAAATGTCATACCACATAGAGCTGTTTCCAGATGCTTCCCCATTCCCAGAGAGTAGTGGTAACTTCTTGAACTAAAGGAATTTCAGCGGGTATTATATTTTCTGTATGTCTAGGAAAGAGAAGAATATTTAACACAATGAAAGTGAAAAAGAGTATCTGAGTTTCATGGGTTTATATTATAGTTACTGTGTTTAAGGCATATAAAGGCCTTAAAACTCATTCTTCAGCAGACAAGTTCCTTAATGTAATAAAACAGTTAAATTCAATACCTTTTCTTTTCAACAGTAACTTCCTTAATGTGGATGAAAGACTTAGGAAATATTCCCTGTTGAAGAAGGATAAAAAAAAAAAGTGAAAAAATACAATGATGTACTCTTACTCTCCAAGAACATGTAAGTAACAAATGAGAGCTTTCCAAAACCCACTTCTAAATTTTCTTCATAAAACTATGACTATGCACATAAACTAATCTCCAAATTAACTGCTGCCTATCTAGTTTTCTGTCCAGCTAGATGCATGTGTTTGACACACAAATAATAGAAGTTTTGTCATATCCTTTTCTGCAAACATGGAATGCATAGGATTACATTTCTTCATAAGAAACACCATCTTCCACCCCCATCTGCCCATCTACTCCACCAGAAAACTGTACATACAGTGTAAATACAGTAAAGAAACATTTGTTCTGGGCATCAGCACATATATTTCTTGTTCTAGGAAAAAAATGCAGTCTAATTTAGAGATCAGCTTGATTATCAAACCAAAGGAGAGACAGTGATATAGGATCATTGGATCTAGTGAAAGAAATATTGATAGACAAAGGAAATCACTAGGGACGAATAGCAAAATGGCCACTGACACGAAGGACAGTAAACTCAAAGTTTACTTTGAAGCATAAGAGCCAGGAACACTATGCCTAAGACAAATTGCTTTAAGGAAAAAGAACAACCTTTAATTTGCAATGCATAATGAAGGCAGACACTTAGTAAAGCCATAAACTCTCAGCCCTTCTAGGTATTTGTGGCACCACTGCAACTGAGATTATAGTCTCATTTTGTACTACCTAGGACCATGCAGTAAGATGCCCCAGCACAAAGAAGGCACCAGATTTCATTACATTCTCCACATTTATTTTTAATTGACTTGCGTAGGAAAAAAAAATGGTCACCAGACAAAATGTTTTAATGTGATGTGTCCTTGCTCTACAACAACTGAAATGTTTTAAGTCATCCTAAACAAATGTTTGACTATCAATCTATCTGTGACAGTCCTCACATTAACTAGCAAACCTAGTCTTGGTAATTAAGCTAGGTTCTTCTTGGATTCTTCTCTGTTCAATAACTGACATCCATATGTGGTACTTAACAAAGTCTTTCTCTCAATTAGATTTCAGCTTTTACAGCCATTTTCTTTTAGCACTGGATCTTAATCAAAACACAATCATGTCTTATCACTTCCACAGTTTTTCATTAAGATTTATGTTCAAAAGAATCCACGAAAAAGCAAAGTAAAAAAGAAGGTCCCATTAACAGTAAATTTAGTAAAGTCTTAGTATATGAAATTAATAATACTTCTTAAAACATGTTATGCATGTTGCCCTTGATGAAACCCTTTAGCAATATTAAGAATTAGTTAAAAGGATGGGGTTAGTTCTGGTAAATATTTTCCTTTTTTTAGTTTTAGAGTAAATTTTAATAAATTAAAATAAAAACTTAATTAGAACAAACAGCAATAGCATTTTGAGCCAAAAGAAACACCAAAGGAGTATTTAAAACACAATAATAGTGTTGGTCAGGATGGAAGGATGGTTAGCCATTCTCTCATATCCATCCTCAATTATTGCAGATCAACCAGCCTATAGTAACTACTGTTGGTGGCTTCCACTGAAATACTATGCTGTATCAAGAGCTTGTGAACTACCTTATCACTAGCCTGGCTTCCACCTCATCTGTGACGAGCTAGAAATGGAAGCAATCAAATAAGGTGTACTATGCAGAGCTCATAGAACATAAGAAACAGCAGGTAGAATTCTGGAGAAAATGATTATGCATAATTATCACAAATAATTATTCATTTCTCTATCTTTTAGGATGTTCCGTCATTAAGCAATGAAGTGAAATAGTAAATCAAGCATCTAATACTTCCAAAAGAAAGCTATAACGTTTTACTGTCATGTACAGTTCGAATATAGACAACAATTAGTTGCTCTAAGTTAATGCAAGTTCTTGCTAATACCTACGAGCCATTGAATACAAAATAACAAAAAGTAGAAATAGACAACTTAAGACTGTTCTTATTTTTTTCTGGTGGCATATTCGCTGTCCACAACTGTCCTTCTGCTCCCCAGATTCCCTTTTTTAAGTGGCTGTGAAGGTTTTATACATCCTTTTTCCAGGCTACAGGGAAGCAACTTCCACCAAACATTTTTACTGTAATATAGGCATGGGTGTTTAATTTCAAATGCCTTTGCATTGCTGCTCCCTAAAAAAATCCGATACTAAGAGCAAGTTTCAGAAAAACACTTTTCTTCTAGAAAAGTGCATTTGAAACTAAAAAGTAATTTTCTTGCTACCTAACTCAGGAATCATCATACCCAGGGTAAAACATATTCATTTGTGGGTTTCCATCTTTAGGTCTAAGAATACTGAGGTGTTTTTTATTAATATGATTTTTGTACATTAGAGATATATTTAAGAATTTAAGCCTAATGGGAGTTGTTTAGATTGAATGTAGCCTAAAGAATCCATAGAAAAAAGTGCAGAAACAGACACATTAGCAGTCAATTTTCTCAAATATTTATTTCAAATGATGTCTTCATCAGTTTGTTAACCTGAAGGCACCGTAATTTTTTCTTCATTGATCTGTTTCTCCCAGTCTTCACTTCTAATATTTACCAACATTGTCCAGGACAAATGCTGATCATTTTGTTCATCTCGAAAGGAAAGAGAATGGAGATAGCTGACTTCAGAGATCAGAATACAACTATCTGATAAGAGATACTAAAAAAAAAAACCCACTTCATGAGTTGATTTTTTAAAAGTAGTCTCACAGGAATAAATAGTGTCATCTTACCTCTGATCCTTTATGTCTTACTAGATAACCCTTGTACCAATCTAAAAGGAAGAAAGAGTGCACTTAGTATGACAGAAGATATGCATAAAAAAGCATATTATAAAGTCATGGGTTTTGTTTCACATAAGAACTATCTAGCATAGGATGTTTAAAAATTAATAGTTGCTCCAAAAATACATAGATGAAAGTAAAGTGAATATCAGGAAGCATATTTAGCATGACTTGCGCATTAGCAAGTATGATTATATGGTCTACTTTCAAGTCTTGCATAGTAAGTACAGATAACATTACAGAGAATTTAACACCCCCACACTCACATAAAAAGGGTAGGATAAGCTGGTTTGTAATGTAATATATAACACACACATGTATCTCTCTCAGCCAAGATCACTCATGATACTGGATGGCCCATGAAGCTCTTCCGATTGTGTTCTAGGTGTAGTATTAATCCAATACAGTACATGGTTGTTATATATCCAACTTCCTTGAATGTAGGAAGAGTAAGCCATCTTTCTGTCATGAGGAATTACAGCTTTTGGACCCAGCTCGAATAATAAGCAGCTTCCTAGTGTAAAATTCAAGTTAGAACCTCAAGAAAATGAAAGGCTATTATGGGGCTTCTGCTCCACTCATAACTAGAAACCCCTTCTGAAGGAAAAGAGTGCAGTATTGCAGTAGTGGCAATTAAAATACTAATTCAGACTTTCTTCCATCTATGCCCCTGTTAAGTCACAATAAACTTCTACAAAGAACATAAAATGAAGAGTTCAGTCTTATTAAGCTACAGCAGAAGCCACATCCACTACGCACATGTTCCATCATGAAACATTACCTGCACAGCAACAGTATTCAACTCTGTTGAATTATTCTTCTATTTCACCCCAAAGAAAGCATTTTATGACTAAAACCATACATTTTTCTGAGTATAATTTCATGAACAGGTGTTATCTTTCCTACCACCTTTTCTCTCTCACCATTTCTTACACAGCACAGGTTTTTCAGCCATGCAACCAAAGCATGAAAACAACAAAACCCCCAAACCCCAAACAATGCTGTGAGAAAGGCCACAGGAGAATCACTGACCTCAAAGACAGACTGAGAACAGATTTTTTCAGGTTTTTCAGCACCGGGATTTTTTCCCAGTATCTTCTCAACAACAGAATTTCAATTTCTAAAACTGCACATAGTCTCCAATTTACAATCAAACACGTAAAATTATTTCATCCCATTGGCTGTGACTGCATGTGTATGTTCTGTGCATATATTTTGTGCATGCAAAACAAACTTAAATAGCATGTACAATGAGTGCAGGAAAAGAACTGTTACTGTTGGTTAGTCTTCAGTTGCAGCTGGCAGCATATTGTTAAGATATCTGATAAGAGATGAACTTCCTCACTTGCACAATACAAAAGATTCCACTTCTTCATTGACAAACATATTTTTATAAAGCAAGCTATGACATCGCATGTTAAGGGCAGAGGATTCAGAAAAGACTTTTAGACAGGCATGACATCCCATGGTATGGAATACCCCATTGGCCAGTTTGGGTCAGCTGTCCTGGCTGTGTCCCCTCCCAAGTTCTTGTACCCCTCCAGCCTTCTTGCTGGCTGGGCGTGAAAAGCTGAAAAAACCTTGACTTAGTATAAACACTGCTTAGCAACAAGTAAACACATCAGTGCGTTATTAACATTATTCTTATACTAAATCCAAAACATAACACTATACCAGCTACTAGAAAGAAAATTAACTCTATCCCAGCCGAAACCAGGACACAGCTTCAGATTCTTTGCAGCCTTATGACCACAACATACAAAGTGTCTTTCAACACTAAGCTGTCTCTATAACTGAATAATGCAGCAGCTGGCCTTTCTTTTTAACATAACTGCAGTTAATAAGATACAACTGATGGAAGTAGATTAAAGAGCATAATTTTACAATACATTTTGCAAAGGTTGAAGCACTTCATAATTATTTTTTTTAAACTCTTACCTGGTCAAGAGCATCACTGCATATTGAAAATAAATTACTATTACAATGACATTTACAGATAACTTACTTTTGAGGAAGCAATAATAATTGCACCCTTGTTGCTTTATGCTAATAACAACTTAAGTAGCTCTGGCAGACTTGCAAGAGAATTCAGGCAGATTATGAAAGTACAGATCAAATCAATATGGAGGAATACACTATCACTACAATATTGACAATGAATTCAGCTTCATAAATGTACAAATTTCTACGTTTACTTATTCTTCTGCTGCTTGTATTTATTTTACGCTTATGCCAGCTGATCAGATATTGCCACATACGACTACATAAGTTTGGACCAGCATATTGACTACCTATCGTGCAGTATTTGACTTGGACTTCTGCTGTTTAGCACATTGAGTAAGTTGGATGGTTTTCAGAGATGTGCTGACCTACAGACTGCTTTAACATAAGAGACTTCTATCTTATACAATAGGATGACTAGTGTGCTGAATATCTCCTAGCAACAAATATTTAGGTTAGAGATAAAAAAGTACTCCATTAAAACTTCTATCAAATCTAACATAACTTCCATCAGGTATATTACAAGCTGGCATGAACTTCACAAGCTCTACATTCACCTTGATGACTTCCTCATTTGGTAATGGCTTCCCAAAAAAACACACATGTACTGTAACATTTCTGATTTTGGCTCTCTAAAAATGAATAGGTTCTTCCTCAAAATAGAACACCACCACCAATACAAGTAAGAGCATTAGACAACTACTTACGTAACATGGGAAATCACTGTGAAGTAAAAGAATTAAGTTATTCACACACAGAAACCCATAGCCTGAAGGCGACTTACCTTCACAGAACTCCAAGATATGGACCACATCACCAATCTGTAGAGGTAGTTGTGGTATTCCTGTGCCTTTGAAATTGTATATAGCTGAAAAATTAAAGGACAAAAATACTGTTTTTCAATACAGCCATACACTACAGTTAAAATGAAAACCACACATGGTTATTAAGATTCTGATACTAGGATAAATACACTAGAATAAACAAACAGAACCATAATTCTATCAGGAAGCTTCATCTGTTACCATTACTTAATCTCTTTTCCCGTGAAAATGCGAAGGTGTTGAAAACGGCCAGTGCTGAAAACAAAAAAATCCAGCAAAGGCATGAAAAAAACTATTCATAACAAGTGTTCTGCACAGGATTTAAGAGCACCTGTTTAGATGCAGGTCTTCAGCATAAACATGTTCATCGTGCTGGAGAATTGTTAGTTTCCTGGTCTAAGAATTTAAGCGCATAGTTTACAGAAATTTATAGCAACACACTGGTGAGAAGGGGTACAGAGATGCATATGAAAACTGAATTTACTGAATTCTTTCCTGGGTTTAGATGCTTCATCTTAACACAAAACTGTGTTTTATATGGGAACAGTAGAAAGTTTCATAATTTTCTGTATTTAATCATTCTGAAAAGAATACAGGAGCAGCGGATTTTAAAAGTGTTCTACTCAGAAGCTTATCTATATGTGGTTAAGAAAGAGCTAAGTTTCAGAGAGAATTCAAGAAAATAAGCTTCTTTACTAGTTCTTACATTCTAGGGCTACAGGATGTGGGCTGCTATGGCAAGCATTTTTTTTTCTGTATATTTTTTCTTCATAAGCTTGGTTATAGACTTTTCCAATAGCATTACAGAGTAGAAGTTATTATTGAATCTAGTATCACGCAGGGAAACTGATTAAAATATGTAAGCCTGAAACCACAATTGAACTATACAAGTAGGAACAGTACACTAGCTACTAACCATGACCTCTGTTGTGCAGTAAAGTTATCAGTCAGCAGGATTTTCTTCCTTTTCTAATGACAGTGTCCGAATGCATCCACACAGAGCATCCAAACTTGCAGTATTTTGGACTAGGGGAAGATGGATCTAGAAAGCTGAACCTACCTTCAGGATACTCCTGCATACCTTTTGCTCCCCCTTCCAGGCTTCTAAAGCAGGATATTAATTTCTGCTAGGCCAAAATGTATACTAATAACATATTTTACTTAAAATAATGTTTTAAGTCTCAAATTAAATTGCCTTTCATGAAAATGCCTTAGGTAGGAATGGAGAACTAAATAGATTGATCCTCTTCACATTTTCGAGCGTTCCATAAGTTGTGTTTTTTGTTTCTTTTGCCATCATTATAGTCATTGTATTTCTGGAACAGAAACTAGAAGGAATTTCAGATTTAGTTAAGAGGCTTACTGGACCTAAAATAAGTTCTTACTTTTGTTGACATGAAGAGGCCTTCCCACCAGTTCCTCTTCTGCAAGGCTTTAATCATTAAACATAAGGGAGGAGAATGGAAAAAAACCCAAACAAAAAAACCCCCTTTGAAGTGAGGCTCTGCTTTGCAGATTCAGCCATTTATTCAAGAGAACCTTGAAGTTGCTTCCTCAGTGATCCTCAGAGAACTACCTTAGCTCAACAAAAAAATTGAATTTAAGTAGTAGATGTGTAGTTATGTTCTGACTGGCTTCATTAGTCTTGAAACAGATTTCAAGAAATGGAAATGGCAAATGCAAATGACCCTCCTAAATTACAACATTTAAAGAGATGTGTCCACCAGAGTGTTTGGGGGGGTGGTGATGGGGGTATGTGTGTGCATGCTCTTACTGTTTTCCTGAAATGTCCATACAGATTAATGTTACTTCTGACTAGCATATACTTTACATTTCAAAATATGCACTGCTCTACTTAACAATTGTAACAGTCTCAAAATATAGATGCAAATTACTGAGTCATATATTAACACTGCATATTGGGTTTGCTCTCTTAAAAACTTCATTTGACAGCAGTTAATATATTGAAAAGTGCAGTAACAAACTGACAAAGGAAGTGGCTGTATCAGCTAAGACTTTTCTAAATGACTAAGTGGAAACTTAGTGACAGAGATTTTACTGTAGAATTTGGATTGTTTGGTAGGATGAGTTTAACAAACTCCTTTACAAAGTTTTAAGCTATAGACCTATCTAGACATTTTATAAGACATTGTCTCCCATATACCATTGCAACAAACTCTATAAACAACGTAATATTATTAGCTACATCCACTTGTATTATCTACAGCACCAGAGAGCTCAACTATCACATCTGCTAATTTCTGAATTATTAACTGTGAATGAAAATTTGACTATGATATCCAATTATATCTTCTGTCAGCTGTAACTGATATCATTTCCCTTATGAACTGTGACCCTCTTATATTGTGAGTATCACCTCAGAGTTCAGCAGCTGAGAGGAGAGTTCCCTTCCCTCCAGCTTCTGTTGAGATCTTTGGGGTTGTGTGTGTGTGGTTTTGTGCGCACAAAAACATATTTCATTTATTTTGCTCTTAAAAAATAGTACACAAAAACCCTGTATGGACTTAAAGGTTTTTTGGTAGAATACTCACAACAGGTTGGTTTTGGGAGGTTTTGGGGGTGTGTGTGTGTGTGTGTGCGCGCCTGTTTGTTTAATAAACTCTCTGGCCAGTAGAAATAAAGGCCCCTTCAAATCACTCTGAAGAACTTTCTACCACTCCACTCCCTGGCATCCTCTATCCCAGCCAAAAATACAAAAGGAGACAGTATCCTTAAGGTGCAGAAGGTGGCCTGCTTGAAGACCCAGCATTCATTCTAAATCCTAGTAGCAATTACTGACCTCAGAAACAACTGATGTCATGGCAATAAGATTAGTGGGAGAGATTTGGACAGCATATGCCCTCCCCAGCAGCCAGCGTCAGACTAGGGTGTTCCCATCAATAGTGTGTCTGTACACAGATGCTGTCAGATTCTCCCAGAATGGCACAGAGAATGCCCAGAACTCCAGCCTTAAGACAGTGTTCCTAGATATGGACTTCACAGTTCATTGAGAAAACAGTTAGTAAATTCCACCCCCCCAGATCAGCAAAGAATAAACCCTATCTTTTTAGAGCTCATCATAACCTCAGTGGTAATTTTATAGCAGGACACACACCGCAGAAAACAAACAAACAAAACCCACCCCTTAGATTCCAGGTGTTTGTTTTAGCGCTTTCAGGAGATGAGCTGAAAGCCAGCACACCACAAAAATATTGCTTCAGAAAGCAAGGTTAAGAAATACCAGGTCAAACTGCTAACATAAAAGATTTTCCAAACTGAACTCTGCTCAAGTACAAATGGGCTTTGAATTGTACCTCAGGAAGATGGAAGTGATTGCCATCATTCCCACAAAGCATGCCCAAAGAATCCTTTCTTGTTCAGCTAAACAATACATGCTGTAAAGACAGTTACTGTAAGAAGCTTCCGTGTCTAATTCTGCTATCGCTCTCACACATTCAGCCACCCAGAGTATAAGTGAAGACATCTACCAGTGTTCATCCCGCTAGCAAAAAATCAGGACGAAGGCTGAAGAAAATTCCTATGTTTCTCATTTAATTCCTACGTATCTGTTAAAGACAGAGCTGTCAGATAAGATAAGCACATTCCCCCCACTAGATACATATGTGTGTATGCTGTTGAATATATGCCTGTTTCATTAAGCCACATAGGTATGTATATGTTTTCCAAAGTAGAGTAATGAAAATCTGTAGAGGACATTTCTCTTGACATTCCACAACACAAAGTAAATGAAACAGTCACTCTTTGTTCAGAGTAGGATTTAAAATATAAATTCAAACAACCACAGATTGAGACAAAAGCATAGTTAACATTTTTTAATTTAAATTATATGTCCTCAATTTAGAAGATGACAAGTGTGTGTGTGTGTGTGGGGAGAATCATACTTTGTACCTCATTTGGGAACATTCACACACACAAAACACTCTAGAAAACTCACAGTAATCCAGGTAACAGAATCCTTTATTCAAAGATAGATTTCCTCAGTATTCATGTACTTTAAAAACCCAGATTCTTGCTGTTCTCTATTAGACTGTAAACTAATGCAAGATGGGAATGGTGAGCAAGGAAGATCCCACAGACCTGCAATACTGAAGCCATTTATTATCCTAATCTTCCTACTTGTCTTTCCTGTCTGTTTTCCTTCATGTGAAGTCCCTGCCCTGTTCTTTATAACAAATACAAGCATTCCATTGTTTCATTTTTCAGATTCACCATTTAGTAATAAGCCATGTTTCAAGTTGGTTTCCTTGGCTGCTTTCCACTCTTCCACTTAAACAGAATTTGCAAAAAATTTCCAAGGTATAGCTTTGCTAAACCAGCTCTTAATTTTGACTTTACCATAATAAGGACTACCTGGAATTATTTCTATGTAATAACTCATGAAGCTTTTTGCATATTCAAACAATTTCTAAATAGCCTTAGCAAGAATCCTGTTCCATTTTATTTCTTAAATATTACAGCTCTATTTTTATGAGTAGTAATGTAAAAGTAGTACCTTCTTTCCTTACAGATCAATTTTTGGTGTTCAGTTATCATTTTCTTCTCACGAAAACAGGGTGAAATTTCTCAGCAAGGACACTGACAAACCTCATGTGAAAATATTATGCAGTCCTAAAAGGATTTCTTGACTTCTGGAAGGAAACCTATACAATTTGTGTTCCAGTATTCTGAGTTAAGGATCTCCCCTTAAATCTCGCAGAGCAAGTGTGCTATAATGAACATGACATGGATGCAGATCTAGTGAATATTTCACATGTCAGAGACATGTACCAAAGCTCAAAGTCAGTTAGAGACTAATTTAATTTATTGCAAATCATACTCAGCAAAGGGTGACTCTTCAGTTCTCAGATAACAAACTGTTATCGCAGATAACAACTGAATGCATGTTTCCGCACATGCTTAACCTTGGGGCCAGATGGAGGTTTTAGCTGACTTGAGCTACTTACTTTCCTTCTTAAACACAGTAAAGCCAATATAAGAACCAGGAAGTTCTAACATACCCAGCTAGTTATATGGAGATACCGTTTCTGACTCTTCACCTTTTCACAGAAAGTATTAGCATGGTCATTTTTCTTAGAAGTCTTTATAAAGAACAGAGTATTTAACTGTCCTTTCTTCTTTTTTTTGTGAAACATTGTGGATAAAGAGATTCCTTTCCCAGCTTTGTCTTCATCTTACTTCAGTTTGCCTTCTGCTGTTGTTTCCCAAGCAGCTAAAACAGTCTGTTGGGTTCAGGGGCTGCATTTCATGAAGGAGGCAACCTACCCTGACCAAAGCTATGCCTCCTTTACAGCTCAAACTACAGATTTCACATAGATGTAAAAGAATTTTCGGAGGTCTTCAGCAGATGAAGTCAGACAAGCCAGTCACAGCCCTTTGCATTCAGGCTGAGCATATGCTTTTCTAGTTTCAAAGAAGTCACCTAGTCGTCTACTCCTCCCAGCTGGTGCTTCAAATTGACAAATACCCATTTTCAGATTTAGCAGTACAGGAGTAAATCCGACGCTTGAATTTAGCATGCCAACATAATATTTCGCCAGCTCATAACTTTTTTACAAACGTGATAGTCTCTTCAAGGTCTGAGCAGATTTCAAACACTTTTCCTCTTGCACGTTACTAGGGTACTGTCATCCAAACCCACTAGCCTACTGTGACTTCTCTGCCTTGTACCATCCATAAAAGTAGCACACATTTATGCTGAGAGTGCTTCAAGACTAAGAACAAGCTTCACGTGTAAAATCAGGAATATAGTTTCTAAGCACAAAGCTGAATATCAGCTCTCTGGAGTATCCTATTAAGTAAAAAACAAAAGTAGGCACATAGCCTGCATTCTAGCATAACAAAGAATCCTAGCTAGGATTCCATGGTCTTACAAATCTACTCAGCACACTGCTGCTCATCCAAAGGTTGGGCCAAACACTCGCAAGCTGACACTCTGCTCATCAGTGGAAACTGAAGACTTCAAGGCATGATTCTAACAAAAGACTTAGGAAATCAACATCAGAATCATTCATCAGAGACTTGAAAACAAAGATTTCTGAAAACATAGAAGACAAAATAGCCCTATATGGTCAAAAAAGGTTCCAGTCTGTATTATTCCAAAACCTTGTCAACTTACACAGACTTTGTGTCTCAATAGACTCAGTTTGACCATATTTCTTGATTTTCCTGAAACACACAAGGCGTGCTTGCAACAGACCTTAAATTCAAAAAGCACTTTATTTGTGACTATATTTGTCAATACCCCATGTTCCAGGCCTCATTACTCCATGAGTTTTCTATAGTTAAAATTTAGCAATTACACTATTTTCCCTCCCATTTTTCAGAGCATAAATTTATTTATTTTCCTAAAACCTCTTTGAACACCCTTCCAAAACTAAATCCTTAGTGTGACTAATTTCCTGATTTTTTTTTTTTTTTTCCCTTTGGGCAAGGGTATACAGGACAGGACAACTGGGTGTACTGGTTTCAGCTGGGATAGAGTTAATTGTTTTCCTAGTAGCTGGTACAGTGCTATGTTTTGAGTTCAGTATGTGAAGAATGTTGATAACACTGATGTTTTCAGTCGTTGCTAAGCAGTGTTTAGACTAAAGTCAAGGATTTTTCAGCTTCTCATGCCCAGCCAGCGAGAAAGCTGGAGGGGCACAAGAAGTTGGCACAGGACACAGCCAGGGCAGCTGACCCAAACTAGTCAAAGGGATATTCCATACCATGTGACATCATATCTCATATATAAACTGGGGGGAGTGGGGGTGGGGGGAATCACCGCTCAGGGACTAACTGGGTGTTCATCGGCAGGTAGTGAACAATTGTACTGTGCATCATTTGTACATTCCAATCCTTTTATTATTGCTATTATCATTTTATTAGTGTTATCATTATTAGTTTCTTCTCTTCTGTTCTATTAAACCATTCTTATCTCAACCCATGAGTTTTACTTCTTTTCCTAATTTTCTCCCCCATCCCACTGGGTGGAGGGGGAGTGAGTGAGCGGCTGCGTGGTGCTTAGTTGCTGGCTGGGGTTAAACCATGACACTGGGGCGGGTGGTATGTGTGTGTTTGGAGCTTATTTTGCTTTCGTTTTTTGAATTATTCTAGGAAAGATTCTTCCACTATTTTTACCAACTTATATAATTAAAGAACAAATACATTTAGTTTCCAAGATAAATAAAGGAAAATAAAACAGACTGTGAGCCAACAGCTTGGCTAAGAAAAGGAACTCCTGCGTAGCTTATTGAATTTGTAGTTACCTATTAACTTAAAGTAACTATGCAAAAGCAGAAGTGGAATGCTCTCTACTGAAGATGACCTACAAGAAAAAGTTACCTATATGAATACTTCTAAAACTAGTATTCTATTATTGCCAGAAAGTCTGTTTGCTTATTATTCTCATTGTCGCTATTCTGCTTTGCAACAGATTAAACGACAGACATTGCTACAATTGTGATTTTTTTATATACAAGTATAAAAAGTCTTATAATACAGTGTTTAACAGAAAAACCTTCTTTTAACCCAGGAGACGGACTTACTTGGGGTGAGCAGAGAAACAGCAAGTGGTAGTACTATTACCACACATGATGACACAGCTTGCACAGATTCTTTTTTATATCAGTCACATATGTGCTCGTAGCCTAGAACAGCAGGGCAGCAAGCACAGGGTAAAGGAAATAGCACCAGATCTGCAGTGTCAGTTCTCCCCAGTGACCTACTCTAGATCTTAAATTATGATATTCTGTTTTGGACTTCCCATTGGAAACTACAATCATACCTACCTTTCTTCAAGGAACAGTTCAATATGCATGGAGGACATCTAAAACAATTTGTAGAGCAGTGCAATAATCAGTTATGGCTGTGGTAACTACAGTAGAGGGAATTTATATCTAAAGTACATGTGACAACGTTAAAGAGCTACTGTTATTTTCCAGCTTTGAAATGCTTTGCGTCATGGATTCTTTAAGATCCGATATCTGCCAGCTACAAATTTAAAAAACTAAAGATATTTACCTTAAGCCTCACAGCCATGAAACTTAAGGAATTATTTCTATAAACAGTAGGCCTAAACTCATTTGGCCCATTATTAGTGCTACACAGGCAAGGTTGTACAGTCTTTGTTCTTGAGCAAGTTACTTTGTGGCTAACCAGCTTTCAGCTTTACCTTTTTTTTAAGGCAAAGGAAAAGGTATCATCTTTGAGAATTATCAGAGTGTAAAGCAGAAGTCTATCTGCTGCTTCACAAACTGGATATATCACTTCCTTTACCTATTTAAAGGAAATTTATCAAAGCTTTGTTAAATCAAAGCTTTGATAAATTTGTTGTCTGCTTTTAAACACTAGCAAAGATCCTTGAAGATACAGATAATCAATTGCACCATTTCCTATTTGGTGCTCCTGGTAATCCCTTCTCATTATTCATGCTTTCTGCAGAATTCATTTAGTCAAACAGTGGCTGTTTGCTTGTTTGAGCTAATCTCAACAGTAGGTCAAGTGCTAACTAGCTGCTTCTTAATTTGCATCAGGAAATGAATTTTGAAAACTTGCATATTAAAAAAGAGTTTTGTTTGGTCCTCATCTTCACTCTTCCTGACACAAAACTGCTACTGATGTCCTAAATGCTTGTATGACAGCAAATTTCTAACCCCTAATCCAGGAGTTACAGGTCACAGTGTTGGTACCTGGAAAATTCCCAAGTCTCAGGACTCCTCATTCACATGATACAACAGACTGCAGAGTATTTAGTGAAGTAACTAACATCAATAATCAAAATGTGTCTTTGGCACATGAACAGTTGTAACAATCAGACTTCTTATGCTAATAGACCTTTTTAAAGGATTCCAATCTGTTGTAAACCCAAATAACCAGACTGAAGGAGACAACAGTCTTGGGGATATGGGTGAGAGAAGGAGAAGCAATATTTCTATCCGACCACATTTCAGCAAGCAGTACCTGTACATAGTAGTGATTGCACTGATATTGCCCTACGAGCTATACATAGTACATACACACCCTAAAATCAGAGTGCCATAGTTGTTAGAGCCGATATTTCAAGAGCAAGAGCACTAGTCCACTGCCAGATCAAATAAAACCTAGTCCTTCTGAGTTTTTAAAAACTGAATTTGTGTTGTCTCTATGGCAGTTTATACTTAACAGTATTAAAATACTGCCATTAAATGTTATTTTCTATTATTTGCTTTCTTTTTATGTGATAAAAGTGTTCATAAGTGATTCAGTTAAAAGCTTACTATTTTGAAATAAATATTCTTAGATCAGAGGTAGAAAGGACTACTGCTATACAAAATCACATATTCTGAATTTTGTATTTTAAGTCAAATAGTGCAGTGAATTGTTCAATCAAAATGCATTGTAGTCTTCATGAAAACAAACTTCACTGGATTAGCATTAGTTTATGAAGTAATATGTTTCACAAGTTTGTTTTTATTATGTGTGGCTTGCTGTACCTTTCAAATACCATAGAGACTGCTATATCATACTAGCTTTTTGTATACTCGGTGCTCATATTGCCTATGAAGTTACAAACAGGCAAAACTTCACTATGAACAAAACATTGTAGGCTGACTGTTGAACAAGTGACAGACCACAACTGAGGGTCTTTTCAGGGGACACGCATTGGTCAAACCCAGTAGGTTGGTCTACTGCAGGGGTATGTGCAAAAAATCACTAGCCTGTATCACACTTAACATCAAGTCAGGTTACGTGGCCCCCATCTTAAAAATTATAGTGCAAGAAGAGCAAGCGTTTTTTGTAATTACATGAAACTCACCCTGACCCAAAATGCTTCTTTTAAAAAGCTGCTACAAGTGAAGCTTGTTTTATATTATTCCTGTGAATAATAGATTAGTATCTAGTACTTTTAGCCATATGCAAGATAACTTCCATCACTAGTACAGGGATACAGAGACCATGTCCACCAAATCCTGGCATATTCTCCCAAATCAACAGCTTTCAGAAAAACAAGTGCAAAAATTAAGTACTTTCTACTATTTTGTAAAACTCAAACAGAAAATATTTACACCCTTTATTTTGTAATATAAACTGCCAGCAGAACAGGCTACTTCCATTTCACAATTCTGCCACTGCTGCACGTGGAAGTTGAACAGGAAGACATTCTTTCCCTCATTAATTCCTTGATGATTCATTTTACTTCATGAAGCCACTTGGGTGGAGTTTTTTGTTTTTAATGCATATCACAAAATATTATGGCCTTCTTAAAATAAAGTCTTTTAGAAGAATTTGGGGATTGCACTAGTAGGTAAAATAAAATATAAGAAGTAAAAGATTAACTGTCTTCTGCACTCAGAACCTGCAGTTAACTTCAGCAGAACATTTCTTTCAAGTGCTTCAGCTTTGATTTCTAATTTTAAAGCTTTTTTTTTTTTTAAACAGCAGTTCAGTCCTTCATGTAAGTTAACATAATTCATTTTAAGATAAATTGATGTTGGAAGACAACTTTCCTTCCAAAAAGCATTACTTACCAACTCACATACAGGTTTTTCTGTAACACCAACCTCAACTGACAGTCTCTTAGAAGCAACTGAAGGATTCCCCTTCCCCTACATTTGTTCCTCATAACTTCTATCTGCTACTTATTACACAACACGCTACTTGTTCAATCTGTTTCTAAAATATCGAGGTGGGAAAAACTGCATCTGCATTACTGTGGGAGTTCAAGATTTTTAAAGGGGGGTGTGCGTGTGGTGGGGTGGAAAGGTTGTATCTCCCAAGCTGACACTCATGTACTTCTTGTCATTCTGTTTGAAAGATTAAAAATTCGTATGAAATCGATCATTTCAATTAAGCCTCTGTGGTAAAGTGGAGGGTGTTAACTCATCACACTAGAGAAAACACCTGCCCACATCCTGCTCAGAAGTTATGAAGACAAAACTCAAATGGCAGTTTAGTAAGTTACATACCCACACCACTCTTGTCTGTCTTGTGCCATCTCGCCATCATACATGAATCCGTGAGGCTCTGAAGGATGCCCGCCACCCAGGAAACGAAGATTTATAGGACTCGGACTTCAAGATGCATAACAAAGGTACTGGAAGCAAGATCCGTCTCCCAGCTGCTGTCACCGAGGGCTGGCGGGCAGGCTGAGGCAGCTGCGAGGGTTCTGTGAGATTTGCTGCTATTCTGAGCTTCCTTCCTCTTTTCTCAACTCAAGATATTGTACCCCAGTGTCATGGGGGAGGGGAATCCCAAACTGGGTGTTTCTGTTGCATGATACTGGCTGTAACACATAAGCAGGCAAAAAGGAGCAAACCACCCCAGTCCTGTCCCGCACCACCCCTAAACTTAAGATCTAAGCTGGAAGGCTACCGTGCGCAGAGCCCAGCTACAGTAACAATCTCTAAACGGTCGGTAGTTCTGTTCTGAAGCTTCAAGGGGGCCTTATTTCTTCAGTGACACCAAAACCAGTTTTTAAAGATCTGACTCCACAAGACACTACATCTTAAAAACTACTTTCTCCTAACCTGTCCTGGAATGGGGTTTTGTTTTTTATAATAGACTGCCCTTCACATAAAAGAAACGAAGACAAAGCCACAACATTTCAAACCGCACCCATTCCTTTTAATTTCTGTCATTTTACCTTTGGAGGACAAAGTAGGAGAGTTTCTCTTTATCCTCTAAACAAAGTAGCACTTTCTTAAAGACTTCTTGTCAAGACAAAACTTCAAAAAGCAATTTATTGTACATTTACAGCCTTTACTTTCACACAGGCTGCTGTGTGAGCTAGCTTACCTAACGACATTTTTGATATGCAAAGATCAAGCCAAGTTGTTTGTAATTTGGATTAAGGCCAACATACTGAATTGAAGATAAGTATGTCACCTTCAATTGTGTTCTTTACTTAAGTTTGGAATTAAAAAAACCCAAACAAAATGCTGTAAAAGATTTACTGTTTCTTGGTTTTATCTCCTGTTAAGTACAATCAATTCCTATGACAATCCTGTCCTCTGGATGTTACATTGCAACTTAGCCATTGCTGTTTATCAAAACTGTTTAACAGTGCTGTGCTACAGCTGTCAGGATATTTTTGATAACACAACATGTCAGTTCTTGATTTTAAGCAGCAATTGTGAGAAGCACAGACTACCAGTCTGTCTCGTTGCACGTGGAATCGATACCTGTTTCTGGAGGAAAACCACCTTAAATTTTACCACAGTTTTGCTTGAATTGCCCTAGTGTTAACTATGTCTACATACTAGCTTAGCAAAAGGATTTAGTTAGTTATTTCCCCCCCCAAATAACTTTGAAATTCACTTTGTTTATTAAAGTGAGCTAGATTCTGAGCAACTCAGATTATCTTTGTCTACAGACAATCAGCTTCATTTACGAGTCCTAAATCTTTCTTTTCCATGGAACATCCAATTTATATTTGCTGATCTATCAAAAAAAGATTGAGGCTGAACTATTTCATCTTTTAGTTTACTACATATTTTGAGTAATGACCTCCTAACCGGTGATAACTATCTTCCTTACTCCTCTGAATCCTCCCTGCTGCAGCAAATGACCCCTTCCCATATACTGTTTGGCCTAGAGATCACGACTTGCATTTGTTTTCTTGTTCTACACTGCTCTTCCTCATTGTGTTTCCCTGTAGTCCAAAAGTCCTGAGAAAAATTGTTCCTTTCTAGCACTCATTTAAACATGCTTTACCATGTAGGTCTAATAAATCTAATTAATACAATACTACTATATTTCGAAAATAAATGATCCAAAGAAATGATAATACGGAAATTTCACCTCCAAACTGGGATCCAGTTTGCAACACTTTTCTGATGCCCTGAATCTCTTCCATCGCAGATTTGATTCTGCAAAGAGTACAAGACATCCAAATACTACCACACATTTGGACGCAGCCGTGTCCCCACCTCAGAGCTCGTGCCCCTTTTTTTACCCTCCTAACTCACCACAAATGCTCTGACTTGAGAACCCAAGCTTCTGAAGTCATTACTGCTTCCTACCTGCCCCCCTCCCCCCCCAGCTCTCCACATTGCACACATGTGCTGCCGCTTCCTCCTGTCACACTTTCTTGGTGATGCTTTTGCAACTCATTAGCTACTAGCACCTACTACAAGCTTCCCATAAGTTTCCTAAGACAATCTCCTCTCCTGTGTCTGAAAAAGTCCTAGCCATAACTTCTAACCAATGGATTGAGCAACAAAGTCTTTTTTCAGCTTTAAGAGGAAAATATATCCAGGCCGTAAAGCATGCGTGGTAACCCTAAAATCCTACGTTCCTACAGCAGAGGACAAACCCCAACACAAGTCTAGATAATCAAGACAGATAATAGTTATGCCCTTTATCAGTGGAGGTTTTTATTCCAAGTTGGTTTATTTGTGTAATTACCATTCCACATTACTATTCCACAGAAAATAGTGGACAGATAATCGTATCACCATCACATACCTTAGAATCTTTTCCGTAAGTCTTTTTCCAGGCAGAAGGTCTTTACAGGCAAGTAGAAAACTCCTTCCTTCCCCAAAAGATAAAGATCTTTCTGCCTAGCAAATTCACAGGTAGAACTTACCTTTTGGGGGGCAGGCAGGCAGAAGGGAAAGAATTCTTGCTTCCTTTAATACCGCTATCAATTCCAGAAAACACTATCTTGTAAAATGCTACCTAATTATAAATTTTTAGCTATACTAACTTCCATTATACCGAATAATTTAAGCAGAATAGAAGAGTCACATTTAACTGGCTCTAAATTCTATTATGCTCCAAAATCTGCGAGCACAGTTACAGGAAAGCGACCAATGCAACAGAAAGAAAAAAGAAAGTACATAAAGTATTTTTTACAAATCTTATGAGGAGCAGCTGAGGGAACTGGGGTTGTTTAGTCTGGAAGAAAAGGAGGCTGAGGGGGACACCTCATCACTGTCTACAACCACCTGAAAGGGGGTTGTAGCAAGGTGGGTGCTGGTCTCTTCTGTCAGGTGGCTGGTGACAGGATGAGAGGAAATGGCCTCAAGTTGCAGCAGGGGAGGTTTAGGTTGGATATTAGGAAAAATTTCATTACTGAAAGGGTTGTCAGGCATTGGAACAGGCTGCCCAGGGAAGTGGTTGAGTTACCATCCCTGGAGGTATTCAAAAAGCGCATAGAGAAGGCACTTCAGGACATGGTTTAGGGGGCATGGTTGATGGTTGGACCATCATGGTCTCGAAGGTCTTCAACCAAAATGATTCTATGATTCTATTTTCATGCACTTAAAGGACGGTACCTTAAGTATGTTATGGCACAACAAAAGCCTCAATTCCAGACATCTTCCCCACCTGCTAGTTGTAATTCTGCATAAGATTTGTAAGCATGCATGTATTATCTAAGATGATAAAGACTACATGCTCTAAATAAACTACAGCAGTACAGGTAAAGCAGTAGTTTTTGGGGTAGATAACCCTAATCAGTTTTACTAATTTGTTGAAATAACATCCTAGTTTTGTTTGTAGCATTAATTAACAAGTTCCTTCAATTAAAAAAAAAAATTAGAAATTTCATATGCCAAGTAGCTCAACAGAAATAATTAACTGTCTTAGAAAATCTACAGTTCAGTACTCCCATTTAAAGTACATGCATCCAATGTCAAATTACTGAAGGTTTTCCTTTAATTAAAACAATTACATACTGTAGTTGTTTAATGCTATTTGCATCTCAGTGTACAGTGACAGTAAACAAAGCTAACTTTAACCATTTGCATTAAAAAAAGGTTTTCTTCTAACATTTTGTAGCATGAAAAGCATGATTTCTTCAATGTAGTTTTAAGTTCACACGCACAGTCAAAATCAAGAAGAGTAAGAACTATTTCATGGATATGTGTTAGCTTCCTGTACTATCATGGGGTATCTTACAACTTAACAAGAAATAAGATAGTCTCAGTTTATGTAGACTTAATAAGAGACTGAAGGATTTGAATAGAGAGTAGATTTCTTACATTGATGAAGTGATACAATTAGATTCTGAGACATGGATTTATGATTATTTCGTTCAACAATAGCAGTAACAGCCACTAGGCTGTGCTTAAATTTAACTATATACAAGTGGACTGATAACAAGTTCAAATCGCACTGTAAAGCAACAAGCCACATCTGCTCATTTAAGTTTACTTTACCACATCTTTAGTCACTTCTGTTGTCACTCAAAATGTTACAGTTCAGTATTTGTTGAGATGAGTGACTGACAAGCTAAACCCACCCACGTGCAAGTCACAGCTAACAAAATTCTAGGCATCATTTCTGAACTGGCACAACTGTAAACAAACATATCCAAACACTTGTCTTGGACAAATACATTCAACAGATTCATAAAGGCACACATAGTTAGCAATTTCTCCAAAAGCTACCTACAAAATTTTATGCAAGAGATTGTCTTCCCCCCTCACTGTAGACCTTTAACAAACACCATTACATTCCTACAAAAGATGACTTAAGACACTGTATTCGTAAGGTACATTTGTAGATTACCTACAAGTATTGTGGTGGTGGCGGGAAAATTACAGTCAGCATCACTCCTACAGTGTAAGCTACCAAATGAAACAGTGGTTTCACCAAAGTTAGAATACAACAAATAAAAAATTCTTTATGTAGCATGTTTACTTTTACTGTCTTTTGGCGCTGACTAGCAGTATCTGACATGAGCTTGAAGTTGTATCTGTTTAAATACAGAGGCATGTTAGGAGTCTTGGATTCCAAAGTACCAGTGGAAGTTAATGTACAGCAGATCAAGCCATCAAATCTAAAACCCACTGGCTTGTAAGATTCTTCCTCAAGATATTTTTTTCATAATGGATTTAAAAGGAGAAGTCTTAAAAAGCTTTCATCTTAACTACTGAGCCTTACTTAGAAAGTGGCTAACCCATTCACTAGAGGGAGCTAAACTGTAACATAAGTCAAATGAAGTAATCTTAAACTTCAATATAAATGCTGAAAGAAAAAAAAAAAATCAATGGAACTAGCTTGTGTTCTCAGAATTATTCTGCAATAAGTGTCATCAGAAAGTTACAGAAAGTTAAGATTTTTCTCCTAAAAACAACACACAGCCCATGCATTACAATTTCTTAGCTTTTATTGAATGATACTTTTTTCTTTTTAAACAAAACCCTTTCTACAAAATAGCTCACCTCTCAATCAAAAAATGGACAGCTTTAGATAAATGTTTTGTCTCAAATGCAGTATAGACTACATTTGAGAAAGGAAGAGAAAGAAAGGTTTACTTTATTAGTACAAATACAAGAATTTCTAGAGTTTCAAAAGAATACTATCCACAAAACGCATAAAAAAATTCACATGCACCTTTGCCATCAGGTCGGTCTGAAAGTTGAACAATTATATGTAGGGGGAAAAAAATGTTAAGAATTCTGAATCCAGGAATTGGAAGTCAGGAGCACATGACTTTGTTGAGTTCTGCATCAACACTGTCTAGTCTCCCTTCCTTAGGGTTGACCCCAGACTTATCATATAACAAGACTTCTGTAGCTAGTATGTATCTTTCAGAATAGCACTGCATTTCAAACAAATAATGATTAACACATGTTTAGAGACTTAACCAAGATTCAAGACAAGGCAGCACTTCAGGTTACATTGCCAGGGAACTTAACAGGTACCCCCCAGGAAGTTAAGATATCAAAAGTGCAACTCTCATTAATGCGATCATATTCTTCATAAAACAAGGCAGATCAATATCTAAGTTAGGAACCTGTACGTTTACACGTGACATAAGTTTACTCAGTATTTCCTGCTAAAGCAGGACTCCAAATTGTTCAGGTTCCTTCCAGAAACGTAGGTTTTATTGCTGAGCACACTGTGTTTCAGACGTTGGCTTAGAAGATACATACAACGTTGTATATTTTTTCTTTTGTGTTTTCTTCTCAGTTGTGATTTTATTTTCTTTCTTATCTTCTTTTTCTGTAGTTTCAAATCTGGATTCAGCTGTTAACCTACAGGCAAAGCAACCATTCTAAATACATATTTAGTTAATAAAAAACAGGGCTAAGATAAGAGTTTTAAGCAAAATCAACAAGCCAACTGGCATACAAGACCATCCATATGCAAAGACAGAGCAAGCAGTGTTTAAGAATGAGACTAAAATAAAGCATTTTTATATTGGTCCTATTCACATTTCATTACTTAAAATATAGCCTTTCCCAGCACCCTGTCCCGCCCCCCCCCCATCTGCTGAAACGTTTAGTAAACAAGGTTACTGAATGTGTTAACTAGTTGGGATCAGCCTTTAAAAAAAAAGTGACCGTGCCATGCACATAAAGGTGACCAAGTCCACAAAAGCACAACCAAGTGAAAAGTCCCAGCAACATAATACAAACATGATGAAGTCAAGCATTTTGCTTTAATACCACCAAAGAAAGGACTACACTTAAAGCAATATACTAGTTTCCAACCTAGTTCTGCACTACTACTGCCTTAAGATAAAGGCCTGAATATCTGAAAAGTTGTTATTGGAAAAAAGTTCATTTTCAGGCTCTTAATTACATCATTTGCCCACTGACATGTATTCCCATTTACCACACAGCAGAACTGCACAACTGCTACATTGCTGTTAAAGAGATAACTTAGAACCAAGATTTACGCATCTGAGCACAATCAGATGTTTTGATTATTTAAGAATTACTTAATAAATGTGCAAGTGTGTCATTAGAACAAATTAAATAGTGGTATTATTTAGTGATTACTACCAAATCACCCACAACCGGTTGACTGTTACACATGATTACTTCCACAGCAAACCAAATTATGGAAAATGAAGTTCCAAATTAAACATAGCTTTATATACCAACACAAATACTATGCTGATTCATCACCACATCTGTTAATTCTCTAGCTACCTTGTGAATTTCTAGTGGTCTCAAGAGCCTCCAGTGAGCAACCCACAACAATCAACAGCTGCTTTCAGTCATGGCTTTCCAAACAAGAATAGCTGCTCCCCACTTGTTAGAGATTAATTTGCAACATAGAGATAGAGCTGAAGATGAGGACTATGAAAGGAGCTGTAACAATGAGAATGGTCACATGAAAAACATCACATTGTTTCATAAAAGTAAAAACTATTAGAATTTATTTGGAGAGAAAAATTCATATTTTTATGCTTCAAATGCACACTAAAATGTTTATGCAAGTCAGCATAAAGTAAACTAGCTTCATCAGACTAGAGCTATGTTAATAAATACCTGAAGTAATTTAATCAGAGGACTGACGCTGACTTATGAAGGTAAAATGAACAAGCCATTTTATGTCTAAGCTACACTTTTAAGTTAGCTACAGCTTTTATCTGGATCAGCAATAGATTGCCATAATTTGCTTCACTTAGGAAAACCTTAGTTTATGGCCATGAGGTATTCAGAAATGCCTGAAGATTCAAATAATTGAGCTTTAATGTGACAATGAACAGACAGTCTGAACAAATAAATTTTTCCTCTTTCATTCTTAGCATCTTACAGTTGGCCTGCAAATGCTTCAGGACTGATTATACTACAGCTTACAAGTTGTTGAACCATGCTTGCATTACCATACTGAATTAAATTTTTTTGAAAAATACACATTTTAATAGATCATGTCTCCAGGCTGCTACATGTAACAAGAAAAAGGATAAATGAATCAGTTCAGTTAACAGATTCCAAAGTTAATGGCTGAGCATCATGTTCCGAAATTGTCTCATGGAGTTCAAAAATCAGCCAGTCCCTCTTTTAATTCTTTTCTACCAACCTTCCTGATAATGAAGGAGTAGCAGAGACCAAGTGTTATGAACTAACTGCAACCTCCATTCCCCATCCCCCCCTGTGCCACTTGGTGAGGAGGAGGTAGAAGTTGGGAATGAAGGAGTAGAGTTGAGCCTGGGAAGAAGGGTTGGGGGGTAGGGGCAAGGTGGTTTTCTTTTTCTCACTGTTCCACTATTTTTAATTGACAATGAGTTAATCTTCCCCAAGTCAAGCCTGTTTTGCCTATTTGATCCCTCTCTTTATCTCAACCCACAAGCTTTTTCCATCTTATTTTCTGCCCCATCCTGTCGAAGAGGGCAGTAAGAGCAGCTGGGTGGGCATCTGGCAGCAAGCCAAAGTTAACCCACCACAGCCCTCATACCAAGCCAGTTCACAGACCACCCCTTACCAGCATTGTCATATTTCACGAAGTGTTATAGCACAGGGAAATGGATGGATCAGAAAAGAGACAACAGTTAAACACTTCCACTTAAAAAAACAAAGGCAAGCTTGTGAAACTATGACAAAATTCTATCAGGCTTTGACTTTGTAGACTCCAAAACCAAAATGTAATAGGGGTTCTTTACACCCATTTAAGGAAGATCAACTAGTTCCATCAGATGGAGCTTTACTCCCTGAGGATGAATGCCATGCCTAAAACACCAAAGAGAGTATTAGTTATCCAGATCTCCTGCTGAGCCAAATGGCTATAGGCATTTGAACAAAGTCTAAATGAGGTAGATTTGGTATACATAATCCAACTAAATAATTTAAAAGAGCAAATAAGCTCTTAGGCACAGAAGCCCTTCTTTAGATCAAACTAAAACAAACAATCTCAAATCTAAATGCAAACTAAGTTGGGCAGCAAGGGCTGGAATTTGCTGTTTCAGTTTCAGAAGTGAAGAACAGCATTTCAATAAAGAAGTTTATCTTTTTATTGAGCAGTTGGCCTAACAAAAGATACCACTACATAAAACCTTTGCATTGCCTGAATTACAATAGTAATTAATAATAACTTAAATAGTTAAATCTTTAGTCTCAGCTAGTATATCCTGAACACTCACATACCATAACCAAATCAGTACCATCACCTAATAATGTATTCCAATGTTTACTTGCTTTAAACTTTTGTAAGTATACACACATGTGCTGCAGATATGTACACATGCTATTAGTTCAAAGTTACCTAGCTTTACCTTGCTAAATCACATCAGCAAGCAAGACTCTTCAAACAAGGAGGTTTGTCACCCATGTAAGTACGTACAGATCACTTCTGACCACTTCTTCTTTGCCTCCTAAGCTAAGATGACAACGCTTTTCAAACACCGTTTTCTAGAAATTAAGTTTGCAGTCCTTTCACAGTTACTATGGCTCTTTTCACTGCCACATTTCAAGGACCAATAACGACAAAGCTAGACTAATTATTTCACAAAAGCTACTCCAGTTACAAAAATAACCCCCAATGACCACAATAGCCTTTTCAGCCGGAGAATCACATTTTACTTAGCACAAGGTGAAACACTGACAACTATCCACCATGCACATGCCAATTATTTTTATCTCCTCCAAACTCTCCATTTTCAGGTCCACATTCCTGCTCAAGTTGACAATATTGTTTTGTGCCTTTGCATTTAGCTGTATTCCTACGTAGGGTTTGGCCACATCCATCACAGAACTGTCTAGAGATTCTTTTAGTGTTTATAAATCTAACCTCTCAAATAATCAGATTTTATCATGACTTCCTATTTCATAATAAGTCATAACAGATCAGGGTTATGTAAATCCTCAGTGGTATCTTAACAACATTAATTGGGGATTTAGTAGTTCATAAACACAATCAGAAACAAGAACAGAACCTTATGCCTGGATTTGCCTTTTACAGGTTCGTAGCACCATTGAAAACAACTTAAAAGCTTACATGGGGTTTTGTGGCAGTTTTTTAGTTATTGGGTTGGTGGTTGTTTTTTTTTAAAATCTACTGATTTATGTTTTGTTCCTTATTTGAAACAACAATGATGGGTGCAAAATTAGAACCCTCCCTCTGAACTATGACTTCATCTTCCGCTTCCACTTTTTCCAGTCACTCTGCTTTCAAACATCAACTTCATAAAATAATTTTCTCTCCTCACCCCCTCTCTGGTAGCTTTACCCCTTCACAGTTCACAAACTGTTTCCAATAAATTCCTGTTGGAAGACCCGTATCTTCCCTTCCAAAGAAATATGAGGAAATAAGTTAAACTATTCACATGCAGGTTACACGCTATCTGTTCTCCTTTATGTGTACAGAACACTGTCAAAACACAATACCATCACTAAATTATCCAATCTTTCCTCTCAACGTTCACCAGCCACATTTGACCTCCCTGGTCTTTCCTTCTCAGGAACCATCCCTGCATATTTTGACATAGCTACTTAAACTACTATTTCTGCCATATTCTTTCCAGACTGTTTCAGAACATTGTACTGTTTGGTTACTTTAAATCTGTTAATCACATCCAACACAACCTTGAATAATTGATCTGAAAGTCAAAACATCATCCAGGTACTTCTGAATGCCATTAGTTTTGGATATACTATACAGATTTCCATGCGTTAGGCCTTCCTCCATCTTTGAGGCTGCTATCATTCTAAATTCAATAAACTATTTTTACTAGCAGACATTAGCAAGTTGTAAGCTCAAAACACCTAGACTATCCCAGATTTTTTTCTTCTCCCCCCAAATACTCAAACGTGTTTATGAAGATTATGAGTATGAACAGAATACAAAGCATCAGTTGGGAAAAAAAACCTGCATTCCATTTACCAAGATAAAAAAGTTGGAGCTAATTTCTGTTCTAACTTACTTTACCATCTATCAAAAAGTAACTTAAATTCTAAATTCAGGGGAAAAACTTGATCATAGTTTAGCAGTTGTGTTTCTAGTTATCATGCATCCAGATTATGGAGGTCAGTTGTCTGACAACACAAATAGCATAATTAATTGTCTATTCTTTTGTACAATGCAAGTTCTGTTAACCCAATTCAGGTTAGTAATTACTTAATTTAAGTAATTTTTAGGCTTTTAGCTAAATCTGAAGGTTGATGAGGGCTGAAATTAGGTATGAAACTGAAGCATGATACCTACTGCCTTTGTTACTTTGGTATGTAACACAGGTGTGTGGCAGCTTTGAAGGGACCAAGAAAACAGTGCTATTTCTGAAGCTAGAGCAAACCGAGTGAGCTGTCATGCTATCTGCCCACCTTAAACGTTTTCCAGTACTGGGAAAGTTATTTCAAAGATTGTTACAGTTTCAGGAGTCTTTTTCATTAGTCATCATCTTAGTCTTTCTAAAAGGTATTGAGGGGTTCAACGTAGGCAGTCGGAGCTGAGGAATTACACTGCATGCAACACTGAGGAAATAGATAAAGAAGTGGATAGCATAGTTCATGCAGCGAAAGAAAAGAGATGCAGGTCTGTGCTGATTGCCTTGACCATAGACAGAAGCTGACACTGACCTGGGGGCAGCTGAAGTCAAGGAATTACTTCCACTTCTGCTATACGAAGTAAAGGCATCATGATTCTCATCTTTAGTTTTAACTCTCTTCCTTTCTCTTTCAGGTTCAACTACTTTTTGCATTGCTTGAAGAGCTATATTTATTGGTGGTGCTTCAAGAGCATGTTTTTTTGGAGAAGCATCACTTGGCTCCAAGTTCTTGGAATTCATCTTTGTTTCTTCCTTACTTGGCAATTGAGCAAGAACAGCTTCTTTTACTGAAGTATTTTTGCTGTCTAAGTTTTCAGAAGTAGTGTCCACTGGAATCTTCTCCCTCTTCTTTTTAATTTTGGTGCCTTTAAGTAATTCTAGGAAAAAAAGAATATGCTTTTTTGTACACAAGTGAAGCTGAAGTTAACTTGTCCATCAACATTTTCATATTAAAACTAATAAAGAACATATCACATGACTAAAAACCTTGGAATAATTCTTAACAGACAACTAACATCCCTTAAAGAATGTCCCTTCACATAATCTGTTATCAGCAAGTAAGCATTGCAATAGAAGTTCACTTAAAAAAAGAGACAAAAAAATGCCCCCCAAACCCCCCACAACTTTTTCCCCATCCACTCTACCTTTTTACCAAGGCTTTTAATTAGATGCTTTGAACAACATGAGTATGCTAAATTGTTTTATTTCAATTTTGGAGACTGCTGAGGTAAGCTTCCACAACAAAGATTTTAAAGTTAAATCCTTTGGGTATGCGCAAGTGCCAAAACCAATTTACCCATCTGGTTCCCCATTCATCTTCCTCCACAGGCTACAGCTCCCTTATTTCTGCACATACCCAGGTATATCAGCCATTTTTCAGGGGGGCCTCTGCTGTCAAAACTTAATCCATACTGACTTAAGCTAGTAAACAGTTTTTCCTCTAAATGCTTTGCCCTTATTACAAAGCTCATCAGCTGCCTACATTCAGAAAGCTGATACTCCTTATCAACAGAGAGATATTGCTACTATTATGAAAAACACCTCCTAAGAATTTGTTCCCACCTACTTCACTATGGTTATCTAGCTATACTCTGTAAGGCCTCTAAACACTGTAATTTGTACTCTTCAGCCTTCTGAAATTATTGTTAGTATACATGTTGAGGTAAGGTTGCTGAGCAAGGTAGGGCTTTACTATTTCAGTTCAGCAGTTTTTGGACCAGGTTATCACCAAAAAGGCAACCATTTAAACATTAGTTTACACCTGGAACTAACCCCATGTCTTCCTGTTTAATGTCATTCAACTTGTGAAGGCTGAGAAGACCAGGTTATTCCTCGCCCCCTGCCCCAAAAAGTAGTATTTACCTTCAGGTTCATATTTCATTTTCAGCTCATCCAGCATAACTCGCAAGTTCATATTCTCACTCTGACAAGCTTGCAAATGCCTCTCATTTGTGAAGAGTTTCCTTTCAACTTCCAGAACCCTTTGGCTCTCATACAGAGCTTTCATCCTCTGCAAGGATAGTTCATTTTTCAAGGTTTCAGTTTCCTTGCTGGGGCGGGAGAAGAGTTATACAGTCACTCAGACTTGGTTTCTTTCCCCCACCTCTCAGTAAAACAGCAGATAAAGTCAACTAAGCATTCAGTGATTACACATAAAATTTGTATTTATACACTAGTAGGAAATGAAAGAGACCTCTTCCAATACAATATAAGTTTTCACTTCAACTTGACATAGAGCAGTGAGTTTAGTTACCAGAGATAGAATGCTTGTTAAAAACAAAGCTGTATGCTGAACAAGGCACACATGCATCCATAACTGGTAAGAAACCTTCCCTGACCTACAAATTTGCTATTTCATTGGGGTTTTCTAGCCTGCGTATAAATTAATATGGCTATTTCTATAACTGACGATACAAGCTTTACACAAAGGTGTTACTCTAAGCAACCAACACAAAAATAATTATATTAATACTCAGTGCATGTCCTTGCCTCTGTTTCAGAGACCATTAACTTCCACATCATCAGCACTGAATCACCATTCCTCAGTGATCCTAAGGTACTCTGATCATGCCAGTTTCTCATAACAGCAACAGCAGTGAGGTGACAGACTTCTCAGGAATTCCTGCAGCAGACTATTTGTGTTGCTTCTTGCTGGCAACACTTTCATCTGACAGCTTAAAAACAGTTCTGAGGCCAAACACTATGAAATTTCTAACTAGCAGATATGGAATTCACTAGCCAAAGAACACAACTAAATAGTCCAATAAGGCATTTCAAGTGTTATTATCTGACTCTTAGAAGAGAAATAAAGTTATACAGCCTATAGACTTTAAGAAGCTTCATACAGTCCCCTTACAGGTTAATTTTTAATGATTTTTTTTTAAGTTCCAAATTATCTTGTATCTAGGAGCATTAACAACATTTTAGGAGAAAGCAACAATATAAAATATTTCTGCTGCTATCTTTTGCAACAATAAGTAACATGACAAACAAAACAACTCTCAGTCCTATAACAAAGACAGGATGGTTCCACAGCATTAGAAAATGTGACAATGAGCATATTTCCACATACAGTTAATGGAATATATACTGTATTGGGTTTGTGTGGCAAGGTTTTGGTAGCAGGGGGGTTACAGGGGTGGCTTCTATGAGAAGCTGCTGGAAGCTTCCCCTGTGTCCGACAGAGCCAACCAGCCGGCTCCAAGACAGACCCACCACCAGCCAAG
The DNA here is from genome assembly GCF_964188355.1 of Buteo buteo. NCBI lineage: Eukaryota > Metazoa > Chordata > Aves > Accipitriformes > Accipitridae > Buteo > Buteo buteo. The sequence continues at coordinate 17,921,483 of NC_134194.1, read as the reverse complement.
GCTGAGCCCACCAACAACAGTGGTAGTACCTCTGCAATAACAGATTTAAGAAGGGAAAAAAAGTTGCAGCAAGCACAGAAACAGCAGCTGGGGAGAGGAGTGAGAACATGTGAGAAACAACCCTGCAGACCCCAAGGTCAGTGAAGAAGGAGGGGGAGGAGATGCTCCAGGCACCGGAGCAGAGATTCCCGTGCAGCCCATGGTGAAGACCACGGTGAGGCAGGCTGTCCCCCTGCAGCCCAGGGAGGTCCACGGTGGAGCAGATCTCCACCTGCAGCCCAGGGAGGACCCCACACTGGAGCAGGTGGATGCCCAAAGGAGGCTGTGACCCCGTGGGAACCCCGCGCTGGAGAAGTTCATGAAGGACTGTCTCCCATGGGAGGTACCCCACGCAGGAGCAGGGGAAGAGTGTAAGGAGTCCTGCCCCTGAGGAGGAAGGAGGAGCAGAGGCAACGTGTGATGAACCGACTGTAACCCCCATTCCCTGTCCCCCTGCACTGCTGGGGGGTAGGTAGAGAATCCAGGAGTGAAGCTGTGCCTGGGAGGAAAGAGGGTGGAGGGAAGGTGTTCTGAGATTTGCTTTTATTTCTCATTACCCTACTCTGGTTGATTGGCAATAAATTAAGTTAATTTTCCCCAAGTTGAGTCTGTTTTGCCTGTGACGGTAATTGGTTGAGTGATCTCTCCCTGTCCTTATCTCGACCCACAAGACCTTTGTTATATTTTCTCTCCCCTGTCCAGCTGAGAGGAGGGAGGCGGGGGGTGATAGAAGGGCTTTGGTGGGCACCTCGTGTCCAGCCAGGGTCAACCCACCACACATACAAACACTAACAAAAAAAAAAAAGGAAGAATAAAAGCAAGTAGCTAGACGATAACCAGACTACAACCAACTTCTAGGCCTCAGACCATTAAGTGCTTACTTTGAGTTGTCAAGTTTCATTTGCAGTAAATCCGCATAGTAACCATCTTCAGACTCTCCTCCTTTTGAGCTACTACTACCTCTGGATTCTTCCATATTCTCATATAAAGTCTGATAAAGAAAAAATGTCAGGTTGTCAAATAGTGACCTTTCAGAAGCACATTAGCTTAGTCCTTAGGTGAAATTTTCCATGCATTTCTATGGAGAAGCCTCATTGTAGAGGCCTTTAAACATACAAGAGAGCTCAGTTCCTCTTAGTACTTCCTCATTTGTTACAAATGTCAAATAGCACTGAAACTGACAGTTCTCTCTCATTCATTGAAAGAAAAAAAAAAAGCAAGTTCTCAACTCCAGAAAGTTTTCAAATAGCAATGCAGAACAGTTATCTTAGTTTTACTTGAAAACACAGGATATTTAGTTAACCCAGAAGGAATTTGTTTCAGCCTTTATTTCTAGGATTCAGCAGCTGGACCCCAAAGGAATACAAGCCATGTTAATCAGTAGCCAAAATCTCAAGATCAATTACATCTTTTAGATTAGGAAGTTGGTTCATAGTAAAGATGCCATAAATGCAGTAAACTTTCTATAAAATACATCAGTAGCATGTGACATTCTGGGTTTTTTGTTCTGTGTTTTTTCTGAACAAGCAACACTCAGATTTAATACTGTCACACAGATCTCATAGGCTTCTGTCAGTCACTGACTACAGGTAGTTTTGATGGTTATTTAAATCAATCATTTAATTTCATGACACTACTTATTTATGGCATAGAGACAAAAATAAATACTGATCAAGCTTATACATGACAAAACTAGTAAAGCAATCAAGCTGTCTCAATTGCTTACTAAAATGGGTTAAGCCTAGCTTTATGCCACTTTGGTTAAATGCAGAATAGAGGATGCTATCCTGGAAAGCATAATCCTAATGCACAAGCTAATACACCCAAGTTTACATTCCAAAGCTGTGATAAGAAAAGGCTAAACAAGTCCACAAGTAAAAAAGGCTACAGTTTTTCACTCTGTATACACACAAAAAACCATCAGTGACATTACGATAGTGCATACAGGTGTTCTCATGTATTTCTCACCTTCCCAAAATATTGACAAGATACTATCAAGTTGCATAAAAGGACTGAAGAAATTGTTTTACAAGGATGATTAAGCAATTCAATTTTTCTAGAAAAGAGCATGCTTCAACTGCAAAGTTAAGATATATTAAGGAAATAAATATCCAAGCAATCCAATATAGCTGACCCTAAAAAGCAACAAAGCCTACACACAGGAAAAACATGAAATGCTTATGTCTTCCAAGAGAAAAAAAAACCCACAAAACAAAAAACAACAGGTGTCATAGCTCAGTGACCTTTGACCAAGTAATTGAATTTAAACACTACAGGCAACTATGAAAAATATGAATGTGCTACACACAGGAACCCAGAAAAGATTGTTTCTCCAAACTGAGGCTTGGGTGATGTAGAATTTTCTGCTTCTCTCAACTTCACAGGTATATGTTCGCCAGCTATAAAATGGAACTTTGTTCAAGTAAAGCTATGAGTAGCCTTTGGATCCCTTTTCAACCCCGAGCATGGACTTCAGATCATTTTCATAATTCTTATTATCATGTTTTATCTTCTGATTATGACTTTTCCACTTAATTACAGACCACATACCTTAAACTTTTCTAGCTGCCTCACTTTCATAAGAAGATCTTCTATCTCACCATTCTTTTGTTCTAACATTGACTGTAAACGTTCCAGCTGCTCAAATTCTGCCTGAGAGCCTTTCATCTGTAGCAGTGTAGCCATCTGTAGCTAGAAAAAAAGTAAAAAAAAATAAATCTTTACAACAAATACTGGGTTAAGTGACTGAAAATCTCAGCCTCTTACCCAGAGCAGTTAGGGTACTCAAGCCTTGTAATTGTAATCCTGAATATTAGAAGTGCACTGGATGCTTAAACTCAGTAGGCTTCACAATTATCACCATAGGTTGACACTAAAAATCTTTAGGACAGCTTAAAACTTACTGAACAGAGTAGTCCTGAGGTGCCATATCTTTCTCTGTATTGACTAAGGAACCTCTAAATATACTGTTAAGGACACACACCATATTTCATATTCAAACACTAAACACTAAGTCAGCTAGAACCAAACTACAGTCCAGGCTTGTTTATCAGAGCTGAAATGCATCTATCGAGAACTTCTCACTTGGGAAAAAACACTCTAGTTCATCAACAAGTTTAAAACCTCATTTTTTGCAGTTCTGATTCTGAGGTGTAGATAACACTAAGTTTGCCTTCTGTAATATTAATCCAAGAATTTCAGCTTCTACTCCTTCTGTGGAATGCATCCTTTCAAGCAAAGGAAACACCCTTTGCCACTACAAAAGGAGAAGTTTATCAAAGAAAAATCTTGCATTTATAGAAGATTTTTCTGATGCTGTTAACATAATAATATCATAGCATGACAGCCTTAACACATTCAGTTAAGTGATACATCAGACATTTAAACAACTGGAGAACAACATGCAATGCAATAATGGAAAGACGTAACAGGGTGTTGGTGATAACTGTAGCATTTTTACCAGCCTGGTCATTATGGATAAGGTAACACTTACACGACACCTGGAAAAATCACAGGGAAAGAATCAACAGAAACAAATAAGACTACAGATTAATAGAGAAAGGTAAAGGAGAGCTTTTACCCTACAGAATCTCCTATGTCAAGTAAAGGATATTCATGATTCTGTACACAAACTAGAGCTAAAAAAAGATTCAATCGTGTCCTCCTCATAGCTTCTACAGGACATAAGGGAGGCAAAATTTTAACCCCCACTGGCTGACTAAAACTAACCTTACATTTTCCAAGCACATAGACACTTAACCTTTTCCCCCTTCACTTAAAAGCCCACTTGCTAACTGTCAGAATTGCAAACTACAGTTGATCTACATAAAAAACAAAGAACAGAAACATTAAGAAACTGGAAGGGATACTGTGGGCTGTGGAAAATACACCAGACATGGTAAAACTTTCACAGGAGTACTGCTTACATTCTGTTCAGGAGTCAGATCTTCAGAAGTCATCAGTAAACACCAATATTGGTATTGGAAAAAATTTTATACGGATGAATGAGTACAAATTGAAATTCCAAGTTAAAACATTAAGTAGTAGAACAGGGTTACCAATTTGCTTCAGTTTTTGGTGAAAATCTTCAGTGTTAGGAATGTTTCTTATACCATTCAATCAGTATGACTGACTTAACCTCACATTACAAGGGGAAAATTTCTGAAGAAACTGATCCTATTCAACCATTTTACTCACTCAAATCTTTAGCCCTCAGGGTCAGATTTCAGTAAAAGAGCATTCCTTTCCTGCATTAGTAGTTCTTTTCTTGTCCTTTAAGAATGTTGTTTCAATTACTGTCAACCTACTTCTCCATAAAAGCCAGGTAACAGAAACCTGTATCTTCAGCATTACTAATTATCATCACTCTTGATGTTTAAGCACTTTTGTCAAACTGCACAATCAAGAATTTGATCAAAATGAAAGGATCCACTCTTGTGTTGGAAAATCAGAAGACCAACATGAAAACAGGTGGCAGTTTTGCAGCATCCCCTTTACATTACCTTGTAAATCAGCTTCTGTTAACTAGTTCTCAACAGTATTAACGAACAGGCTCCCATCCTATAGAACTGTAGTCTAAATTAAATAGTTATGACAAAAGTTATCATACAATGGTTTGGGTTGGAAGGGACCTTAAAGATCATCCAGTTCCAACCCCCCTGCCACAGGCAGGGACACCTTCCATTAGACCAGGTTGCCCAAAGCCCCATCCAACCTGACCTGCAGCACTGCCAGGGATGGGGCATCCACAACCTCTCTGGGCAACCTGTTCCAGTGCCTCACCACCCTCACAGTAAAGAGCTGCCTTACATCTAACTAAAGTTACTCTCTTGCAATTTAATGCCATTACTCCTTGTCCTATCACTACAAGCCCTTGTAAGAAGTCTCTCTCTGGCTGTCTTGTAGACCCCTTTTAGGTACTTAGGACTTATTCTTTCACTAAAGAAACAGAAAAGCAAGAAAAATATGGACAAACGTAAAAACATGAAAGCAACCCAGAGGAGAAGAAAAACCAGTGTGATCAGAGGACAGAGTACTGCCTTTTCTTTACATTCATTCCTGACAACCACAGTTAATACACAAATAAATGATTCATGTAGTATGAGAATTAGATAAGAAAAGACAAAGCAATTGTCAGGACAAACTGAATACTAGTTCGACCAACAGGAGTTGTGTTTTACTTTTATCCATTTAACAACTACTGCCAAAGTAAGCAAATGTAGTGCCTTCAGTATAACTTGTAGCTCTAGGACTAAGTAGTAGCACTAGAAAAATGCTGATGTACCATAAAAGTCAAATAACAGAATGACATCTCATTTGTTTTTTCTCCCATTCCCCTCCCCCCAGACTACTGTATCATATTTTAAAGATAATCAAATCCCCTAGCCTGTGTACTAAAGTATTGCCTTATCAGACCCCAAGGAAACCCTGGAGTATTACAGTAATGGTCATACCTTCATTCTTTGCAATTGTTCTCTAGTGAATGCATGCTGTTTTTGTAGTGACTGATATTTTATTTTCACACTGATCAGCTGTCGTTCCATTTCTGCCCTACGGTCCTCCACCTACAGAACATTGTTAACAATTATTATGAAAATCAAAACGCTTGTTGTCACTTGGATGATGAGTTTTACAAGGAGAAGTTGCCTAGCAATTGATGTTGCTTCTGCAAATACTGCTTTTCCAGCAACAGTACTTGAAAATACACACTATTGTCATTATCTTTGGGATAAAAGCAAGTAGACAGTAGCTGTAGCAGCTGAAGCCCAATCAGTAAAGTGCAACAGATTTTTCTTTTTTTCTTTTGATATCAAAATAAAGTAATATTTCATATGCTTCAGTGTTGCTATAGAATAGTTTTGTCCATTTGCATCAGAACAAATATTAAAAAAACCCCAAACCAACAAACCAACTGTGTACCAATGTAACCCATTCCCCAGGCATTGTCAGAAAACAAAGTAACTTCCTATGCATTTAACAGCAGCTGAACTCTTACTCAAAAAGTAGTTCAAAAACCCTCCCAAATGCTCAAACATCCAGCAATTTTCAGTACATTTTCAAGAGACAGCTTTTATCAGCATCTTTTCACATCTCACATAATATCTTCTGCATTAAAGAAGGCTTACCAGCTGAACAAAACTACTTAGGGCTAAGAGCTGCAGACAGAACTGTAATGAACTCTCAGTCCCATCTTCTATCTTGATAGCCAGGTAACTTTAAGTGATTGCATTAAGTTCACTAACTCCTCAACTTCAGAGCGTGCATAATGTTAGTTTTCCATAGGTCAGTTCCTAGACAGTACAACACTGAAGTAGTATTTGAGGAATAGAGATTAATGGTGGCCAGATCAGGTGCAAATACCCTAATATTTTCCATGCAATATAAGAAATAAAACTTAGGAAATATTTCTTCTCTCCTCTGTATATTCTCAGGTATCTGTGGCATAATTGTACCTCAGCAAAGAGAGAATTGCCTTTACTTGTAGGGTCCAAAGATTGTTGCACTGCATGATCCAGCTGAACCTGAAGCTCCTGATTAGCTTCACGAGCTTTCTAGATTAAAGCAAAGAGGATATTAGTCACTTAAGCATCTGATGTACCGCATATATGAATTTAATCAGGTAGTTTTACCTCTTTCATTTCCTATGCCTTTAGTGCAGATTATATTGTACTGCAGTACTTAACTGCGCATACAGTTCTAGTCAGTAAGAGACAATTTTGTTTCACTAAAAGGCTTAATATCATACTTATTCTTCAGGACAAGAGCACAACTAAAACCTTTAAAGGAAAACTTTTATGTTTATCCACTGGATTAGCGGTATTGAAACTATTAGCCTTGCTGTGTTATTTAGTCACAAATCTTCCACTCCCCAGTACAAAATTTTCCAAAGCATTCAGCAGGAACTTGAAATAAAAGTGAGAATTATATTAGTGACCTGTGAGAAGGTCCTGTTACGAAGCAGAATACTGCAGTGCAAAGGATCTCCATACACACCCTTCCACAAAAGAATGCCCATATAGAGAGTATTTAGCATTTGTCCCCTTCTGCCTTATCTTTTTCCCCTCCCTCATCAGAACTTCTCTCAAAATTCCTCATATTTCACTGAAAAGCTAGCACCACAACTTGTGGAATTCAGGGCTTATCTACCACTGTTGAATAAAATTAAGAGAATACCTCTAATGCATTAGAGTAAGAAACAACTTCTTTTTCCCTCTCTTCTTTTTCTCCCTGTAGACGCTCCAGCTGATTACGTAAATTACTGTTTATGAGTTCTAGTTGTTCTTTACTGTACTGCAGTTCATTCAGCTTTTCTTCAACATTGGCCTAAACAAAAAAAAAATCAAGTATGAAATAAGCAGTTTTTAAAACAATTTGAAGAAAAGCAGGCCCAAATGAACCAGATTTGTTAGTAGTAATTAATTCTAATACAAAATATTATCTTGAAGAAGAGGTCGCATTAAAGTCTAATTATTAAGGCTATTTTTTTCTGTACATATTGTGTTAATATTAAGCCAATCATAAGGCAGCAATGTACCCAAAGCATCTAAAAATGAAATGAGCAAAAGCACAGAATTTTATCTTCAACTAGTCTACATTCCTGATAATTAAGTACTAGTCACACACCTTCACACTTTCTAGTTCAGTGAGTTCTATCTGAAGATTGAGCATTTCTGAAGACATGGTCTCATGTACACGTTCAGACATCATATGTAGTTCTTCTGATTTGGCAGCAATTATTTCCTTCTGATGATCCACTTTGTGTCTTAATTGTTTTTCTGAGAGCCGGGTTTCATCTAGTTCTGCTTTTAGGTTCTCCAACTTAAAGACAGTTGAGAAGTAAATAGTACCATTTTATAACAAATTCTTGAAGAGAACAATACTTTTGACTCTGTTCTAATTACAGAAAATGCCTTAGAAATACAACTTAAGAGTAAACTTTTAAAAATAAGCTTTGAAATTGAATATAATTCACAATCTAACTACGCAGGTGTTTCTTAAAAACCAGCCAAACAAGCTCCTACACATTGTAACTATTTACTAGATTTGTTCTGGTAGCAAGTGTGCAATTAGGAGTTAAATACATACTCTTTAAAATGCTATTAGCAACATTTTAGCTGTATATTAGTTGCCAAACCTTGTTTTTAAGGTCACTGATTTCTTGTCCATAGACTCTGGCGAGCTGTTCTTTCTGTTTATCCAGTTGCATGTTTTGCTGTTGCTTAAGGGAATCACATTCAAAACTCAAGCTTTCCAACATTCGATTCTTAAGTTCAATTTCTCTCTGAAGAGAGTATTTCTCTTGTTCAAATTTCTGGAAAAAACAACATACTAATAAATCTAGATGTAATATTCATAAGTGTTTGGGGAAAAATGTACTAAATACACACTCAGAACCAAGACACTAAATGCCTAAAACTTGAAGCTCATTCAACACTTTGTTGAAGCCCCAATCAGGGAATTGACATACCCGTGTTTTGAAAAACAAATAAATAAAAAAACCCAAAACTGCTCTGAAATGTTATGACTTATTTGATTATGTAATATCCTCTTCTTCATGGAAGCTGTACATTGATTTGCAGCCAACACGAAGGGTGCGGGCATCTTTTCTGCAAGTGTAACAAAGAAATTTAGTGAGAGCTTACATGTCCTTTCTACCACAATGGAACCTGATTATGTTAAAAAAATGTTACGGTCCATGAAGTATTCCCCTACTGCAGAACAGCTGGGTTCAATGTTTGGTAAAGACATCTAAATTGTCTACTGTTTTGTAATAAATCCCATGAACCCTTCCAGACTAAAGAATGACTTTTTAATCACCTTCCCTCTACGCCTGACTCTATATATTTGCTAATTATAAAAGGCAGCTTCATTTTACACTTCCATTCGGCTAGCAATTAAGGAGAAGAAAAAAAAATTTAAAAAACCCAGGAGAGTCTTGAAAGCAGTAGTAAATAGCAAAACCAAACCAGTCTAAAGATGCAGGATTTTCTTTTTTTTCCTCAATAACATAACTCTTAGAACACAAACCAGAATTTGAAAAAAGGAACATAAAACTAAAAGCTTTCAGGTATGAAATTGACCTCTATGGCCTACACACCAGCTTATCAAGGACAGTCTCAGCTCTCAAATATACAGGACAAGAATTGTAACTCAAAAGATAAAGACAGTGCACTGAAAAGGTTTGTGAATGCACTGCTGACCAGACCCAAGAAAGGCAAAAATCTAGCATGATATGTCTACACTGACTTTTACAGAAGCATACAGAGATTCTTCTGAAAGACTTTTGTGCCTACTGTTAAAACTTACACTTGTGTTCACAGTAATTGCTTTGGCTCTCGGATTCCAAAGAAGAGAACCACAGATTCAAAAACTCAAAAGAATCTGTTGGATAACCGCAGTTCCCACACAAGATGTTATTCTACTGTATGAACGCACACAACTCTGTCTCTCTGCCCTTGGAAACTAAGTCACTATTGATCTGGTTCACACAAGCTTAGTTCATAACTTTGCTCCAGCCTATAAGATAAGATTACAACCTATGGATGCAGCTTCACAACACAGTAACTACCATGTCAGGTTGTCTGCCGAAAAGGATGATCCTGCTCTGCTTTCCTTATCACTTGTGCTTTCCAGCTGCCTCTCTCGCACTAAGCTTACTACCAGCAAACTGATCAAAAAAAGTTACTAGGATTCATTCAGAATAGCAGGGTGCTACAACTCTCCAGCTGGTAAAAAAAAACAAAACCAAAAAACCCCCACAAACAACCCCCCCCAAAACTACAATAAAGCCACAAACATTTCAACCCTATCACAAGAGAAGGGATGGATGCACAGCCAGAAACAGACTAAATGAAGACAAATGGTATATCTGAAGCACAGACTGACTGAAAACAAACAAACAAACAAACAAACATGAAAATTGAAGTGTTTATGAAAAGTGGAAGATTTTCCCGACTGGAATTTTCTTGCGTGATTCCTAAGAAAATGCGTTGATTAAACAATACCTCTGTATTTCAACACTACACTACTCTCTTTCCTGAGCTGTAAAGAACTACTACTAAATTCAGAATCCCTTGGTATTTAGAAAATTTGAAAACTTCACTACAGAAGAAATCAATTTTTCTGTCCTGCTGCTAGCATTCTTTTTACAGATTTAAGTGATACAAAGCTTGCAGAGACAGCATAACATGAATGAATTGCTAAACATAGCCAAAACACATGCTCTAAAACATGTTTACTTTAGCACCTAGTATTAATTTTACATTAAAGGCAATTAATCCTACATGGTACTGAACACTTGATGCATAATTAGCTATGAAACCCTGTCCCATTTAGATAAAATCACACTCAGTATCTTAGAGCAGAGATAAAAAGCCCCCTCTACAAATACTTAAACTAAAAGCGTTTATTAAAATTAATCTAGACTCTAAAAGGCATTAAAACACCTGTGACATTCAGAAATAGTTAAAATAAAACAAAGTTCTTGACTGCCTTTTTTTTTTTTTTTACTCAAAGTTTAAAACATTACCTCAGTTTTCTCAGTCAATTCACGGCGTGTTTGATCCAACTGATTTTGAACTTCACTTTGGGATTCCAATAAATGCAACCCATATTGTGCTGCCTTTCTTCGCTCATTCTCTGCTTCCTTGAGTTGGTGTCTAAGACTTAAAATGGTCTCTGTCTCCATTTTTCTTCCTTTTGTTACTTCAATATCGCAAACACAAAATGATTAAAAAAAAATATTGCAGAAAGTTACACTAGTTAATCTGAAAAAGTTATTAAATATCTTTTCTTAAACAGGATACAAGGATATATTTTTGCATTGACACAAAAAAAAGATAGCTCATGAACAAACAGTCCTGTAAACAGTAAAATAATAGCTCTTTTCCCATAAATTTGGTTAAAATCTTATTTCTGACTATGTCTTAAGTAATAGCATACAGCAAAACAGCTACTGTGTACCCAGTCTGGTTTCCTAGCACACTAGAACCAGACTTAATCTAGTATATAGCTATCTTGCCATATGTGAGAGAAGGCTAGGAAATAACCTTGTAAAAACACTTTCATGCATATGGCTGACAACACTTTCTGTGGTATTATAAATAAAGCCACACTACATATAGCATTACTTTTGTACACAAATAACAAGATTTATGTAGACAGCTGTATTAGCAGGATAGTTTACTCCTAATAACATTGTGTGGAATATGGAAACAGATAGAGGTAACGAAGGAAAGAGTCAAAAATAGAAACCCAGTTAAAATAAAATAAATAAATAAAAATCTGTGTTAAAATTTCATGTAAGTGCTTAATGGAATCTTTCATGACTGTTTTCCACTATAAACTTTAGTCACTGCAGGTAACCTATTTGTTAATAACCATCTCCTTGTGACATGTTTTTGAAAACTCATTCATTTCTATCTTCATATCATAACAGAAGACACAAAGGTAAATTTTGCAAAATGTTTTGTTTGTTTGGGTTTATTTTGACTAACATTTTAAAAATTAAAAATCAAGTCTAACACCATAAGCTTGTATAACTGCTTGCTCCCAAAATCTACTAAATCGGCACACTGCAAAAATACCCTATTAAGACAAAAATTGCTAAGCAACTCAGGCTTCTCAACAACAGAAGCCAAGAATTCTCTCAGAAAGTATGCAGGAACAGTGATATACAAATACAAAAAAACCCTGTGTAGTTGATTTTTCAAAGCCAGGGTTCATAATTTTTATGTAGTTTCAAGATTAAAGTAATTCTTCATTGAAGGTCCCATTCTGTGCTTTTTCTTTTTATATAAACAATTTAGTTGCCATTTCTTACTGACACATATATTATCCTTATGAATGTTAGCAAGATGCTGGTCTTCAGAGCAAATTTCACAGCTCAACACAGGAGAGTAATTTTAAGAGACATTATTGTAATGTAATGCCTTCATTTTTTTTTTTCTAACTTTTATTCAACATGGGTAACCCCTGGAGTTACCCAGCTTCCTATAAAAGAAAAAAATAATTTTAACATGCAAAAGTACATCATGTTAAAACTGTAATAATTCCTTTCAGAGATACGAGATAGAAATTATCAAATTCTGGTTTTCACATTTTCCATCACTTGTTGTTATTCAAGTTTAACACATACAGACAGACTTCAGCCAGCCAGGCTCTGAAACCAGTTTTTCACATCTAACCATTGCAATGCCTGAAATACTAGTTTTGCACACTTATGCTAAAATAAGCCAGTGAAAGACAGGAATTTTACATACCTGTAACTAAGAATCAACGATATTATTACTGGGGCAAGGACATGTACACTGTGTACAATTTAATAATAAAATGTTTAACACTAAGATGTAGCAATACAAGCGTACAGGCAACCACTCCTAGCACACGTTTGCATTAGTAAAGGCGATGAATTAATCCTTATTAACTTCATAAACAGAATTTTAAAAAAACCTTTATCTTCTGATCAAACAACAGTATAGAGGCAACATAGCAATTTGATTCTCCTAGCTTACTAAATTAAATTTGAGTAACATTTTTAACTCACCTTCAGAAGTCCATTTAAGTCTTTCATGACCTTATCCTCGTACTTCACCTTTAAAAGAAAAGAAAAAAAACCACGGAAAAAATCCCAAACCAAACCACACAACAGTTGTCTAGTCCGGATGAGTATAAGCTGCCATTATAGCACAGTCCTTCATAGCAGTCCTTTTCTAAAAAGGCTTAACGCCTGTGGCTGTCTCATGAAAATGCAGATCACAAGCTAAAACCCCATAGAAATGCAAATCTTATTCAAACCTCAGTTGAGGCAGCTGTCAGATAATTTAGAAACAGCCAGATCAGGCAATGTTGCCAAAGGATAGATGCTCTGCAATTGGCCTCTGGGGCAAGTCAACAGGCTACACCCAGGGTCACCTTCTTCTAGCACACATATAACTTTTAAGGGTTGTTTGGGGATTTTTGCCTTGCTCCCTCCTACTTCTTCAATCTCTTTTGCATGCTTTCCTCCAGTTTCACATACAAGATCTTTGAGCTCTTAATAAATCATTTACTGGATAATATAAGAAAGATCTTAGGCTTTTCTTTAATTTTGTAGTTGAAGTATAGAGGAAAAGAAATAGGTTTCCTATTCACATGTTCCTTGCTGACTGTTGCAGAAAAGAGCAAGTATGCCTTTCAGAGCACAAACTTCCTCAACTTTTCATTGTCAATCTTGGATGAAGATAACCAGACAAGTCCAGGTAGCTTTGTTCATAAATCTGTATTGTTATATAGGTAAGTAATTGCCTGCAATTAAATATTATACATGAGGTTAAGTAAACTACTCTGAAAATAATGTTTTAAGATAAATAGCTAGTAAGGTGAACAGGTAAGAGGGGAGATAATAGAAATCAGTCTCCATTTATTCTATGAAGAGTTACAAGAGAGTTACTCACTTTTGGCTAATTACCTTCAAACATTTTATGATGGATTCTGTACCAAGGACTCCAGAACTTAATTATTCAACCGTTTAAGTACTCCTTGAAAAAAATAACAGGGTAAGAGATAAAAAGGCACTCTCCAGGCATGCAAACTTTCTTCTCCCACTGTATAACTGTTCTTCTAGTTAAACTGGTATTCCCAAGGGTCATACGTAACAGCCGTCTACGTTCTAATCTATTCCGAAGTACCTATGCAGTTTTCTGATCACTAACGTAATTAGCAACATAGTTCCTCTCCCTTAAGCCAGGTATTCCCTTTACAATTCAATACAGTTACTTAAACAAGTCCCTTTCTTTACCCTCCAAGTAGCACGCTCCAGCCTGAATATTTTCAGGACTAATCATATTCACCCAAGAAAGTGTTTTGTGCAAGAAGTATTATAAAGAAAAAAAAAAAAGTAAAACTACAGGCTGATCCTTCAGTCACTACGAAGCACTCGGCCAGCCAGCAACTGGTTCCCTACCACTTCGCTTCTCCCCGTGGGCCCCGTTCTTCACCCCGGGACAGGACCTGACCCCTCCGCACTTCGGGCCGCTCCCTCCACCGCCTTCCCCTCCCACACCTTCCCGACCCACGGCAAACCGACACCGGCCAGCGACTGGCCCCAGCGCCGGGCTCTCCACGGGACTCTCCTCAACGCCTTCGGCACTCGCGGGGGCCAGGACCGACCGGCGGGTTTGTTTCCCGCAGGACCCCCCCCCCCCCGTACTGTATATAACCCTAACGGGCAAACAGGGCCGGGGGGGAGAGGGCTCCCTCCCTACTTCACTTGACGCAGCATCTCCGGGGGCCGTAGGGAAGAAAACAGCCTTTCCCGCTGGAAGCCACAGGGGAAGGCGCTGGCAGGGCAAGGGCCCGAAGGCCACACAGTCCCAGACGCTGCAGCACGAAAGGAGGGGAGGGAGACAGGAGCTCTCCTCCACCCTCCCCGACCCCTCGGCCCCACAGCCCCGCCGCCTGACAGCGCCCTTCTGCGGACAAGGAGCGAAGAGGCAGCCACAGCCCCGCTGAGAGGAAAGCCCCCCGCGCAGCTCGCTCTCCCCCCCCCCCCCCCCGCCTCCTCAACGCGCTACCTCGGCCCAGCGGCCGCCCCACACCGGCGCCGCTCCCGCAGTTCAAACTCGCCTCCGCGGCGGCGGCGCCGCCCCAACTCTCGCGAGAACTGCCACCGCCCGCCCGCCTCCAGCCAGCCTCCCTCCCCCTCCCCGCCGCCCGCTCCTTTTCCGCTCACCGCCACCTCGGCGCGCGCGTGCGCGGTGCCGCCGGCCCGCGGAGTAGAACAGCGCGTGCGCCGAGGCGCGCGTGTCCTACCTGGGCGGGAAGCCGCCTGTGAGGAGAAGAGTGAGAAAAGGGGGGGGGGAACGTCTTACTCCTCCCGTACGTCTTAAAGAACAGTTGCTCCTTTAAGACCGGTATGGTATGGAGTAGGTGCCAGTGTGGAAGGGTGTTTGCGCGGAGACTACGGGAAGTTCTCTGAAAAGAAAGGGAAGGCAGTAAAGTTAGCAGCTCAGCTCTAGTTCTTCGGCCATACCTCGGCAGGACATAGGAGGGTGGCGGTGCGACGGATGCGCTTGGCTCCAGAGCCACAGGCAATGCCACCTCCCTCAGAGAAAGCGCGCAGAGTAAGTGATGAGAGTCAAAGGGTACAGAGTGCTGCGCGTTATCAAGGAAGCCTGCAAAGGAGAGGGGCAGTCAGCTCCTCCCACGCAGTATTCTACAGGGCGGTTTTTGGTTTTGACAGGAGAATGCTGTAAGTGTCTGGTTTATCCCACTACCCGCCTTCCTCATCAAGAAAATCCCCTTCCTCAGCAGGGACTGCTGAGGCTGCCTGCCCCTGAGGAAGTGTCACTGTTTTGTTCAACCAAACCTTTCCTTTGATTCTATGGCATTTACTGTCCAAACTTCAAGAGCTACACAGCAAGTTATAGCGCTTGTAGCATAGCTGTCAACTCGACTTCTAACTTCCTATTTTTCTCCTTAGCTTCCTTTAGTTTCTAGTCATCCTCACTTCCTGCACCAGGGAGGAGTCCCAGGGAGGGATTTCATAGTGTTAGGTTGTCCAGAATTCATAGATTTCCTAAGCCAGTGAAGATCTGAATAATATCTGCAGAGAAGAGCAAAATTCATCAGCTGGAGCATTTCATCATGCAATTCTGATGGTTATCTGAGTCCAAGCACAGTTGTCTATGTAGCATTTTCTCTGCCCCAAAAGAAAACCCAAGTAATTTTTACATTTTAAGCTGTGGTTATATTTTTAATCTGTTCTGCAAGACTCACATATTTTTGCACTTTTTCTAACCACGTCAGTGAGAATGGAAGGTTTATTCTCATGTTTAATGTGACATACCTAACAAAAGCCACTGCATAGAAACATACAAAAGCAAATTCTGCCTTTAAAGAAACATGCTTCAAGTAACGCAAGGTTAAATTCAAGCAACAGGCTGTAAGTAGATGCAAGGATAGCAATCCTATTTGGAGCAACCAGGACAGAAATAGATGTCTTAAGATAAAAGGGGCTTGGAAAATAAGCATATAATTTAAAATTCTACAGAGAAAGCCAATAAAAGTACTACTACTACTTCTATCAAAACTATACTACTTCTGCTCTTCTATCAAAATGTGAGTCTAGCTTTTGTCAATGGAAATGGGATTAAAAATTAAATACAGAATGGTCTAGACAGGCAAGAATGCCAAGTTGATTAAAACAGGGACAGGAAGCAAGAGAATCCTGTTCTAATCCTGATTCTGCTGCGTTCACCGTGTGATTAACCACTCCAAATACCCACAGCTACACCCCCTTGTTTTAAAACAAGGATAACAATGACTTAGTTAACAAATCCATAATTCTCCTGACAGTTATATGAGTAGATCTTGGAAAAATATAAAATACATTGTAAACGTTAAGTATTAACTTGATTACTCCACCAGATCAGTTATCTGCCATAGCATTCTAAATCATAAAAGTTAAAATAGTTGCTGCTTCCCCCCCACCTTCAGTCCCACAGTCATGTATAACAGCTGGTGTTTAATACATGAAATAAATTAGCAAACTCCATAATATTGTCCTCAGCTTACAAGTTCCATTTATGCCTTTAAAACAGATAGGCGCTTGGATACAAAGTAACCAATTCTTTATTTAAAACATGCCATTATCTTCAGAATGGTTCTCTTTTCCTTACTGAATTGGCACTCACTAGGATACTGTTCTACAGATCACATCTACTTCTTGTGAATATAAAATAGATGCATCAGTTGCTAATAACTTACTAGCAATACAGATTTGTCAAGTGGAGTGATCATCTTGTCAGAATGCTACAAGATCAGTCACGGGTGTTATAATATGTAATAGTTACATAATACCACTATTTACAGTTTGGCTGTCTGCCAGGATTCCTTGAGTTATACTTAGCTTTGAAGCTAGATTTTACTTTAAGAGGCTGTAGAAGAACACAGAATGACATGGTCATTAAGTCCATTGTTTGTAGTAAATTTGGCTTTATGGAGACAAATACTTTTGTCCCACTTAGATATGAGAAGACTCTCACTTTTCATGTTTCTTTTCAGCTTTGGTTGTATTTAGTCCCTAGCTTGCCACTGTAACCATATATTTTCTCTTAGAAACTTTTCTCCTGCCTATGACCTCAATAACAGCTATTTTCCTATAGAGATTCTACAAATCCAGTAGTTACTGAAGCATAAACGTTTCCTAAGAGTGTAGTTTTTGTACTTTTGTTTGTTGACATTTTAGATCACTAAACTCAATTAAATCTGTGCACTGCTGACCCTGTATAAAATGTAAATTTGTGTTTTGTAAGTCTTATCTATGCTAGCAGGCAAGAATTCCATATAAGTAATGGAGTAATTACAGAAAGTAGATGTGCTAGGTTTTTCTTCCCCTGAAGAGAAGGCTTGTTGCCTTTATCTGCATAAAAACAAATGATGTTAAAAAGCCCTCTTAGTCTATCTCTGCTAATTGCTCAGTGTAACACATGAGCTGACAAATGTTTTACTAACTGTGCTTAAGATCCCAAATGCTATAGGAAGCAAGTAATAGCAGCCTATTGAGAAACAACTGATTACTGGTTAAGTAATTTTGGAACAACAGATCGAGGGTTCATTATAACAAAAATTTGTTGGAGCATTAGGGAGGGTTGTTGTTGTTGGTTGGTTGGTTTGGTTTTTTTTTTCTTACATGGTCTCGCTCTTCATTATTTAAGAACACTTAATTTTGCACAATTTAACGTTATGTTACTTTATTTGCTAGTGCAACTTCCCAAAAACCCAGGTTTAACTCCTTCCACATTTTTCAGTTGGTAAACATCAAACTGTTCTGCTTTTTTTGAGATGAGACACTTTCACTTTCAATTAAATAGAATTCATAAGTCTGTATGTTTTAATTTATTCCTGTGAATTCAAAGAGCAGTAATACTAATACCCAAGTTGTTTTGCAAGGAACTCAAGTAGCTCAATAATTACAGCAACAGATTGAGGGCCAGTAATATACTGTTTCTAATCCTCTCTAAACTATTAGTGACTGACCTCATTGAAATCACTTCATCTCACTATTTCAGTCATCTTAGCTAAACAAAGATGTGTTTTGCATTTTTCTTACCAATCTAACCTTAACTAGCCTTCTGTGGCTTCACATGATTACTTGGCAAAACCTATCAAGTATGCGTGAAAGTCTCTTTCAAATACAAACTTCCAGGTACTCCCTTATGAAAACTTTCCATTATTTTTATTTAGATTTGTTACCTTTTTTACTACTTGCTTGAATGGGTCAAAAGCCTCACACTAAGCTTCCTGGATTTATGTAATCAAGGGATCCAATTATGAAAATATATATTCTTGAGTGTGTAAGTTTAGAGCCAAGCTATGGTGGAAATTTACATTATGACTCAACTATCATCTCGTAGACTATATCTTCTTCCTTTTTCCTATTTTCTTTTTTTTTTTTTTAAATAGCAGGTCAAATTGGATGTGTCCTTCAAGTGTTCCAAATATCCATGGTTAAAGTCACAATTGCAAGATTTTGCTAACAACAACAAGATAACGATACAAGTTTTATGATATTAACTTCAGGGAGTTGATTTTTTTGTTTGTTTATACCTGGTAGCTCAAGAGATCAGTCAATCTCACAGCAAATTTATCAAATTGACATATAATAGAACCTGGAGTGTACTGTAACTCAAATTAATTTTAACTTTTCCTTTTTTAAGCAGTACCTAGATAAATCATTTTAACATCACACACTGTATAAGTTCAGATATCTGTTATTATCAATCTGTGATTTAATGGTCGTTCAGAACCCCCACTACTTTCTTCCATACATTATGAATTTAATTAATTAACACCAGTTTTCATTCAACCTATTACACTAATATACAGTTAATTCAGTATTTAAATGCTACTCTTCTTCAATAGGAAAGCATTTTGGTAACAGTATCAAATGAGTATTTAAAATTTGCATTTTGTGATATAGAAATATATGTATAGACATCATCTTTAATACTTCTAATTGTGCAACCATTAACTAACCCAAATAGTTTACTATTCTCTGAAACTACTTATAAATTATTATGATTTCTGGTTTTTTTTAATATACTTACTAACAGCAGAACTTCCCTAATACAGTCATCTCCTTTTTAACATCCCTGCTGTCATGGCAGTTAATATACCTGGAGTTCTCATAGCCACGTAGCTTTTCCAACCCAGATTCTCATTCCTTTGAAATGAATGAGAAATACTGTCGGGAGATGTATACTGGCGGGGCTTGCTTCTCAGCTGTCGTAAATCACCAGCACCACCTTGTGGGTATCTCGCTTAATTCCTGTTCCCTGCTATAGCTTGCAGTCTCTGCAAGTGGGCCAGCACTCCTCTACTGTCATTCTAGAAGTTTTCACTGTAATAATCAAAGACAAGTATTATAGGAAGCAGGTAACAGCTATTAAATATTAACGAGAAACTATTATTTAATGAAGTAATATAGCTTCATTTTGATAAAAGGTATGTTTCAAATTAATTTACATGACTGCATTTTTTTCAATAAACAGTTGAACAGGGTGATTATCTTTCATTTTGATTAAATTTAATTTTATACAGATCATCAGCTACATTCTGGACAATAATTTTAGTAGTGTTACTGTGCATTTCTAATCAAATGGAGTAAAACTTTAATTAGTTTGGCAAGCTGGAAGTCATTAGCTTTTTCATCATCAAAACCAATTTATCTTTCACCTGGACGTCATTTCAGGCCTACTATAAAACATCTTCAGTTTCTCAAAGATATGGCAGAGTTAGGTGTTCTATGCAAGTGATAAATCAAAGGATTTTTTTTTTTTTTTAACCTTTACTATTAACCATATGTAGTGTTTATTTATGTAAAATACATTGAGCTGTAGACTTTTTCTTATCTTAGTTATTCTTGTGTAATGTTTTTAAATGGATGGTATGATAACATTGGATTTCTTGTTAACTTATATTTTGTCAATTTATTACTTATCAAGTAGTTTTGAAAATGTTAATTAGGGATTATATAGCTCTGACACTTACTACAATAAAGAAGAATAGAAACAAAAAAACTGTGTTATGAAAGCTGTATTTCAGTACATAAATTTTTGATGGTTTAGGGAGTATATTTTACTTTTAAGGCCTGCTATTACTTAAATATAGTGTCATAAAATGTTCAAGCTAAGATTATTCCCAAAAGATCTAAATTAAGCCATAAACATGATCCCATGTTATGCATAAAACTGGTGTTATAAACTCTGAGACATGGATAACTTGTAGCAATCTTACATGCAAATGCATGAAACATAATCAGTGATGTTTTCATTGATTGAGGTTTATTGCTCTACAACTAACTAAAAGTTTAAACTATAGAATACTCGGGATCAGGACTGTGAAGCATTAGTCTATTTTTTTTTTAACCTTAGTTGAGTATATTTATCCTAGGTTGTAATAAGAAAGAGTAATGAACTGAGATGTAGCTGTTTAGGTTTTTTTCAGTTCTAGGTTTGCCATTTTTAAGACTGCTTTTAATAAGTTTTCTACTTTGTCAGCGTAAATACTTGTGATTTTAGTTTTAATGCCAATCCCTGTTTTTCTCCATCCCCCTTAAAAGGTCAACTCAAACACTTTATTAGGTAAAACTAATGGATGCTTTCTTTTTCTTAAGAAAACTTACGTGATACTGTTTGGGATTAAGTGGGCCTGTTCTGATTGTAGAGCTGCATAACATGACACGAGACCACATGAATCAGAAATTGACGTTTTAAATGTTAACCGAGTTAACAGTATGATATCTGTCTGCTTATATGGGCAACTAGCAGTCTGAAAGTTTGTTAGTTTTGAGGGGGTCTTGGGTACTTTATGCACTAACTAATTTTATTTTCAGGTGCCTGCTTGCCTATCAGTTTACAAGTGTATCATCAACCACAGCAACTGAATAGCTTCATTCCAGGACTGGCAGGCTGAAAATGACTTGACCTTTTGAAGTCTTGCCAGCAAGCAGACATTTTTTCTAAAACTTCTGGAAAAGGTTTGTAAAAAAACCCAAACAACAAACAAACAAAACCCCCACCCAACCTTTTTGTGATTCCCCCCCCCCCCCACTGTAATTGCTTTCCCTTATACTTACTTTTGAAAACAAAATGAGAAATAAAAGCAAGGAGTGAGCAGTATTGAGTAAAATGGGACAATTTGGAAAGATGAAACAGAAGGGTCTAATCACTTGAATATGTTCTTTGCGTATTTGCCTAGCCTGGTAAAATATTCTGACATTTTAGTCCCAACTTCATTTGCTACATAATTATACTAATGAATAGCTGTAGTGGCAGATCAACAGCTTAGAGCCTAGTTTTGATTTTAAAATTCTAAACACAGTCGACTTTTATTTCATTGTTAAATATTGATGCTGTGTCTTGAAATACAGAACCTTTTAATCTTGAGTGCAAGATCTGAGAAAATGCCTCAGTGAAGATGGCCTGTAACCATATTTGCTGCTTTGTTTATGATTACAGTATCTTTAGTAATACAATTAATCTTTTTTCCACACTCAAATTATGTTATTGAATGGCCTGAAATGTGTGGTGCACAAAGCTTTCTGACTGTGAAACTTACTATGTCATTTAGTTTGAAGCAGTGTATCAGCCTTTATGAAGCCTTACTTTAGCCAAACTTAGCCTAGATAATCTACTCAAATTTAGGGGGATTCATCTTGGGTTTTTTAGATTCAAATGTACCTCTTCAGAAAACCAATATCACTCTATACCAATTGCGATGTCATGCTAAAATATCAAGTTATATACATTTTCTTCCCTAAGTCTTAACTCGGGCAATGTTTACTAGAAAATACCAGTGTGGATTTGGGCCAATTACCATAGAATATCTCAGCAGCAATGACAGACACATAAATGCTTCCTTCAGTTAAAGTAGAAATGCAAGCAGTTCTGAGCACTGAAACACACTGTTCTTAAATATATAGGCTTCCTTCTAGGGATTGACTCAGAATTAGGAAAGCAGCAAAATGGTTATATTGTTCAGCACTCAGGACCAATTTTTTATGGACTGAGTCTGCCCCATTATAGAATGTCTTAAGACATACCTACTTAACACAAACTACTGCAGTGCTATTTTCTGCTAACTAGTTCAGTGTGAAGGGAAGCAGTAGTTCTAATTGAAAGATTCTCACTAATGAAGAGTAAGGTGAAAGAGAAGTTAAAACATGAATGAATGCAGTAGAAAAAAAACCTGATCAAAGTTAAAATTTAGTGATTTATGTGGGTTCTCCTCTATTCCTTGTAACAGTAGCGTACTTTATGTAGCTGGAAAATAGTACTAGCAAAAGGTTGCTTTCAACACTATTTCCCTGAGTTCTTAATGCTTTTGAAATATTTGCCTATTGCTTTTCTTGTATTTTCATCTCAGTAGTACCATATTCATAAAATATGTATTTATATATTTTGAAGCTACTCGTTAAACATTTTGATGATCCTGGTAAACCCTACAAACATGATAACAGTCCTGTGACAGAAGTATTGCACCCTTTCTCACATGGTCAAAATAAAGCATTGAAGTTGCCTTTTCAAGTATAATTAAGCAGCACTGTGCAAAGCTTTTGGTTGTCTGGTCTTTTCCTTTAGCAACAGTTAATATATTCATATATTATTCCTATAATATGTACATATATAAAACTTGAACTACACATCAGCAGAAACTTATATGCATGTGTTCATTAAATAACCATTTATTCTTGATCATAGCAATGAGGACATAGTTAACTTCTGTTAGGCATTTGAGGTCAAATGTTCTTTAAGTGTTAACAGAATTTTTTCACGCTGATTATATCAAAGAATAGCAATATTAAGATTGCAATAAGCCTACTTTTTTTATTTTTTCCTGTAGTATGCAGAATGTCCTTGTAATATCTCAGGATCTGTTTTAAATTAAGTGTGTGCTGATTTGAGCAGCTGGGATCTCACTTTGTTTTAAATGATGATATTTAGATGAGTAATAGGACTTAGGAAATATTTCTGAAAATAGCTATTTTAAAGCACATCACTAACTAATGAACCACTGGATGTCACTGTCTTTCTCCAAGTGCAAAGCTCAATTATTTTTTTTGTTTATATTATGATAAAGTATTAAGGTAGGCAATTACTGGTTTTGACTTTTCTGGTAGGCATGGCTTTACATAGAAGGGGATTATGAAAAAGGCAATATGGTTAACAATGGTTACAGACAAAACATTTCAACTGGTAAAATAGTGAAGAACCGTTCGTATTGTCTAGCCTGAAGTGCCCAATATAAGGAACTGGGTCAGGAAACTAGAGTCTGTATAGGAAATAGTGAGACAGATTCCTACAGAAAGGCTGACTCCAGAACTGGACCTTACCTTTCTCCATTTGTTATATGAGTAGTCTAAAACTAGAATACAAGTACCACTCTATTTCAATCTCTCTTGAAAATTTTGTATTTTATCATTAACATATTTTTGCATATCTTCTGTTCATGAAGTTTGCATTCATACTGTTTAGTTACAGTTGTAGTAACTTTTAATATCTTAGTGTTTATTGTATGCTGGGTACTTTTAAAATGAACTATTCTTATGACAGGTTTGTGCTTTGCCTTTAGACTTTATTTCATTCTATTTTATTATTCAAGCTTGAATGGGGGAAAGACTGTTCTGCCTGTGTAGTTCTAGTTTTCAATCACTTCAGAGGCAAGTTTCTCTTACTAAAATTTTGCACAGGCAGCCTAATGATGCAAAGGCAGTTAAATCTTGCTTCTTCTCATGCTGATTTAAAAAACGTAGCCTGTTAGGTCATACAAAAGAATTGCCACCTGAAGTCTTACTACAGTTTAAATGCTATAGAAACAAGACGTAATCACGAAGAAAGCATTTAACATGCCATTATTTTGCTGCAGAGCATATTATCTGTGCTAGATGCTGAAGCAGATATGCTTTCCCCAAAATACGGTGAAGTTCAGCATGATTTGGACCTCCAGTTGAAGATAGTGTTTGTTCTCTGTTGTGCCTCTGCTCTGAAAATACGGCAAGGTGGATTAATAGAATCAGTACCATTTCTTCTTGAATCAATTTAATTCCATTTAACTTTTAGTAGGTTCCACGTCGCTTTTAGTTGCACTTTCCCTTCTGTGTAGCTCCTTGAATCGTGCATGTGTTCTTGAAACACTCCTTAGCTTCACTAGCTTAACCAGTTTTTAACCTGCATTTTTAATATATATCCTTATATTAATTTCAGAAGAAATGTTTGATAAAGGCAATTCAAAGATTGTGTTCATATTCTCTGGTCTGCAGCCAAGATGCTTCATCTGTCTGCAGGGTTGTTTTGCTTGTGGGGTTTTTTTGGATACTTTTAAATGCTGACAGCTACAGATACAAAACAGTGTTATTTGCATGAGCAACAAATTCATTAATTTCAGTTTCTTGTATATTTATTTTATGATGGCATATAAGCTTTCTCTCTTGTATGTTTGGGAGATACTCTTGTACAGCTCTAGAGCTGGTTTTCCCCAGCAATGGGAGGTACTTTCTCTTCCAACTTCCTGCTTGTTTTCATGGAACTTGCAGGCTTTGTTTTCTTACTGGTCTGCTAGCTGAGGCTATAGTCAGTAGCTGAGGCAAGGGAAGTAAAGGTGTGCTGTGGTTCTGTGAACTATTTAAGCCAGCATAAACCTGTGCTGCAAATGAAGGACTTGGTCATTTCTCTTTCCTGTCCCTGCCTGCTTGCTTTTTCAAGAATATTAGTGAAAGACTTCTGTAGCTCCTCAGCAAAATGAGTTACACTACCACTTCAGGCTGGATTAGTTTTAATCATAATACAATGTCAGGTTCTGTGTAACTGTAATGACTCCTTTTTGATCGAATGATTGTGAAGATAATGTTTTTTTCCAGATCATGCCTTTTTAAGGCATTTACCTTCACTGTTATATCATTTAGACTTAATTAAATGACTTGTGGGAAATTAGAATACAGTACAGGTGTTTGTCTTTCACATTAAATAATTGTATACCATATAAACTTACTAGAAACTTTTCATTTGACTTCTAATGATGTTTTAAGTGAATTCAGGCTTCAACAATGGAAGGTCAAAGTTCCTCCATACGGGATCTTTATTCTCTATAAATCCAAGATGTGTAGAATGGTAACTTCCCTGAGCAGTATACTGTGGGGGTTTTTTTTTGTGAGTTGTGATATATAAGTATTTTGTATGCGCTGAGTAGTGTTTTGTTCAGTGTGGCATAGCAGAAAATCACTACATGCTGTGAAGTTAAAGCTTTTCTATGAAATCAAACTGTCTTATCAGTTGAAGAGCTTTGTTTACAGTTAAGTTTCTGACGTGCTAATGTACTTGTACACTCCTTTGAAGAGCAAACAGATGTGGAAGTGAGTTTTACTAAATCAAAGTTGAACCAGATTTTTGTATGAGTAAATTTCTCCATAGGTCAGATGCTCTGAGTTAAATTTGTTGAGCTGTATAGAGCTCCAGGTTGTCCAGGGTTCTGGAAAGATAAGCTCCTCACTCTTTCCTATTAAGGCAGGAACCCATACAGCAAAAAGTAGGACTTAGTCATGTTCTTTCAGAATATTTGAAAACTGCTTATTCATTAGCAGATACTTCTATAGGCAAGCTACTTGCACTACGACTAAGTTCCATTTCATATTTCATGGGCCCAGACAATTAAATAGGGTGTAGTTTTATTGTCATCTAAACGGGCACTGCTGGTCTAGCTTGCACATTTGTTTCAGCTGATCAGTTTAACACATTATCCAGTGAGGTTTTTCTTCCTTCTCTTCTGCAAGTAGAAGAGTATTAGACATCCAGTAAAGGGTGCTTGTCTGTATCAAACCCACTGGAATAAGGCTGATTTAAAATACTGTTCTTGCTCCATCCAGCAGTTTATTATTATAGTAAAGATGGATTCTGCAGAGGTAGAAATGACTGCTACAAATATTGTCAAAGCAAGAAATGAAAAACATTACATTAGTCTTCCTCCAGCATCTAGGATGACAGGCTCCTTTAGGATGACTTGTCCTTTAAAGTATATAATTCTATTGTCTTGGGGCATTTACCTCTTCTCATGGAAGCTGACAGGTTTTTTGCTTTAAATTTTCCTGCAAGTATGGTTAGCTTTAGAGCGAGTATTGAAGTATATGACAGTTTACTTGCTGTAAATGTACCTTTATTTTTTCTTTCACTAAATTATTCATACTTGCAGCATACAATAGGGCTGGCTGCACCTTTCACCTTGCTAGATGCAGCTTCCTCCAAGGTGCCAAATTTCGTTCTGACCACACTGGAGTGAAATTCAACAGCTTCTTTGTGTTTATTTAGGACTTTGAACTGCTGTTCACTTGGATAAGAAGCAAAATTACATTGCTAAGCTAATACTTGCATGCTATAAAATATTGTAATATTAGTTCCCATTCACCCAGGATAGTAATTCTAGCAAGAGAGGACAATAGTGGATCAAATGGGATGTTTTACCCAAGTCTTAATTTTATAAAAGCTTCTCCTTCCCAAAGGTTTCCATAAGACGTTTTTGAATAAAGGCCCTTTTGGATATTACCAGTTGAATTATTATTTCCAGTACTTAATAAAATTTTCTGTAGTTCCCATCAGCATTTTATCAGCCTCTTCACTCTCAGAAAAAGCTACATTCCCATCAGTAATTGGTAATTTTTTAAACTGTAATCTACTTTCTTAGTTATGAATTAATCCATGCTGCTAAGTCTGTGCATAATCAGTACTTGACCCTTGCTTATTCTCTGTCTAGAGATCTCTTGATTCTCTAAATTATGTGCTGACACAGAAGACTCCTATAACCTTAAATCTAGTGGAAACCTGTTATTCAGCCGTAAAGCATTATACCTATATATACACACACACACACTTTTCACAGTTAAGGTAGGTAATTAGACAATAATTTATCTGCCACTGACTTGTTTCAAAATATGATCTTCACAGACTAATGTGCCCTTTCTGATCTGCCTATTGCAAGAGTGTACAAAAAAGAGGAGGAAGAGGGGATGAAAAAAAGTACATCTTGCATAAAACCAATTACTACTTTTTTCATCATCTTACAAATATTATTGCATAGCAAAGCTCACTTCCAAGGCACTTCTGTTGCCTTGAGGTTTGTTCAGTGATGTAAAGTATTACTATTTTCTTTTAGTTGCATAATGAATTATAAGGCAAGGTTATCAAAATCAAAGACATAAAGCTTTAATCTTCACACACCTCAAGCTGGATCTTTAGTATCCATCTCTTGTGAATTTAAG
Organism: Buteo buteo; assembly: GCF_964188355.1. Taxonomy (NCBI): domain Eukaryota; kingdom Metazoa; phylum Chordata; class Aves; order Accipitriformes; family Accipitridae; genus Buteo; species Buteo buteo. The sequence continues at coordinate 17,894,158 of NC_134194.1, read as the reverse complement.
GTCTAATGAATTTTTTTGGAGGTTTGCTCAATCCTAAAATACAGTTCTTTGAAGCCAGATAGCCTTGTGTCAAAAGTTATACTGAAACTGTTTTTAATCTAGAATCTACAGTAGGACTGTTCCCAAGAGCTACTATTATGCAAAAAGTAGTGGTTACTTCTAAATATCATGACTTTATTCATATACAGGTGTGCTTCCAAAAAGTACATTTGGAAAAGACATATTTGCAACAGGCATCTACAATGACCCCTAGATTTTTGTTCAGCTGGCAAGAGCTTTTGCCAACTGCTGCACTCAGGGGGTTAAGTCTTCATTGCTTCTTTGGGTTTCAGTGGTATTGAATGCTAGGCTGTGCACCAAAGTTGAAAGCAAAAACTAATTGAAGCCAGATCTAAAGGAAGAATGATAATCAATTGCCAGGTTTAGATGAAGAAATGATTAGTTCAGCTGCTTGCGCTACCCTATCTGGAAGCTGCTCATCGAAAAGTTCCCATCGCTTTTGGGGAGGAGAAGTGTGCAAGTTATGTAGTTAATTAGGGCAGACATCCGTTACCTAAAGTCTTCTGCTGAGATTGTTTATTTTACACACTTACCAGATTTTAACATTAAGATTTTAACATAACTCTTGAGAGATGTGGAGTGCTTACAGTTGACAACATTCATTTACTTAAGCAATTCACTAGCAAGACAGTGTGACTTTTGAGTATTGCAGTCTGTTATCTAGTTATATGCTATTCACTATTTTTCTAGCTTTGACTACAAGTTTTTTTAAAAAATGTGTATTTAAGCACAAAAGCTCTTTTGAAACCCTATGCATTTTATATCTGAATCTCTGTTCTGGCTCTCTAATTTACTATTTGTACCATATTGAGCTTAGTGACTACAGGAAATTTGAGGCCTGAAGAAATGGATGTGTTTAAAAAGTTCTTCATACTTAAATTTCTACTGGGAAAATTCAGTCCAGGAGTTTTATCTATTGTATTGGGTTTGTGTGGCCAGGTTTTGGTCATGGCAGAGCGAGGGGGAAGCAGGTGGGCTACAGGGGCGGCTTCTGTGAAAAGCCACTAGAAGCTTCCCCTATGTCCGAAAAAAGCCAGTGCCAGCCAGTTCCAAGATGGACCTGCCACTGGCCAAGGGTGAGCCCATCATCAATGGTGGTAGTGCCTCTGGGAGAATGTATTTAAGAAGGGGAAAAAACCACTGCACGAGGGCAACTGCAGCTGGACGAGGACTGAGAATATGTTAAAGAAACAACTCTGCAGACACCCATGTCAGTGAAGAAGGAGGGGGAGGAGGTGCTTCAGGTGCCAGAGCAGACATTCCCCTGCAGCCTGTGGTGAAGACCATGGAGAGGCAGGCTGTCCCCCTGCAGCCCATGGAGGTCCATGGTGGAGTAGATAGATATCTTCCATTCACCATGGAGGACCCCATGCTGGAGCAGGGGGATGCCCGAAGGAGGCCGTGTGACCCTGTGGGAAGCCTGCAGTGGAGCAGGCTTCTGAAAGACCTGTGGCCCCGTAGAGAGAGGAGCCCTTGCTGGAGCAGGTTTTCTGGCAGGACTTGTGCCCCCGCAGGAGAACCCGTGCTGGAGCAGTCTGTGCCTGAAGGACTGTAGCCCATGGAAGGGACCCACGCTGGAGCAGTTCCTGAAGAACTGCAGCCCATGGGAAGGACTCACATTGGAGAAGTTCACGCAGGATTGTCTCCCATGGGAGGGACCCCATGCTGGAGCAGGGGGAGACTTGAGGGGTCCTGCTCCTGAGGAAGAAGGAGCAGCAGAAATGTGTGATGAACTGACTACAACCCCCATTCCCCATCCTGCTGTGCCGCTGGAGGCAAAGGAGTTAAGAGAAAATCAGGACTGAAGTTGAGCCTGGGAAGAAGGGAGGGGTGGGGGGAAGGTGTTCTAAGATTTGGTTTTATTTCTCATTATCCTACTCTGATTTGATTGGTAATAAATTAAATTAATTTTCACCAAGTCAAGTCTGTTTTGCCTGTGATGGTAATTGGTGAGTGATCTCTCCCTGTCCTTATCTTGAACCATAAGCTTTTTGTTATATTTTCTCTCCCCTGTCCAGCTGAGGAGGGCAGTGGTCAGCCAGGGTCAACCCACCACATCTATGACTTCAGTTACCTTTGCATTAGATTTTGAGCTACGTCTCCCTGCTATAGTCTCACTTGTCATTAATGGTCTTGCTCAGCTTGGTCTCTAGCCATAATTCTGGAAGACAGACAGCCTAATTTGATCTTTCTGAATTGAACCATATCACTATACAAGATCCTAAAATTAAGTTCTTGGCTATCCTGTACTTGTTCTCAATTCAGTGTACTCTTATGGTTCCAAGTTTTTCTAATGTTGCTCATTAGCTGGACAATTATTGAAAAGTATAATGAAGCTTGAACTTAAATTCATAAATTTCTCAGCACAAAATGTGAAACTCTAATAAAAGAACAGCTATGAACATTATACTGTAATATGATGTTACCAAAGTTTTTTAGCTCATGTTCAGTGTATTAGAAGCCTTCTGAATGAGAAGAGTTACTGTGCTTAGAGTTGGCTTGAATTCTGAAAGATTTATGCCTCTGCAAATCCAGTGTATAGATTGAAGCAATTGCTCTGCTGACCACTTCCTATAGTGAGGGAATAGGATGGGTCTATAGATCCAGCTACACTTTCACTGTAAGACTTTCACAAGTTGGTATTGGGTATATTCTTTCCATTTCTGTCCTGTTGTCTTACACAACTATGCTATGCTACTAACTAGAAGAATAACGTAAATTACCTAACTCTTAAGTAATATGTGGGTCCTACCTTAAATTTAACAGCTCCCCTGAGCTGAGATCATTTATATAAGGTACTTTTGATTATTTTTTTTTTTAAATTTTTTAATTTCTAGCACAAACTGTTTTGGCAGTCACTTCCCCGTTTGAGAAAGCAAGACCCAATTAAGGCTTTTCCTTAGGCAAACTTTAAATGTGATGGGAGGAGTAGGAAGACTCATCCACTGAGTCAGTTGTTTACCACAGGTTTTATTTTATTTGAGAGTGCTTATGCTGACTCCTTATACACCTTTGTAATGATAGAGTTACTTTATTCCTACTTTTCCTTCAGGGGAATAGAATCAAATGTGCTTAATTTTTTAGGCAGAAAACTGGCAAAAGTTTATGTAATTAATATTCCTTCCAACAGAATATGAATTAAAATGAATTGGAGCACATTGGGTTTAATCTCTTTGGCTGGCTTCTTCAAACAAGTGTTTGAAATAGTTACATGTTGAGCACCTGCCCCTCCTCAGGAGTCCTGAAGACCCCAGCCTTTAGTATAGTCATTTAGATTCTGACGTATCTTGGCTACCAGACAATTTGTTGTTTTCTGAGTATTTTTTTTTAAGCACATTACGTGCAACTAATCTCCAGCATAGAACTTGCATTAGCTCTTAGAGCTGCCTCCTCCTTTGTCTTTGCATATAGTCATCTTGCTTCTGGAATTAAAGGTGAGTGAAGCAAGTTTAAAAAGTACAATGCAGGAAGCAGCCATTAGTAGCTGATGGACTTTAACTTCATTAGAAACATATTTTTGTTTTTCTTGGGGATAGAACTGCTGGGGGGAGGGACCTAAAACATACTTAATATAGCAGACGTGTCAGTGAAAGCCATTCAGATTATTAACAATTAGTTTATTGTGGAAAATTAATGAAAGGAGGATTTGTATTTAAATTACCATTCATAATTTGCTACACTGTTGCTTTTTTTTTTTTTAAGGTACAGAAACTTCTGTTGCTTTAGCACAGGTCTCAACAGACAGCTACTTAAAATAATCAAGGTGTACTTTAGTTTGTAGTCATTTGGGTTGTGACTCAGAATGACCAGAATGCATGTATAGGTCTGGTATAACTTTAATACCAAGTTGGGAAATACTGTGCTTACACTGAGTATAAAGCCTGTATTGGCAAACCTAGTTCTTATTAATATTTTTAATAGCTTGCTATTATGTATTTTTCCTCAAGCATGTTGTCCAAAAGGTTAATGAGTAGCTACAAAGGGAAATGTACTATATGCACATGCTAAAGCTGTGTCTTGAAATTTTGCTGGAGTCCTACATGATGTTTATATTTATACAAGTACCAAATTGTTAGGGATCAGTTTATACTGACAGTCTATAACCAGTCCAGATTTCAGTACAATAGTTGGTTGAATGTAAGCACTGAAGGTGGGAAATTAAACTTCCAATTTTCAAGTACTGTGAAATTGAGGATTCTGAATGAAAGTCAGGATTTGTGTCCTAGTCTAGTTGGAGGGTTTACTCAGGACTGGTGATGAGTTTTCAGACAATGAGCTTCACAATGGGAAGTGAAATGCATGTTTCCCAGTGACTATGGAAATAGTTACCACCTGAAGCAGCAGCTCAGCTATCTTCAGAGTCTATAATTGATTGACTATTCTACAGAAAGCAGTATGGCTCTAGTAACTAATGTTAAGGTAAAACTTCTGCAGAATTTGATGGTCTTTTGATCAAGCGTTCACAAGTACCTCATTTAAAAACAATTTATTTCTCAATATTAAATGTGCAAGCAAGGCAGAAGAAACCATATTCAATATCCAGGAGCTTTGTTCTGCTGTCTTTTGGGGGTTTGTTTTGGGGTTTTTTGTTGTTATTCTTTACCTCCAGTGAAGTATATCTTTGTCAGAAATTTCTGTGCTGTGCTTTTTCTTACATTTGTAGTTTAGTTACGGAAAATAGAAGTCAAAGCCTGAAGTGAATATTAGATATTCTGTGCTATGTGATCACATATTTGCTTATCACATACTGAATATATAGATTGCATTAAAATATTGTGCTATCACACCATTTCATTTTTTCAGCAAATGGGATGAATAAAACTGAAATTAAACTGCTCAGAAAGATATCTTCTCCTTTGAACTACATGCTATAAACAGAAATGATAGCTGCACATAAAATACAATCTTGGTGTCATGTCATGAAGGTAATTGTTGATCTCGAGACTTCACTATGACCTTGTATCTCAGCATACTGCATGCTTAGGTGAGGAATGGGAGTACAGTTGCCATGGAAAAACAGGTTAAATTTGGAAGCCTCATCTGAGTAATGCTCTGCTTAGCTTTTTCAAATGCAACAGGTTTCAGAGGGAACAATGTGGGTAAGACATTAAGGGGCATAGAGAAGTTAGCTTTGTAGCAGAGAAAACATGTTGTGGTGTTACTCCATGGTGTACTCTACTAAGGGATTGCTTCCCTAGCGTTGTCGAATGTAGTTTCATGAATGCTTTGAGCTGATATGCGAGTTCATTTCTGGACCTGAGCCTTTCAAACCACGAACGTGTATAACTGGAACTTGTTTTAGTAACCAGGTTTTAAACCGCCATCTAACCGTCCCAGCTTTTGGGCTGTGGCGCGGCTGAGGGACACCGTTCGCCCCGGCCACCCCGCGGGTCATGGGTGCTGGTCGCAAGGGGGGTCCATCTCCCCACCATGCTGCCTGACCCCTGGCTGCCGTCCTCTGCTGCACCACGGCCACAGGTTTTCACTGTGCCGCTGCCGCTTCCCGCCATTGAGACAGAGACATGTTCACCGAGTAGTTAAAAAATCTTTCCTGAATGGATTCCTTTTCTGCCACTGGTTCACAGTGCATTTGGCCAACTTGCAGATAACATCTGGCCACGGGAGCATTAAACCCACAAAACTTATGAAGAATTGATGCAAATTAGGGAACTGTCCCATAAAGGGGCTGTTTGATGTTGTCATTCAATATTTTCATCGGAAATAAATAGGAATGCAATGTTTCACTATTAAACATTCCAAATATTTCTGCAGCTCAATCCCTTCACCTTTGTGCGGTATGCATGGAATGCAGTTGTTTAACCCACTTTGTCAAAAGAAGCTCCTATGTAAGAGCAGGAGCATCATGAGGGATGTTAGTCTCTTCAGGTTCCATTTAAAAACAATGGGCTTCTTCAGAGACTGATTTAGACAAAGTTTTATGCTATGGATTCACAGTTTATAAGTTGCGCTCGTTCTCTAAATCAATCTCTGGAGGAGCCTTTCTGTCCATTGGTTATAGAAAGACAAGTACAGTAACCGTTTTGTGGACTATTGTGGTTCAGGACTTTTTAATACAACTTGGAATTGAAGATGGTTTTCATCTTGCCCAATGTGATAGCAGGGAGTTATCTGACTGCCATTTGGAAAAAAGGACTGCCCTGAGTGTAACTTGTTTGATTCTTAACTTACTCACTTATTGCTTAAGCCTTCAGCAATCCAGTTCCACTTTTATATGTACCAGCTCGCTATCAGTTATCCTTTGAGATTCTTTCACTGTTAATTGCCAATAGATAAGGTCAGATATTCATCTCACAGTGGTTATATATTTGGACCATGCCATTTAACTATTGAAGTTAAGGTGGTTGACTGGCAAATTCCTATTTTTGTGTGAAGAAAGCTATCAAAACCTTGAAAGGTAAAAAAAGTCCCAGTCGCTTCATTAAGGTGCTAGGTGGTTTATATACTATAGTGTAGGTAGTAGTGATGTCATTTACAGATAAATTAGTCAAAAGAGATTTTGTTTGTTTGTTTTCTTTTAATAGAAGTCCACAGGAACAATGAAGAACTGAATACAGATGGTGTAAGGCTGACAGTAGTCAGTCGCTCGATCCATACAACCTGCTTGAAATGCAAAATTACTTTTAACATTCAGTATCTGTACTGTATATCTATCAGTGACCAGTTTAGAACCTGGTGAGGAGTTAGAGGCTTTGTTTGGATATCATAGCCTTCTCATCCGTACAATTTTCATCTGCAGCTCTATGTTTGGATTGATTTCCTTGAAAATCTGTTCAGTTCTAAGTGTCTCCAAAGGCAGTGATCAAGTCTGCTTACCCCAGGTTCATGTTCTGCCTTAACCTTTGTGACCAAGTTAAAGAAACTAAAAACAGAAAAGGTAGTCTGTTCATACTTGATAGAGCATTGGCATTTCTTAACTATCTATTAATGACAGATTCAACTAGGCGGGCATCAGTTTTCACAGAATTTCTGTGGTTGTAAGTAATGCAAGCTTGATTTTATGTAGCTGCCCACTCTATAAACCACTTCTTCTTTGTACAGTTCATTTCACAGTAGACCTCTCTGCCTTTCCCAGTTCATGTTTTTCCTCATTATCTACTTGATGCACCAGAACATAGAATTAGAAGTGGACACTGTTAAAAGTTTGCTACGGCAGGTAATGAAGGTTATCAATTTATGTTATAAATGAATGCATGTCATGGCACGTACACAAGTTCTCTGAAGTCAGTAATCTCAACAAATCAGCCTTAGGACCCATTGGAACTGTTGCCTGTGCTTTGATCCTGGGAAAGAATCAAAGCAATCAATCTTGGGGATGCTGGGAATGACAAGTTTAATACAATGATAGGTATATGCAAAAATACTCTGAGCCCAAGTTTTGTTTTTTATCACTTTGAAATTTACTTGTGGTGTATTAACCCTTCACACAGGGCATGGTTTAATACTTAGCTTATGTATTCATAGGATAAAAAAAAGTAAGTCCTTTTCATGAATGAAGGAATGTAGATTCTAAGAATTCTTGGAACTGTACTTGGAACAAGTTCATGGGGGCATCTAGAAGTACATGAAAAAGCAGCCCAAGTCATTTTGCTTCAAGTCTTGATACTACCTTAGTAGCATTGATGCTGTCTAGACAAGCCTTGATTTTCTTCAGCAAGTGGTAGGAGCAAGCAGCTGTGTATTAACCTCTCACCCAGAGCATCTGAATAGGAGAGAAACAGGAAGTAACATAGGGTCAGATTGCTCACTAAGTAGCTCGGTTGCTTGTGACTTTGGCTGAATAAATGTATTTCTTACTTAGCAACTCAGGAATATTTGGGTGTAATTGCAGAATATTTTTGTTGTGTCTTGTTCAATGAAGGTATATGAAACTTGGGGTATGTTTACATCTTATCTTGCCTACTGTTGCACTGAGCTTTGTGCTGCTGCTACTTTACGTGAACCACCTTAAAGATGGTTTTGAAGTATCTACACTAGTTTAACTTCATGAATGGTCTCATTGAACACACTCCAGGCATCTGCTATTGGCTACTGTTAGACACAGGACATGGGGTTAGATATCCTTTGGTTTGATATGGTACAGCTGTAAGCTATTGCCAGGCATGAGTGAGGCACCTGAAGTTTAAAAAGAAACAATAGAAAGACCCCCTGTGGTTAAATTCTAATTTTTCTTTAAGCTACCAGCAAAAATTGCATTCCACCACACTGCAAGAGTACTAGAGGTGAGTGAAGAAGAAAGTAGTATTGTTCATAGGTTATGTATAGTGGGCAACATTGGGGGATTAATCAACCCTCAAAAGTTTCATATTAGCTTTCAAAGTTTTTAAAAGTCTGAAAGCTTTCTCCGCAGAACAGCACAAGTGAGTCCATTCTTGGAGTGGGAGCAGCAAATGCTGTCAGGTTTTTCCATTGTCCTCACAGTTTTGGGCATTTAAGTATTTCTTGTGCAACAGTAACCCACATGCAGCCTTCAACATTTCTTCAAGAGCTACTGTACGGTGAAGTATTGGCCCTATATTTATAAAATTCAGGAAAACTGAGACGTTTTTGTCAACCTATTGCACTTAAGTGGCTTGGCAAGTTAAATGAGGTATTTAGGGAGTGGTTACTTGTGGCTATCAATGGCTTCTTTTACAGCACAGCCACCAGTTCAATATCAGTAAAGTGACTTTTCTGACCTTCTGACAGTGTGGGCCCCAGCAAGCACATTGTGTTTCTGTCATGTGTGAGAATATGCATGCATAATAGTAGTGAACATTTGCTCTGTGCCTGAAATAATGTAATGCTCGTTATGAAGAACTGAACTTCACCTCTTCTACCTTTTTTTTTTTAAAGAAAAAAACCCAACAACATTCAAACCCGTTGAGTGCACATTGTGCATTATTTTTCAAACATATGTGCTACTTTTTTTTCAACTGGCTATATAATGCTACCAACAAGGTATTCAGTACACTGTAGGAGAATGTTTAGTTAGCAGATTGCTGCTTCTAAAGGTCTGATAAAACCATGTTAAGCTCATTAGCTAAGACTTTTGTTAATGTTTTGTGCTTTTGTCTGGAGGCTAATCTGGAACAAGGAAAGCAAGAAGAAAAATTAAAGATTTGGGCCTACTGCAGATATGGTGGACATATGATTTACAGCTTAGCAGCTGTTGGCCACAGGAGAACATGTAGCTATTGAAGTTTTTCCAGACAAATACTTCTTTTAACAGATCATTTTTTGCCATAAAATCACCTTTGGATCAAAAACTCTACAGCTTGCAAGAACTTCTCCTTGGTTAAAACAGGATGCTGCTTCACATTCTAATTAGATGTGATGTTCTTTTGGAGCCAGTGCAACTGAAAGCCAGGTCTAAGTATTTCACACTTCCTTTTTTTTTTTTTTTTTCTTTTTTTGTAGTGTTGTACTGAAGTCCTGCCAAAAGATTCTGAGGGTGAAGAATCCTGGTTACTGCATTTGCAGTGTAACCTGATCTGCGCATGGGATGGGGTGACAGAGGCTTAGTGTCCTTACTTAAGAGTGGCTTAGGTTATTATTGTAGTCAATAGTTTTAATTCCCTCCAACAGATCTTTATACTTACAGCTAGTAGGTAACTGATTGAATTGATTGATTCAAATGGATTCTAAGTCAAAAGGATGTTTTCAGAAATTGTCTTCAGTGTGGGTAGCCTTCATTGAGACTGTTCTCAACAGGCCATCAACTCTAGTGCTCACTTGAATTTTTTTTTTCTTTTTTCTGAAAAGGTGAGTATAACATTGATTTTTTTGGAATAAAATTTTATGTAGGACATTTATGTAACGTATGCTGTGTTTGTAATTTTTTAAAGGATAGAGTATGCAATCAAATATGCAGGATGCAGCTGACTTTGTGAATTATGCTTGTTTGCAGTCGATTGATGATGGGATGAAACCTGAAGCCTCAAATCACAAACTATTCTTTTTCATCCTGCTCCTGCACTAGACACGTTTCTGAGAAACTGTGCCCTCTATTTGAGCCACAGTGTCTAGTATGTATAAGACTATACTCAAGAATGCTTGTTTTTAAGAAGTGCAACATTGGATGACCAAGAACGCAGGTTAGGCAGAAAGAATTGGCTGTGCTTACCTTTTCGTTAGATGTAGATGAAGCTTATGTTCATGGATTATTATGTACCAGGATTACAAAGAAGCACATTGTATTTTATCAAATCTTATCTGTATTCTTAAAAGGATCAGTTGTTAAAATAGTTAATCAAAGAAGGGGGGGAGGTGTCAAACTGAGAGGATGGGCCCTTTTCCTTCTGTCCTCCTTTATGTCCTCCTTTAGCAATAAAGGACAGTGTATTCAGAGAAGGGCAGAAACTGATAATTTGATTTCAGGAAAATGAAAATATCCACATTGAGTTTTCAGCTGTGACTGTGGTGAGTTGACTCTGGCTGGATGCCAGGTGCCCACCAAAGCCATTCTATCACTCCCTCCTCCTCAGCTGGACAGGGGAGAGAAAAAATATAACAAAGGGCTCATAGGTCGAGATAAGGACAGGAGATATTACTCACCAATTACTGTCATGGGCAAAACAGACTCACCTTGGAGAAAATTAACTCAATTTATTACCAATCAAGCAGAGTAGGGTAATGAGAAATAAACCCAAATCTCAGAACACCTTCCCTCCACTCCTCCCTTCTTCCCGGACACAGCTTCACTCCTGGATTCTCTACCTACCACCCCAGCAGCGCAGGGGGATGGGGAATGGGGTTTACAGTCAGTTCATCACACGTTATTTCTGCTGCTTTATCCTGCTCAGGGGGAGGACTCATCACACTCTTCCCCTGCTCCCACGTGGGGTCCCTCCCATGGGAGACAGTCCTTTACGAACTTCTCCAACGTGGGTCCTTCCCATGGGCTGCAGTTCTTCACGAACTGCTCCAGCGTGGGTCCCCCCGGGGTCACAAGTCCTGCCAGAAAACCTGCTCCGTGGGCTCCTCTCTTCACAGGTCCTGCCAGGAGCCTGCTCCAGTGTGGGCTTCCCACGGGGTCACAGCCTCCTTTGGGCACCCACCTGCTCTGGTGGGGGGTCCTCCCCAGGCTGCAGGTGGAGATCTGCTCCACCATGGACCTCCCTGGGCTGCAGGGGAGCAGCCTGCCTCACCGCGGTCTTCATCATGGGCTGCACAGGGATCTCTGCTCCAGCACCTGAAGCATCTCCTCCCCCTCCTCTTCACTGACCTGGGGGTCTGCAGGGTTGTTTCTCCTACATGTTCCCACTCCTCTCTCTGGCTGCCGTTTCTGTCTGTCCCGCAACTTGTTTTCCTTCTTAAATATGTTATCACAGAAACGCTAGTACTGTCACCAATTGGCTCAGCCTTGGCCAGCGGTGGGTCCATCTTAGAGCTGGCTGGTATGGGCTCTGTTGGTCACAGGGGAAGCTTCCAGCAGCTTGTCACAGAAGCTACCCCTGTAACCCCCCCCCCCCCCGAAACCTTGCCACACAAAGCCAATACACCTACTGAAGTTGGTATCAACCTGCATAGCTCTGTGACAGGGTTCTTTAAGCACGCTGTGAGACAGATGTGAAAAGATATACAGAATGACCTGAAGGCAGAATGAAAACTAAAACATCTAGGTTCAGCAAAGTTCTTGCCACAATAGGTTGTTTCTAATCCTTAGGCACTTTTAACCACTGCAGTTCTATGTTCTGTGTCACGTGTGGCCATATTAATTGATTTGCCATATCTATTCATATAGCAGAATGAGTTGCTTTGGTATTAGAGGAAGCATACCTTAATACTTCAGGATAGGCATTTAATTCTCTATGTTTTTCATCCATATACTCATTGTGAGGCCTTGAGCAAGTAATTTAATTTGTGTGTCTCCTGTAAGTAGGATAGAACTGTTTTTTCCAAAGTTGTCAGTTATCAGTATCAAACATATTCAAACATTAGTGTTTCTTTTTTGGCTATCTTGAACTTGACTGTCTTCAGCAAGAAGCCAAGAGCCAGTGAGTTGTTTGGCATCATTGATAGACACCTGGCCCACCTAAACAGTGTTAGCCAAGTTCACATCTCTGTTCAAGTGATCTTGAATGATAAGCAGCAATTGCTTCCTAAATACAACACTTCAGAGCATTTAGTCACAGTAGTCAAGTTAGTATTGTCTTTGTACATCTGATAATAATTTTGCCCATAAACCAAGTGGGAAGAAAGGGTCTATCCTAGATAATTCCTGAGAATATTCTGCTAAAAGTGGTGTCTGAGACATGTTTGACTATCACATATCATGGGGGAATATGAGAAACAGTGGTAAAGCCATAGATGTATTCTGTCACAATTGGAGACATAAATATAACTGGGAAAAGCTTGTGTTTTGCATTACCCCATGATGTGATTTCTCCTTGATCCCATGAATTGTTGTAGTTTCCAAGTAGAATGTAATTAGAAAGCATGTGGACCTCCATGTGGAGTAACTGAAAAATATGTCTAGAAGAATAAATCACTAACAGCTAGCTTTTTTAGCTGTTGCTTTGAAATTCTCTAATTGGATTATTAGCAGATGGTGCCATTTCTATTGTCTTGCCTCACAGCAGTTTTTTTCTGAAAAAGGAAGAAAAAAGTACTCTTTATTCCTAATTAGAAGATTGTTTCATCTGGAATATGTTGCCTTTAGTAATCTGCCTCATAGCTGTTGTCAAATAGTGGTAGATGAGATAATTTCACTGATTCATAGATCTTTCCTAGAGAATATGGATTGTAACTTGTTTCCAGTGAAAAGTAAAACTTACCTTGCTGTTTTTTTCCCTCTTGTAAGACACCCCATTGAAAAATGATGCCTCTCTAACACATATTTGTGCTGAAGACCCTTTGACTTATTCCTCTAGAAGTTGAAGTGTAATATTAATTTGCTTTGGGTTTGGTGAAAATGTATTGTCACAATGTGGTTTATGTAACTTATCTTAAATTTTTCCTTTTATCTACTTCATTAACAGGTGAAAATACTCTTTCATTTGGGACATAAGCTGTGTGCCCCATTCAGTTAGTAAATAGCTTAGACAATTTGTATTCTAATTTCTGTGCAGGTAAAAGTTTTGCTTGTAACTATTTAGTTATCTAGTTGATGAATCTTCCTGAATGCTATATAGCTAATAATTTGTTGTCTGGGTATAAATAATTAATCCTAGCAAGTGGAGCATGACTTTGCAGCAAGACTTGGGATATATCCTCAGGTGGAGAAGAACTCAGTTTTAGTATGATGGAGCAAACAAGCAAAAATTTAGTCCTGAGTAGTTGAGTTAACTTTAAAGGGTGTGTGAATACACTATTTACTGATCAGCTTCCACTTACTTTGCCCTATAAGGCTTGATTTATTTTTTTTTTTAAGCAGGTGTATTAAGTCCATTTTTACTGTAGATGTTTAGGCTCTAAGACTCCTGTTAGAGACAGATGAGTTTACCTGTTAACTATGGGAGGAAAACTATCCCATCCTTGGACAAACTTGTGTTGTAGAATGCCACATTTATGAAAAACTTCATTAAAGTTTTCTCAGTGAAGCAGGAGACTACTGGAATTAAGATTTACAAGAGTAGAGACGACACATAGTTGCCACTTAAGCGGCACATGAAGAGCAGACTTCAAGTGTCCCCAAATCTAGAACTGTCAACCTGAATTTTGTAAGTGTCAAGGTCTCTAACAGTAAGAATTGCTAGCTGAGCGAGTGTTTGTTAGTGTACATGGATGGAACCTTTGGAGTCTTGACAGCATTTAGCAATTTACTCTCTGTCTTGTCTAAAACATAGCAGGTCTTATACATTTTGTTTGCCTCTACCAGCATCGATGCACATGCAGTGTGCCATTTTTACACTGAAAAGGTCATGGTAACTCCTCTTGCCAGTTGAAAAATATCTTGGAAAACAAATGCAGCTTTTAGATAGTTCTGCTGTAGTTGTTGCTTACTAATTTGGGGAAACTTTTGAGACACCTGTTCCCAGAAGGGAATAATTTAAGATTTTCCTGTTAAGGATTTGACCTGTGCTGATTATATTTGCTCACCAAATTGGCCACCAAAACTGTTAGACAGTAAATGCAAATACTTGCACAAATTCATATTTCTCAAATCTAACCACTTGCACCGATCGACAAATGGATACAGCATGTACAGTGGGTTATTAAGTATTATACACTTAATCAGGTGCACATAGAACCTCATGCAGTGTTTGAGTTTTTTGTAATGGACAGGAAAGCCATATTTAAATCAACTATTTCTTTCATATCACTTACATGGATGTATTTTGCAGTGAAGAAGGCAACATTTCAAACTGCAGTTGTTTACTGAAGTATTAAGAACATCTGCGATAAAGCTGGAGACAAAGAGATGTAGTAAAGTTAAACTTAATAGAAGCATATCAAGCAGCTTGCCATTTGTGGTACTGACCAATAAATAATCTCCTTTAGGCTTTGTTACAACTTCCTAACCTCTGTGTTTGGGAATAGTCTCCAAAGGAAATATTTATTTTCCTTTAATAGCTCTCCTGTGGACCATGAACTATGGAGTTCCAGTGTCAGTGATTAAATGGTAATCACTATCTATACACTGGTTTTTACTGTAGACAGATACTGCTGTCATGTAACTTTTCTGTTTTGCCTTCTACAGTGCAATCTTGCAGCAAGAGGTATACCTACTCATAAACTTTCATACATCCTGTCTTCAGAAATAGTGGAATGGTGGGCCTGATCTATCTAGCATATGCACTGTTCTGAATGCTATTGAGTAAAAGTTTGTTAGCAATAGTGCTGAACATGGGACAAAATAGTGTTCTGAATGATCAAGGTTAAGTAATGAAATGCCACATGAATTTACCTAAACAAAGCAGCTGGACTTAAGAGTCAGTCCAAAGATTTAGAACTCGGATAAAAAAAGTAATGTGCATTGTTGTACATTTGTGAGTTTTTATTGTTTGGAATTAAGAGTTATCTTAGTTTTACAGTGTTGTCTGGTCAGTTCTGAAGGATACATTTATATTTCTGTTTTGGACAGCTGTAGTAGTGACATCATTACTGCAGCATGTGCTTATAGAAATTATCAGGCTTGAAACCTATTATGAGGTTTTTATGCCTTGGTTAACTATGTCTGGTTACAGATTTCAAGGTATGTGATGGGCTCTGTAGGGGTGATGCTGCTTGAAGCTACAAAACTGTATCTATATTGAATCCATATTGTAGATACTGATGGGTTGGAATGTTCCCTGATGTAACAGGTTGAGTAAGCAAAGTAAAAGGAAATCATGAACTTGCGTTGAATTTGTCTGTATATACTGGAGTTCCTTAATGTGTTTCTTCTTGAGAGATGCAAAGAAGGGCCTGCATAAAAGCCAAAATTGTACTTGTAGGTGTTAAACAGTGAATGCCACTCCAGTTGTGCTTGTATAGCCCTGCCCAACAAAGCTTGTGTACATTGACATCCAATTGAGTGACTTTTTGCAGTCCTCAAGAATCCACTCAAGGCAGCAGAAGTAAACTGAAAATGCACAGAATGTACTCAGCTTTTCTTTCAGGAGCTGGTAAGCACTTGTCAAAAACTTGACGGTTGAAACCCAAAAGAGAAAAGAATCCTCTTCTAGGTAGGTCCAAGGGATGGGTGGTGGGAGAAAGGAATATGAACATCTGGTGGGAAGAAAGGGTAAGAATGGAAGAGAGCAAAGGGCAGGCTCACAACATAGGTAATTCACATATGCCCTGTCATGCGTGAGGCAGGGGTTGGGACTCAAGCAGTTGTTTGTGCAGATTGCTGTACAAAGAAATCTGCGAATTATAATCAGGGGAAAAAGATTTTTTTATCATGTTTGGTCTCGCACTGGTATTTTCCTTTTGTATGATGTACTGTTTATTAAATCAATTAACTATCAATTGCAAATAGGGAAATTAGTTCACTCAGAATCATGTACTTTGCATCAACTTTCCCACATTTCAAGGTGGGGGCTTCACTGGTGTTTGGTAGCCTCTAAAATTTGGAAACTAGACCTTCTTGCTGTCAAATTTAGACTGAAGTTTGGGTTGGAATAATATTTTTGTAATGATAATTAGCAAATAGAATGTTAGTTAATCCTAAGTCTCACATGTACTTCTGGAACTTTGGCTGTTACTGGTAGAAGACCAAACCTCTTCTACTGCCTGATTCTTACTGAAGCTGTGTATTTCAGTAAACATTTAAACTTGGTTCATCAAGAACTACTCAAGAAAGTCAGGGCCCTCAGGGCACCAACAGGCCTTAATGGTCCAGACCAGCCTCACCTGGGACCCACACTTAACACTACCCATGTGCTCATGAGCCTCATCTAAGCTTATCAGCCTGGGTCCTTCAATTCCTGCCTAAGCTTTATCATAGGAGTGCCTACCTCTGGCACTGCCTCCTGGAGGGACCTCAGCCCTATTGTGTAGGTAGCTTGTCTCCTGCATGGGCCCCTGTCCGTAAATCCTAGCCTTATCTCCAGCCCTATCTCTGGCCCTGTCTCCCTTTGCTCCTGCCTGGGCTTCTTGTGTGGACCCTGGCTCCAGGTCATACTTTTTGTGTGACAGGTTCTGCTGCATTGTTTTTGACAGTAAGACTCTGCCCCTGCGAGTTGGGAATACTTTAAAGGAGTGGCAGGGAAATGTTGAAAAGAGGAATTTTTTTTTTTCTGGCAGGTTCATCAAACTTAATTGTTCCAGAACTGAACAACTTAACAAATTTGTGTTAACGTGATATATGGTCTATGATTAAGTTGACAGAAGTAAATTTCCTGGTACATGCAGGAACCGCTTTTACTGCAACATGGGCAAAGTAGCCTTCAAATTTCATTAAAGGGTTAAGAATTGGTACCAAAGCTTGCTTAATACTATGCCTAGCTAATCACTAGGGTCAAAGACTAGCCTAAAACCTTTTCTGTGAGCATCACTGAAAATGTGTGACTGAGTTGAAATAAACTTCTCAGCATTTGAAGTTCTTAAGCACTTGTGTGTACTGATGTAAATATATGTGTTCTTGTATCTGCAACATTAATTACCACTGGATGAGGGATTTCTATTCATTTCTTAACAGCTACTGCAGTAGAAAAAAATTTAGTAGCAGAAGCATAACAGGGGTATAAGTTTCTTATATCTTTATGCTACCAAAAGCCTTCATATGTACAATTTTTGGCATAAGTACTGGTGCTGGCATCTTACTTAACTCTGGCAGTAACGTGAAGAGGAGAACAATGTTAAACAGATATAATGGTGAATGGTTTGCCAGGGTATCTATGTCAGACCTTAGCTAGTGGGTATCTAGTCTCAGCTACTTCCTTTTGTTACTAAAATAAAATTTTCAAGTGCTGATTTTCTTCTTTATTGCTGGATTAAAACATAACTTCTAAGAGTTCCAAAAAATCCTAAATCAGAAGATTGTTACCCAGGCTGGGCCTAGTACTGCTACAAAGGGTAGCCAAATCGTACACGATGATGCCTTAAGCTATTATTTCTGCATAGCTCTTCCTGTGCCATGTAGATGTACCAGTTCATGTGAATCTTCATTCTAGAATCATTAAACATGTTTTCTAAAGATACAACAATCCCGATTTTTACCCAAGAGGACTAGCTGTCTATTCTTGACAGTTCACTACATTATTTCCAGCACCCTTTGAGTCTGATACAGGTCTGGTATAGCTCTTAAAGGGCTGAAGTCTTTTCACCTAGGAGCTTTCAATTATTTGAGTCCTTAATGGGGTGAAATTTTTTTTTCAAGCTATCCAAATTATAAGAGCTGAAAGGTAAATCATAGACAAACTGTAATTTCTAAGACAAAGACAGGTAAAGATATGGATATGTGCCTGAATGGAAAATTCTGCTGAAAGCTTATCTTCTGCCTTCTCTTCTATGAAATTCTGCCAGTAACTTAAACAATGAAAGGTTTTCTTCCAGCAATGAAGTCATAATACTAGCCTCCAGCAAAAATTACCTCTTCCAGGTTCTGAAAGCAATACTCAATAGTATGCTGCTAAGTTACTGAAAAGCTGGCTTTGCAAAATTAAGGTGTAGTAACTGATCAAGCAGTTTACCACATCCTGAACCAAATAAAAATGTTCATGTTGGCTGTTTCTGTAGCTGGCTCATTTACAAGCATGTGTGATCATGGGGAAGGGGTTAGAGTAGAAAAATGTGAAGGCAACATCACTAGCACCCATCTTGCTTATCACTGTTCATCTGGTGTATTTGTACGGGATACCAAATAAGTAGATGTATTTTAAAGGAAAACTTACGTTGCATTCATATTGCATAAGTACTTTGTTATGTTGCACCACCAAATACCCCTATGCTTGCCCTGCATTCCGTGCTTCTATGTTTTCGCAACTGGGTCTCTTCATTGAAGTGAAATTCAGGGAAAATGGCATAGTAACTAACAGATATTGTGCTGCTGTTATATTTAACAAGCTGTATTTGCCAGTTCCCCAAAGAAAAAAGTTAGAGCACCTGTAATTGTTGAAAGATGTTTAGTGTTTCTGGCAAGTTCTACTTTTCTTTTTTTCAGAGTGTATCCTTGCTTCCTCATCATTTTTTTTAATGTGATCAACTCCCATGGGGCTGGAACAATTCTTTTGTAGTAGGCGAAAACCAATCTGGAGACAACAGGGTCTCATGTGCATCTGAACTTCTGTTTTAAGGCAAGGCCTGATAGATAGCAATACTTATGCTTTTGAAGCTTTATCTTGCTTAATCAAAATCAGGCAAGACCAAAATCTTTTTTTCAATGCCAGAGATGCACTGACTGGCAGATGTGTCTTGATCCTCTAGGGGCCTAGGTGGGTTTATTCTTTTTTTGTTGTTTTGTTTTCTTTCACAGACTCTTTAATCATAGCAATTGTGACTGGGGTCTCAAACATATAATACAGAAGTGTTCCAATGCTTACGAATTTTTAAGATCTTATCCATCTTATGAAAATGTAATTAGGTCTGCCAGCTCCTGAATTTTCCTTCCTCCAAGTTTTCTTTACTGTTAGTGGGGGGTCCAAAGCCATTTGCCTTTGTGTGTCTGTGGAATGATCCTTTCATCAGAGTTGGTAGGTACTAGTTGTTATGCTTCATGAGACTGAAGCCTTGACCATATTGAAAATTAATGCTATACTTATGGGTAGGACAGTGATATAAAGTGGAGATTGTAAGGAGCAGTATAGAGCCTGGAGCGGTAGCCTAGAGATAGTAGGGTGGGGGAAATAATGAGGATAAAAATAACAAGATCATATAAGAGGATAGCATGAATTGTATTAACATCATAACAGATACTTCACACTAGAGCTGTACTAAGAATTTATTATGAATTCTTCAATTTCTGCTCCAAACTGGACACACCCAACAAATATTGTCAAAAATGCTGCACATACCACAATACAATTACCTTAAACGACAACAGCAGCAAAAAATCAGCATCTTCTAATCAAGTTTGTTCACAGCAAGCTTTTTGTTTTATATTCCATGTTTCAGGAGTGGATTTGTGCATGGAGAAAGTATTTGCAAATAGGCAGCTGGGTGAGGAAATAATTCTGTGCATTATAGCTGTGTTTAAGTCTGGAAAGATTTGCTAGCATCACCAGAACCTTACAGACAGTAAAAACTTCACAGTTCAGCAAAACTTAGAGAGTAACACAGTCCTTCTAAGACTTCTTTTTCCCCAGCTCCCCTTTTTCAAGCTATGCAGTAGATACCTGCAGTTCTTTTGCAAATATTAAACCTGTGAAGGAACTATAACCTCTTCATCTGTTGTTTAATGTCTGTACAGTAAGTTTAAAATCTCCCTAGTATCTAACCTACCAGTCTTGAAAAGGTTAGGGCTCTCTGCTACTACGTATAGGTGTCATAACATGTGCAGTTCAGTATCATGATTACTGGATGAATTCCGTAAGAAAGAAGTTATTATAAGTTGAAATTGTTAAGGCTTACTGTTAAGACATTCACCTACAATCTTGTCACGTTGTTAAGAGTCAGTAATTTGAACACTGTAAGAATATATTGTAAGAAATTAAGAAACAGCAGATTATTCAGAAATGAGGGAAAGAAAATGAGGACACCTTTTTATTTCCACTGGATGTTATTGAATACAAATCATTGATATAATATATGGAACCATTATGATTAATGCTTGTTACACTGTTCTTAAGTTTCCTTGCAAAAAGAAGGAAAATTTTGTCCTTATGTTAGGATTAATGAGAGAACCACCAATGCTTGTAGAACTTAAGAAAAGTATGTTAACATTATTCTCCCTTAAAGATGTGATGGCATGACCGAAGTCCTCTATTTCTTTCAACTTGACATGTTTTGTGTTCCCTCTGTAGTTCACCAGTTATCCTTATTTTATTTGTATTGAAAAAAACTGGTGGTGGGGAGAAGCTAACTTTTTGCTTGAAAAAGGATGGAAATGCTAAAACTGGTTGGTTTTATTAATCTCTTGCTTCCATTCAAAATCTCTTCATCTTCACACCATCTTTCCCCTTGTTCTCCCTAGCTGTGTCTTGCAGGCAAGGTAGCCCTTAAAGCTTGTTATGGGTTTTTAAGCAGAATAAACTGAAGCTTGATCAGCGAGGGTGAAGGCTGCTGCCTACAAGTATTTGAGGGGGAAGAGGTGTATGAATTCTACATCACATGGATATAAACTACCCATAGATTAACATCGGCTTACAATTATGAGAAGATTTTGATTAGACCATTCTCTGACCACTTTCCTGTAAGACTGTTGTAAGGCCAGACATGAAATGGATGGGTTTATGAAATGTAGCTATATGATCTGTTGGTCATCTGCAATCTCAGGAAAATGACTCATTGCATAAAGCAAAAAGACTGAATTTCATTTAAACTCAGTTTTGTGGCTAGTTGCTTCACAACGTTTCTTTTACATAATCTTCCTTCAGCTGTACTGGTCAGTTTCTAAGCTTGCTCTGATATTTCAAAGGTTTTTCCCTAATTCTGCCAACTTCTCCTACATTGGATATACATATAAAAGGAGTTTTGTGGCTTAAATACTGCTAACTGAGTCACGACAAAAACTTGGCTTATATTAATGGATTGCACTATTCTTCTTGCAGCATGTCTACACTGCACTCTTGGCACTGAGGAGGAGAAGGGGGAGGCAGTGGCTGTATGTGCCGAGTCTTCTGTATCAGCCAAATAATTCAAACTAAATTTCTTTGTTACAATTAGTAGGGTTATTTTGATCTGAAACTAAGCCATATTTCTAAATGGTCATATTCCTAAATAAAATTACTTTATCCAGACATTTTGTTAAACGTGGGCTGATGCATCACCTTTAGCCATTGTCTTACGAAGAGACAGACTTATTTAAAGGAGAAAGTTTGGTCACAGGTGGTGGGGAGCAATGCTTATAGCCTCTTGCCTTACATATTGCTGATCTTGATAATCTGAGCTTTCCTCTTATCCTGGCACACTTGTGTGAACATCATTCAAATGACATTTTGGTCTAAAACTGGAAGGTCACCAAGAAATGTTTGGAAACAATAATGTTCATCTGTAGCTTCTGAAGGTAAAGCTGCTTTATAAATAACAATGAGGTTGATTGGCTGAAGTGTAATCAATATATAAAGATGTTCCATTGAGCTTAGTAAATTAGTAGTTGTCGCAGTAGAGACGAACACGACAAGTAATAGATCACGCAAAACGGCTACTTTATTGTTCTAACACACCTTTTTATACCCTTCTTTAGAGTATGTGTTAGTATATGATTGGTTTGGTTAGTAACTAACAATTCATGATTGGTGAGTTCGTTAGGACGGTTCTTCTTATCACTATCTTGTTTTTGTACTGGTCTTCTCGGATCTTTCCAGACTCTTCAAGGATATACTACAAGCTGCTCAAGGTCGCGCTGTTCTCGAACTGTCAGGAATTCAGTAGACTCGTTGCATTCCCCGACAAGTAGTCATTAGTTTAGGTTTAAAGAAGGATGGGGGTGGGATACTGTCAATATTCTTTAGTGATATTCAAGCAAATAGTCCTGTACACACTTAAATGATCGAGGCAAACTTTCCTCTGAAGAAGCAGAAAGTAAATTTTTTGTGTTGTATTTGGGTTTCTTAATCTTAGAGGTTATTCAGCCAAATTCATCTCAATGTGTTAGGCACTTGTATCACTGACTTTTCTCACTTTACATTAGTATGTGTCTTTGCTTTCAAGATCTATTGACATGACACTTGTTTAGTTTTGTTGTTGTTTTTAATTAAAATTCAGTAATAATAAGAAGCTTAAGCCAACTTCCGCACTGGTTAAGTTTTACCTAACAAGTTCTAATATATATGGGGCGGGGGGGGGAGAACAGAGCTCACATCTACCTACAAACATCACCACTAACTCATCTGTAAATGATAAGCCATAAACTTACCACTTACCAAAAGGAAAGTTTGCTTTTCAGTTGTTTTTAAGCAGCCTACATATCAGCTTTACTGTCAATGCATCATCCCCTTGCTTCCCTGATCCCCTTTCTTTGTGCTACTAAGTCTGGAAAATTTGCCCACACTGCAATGCAAGGCATGCTACATGTATTTGATACACAGCTATGAAATGCTAGTGCTATAATATGAATGATGTGCTGCAACTTCTCTTCAAAATCTCTTGTCCTTAAAGGATAGTACTGGTGATATGAGATATCAATGTTGTAAAAAGTGTCAATAACGTACAAGCTACTTATGCTGCAGGGTGAACTTGTCATGTACAAACTTCCTGCTTCTCTGTAGCTATTTGATATGCACTGGCTAATAGTTCACAGTGAATCCCTTTGGAATAATAGAACATGTAGACAAGTATGTTTGAGAGCAGTTCCTCCCTGCTTGGATATATGTTAAACTTGTGTGACAACACTGATTTCATAATGAGTGTCAGCTTATTTGATGTTGCATTACTACTTACTCAAGAAATACATCTTCCAAAATCATCTAGGTGATGTAAAGCCTGTCATCTTTACTGTGCAGAGCTTGTTGACAGTGAACAGAATTTTAAACAAAGGATGGACTATCTCAGATCAGGATCTGGAAGAAAATGTTTTTGACAGTTACCCTTTATCTAAAATGTTTTTGCCAAATACCAGTTAAATCGGACAACAGAGTTTACTTAGTATACTATATTAGATCTTAATTTTGAATGTGAAGTGCTAAGCTCATTTTGTTGTTTATTCTAGTTAACATCTGCAAATCTGTATCTGGAAAATAATCATAGAAGTTAATGTACACATTTAACTGGGCTCTGTGGAGGGTTTTGCCTTGGATCAATGTTATCTAATATACTAAAGTATGTTCGCTTAAACTGCCATATGTTTTGTTTCCCAGTTCATAGGCAAACATGAGACAGTTAATAGCTAATTGCTTTAGTTCTACTCTTCTATTAACTTTCATTTTTAACCACTGCCCAGCCCCCACTGTCTCCTTCCCCCAACAAAAAGAGAAAGTGTTCTGCTTTAAACTTCTTGTTGATTGTTTCCAAGAGAGGAGGATTGATCCCAAATTATTTGTAAACATGATTTAATCAAGGGTTGAACTTGTCTAAGGACAAAACAAAACTTAGGGCGTAGTGTTTCAACTGCACTCCTAAGAGGGCTTTAATTCAGAGAAATGTTTTCCTTTAATCTTTCTTGTCTCAACATGTGTCCCATTCTTCCTCCCATCAGTTTTTTTAACCCTGATATACACTTATATGCAATATACTAAGTTGTTAATATGTTTTGATGAAAGGAAATTGTGCATAAAACAATATGTTTTGGCAAGAGTGTGTGCCAGAAGTAGGCCCTCCCTTGATGTGTCAATGCAGAAATAAATACAGGAGGGGGGGAAAATGCTGGAGAAACAAATACAAGTAGAGATTGGACATGGTAACACTGTAAGTTTACAAATAATATCTATTAAGCAAACATTAAGACTGGAAACTTAAACAAAATGAAGTTCCCCAGACACATGAAAGCCCTCACTACTAAACCTCAAAATAAAACAGAAGATATGAAACTGAAGTGATGAGGTGATTGTTTCTCTTCCCAATTTGCTTTCTTGAAAGGCCTTAATACACGAGTGTTCTTCACATTGCAACAGCAGCTTCAGGGATCCCGTTTAGCCCATGATTATAATCTTCCTGTCTCGGCCAGCCACAAAGAAGCCTTTTGCTTTGTGGAATAGTTGGAGGACATATGTTTTGGCTTGCTAGTTCGTTATCACAGGAGTGTGCTTGCAAATCAAGCTTTGTGAACTGTTACGTATATGGCTTCCTGAGACTTACTTTTATGTATCTAGTAGGAGTCATATAAAGAGAAGTAGCTTCCAGAAAAGATAATGTCTTGGGTCACATCAGGCTCCTGGTCACCAGAACAATTAATATGCCTGCAGCAATCTTGGAGCAGGAGGTTGGCAGTGAACTGATCACTTACTAATCTGCAGTGAGCCAGGCTGAACTATGGTCTAAATGGGCTTGTCTACCTCATGCTTCACAAGTTTGAAATATATGGAGAATTCAGTTCAGAACTATGGAGCCTTGTTCTGGCACAGGCTATAGCAGAAAACAATGCTTCTTACCGTCACTCATCTCAAGTTATAATTTACTAAGTACAAGGTATCAGGGCAGCTGACCAGGTGAAAACCTAATAAAAGTTTGTGCTTTGAGTTGTAAATAAATCTGAATACCAATTCTAGTCCTTGAAGTGCTTACTAATTCACTATCCATTGATGTAAATTATGAAAAACACAGAAATTACCTATAATTTAAGCACTACAAATATATGGGTTATCCTAATAATGGTAAGGCAGATAGTCTATAGGATCAACTGGTTTATTTCCTTATTTACTGGATTAACTCTTTCAAGAACTAGAAAGAAAATTCTACTAGTGAACCAATGATGAAATTAAAGTTATCCTACAATAGATGCAGCTCTTCCATTCTGTGAGGGTGCTTTCTTGTATAGTGTTAGGAAATGTACTTTTTTGTTTGAAGTATAGTAACTTGATCTTTGATAAGGATTAGCAAATCTGTCTGAAAAAAATGGTCATAAAATACATGTGATAGTATTGCACTGGATGATCCCAGTGCTCTGGTAATTGATTTGTACTAAAAGCTAGTAAAATATTCTCATATTTAATAAATAAATAAAATCTATGTTCATCTTCCTTTAATTAACCCTTCTGAGTGGGACTACTTGAATTTTGATCTATGGCTTTCCTGGAGGTGCTGGGATTAAAAGACTGAGAATCAGATCTCTTAGGGAAAACTGCTGGCCTTTGTGGTTTGGATTAAAACTTAAATGTGAAACTAGTTTAGTCTGAAGATACAGAATGAAGGCAAATGAAAAGAAACCTGTTAAAAAAAACAGTTGTGAAAAATACAATGGTATCAGATCAGAATCCCTTTGTAATTTGAGCATTGAAATTAATCGTGCACTTAATGAAGCAGTTAGGGCTAGCAATGTTACTGGTTTTTGTGATGTGCATGTAACACAGTTTGACATACTTTGACAATTGCTGGGTTTTTATGGAGCAGTGTGCTATGTCTTAGCCAATCTATATTATCAGAAGACTTGGTCATGCAGTGGTGACAGTGCTCTAGGACGTGTTTAGCATTTCAATTCTTTGCTTCTTTCTTCACAGTTCTCCATTCAGTGAGGAGCTGAACTCTTATCTTCTGTAAGACCACTGCTAAGCAAATCAAATGAAAGATAAGCAATTTCACTATGATGATCTGTTTTCTCTGCAGAAAGATGTAGTGCTATCACTTGGTGCCAGAGAGATGTAGTAAACCTTAGTTTGCCAAATGAGCATATTGACATTTATCATGTCGTGTCCTATAGAAATGTGTATTTCAAGTGACACCAGCTTTTCAAATTTTGAACACCAAATGATTGTAAAAAATTGAATCTTAGAAGAGAAAGTGCTAATCACAAATGTTACGACCAAAAAATAAATCAGAAGCCTCACTTCTGTCTGTACGCTGCTTGTGCAATGATATAACATGACTGATTTGGATTTAGCTCACTCAAGTTAAAGAAGAACGTTATGCAAAGATTTATATTTATCAAATGCTTTGAACAGGTCTTTAACTTGTATTCCAACAAGTGTGGCTGCAGCATCTTAACCTCTTTGGACAGACAAGTAGTCATGGTAAGTAGCATGTGACTGCTATGTGACCATCATCCATGAGAGCTTGGCTCTTTTACCTTGCAGATCATTTTTTACTAACTGATTCCAGATGTCTAGTAAGGATTTCTTCACCTCAGTCATTTGAGGAATTTATAGAATTTACACTGTTTCTTCCCTGGGGCCAGCAGTGTTGGGGGAGTGGAAAAGAGTTTTGCCTTTTGTCCTACATATTTGTTACTAAGATAGCATTTAAGCCACCACTCATGCTCTTGAGAGGAATGTCTAAGATGTTCTCACCTGTATTGCTTCTAGGGTAATTACATGTTTAGGAAATGAAACAGGCTGTTTGGCTAATTTAGGTGCATGGCTCCTTGGGTTACTTCTCTTTGAAAGCAACTGCTGGCTTAGGTGTTCTCTTACTGGGGAAATATTGGTGAAATTCTTGTCTTGCTTTCCACAGTGTCTGTACAACATGCTAGGAACTACATCAACAGGAACTTCATCTGTGTAAAAAGTCCTGTGCCTGTACCAGAATAATCTCGAACTGTTTTTATCCTGCACAAGAGGGAAACCTGTGATACTCCATGGTTTTATACACATTAATATATAAAACCCCAAAAGCTCTTAGTGTGCCCTTCTCCCTGAAGTAAACTGAGTTCAAATGCTTCAGTTAGGAGACTAACTCCAAGAGTAGAGCCCTCAAGGAATCTGAGGAAGGGAGACTTGCCTTCTGGGAGGTACTGTATCAGCAGAAGACATGTGAGATCAACACGAAGAACTGCTGCCGAGAAGGACCCCAAGGATGGATCAAGCAACCCATAAATGTACCTTGAGCAAAGCTTTTCAGTGTCACGTTCCATCCCCACCCTCCCACCACTTCTCACTGCCAAAAATAAAAGAGCTTTCTGGCTCAAGGTCTTATTAGAAGTGGTTTGGAACTATAAACAAAGATTGCCTGTTTTGACTTCTGCTGTGTTGAGGGAAATACAATAGTGTGCTATAATTATAAAGAAAAGGATGGCATCAAAGATGCCAGACTCCATTATCTTCCTAGTTGGAACAATATGTAGACCCCACAGTTTTTGGCTCACTGGGTTGAAAGTGAGATGACTCATATAAAATCTTAGCCTTAGGAGTCTTGTTCATTCTGATAATTGGTAATTTAATTAACTCAAGTCTCTGAAAACTAATGAAAAGCAAACAGAAATTTATTTGATTTACCACTCCTGTAACTGACTCTAATTGAGTAGAAGCAAGCTTAGTCAGTTCCATTGCAAGATGAAACAAGTTGGCTTGTGCCTTCAGAGAAGGTGGTCATTTACAGTAGTAATGAGAATCTATTAGCGTGATAACAGTCCAAAGACTTATCCAGTGATGATAGTGAGAGAAAGAAAGAATACACCTGTTAGAGCATCTGCTTTAATGTTTTTTTATGTATGTATATCTCATGGCTATAATGGGGCTTTTACAGCAGTTAAAATAGCTATTGACCTAAAACCTGTCAACAACTGACAGGGAAGATTTACAGGCTACAGTTGAATAGATATTCCCATAACTGAAATCTTCAACATGCTGGGTGTTGACTTACTCAATTCCCAGGAATTTTCAGTTTCTGATGAACTAGTAGCGGTAGAGGGAGGTATGAGGCTTTGGATATGGAAGAATGTTTGAATTTCTGCAGTCACCAAATTAAATGCAAGTTAGAGGTCTTCCTTATTTTTTGTTTATTTTGAAAGCTGCTGTATTGAAAGTTCTTGATGCTGCACTACACTTCTGCTTCTACAAAGGTAGCTTTCAACTATGGAAAGAAAGAACTATGACCTTTGTACCTTAGGTTTGATAGGTTGATTTAAAATAGTCAAGAATCATTGTTTGGAAGACTGAAGTGCATGCTTTTCCATAAGTATCAAACATAATAAAATCTAGACAGATGATGTCACAGAGAGATAGTAGTTGGATAATTGAAATCATCGTACTGGCTCCAGTAGTTGCTTTTTACCTGAGAATTGGCTGTTGACATGAGATACTTTTTTTTTTAAACCCACAACTTTTTAACTTCTATTAAGCATTTAAGTATATCAAATACACAGCAAAGCTATAAATCTGTGCATATCTCAAGGGGTTAAAATATACTTCATGGGAAGTCAGCCCATCAGGCCCCCCACTAAAAAAAGAGGGGAAACCCTTTTAGCAGTGGTAGAAAACAGAGGGGGTAAACCCCACATAATCTGTGGGAAAGGAGCAGTGAAAGCCCTTTGTCCTCATAAGAGTAATGAAGGATTGTCTATTCTAATGTCCTTTGCTGCTACTTCTGTCACGAAGTTTGCATCAATATAAAAACATGAGAGACACACTGGGCTTAAAACATAGGAAGCTGTCTTTGTGTCTTCTGCTTTGCAGTTGAGGGATGTGCATATTAGAGTAGGTAAAATATTACATCTCATAAATGAGTTATAGTTTAATTCCATTAGCTCTTTTTTGGCTATTAACGTAAGATAGAAAGTATACCAGCTCTGATGCTGAGTCAGAGAACTGCACAAATAGTGTGGATTTTTGAAGAATTACTTGCAGTTGTTTCTTATGAGGTCTTAGTCCCTGCAAACCATACAACAGTCATCACTTAAGTTAGTTTTGCAAACACCAAAATGTTATCTCTTGTATGGATCCATTGACTACAGCATTGCCAGAATGCTGACGTTGAGAATTCATTTGCAGAAGTGTTAGAGACAGTCAGTGGCTTCAGTGTCTCATATTTTGGTAACCTCTTCTCTTCAACATAAACAGCTCTTTTCTTTCATTTTTACTGTTTATCTTGTTTGGATACACAATAAGCTAGGGCCTGGGCCCTGTTATAAAATTGCTGTACTAGATATTGACTGAGCCAATTTTTCTCCTTTTGTTTTCCGTGCCCCTAGTTATACCATTTCCAAGACTAATTTGTGTTTATTGAACCTCTGTGCAAGAACTGGTAGAGACCTTTTTCCTCCAAACATCAGTTGCACTGAAATAGATTCTGTAGATAGGAATATGAGCTGGTAAAGAACAGCGAACTACATGGTAATGCAAAAATTCTTTCTGTGTTTACTAGGGAGAGTTCATGACTATTTTGCAGTGTTATTATCAGTGCTAATCACTTTCCATGCTAAGAAACTGAGGTTTTTCAGAGAAGTAAAATGGCAGTACTGGTTATTTTCTTTGGCTTTGATACACTGATTTCAGAGGTTGTGTGTAGCTTTCAGAGTGTTGAATGGAAATAGATTGCATTGTCAGAAATGTTTTTTCTAAGCTTACAGTCTTTTTGGGGAAGGGGGACACATTCTTTCATCTGAAAGGTCAAAGTGGATAAAAACATATGTAAACACTTGAAGAATGTATACCTCACAGTTTAGTTGAAATTAGGGTGTGTTGTAATGCAGGATCATCCTTCAGTCCCCTTAACCCTCCCCCCAAGCTACGTATCCAAGGTATGTGGAGTGCTTGCTTTGTTTGCAGTTTCTACGAACTATAAGAATGGGAATAAAATGCTAAAATTCTCCTTAGAATAGTAATTTATAACTTGATGATCAGGAATGCCACAGGAAAGGAGTGGGTTTATGTCATAGTAAAACTTCAACAGTAAAGATGGTGCTTTTAACTGCTGGAATTTGAGTATAGGTTGAGTAAGTTTGGTAAGCTTTAGTCAAGTGGACAGAAAAATACATAAGTGCTAGTAATTCTATGGAACTTACTGATTTTAATGTCCTCTGATATTGCTCTTCTCCTCCCTCTCTTAGTAAAGGATTCAAAAAATGATTCATATTAAGTCTGGGGGACAGTATGCTTCATAACATTAGTGGATCATTGCAGTTATTGCAGTTAATTCATAGCTATAGAAACAATTGACTTAAAATAGTTTAAGATTGAAAAGTTCAGGTGTGAAGCCTTATTCCCAGAAGACTGAAATTCCTTCAGTGATTCTTGGAATACCCTTGGTGAAATAAATGCGTATTAACTCCAAAAATAGAGATGTGGATCCAGTTGGCCACAGTGCTCTGAATGCTGAGCACTCAGTTATCAGTCTTTACTGCTGTTTAGAGGGGCTGAATATTGCAGTTTATGTTGAGAAACTTGAGTTGACTCATTTGCTCTCAGAAAATCTAAAGTTTTACATGACTTATCATCACATGCATTAAATAGGCTCCTAAAGGTCTTCCTCATGTCCCAAAATGAGCCATTGACTGCAGTGGATATCTTTGCATTACAATCCAAAGATGCATCTTTTTTTAACTGTTTAAAAATTAACTAATGTACAGAATTATAATGCAGTTAATTTATGATGTTAACTGCAAATAAAATGAAGCTTTATTAACTGCTTCCATCGTATTCACGTAACTGAAACTTCTTTATGGGAGGGACAGGGATAGACAGTTGAGCTCTTTCATAACCTACCTTCTTGTCACATGTGCTGACAGATGTTCCTTCCCCTTTCCTCCTCCCAACCTACGCACCATCTGTATATGCCCTCATACTTTTAGGTTCCACAATATTTAACACTGGAACTTTCTGTTTAGCTGTTGCAATATATGTCTTCATATCTAAACCCAATACATATCTTTTATTTCTGTGAAAAATGGTGTTGATGTAAAAGCATTTCAGTTTTAGCTGATGTGAATTGAAGCTTAAAAATATTATCACAGGAAGTTCTTCACTGTAACTAGCAGTACAATTTATGAACTGCTAAGCTTAGTTTTTATATCAAAAGGAATGAGAAACAGTAAATCTCAACAGCTGCTGAGTTCAAGCAATTGGGTGAAATATAAAAGGTTATTTTAATATATGTTCTGTGGGCAAATTATCCACATATATCCCCCAAATATTTTTTTTCTGAAATTGATTTTCTAAGTCACTGACCACAACCCAATGCACACTGGTCAATTTTCAAGGAAGTATTTGGGAACTCTGTCTGCCACGTGCACTCTAATGATGATTACAGTGTTGGCAACTCCCATTCAGTAGAAGTATCTGATCAAGTGATCCTCCAAGGAGTCTGCTGCTGATGGCTCTGGGCAATATCCTTGGATTTCAGCACTGAGCTCTGGCTAGGATCCTCTGCAGAAGAGTCATTTGCAATCCTCTCTTCCTTCATCGCCTTCAATAAACTACCCAGTGTTCCAGAAATTTGGCTGCGCTTCATCTTTGTGTCTATTTGCTTTCTTGCAGTCTCCCACTTTAATGCACAGCAGTTAATAAAATAACAAAAATGTCAGAAAGAGAAATACTGTATGAGAAAGGTAGGTAGACTTCCTAAGAAAAGTTGAAAAACTAACTTGGGCAGATTCTAAACCAAACATACATAACTGCCAGCAGTGATTTGAACAAATACTAGGGAACTGGGCTATGTTATTGAAAGCTCAACTTTCTCTTTGGTTGTTTCTCAGAAAGTGTATTTGAAGCACAGCCACATTAGATGCAACCAGGTATGTTCTTTCTCACCTGCCCAGAACACTGATGAGATGGGGGTGTTGAAACATCACGGCACTTGTATTTGTGGAAGTTGGGAAGATCCTAGTTTTCACTGAACTCTGTACATACTGTGGTTCCTTACAAGTGTTGGAAGAACTGTGTCTTAGCAGATTTGTGTGCTCAGCAAAGATACTTTCATTCACTTCACCACTTTTTACCATGTTTAAATCAGTTTGCCACATCTTAGAGCATAAGAACAAAATGGAGAAATGTTTTAAGCAGTTCAAATCAAGTATATAAAAAATTCCAGGTGCTTTTGACTACTGAAATTCTCAAATTTTGTGGCTCTTTAAGCGGAAATGGAAGATAATGGAGAAATGGCAAACTTGCTTATTTCAGGTTTTTGTAGATTATTCTTATCCTGCCCCAGTTTACAAGTCCATCAAAATAGCAAAATCAAGCATTTGCTCCTTCTTTGCACCTTCAGAGATATCATAGGTTTTTATTCCGAAGACAAATGGGTGGAGTTAAACCTTTCTGTATAACATTAAGGCTACAGAAGAACAATTTTCAGATTTTTTTTGTGGTTGAAAGCATCTGCAAAATATTACTGCAAGGTAGGCAATGAAAGCATTATTTTCTGCAGAGTTATGCTACATTGCCATAGTCAGAAGTTTTAATAGCATCCCAACTGTAATTTTACAGGGTTTTTTTAAGCTGTTCATTACTTCAGTTTCTTGTGTTTTCTATCTTGAAGTTTCCACCTGTATAGTTAATGGATTGCTTCTGCTCAGTTCTCAATTTTTGTGTCTCTAATGTATATCAAGTGATGTGATGTCAAAGATACTCATAAGAAAAATTATCTTTTTCATTTGTTTTTCTGAGCATAATATTTTTTGAAATAGGTGCTTAAAATTATTTCATTAGGAATTTTAAGAAAAAATTAAAACTGTTTCAACTCTAATCCAAACCAGAATGAACTCTATCACACTAATTTAAGTTTAACAATTTTCAGGCTAAGCTAGTAGGCTTTCTACTGTGAACCATATTCTTTACTGGTATGTTAGTTCATGGTAGATTTTATACAGGGGTTATACTTCTGATGCGGTTCTATTACTTTGTATCATTTCAATTAGAAATGAATTTGCAAACTCACTAACTTGAAGGTGCAAGTCACTTGAATGTTCTTCATGTTATTTTCCTGCAAACAAAGGAAATCTCCTTCTGTTGGGGAACACCTTTTTCACACTAACTCCTGCCTTTTTGTAGTGTTATGCACTGGCTCCTCAAGTGGCCTGTGTAGCCTCTGAGGGAGCAACTCAGCTGCCTCTGGACTATTCATATTATTGCACTGAGTTCTGCAAAGGTAACCAAATATTTGGGTTTAAATATTTGGGAATATCATAGGAATTGAATGCCTTATGATTTCATGGTAAGTGGTGCAGAATTGTTTTTAATTATGTATATTAAATTAAAAGTTAAGAAAAAATTGGGACTTAGTGATTGAGGACCACTATTGAAGATAGGTTGAATCAAACACAAATGTAACCCCCTATATATTAAATGCGTATCAAGAAAACAGCTCTCAGAATGCTTACTCTGTTTGGTAGCTGAGATCCTGTTCCTAAGAGCACTTTTGTTTTGAGTATTTCTTTCAGGGAAGGACATTCTTAGATTTTTCCCCAACCCTGTAATTACTTGCATAAAGATCTCCAAATTGTATTCTTTAATGATTCTAGCTTTATCAGAGTTTAGTCTGTATCAGAGCTCTTACTCATAGTTGCTTACCCTCATCTGGGCATTGGTACTATTATAAAGTAAGGTAAAGACTCTGAGGTTCTGGATGTTACAGTTAAAATTTGTTTTTCCTTTTCTCTTTAAGATATAATATTGCCAGTAAATACTGAGGCACATAAACTGTGACTCAAATGCAACAGAGAAGGATAGGTAGGTTAAGAAATTACTCTGAGATAACCTGAGGTCAAGAACAGCCTAAAATGTTTGCTTTGGGCGATCAGAAATTGTGATTTATCATGATAGGAATTGATCCAGCTCTGGTTTCTTGAGGCCTTGGTGTATCGTAACTGAAAACGGACACACAGAGCCAAAGTCTGAAAGAGGAAGACCACCATTTTAGACGTTAGCAAAGCTGAGATCAAACTTCTGTGTCATATGCTATGATTATGATCTGCTCAAGGCCTCAGATGAAACTGTTAATTCCTGGAGTTTCCAGCTACTTGCGTTGGTGAAAATGGACATCTGCTTTGCTGAGCAGTGGTGCTGTTGCAGCTGTCCTTGCAACAGCGTCAAATTATCTTGCATACTGAGAAGAGGAATTTGGGTGACGTGTATGTGCTGTCTGCTGCTTGATACACCTTTATAACTAATGATGCTTGGTTATTACTTAAATAAGGCCATCTAGTGGTGAAATTCGGGTGGTAGCTGTCTGCTACAGTTAATAGTGCTGAGTTTTAAAAAAACTGTGGCTAGGTTTGTGAAGTTATACTTATTTTTCAGTTATATTCTAGTTTGCTCTAATTTTCACTTCAAATATTGATTGAGCAACAATTGTTCAAATTGTATTGTTCACACTCAAATTTAGTACAAGGCTAGAAATGGAAGGAATCACCCAGAACCTACAGGGCAAACAGAATTAAAAGCAGACTATGTAGTAGAATTAAATAACTTCTATATGTCCACTGTAATGTCCTCTATATATGTGCAAATAATGTAAACGATAACAACTAGTTTATGGTTTATGTGGTCATTTGTTACTTCTGAAACACTGTTTTTTCTTACTTTATTCTGCATGTTCAGGAAGGGCCTCACCTGTAGCCGGACATATGTTTTAGTGACGTATTCTCTCCCTTCCTTCCTGTACATTAGTGTTATCTATATATATGTTCTTCTGGTTCAGCTGAGTGATGGCTTAATCTATCCTGTGGCTTTGCACAGATGAAGCAAAATGGGAGAAATACATTCTATATCCAGAAAATTACTTTATCCATGAAATGGAAGCCATCAGTGTCACAATTCTGGCACCTGTTGTTTAAGCTAACCTTCATATTCTTTACACTAGTGATACAAAGTTGTGGAACTTCACATAACTGTATGTTATGTAAGAAGAGCCGCACTGGCAAAGCTGGGAACTGGTTTATTCTGGGAGGTATTAACTGAAAGCATTGTCACCAAGTCACTTATCAGAATTTGTGTGATTTATTGTTTTGCCTGCAGAAAAGAAAGATCTCAAGTTGCCCCTATGATGTTCTCATTCTTTTCTAACCTTTTGTTTCCTGGGGGTTTTACACATGGATATAAGGTTTTAATACTTTGCAGATCAGGACTCAAGCTTGGATATAAGTACAGACTTGACTGAGTGAATTAATTCCTTTCTACTCTAGTCAAATCCAGAAAAAAATATGCCTCCCCCACCACTTCCTGAGACAGAACCAGGAACTGCAGTACCCCATACTTCTGGGAAACCTACTTTCAGCTACATTCTGCTACTGCTTACTTGCACAACTGAGATGTCTGCCTGTGGAGGTAGGTTGACATCTGAGCAGTAAAGAGTTTCTGGGGCAGAGGGGATTTCCAGCCAGTCTCTGATAAAACCAGAAAACATATAAGAATAGTGATTGATGAAGCTTTAGGTGGGTAAAAGAATGCAGCATAGTGTATTCTTTAGCCACAGATAATATGTTGGTGGTTATCCTGTGCCATCTACCCTGTTTCTGTTGCATTGTTGTTGGTATACAGACTAGTTAGTCCAGTGCTATGTTTAACTGGAAAGTATGACTACAAGGGTCAGCTAAGAGCATGTGGCTGATGCAATATTAGCATGAAAATATTTTTTAAAGGAAAATGTGCTTTATTGAGGTCACACGGAGAAATGTGGGGTTTACTCTGCCTGTTCTTGGATTTGTAAATGAGCAGTTTTAATGGTGATTTGGGTCTTGAAACTTTTCTATACGTTAATGGTGTTAGAGGGGAAACAAATAATGTGTTGTAGAAGGTCACTACTGCTATCAGTAGAGTTCATCTTAGAAAATCCCTAGATAGACGGCAAAACCAGTCTGTTGTAAAATCATGTCAAGCACAGTGACAACACAGTGGGGTTAACCAAATGGATTTCCTGGAGCTGGGAAGATTGCTGGGTTTTGTCCAACTCTTAAGAAATTTTTATTATATCAAAGAAGGGAGAATTGAACTGAAATCAGTAAGGATTAAGGATTTCACACACTGCACTCCTTTCAGTAATCTCCAGTGAGCACAAATGTCAAGTGTCACTATTCTTTTCTGAATGACCATCTAGTACTAAACCATCCATGGGCAGTACTGTTGAAAGAGATTTTTAACAGGAGCAGAATCTCACGATAAGTTAATAAGCTTCCCTGCAGCCAGATTCTTTGGTAGTTGAGAAATGAAAAGAATGTTTTGGTATGTTTGGTATGGTGATACTTTTTTTGAACTAACATGAACAGAATTTCCTTAAAGATGCTTGGAGACCATCATGTAGGAATTGATGGAAGACGAACTTCTTTTCCCCACATTCTTCATGTGTTCTGTTTTGTTACAGAAAATAGTTATTTGCTGTTTTTTACTTTCTGATAACTGAGTAATTTGGAGTAATTTGTTCAGCCTATGAGCAAGTTATTTCAACTAAAAACATTATTTGTTTGAACTGTTAGGTTATTGTGCAACAGGAGTGTGAAAGTCTGAATGCCACCCTCATCATATATGAAGGGAAATATCTGAAAGAAAAAGGATGCTTTTGTAGATGTCATGAAGTTAGAGTCAAAACCAGAGTAAAACAGAAATGTAGTTTAGCTGACAGTGCTTTTTTTTCCTATGTGTAGCTCTATAGTGCTCAGCTATTGGCTTAGAATAAGCCGCTGTTATGGTGCCAATGAGTGTGGTGTACATCCCATGGCTATTTACTGTGAAGTGGAAAATTAAAAGTGGTCAGACTCCAAGTCATGCTAATAGCTGTAGGCAATTCTCTTTGTTGAGCAGAGAGGCTGACCCTGCGTTAATGGAAACAATATTTTATTTCCACATAATCATAACAAAACTACATGTTTCCTTTAAGGTTCTTGTGGTAATAAGTCATAGCAATTTTTTAAACTGGAATAATAATTGTTGTATTGGTGACAGCAATGGCTTCTGTTATTTTTTAGGTCAGACACAATTAAAGGAACAACTAAATTCACTGCATTTATGATCCCTCATTACTTCAGTGCCACTGTCCTCACAGACATGTGGGTTCTTTAAACTGAATACTGTAAAGAGTGGTCATGTGGAGTGAGCCTGCGCTGTTCCACCAGCAAGAATTGTAGCTTGACAATTACAGGAGGCAAATCTCTTAAAGCTTTATTACAGGTGTAATTTTCTAGTTTCTGCTCAAAGCTGCTATTGACTTAAATGGATGTTTTTCACTGGCTAGAGCATCTGGGCTTGGGTGAAGATAAATGTAGCCACTGATGGCATGTTTAATATAACCTAGCATCCACATTATCTATTTAAATACTTTGTTGAAGATGCTTAATGTTTCTGTTTAAATGTTTGTTTAGAGAAAAGATGCATTTACAGGGGATGTAGATAATGTATGACAATTACTGGAAGGACAACAGTGTGCTTTTTCCTTACTTCCCAGCAGTGTGTAGTGTTGAATACTAAAACCACTGTCCCTCTCAGGCACACTGAAGGGTTTCTTGAAATATTTAAAAGTTTATTACCTAGGGCTTTCCAAGTTTGAGTGATAACAGAAAGTTCAACCAGGGTGTCTTCTGAATGTAATTTTGTAAAAGGCTCTAGCTTTCTTAAATGTCTGTAAATCTGGAAAACTCCATAGATAATGGCAATGGGTTAACAGAAATAGCACGTGGTCTATCAAAATAAGTTGTTCCTCAAAAAAAACCCCAACAAAAAAAAACCCAAAACCCAACAAAACAAACAAACAAACAAAACCGCAAACAAACTAAAAAACCCCAAACAAACCATATGTCTTACAAAAGTCTTTGGATTCTTAGATTTCTCTGGGAGTAGTAGTGGGAAGCAAGCTGCATCCTCTGAACCTCTGGTGATTCTTTTAGATGTTTTAAGTTTTTGTTTGTGGGCTGGGTAGAGACTAGCTGCTGTAATTGGAAAATGAAAAAATATGCATTTTGTTGTCATAGAATTTCCCACTAAACTGACTAATAAGATATCTCTTACATTTTCCATTCCTCAGTTCTGGTCTGGTATAGTCATGCTGAGTACAAATGCTGCTAAACTTTTAAGATATTTGAAGCTATTTTCAGTACTAAAAATTGACCATATACTTTAACAGTTTTGCTTCATGACTTTGTAGGATTGGATCTCAGTCTCTAAATCAGAGGTTGCTGAATGGCTAACAAAATGAAGAGATTATCTGAGAAATTAACTAAGTGAGGTTATATACACTTGTATTTCATGGTCTTCAGCTGGCAGAGGCAACCTTATGTTTGGGTCTTTCGCAATATCTGCTTTTAAGTATGGGTATTCAAGTATAATTCAGAAGATATAAAGTGTGAATTATATAGTAAATGGATAGAGCCACTTCCATGGGATGCGTGAGAACAAAATTAGTCTGAAAATGGATGTGAAGATATCCCTTGGCTTGCTTTATGAACAGGCATGTGTAATCTCTCTGGTATGTTGAATGGAAGCTATGTAGCTGTGGTTAGTACAGAGCTGAATTCAAATCAATTCTGCTGAGAGTTTGGGCACATTATCTGGGCTCAGTGTTGTATTAACTGTGGTTACAGAGCTTTTGGTTGGCTCCAAATATAAGCCAAACTCGGCAGAAGACTAGATATACACTGAAATATTATTGCTCCATTGGTAGTGAAATTTCTAAATAAATTTGAGGATCTGGGATTGGTTAAAAAGATCAGCAAAGGTATATATATATAGGTATCCATAGGGACTTAGGTTTCTAATTAACTTTATGAATAAGGCATTTCCTATATAGAAAGTTAAATGCTTAGCAGCTTTCAAGAAAACTGTGCAAACACAGTGTCTGACAACTCAGCTGTGGCATGGTGTAATTGTCTTGTGTGAGAGCTGACACGCTGGCTATGTAGGAACCAAATTTATTTTATTAAAATAGCTGTATATGAATGACATCCAACTCTTTTTCTGTGGAATGGAAGACTCGGTGACTTAATAGATGGAACATAACACCAAATCGTGAATAGTGAGAATTTAAGGTTTTTGTAAACAGTGACCAATACTTTGAAAAGCCAATTTACTACTCCACTGAATATTGATGTTAGTAGTATTATTTTAGATCATTGGCTTTATTGAAGTAGAAACTGACAATCCATTTAATCTGTTTA
The DNA here is from genome assembly GCF_964188355.1 of Buteo buteo. Taxonomy (NCBI): domain Eukaryota; kingdom Metazoa; phylum Chordata; class Aves; order Accipitriformes; family Accipitridae; genus Buteo; species Buteo buteo. The sequence continues at coordinate 17,855,193 of NC_134194.1, read as the reverse complement.
TATTACCCTAGTAGAAAAAGCCTTATTAACTAATCTTCACCATCATCTTTTAAACCATCCTCAAGCCAAATAGTTCAGTGCTTCTACGCTTGCACCAGTTCACTCTTATAATCAGTTTAAGATAAATAGAAAGCAAAAATGTTTTTATGAGACTTAGTTGTAATGACTGGAAGACCCTGAACTGGTCAAGTTAAATGGCACCAACTGAGGCCAGACAGTGTGAAACAGCTACGGCAGCATTTGATCAAATTTCATTTAACATAGACCTACATAGATGAAAAGCAATTAAGTACTAGGCTTACTTTGGGTGAAAATGTTACAGCTGAGAAGTTCTCATTGACTGGAAGTTGCAAATGAAGTTTATGTTTGGGAAAGGAAAAACAAAGGAAAAAACCTCAAACCCCCATCCATGCTGTAGGCAGGATTTGCCAAATACTAATGCATCTCATAGCCACAGAGTTGGTGCTGACTGTCTTGAAGATGACTTCAGAACCAATTTTTAAGCATCTTGTGCAGAGATTGAATGTCTCAGTAAAGCAGTGTACTGATCCACTCTCAAGTTGGGGATATAGGAGAACATTTAAACATATTGCTTTATTTCACGTGTACCAATGCCGCTGCCTGAATTGGAAGCTCAGGATTTTCACCTGGACTGTAGGCTAAGGTGTTTTCATGAAATCACCCTCAGTTTTAACTAGTATATATACTTAGTTATGGTGACGAAGAAGAAACAGCTTCTTGGTTTCTTTGTACTACCTGGCACATAAGAAATGGCAACTAATTTGAGATATTTCATTATTATTATTATTAATCTCAATTTCAATAGATCCATTAATTGAATTTGACTATTCTAGTGGAATTATCTATTCTTCATACTAAAATGTAAGCTTTATAAACTACTAAGAAGCTGAAATGATTTTGTAGGGACTGACAGGTTTTGTAAAGTCTTGTCTGATAGGTTCCATTTTCTAGCTTTCATTTTTCCATGATTATGGAAAATTATCCAGTTCTTTCTAAGGCCGGTATTAACGGTTTCATTCTGCCATGTCAGAATAGCTATAGCATGTATAAGTCTCCTTACTTGCATGATGAGCAATCTGTCATTCCAGCAAAGATGTAAATATGATACTTGAAATCTGGAAGGTTATTGCCATTTGGCAAATTAGTTATTAGCATAGTAGAATGGATCATGAAATGTAGTTCAGATGAAGGTTCAAAAGATTACCAAAATTCTTTACCTTGGGATTTGGTGGAACATGTGAATAAGTAGCTAGCAATTTCACTGCCAAGCCTGACGCAGTGCTAAATAAAAAAGTATTTATGTTAATAAAAAAATACATCAAAATCTTTGTGTTCTTTACCCAAAGGTTTTATTCGTTCTCTTATTTTGCTCATGCAAAAAAGGAAATCTTGCCCCTGGGCAGTGACAAAGCTTTGTGGCAGTATCCTCTGAAGTTCTGAACCTTGAAACTTTGAACAAATGGTGAGCCTAACCTCCATTTCAAACTTTTGTCTCAAAAAACACTTTATTGCGATCATAACTGATATCAGTGGTGCACTAAGAAACTTTGTGGAATTAACATTACAACATAAAAGTGAAACATTTGTAAAGAATAACCAAAGTCAACCATTTCTGATGGCAAAACCAGGCTCCGCTTAAGGGACAGCAGATATTTTTTCACCTACCATAATTTCAATGTTTAGTAATACCCAGGAGGAATGAACTACCTGTCTAAGGTTTTGTTATCTGCCGTACATGAAAAATTGCTTTGAAACTGTGCCAGGAAAATACAAAATTTGTTTGTATAACACAGATTCCATAGGTAAAAACTACATGGGGCAGCTGTAGTTTTGGACTTTATTTTATTCAACTTTGATTCTGCTTTTTCAGCTGGGTGTAAATGTACACAGTACCACTTGGTAGGTCTGCTTCCACCTTTTATCTCTGAAAGTTTAAGTAGGTTTTTCTGGACTTAAAATGCAAACACAAAAGATTTTTGTAAAAAATACATGGCCATTTCACATGCTGGCCAATTTTTCTCATTTTCTTTTTGCTGGTATGCTCTGGATCATAGATAGAGACAGACTAAGAAAGAATTATTGAACATTTATTACCACATTAATAATAAAAATGAACTACAAAGAGAGGCAGATCAGTATTTTAAGTAGATAGTTTAAGTAAGTTGAAATAAATACATTTAAGAATTTATTTCTACTAAATTCATACAGGTATCAGTATGAAACCTTTAAGCTTGCGGTCTTTAACTTCCAAATTGCTTTTAGTAACATAATTTAGAAAAAATTTTAATTAAGTTTCATTTATCTGTCCTTATGCAATACTGTTTAAAAAAAAAAATTGAAGGTTGTAGTAGTAGTAATGTATTAGCTACAATTAGGATGTTGTGTCATGTTCTGAAAATTAATAATAAAATTAATCATAAATTTTAATGATAATCATACATTCCATTAATCATGGAATATTCACCATTAGTGCACTGTTACACTTTAATATTAATTTAATGTAAAAATGTTGTCAGTAACTTATGTTTCACAACTGTGGTGGTGAATTCCTTTCCCCCTCTCTGGGCTGATTTTTGAACTTGGGAAGGCTTGCTAGGCCTTAGCATAAGTGTCGTGAGTCGGGCAGTGAAGCGACCCTTGGCTACACCAGGGACTCTTACACAGCGAAGACAGGGAGATACGCTGCGTGTCCCAAGGACTCCTGCTGCCCGGCGGAGGATGGCCAGTTCTTATAACGACCTGCGGCCAGTTCTCTCTCATAACAACCTTGAGACATTACATTCCTCCCCTGACAATCTTCGAGCATCCCGTATCTGTGTTTTGAGTTATTCTCAGTCTCGGAATTTTCCAGCGCAGCTGGGATTCTAGCAATTTGTTGATGACAAAAGTCAATCATCTCCCGAACCTATAAAGAGTGGTACTGAGTGAGGCCCTTTGAGCTCTCCTGGACCGCAGCGGGCTGCGACCAGCATCTCCCTCTGAGCGGGACGCCTCTCAGAGCTTGCAAACTCTCCTGTTTGCAAAAATTGGAGGTCTGTCGCCAAAAGCCAATGTGACCTGGGCTGATTCTCTTTGCTCCCTGAGGCTCGAGCCTTCGCCCGTTGAGGCAAATGCCAAAGCGCTCAACATGAATATTTTCACTGACCTCGAGGGGAATTTTTAACAGGTAGACCTCTTTTCTCTGTCTTTTATTCTCTTTTATTCTCTTAGTGTCTTTATGCACACGTGTGTACTAACCTGAATAGTCTATAGTAAGTAAATTACAGCAAGTGTATTATAAGATATTAAGTAAGTTATAGCAAGTATATTATAAGTATGTTATAGCATGTATATTATAAGATGTATGATAAGTTAATGCTTTCAAATTTATACTTAATTTACTGTCGTGATTTTTATTCAACTGTGAATGAATTTTAGGCTGTGATTACACTCATAATCCCTTTAGATATAAACCATTGACCAAGTCTGGGACTAGGAGTCGATCCAGCTGCACCTAGACTCCGACAGGAATTTAGAAAGCAAGGGGGTCTTCTCTGAACCTCATGACTCAATGGGAGGGTTTCCCTACCCTTTCCTACATTCCTGATCTTTGCACAAATCACAAGAAATTAATTCTTTGTAACATTCCCTTTTACCCTATTACAATTTTGGTCCCTATCTACATAAGTTTTTTAGTTTGATTCTAATTTAATTTTCCTGTGTGCATTTCATCCATGTACTAAGTAATGGAGTGAACCTTGCCATTGAATTCTGTGAAGTCTCACTTTCATATAAATTTCTATTAAATCATTTTTCTATTGCTAATAAAATTGGAGGTGATCCTTTGAATGATCCAAACCCCTTATTTCTCCTCCCCTCTCGTTTTAAACCCCCCAACAACAACAACAAACTTCTAAAAATGTGATAGACCATTTGACATATTACCAGTGACAAGGGTGACAAAAATTATATTTAATCCCTTTATCGTGCTTAGTGTACTAGCTTGCTTCCAATTCCCCCCCTTGATATTTTTCCTATGACCACAGTTTTTCATTAGCATGACCTGTTCAGCTATGTGTTCGTCAAGGTGGGGAAAAACATATACTGGGCCTGCATAATAGCAAATTTAGTCAATCAGAAGTAATTCAAGCCTTTCTACAAGCCAGTTCAGAAAGGATCTTTTCTTCCCTACTGGGTCTTTTAGCTTCTATTTGCCAACCCAATAAAATCAGTTGTCTAGCTGAGATGCTGTAGCGTTATTTCATTTTTGTTCTTTAAGTCAACCAGTTAAGCTGACAAGTTGCTTTGGCTAAAGGGATAACACTTTGGAGTTACCTTTATTAGCCTGCATACTATGACTAGGGAATTGCTGTGTGATATGCAAATACCACAACTGTAAATCTGATGGGGGGCTCTAAAACAAAAAGTCCAAGAAGATTTTGGACAGCTACAGTTCAGAAAAGATCTGTAGTTTACGGTCAGTTTACATTATCTGCTCTACCAGGCATCAAACTAGTTTTCATGTGGGTGTTTTTGTAGGTCTGAATTGTTGCAGTTCTTTCTGTGGAACCACTGACAGTTTTTGTTTGTTTGAACTGTTCTTTTGGTGGTGGGTTTTTTTTAGAAGCACACTAATAAACAGGAGGGCATTAAATGACTTTCCTTCAGGACAGGCTATTGTAATATGTAAGCTCATCAGGAAATCCATTGTTGAATTGTTTTTCTAAAAGAGGTTCTGTGTGAAGTCAGCAATACCAGACAACAGCAAGCCTCTGCTAATAAAATGTTATGTAGATTTGGTAGGTATTTGGACTTATTAAAACACTTTTACATAAATGCAGTTGAATTTTAATTGGTACACCTTTAGAAGTATTGACAATTGAATAAGGGTAAATTTAATTCATTGGAACTATAATACCTTTCAGAAATAGAAATTACCATGTGGGTTATTCAAAATTTGCTAAATGAGGCAAATGCCAAGACTGTTGAAGAATACTAAATTTGACTTAACTAAAGTTATGGATATCTTACTAATAAAAGCTGTTCCATTGTTTCACAGAGCTGGAATAGACTACTCTATGCCTTTGCCTGATTTTCTATTTCTAAAACATTCAGGAGGTACTTACTGTGTGCCTAAATACTGTTCCCTAGTGATAAGTAACTATTGGAAGTAATTAGCATTTCACTACCCATGTTAGAAATATTTTCTTAACATCAGACAAGAATTTCTCACTGCAGTGGCAGCAAGAAGTAACTGTAGGTCTAGTGTTAATTATCTATCCACCAGGCAGAGAAGCAACTCCTCTGTTCTTTCCTGAAATACAATTGTTTCTCATCTTTTTGTTACCTTTTTGTGTACTTAAGTTTGTCTCCCCTTAACTTTTTTAACCTTAGGCTACTCTCGAACTCTTACCTAAGTAGTATTTTAATGCCTCTACTCATTTTCTCTGCCCTCTTTGGTGGTGGTTCTCATTTATCTAATGAGCTTGATTGGACTATATTCAGGTTTGGGTGTCTGTATTCAGCAACATCCCAGTTCCTTTGCTGTTTTCTCAAGAGCATTATCTCAGGGTTTGTAATCCACTGTTGCCCCTAACTATTGTTGCCTTACTTTGCCTAAATTACTGACTAATGATCTGCAGGAATCTGGATTCATCATTTCTGAATGCCATTCTATTTTTCCAGACTCTCTGATTCATTTTGGTTTTTAGTCCTATTCTCCAGCATTCTTTTACTTAATCCCAGATGTTGCCAGCTGCATGCTTATGAAATATATTTATTTCCACAATTAGTTGAATGAAAGTAAAAATGACTACACTGAATAATAATGGAATTATCTGGAGTTCTAAATAATAGAAATAAATAAATTACAATGTTAGTGGAACAATATGTAGCTAGGTGAGATGTAGGAGCTGTAGGCTTAATTGTACAAGGTCAAAATCCTTAAACTTGGAGAATAATCTCTAGGAGTTAGTGTCCAAGGTAAGTTTTTCAAGGATATTTTGTGCCTTAGTAGTTTGCAGTGTGATGCCTGGTCTGAATCTTAATAGATCCTCCCCTAACTTCATACAATTTCTTTATCTCTAAAAATATTTTCTCTAGGAATGAAATAGTGTTGCCAGAAAGCTTACTTCTTTTACAGTTCACAGGTTTTTTTGGTTTTGAAGGTCTAGTCCACATAGTCTCACTGAAGAATGTGGAATAGATGTTCCCCAGTAGTATGTAATTTAGCTACAATCCATGAAAGGTGAATTGTCACCATAAAATGTGATAGTGGGAGAGCAGATATATGGGTTTAACAGGCTTGGTTCCCTGAAATCTTTTCACACTAACAGAATTTGTAGAGTTCTAACATGGTTAGAATAACGTGGTTGCTTTGTTGTGACTTGTAAAGTAGTTTGTGATGATGAAAGACTTTTTTTCTTTTTTTTTTAATTTCAAGCTAATGAGTTAATTAGATTTTTAAAAATTATTTTCAGCCTAGTTTAGTTTGTGTCCTAAGGCCGCAGGAAGAAGTGCTTAGAAATCAATGTATTGGTTGCTGATTAGCATACACCCTCAAGTGTAAGCAAAGTTTACCTATTTAGATCTTTCAGTTACTTAACAACTGATTACAGGATAAGTTGCTATTCCTCCAAGTCACTTTTGTTGCTGTTTGAGGATTTATGAGTTTTCTTGTGTTATCTTCCTGGTAGTCAAGTTCTCAGAACAAAATATTGTGCTTGTACTTGTAATCCTATTAAGGTGCCTTTTGAAAGAATAGACATTTCCTCATCTTTTTTGAGATTTGCAGTTTAGAGTAATGATTGGTTGGGGTTTTTTTTTCTTGTTAGGACCCTATTAAGGTTTACATTTGAAATGCTATCAACCCCCAGTATATATCAGTTGCTGGCCCTTAAAACAGTTGCTGCCAACCATGTGTTACTGTCTAGTTTTGGTAGTTACTGACACAATTGGTAACCTAATCCACATTTCTGTGAAGTATCGGTAATTTATTCTATATGGACAAGATATCTTTAAAAAAAATTGGTTTTGAACTCTTAAACTCTCCCTGATGGATTTTTACTCTAATATTCTAATTATCTAAAACAGGCTACGAGTGCAAACATAACATAATCCTGTCATTTCTGGGTTCCTGGGATTTTGATGAGCCTGTGTTGAGCAGAATAGAATTGATTACTGAGTGAACTGAAAATAGTTAAGTTTAGATCAGCAGAGAAAAAAATTTTAGTATACTCCTTACTGTCTTGAGCAGATACTATAAGAGACAGTTATCTAGGCATACCTTCAGTTTTTTATTTAAAAAAACCTAAACAAACAAAACCCCCAAATCTGTTAATCTTGTTTTATTTGGTTCTATTAATTGATAGAAATCCTAAATCAGAAAAGAGCAATAAAGAGGAAGATAACTCAAAAAAGTCTTATTCTATTTTAATGGAATTGTTTTAGTTACAGTGGCAATATGGTGATACAAATGAAAGGAACATTTTAATATTTTCAGATATCTATTTAATTTAGTAGAGCATTTCAAAGTGAACTTGTGACTCTGTAGGATGATATTGCTGCATGCAGTAGCAATACATATAGTGTTGTCTTATCTATCAAAACCAAGTAATTTTCAGGGTGAACAGAAGAGGAAGACTTGACTGACAGCTGTAAACATGAAATGTGTGAAAGAATAGAGTTAACTACAGAAAAGGTGGCTAAATAGTTTTGCTGTAGAGCAAGAATAGAAGCATATATATTGTGCCTCCATATACCAAAACATGCCTTAAACTGAAAAGGTAAGGAAGTTATGAAAATAGGAGGTGTTGGAAGACCAAGGAAATTGTTGTAGCAAGCTGGCATGTATCAGGGGAAAAGGAAGCAATTGGCCAAGGATCAAAGTTTCTCAGAAACTGTTAGCCTTAAACTGTCAAAAAGCCATAGAAGAAATACTGAGTGTGAATAGTTTCAGGGTTTAATATTTTGGGGTGCTTTTGTCTTTATTGACTTTGTAAATGTATTATCTTATAATATGTATAAAACCAAACTATGCTGTTTTGCAGCTGCTTTTGGATATAGGTTTACTCTCTTTCTGGTACAGGACAAGTATCTAAGAGTTGGGAAAATGAACTGGAGTGTATGTGTACATCAGTTATAAGATATCATATTTAAGCTGGGTATACCTTAGTAGAAATCTATTCTTTGTTAATGTCTTACACTAAAAAGCAGTCATCTTCTTTTTTCCATCCCCTATGGAACATAAGTTTCCTATAGCTGGCTTGGAGTAGCAGCTTATGATCTCAAAGCTGGATAAAACAAGGTTCTCAAAATTAGACTCCCAATTATAGTAAACGATAGGGCAATAGAAATCTTTTCAACATTAGATGATGGTCATTTCTTCATGACTATTAAGAAAAACAAAAAAGCCTATGTCTATTAGAATAAGAAGTAGATTGACTGTTCACATCATGTTAGGGAAAAAACCCTGCACTGACCTCTGAATCAGCACTGAGTGTTATTTAGCTGCAATATAGTAGTTAAATTCTCAAGTAGTTAATTAACAGAAACTTCATTTTTTTGTTTAGTGAAATCTAGCATGCCACCTAAGAAAAAATAAATCAGAACTCAATTCTAGACTTACTTTACTTTCTTGTTTTAGCTGATAACTTAGTGTCCTAAAATTGGGTCTTGATTGTTTTAATCAAGGTTACTTTTTTTGATTTCTACAGGAAATTGCTTTTGGTCCTGGTATTAAGCTGTCACTGATGTGCTACTTTAGCACTCCATAAAGGAAGTAAACATTTGTCTTGAAATAACTAGTGAGAGTTTGTGAGTGCCAGCTGGCTTTTCTGGGAGTTCCTCAGAAAGGAAAGGGAGCTTGAAAGAAACAAGATGGTTTTTTTTTTTTTTTTTTTTTTTAAACCAAGATGTACCAGTAACATGTTCAGCAGTAATTAGAAGAATGTAATGATCTGAGAACTTCACTACTCCCCTTATCACTGAAGCTGACGAGAAAGCTAGGTATCTTAAAGTTATTTCCTGTTTATGGAAGAAAGGGTGTATAGACCAGTTATATTTAAATGTAAATGCTGAAACAGTTAAAAAGAAAACTTACCAATAACACACGTAGAAAGTAGGAGTCCAAGAGATCCTCGACTGTCTTTGTTTGATTGTTTTGGATTATTGACCAAATATGTTACCAAATGAATGATTTCATCAATTAGTGCTAAGTGGATAGCAGAGGGGTTTGGAGGAACTATAAATACCTCATGCCACTTATAGTTTCTGAATTTCTGTGAACTTCTGTGTTCACTTCTGGTAATAAACTAAAAGCAATTCATGTTTCCCCTCCCCCTGTGTGCAGTCTTATTCCACAGCAAAAATGAGGGAACTTTGTACTGCACCATAAACACAGTGAAGCTGATATGTCACAAAAAGAAGATAAGAGCACAAATGCAGTAATAACTACATCATGAATGATGAGCTAAAACCATGCATTAGCCTGCCTTTTACAACTCACTAGGGTATGTGTTGTCAAAAAAGGTGCTTCAGGTTTCTCCAATAGAATGTGCATGGATGTGAGACTGAGATGGAGCCCCCACCATCAAACTTTGGTTGTTGGGGACAACGTAGGGAAAATCAAAACAGTAATTTAGCAGGTACATCTTGGTCTCTGTCACAGTAGGATTAAAGAGGAGTGATCATTCCATAACAGTAAGGCTTGGGGTATAGGGACCTTAATTTTTATTGGAATTCTTTTAGGAAATTCAGATACAGTTATGTTTCAACTGCAATAGAGAAAGGGGAGGAGCAGGCAGCGATTGCTTCTCCTTGTCACTATTAACAGGTGTGAAATCCTAGACTAAGAAAGAAGAGCAACACCTATACAGCCATTGCTTCTAATTCAGGACCCATGTTACAAACCTAGTGATGGTTCTGGGAAGTTAATCAGTTGCTGAAGCTATCTGCAGATCTGTCAGACATGATGTGAAGCAAGAGGAGTCTGTCCCTCAGGCAGCTGCACAGGCTTAGTCTGAAAACAAAATAGTTTGAGCCAAGTGACGAGTGGAGACATATCTGTGGAGGGATTGTGCCAGTCAACAATCAACTTTGCATGCAGTAGGTTGTATGGATGTATTTTGTTAGCAGAAAGTTTAGATTCTGCTGGATAAGAGTCAAATTCCATTTCTTGCTACGAAGTAAAGACTGCCAGACACATGCATGAAAGTGGGTTTTCATTATGAAGCAGGTTGTCTGGCATCTGAATTAGATACAGACATAAAAAAATATATATTCACAGTACGCAGAACATATCAACACCTCTGATTGTCATATTTTGGACCATTGTCACCACCTGTTGTGTTCCCCCACTGTTAGTTCCAGCATCTTTGGTGTGGAACCAGAGGAATTTTAGGCCCAGCACTTCTGGAGTTCTTTCATTCCTTACTTTAATTAGAGGTACATTATTCAGATGTAATACTTACGGATGGAAGAGACCCTAATTTATACTGTTACTAGTAGGAGTAGAATGACTATTCACAAGCTTGAAACAATAGCTCTTGCTGTTACTTTCTTCTGCAATCTTTTGGGATAATTTCTCTTACCCAGACTATTGTACAAACATTTTTGATGGAAACATCCATCACTTATCACTTATTTAGATGTTGCTAGACATCTAAAAAAACAAAACAAAACAAGCTATTTTCCCTAGTAATTAATTAGAATCTGTTTAAATCCTAAAACATTGGAAGTTTATTAAAGTTGGTGCATGTCCTGCAATGTGACACAATAGTATTGTCTTTACAAGCATTTTTCAGTCTATAGTAATCCAACTGATTTTAATTTTAAGCTGAAATTTCACTGTATTAGTACCTTAAAAATATAATGGACTCCTAAAGATATACTTCAGTATTAACGTAGATGTAATCCCATATGCAGACTATATCTCTCCATAAATGGCACGAGTGATCCTATTAAATATTTACATTGCATAAAATATGTCATAATTTGGCCCTAGATTTGACAAGCACACTAAATATGTTTTTCAGTGCAGGAAGGGACAAATATTTTTAAGGAACACCTACCACAGTTTTACCTTGAGAGTATTCTCCAATAGCATCAATAACAAATGATCACACATTTTTTCAGTAACACCAGAACTATTATATGTTAACAAGAAAACATGACAATAGCATGGGGTTTGGGGTTTGTTGTTATTGGGGATTTTTTTCCAAAATGAGAATCTTGGATTACCTCTGTTGTGGTTTAACCCCAGCCAGCAACTAAGCACCATGTAGCCACTCACTCACTCCCCCCCGCCTCCCCCCCAGCCCTGATAGTTATTTTGACTTAGTGTGATGTGTAGAAGTAGTTTAAGGCTAAGATATATGCAAGATAAGAAATGTTTCCCATCCTTAGTTCTTTTTAATAACGAAACTGGAGACAATGCAGACATGCTTCATATTTAAACATACTTCTTGATGAGTGGTTTTGAATTAGCTGGTTTAGGGGGTGAAGTCTGATACCTTAGTGGCTTAATAACAGGCTTCAAAAGGAAAGTCAAAATATTCTGGCAACTTTGTCCTCTGTACAGCAAATGTGTGTACCTTGTTCATCCCGTTAATGTATATTTTCTGTCTACTTCATGGGGATGTTTCTGGAATATTTCCCAGACTTGTCTTTTTGATATGTCTGTGGGTTGTCAGTAACAATTGTTTTAGACTTCATGTATGTATTTAAATCTCATCAGAAATAAAAGTCGTGTTTTGATTATGCCAAACATTCATTTGTAACTACAAAAAAATTCACATCTGAAACAGGAGAAAAAAAAGAGTCAAGTCAGGAAGCCCATGACGACAGAATGACAGAACACATTTTTGGCAGCCAGCTGGTGGCCAAATCCTAGAATATAACAGTGAATTAACAGGTCTAATTTCTGGTGGCCAAAATCAGTATGAAAGGGTTCTGCATAGCAGCAGAGCAGAGAAGCAGGACTTTCAAATCTTAATAGTTGCTTTGGTTTAAGAGTCAAAACCAGAATGGGTATTTCCCCTCATATTGGCTGCTTTAATGGCACTAATATTGTCTCTTAGGAAGGTGACAGGTTGCCATAAAGTGTTTTGAGAATACAAAGTACTTTCCTGTAAAAGTACCCATGCTTATAAGTTGCTGAACTAAACCAGCCTCTCCTCTCAGGCTTATCAGAGCTGCAAGACTTCGTTTTGCTTGCACAATACTAATCATAATTTTGTAAAGTTTTGTTAATATGGCATCCATAAACTTTGCCATAATTTGAACTAAGATAACCAAGGTCGAACAATAGAATAATTTAAAGAATCACAGAAGCTCTTAAAGATCTCTTTGATTAAATGAACTTGACTCTAAATGAGTTAGATAAAAGAAGAAAACAAATCAATAACCAACAAAAAACAACCCCCCAAAACCTCAACCACCTTTGGTATTAGTTTTTCTTTGCTGATGGAAATCAGACTTTTTTTCAGGTATCAGTGAATACTCGAGGCATTTTACACATTGCTGATAGCTCTGTGTGGCAAGGTTCCTGATGGTCTAGCATGTAACTTCTGGTAGAATACTTTGCTATGTTGTAACTAGAACTTCAGCTCTTTGTGCTACAACTTGCACTTCATGGGCTATGCTTGAGAGTATTACATGAACTTTTACAGCTGCTCCAAAGGATTACTCGAATCCAACCACTTGAATAGCTAATAAGTGAAGAAAGCTGGGGGTGGGGGTGAGTGGGAGGAAAGGAAGGCATGGCCCAATTTTTAAGTTTATGTCAATAGCCCAGTGACTGAGCAGGAGGCCTGCTAATGCCATTGATCCAGAACAACAGTGAAACTTGCAAGGGCAAGGAAGAGCTTTCCTTTGAATGTAATTCTGAGTGGTTTAGTTGCTGATGCTAAACCATGAACAGTACGCCGATAAAGCTAGCATAGTAAAAAGAAATATTTAATTTTTTGTTAATGTGAAGTATTTGTTCTGAAATTATCTAGTTTTGGATTCTGACAGTAAGGTGGAAGGGAATAGAACTTGGAGACCTTAAAGAGCTATGGAAGAACTTGTCACTGATAAGTCTGTGCTTTCAGAATATTTCTAGAGGAACATTTAAGAAGTGATTTTAATAAACAGTGTTGAAGGTTATAGGGGAGAAACTCGGGAAAAGTTATTGTATGTGACTGTTTCACTGAGAAATTTACTATTGTCTTAGCTTTATCATTCTTACACAATATGTTGTATGTAAACTCAACATTTTTCTAAGTTGAGGTAAAACATAACATGACCAGAGAACAGCTTCAGTGCTGTGTGACTGGGACATCTCTTTCTCCTTCTCCCTCTAGTTTACTGAAGGGTAAGCAAATAAGCAATTTCTGGTATATCTTTTAGCATTACACTGTGGGATCTGATTCATAAGGATGTTCTTCAAGGTCCCCCAGTTCCAATGCGTATCACGTGGCAGCAACTGGAAACAATGACAGACAGTGAGCTGTTATGATAGGTCTTTCAGGTGTATTAATCATTAATAAATAACTTGTTAAATACAGGTAGATAAATTCCATGCTTGATATCCTTTCATGCTAGCTAGCTACCTCAAGCTCTTCCATGCCTTCCTTGGAATTCAGCATTAATAATTTTATTGTCTTTATTTTCAGTTAAATTAATGGTGGCAAGGCCAGTTGTAAATGAAGAAAATAAAGCTCCATCTGCATGTCTCTAGAGGGTTCATTGCATATATTCTGAGTATCAGGATAACGTATTCAAGCAGATGTGTCTTAACAATTTGACAGGAGTATGAATGGACTACTAATAATCACAAGAAAAAGTGGTTTTGTTAACTTGAAATTTCCAACACCTACTCTGCCAAATTTAATGTCATTAAATGAAGGTCTACTGAATAGCTAGCTCCTTCTCCTCCTAAGTTTTTCTTACAAGTATAAGTAAATACATCTGAAGACATCAGAGTCTAGGCTGAAAGATGTGTGTGAATAATGAATGTGTAGCATGTATCTAATCTATTTTGAATTGAGTGTTTGAAAGAAAACACCTTACTGGAACATTTTTTTTCCCCAAGAGCAGCTACTTCATTGCAATATTTAGCCAGTACAAATGTTCTCTTTCAGAATGTCATTATCATGATTTTGTTTTGGTGGAGTTGTTATTACAGAAGATGTGGCCTTTATTAATATATTCAGTTAATTTTATCCTAGGCCAAGATTTAGTGCTAAAGCTGAGCCTTTCAGTAACTGTTTTCTGTTATTCATCTGTAAGAATAATGTAATTCTGAAGGTCTCTCCTTGTATGATAGATTTTCTTTCAATGGTAGTTGCCACAGAGAACCAATGTGCAAAACTCCTGCTGTGTGCTTCTTGAATTTGTCATTCTGCATGCTTTTATTCCACTTCTTCACTTTGAGGCATCTGTGACCATTTTGTCTCTAACCTCATTGGTGTACTACCCAGGTAAGAAGTGAAAAGGCAGTTGACTGTTGTGCAGCTTTGATCAGGACAGATTATTTTGGTTTAAACAGCGTTTACACACTAAAGCAGTTTAGCATCATTTTCTCCTATACCAGTTGTCCCCTAAACATGAAATCATCTAGGGCATAAAAGAGCTCTGTGTTATTGTAACATGTCTTACTCTTCAAAAAGAAGCTGCAATGATGTAAGAAGACATCAGTCAAACAGCTTGTGTTCATGGAGCTGTGACGTTCTTCTGACTGCAGGCTAAAACTTTATAGATGGGATGCACGCAGTAACACAAATCATAATCTTGTGATCGGAAGATACTGAGTTGCTTACATCTGGAAAGTACTTTGCCTGTATATTTCAGCATATTGAGCTGTTACAGCTATCTTCTAGAAATTTCCTGTTCCAAAAATGGATTTGTAAGATCTGAATTCACAGACTAAGTGCTTTGGGTCTGAACTGTGTTAGTATTTGTGCAGATGTAGAGGAGCTGCAAAGGCATAGTGATTCCAAAGCTCTGAGAGACAGATGGGCATGTGTGTGCACACTCACACTCTATGAGCAATAGCTGCATAATGTGTCATAATCACTGAAATTTTGTAACAGTACCTTAGTGGATGATGACTAACCTTGTAATTTCTAAATTCAGAATGGAAAGTCATGTATAATGAACTGAGTCTCAAAAAGATTTGTGGCAGTAAGACTAAAGAATTAGCAAATGTAGGCAGAGAAGAGAAACATGCTGTTGGCAGCATATCAAATGCTGCATTCATTCCGGGATTTTGTGGTAACCAAAACAATAAAAAGGGAACAAGCTTGAGCTGGGAAGGACCTATGTTGTGGTGAGAATAGCTGTTGGTCTCAGGATTTGAAAGGAACTTTGTCTGAACAATTTTTTTTTTTTTTCCTAAGTTCAGTGAGCATTATTAATAAACTGTAAAGGATTACTAAGTATCTGTGGAGAGGGGTGCTTGTTGTTTACTAATTGCTAGTATCTTGTCATTCCCTTCCATAAGCCTTTAAAAGCCAACTATCAGGTGCTTTGAATCTATATAGTTTCCTGTATATTTTGGGTCTTCTAGTGTGAAGAAAAATAATCCTAAATTTCTTATACTGTATTACTGTGATGAGCACTGTCCACAAACACTCTGTACTGAGCATAACAAAATAAATCAAAATTATCATTATCAGGGCAGTGAGTGAATAAATTCAGAAACAAGCTGATATTTCTGTTCCCGCCCCCCCCCCCGCCCATATTGGGCATAAATAACTTGGTGGAAAGTGTAAAAACTTCTAGTTAAGATATTGATTTATTTTCTCATAGGTGATGCTTTTTTAATTTTACAGTGACTCCAAGGACTTTGGTTTGTACAGTGAATAAATCCAACAGTAAATATTTAAAAGGTAGTTTAACAGTAAGTAGTGAAAATTGCATTAGACTTTTTCCATCCATGGAGGCTTCCAAAGCTAATCTTGATGGGTGCTTAAATAACTATGCAGACTTATATTGGTTAGCATATAATGGTTGAAGTTTTGCTCCTTGTGTGTGTAAAAATAAATAATGTGCACAGGGAGGAATTCATTAGTTTGAGCCTAAAATTTCAAAGTCAACATACTTATGAAGCAAGTAATTTAGATGCAGTAAATTTTAAATATATTGTTCAAGGAATGCTTTTGGTATTCATTATCTGAATAGGAATTTGCAGTAATGCATCTACTTTGACAGAAGAACAGTGAACTGGTAATGAAATTATGATAAAGAAACTTTAACAAGGTAAAATATTACTTCAATATTTAAAAAACAAAACAAAAAACTACCACCAAAAAAACCCCCATAAAGCCATAACAACCCCCACAACTTTTAAAAACTATTTTTTTCTTCTTAAAAGTATTGGCATTTTGGATAAAGGCAATCTTGTGGATATATGAGTTCTTAATATTATTTTAAAGATGTTTAATGAAAATATGTCTCCAAGAGCTGAAAAAAAGTCAAGTAGGCAGTAATTACAACCAAAATGTTTGCATTAAGCAGATCCAGAACACTTAAGAGATATTTGGCAATAATTCCATGGAATGGGTCAGAAGGCCTACTACAAAATCTGTGTATTTCTGTATCCATATACACAAGTAATACTCAAAGTATACAGCTTAACATATTTGAACATGGGGAGTCTTCTTAGACTACATTTTATAACTGTGCTACTCTCTACATTCTTTGTGATTTCTTGGAGTAGTTTTATTGCCAGGGTGCTTGAGAATTTTAAATGAGACTTTAATGCATAATAACTTTCAACGAGAAGAACAAGTCTTTTCCTTGATCATAACACCAGAAACTTTAGGGTTTAAAAAAACCCCAAAACCAACCAACCTTACAGTTCTAATGCATATTAATTTGGAGGAGTGATTTCAGAATTTTATTTTACATGATTGAAGTTCTTTCTAGAAAACTTTTTGAGGTGGGGCTAAACAAGCATTAATAAGATGGTTGAACAATGTTTCCAAACATTGATTATAAAATTACTCTTCATACAGTTGCCCAGATTTAAGGGGAGGATTCATCCAGTTCCTTCTTCCTTTGGCAGATGATGGTTAGAATAGTAGAAAGAAAACTGAATCTATGTAGTACATTAGCCATGATGTCTCTTGTGCTTGCTGTCTAGATAATTCCTCTTTAATATATGTGTACGTACTGAATACACTGCTCAATTTTCATTTATCTTTTTGAGTTTTCTCCAAAGGTTGACAAAGCCTGTTAAGAGTATCAGAATAATATAGGTGGCAAAGGATCCATCGATATCATCTCATCCAACCCCTGTCCAGAGGGGACAAATTAAATCAAAGTATCCAGGTTGTTATGAAGCAGTGGAGCATTGTGGGCCACTGGAACAATTCCAATAGTCCTGTTCAGGTGCAAGGAGATCTCAGGAAAGATCACCAGGGAGAGAGCTGTGGACTGTGTGAATGTTGTGCATTGTCGGGTTCTGCAACTTATTGCTGCTTAAAGTCTTCTATGAACATTCACCAATCATCTATTACTATTTCTTGGTTATCTTGCAGCTAACTTTTGTGTACAAATTATGTTGTATGCTTTGAGCACAACTTGTAAAACGTGTGTGTTAGTTCTCAGTACATGGGCAAATTTGCCAGGCCCTTGTGCTTATTTATTATATTAGGAGAAAAAGTTGTAATATTCATTTCACCACTGAAGTGAACTCAGCATGCCACTGTAAGGGTTTTCTGGCGCTCGCTGAAAAAAAACGTTATAGGCATGCACTTAAGTTTTAATATAAAACATTTTGCAGTGCATACAAGCAGAAGTGAAAAAATACTTGGACACTTTCTTGGTGGAAGAGACTTGTATCGTCACAGCTCACTTTCACTGTTTTGCCTTTCTTATTATGCGAATATGGTCTCACTAGATTTGTTGATGCCACGCCATCTTGTATCTGACACGATGAACATTTTCTTAGGTTTCTATTCAACTCTGTTCTGTCCTGTTACTGTGTGCATGTGCAGGTTTTTTGCTCTTGTCCTTAGATGGGGAATCATAGCTCTTCTCAGTATCAGTGTAAAAGGTTAGGGTTTTTTTCTGTGGCTGTGCTCTTCCTTGTAAAATTTACCAGTTTGAGCACATAAGCAGTAATTTGATTTTTCTTTAGGGGAATATTTTGGAGGTTATGTTGTGCTGTAAGCCTTCTAAAACCTTAGTGTTTGTGCTTGTTTATGAAAACTGAAAAATTTGATTGTTCTTTAATCCCCCACTTGTAGCTGGTTTTGATGCAAGGAAAGTATTCTTACCCTTGTAATTTCTTTGTAATTTTCTACTTGCACTTAATATTTCCTGCTAATTAAGGTTATCTTACATATGGAAAAACAATGCTGTATGTACAATGTTTCAGGTTTAAATATATGTTTAATTTAGTACTTATAAAAGGATGTACATGAAAGAGAATAGCACTCTGCCATGAAAATAAGCAAAACCAAAGTATTTCCTCTAGCATAAAAAAAGCATCTCTACTGTGTAAGACCTGTCTAACAGACTTACAGTTGCTACATGTTCAATTTCAGTAACTTTTCGTTTTTGCATTGCTAGCAGAAGGGTTCTGTAATGGTAAACAGTTACATTATTACAATGCTCATTTGGATAAATGAGATTTAACAGATGAGTAAGTTTGCATATACTGCCAGTCAACTATGAAGCAACCATTTCTGAAAATCTGGACAAGCATATAATAAATAATTTAAAAAAAAATAAAATAGTCTTTTCTTCTTTTGCCCAGATGTAACTTAGTAAGATATCACTGTCATGGCATTGATTTGTTCCTGAGTCTGTTGATTGACCTTAAGATTACTGAGTAATCTGTAGTTTATTTCATGTTTTTGCTTATGTTGACAAATGGTCCATCTTATGTTTGTGTGAAATTGAGAAGTGAAGAGTTTAGACTTCCAGCTGGAACTTAAAAGCTTTTGTCTGGCAACTGGCTAAATCTGTGCCCTGGATGTTTTGGCTTCTAAAAATGCTACCTTAATAATTAGCTTCTCAGAAAATTTCACACTACCAGATAAAATTATACTTGATGGCATGGGCTTGAACCCAGTCAAGGTTGCATATTTACAGAAGACAAATTCTGTCCTAGTTCCTGAAATCACTTACATTTTGGCACAAGGAAGCAGTCATATCACAATTAATTGGTGGAGAAATCTTAGTCATAAACTGAAACTGATAGACTGAGCAGGAATCCAGGCTTCCTACAACAACTGCTTTCTACTTTCTTAGTTCATTTTATAATCTAGTAACAGAGTAACTTTATTGCTTTCTTTTTGTGGTCATATATTTTTTATTTTTCTACCCAGACAAAATGCTAACTTGCTATTGTTCCCTCAAATCTTCAACTGGTTAATGCTTGTTTAGTCACTTGTCTTGATTATAGCCTTCTGCTCAATCTACTTCAGATAATTAAATATCAAGAACAAGTGGACCAGCTGGTATTTTACTCACCACCTGGTACAGAATAAAGGCAAAGCTGTTACAACACCAACAACCCTAATCCTGGAGCTGTGCAGTATCTTAGTTTGGCTGTTTATCAGTGGTGAGCTGTGTTCCCTAAAACACAAAACAGTTGTGGATAATAGTATGGGAGGCATGTGCAATGAATCCTGCAAAGTGCAACCAAAATTCCCATTGGCTGAGATAAAATGAGAGAGAAGAATAATTAAAAGCCAGACTAACAATGCAAATAAAAATGATTGGTTATGTTGTGAATATTTGTTTACATTTGACAGTGATTATGGAGGAATAAGGCTATAGCAGCTATAATCATACTGAAGCTTAAAATTCAATAGTTGATTGACCAGCACAATTTGAACAGATACATTTTTTTAATTTTATTTTTTTATAGGATAAAAATCATTTAATGCTTAAATAATTCCATAATATTAAGGTTGCCCTCAGACGAGATTTTCTCTCCAATTTTCAGAGTGTTAAACAATCTTGTAATGAACCCATGAAATCACTGCAAAATTACTCGGGTTAATAAACATCCCCCCCCCCCCCCAAAAAAAAAAAAAAGTATATGAAGTTGCTCTCAAATGATCTGCATAAAGCCAATGGAATAGACTACTGAATTTAATATTTACAGCATAAAAGTAATGGGAAAAAGGTTGCTTTATAATAAAGCTGTGGCTTGGAAAAATGATCTTAATAGCGTCCAGTGAGTCTGTAAAAACTGCATTATTTTCAATATTAGTATTAGCAGTTTTGCATGTATGTGATGTGACTGTGTTTTTTTGTTTGGATCACTTCTTCATTTGTGTTGTTCTGTTGTGTGTATGTATATTCCATTTAAAGTAACCAGCAAATACTAATTCTAACCTACTGGACTGTATTAACTAACTTATCTTTCTTTATATTTTTCTAGACAAAATCTCAATTTTTATTTTTAAACATACATGGAAACTGAAGCATGACCTTACTAACATAATTTCCTGCCTTAGCCCTTAATTGTGAGGATAATGTTCTGGCAAGGGACAAATACATTCTCTGCACAGCATCTTGGAAAAGAATCCATCTGCGATGTGAATTTTGTTTTTCCTGGTGCTTAAAGGCACATGATTATATATGACAGCCAGTAAAGAAGGCACAAGGTCCAGTAAAAGACATTTTAAAGAAAGGGAACAATAAAGTAAATTTATTAGCCTATTCCTAATGAAAGAGTAACCTACAATAGCATTAGACTTCTTTTAAATGATATATAGTTGGTATTTATTCTAAGGCATAAAACCTGAAGCTTAGAAATCATCCTGGATATGAAGCCAGGTTTTAGAGTCACTGTAGGTCAAATTGCTATTTTGGCATTCAGTGTCAATTTTCTAGTAATAATGTTAAGAATTAAAAGGTTAATTGCATAAGGCCTTTTTTTGGTGATTTGTATTCTATTTGTGAAGTGGATTGTTGAAGGTGAATCATAAAATGGTTCAGTAAATCTTGAAGAGAAAATGATAGAAAAAGGAATTAGATTATGAAATCCTGAGATAAATCCTGAAATTATATAACTTTATACATGAACTATCTTCTATTTCTTCCACAGTGACAGTGAATGAGGTCATATGTGCATGAATTAAAATGTGTTAGGCCTGCTAGATGCATGATAGATGCGCACTATCTTTTGGACTTCTCTGAAAGGTGTTTCAAGGATAGGATCATGGCATATAATAATTTGAAAGGTGTTCTACCCTATTTGCATTCCACAGTAGTCCAGGATTTGGAGATTGATCATAACACTCCTGGATTGGTGGATTGGTTTAACTTGGACTATTGGTTCACTTGGACAGCGAACCAATGTTTATATCATTTCTTGTAGCATCATCTATGTGCTAGACCTTTGCTGGGATGCGATATTTAGATTCCTAGCCTTGCTACTTCATTCTTCTGTCATTTTCTTTCCCTTTGTCCTGTTTTGTACTTCTATACATTCTCCATTTGTTTGATGTGAGACCCATCTCACCTGATGTGAGTCACGCAGGACTCCTTTTGTGGAGCATAACTTTGAGCTTCTGATCCCAAAATGCACTCAAGCCATGTTTTCAGTAGTTGCGTGCTTCTACAAGTCTGGCAGATCTGAGAGTGGCTAACAGGAGGAGATACTGTTATTTTTTTTTCCCCCAGTACCAAGGTGAATTTTAAGAGTTGCCACCAGAAAGAGAAGCTTCATTTTCTACATTTGTTCTTTTGTTTCCATATGTTTGCACGTTGATGAAAGAAAACTCAGTTGCACTTTAAAAACGATGTTTCTAGACAATTTCAAGTGACTTCTCTTGAGAAAAGACAATTATAACCAACAGGAAGATTGGCAAATAATGTGTTTGGCCTAAAAATAACTATCTTTTTTAGAATGGGGAATATTGTTAATATTTAAGGCTTTCATTTGTAGTTTTAAAATGTTCTAACTCTCTTAAAATTCCAAAACTCTGAGCAGATCATCCTTTGTGTCTGAAAGAGCAAACAAGTGTCAAAGTAATATTTTCGAGTCATTTTTTGAGTTCATTAAATTAGCAGCATTTGGCTTTCCAAATAGTAAACATACTGGACAGAGAGTGCTTTCATTCCAATGAGTGTAGTAATCTTCTACAGCATGTGAAAGACCAACCTTGAAAACTTCAATGGAAATAATCTGGCAATAAGCTGTTATGAAGTTTTGCAGTTTTCTTTCCAAGTGCTGGCTTGAAAGAAACTATGCAAGACAGCCTCTGTGACCTAGAAAATCAGATAAATCCTTTTTGCTCTCTGTCCAGTGTGGCTGGTCAGCTTATTGTCCTTATGTTTGCAGTTTCATTGTGAAATTTCTTGTACTCATTTTGGGGTGGGGGCAAATTAGGAAGCCCAAAGAAGCCACAAAGTTTATGAACTAGATGTTAAATTTTCCACTTCAAAAGATTTGCATAACACATTTTCAGATCTTTCATTCTTTGACTTTCCATCCCTTTTATACAGTATGCAGAGTAGATATTGAAGAGTACTGTTAAAAATACTATTTTACAGGCATCCAGATCAATATACATATGCATGTAAAGACAGGGAAAATTTGAAATTGAAAAAAAATCTGATGTCAAAGACCACAAAATGTTCACATTAATAAAAATATTGCATATTTACAAAATACTTCTAGTTCTTGATATTTAATGAAGACTTTAACTTAGACTGAAAATAATACTTGAAACATGCTTTGTAAAGCTCAGACTGCTATATAACCTTGTGTGTATTATAAATCTTTATGAACTAGTAAATGGAGGTCAGAAGGCTGGCTTGCCAAGGTCGTAGCCTGTAAGTAACATAGAAACAAAATCCAGGTTTTCTGGTTCCTGCTTTAAGCACTAGATATTTCCTTTCTGTAGTCAAAAGAATTTTTTAATGTTAGTGTGTTGACATAATGGGGATCTAGCTGCCTAAGCTTACGTTGAACATATTTCTAAACTTCTGATATGTTATTGAAAACTTTTCAACATTGGGGTGAGGAACTGCTATACTGTGAATAGATGAAGACATGAACCTCTGATGCCAGCACATGCTAAATGATACTTTATTTCTATTGCTGCATCTTTGAAGGAAAAATTCTAGGCAGCTACTTATGCTTCAAAACATGACAGCTCTGTTTTGACACATTGAGCAATGTGAACCATCCGCAGTTGCAATAATGAAATATTTCACATTGTGGCAATGGCATTGCTCCTTCTACATGCAAGTGTTATTAATATTCAGTAAAATTATCAAAATACAGAAGTTATTAATAACAGCTTTGAATGCTTTATTTTCTCCAAAGCTGCCAAGATTTTCAGGTTAGCTTTGTCCTCCAAGACAGCATAAGGTAATAAATATCTTTTCAATGTGAAAAGACCTCATTTAGAGTAATGGAGATATATTGCCCCATCCTTCTTTCTGATTTGGGTTGCAAACTGAGGAACTAGTCAAATCTTGAAAACTTTAAATATTTGTTTTAGTTTGTGACGATGATAGTCTGTACCTAAAGGATTGCATTCTCTTTAATTAATGGAATTGTTAGCTCTTGTCCAAGAGAAGTATTTACTTCTGAGCCTACTGCTCTGAAAACTTTTGCATTTAATACACTTCAATGGCTGAGCTAGAAGCCTGTATTTGAATTTGTTTTCCTGGGTGCCTTCTCTGTTTACCTCTCAAATACCTTTCTGGGGTGATAAAATGGATATGACTTCTTTCTGAATCCATTATTCAACGGGAACTTTTGGGTTGGATCTATGTGCAAGTAGCCACTAAATGTAAAAAACCATTATGGCTTTTTTGTGTGGTAAGTTTATATTGTTATGAGCAGTGCATCTTCAGCATATTAATCCACTAATCTTTCTCCTAAATTATACTATTTTTAATCATTTTCCACCACTGAAACTACTGTGCATTGATGCATAGGTTTAAAAATTCTTAGTATTCTGTATGCTGAAGTACAAAGAGAGAAAGCGTATTTATACCAGAAACTGGCAATGCCTTGTGTATGAAAACAGTGTTTCTAGACTGTCTTAATAGTTGATGGTAAAGTGTAGCTATGATTGTGCCCCTTTAACTGATTTTTTTTTTTAACAACTGGTGGTGTAGACATCTATGAACTATGAATTATTATACCTTGAATTAAAAAAAAAAATCCAACCTAAATTTCCTCTGATGCAGAATCTCTCAAAATTGCTTAATGTCAGATTCTAGCTGAAAGAAAACAACATAAAGCTATGGAAATACTGTTTCATACAGCAGTGAAGGTCATGGATTATTCATTTTGACCCTCTGATCTCTCCTGTAACCATTGCCAAAACTTTCTATGCCTTGCATCAGAAGTAACACTCTCAAGCCTGAAAGGATCCTTAACCTTTCTTATATTCCACAAATATTTAAATTATTTACATTTTCCAGCTAATTCAGTACTTCCTTACAGAAGCCTGTATGCCCTGGAAACAGAATGAAATGTATTGAATATTGCCTGCTATGTGCAAGCTATGTTCTTTTTGATTACAGACCTTAATTTAAGAAAAAAATGCTCATCTATTAGGTAGCTTTTGTGCACTAAAAGCACATAATAATAGGCCTTGTTTTGCATTTTTTTCTCCATTTATCTAGTATTTACTTAAATGCTGAGTATGAAGCAGACAAAGCTATAGAAAGCTGTATGTGGATATAAACTGTGTAAGACAAAGGTAACTCAATAGTTAACACTCTATAGCTGATGGAATATATAGAGGGAATATAATGTAGAAGGCTTTCTGGTTGTTTCTGTTGTATGATACAAATCTAATACAAAAGAACCTAATTTAATTTACTAAGCTTTTAGTGTAACTACCTTTTTGTTTTCTTCATAAGCTATAATTTAAAATTCTTTAACACATTTAAAATGTTTTCAGCAACAGTAAAGGTGCATGATCCCTTCTCAGTGTTAGTCAATTAGCTTTCTGTTACTTCCCAGTTTGACTTCAACTACCTGAGCAATAGGATATTAGGAACTAGAATAAGGAGCAGGTAAATTCCATAGCATCCATTATTAGAATTAAACTGACAGAATAAACTAATTCCAAATTTCAAGGACAATTGCAATTCTGTGTCTGAATCTAAGCAAGAGAGAGAATAGATGGTTTATTAAGTTTTATTCATGATCATCTACATAATTAACATGATTGGGAGCCCCACTCTAAGCAGAAGAAATCCTGTTTAAATTCTTCACTGCTCAAAGTTACTGCTCTTTTTGCATACTGTGTGGCAAATCATGGTATGCCGGGTGACACAGTGACATAAGCTTTCTTGCATGGAGTCAGCATGAAGGCATCTTCCTTATTACTACATCTCAAAATGGGAATGGATTTGTGAGTAAAGATGTACGGATTGCTAATATTCATGGTTTTATTCTGTTTGAGGGGACTATAAGGTTAGCTTCAGTTGCTAGACTTTCTAATCCATCTGATGTTTCATATCAAGTAGTTCCCTTTAGTAGTGTCTTAGATCTGATGGTTGCTTTCATTTCATAGTTTGACTGTTTTAAGAGCAGCTAATGCTTACTTCAGTAAGCATAGTTCTTAAAAACAAAGGCACAGGTGAAAACATTGTTTGCTCAGCCTAACGCATTTTTAACAAAGAAAACAGAGCATTGTTTTCTTAGTTAACAAAAACAACATGAAAATATCTTTATGAAAGCCTATATTCACTGTTTAATTGACAATTAATTTTCCTCTTGAAATGGGAGTAGAAAAATACCAGTATCTTTATGCAACTTGTGGCATTAAACCTCTGAGGGCTCAGATAAACTTAGAGTGAAACACATAGTCTGATTCAGCATCAACTGAATCTATTTTTATCCTCTGTGGTGCTATCACCTTCCTATTGTTTATTTTGACCGCAGTTTTGACGGCATCTGCGCATGCATTTTAAAATCTCACAGGTTCAAAGAGTATTTAACCTCTTCAGATGACCTGTGTGCAACAGGGAGTGAACCCCTCCACGTGAGATCCGTGCAACAGACCTTCACAAGGTCGCGAAGGAGTGTCTGCAGGGGACCCCGGGGAGCTCAGCAGCCACAAGAGGGCAGCGGGACACAAGTTAGGCTCTGCCTAAACCTTGGGGATGGCAGAACCCGAGTCCTGTTCTTGCCTTTAAAATAGGTGTCTCGTAGTTCGTTATGGAGAGCATAACTAAGTGCTTAGATGTTAGATGCTCTGAAATAGCGTGGCAATATTGACATCTGTCATATTAAACCTATGTTCTATTCCTAGCTTCTAATAAAAATCAAGTTCAAATTCCTTAGCATTGACAGGCTTCTCAAGCCTTAGCTTTATGTCCTTTTTAGGTAATGTACTGAGATACTTTATTTAACTTGGTATATGTCACTGCTTCCCAAATGATTGCATCAGTGACTTTAAAATTAGGTGGAGTTTGAACTTAGCTGTTTAAAATGCACACATCAGCTTGATCATGTGACAAAGCATTAAGCTATGTGGTGGATGTGCTTGAGAGCTCCTCTTAGGGCTGTTCAGGGAGCCTTGTGACTTAAGTGATAAGATACAAGGAAGGCTTGATTCCTTTGAAGTGATCAGAATTACTCATTTCCTCTCCACCCTCCTAGTTACTGCTGGTGATGGTGGAGGCTTTGCTCTGTTGTGCAGGTAGTCCTGCAGTATGAGGTTCTGTGATGGTCTTTTGTTGCTTGAACCAGAGTACCATATGTTTGGATTCCTTAAAAGGGTCTTATTTTTTGCCCATAAACTTTCAGATTTCAGGACTTCAGCCAGCTGACCAGGCCCTGCTACAATTCCCATCAGGCCTCTAGATAACTGACTATTGTGCATGCAAAAAGTATGAGCATTTGGGAGCCATCAGATTTACTGCACATGTGCAGGCCACATGGACAACACAAGTGCAGTGAGTCCTATGTTTCTCAGACGTGTCACACTTGCTACACAGCATGTGCACATGCATAACTGCCCAGGAATATATGGTGACGTTATGCATGCCACACCATGTAACATGTCTTGAAATTAACTCTAAAACACTTGTTGTGCTCGCACGTTTTGTGAAGAAGTTGTTGGAAGTCCAAAATTGTCTAGAGAAGTGATTTTCTTTCACTTATGTCTCCCCAAGCAGCTGCCATGATTCCCATGCCAAGATACATCCTCTGGTTTTGTCTACCCTGGCTTTCCGCTGCTGCCAGAACTCGGCTCTCTTCTAGACTGTAAGAAGTGTTAAGGGTACTATTGCAAGGTGGAGGTTGTGGTGGAGTCACTGGCAGGTTCAAGAGAGGAGGCAGCTACAGAGCTGCTTAGGTGACAGCATTGCTGGAATGTAAATATACTCTGATCATCTGTTTAGTAAATGTTCTTCCATACCAAGAGAAAAAAATCAAACCTACTTTTTTTCTTACTGGAAAACAATTCGATTAATTAAAAATATTTATGTATCAAAGTCAGTTTCCAAATTGATGCAAAGATGTTCTAAATACAGTGAACTACTCATTTGCTAAGAGAAACAACTAGATTTCTTCTTGCAGAAGCAGCAAGATGAAGATTTAAATCCCTGCTGAGTAGACAGCACACCTTTGATAATAATCTTGTTTGTAAGGAGTTTTGCATATATGGAAATGTTGGTAGTTTCTAAAGCTTTGGGGAATAGTGTGGATAAAAACTGTCCAGCTTTAGGTACCTTCATAAAAATAACTTAGTTGTTTAAATTAGTATAAATACAAATAAGAAACACTTTACAGATTCAGATTATTCCATATTCTGTTGTTTGTGCAGTTTTGTGTAACATGTGCTGTGCTGACCTCTGCCAACTCCGTACTAAGAGATGAATAGTGACTGTTTGCCAGCTTCTAGCAATTGCCAGGAGCCAGAAGCCATAGTAGATGTGCGAAGGAAAAACAGCAGAGTCAACACTCTGCTTCACTGTGGCATGCCTTGAGAAAATGTGACCATTGCCTTTTAAGAGCTATGTCAACTGGAATGTAGGAAAACATGTCCCTTAGTTTTTATAATAATTAAATGTATTTCAAGGATAGGCTTGACTTTCGTCTCATCTATTTTTCTACCATTTTGTCTGGTTCACTTGTCCTTTTCAGGGAAATGTGAGGAATTAGCAGTGAAGCATGGAATATGCTGACTGCCATGGATGACAGTGTTGAAGAGGTTTTAGGGAGTTTTTTCACAATTTCTTAGAATTTGAAGTTCATCACAAGTGAACATTAGTAACTTAAAAAAAAAAATACCATTAGGCTATGATGCTTGCATTGCCTGTGATCATATTTACGTAGTATCCAACAGCTTCTGTACTTCCACCCTGAGGAAAGGGGTGCATGCCTCTCCATATGGCCATCTTTGTAGCTGGGAAGATGCTTGCTAGTAAACTAGAACAGGAAAAAAACCCTTTTTGGAATGATGTTGCCTGGCTGCCAAGGAAAGTTAGGTTCCAACAAAAGTATTTTCACTGCTTGAATGAGCTAAGGATGTATACCTTCAGTCTGCATGGAGGAGACTTCAGAGATTTCAGAGTACTTTGTCTTCCTAAGCAGTGTAATTTCTGCCTTGTCTGTCTGAACCAGCTGTTCCTTGTTCCAAGAGCTGATCTCTTGTAGACTAACACTTGATTGAGGGTGCTTGCCTCAGAATAGATAGTGATGAGTGTCAGTGACAGGCCTGGAGCTGTCTGTGCTTTTGCCCTCTCTAGAGGGTAGAGGAGAGGGATCAGTTCAAGCCCCTACAGTTATCATTGCTGCTTTGGGTACTGTAAGGCTGTAGAGGGGTTTGTTGTGGCTTTGCCCCTTACTTCATCTGTTAATGCTGGAGGTTAAAGTGATCTTCCTCTGCCTTTTTCTCCAGGAAAGGAGAGGTTTATTTGTGGATCCAGACAGAATTACAGGCACCTTCCCAAGCTTTTGGTTTCTGTAGATTTGGGAGAGGTGGGAGAATAGTGTTTTCTAATCTTTTCTGAAGCAGCATAAAGCAGCCACTTAAAGGGGTGACAGCTGAGTCTCTCTGTGCATTTTCAAACCTCGTGTCATTTGTCACTGAGCTTTCTTGCGTTGGATACTGCTATATAAGGACCACTTAATTGAGCTTTGAGTCTAGTCATGTAAGTGGTTCAATCTTAAGGCTTGATCAAAATGGTTTCTATGTAAAAAGGAAATTTATCCTGTAAATAGTTTGCTATAAAATGAGAAAAATCACTTCATTGCTTTTTCAGACAAAGACCAGGAGAGGTGAAGGTTAACTTGTGGTCTTGCATGTGCTCTTTGGCAAATTTCTCTCCACAGGGAAATGCTCTAGAGTGCCAAGTCTTAGCTTGTTAGGGAGGTCAGTAGACAAGGAAATGCTTTGCTGGCTGTAAAGGGGGACGTTTCACTGGTTTGGGAAAAAACAACTATCAAGGTGGGCAGGAATGCCGCAGGTAATTACAAATTTCAGTAATGAAAGCATGAAGCAACTGTTGCCAGAAATAAACAGGTGTTTAAGATGTGCTACTGCACACTGGAATGCTGTGTCCGTTATCTTATGGTGAACATCTTACAGTGTTTTTTTTTCCTACAAGCCCTCCACTTAAAATACTAAATTTTTTTGTTTGTGGAGGAAAGCTGAGAACACATTTTGAGCACAATCTGAGAACTTGAGTCCTAACGTAACTTATCCTTACCAAATCTTTGGAGGGGTTGTGGGGGTTTTGTGGTAACGCTGGGCATGATCCTTGTTGAATGGTGAAAAGGAAAACTTTTCCCTACCTGCAGGAACAGAGCCTAGACTCCATAGTCATGGCCCAAGAGTTTGTGATGTAGATGAAGAAGGTATTGTCTGTGTTCCCAAGTATGTTATGCGTAAACGTGCCTTCTTTTTAAGCGTGCAGAATAAGGGACTCGGTATTTTGAAAGAGATGGGTTTTCATGATGTGCATACGCCAGCTTTATTTTGGGTCAGGAGGTCACCGTAGGTGTGTGGTGTACTACAGGGAGAACCTTGCTGTTAACGGGCTAAGACTTACCTTAAAGAGACGCCTTCTCGTGTGTCTCCGAGGACTCGCGGTTTTCCGAGTAATCTCTCGGCGCCGCCACGTTTTCGGGGTGTGCCGCGGTGTTCTTGGTGCTTTTTCCGTACGCTTCAGGTAGAACGTTCCGAGCCTCTAACTACATCGGCTCAGGACGGCGTTAGCCCGCGAAGGCGGCCCGCCCGGGCTCCTTTCCAGAAAAGGTCGCCCAAGTCCGGCTCAGGCCTTGCCCTGCGGAGCTGGGAGCGCGGCCCCGCCGCCGCGGAGGTACGGCGGCGGGGAGCCGCTCGGGGCCGCCCCGGCCCCCTCCGACCCCCGCGGCCGGGGCTCGGAGCGGGCCGGCGGGCGAGGCCGCCCCGTCCTTCCCCGGCGGGCGGGTGAACGTCCTCCTCCGGCCGCCAGAGGGTACTCGGGGAGTGGAAACGCGGCAGACAAAAGGCGGCGAATTCCCCTCCGAGGGGAAACTTGAGAGCGTGTCACGCAGCGCCGGAGCGCCGGGCGGCGGTTCCCGTGCCGCGGGCCCGCACATTCCTTTCCGAAACCCGAACCGGGGGAGGGGGCGGCTCGCCCCGCCGCCGGGGACCGCGGCGCCGGGCGGGGAAGGGGCGCGGGGTGCCGGGGGGGGTGCCCGAGGGGTGCCGCGGGGGTGCCGCCGAGCCCCGCTCCCTGCGGCCGGGGCCGGCGCGGCCCCCAAACTTTCACCCTCCCTCCGCTCCGCTCCGAAAGTTCAGCAGTTGGGTGACGTCAGGGCGGCCGCAGCCAATGGGCGCTGCGGGTGATATTTTGGGAGGGGGGAGGGGTGGCACCGTGCCGCGGGCGCTCGCCCGGCTGCCATGCACAGTGAATGGAGAGCGGGCGGGCGGCGAGCGCAGCAGCGGGTGGGAGCACCGCCGCCGCCTCCGCCCCCTCCGCCTCCCCTCGCCGCCTCCCGGTCCCGGCTCCGCCGGCCGCCAGCGCGGGGGTGCGGGCCCGCGGCGGCAGCGGCAGCCGAGCGGCGGGAGGAGGGAGGGAGCGAGCGAGCGCCTGAGGAGCCGGCGGCGGGGCCGCTTTGAATCGCCCGTCACCTCCTCCGCGGGTTACCTGCCCGGCCCAGGTGGGGCGATGCGGAGCGGAGGAGGCTGCTGCGGGGATTGCCGCCGCTTCTGACGGATGTTTGGCGTGCGTTTGCCTCCGCTCCCGGTTTCTCTTTCATCTGAGGACGCCTCTGGCTGAAGCTCTGTTAAACTATCTGCCTTCTGGTGCCGTTCGCAGATAGCAGAAAGAAACCTGAGCCCGAAAGGCAATTCCCCACCTTCTTCCACCTAACGTAACCTTTTCGGGCGCCTTTGAAGGTTTGCTGGTGCTCCGGCGATGATGGCAGCGGTGGGTTCCCTTGGGCTGTACTAAGAGCCTCTTGTTTTCTTTTCCCTTTCTTCTTAGAGGCATTTCATCTTTAAGGGCCGGCTGCTCGCACGCACTTTTATACCCACTGAAGCGATCAAGAAACCATGTTGTCTGGTGGAAGATGTGCGTTTCTGTGCCTTGGAATGATCTTGAGCTTTTGGAGCTCCGTGAGTTGGATGCCCGTTGGAGGATGCCCGCATAAATGTACATGTATTGCTTCCAACGTGGATTGTCACGGACTAGGACTCAAAACTGTACCGAGGGATATTCCCAGGAATGCGGAGAGACTGTAAGTAAAAACCGTTAAGGGCTCCTCAAGTACTTGTAGAAGCACCTGGGATGAGTTTCTCAACACCTGCCTATCAGTGCAGAGTACATCCTAACAGCAGTTTCAATAATCAAACATGGATTAATGTTTTCAGGAGGGAAGGGGAGGAGCTTTTCAGAACTTACAGCTATCTTGCTGCTGTTCCTGCTGTAAAAAAGAAAAAAGAAAAAAATCAATCGGTTTCAGAGTTTCACATTTTTTTGGTGGTTTCAGTTACCATCTGATTGGGTTTTGCAGTGACTTGTTTGTAATGGAGTTTAGAGCTCTACCTGGAGTGTCAATGCAAACACCAATTTAATATGCAATTAGAAACTTGGATGTTTTCACCTGGTGGCTGGTAGCAGTTTCTCCTTACTTTCTCAGCATGGTGACTTCATCGCCATGGAAAAAATCCATGACTGCCATAAACTAATTCAAATGGATAAGAAGTCGTATTAAAGCAGTGTCTAATTTCTGTCTTAAACTGCTGTGGGGAAGCTGGTTATTTAATTTTTAATCTACTTCAGAGTTTATGACAGCAGTGTAATGTTGCAGAGTGTTTCCAACCTCAGTACGGGAGAATGTAATGAATGTGTTCATAGTAAATCTTCTGTATCATATGTTCTCATGAGTTTTTTAGTTGATTCTTTTTACTTAAGTTTCTAAGGAGAAAGCTGAAAGCAGACTTCAGTTCTCTGATACAGTTCTGGCACTTGCTTGGTGCAGAGGACGGCATCTCTGACGTTGCTTAATGCATAGCATATGGCATATTTCAGAGAATGGCCGGTGCTAGATATGAAGATGTCCAGAGTGGAATGTTAAACAGAGCTTCAGCACGGCTCTGTGCTGGGCTCCATGAATGACCTCGGGAAAGTGCAGTTAGTTGTGCCTTATGTCGATTAGCTGATAATTTAAAATGTTTCTGAACCTGTAAGAAAATGCTGTAGATTGTATAGCCAGACTTCCTATTTTGTACCCTTCTGTGTCGTAGAGTTGGGGAAACGTCAAACTCTCAAGCAATATTTCCTCCAAGAAGGAAAGCTGGATGAAGTTACTCAGCAAACAAAGTTTTTGTGCATAGAGTCCTCTTAAAGGCTAAGTTCTGTCCCAGAATGAAATCTTATAGCATTTTTGAATGTTTCTAAATGCCTTTTATAGTGCTGAGAGTTCTTAAATGATAGCAATATGCAGATTTCTTAATACACTATTCTACCATCTTTAATGTTTTGTGGCCGTATCAGCCTTCCTTTTAACGCCAGCTGTGTGAACAATAGTTTTCAGATGTCAGTTTTCTAGAAAGCTTAACTTCTGTGCACAAAATTGTGTACTCCCTAAAACTGATGGGCAGCAACCTGGCAGATTAGAGACAAAAAAACCCTAACCCCAAAACAACAAACCCCACAACAAACTGCCACCAAAGTAGTATACAAAGCCAGTCAGAGTAAGTATGTGTGATAACCCAAATGTTTTGTGTGCTTCATTGTGTTTGCGTGGTTTTAAGAGTCAAAAGCTAGAATTGAACTTACAAATTTCAGGTTAAAATGATTCACAAATGCAAGGTTGGTTGGCCACCTGAGAATAATTTAAAAATGGTGATTTGATTTTGTCTAAGTTTTAGGGGGACTGAATTGATTTGGTTACTGTGTTTCATTTGTGGGAATGTACTTCATAGAGATCTTAACTTTCCTTGCCTTTTGTAAGAAGCTAAGCCAAAAGAGTATGTGCCTTGGCCTTGGTATGTTGTTAAGTGTTAAAAAGAATGAAAGAGGGTGTAATCACTGTGCTCTTGGTCCTGATAATTTTTGGTGTTATTTACAGATTTAAAGTTTAGATTAATGGCTGAAGGAAGAACAATGGTAGCTATTTCACAATATTCGGTTTGAGTATTTAACCTCACAGATACACTACTGATAAATATGAAATGTAGCTGTGTTGGATGTTTTGTTTGTTTGGTTTGCTTTTTTAAAATAGTGTATTATTGGAACATTCAGTGGCTGAAATCTTGTGGAAATAGCGTACAGAGGATCGTGTAGTAACATAGTATTCCATGTTTTTAAATAGTCTTCACTTTTTATTGCTAGTCCATCATGAGCCTTTTGCTGTTTTTACAGTGTTCACTGTCATCTTCGTTACAACTGTGCTTTAAAGCTTGTATCAATTCTTTCAAATCTAGACTTCCATTAATTGCATTAACTTGAATTCTCTAATGTAAGCAGTAGAGAGAGAAAAAGACTTTATATTTCTCTGAGTCTAAATTCTGCTCATAGGTGAAATATCAGTCAGCCACTAGATATATCGGAGTATCTCATTTTTCTCAGTGGTCCACAGCAACCTGTAACTATTTATGACATAACACTGCGTTGATGTGTAGTCTTTAACTAGTTTAACTTGTAAATAAAACCAAATGATTATATCTGAAATGACAAAGATATTTTTAATCTCAGAGAAATGTTTATGTGTTGGGAAAATAATTTTAACAAGTTTCTTGATGGCCACATACCAAGTGGCTTTTTAGAGTTATGCTATAAAAAGGTCTTCACTTCTTTCTGCATTCTCTTGAGCTAAAAATTCTGCATACCTGTTCAAGTTGGAAACTTTTTGCTTTAATTAATAAGACATCTAATGGCACCACTTAAAATAGTTTGCCGCTAAGCTTTGAGTTATGTTTGTACAAATGTTACAGATTGTTTGGGTTAGTGAAGCCAAGTTAAATATTATTTAAATTTGTGTTAATATGAAACCCCAGGAAATCTGAAAATATAACATTAAGGAAAAAATGGGAAACCTCTGTAGTTCTATTAAATGAACTAGTGATCGTCTCCTGATACCTCAAGAAATGGGCATCGCCAGAGCCTTGATTATTGATTCTTCATGAGAAAAGTGATGAGTGCTTTCTTCTTTTTTTTTTTTTTTGAATGCTTTGAAGGTGTAGTCTTTGTAAAGAGTTGTACCTGTGATTTCTGTCTTGAGGGGAATTCACAGATTAAGCAGTGATCACAGAAACAGAGTTGTAAAACTATCTTAAACT
The DNA here is from genome assembly GCF_964188355.1 of Buteo buteo. Lineage (NCBI taxonomy): Eukaryota > Metazoa > Chordata > Aves > Accipitriformes > Accipitridae > Buteo > Buteo buteo. Next base: position 17,820,484 of record NC_134194.1, on the reverse strand, counting down.
TTTTTGTACATGGATTCATCTTTAATAGTAGCTTTACAAATATAGCAAGTAGTACTAGGTTTGTGTTGCAGTTTACCTTGTTATTACATTCTATGATAGTCTTTTAATTGTGTGGTATAGATTGAAGCTTTTGCTCAGTTAAGTTTTGTGAAGAGCTAAAAAGAGGTGAGTGTTGTATACTACTGCACAAAGAAATTATTCAGTCTGGAGAAAATAAGTGTTGAAACAAATATTTGTCGCTTCCAGGAGTAACTTCCATTTACCTTTGCTCTAGAGAAGGAACCCTCAGAATAGCCATTATTGCACACAGGAAGAGACATGTGAAATTAGGTCTAAGACATTTCCCCAAATTGCAAGACGTGATGCTCCACAGAGGACTTTGTACATGAGCAGGATGATATAGCTGACTTTGTGGCTTGTCGTTAGTATTTACTGATCCATTCCACCTTTGTGAAGTAACTTAACATCCTAACAAAAAAAAGAAGTTTATAGAGGTTTTGTGTTGTGGAGAAAACTAATAATTTAATAGTCAACTTTTGAGGATGGACACAGCGATTCTTTTATTTAAGCTATGCTTAAAAACTGATAAGATGTTTTGTGCTAATAAAGGAAGCAGAAGTTAGGGCTTAGAAATTAAGAATATGTAAATACCTCCATAAAAGTATTGAATCTTTTACCTTTCTGAAAAGTTCCTTAGGATTGCTTCATCAAACTCCTCTAATCAGAGTTTGCTTAGCAGCGCTTCAGTTGTTATATGTGATTCTCTATTTATGAAAGGTTCTTCAGTGGAAATGTTTTCTACAATATGTAAAATATTATACATGTGGCTTTTTATAACACTTAATAATGCTGATAGTCAAGTTTAGTTTGAGATGATGTGTAAATGCAGTGAGCAGATCAAAGCCACCTGCTTGGCAGTTGTATTCTTCAGCTCTGAAAGGAACAAGTGATATGAAGAAGCTGCTCAGGAGTCTTCTGGGTCAATATCTGCTTTCTGTTTGATTATGAAGCATGAGCCTTTGTGTTTTTCCTTCCATTCATATCTAGTTATCTCCCTGTCTGTTAGCAGCACATTATGTATGTATAAAAGTTTCTTTGGAGAATTTAGCCACGTTTGAGTTCATGATGAATTTATACTTGGTGGCTTCGAATCTTGTTTAATTGATAGCTCTCCTATGTTAATTGCTGTTTTGTTTTGTCTTTTACTTTGAAGGATTCTTTACCTTGCTAAATTGATAAAGCTTGCAAGACTAATCTGTTCTGTGCTTTGTCTGAGTAGCTAAATTGAGTGTGTCCACATTTAGGTGCAATTTAGAAGCTTAGTCATCTGCTTACTCTGGAGTTTTTTATGTGGTCTGGGGTTTCTGTTATACAAATATATTATTATGGTGTTTTTGGCCTAGGTGCATGTAGCTGCTGAAGTTGCACTGGCTTGTAATAAGTCTTCAACTTCCTCAATTTTGTCTCCAAATTAAATCTAAGCTCCTGTCTTGAATGCACTGCAGAACGCAATGTTAAACACACGGAAATATAATTATACTGACTCCTACATTGACTTTCTGTTTTTCTAGAATTCTTCCCACTAGGGATTGCCACTCATTTAAGTAATAGTCTCCAAAACCTTGCATGGAGCCTCTGCCTGCCCCCCCCCCCCCCCAGTCATGTGTCAGTAAGTAGACATCCACAGCTTTGGCTTCGAAGAGCTTGCTCTCGGAGGTACTGATCCTGGGAAAACTTGACTGAGTGGCTTAGTTTAATTTGGATACTTCCCTTTACTAACTTAACGCTGACTACTTGTGCTTGACTGGATGTTGACATGCACTTGTATAGGATCAGAGTCTTGCACTATTAAATTTGTTGCCTCGTTTTGAAGTGATGGAAACAGGAAGGAGAATGAAATTAGCTATCGTAATTTGGTAGCTACAGAAGCAAATAGTGGCTGTTGTCACGTTGTTTGTATTTGCACAAATTTGGATTAGATTCTGAGATCAAAGAGACCAGGCTACTTACTGCAGAATTTCTTAATGAGTTGCTCTGAGACTATTCACTTTTTTCATCTTCTTACTTTTTCAGCTGAGTATTGATTCATGCAAAAGAATTATGTGAAAGTAAAGTTGCTCCTCTAAAGAACAGCTGTTGTCTTTTAGGAAGTCCTAAAATATAGATGTTTAGTATTGCGTTTTTTCCCCTGGAATTTGTGTGTTTATGAGTTTGAGGAAGTGTGTATCAAAGGTGGTATAACTTACCTGTATAGATGGATTGTGAGGCCAGAACTAAGTAAATCCTAATACTCCATTCATACAGTAATCTATAAAATCCTTGTTGTACACTGTCTGCAACTTCTAAGTTGATTGCTGTGAAGTCATTTGACCTTCATAGTGAGTACTATCAGTAATCTTTTGGAACATCGCTGCCAAGCATTATTTTAAGTTTTTTTTTAATTTTTTTTTTTTTTTTTAGTTCAAGCATTTCTAGTTATGTTTAAAACAAAAATAACCTGTCCTGCACAGACTTTAACATCTGATATGATTTGTTGTCTGCATTTCAGTACTGTCTAAGCTATTCCTCAGCTTCCACAGAGCAGAAAGAAAATGGTTTTCCCACAGAAATCTCACAAGGTGCTTGAAAAGTTATAAGGTTGATAGGGGAAAAGAACTTGGCTCTAGTAAGGATATTCAGTGAGTAAGTTTCAGCCATTGTATGTTAAGAAGTGAGGTTGTTTACTGGAGAGACTGTTCAGAAGACTTAAATCAGGATGTGCTCCCTCCCAGGAACTAATAGCTCAAATGACTTGAAGCTTGATTTTTCTAGAATTCTTGATGTAGTTCTTGCGGTGCCCACAGTGCTTGGTTTCCCTTGGCTGCCTGTTGCTGCAGCTGATCTTTTAAAATGCTTAGCTTTTTTTCTGGTGGTGGTCTAGTGGGATCCATTCTTCCTTGATTAGAAGATTTAATTATTCCTGAACAAAGATGGGGAACAGAAGCCATTGGTTAGTACTGTAGTTGGCTTACACTTGATTCATTAGAAATTAACGGAAAACTGTTTTGCTTTGAGTTCAAAGCTGAAATGTGTCAGGATCCTTTCCTAGTCACAACTGTGTTACTCTTTGTTTTCCATATATTACACCTGCTAAGGATGGTGTAATGTTCAGATAAATTTTCCAAAGACTGAACTTGAATTGAGCTCTTTTTCACCTTTGGCTGAGGACTGCAGCTGACCCCTCAAGTAATTTTTCAAGCAAATGAAATAATTTAATTTGTGGATTTTTTAAAAATATATCTAAGATGTAAATAACTTCCCCCCCCACTCCTCAGTAATTCCTGATTTCCTTTATTTTTTTTTTTTCTTTACTTGCCTCTCTTCCTCTAAATTTGAACCTACAAAAATATAACTAAGCCTTGTTACTGAAGTAACATAACTAGCTCTTTCCAATTCAGAATGATCGTGAGCTTGCAAGTTCTGGAGCTTCTTTTGCCTTCAGAAGTGCCTCCAGCCTTATGAGGTAGTACACTGTAGCAAACCCTTTGTGATTAAAGGGATGAGTCTTCCTTTCTAAGTTAACCTGAAGCACTCAAATGCCTTATATAAAATGCAGGTCTGCTGCTGGGCTTCGGTCTTGATGTGAGCTTCACTGTGTCTTAGAATACTACAACTACTGAATTATCTCAAATGTTGTGTTAACCTCAGGAAGAGGTTGTGGGATGTTTTTCATGAGTAATGTGGTACCTCTTAGTTCTTTCACCTGTTTGCTCTCTGCAACTACAGACAGATACTGGGTCAGGTAAAGAATTTCTGTGGCTCAGTATTGAAACCCCTTTCAATACTGGCTGATCTTCTATGCCTGGGGAGAAAGTGTGACTGTGAGCAAGTATACTTCTTCAGCACTGGCAGATCATTTATTAGTTTTATGTAGAGCCAACTTTCTGTTGGAGGCTTGATGATGGCAGCTGTAGGAATCAACATGCACATCCTCTGTCTTGCAGTTCCACAGCTCCCGAAAGGGGCTTCTCTTTTCCCATTTGGCTTATTTTTCGCTCCTGCAAGACAAAGCAGTGTTGTTTGTCCTCTTCAAGTTCAGACAAAGCAAGATTCTAACTTTAGGTGAGGAAGGAAGGAAGGAGTCAAGGTAACTCTGGGGAGAAAAGCTGAAGTGAACTTCAAATGGCAAAGCTTTTCGAAGAAAAATCGTGTTGGTGATGTAATGAAAAATGACTAGAAGTAATGTGTGGCAAGGATTTCTTCAGCTGATTGCCTATCCCTATGGTCCTATTACAGGGATGTATAGATGAGCAGTGGTGTTCAGAAAATATTATCACGATAGAGGTAAATTTTGTGCCCTGCCCTCTAGTAAAGTCTTTGAGATAGGCTGGTAGAATGTGCCTCCTATCCTTGGCTGCTTTCTGCTCCTTGGGTGACAGGGAGTTTCTGTTAGCTCTTGTTGAGTGCGTTGTTATAATATTATATGGGTTTTGGCTTGGGGCTGCTGTTGTCACTCCCATCCCTTTTATGTTCATTAAGAGGTTTTGCTTGCCAGTGTAAGGCTATATCAGTTTGACTTGTTTTTTTTTAAGTAATTTTCAGGTTAAGAAAGGGCTGGGTTCTAGTAATGTTCTGATTGCAACATGGCCCAAGCTATTCTGTTTTCAGTATTTTTAGTCTTTTTTCCAGAGATCCGTAATGTTCTGTCTATTTTAAAATCTGTTTTCTATGTTGTCCAGTCAGATGTATCATTTAAGATCTTGCTCTTATCAATGGCAAGAACTACTTCTTCCCCATTGAGAAATGACCTTGTCAGCAACTGACAGTCCTTTCTAATGGTACTAAATACACAAAAGATTTATCTGCCTATTTACATAAGGGGAACAGATCTATGGTCTTGTACTCGGAGTAAATTTCAGATGAGTTGAGGGCCATCTCTGTAGAAAAGAGAGTTTAAGAGGCTGATTCTTACCTCTGCCACTTATTTTCAGCATTTTTCTTTCTTTCTTTCTTTTTTTTTTTTTTACCCCAGCTGAATCTTGTCTGCCAGTTGTCTTTGTGAGAATAAATTTGTCTTGTATTTCGGTTTTACACCATCTGTTTAGTTGCAATATATGTTTTTAATCCTATGATTGATAGGTTTCTGGAGCTTTTAATCAAATTTTACCTTTCTATCTGTGAGTTGCTTCTTTTTCTGAGACCTTAATTTAATTTTGTCCCTCAGGTGGAAATCATTTTAGCCAATGGCTATATTCTTTCCTTTTCTGCCAGTGATGAAGGGAGCATTTTCAATAAACATCAGTTCAGTTAAAATGAGGAGGAAAACTCAGTGTTTTAAAGCTGGTCTTGTCTTGACTTTTCATCAAATAATCTGCAAAACCTACCTGAAATTTATGTTTAAATTGATTTCAGAATTTGTATTGCTCACCAACTCACTTTTACCTATGCTTTCCTGAAATTGCAATACTGTTGCAGAAATGATTCTTAACTTCTTAGGTCAAAGGGACTTACTAGGAGAGCCCTCTATGCTTCCTGCAGAGAGGTTGGTATGACTGCCTTCCTACTTCAGTTACATGGTGAAGAATCAACGTTGTGGAAGTAGTATCAGGTTACTAATGAAGACCCTCCAACACCTATTAAATGTATTTAGAGTCCAAGCACACTGAGAATTTTGGGAGATAGTGTTCTTATCATTGATACCTTGCTGGCTGCTCTGTGGGCCTGTGTTCATCCCAGTTTGAGGTGCAAGGCTTTTAGCAGTGATGCTATATTTGGAAGTTTAATTGGAGAGACTTTAACCTCTTCTCTTGTGTGGGGATACTGTAGTGACATTATGCTGTGACTGTACATAGAGGCAATCACCCAAAAGAACAAGACAAATCAGTTGCCTGCAATTTTTCAGAATGTTTTCTCTGTGTGCCGTCATTCCTGTCTATGTAGACAGAAGATTGGTGGTTCTGTTTCAACCAGGGCTCCATGTAGGTGGAGGTATAAACTGCTCTGGAGGTTAATGATTTGGAAATCAGTAACCCATTTTAACAGCCTGTGAACATGCTTGTAGAAGGTGGGGGGAGATGGTGATGAACTCCGTTTCTGATAGATTTTTTTTTTTTTTCCTTCTGTTTTGATGCTTTTGCTTGGGAGGAACTGTCCTCATTTAAAAAAAAGGAAAGATCACTTTGCAAAATTTAAAATTTACTGTAATTTTCATGATATCAGTTGAAAATATGTAATGCAAGTTGGGCTACGTTAGAGTTGAGTATGGTGCCTGCTGTACTGGTCAGTATTGTTTCATCTGCTTGTCTTCATCCCTTTGCTCTTTTTGTCTTTGTGAAAAGCTCTTTGGGACTCCTTTGGTTGTACAATGCTTAACATGAACAAATCTTGAGTAAGGGTGCTACTAGGCATGATAACAGAGATGATAATAAACTTCGTATTAGTGAATCTGAGGTTCTGATCTCCAAAATCACAGCACAATAAAATGCAGTTTTTAATGTCTGGCTCCAAACTCTTTTCTGTCAAGGTTGGCTGCTTGACTGGAGGCCGGGGGGGGGGGGGGGCGGTGGTGTGGAGGGGATTAGTATGTGAGTGAACATTCTCATGAAATGTTTCAAAAGATAAGCATTTAACTATTACGGAAATAACATGCTGAAAGCAGAGGCATAGGTGCATTCTTGTGCATACTAATAGTTAGAGGACTATTTGTTAATCCTTGTTTTTTCAGTTGGTCTTTTCCTCTATTCCTGTGGCTGGTAATGAATGTGTTATTTAACTTGTACCACATAAATGTATTAGTAGATTGTAAGGTATTATTGGTGTGTGTTGTTATGGCACCCAAATAAATAACCTTGACAGTTTCAAAACATACAGACAGTGAGTTGTGAGCTTTACGCACTTTCTCAGGTCATTGTAAAACCAAATGTTTTAAGTCAGTTCAGCCAAACTGTCCTACTGTATTGTTTGCACTGACATTTTCTCTGGGTATGCACTGGTGAATAATGAGCTGCTCTTCAGATATTTTAGCAGCTTTTAAAGTTGAAGATGTATTTGGTTGTCTGTCTGGCAAAAATGGTTATTAGCTTTAGTAGTAGATCTAGTTTCATATATTATGTAATAATGACCTGTGATGGGTTAACCCTGGCTGAACGCCGGGTGCCCACCAAAGCCGTTCTATCACTCCCCCATCCTCAGCTGGACAAGGGAGAGAAAAATATAACAAAAAGCTTGTGGGTCGAGATAAGGACAGGAGAGATCATTCACTAATTACCGTCACGGGCAAAACAGACTCAGCTTAGGGAAAATTAGCTCAATTTATTACAAATCAGCCAGAGTAAGGTAATGAGAAATAAAACGAAATCTCAGAACACCTTCCCACCACCCCTCCCTTCTTCCTGGGCACAACTTCACTCCTGGATTTCTCCACCAAGCCCCCCCAGCGGCACAGGGGGACAGGGATGGGGTTTACGGTCATCACACGTTATTTTCTGCCGCTTCACCTCCTCAGGGTGAGGCCTCATCACACTCTTCCCCTGCTCCAGTGTGGGGTCCCACCCACGGGAGACAGTCCTCCACGAACTTCTCCAAACTGGGCCATTCCCACAGGCTGCAGTTCTTCACGAACTGCTCCAGCGTGGGTCCTTTCCACGGTGTGCAGTCCTTCAGGAGCACACTGCTCCAGCACGGGTCCCCCACGGGGTCACAAGTCCTGCCAGAAAACCTGCTCCGTGGGCTCCTCTCTCCGCAGATCCACAGGTCCTGCCAGGAACCTGCTCCAGCGTGGGGTTCCCACGGGGTCACAGCCTCCTTCGGGAACCCACCTGCTCCGGCGTGGGGTCCTCCACGGGCTGCAGGTGGAGATCTGCTCCCCCGTGGACCTCCCTGGGCTGCAGGGGGACAGCCTGCCTCACCAGGGTCTTCACCACGGGCTGCAGGGGAATCTTCGCTCCGGCACCTGGAGCATCTCCTCCCCCTCCTTCTGCACTGACCTTGGTGTCCGCAGGCTTGTTTCTCTTACATCTTCTCACTCCTCTCTCCAGCCGCTGTTTCTCACCCTCCCAACTTTTTTTTCCTTCTTAAAAATGTTATCACAGAGGCGTTACCACTATCACTGATTGGCTCAGCCTTGGCCGGCAGCTGGTCCGTCTTAGAGCCGGCTGGTATGGGCTCGCTCTCTCTCGAACACAGGGGAAGCTTCCAGCAACTTCTTACAGAAGCCGCCCCTGTAACCGCCCCCCCCCCGCTACCAAAACCTTGCCACATAAAACCAATACAAAAACTTGACTGGGAAAAGCTTTTTTCACAGACAACTTTCCCCAAAGTAGAAAAGATTCCATTTCCTAACTTCACTTTTTCTTTAGCGATTCCAAAAAGCTCATCCTAAAATGGAAGACATTTCCCTAGAATTTTGTAAAAGATGTCTTGTCAAAGATGGGTGACCAAAGAATTCTCAGTTGTTGCTTAGAGCTCTATGTAAGAATATAATTTAGCTTTACATTAATGATTCCCCCCTGCCCCTTCCCCTTACAATAAGAAAATAGTGAACAGCACAGAAGCCTTGTCTGTCAAAGGTTTGATTGCTCATTCTCTCTGTTTTAGAATATAATACATAGCGTATAAAGCTCATATAACAAATGTGGTCACATGACATAAAGCCCATTAAAATTAATCACTGCATATGTGTGTACTGGTCATCCACAGATATGGAGACAGTAATGTTTTAATTAAAACAGTTGTATTCTTTAAATATGACTCTGAGAAATTTTAGCAAGAAAAAGCTGCAACTTGAAAGCAGTTCAAATGCCTCATGCCTTCCTGTTAGTCACAAAGCATGTTTTGCCTGGACTTTAGTGGGACCTTAATTTATGGATTTTCTCCAAATTTATCTTTTGTCTGTGCAACGGTTTTGTTTAGACTGGGAAGGCATTATATTAAGCACATTTTTTTTGGAATGCTGATTTCGGAAAAACCTGGAGGTAACATCTTTGCTTGGTGAGGGTGGCAGTGGTTACAGCATCACTTAGCATGGTGGGAACTTCTGGGTCATGAGCTTCTCTGAAATATTTGTAGAGTGATGAAAAGAGGCTAGCTGTCTCAGCCTCTTGAAGTGGTAGAGCTGGTTAGAGATGGTGTGTTAAGAATATAGCTGGGGAGCAAGAAAGAAAACTCATTGTAAGGAAATAGTACAGGGAAGCAACTGTGTATTTCTGAAATGCCTAAATAAATGCAGTGGGGAGGTAAGCTGGAGACAACAATAAAGTGGTGAAATAAATAATGGAAGTAAAATTCTTGAGCAAAGAGAACTTGTTTTCCAGAAGTGAAAGCAGATACTGAGAAGTAAAGCCATAAGGCAAAGGCTGGTTCTTCAGAGTGAAAGATGAAAACACATCTGGATATAAGTTTCTCAGATAAGAATATGAAAGTATAATCAACAGCCCAGTGATCCTTTGGACTTGTGAGTTTTAATAGATAACATATGAAAAGGCAGCAAAAGATAAGGAACAATCAAAAGTGTTTCATGGATTTTTGGGGGGTTATTTGGTTTTTTGGTTTTTGGGTTCTTTTTGGCCTGGGAAGTTCTTTATCTAATTTCTTATGAAGTGTTTTAGAAGTTGAAAATGAATTTTTCCCAGTGGACTTGAACTTTATTTTATAGAGTAGATATTTTCCAAGGTTGTTCTTCCATAGTTCTTGGGTATATAATAGACTTAGTGCAAAGTGGTTTTGTAAGCATGAGTAGTTTCAGTACTTGAAACATCAAATATGTGTGCCAAGTCTTCTTTAGAAAAACTTGAGTTTTGTGTTCATTTAGCAAACATTGTGAAATCAATTCAAATTCAGCAAGTCAACTGTTGAAAACCAAAAGTTGGAGGAGGATGGGGGGGCAGGGAAGGTGGGAATCTACTTGAGAATGAAGAAAATTGCTTGTGGTTGTAACATCTGGATGCTAACTTGGTCAAGTAATTACACAACTTTCTTCAAAATTTCATTTTGCATATTAAAACTGTCCTACATCTTTTACTGCAACTTCTTGGCTTAATCTGCTCCTTAGTGGCTACGGTAGACATGTACGCTCAGCGTGGTACTTCTTGGAAGGGATATAGAGTTGGCAAAACTGGATGCTTGTTAAATTAAAAAAATCCCTGAACAACAACAACAAAACCCTGAACACAAAGACTTCTATTACCTTTCCAGGAAAAGATCTCCTGGGAAGAATTTCTAGTCTGTGCATGTCTGAAAGTGAGCAAGGAGATGAAATCAAGGCTTGATTTTCACGTCAGGCTTCACTAAAATAGTTTGTTTATTGGTAGAACTTTTTCCCCAAGTCACCAAGAATTACAGCAGTCAGAAGCAGGGGTGAAATATTTCAAGTCCTAAACATCAAGTTGTCTGTATTAGTAAAGAGCACCTAAACAGATAGCAGTTTTTTCACTGTATTATATTCAGTCATGTACCACATAGTTAAGTGAAAGACTTAAATGCAAACATCAGATATTGTCTCTATGGAATAAAGTAATGTGAATTTTGCTGGAGTTTATATGCAGTGTTGTGTGTCGTTCGTCCCCCCCCCCCCCGCCCCGATCCTGTTGTGATTGCTTGTGTATAGAATTAAAAAAAACAAAACCAACAAAAAAAGAGAAGTGTGTAGAAGAGATGGGGCAAAACACAATCTCATGAAAAAGAGTAATTTCTGTCAGACCTTGTTTGACACTTCATTTATTGCATTCTGTTCTAGAAGTCCTCAATTAACATTAAATTAGAATTAAACACACTGGAGAAATTATTAAAATTTTGGGAAGGTATAAGTGTTTGCCATAAATCGTAGTAATGATGTTAACTCTGAAGAAAGCTCATATTTCTTAGAAGATTTTTCTGAAGTTCAGTTATCACAGGTTATATTTTACATTAATTTACAAGGTATTCCTATTTGAGATAGTGAATATGAATTCATTTGGGTAACCTTTGAAGTCCAAAAGTGACAAAGCTTGAAGTGCAGGCACATATCTATTCATATCCTGATGAGATTGTTCATTTGATAGTTGAGTGAAAATATGGCCCAAAGAATGTTTGATATTGTCCAATTTCTACCTGTATAACTGCTTGGTCCACGTTGGAGTAGCAATGAGCTGATGTAACCACCTAATGTCCGTAGAACCAGCCAGCTGGTGCGTGTTACATATGAAAGATGACCTACAGTTACAGGAGTTAAATAGGAATGGTTAAATAAAATCAAGAATTGAACAGAAATAAATAAAACATGAAGTTTTTTGTGTATGCAGCTGTTAATCTTGGTTTTTGTTTGTTTTTGTTTGGTTTTGTTTGTGTTTTTTTTGTTTTTTTTTTGGTTTTTTTTTGGTTTTTTTTTGTTTTTTTGTTATATGAATGAAAATGATGCTTGAGCTAATACAATGTAGTACTGTACTTCTTTCTCTTCATAAGTGTGTAGTCAAGTCCCTTGATCATTTCAGTGGTATTTTACTGGACTTGCTCAAGTTTATTAGCTTCTTTCTTGGACTGAGGGGCCCAAAACTGGACATAGTTCTCCTTTAATCCACAGATGTTTCAGCACAGAAGGCAGTCAGGTTGGTCAAGCATGATTTAACTTTGGTAAATGTGTTGGCTGTTTTCAGTCATCTTCTCTTCTTTGTGCCCAGAAATCACTTCCAATAGTATTTGCACTGATTTTCCAGGGACCAAAATGAGGCTGATGCTGACTAGTCTGCACATTGCCATATCATTCTTTTCAACTTTTTTTTGAAGACAAATGTAATATATACCTGTATCAGAAATGTCACAGCAAGGCTGCACTTTATCAGCCAGATCTCTCTGCACCAACAGATGCATCCTATCTGTTCCTACAGCCTTGTATGGGTCAGGATTTCTTAAGAGATGCTTGACTTGATCCTCTGCCACTATTAGCTGTTCCTCTCCTCCTTGAACCTTGTCTTTAGACACAAAGACTTGGGAGACTGTGTCAGTGAAGATTTAATGCTAAGAAGGCATTGAGCACCTCAGTCTGTCACTAAACCATCATATCTTCCTTATTCTTTTCTAGCTAATGTACTGCTGGAAGCTTTTCTTAATGACCCTTGCCAGTTTCAACTCTTATCTGAGCTTTGACTTTCCTAATATCAACTTAATGTTGGGGCAATGTTTCTGTATTCCTGTGTACCATACCCTCTCTTCTGCACTGGAGCTCGGTCATGAGATGCCTGTTTAGCCAAGGTGGTATTCTGACATACCTGCTTATTTTCTTCAGTATCTGGATGGAGCGTTCTTGTGCTAGGGTTATTCTAGGCTGCTTCCCACAGGATGTCCCCGTCAATCCCCTGAATTCTGAAAAATTTCAGAATTCTGCAAAACTGAATTCTGCTTTCCTGAAGTCCAGGGTTTATGCTGTGCTACTTACCCTCCTCACACTCCTCAGCATTTTGAATGTTATTGTTTCATGATCACTAAAGCCAAGGATTCTACTGAAAATCTCACCCCCAACCACTTAATCATTTGTGAGTAGCAGATCAGGAAAACTTAACCTGTGGTTGGCCCATCTAGCATCTATTTTAGGAAGCTATGTCTGACAGTCTTTGGAAACCTTCTGTCTTGTTTGTCTGTCCCTGTGCTGCCTTTCCAGCAAATGTCAGGGAGATTCAAGTTCCTCATAAGAACCAGGGTCTGTGATCTGGAGACTTCCTCCCATTACTCAAAGAGGAGTGTCGTTCCCTCCTTCACCCTGAGTGGGTGGTTGGTTACAAACTCGTATCATAATGTCACCTTCCCTGACCTCTCCTCTGATCTAGACCTGCACACTCGATGGGACTCTCGCCCAGTCCATACAGGAGCTCCAGACGTTCGAGCTGTTCCTTCACATGAAGGGCAGCCTCTCCTCTTCCTTGCCTGTCTTTACTGAGAACCCTGTATTCAACCATCACCAAACATACATATGACTACAAGTGCTTCCCCATCATGTTAGTTATTCCAATGGTGGTGTATTTCTGCATCTGTAATCAAAACATTAGCTCTTCCTGCTTGTTTTGTAGGCTCTGTGTTTGTGTACCAGCACATGAGGTTGTGCCAGTACAACCGCTTGACCTATTTTATTCTTCCTGCAGGCTCTTTGTCTTTCACAAGGGCACAGATGATACTACCGAATGAGATCTGGAGCACATCAAGAGTAACTATAAAACTTGGGACAAAGTTGAAGGGCATGGGAGTGTAAAATGTGCTGTTAGAACATTATTCTGCCAACATAACATTTCCTTTATATATAATAAAATCTGAAAACTATAATTAGTCAGGAGTTCCTGCAGGCTGGGACAAATATCTATTTCCTTGGAAGAAACTAAGTACTTGAATTACTCAGTCCATTATGCTGCTTTCTGCAGGTCTGAGGTACAACTTTCAACAGCAATCTGCTCAGTGGGGAATTTAGCCACTGCACAAGTTGCAAAAGGTAGTTTTTTGTTGGTGTTTTTTAACACCTATAGTTTGCCAAGTCATTTTTCTTATTTTTATAAGGATGAGGACAGAAGTGTGTTGCCTGCAAGCAGTTCCAGATCATTTGGACACTTAGTGTGGGTTATTAACCAAGGACTACTGTAATGGCCTTAAGAATGGATAGTTTATTCACAAAATTAGGGCACTTAACCTCTAAGATCAGTTTTCTCATTGTTCCGACAGAAAGAAAACAGTCTGAGTCATACCTAAAAAGCCTTCTGTAATCAGAAGCAATGATCCAATTTTTTTTTTAAATAAAAGCTGTATCGTGTAGGTGTGTTACGAAGTATGATGGACTGCAGCACTGAACTTGTACATTCCAGCTATTGTGTAGCTATTTAATTACTATTTAAATTATTCTGGAGACTGAAACTATCCAGTGTCATACATGTGGTGCTATCCAATGACAAAAATTATTAAATGTTGGATTGTAAGTTTATTGTTGTTCTGGTTTAATATGGGTACCAAGCAATATCAGAATTATTGTATCCCAATATTACTGTGTTAATACACTCTGTGCAGTACTTGTTACTGAAGCTATGCAGAGTATTTACGAATCCTTTCAAGAACTGGTGGTCGTGGCAGGGATTGTTTTTTCTCTACTAATGTTCCTTCCTCCACGTATGACTTGATCTTACTACGGATCAGAGAAGGGGGTTTATATTCTCCTACCAACCAGGTAGTTGTAGACTGCGGTAAGACCTCCCTTTAACTTTTTTATTTAAGTTCAACAAGCCCAGCTCTCTCAGCCTCTGTTCATATGTCATATGCTACAGCTTCCTCATAGTCTCAGCAGCCCTTCACTCTCCCCCATGTACCAATGCCTTTCTTGTACTGGAGAGCCTGAAACTGGATGCAGTATTGCACGTGAACTGTCACAAATCCTGAATACAAGAGATGAGTCAATTCTTTCAAATTCTGAAACCCTTCTGAGTATGCTCTTCCTAGTACAGTCTGGTCAAGGGTGGCCTTCACTGCTGCAAGGGCACACTGCTGATGTTTTGTGGTCTGCTGGGACTTCAAGATCCTTTTCTGCAAAGCAACTCCCCGGTCAGTCAGTGCCCCACCTGTAATTGTTGCATGGACTTATTTTCTCTTAGGTGAAGGACTTTACATTTTTTGTTGTTGTTATTGTTCATTTGAACTAGATGATGTGAAATGTTTAGAGAATACCAGTCTTCCCAGAAGTCAGTGTAAAAAAACCAAAACAAAGAAAAAACCCCCACTCATGCTCCCTTACAAAGTCAACTGTTTAAGAAAAAAAACCCCAACTTTTACAAGTCTTATATAGAGATGGAACGTACCATCTTCCTTTTAAAAAAATGAAATTACTTCAGATGAACATGATTTTGAAGTTTTTTGTCTCTTTCTTTATAAGTGATGTTCATACTTGCCCAAGTGTGTTGGAAACTAATGGAATTTGTGTATTTCATAAAATCCAGTCCCAGGGCTTTATTTCCTGCATTGCAAAAGTTGAGATGGAAATATGTTAAATCTGAAGATATGCAGATTGTGCTGCCAGAGGGCTTCAGGGTAGTGTTATAATTGAGTAGTTTATCATAGTAACTTTGAAGTTCTTGGACTGAAGGCATAAGAGAATTGCCAAGCACTTCCTATAGGGAATTTTAGTCATTTAAGGTTAAGAGGCTAGTGGCAGTCCATACCCATTAAAGACAAATTAACTCCATAGCAGAAATCCTGGGAAATGGTTAAACGAATAAAACAGATACTGGGTGTGTAAAGACTGCAAATGGTAACCAAAAGCTACTCTATGGCTACATTCACACATGGGAGTGGATTTTTCTCCTTTTCATGATTATGGTTGTTAACATGTTCCCAAACTAAGAACAGAAGTACTCGTAAAGAGAGGAGAGCTTTACTGAACAACCTTTTGCCTCCAACCCTGCAGGTAGCTTTCATAAAAATCAAGAAGGTAGTCCTTGTGGCTTTAAGCTTCCGGAGTGCAATAGGTAGCCAAGTGAATGGTTAACTCACTTGTGAAAATGCATATTTCCTCCAGTTCAGGTGTTGTGTGTTTGTGTTCATGGTTACCTTGCATAGTGATTGGGGGCTGGGAAAACAAATCAAATGGGAAAATTTTAAAGGGATGACTCAGCTGTCATTCTAGCAGGTGGTTTGGATCGACAAAGTCCTTTAGCAGTGTAATGGCAAAACAATAAAAGCCTTGTTTCCCAAGAATGTGTGCTGCTTGAGTTATTTGGAGGAATTGGGGTAACAAATAATATCAGTAACTCTTTAGATTCAGGAATCTGGACTCAATTGTTATCACTTGAATTTTACCTCCCACATTTTGAATGTTACTGCCAAGTTGATATATCATTTAAAATAAATCCTTTGGAATGTATTACAAATTATTAATAACAAAGAATGTATGCTATTTCCTCAAAACAGTTGCTCTTAAATTTGTTGAGAAATTATTTTTCTTTTGTTCTTCATGCACTTTTGGAAGTTCCATCAATTGTGTCCTAGCTGAGGTTTGTTTTGATGTGAGTTCTAGATGGTGTGTTGGATCCTGACCTGTTTTGTTCTTAGGGGACAAGAGAGATTTTTATTAATTCCTAAGTGCATTGTTTGGTGTGACATACAAATTTTATGCATCCCTTATTGGAAAATACCAAAAAAATGAGATGAAGATAAATGCATCTTCCCTGTACATGGGGTTTAATCAAGATTCTCTTCAGAGTATTGGATTTTATGCTGATTTGTTTGTCCCAAATGTGACACAAATCTGTATAGCTTTGAGCTGGTATGTGGTAGCCACTTTGAAAACTTAGCAGGAACAGAAACTAAATTTTGTGTTTGAGGTTCTGTGACTAGAACTACATACTAACCTTCCTTATGAAGCAGTTGGACAGGAAAGAATCCTAGTGCTGTGTAACTTGGCTAAGAGCTGTCTTTTGAAGTGTATGGCAGTTAATATTCTACAATATGCAGTTTCTCTACTGCTCTTATTGAATTCTTTGTTTATTAATATAAATGAACAAACATCTGAAGACTTGAATGAAGTTGCAACCAGTGCTCTAGATTCCCTTCTCCCTTTTTTTCCCTTTGTATATATTTTCATTTGATGTAATGTCTTCCTAGGTTAAAGACAAATGGATTAATAAGTATTTTCTGAAATACTGCCCATCTAGGACTTGTATTTGTCACTGAGATGCAAAATCAGCTACCGCCATGGAATTGTTGGACATCAGAGATGATCTTCAGTTTTGCTGTTATGAATGCCACTCTGTTTGCCAGGTTGGCACCAGAGAGTTCTCTGAAAAGGAGGAAAACTTTGTTGCTCTAGGACACTCATTGATAGTGAATGGCTTTAACCAAATGAAATAATTGTGTTTCTTCTAGAAAGAGAACTAACTTTAAGCAACTTCTTTTCTGACCAAAAGCTAGCATGGTTAGGCCTGGAGTCTGGTGGTTTTCCAGATTGGAAAAAAATTGTAACTTAAAAAAATGCATTAAGTAGAAGATTGTCTTAAAACAAATACACCACTTGCAGTAAGACCATTGGGCTGAGAGTCTTTTGTGCACCTGAGAACTTGTATAGTGCCCATACCTCACAGGCTTAAAAACCAAACAAAACTGTTAGGGAGTTGTACTGAGAGCTGACTGTTTTTTATGCTTTAGTAAGGCTTTTGACTTTGGCTTCTCTGTGCATAGAAAAGTATAACTAGGCAACCAGAGCTAGCTCCAAAATGGGCAGCTGATTTAAAAAAACCCCAACCCTATAGTCGTGGAAGAGTTGAGGAATTAAGTTAGGGATTCACCTGGGTATGTTCAAGACTCACAACTATGATAAGGGCCCAAACTTTGGATTATCTTGGAGACTACAATGCATAGGGAGTTCAACAGGTAGCAAAATGACATCTGAGTAATAGGAACTTGAGACAATCTAGTAGTGTTGTTTTGAATTTTTGCATCCTTGTATATAAAAGGATTTGAATTTTGTATAGGGATTTTTCATTTATGTCCGAGTATTGAATTATTGATTTGAAGATTGTTACAGAACTTCAACATCTGATTGCCTTTGTTATTGGCTCTTTTGTAAGAGTTGTAATGTTTATTGTGGTGGTGATGTGTTGTCAAACTCAATTCTGATCTTGTATATTAGAGAAGTATAGGCTCAGAGCTGTCTAAGATGGGTGTTTATATTTGCCAAGGTATGTGAGTCTAGGAGACAGAAGCTTGTAGTGCTAAGTGGCAAGTGGATTTACTTCTGAAGTCATAAACTTTATACAGCCCAAGAAAGAGGGTGGGGATTGGGAACAGTATCCGGATGTTTTGGAAGAGTTGAATGGCTAAGCAGAATAATTATAAACTGAAATTTAAGTAATCTAACAGAGGAAATCCGTGCACTCCTAGTGTTCTTTGAAGCTGCATAATGACATGCTCCAGAGAATGTTGATGCTTTAAAACATTAAAGTCTGTCTTAAGTTCACTAGGTTGTCTTTAGAGAAGAATGAAAGGTGAAGCAATTCAGAGGAATTCTTGCTATGAAGCAGGATTTTCTCCAGTTGCTCCAAGCATCCCTGTTTGTAATAAGCATGTACATTGTGTGACTTAGTCTTAGACATCAACAAAATATGTATTGAATTAAACTGTTATTGGAACTTAGCAGGACATGTTTATGAGTAAAGCTTCCTTTAATAGTTCATCTGAACTCACTTTTATGTCTTGTACCATTCTAGTCCAATTCATGTTTCTATTCCCACTGAAGTAATTCCTTCCATGTCTGTTTTCTTAAAGCTGCTATTATACCTGCATTGTCCTTAACATGTTTTATGCTAAAAAGAAAAATACATTGACGAGAGAGACCTAATTCCAAAAGCTTTACTAAAGCTGGTACAGGTGACAGTTTCAGTTTCTTTTTAAGTCACTGGTATCAACTTTGCTGCTGACACACCAGAAGAGACTGGTATTCCTTAATGGAGTTTTCATAGATGTCTTGGATGATGGGGCAGTATTTTCTGAACGTGATATGGCAAATAGTAGTAGCTGGGCTTGTGTACGTGTGGGGTGAGATAAATGTGTTGAGTAAGATCTAAAATCCGTTTGGCCCCACATACTATGCAAAATGCAGGAATTCTGCACAATAAGAATTTTATGTAGAATGAATGTATCTGCATATAGGTATTTTTCAAAGTTAATTATAAATTCACTTTTACAGTATAATTTTCCCCATGTCTCTGACCCAGACGATTTCTTTTCAAAGCTGTGCTTCCTTCCAACAGCTCTTGTGAACAGCGATGTGTTTGAAAGCCAACCAAGATTAGAAGTTAAGGTTTAGCTTTTCGTAGTTGAAACCCACTAGTGAGCCCATAATCAGCTGCCAAACTTTATAAAGGAAACATAAAATATTATGTGGCCCACAAATACCAGCTGTAAACCACTAATGTCTGCATTAGTTCAGTAACTTCACAGTCACAAAGTTTAATTGACTAATGGGGTAACCTGTGGCAACCTGCTACTTTGCAGCAGTGTTAGACCTACTGTGAACAGGAGGAGGAAGTGTTACATAGTAGTTCATCAAGGTTTTAGTCTGTTTTTCTTCAAATGGCAGATCAGCCTTGAGGGAGAGCATGCTGGAACAGGCAAATGTTCAGAAGGTAAATACTGCTTTTTAAAACAGAGACAGAGGCAGCAGTTATCAGTTAAATCCTAAATGGTTTAAAGAAAAGTGAACTTCATGAAGAATGGCTCTCCTAAAGTTAGAGTATTGTCCAAGTAATTTTACTTACAGAAATGGAAACCTTTGACTTGGATACTAGCCCTCAGAAGGGATTAATAGAGTGACTGGTATTATGTATACAATTTCGACTGTGCCAATCTCCAGGAGTAGAAGAAAAAGCAATCTCAGGATATGTATTGATCAAGGAATGTTAAAGTCTTTTTCAGAATAAGGAGCTGTGGATTTCACCAGGGGAAGAATGTTGAATAGCAGGAGTGTTCTTGAGGCTGAAAGTAGAGAGGAAGAGAGCTGATGTGTGGGACTGGTCTCACAGACTGGGCAGGAGGAGTGGTGTGATGGAGAGATTGCTGTGTATGACAGCAATGCAGTTCTGCATACAGTCGTTCAAGCCAAGTGAAGCTGTGCTGAGAATTAAGTCTTATCAAAATGCACAAAAAGTGGGGCCAATGACACTGTGTTGCTCCATATACCTTAGCTGACTCCCATCTGCCTTGGAGAATTCTGACCAGCTTAATGCTGTGCTTTGCTAGACCTGTTCTGAGATACAGGCAAGGGAAAACTTCTGAAGGAATGACATGAAAAGCAGATGGGAAACAACATGCAAGGAAAACACGAGCTATTTATGCATTGCTTACTCCACACTTAATTCTTTCCAAAGCTTCTTGCAATCGGGTCACGCTGGCGCACCAGTGGGTAGTTAATGATGCACCAGGGTGGAAGAACTGAACTGCAAACAGAAGAGGAAATTAAGCTGGAAAAATCTAAAAAATGTAGGCAGTGATTCAAAGGTATTCGTAGAGAAAAGCATGATTCAATCAACAGGATAAAGGCAAATGGAAGAGAATGGCTGGTACATGCAGTGAAAGTGTGCTGTAGTTGTTTTGTGGGTTTTTTCTTTAATGGACCTTTTTAAAATATAGTTGACATAAGTCAAGCAAGAATACTGTCTTTCTTGTTCCTATAGCTGAAATGTAAGGATTTTTTTCCTCTCATCTCCTTGTCATTATCCTTAGTTCCCATCTGTGCTAAAGAAAATGGTTTCCTGACAGGAGAATGTGTTTCTGCTATTACTTAAATATGTCCTGTGCTAAGATTCATAAACTAACTCTTAAAAGTTTATTCTATTTGTTTTTAAATAATTTTATGACTCAAGAATTTTATTAGTATTATTCTGTCATTTATCAATAACCATCAGAAATAAATTTCAATATTATAAAACACTTATTTCTGTACTCTAATGTATCTCTCCTACTGCTTTAATCCTGTTGATGTCTTGGTTATATCTTAGAAAGATTCACTATAGGATCAATGCAAATGCTTGAAGAAGATATGCAGAAAATATTGTGTATTCTATGCTTATATGGCTTCTATTTTTAATGGCAGAATTCAGTAAAAAATTCTCATTATAGACAATTTTTAGAATTACTGGTCTGAATTTCAGGATTTGGGGTGGTTTTTTTTTTAAATAGTCCTTAATCTGTTCTTTCTTCCTGTTGTCTGTGGCAAAT
This sequence comes from Buteo buteo, assembly GCF_964188355.1. NCBI lineage: Eukaryota > Metazoa > Chordata > Aves > Accipitriformes > Accipitridae > Buteo > Buteo buteo. Next base: position 17,799,799 of record NC_134194.1, on the reverse strand, counting down.
TCAGAAGCCATGGAGAAGATGGAGATCTTAAACTGTAGCTGTTTTGTTCCTGGTACAAATCTTGTAGACATACAGGCTGGGATTTTTGTCAGTATGAACTGTGAGCTTAATCATTGTCTTTGCAGTCTTCTAAGTACCAGGCTACCCTCAGTTACGAAGTGGCTCATACTGTATTGAGTTTAGTTCTTTGTGTTGGGGGGTGGGGGTTGTTGTTTTGGTGTTTATGGGGTTTTTCTTTTTTTTTAGCTTTTCAGTTCCAGTAAGTGGATGCACCAGCATGTGAAAATGGCATTAAAAGGAGCTTAATTCCATATCTGCTTCCATCTGAGATTTTTGGGAACACATGAGAAAACAATTATCTATGTTTAGGAATATGAAGCGTTATTTCCTCAGATAAATGAGTACAATTACCTGTACTCATCTAAATATTTACATTTTTGATAACTGGAGGATAGTATTCATATTAGGAAAAACCTCTTCATTATCATGGTTAGAAGCATTTGGGGAAGTTAGTAGATAAACTAAAAAATCAGTCCTGTTTCTTCTCTGAATATTGAAAAATGTATCTTTTAACAAGCTTAAACTTCAAAATGTGTAGCTGCCTTTAATTGAAAATGTGGTTCACACTGGAAAAATGAAACTTGTTACCATGACAATTGCTTTTCATTTAATGCCTTAGAATATTGCTTCATATTGGCAGAAAAAAAATGATCTTGATTCAAAGGAAATAATCATTTATGCTTGAACACTCACATATTTCTTAGTAATAGTCCTATCCTACTAATAGGATCTCATGTGAGGTGAAAAAAGACTGGCTTAAGTAGCAGCCGTACCAGAAGGCTTGAATGGAACTGCATGTATGATAGAAAATTACTGGAAATTGTGCCAGCCAGGAGTACTGCCCCCCTCCCCCCCCCGGATGGTATATGAATGATTACAAATGATTAAACTGTTCTCAATGCTTCAAGAGCTTTAACATTTTGTTTGCAGTATTACTTGCTAGGCACTTAGAAGCCATCCTAGACAGCCATCTATGTGGCATTTTTCAGAATACAAGCATGATAGTTGAGGCGTTCCTGGAAGTTCTGACTTCTACTCCTTCCTTGAATTCCTTTTTGTACCTAGAACTATAATCAACTTGAAACAGCACTTAGGAACACCCATCCGATTTTCATAAATTATTTCAGGGTCAAGGTTTGTGCAGGTGTCAGATGATTGCTACATGTACTTAAAAGTAATACTGTAATCTTGCTTTTTTGGTGTTCAATTTTACTAGAAATGGGAGAGAGATTGAACCTTCTAAATACAAAAGAGGTGTATCCCAGTGCACATTAATGCAGGAACTATAGCAAAAATTGACTGCCTAGGAAAAGCCTCTGCTTCCTGCTGTGGATTTGTGATCTCATATGCTCTTTTAGAAAACAGATGTCTAGCTTCATGGCTAATTTTTCATATTAGATTGTTTTTGTTCAATGGCAATAGACAACAAAATTTGTCAGAAAGTATTGTTTACAATCACATGATCTTTAGAAAAATACTGAATGCTTTTTTTGGCATGAAAACTGTTAACTCAAAGGCTTGTATTTTTGATATGTAGCAGCTTTTGGTAGACGTAAAATGTGACTCGGAAGAAAAAAGTTTACTCCAATATTAGAAAATTTATTTTTCATAAAAGGCTTCTTGTATCTAGGAAACTGACACTCAGAACAAATTTGTGGTGACATGCAGAGTATATTTGTTGTTATTAATTGTAAGTTTGCTGCATATTGCTTATTACGTTAAAATAAGCACAGCTGAAGACCAGGAAGAAAGACTAGCTTGTCCCTGTTGGTTAGCACTAGGTCAGGTAGAACAATCTGGACAGAAAAAAACTAACCAAACAAACCCCAAACAATGGGACATGCTCAATCACGAGAACTTCAAGGTGCCCAGTAAAGGCAAATCTAGAGGAGAGAAAACAGCAACACAGGACCTATAGCACCAGCAGGTATTTGGTATACTCTTTTAAAATGAAATGACAGAAAGACTGTTTATGTTGGGAAACAAAAAGAGTTACTCTTGGTTTGTTGTGACTCTGAAGGTACCAAAGTTAGTGTACTGAGAGCTATCCTTAAGTATAGGATGAGTCTTACAAGAAGGATTAGTTTATAAATTCATTTATTTTTAATTTGACTCAACTTTGAATTAAACAGATTTTGTCTCAAACCAGTGTTTTATTTTGATATCTATTCTATTAAGATACAAGTTTAGACATGAAATTCTTCTGCATTTTTGTGTGCTTACTCCAAAGTAAAGCTGCAGAAAAACAGGCAGCTCAAGCTCTGGTTACAGTGGAGTTTCCCTGTCGTGGAAAAAATGCCAGTTACTTATTAATTTTGAATCTAGAGCATAAATTAGCACAGACTGAGACAGAGTGCAGAAGGTAATACTTGGTATGTGACCACACGAGGAAAATGTGTTGGCGCATAACAGAGGTGTTAGGAAATTGAGAGTTTAAAGACAGAAGGTAGGAGTTGGCAAAGGGTGAACACACATGGGAAACAGGTCAGTATGATTAACAGTATCTTCTGAAAAACCAGCATTTCCAAAAAGCTGGGATCAGGAGGCTGCCCAATTAGGATAGTTGAAAAAACCCCATAAGCTGTTCTATAACTCTGCAAATCTTCCAATTGTCTGGGTAGGACCACACTTAGGAGTCCCTACAGTAAGTTGTTCTTTCCTCAAGCACTATGTAGCCTAAGTTTCTGTGACAGGTTAGACTCACTTGGGTTTAGATAACCCCAGAGTTTGATCTTCATTTTGGGGCCGAGTACTCCGTTTCAGCTGTATTATACCAATTGGGTCTTGAATATATTTAGCTTCTTACAAGACTGTAGTCTTGAGGGAGAAAGAGGCATATAGTGAGCACGAATATTAGAAATAAAAATGGAAGAAACTTCTTGTATGAGAGCAACATACTGAGAGGAGGAGGCAAAATGCATCAGGATTGATGACTTGCTTTTTGATATTTTAATGGAAAAATTAGTTTGTACAATTTGAGCAGCTGATAGGTGCTCCATTCATGGAGATACTTTCTGCTAATGGATTTTTGGATGTCAGTTATAGTGTCTGAATTCTGGTTTCTTTTTCCTCTGCAGTGATCTAGAAAAAAATAATATCACAAGAATCACAAAGACGGACTTCACAGGACTGAAGAATCTCCGTGTCTTGTGAGTATAACGCAAAACTTGTCTTTCTTTACAAGACTATTTTAGGGTGCTAGGACTAAGAATGTCCATAATTCTAGAGATAAAATGCTAGTAATTTCTGCACTTTATTCAGTTATTAGTTTTCTTTTAAACCAGGCAACTGGAAGAGTTTGTGATATGAAACAGTAAATTTTAGTTCCATGCTAAAGTCTGAATGCAGTTTCAGAGCTATTTAATTGTTTGTGTTTACTGGATTTTAATAAATACTGTGGTAAAAAATTTGGCCCACTTTACAATCACTTATGTATAAGTCAATTATACTGAAACATTAGCAAATAGGACTTTCAGATTTTGGTCACTTTAAGGTACAGTCCCATTAATAGCACTTTTGCAGAAGATAAAGCAGAACTTGATTAAGGTAGCAGTAGAAGCTGTATACAAGGAAGCCTGTGATTTGTTTTCTAGTCTAATATGAAGTAATAAATTTTAGTTGGTGCTGTCTCTTGATCTAAAAGTATCAGTCAAGAGCTTAACTGTACTTCTAAATGAACCTTGAACATCAAAAGGGGAAACATCAGTCTACAGAATTTGTCCTTCCTGATTTCCTATTTTCTCTTCTATGAACCTCAAATGGCCCCACTAATTTAGTGATGAAAATTAGGGCTACTTCATAGACATTTATTGTAGTTACACATAGACCTTTTTTTCTTAAGAAAATAATCTTGGGTTAAAAGAACAAGAAATAGATTTTGAAGCTGTTTCAGTCCTTTCAGGCAAAGTTGGAGGTTCTTTCTATTTAAAGTTAATTCATTTTTCCCCTTGAATTTCTCTAACAGTTTTTCTGAATTACATCAAGTAGTTTAGATCCTCTTCACATCAACATAGATGGAAGCAGACATAGATACTGATGCCTCTGCCATAAATACTGTGGGGATCTGGTATTTGCTTTGTGGAAATTAAGTTAATTACATTATTTTTATATGTAAAATAAAATATATAGCTTTAAATATTTGGGCATGTATGGGGTGGGACAGGGGAAGCCAGATAAGAGAAACAAAATAGTTTTGAATGTAACTGAGGCTAAGCTCTTAGGCTGTTAGTGTTTCTGCAGCTCTCATTTAATGTAACTGTTCATTTCTGCCTTCACTGGGCTTGTATTTGGGCACTGAGTGCTACTGTAGCAATGCAACTTTGCAAGTTTCTCAGTGAGAAACATTGCTATGTTATGGGGAAGATCATATAAGCATGTGTGTAGATCTATATGTTTAAAAGCAGTGGCAGAGATGTTTTTATTGAAAGCGTTTCTGAAACATGAAAGGTATTTATTTATGTTAACAGTAACCAATGGATAAAGTTCAAATTTCTAATTTTACTTAACTAGAGATCAAATCTTTTTTTTTCTGTTTATCAAGAGCCATTTACATAATAGTGACTACATTCTCTGTGTGTGTGCCATCTAGTTCACTAGCAGTATTTTATTAAACTGTTACGCTTAATTCCAAGTTGTAGTGACCAAGACAAAAACCCGATCTTGAGCTGGTCCCAGCACTGACAGAGGCAGCTTGGTTTTACCGCTCTGTTGACCTCTTCTTCTGAAACAAACAGCTATCAGAAGTTAAGAAACACACAACTAATCTCACCAGCACCCCTTGAAAATTCCTTTCTGTAATTCTTAACATTGCTCTCTGCAGTCAGTGTTTTCCTCTGAGTATCTTCTTTTAGAAGTCCTTAAAACTGCAACTGTTGAACTGTTACAGTTTTTTAGTGACAATTCAATCAATGAATTAATAGAATCCTGCCAATGATAAGACAAATCTTTTGTCCTGTTACCTTAACACTTTTGAACAAGTTATGATATACTAAGAAAACATTTCAAGTGTATTGGAGGACTTTTCGTTCCTGTGGTGTTTCTCTCATCTCTAGCAGTGGAGTCATTTAGATTTCCTTGGCTCTCATCCCAACTGTCAACACCATTTTGGAAGTCTATTAAAATACATGTACTATACTATTACTAATGTCAGTAGTTGTTTTGGTTTGGTAGGTTTTGTATGGTGTCAGACATTGCCGAATGCCACTGTAGTCGTTTATATTGAATGTCCTTAATGATAAGCAAAATATGCAACTGCCATGTTTATGTGAATTTTTTGTTCTGTGTTCATTACAGATTTATGTAACACATTTGTTCAGCCTTTGAGTAGTGTGGTGGTTGCCGCAGAAGTCATTAGGAAAAAACCCACAATACACCTATTAAAAATATATATGTTTTTATATTGGTTTTGTCTTCCAACATATTAAAACCATTTGAAACCCAAGACATGCCATTCCATTGTCTGCTAACTACCCATTTTTGTTCATTGTTGTGTATTTCCCTATTCTACGTGTTCCTGTCATATCTGGTATGCATTTGTGGTTTTTCTTATTTTACTTTGTGCAGTTTTTTTTACTTGGTGTACTTTTGGTCTCTAGAAGTCCTTCAGATTTTTTCTTATTTTTTTCTTTGCTTTCTCTTATGGTCTTTTCATAATTCTGGCTATTCTACATTACTGACACTCTATTTTTTCCTCTTGTTTTCCCTCGTGTGATGGCGGTATAGGGGAAGCACAGAAACATGAAACTTGCCCCAGAGTTCCTAGAAAGGTAGTCTAGTCCTGTTTTCAGACATCAGAATGAGGACAACAACAAGTGATCCAGAAACTGGTAGAACAGTACAACAGAAAAAAACTTCCGGTCTCAAGCTGACAACACACATACAAAATATTCTGTTGGGCACCTTTTCCTTTTATCCCTTATAACTTCATCTTTATATCCCTTTCTTCATGCAGTTTTTCCTTCCCCTCCTTTTAGCAACATGCCTCTCTGGTTCACATGTTTGTTTTTTTTTTTTTTAATTTTATTTTTTGATCTTCATATGTGGTCTTAGCTGTGGAATACTCTCTTGCTGTCTGTCTTCTCAACTGCTATCCAGTTGAACAGGTCTGAGCATCTCCATAGAATTGAGTGCAGAGGAGTGGCTGTTGAGAACAGACAAGAATAGTGCTTTTTCACTAGTAAGTCTTGGCCTAGCCCAGACTTACTATATGTTAAGTTCTTCCTTTCTGTGTTTTAGCTAAAGCTACATAAAATGTTCAGAGAGCCTAGAGGTTTAGTCCGTGCATTTAAGTGCTCTTACAGAAGCAGAAAATGGGTGTGTGCTGGAAGGTAGCACTAAGAGAGGAAAAAGTTCAGCTTAAATGGGACTATTGGTATCTCTCTTCCTTGGCTTCCACTTTACCTATAAAGAGTATTTCTGCTGTGTAAATGAATAGTCATTTCCTACACACTGTAAATCAAAAAGAAGTCAGTCTCCACTGCTTACAATTTATCCTTGTCTCAGTCTCAGGGGGTGAAGAAAAGCAGGGTCAGACACAGTGGAAACCTGGGACTTTCCCCTTGCATTTTTGCTCCCTCTTGTACAGTGAGGCTGTGTACAGGTGTCACACATATTGGCCATGGCTGTAGTTCTGGAGGGATTGAACCCCTCTGGATTACTTGCAAGTGGTTTACCCTGGGGCAAGCCTGAAATCTTTGCAGAACATAAAGGCTGGACAAAAAAATTATGTGGGTTCCTGCTGTGGGCTGTAGGAGTCAGTTATCTCAATTACATTACACAAACTATATAATAGTAATATATCAAGGATGTAACAATCAACCTCTAGACTGACATCTTCCTGAGCATAATGCTTATGGTTATAAAAGTTTAGGAAAAAAAATGTTTACCAAATCCGGCAGTCTGGAGGCAGTTTTTGAATTGGTTCCCTGTTAGCGACCAAGAGTGCTGTTTTGTCCAGATTTTTTTTAAATAATCTCTAATTATAACTGTACTTTTGTGAAAAGCAGTTTTGTAGCATGTGTGAAGAGAAGTGGGGAAGCTTTTTTATTCTGTTGTCGTAAAATTAATTGGTATTTCTGGAATTGCAGACACTTGGAAGAAAATCAGATTAGTGTGATAGAACGTGGAGCATTTCAGGATCTAAAACAACTTGAACGGCTGTAAGTATCTCTACATACCTATGGAAAATCTGCAGTTTTTCTACCTCATTGTTAATGGTCATTCATAATATTTCATGATCATAAAATTAACTTACTTTGAGAAAAAGAGATGGGTACCTGCCTAAATAAAACTATGCTCTTAAACACAGTTGAATTTATATTGTATGATAGCTAATACTTGAAATAAAATGTACAATTGCTTGCCAAGAAAATAGAACTGTCGGTGACACTGGAATCTTAACATTATCAAAAGGACATTATCTGAGCAACTCTAAAATTGAAATGTAGGTGAAAAAAGGTTTGTTTATAATAATTTCATATTATTTTATATATATAAAATATTTGTATTTTTATATAGATACATAAATCTATGCTAATGGAAGTTGCATTTGTCTCCTTTGAGAACCATAGTATTTCTAAAACTGCCTTTAGACTTAATTTTCTGATTAGCTTAATTTCCTTTAAAGTGGCATAATGCCACTGATACCAGTGGATTCCAGTGTATCACACAAGACTTGGTGGAGAAAAGAATGTAGATTTCCTCTGCTTTGGATACCAATTAAATTTATTTTTGTTTAAAATGATGACTATAAGAGGTCTCTTAATCCAGAATCTGATTTGTAGAAAACTACTGGCCCTGCAAAAGTATAAACATAAATATTAAAAAGTAAAAAAGTAATGCTATATCCAATTGCTACTCTTAGTTGGATGTACTGTTTAGTGTTATCATGAAGCTAGTTAATTCTGTCTGCTTATGATGGGAGAAGAACAAAATCTCTGTGATACTGAAATACTTCTGGGAATTATTCTTTGTTAGAGGTAGTTGACTAGAACAAAATTGCGTGCTGGTTTGGAATGCCTGTTTGTTAAATGGAGAAGCAGGGGGTTTTGTGCTTGATTGTTAACTCTGTTATCTGCAAGGCATTTGTGGTAGGACTTGGTATTTTCTCATTGATATTTTCTAAAGCAGATTTTAAGAATTAAGTTTCCACTAGCAATTGTTCAAGAGAAGTCTGGAGTATTGAGCATATGCTGTACTAAAACTGTTTCAGGTGATTTTAGGATTAGATTTGCATTTAAGTTCTCTAACTAGTGTGTTGAACTTTTTAAACTAATTTACTCGGGATTTTTGTCTTGAATTACAAAGCTCCATTTATGGCAATAAGGGAGATGAATTTTAAATTCTGATTATAACCTATTTTTACCTATATTCAATTAGAAAGCACTTTCAGGATGAGAGTTTTGCCATAGCTGATTTATTTCACATTTCTGGGGCAGTGAAAAATAATAACCAGCTTAATTTTCTGAAACTAAGCATAGTCTGACGCTGTAGAAAAGAATTTGTTCATGTTATATCTCATCTTTGAGACTCAGTATCCTAACTACTAAGTCCTAGTTTGAAGCTCATTTTATATATATATATGTGTATGTGTGTGTATATGTATATATAAAAATAAATCTTTCTCATATCTCTATTTAGGTAAAGGCAGATTTAGTTAAACTACAAAATGAGTCTTGAAAAAAATCTGGGAGAAGGGCTAGCTATTAGTAACCAGAAATGATACTCAAGTGTTGTCTTAGTGTGTTGTTGTTCTGTACAGCCTGCTCTGTTAGCAAATGAAAATGTATTTTGTGAAACCAGAAGTTAGGAAATATGATACCTTTAATAGTGTCTCTAAGTATGTGATGTTTGAAAGTCATACTTTTTTCCTGTGCGAACTCTTAACGTGGCCTGTTAAACATACTGCATCTCTGCTTCTCTTTTAGGGTTGCCTGTCATTAAAATATTTCCTAAATTAATGTAGTATGAAAGGGAGGCCTGGAAACTTGCAACTTTTTGGTATTTTAGCTTAAATCATTTTTAGGACAAAACTATAAATCTGGGGTTTTTTTGTTATGAGTCAGTAGGCTTTGGAGAATGAACTGTGGAAAGTTTGGCGTAACTTATAAAGGCTAAATTGCAACATTTTAGGTAATATTAAAGCTATTTTATTAAGTATTGTCAAACATTGCAAAATGTTAATGAAGAAAGTATGCTGGTTGAATTTTAAAAAACTGGCTTTTTTCCATTTAATTTCTTTCAAATAACAAATAAAAATTGCTTATATTGCTTCGATTTTGGAATAATGTTCTTTTTTGATCTATTGAAGTGGATGCAAAAGTAATCATTAACTTCTTTTTAAACAAAGCAGCTGCATTTGGTCAGGCTTTAAAAAACAGGAGTAATTTCTATTCCTGGCAAAATACCATATATAAAGGTCTTTCATTCAAAGTAACAGTGGAAGTATATTGTTCACTCCCTGCCCCATGGTAATCATTTAAAGGGCATAACCTTAGGTGAATATTATTTTAGTTCAATATATTTTCACTTGTCTGGATAGTGAAGCAAATCTGTCATTATTAACTGAGTAAATGAGCAGAATTTTGTTTGAAATGTCCTGCCTAACAGTCTAAGTAAATTTTAAATAAAATGTTTGTACAGCTCTTAGCCACTGCTGCCAAAAGCACCATGATGGTGGCTCTCTAGCTATTTGGGGTCTGATTTTTTTTTTTTTTTTTTTTTTTTGTGGGTGGGATTAATGATCACAATACCAATCGAGCACCTAAAGGCATTATCTAGATACAGGGCAGAGTATCATCAAAATTGTGTATTAGCTTAATAAAGTTTGGCGATATCAGTTGAAGGAAGCACATAATGCAAGGTACGTTAAAATGGCAGACAATTCAAAGTTGAGAAATGAAGTGATGCGTAAGGTAGAAGCCACTTCTTACTTTGGCATACATGTACTCAGCTTTCCAAATATGCAGGAATTTAAACCATTGCCTCCTAGCAAAATTCAGTGGGTTTAGTATAAGTTGTTTTGCTGAGTCCTAAGATTCAGAATTCTTGAGAATGATCAGCAGTACTCACCACAGTGGAAAACCAGAAATGTTTCTAGTGGTTTTATTCCAATAAGTTTCTATAGTTTTATTCCGAAACATAAAGATTAGTGGTGAGGTAGCTGACCATAAAAAGTCAGGCAGTTAAGAGACAACATGAATAGATATAATCAGTGCATACAGCTTACTACCTTCTACTTGTTGCATGTTGTTTAGCTGCAGACAAACCAACAGGGCTTTTGTGCAGTGTAATACTGTAAAGCTCGTAGAGCCTATGTGTCCATGCGACTTGTGTTTCTGAGGTGATAGAATGACTTCAGTATGCTTTCTCTTGGGCTTGTTAGCTTCTCCCAGGCTTCTCTAGCTATCGTCTTTCATTTAGCTATGAAGTGCTTCTTTCCAAAAAATACTACTAATTGAAGTTGAATGATAGACTTTGCAGGGGAGATACATGCATCTGTTCAATAAGTGTTTAGAAGCTATGGAAATGTTCTGCTAAATCTTGAAAGTGCCAGCTGTAAATTTTGGTAGTCTGCCCTTCTTGCCAGTAGCACGGTAACAATTTTAGAACAACACCTGTGCCTGTTGGTGTATGGAATGTTTCAGAAACTATAGTTCTTTTTTTCTAGTTCTCCTCTGCAGTTTTTTCCTAATAGTTAACTGTAAAAGGTCTGACTTTGATCCTCTGGTTTTGTTTTTTATGGTTTGAAGTAGCATGCATATGCCCATAGAAACACAGTGCTATACTGGCACAATGTGTTACACCCAAATTTAGTTTTGGATTTCAGCATTTCAGCTGTATGCTTTGCTATTAACCCAGTGTATGATTTTAAGATAAAATTATTATGAAATTTAATATGCAAAAAGTATCAAGAAGAAAGAGGTATACTGGTGGGCCTAAAAGATGAACTGAGATTTCTTCCAGAGCCAGATGTATGTCACACATTTACGTGAAAAATGAGGCAGGATATAAGACACCAACCGATCCTGACTTTTCCATGGCCAACTGCCAGAAATTGTCACGTAGCTGTATTATCTTCAAAAGACTGGACTTTGGCTGATGGCTGGTTCCTTCTACTCAAATTAGTGTCTTTAGCTAGCATAAAAGATCTCAACATCTGAAAACACTAAAAATGTGTTTTTGTTGTTAAGGGGGGGGTGGGGGTGGGGGAATGTATAAGCATGGCCAACTCAAATCTTTTCAAAGTTGGGAAAAATAATTAGCTTAAAAAAAAAAAAAGGCTAGAATTCAGATTTTTAACCCTAGCATATACATGTATGGTTTTGGTTTTGTGCATGCTAAGACAGGGGTCAAAATGGAAATTGTATTTGACCTTTAACTGCAGAGATACTGCTGTGCATTGAGTCTTTGAAAGCAGTTTCCTACATGCTTGATTAAGGTATCAAAGTATATTTATTTGGCATAGTGTACTGTAAAATTGCTATTAGTGACCAAGATGCTAAGGAGAAGAATAAATGGTTATGTGATGCTTCACAAGATTTAACAGGCTTTAAATAAATCATGTAATACAAAAAGCATCTTCCATAATTAACATGCTGAGTGGAAAGATTGCTAAGTGCTTCAGAGTAGCAGGCAAAATAATAAAAGCATTGGACAGTTCTCTGCTGTTGTAAACAAAATCTTCTTGCAAATCTTTGGCAGCATGGACAAATCTGTAGTGTTATACAAGGGTTGCAGTGTGTGCAGTTTAGATGTTTTTCTGGAACTGCATACACTGCACATATTTATGAAGCCATATGGATTTGTAAATATGTAAGACAGTTTGAATGTAACCTTTCAGAAAAAAGCTTTATTGTTTTCTGTCTACATTTCCCTATGACGTTATGTATAACATATCTAATTGGAAATCAGTCATCATAAAATGCTTATCTGGAAATGCTGGAGAACAAAGACAGACAAAAACGGATTTTGAGCTGTGATCTGATATTTTAATAATATTATTACTTGCATACTTCCCTCTTCCTTCTCAAACTACAGGTTTGCGATGAAACTCCGCAGGAACAGGTGGTACTGGAGGAGTGAGAAATGATAACCTTTGCCTGTATTCTGCTCCTAAGACAGCTCTTTACACTTGGCCTTTCCCCTCTAAGGAGGGTGTGAATGGTAAATTGGGGCCGTCAGAGGCATCTTGAAGCTAATGGTGTCTTTGCATTTCAGAAGGATGGATTTCTTTGCAGTCATACCAAAGATGGTAGCATTACTCATTGCCTCCTGAGGAACTGGGTGTAGCATATGTCAAAACTTGAGTTAATCTTTCATACTGGGCAGAAATACTGCTGCAACAACCCACCATCAACAGGGGTAGAATGAACCTGTGCTGTCTAATCCCAGATCACAGTCTGTGTGTCAGTGATGTAATCTTTCGTAAATGGGGGAAACCAGTTTCTGACAGAGACCAGTTGTAAACTTAACTACTCTTTGCGGGAGCTGGCAAACAATATAATAAACTGAAATTCAGTTTGTGACACCTTCAGGTGTGTTCTTGTTCCCTGATTTGACAAATAGATTAGTACTTAGTTCTTGCTCTGCCTGCATCTGTGAGTTAGCAATATGAGGCTCCTTGCTGCATTGGCTGATGTTCAAGTAATATTGATGTTGGTTAATATTTAATTAATATTGTTGATAATGTTTGCCCCATATCTTCTGAGAAATTATTCCAGTTTAAAAAAAAAAAAAGGAATCCTATAACCAACATCTCAAAAAGCAGTCTCTTTTACCTTGCATTTTCAAGGAAAGTTTAGCATTGCCTTTCAAATGAGTGCCTGTGTGACTGTTTACATTGTGAGAAGTCCAAAGTGAAGAGCTAGAATGTTTTGGATGTGAGTATCTGGAGAGGTGTTATTGGTTTTATTCCTGGATGCCAATGGGACAATCATGGAGAATGGAGCATGCTGTACTGCAGAATCAGCACAGTATTGTCTGGGTCACTTTGATTCCTTTTTACTCTCTTGTTTGGGGTTTGGCCAAACCTTCCCTTTCAGATAATCTCTCTGAAAAATACATGGGAAAATTATGCATTTATTTGGAGTGGCTATTTGGTTTAACTTGCATGGGGACAGCCTTACTACTTTCTTCAAGAGCTGTGTTGTTTTGTAGTGTGGGTCTTAACCTTTCAAGTGGCCATAATGTAGTTTTTACTGCTTAAGTGAGGACCACATTTTTATAAGTACTTAATCTGCATAATTCTCTGACCCTGATAGCAATAGAGTAGCAGCAACACCCTCACAGAGCAGCTTTCTAAGTTCATGAGTTCCTTCCTCAACTTACTGCATGAAAAAGAGTTCCACAGTTTGATCCTGCTTCTGCCTCAGAACCAGAAGTCTAGAGGAAGACTAAATCTCTACATCATTTGTACTCTGGAGGAGTACGCACTTTACTCTTTCTACAGAGTATAGGAAATCATACTCCCTGTCTCTACCTTTTGTCTTGGCCTCAGAGAATGGCTTTCCCAAAGTGACATCATGAGAGCCATCTCTGAGTTCTAGTTCATCCTGTGTGGCAGAAGACAAGCAAAAGCTCTTGGTTTCTAAGGTCCATGTGAAGAAAAAAGTCGAGTCCCTAAGTGTTCATGTGTTGAGGCTGTGTGCAAATTCATCAGAGTGATATGGTGCATCTTCCTGTGGTATCATGCAGTTCTTCGGGCATCTGCACAAGATGTGCCTTCCTGGGTTTCTTTTCTGAGACTGGATTACTACAGGTTTTACTGGTCTCTGTCATTATTTTTGTTTTCTCATTATTCGACCCTGCTTTTTGCACTATGCAGCACTACTCTAAGTACTGTCATCTCCTACCTTGTGCCATCTTTTCATGTATTGTTAAAACAGAGTGATTTACTGTTACCCACACAGCCAATGTTTTACCACAGAGCCATTCTGCCATCTTTTGTGTATGGCTAAATCAGAGCTAGTCTACACCGATGCTTTTCCTTTCTTCCAAGGGGAAAGAGTCATTTCTGTGTGCTCGTGGGCTGGGTAACACCTTCATTTTAAACCTGGGATGTTTATGACTCATTCTTGGAGCTGATGGTCTCTTCTCTGAATATAATCTTGGAGCTCTCCATGAAATCTTTCCAATTACTGGTAGATAGATTCACCAGTCCTCCAAACCATAGGTATCAATTCCAGCCAGACAAAAGGTTTTGGAACTAGCTTGACTCATTTGGCTGGCTAAACTATGAGCCAAGACCTCAAGCCTTGTCCTTTCTTTCTTAAAGAGCAACTTGTATGAATTTGCTTCTTGTGCTGTTGGGGTTATTTGTAAAATAACCTGCATGATAAAGATCAGCTCTTGTTAGCAGAGTGGCTGAGACCCAAGCCACTTGATCTTTTATCACCCTTACGTAGCCTTTCAGAAAACTTTTTCATGGGCAGTTTTAATCCAAATGCCTACTCTGAGGAATTGTAGAAGCACCTTATGAAATTGAGTGACTGAAATAATGCAGTAGATGCAATTCAGGGTTGAAGAACAGGGAAATGGGGAGCAGAAGGGGGATAGGGAAATCCTAAAGTGTTGGATCTCATAAAAGACTAAAATAGAAGTTTACAGATGGTCATCAGAAGGCTGGCTATGTTCGTGAAAGAGATATCCATTGAGGGCCACTAAATATGCAAAATCTTCATCCAGCTAAGAAGTCTAGCTGAAAAAGGTTGAAAGCTAGCAAAGCTGCTAGAGCAGTATCATACATTCTTGCCCTGTGCTTATGCCTCTGTATGCATCTGCATATTGGCACTGTTGGAAATGGGATACTGATCTAGGTGGACTATAAGTTCCAGTACTAGATGTTTTCTGATTTTCATCTTTTGCAGGAAACTAAACTGCTTATTGTCTTTTCCATATCTTATTCTGCTGCTACTGAAATAGCTGCCTACAATTTAGGTGTTAGGGATATGCTGTCCTTTTCATGGAGAGGGCTGAGACACTTCAGAATGTTCCACTGCTTTTTCATGTCTGGCGCAGAGGTATTTAATGGATTTCCAGCTGCCCTTCACCCCACTAAGAAGCTCATACTGAATGTCTCACTTAAAAGGAGTGCTGTCAAGTCACCAATAAGAAATCCCTGTTTCCTATAAGACTTGCTTGGCAAAAACCGAGGCAAAATCAGTAGCTTCCCTGAGAAATGTGGATGATAATGAGAAGATAAAATAATAGGTACAAATTTTCTTCATGAAACATGATGGAAGCTGCTATACAAGATGCAAATGGTGGATTACTTAGCTGCGTGGTTGATACCTCAGTTTACATTTAGAAACACACAGGACAAAAACAATAGCAAGAACATGGTAGTTCTTGGTATATATATGGGTGAGGGGTGCGTCTACAAATAAAAAATAAAATAGTAAAATATATATTGACAGCTTGAGTGTGAATAGTACACTTCAGTAAATCATTGGGGAGGAATATAAGTACTATATCTTATCAAGTCACATCTTGGCTCAAGCTGACAGCTCATCTTTATTAATTCTTGGAAGGAAAGAAGGAAGCTCATTAATTTTGTATTGCTTTTGATTCAGCTTTATGTGTTGCTCTTGGCTCAAACAGCCAAAATAAATGTTCCCATGATATGGTTCACATACTTCATTTATCTGTCAATACTGTACACTACTTAACTGCCAGTAATTTAGAGAAACATTAGTCATTTGTGTAAATGACATACCAGATATGGTCAGGAAAGATTTTTTTAATTTTTTTTTTTTTTTTTAAATTCAAAAGAACTCTTTTTTTGCTGCTCCCACAATTCAAATGTACAGTCAATGTAAAATTGTTGTGGGGGGAGGGGAACTTGCAACTATTAGTCCCAAAAGTTGTTCTTGTTGGAAAGGAATGTTGTAAGATCTCCAGTACATACATTTCCATATAGAGTCAAGCTTCTCACAACAGTTAACGACTGAAGAAAATAGTCAAGTATGGCCTATTTCATGCAGATACCCAGTGCATGTAGTAAATAATGTATTCTATCATTTATATTAAATTTTCAGGAAAACATTACTTTTTTGACTCTAGCAGAATGATACTGTCCAGTAATGATAAATCATTTTTCATATGTATTGTAAGTAGTAAATGCACATCCAAAACGAAGTGTACTTAAAGCTTTAAGATCATCTTAACATTTTGGAAGTCAAAAATACATTAATTTCCTTCTGAATTTTGCTGATTTCATATGTAGTGCAACTTTCAGTTTTAGCAGTTCCTTGAGAATCTTTTGCTGTTGATTGTTACAGCATAGTCCAGTTGTGTGTAATGTTGATTGCTATGGTCCTCATCTATTAAAGCTTTATAACAACTAGCAGTTGGCTACTTTAGGATAGCAGTGCAACTTCTTGCAACTGTGAGAAGGTGTCTGGTCCCAAGTGCAAGACGGGACAATGCAAGTTCAAAAAAAACCATAGCCACAAGGTTGGTCAGTAGTTATTCCTAAGAACTCACTGAATTTTCTTCAAAAGATGTTCCACAGGGCTGAGGTATCACTATAACTTTGAAACAAAAGAATTCACACTATTTTTTGGAAAAGCTAAATAGAAAGTGGTTTTGGGGCAAGCTGCTAAAATCCTAAGAATATATATTATATTCAAGGTTAGAACTTGATATTATGTAATATTACTATACAACATAGTCAGTATGCAGTATATATACATGCTTCTGTAATGTCCATGTCTCAGTATTTCGAGATTAATTAGTGTTTACCTTCTCATGTCAATAGAGGCTTGCAGGTAGAACTCTTTTTTTTTGGGGGAGACACAGTGGTTCAAGTATGGATCACTAGTGTAGTAAGACTATGGTGGAAAAAATAATAAGCATGAAACAACTTGTAGAAGCGAAAACTGGTAATTCTGAGAGGTACCCAGTCTGCATTTTGCCTATGCAGAAAGTCAGTTACCTGTTTACTGTCTTAATAAAGCTGGCTACATTTCTGTTTCAAAGTATTTAAGTAGTTTAAGCCACGTTTGTGAAAAGGTTAGAAAATTTTTAGAAACATCACTGGAAACATGACTCTTACAGAAGAGTGAGAAAAAGCTTTAATATGAAAGAAATTATTTGGGGCTTTTTTGGAGGCATACTTTGTCATTTTGTGGGCATTGCATACTTGAAAAACAGTAGTGCTTAGCTATGCAATATACTCTGATCATGGTGTTAGCTCGGATGAGAAGCATCTGCAATTTGGATCTTGATGTTGGGTTTTTTTCCTTATTTTAAAGCATATAACTTTAGCTTTTATTGAAATTAGTTAAGCATTATTTCAAGCATTGAAATATGTGTAATTGTCTTTGTACACAGATGAGCCATTTTTTGACGTGCATACGGGTTATATATGTGGAAATAGTTTATATTTCTTATGATCTTTTGAGAAAAAAGCAAAAATTGCCTTGTCCTTTTCTATTACCCCATAAAAATTATGGCAAAGTGTCAGTTTGCCACCAAATTCTGTGATTGCTGTGCTTGAAGTTTCAGGGCTGAAAAAGTAGTTGCAGGTTAATTTGGTAAAGAAGTCTACAGTCAACTTGGTAAAACTTGCTCCGTATCTATCAACAGTAGGTTTGATAATGTGTGTTTCCATGCACATCAGAAAGGTTTTTTTTTTTTGGAACTGTAGTTGATGCGAGTGGCACAAACATATTTAAATGGTACAAATTTCATTCTTTGCCTTCTTCTGTTGGTAAATAACTTGCATGAGCTGGATCTTGTGCATGTAATTGGAAGATCAGATGGAAAGGACAGGTCAAAAGGAACAAGTATATGCCTTGATCAACTGATGGCTTGAGAGTCTTGTGCACTACCTGCTGCTTTGTGTTTCTACTGGACCATCTTTATTTAGCAAAAAAATTCTTAAGCCTGTAGTAGTGATAAACTAGTTCACAGATTAATCTATCCCACTCTCTCATCCATAAAAGTCAAGTGAACAAGAACTATATTACTTTCTGTTTATTTTTATGGGACTCTTGTTGGAATATTTTTTTAAATGATACTGTAGCTGTCACCTACCCTTTGGGGACTATTCAGTGAATAAAGTAGTTATGAGAAATCACTTTATAATGATTCTTTGAAGATGTGCAGATTTGTACATGTGTAGTGGTTATATCTTCTAATTGGGTATACACATTTGAGAAAATGATAGTTCCTGATTACCGTGTTTATGTACGGTGGACTCCTAGAGGGCACTAATAGCCTCAAATTTCATAGTTTACTATGTCTGCCTGTAGCACATAATTATATAGTTACATATTACTCAGCCATTGCTGGACAGCCAAGCTTTTTTTGGTTATTGCTGATGCAAGAGTGAACCTTTTATTTCTTTTGTAAACATTTAAAAAAAATAAAGAAAAAAGGCACCTCTTTTCTGAAGGAAGCCATTAGCAGCTCTGTCAATAGGTCTGCACAGGAGGAATCTAAACACAGGAAAAGTGCAAGAGAGGCAAAGGGCAGCTAGCAAGAAAGCAGGATGCATGCTTCAGTGAATTGGGTTTGGTTTGCATTAGTACATCTGACCAGGGCTACAAAACAAAGAGGTTTATTTTAACAACATGAAAATAAACGAGCCTGATTTCATCAAAAACATTTTCATAGTAGGTCACTGACCCATAAGAACTCATGGAAAAACAAATTTGGGTCTCGTTTATGTAGACAAGAGGTTCTATAACCACAGGATTCTTAAGCTTCTGAAAGCGATGGTTGCAAAGCAAATGGAATAATGACACTTCCACTACAATGTAACCATAATTCAGTTGGAATAGTTGATCAGCATTGAATATTCCATCAGAGTTCTT
Source organism: Buteo buteo (assembly GCF_964188355.1). Lineage (NCBI taxonomy): Eukaryota > Metazoa > Chordata > Aves > Accipitriformes > Accipitridae > Buteo > Buteo buteo. The sequence goes on along the minus strand of NC_134194.1, from coordinate 17,780,921 downwards.
AAACATTATTCTTTTCTGTGGCTTGTTTGTTTGATTTTAGCAGTTTTTTATACTTGATGAAGATTTATGGGAGTATTTGCTTAAACAAAACACTTAAGGATTTAACAGTCATTCCTCCAGGATCTGTAGGAAATACTTAAAGGTCTGTCTTACTGTTGCATAAGAACTGCTACATAGCTGGTCTGGAATAATTTGGATGAACTTTGTTTAGCTTAAATAATTTTATCAAAAGGGGTTTGCTTCTTTGAGCTTCCTTGTATTAGGAGGATTATACTGCTTGCCATCTGAGAAATACCGTGTTGTTGGCTGAATTTCATGCTGTCAAGCACAGCAATCCTTAAATAATCTGGTTCCTGAGTGGAACAGCAATGAATTCAAAGTACTTAACATCTTTTTGTTCTTGGAGAATATATGAATATGTAGATCTTGAAGCCTTTCTGCCATTGGTCAGACCAGCAGAGCCTTGATCTTGCTTTTCCTGTGGCAAAACTCCATTTTAACTGTTTCCAATGAACTGGAGCTCACCTGAAGCTGCAGCCTTCCGTATAGAACAGAATAAACCAATTCATGTTGGCTTATAGTTAACTTTATGTTAGTATTATGTTCTCAGTTGCTTAGAGATGATCTCTTCTTATGATCTTTCTCTTTGTCTCAAGATATTTACAGTATGAGGATCACAAGAGGAAGAGAGGATTCTAGGGTTCATGCAGATGTTATGGATATTATGTATACATTTTAATTTTTGTCTATGATAATTCTGAGTGGGATAGGTGTGATGCAGTATGTTAGGAATACAAGAGAGAAATGGGAACTGTTAGGTAGTGAAGCACTTCAGAAAAATTGAGCCCCTGCATTTCATAGCTTGCTGGGAAAGTGGGAGTGGATCAGAGGTAATTATCACAGAAATTGGGTGCACTCAATGTTTAGATAGAAGCTGCTTTAATGACAGCAGGTTTTTTTGTGGCTGGTTACCCCTTGTGGCTTCCTAGTGAGAAAACGTCCCTTGAGTTGTGATAGGTAATTCACACAGTCTTGTGATAAAGCAGTCACAAGAGCTGCTGTTTTTGCATTCTCAAATTTAAGTCAAGTGTACAGTGTGGTCTTTGTTCCACTTAATTATTTTCTTATATTCATTCTGTTGGCTTTGGAGCATACATCCTTTGTTAAGCATCCAGTTTGATTTCAGGCAGGAGATGATTCTGCTAGTCTTCCTTTTTTTAATAGTTCTGCTTGGCATATAGCCCCAGGGAGGAAGGAGTAACATGTTGCCACAGAAGCATTCTTTACTATATATGGAGAGGCGTGGTGAGCTGGGCTGGTATCGAGTTATTAAAACAGATCAAATAGGAACAGTGTTCTATTTCTCCTGGTAAAAATTGCAGTAATGGTTGTACTTGCAAGTTTACTTGCTAATTATTCACAGCTATTTCTGACTTCTGGAAATGGTTAGTTTGATTAATATAAACTTTTAAGACTTGTCAGCAGGGGCAATGTGGCTTGGAGATGTGCACGCTAAAATTTACTTTTTGCTTTCTTCATAGGGTTTCAGCCCTGACCTGGAGAGATTACTCTCTGGTGTTAGAAAATGTTTTAACCATGTCTATTTTACTCTTGCTTTACAAAAATTGAGGAAGTATAAAAAATGGTGGACATTTAGCGATACTGCAATAGATTCTTTATGTTCCTTGGATAAGATCCTATTGTTTTCACTTAGTCTGTGGAGGAATAATGAGAAAGTAACTGTGTTTTTTCTCATTCTGTATTAAGGTTTTGAAGGTAAAACAACTGGAAGATTTTGTGTGAATTTCTAAATTTTTTTAGATTTGAAGTAAGAAAACTTGCTAAAAGCATTGCAGAAACTGAGAAACAGATAGCTTCTGTTGATAGGTTTACTGATCAAGATTTTGGATTTATTTGAATTAAGAGAAAATGTAAATTCTTGTGTGTTAATGGCTGATAAAGGCAGATATAAACTACCATCCTGCATGAACATAACTGATTGGTTTTATAAATATGCTACTGAATTAAGAGATTGTCCATGTACTTTTGCTTGCTACTTCTGGATTTACAGGATTTTCTTACTGTTGATGTTGTCATTAATAAACGCTTTCTGATACATAAGATTCTCTATGCCCTTCTACAATTAAGTTGGTACTAACACTTCTGTCCATTTCTGTATGATGTAGGGCGTTAATCTCAGTCTTTAATACATAAGTGAATATTATGAGGCCTTTTTTGTTTCTTCATGTTGGCTTTGGGAAAATATTGAAATGTAAACCTGTTCCTCACACTTTTTTTGCTTATGTTACTAATTTGTTCCTAGCCAGAGGAAATCCATATATAATGCTTACATACTGGCTCTATCCTCCTTCTTAAGGTCAGATGTTTTCATATGAAGAGATCCTAAAAAAAAAAAAAGAGAGGATTCTTATGTTGAAAACTAAAAAATGTTATAGAGCTACCAGTTCATATGCTGCTGCTTTGTACAAAGAAATGTAGTCTGCTTCTGATAGAGGGTAGATAATCTTTTTCAGTCTAATGAAAAGTTACTAATAAAGGTTATTACTTCTGACAGCTTTGAAAACGTGAACCAGGACCACCCAGTCTGCTATGTTTGTAATAAGGGAGCTCAAAGTTGTAACTGTTGTAAACAGTTTTCCTTCAAAAAACAGTGCCTTAGCGACATGCAGTGGTATCTCTCTCAGTTTTTGGAAGAGCTTATGTACTAACATGTCATGTAAATAAAGAAGTTTACTTATTCCACACCATAATCCTGTAATATGGTTGTACTGAGCTTCCTCATAGCAACCTTATTGAAATTCTATCACATGTTGTCTGGCTTTATTTCCTAGTGTAGTAATATAAAGAGGTGCTGACAGAAAGTAATGGACAAGGTTGACTTTTTTAACAGGTGCCGTATCTTGACTGCTTTCCCTTACAAAAAGGCAGTGATACAAAGCAAAGGAAGAAGCTATGTTAATGACCTCAACACCTTTCTTGATGCTAATAGGATTTTCTGATGAAACTGTTGAATGAAATTGACTGTGCTCCTGCTTTACTGTTTCCCAAGTCAGTGCTGTTTAAAAGAGAAAACTTAGTAACTCCTTAGAGTTCAATAACTCCCGTCTTTCTGTCTGAGTCTCCTGTTATGTGTTAATTCATTTTTATTACTTCTTGGTTACACCCAGGCTTGTGATGTAACCGCTTCTCCCTTAAAGTAACTCTTAGAAACTACTTCATGTTCCCTGAGGCTGTTCTCTAAGGACAATGCCATAGAGCTCTTAATAACAAAGGAGAAAAAGCTAGCTTGTTTATTGCCAAAAATGAGACCCAGATGTTTTGAGTGTGAAATAAAATAAATGACCAAATTGGGGAGTGAACCCAAAGTTACGTGGATAATTTCAGGATATTAAAGGCTGGAGTACCAGGCCTGTTCCCTTAAACCTACCCATTCAAAAAATCAAAAAAACACTGAAATTTTTATTTTCTGTTGGAGAATGAGTTGTATAATAGGTAGCAATGCGAATATAGATGTTAAATTTAATTTGAAAGTTGTTGAAGTTGTGTGGAAAGGAATGGAATACTACTTGTTTCATGACAAATATGCAGTATTTTGATTTGGTAGTAAAGCTGTTGATGCTCAGTAGAAATGCAGACACAGAATTTGGAGACCAATGGATATCACACACATTCATAGGGTTAAAGCTAGGTAATTGCTATATTCAAAGAGACAACTGACAGTTTATATTATAGCCTGTGTATCAACTTGAATTCTGGGTGGTATGTGTTCAGTAATATACAAGAATAGTATTAGTAACTATAATACTGCAAGACATTTTAAATAGAAAGCAGAGATTTGTATAAGAGCTTTTTGTTGTGAGATCTTCTAGCGGAAGCCAGGTCCTTTTCTTTTTCCTCCATAGCCATGTAACTTCAGTGATTTCTGCTCATGCCTTGAATATTTGCCGTTTGCATGAAGCATGTTTTACTGATATTATGGTATTCAAAATTTTCAAATCAAGTCAGTAGCATAATAAGAAATGAAGTTGCCTTGGAAAATAGCATGATTTCCAAGTTTGAATAAATAACATTTGCCTTTGTTTTATGCTGGGCTTTTGAATTGATTACATACTGTATGGGAAGGAGGCGAGTATCTCTTGGGGAGCTTTGAAGAGAGCATGGAGGAAATTTCTCATGTAGTTAGTGGGCATCCCCTCACTGTAACTTGGCAGAAAAGGAGTTTTGGGTTTTCCTTGGTTTCCTTCTTACCCAGAGTAAAACTGTTCTGCAGCTGTAAGAACAACGCTGAAAGCTGAAAATGCTCCTTCTCAAAATATTGGATACAACTGTATTTGATATGATCTGTTAACATTGCTACTGTCAGACCCACACTAAGCATGTATTTGTTTATTTTGTGTGTAAATAAATGAGAGAAGCCACTATAAAAATAATACCTTAAACCTACCTGTGCAATATTGCAGATTATAAAAAATTATATTCACTTACAGAGAAATAGTGATGCATGAGCTGAAAAATACCAAGAAGGAATGTGATTACATTAAACTGAAACTGCTTCCAAATTTCAAAATTAATTGTATGAGGAATGCATAGGTCTCTGAGATTTAAAATGTTCTTTTACCCATTTATTTGACTTCTGTACCCTGAAATTCTTCTGAACTTTCTGAAGTCTTCCAATGGTGATACAAGCCTTGAGAAGGAAGGGAAAGTCTGCATGTAAGGGGCATTACGCTCCATGATTGTTGAAATTGTTTTCTCCTACATAAATTGCAGCAGCAAAGAAACTGGTTTAGATTCTTCTTGAAAATAGATGGTTAAAATGGTTGCAAGCTGAGCAAGTTAAAGGCTTTAATACATGGGGCTGAAGTGACAGGTAAAAAAATAGTCATTTTACTGTAATGCAAACTGTCTCCTGTGGTGGAGAGGGTAAAAAGACCTGGGAGGTTGCTGGCTGACTTCTTGCTGTGTTATAGTTGCGTTTCCATATGCATCTTGTTCTTTTCCATCTATACTGATCATGCCCTTGATATAGATTAGATTTAGCTCCTATTTGCTTTTTTTGTGAGTGGAACTCCATGAGACAACGTACCTGAACTGGTTGTGACCCTTCCAATTGTGTGAACATGAAGGATGCAGCTGAAGTCAGTACCCCAAAGTAAGTTTCTCCTCCAGGAAAACAAGTCCTCTGGCTTGAAAACAGCTTGAAAACAACTTGAAAATTTTCCAATCAAAATTGAGGATCTTTACTAATCCGGAAGTTATCCAGAAGCCAAGAAAAGAAATAAAACAAGAATATAATAAAGGTTAAAATTACCCTTTTAAAATGTAGGTCTTTTCCTCCATTTATTTCATAGAATGGTCCTGACAAATAACTTCAGTCTACCTCTAGGCTGCTAACGTTGTCACTTTCCAAGCTCCAGTGGTTGTTTCTTACTCTGGTTTTTAATAGTCAGGGGAATCTTAATAGTTAAGTTTCTCTCCTATCCCAGCTTCAGACAGAGGAAGAAATATTATTAGCCTGGTTGGAGCCAGGAAGGTAGGAATTTCACAGTTAATAACTTCTCCATTGTTTTTTTAAGGGCCCTTGATAGTCTGTGATTGACATTGATGTTGTTTCTCTCTATCCTGTTGCCTTCAGGACATGGGAACCCCCAAATGGGCAGTAGGCTGAGGGAGGAAGGGAGGAAACTGGCACTTGCTATGTATAGGAGCAAAATATTTTTGAGAGGCAAGAGGGAGTGTTTGTCCTTTGTTGAAACACTGTGTTTGATACTGTATGTGGCCACACTAAAGAAAACAATAATACACTGGAGGACGATGTTGCATGTATACTTCTTGTGACTTTTAAAGGCCACAAATTCTATAAGTATGCATTTTAGGCCATCTGAATCATAAATAAGAAAATGCAGTTTGTAACATGATAAAGCTGTGAAGTATAGACATTTATGTATTTACATTATATGAGAATAGAAGTCAACATCCAATATAACCAGGAGGAGCAATAGACCTTACTAGGAGGTACGTGTTGGTATCAGAGCTGGGATGCAAGGGCTTTGGCTGCAATAAAATGAGAAGGAAGTAATGTTCATAGAGATGTATGCATAGATATATGGATATGCCTATGTACACATATACCTATCTCTTGATTATAACTGTAATTATGAATCTTTTACTTTGCTCCTTGATGTTCAAATAGTCTTTTTAAGCCTTACATTATGAACACATTGAATTTGTGCAGCAGGAAAACTTCACAGTGCAGAGACTTTGCAGAGGTGCTTTGAATAGAGGCTTAAAATCTACATTTGTATTGTTTAGTATAAATTAAAATTTCTAGTAGTGAGTTTAAATTCTTTCGTGATGAAACTGAACAGAAAAAAGGAATCCGTACCAAAAGCCAGAAGACAATGGCCATACTAGCTCAGACCCAAAGTACGAGTAAGCCAGGATCATGTCTCCAGTTGAAACTCTCTACGGAAGAGCACATGAAGAAAAAGCAAATATATAAATTATATTGTGACAGAGATCACTTGAATCATCAATTGGGTCTTTGTAATTAATATTACTTAGTATTTTTTCTTAGTTGTTTGTCTTCTAAACCCACAGAAACTTAGCAACTAATGATTTACAATCAGATGTTACACAATTTAACTGCATGTTGTGTGGGAAAATTAATTCCATTTGTTTTCTGAAGCTACCATCAACAACATTTGATATTTCCAAGTTTTTTCTTGTATTACAAAAGATGGGAACAACTGTTTCTTATCACCTTCCCTTGCTTCATAATTGTACAGACCTTTAATTTATTCTCCCTCAGCTCTTTTCCTTGTGGGGAGTCTCTGTCTACTAAGTTGTTCCAATATGGAAGCTGTTCTGTAACTCCGATCATCCTTGCCATCTTTCTCCAAACCTTATGGGATCCTTTTTGAGGTGCAAATTCCAAAAATTCTCAGTCTTCAACATGTGAATACACCATGGATTTACACAGAGAAATAATCGTTAGCCATTATTCTTCTAATAATCTGTAACACTTGCTTTATGAATTGCTACAGAGCAGTGAGTTGATGTTTTCATGGGTCTACTTCCCGAGAAGTGATTTTCAGGATGGAGACAGCTGTTGTATGCATGAACTTAAAAATCTGTTTCTTTGCATATCTGTTAAATTTTACCTGTAATGAATTATATATGCCATTTTGGGCACTAAATACCATTAGTTCTTTCTGGAGTTTATAATCAGCCTTCACTTCATATCAGCAACAAATTGTGTCATCCCCTGCAGCTCCACCTTTTCAGGTCACCCATGAGTATGCTGAGCAGTTTGGGCCCTGATAGAAGTCCTTTTTTGCCTCTGATGGTGACCTTCTTACTCTTTCCGGTTCCAATTGCAGTTGATGCTTTTAATACAGTCTTTCGCAGATCTAAATATTAGCTGGGTAACAAATTCAGATTGCTCCTGTGAAGTAGAGTTAAGAGGTTAGAAAGTAGAGGAAGGTTTAAAAATAGTTGGTTTTATGTGCCTGAGTCCAACTTGCAGCCCAGCACTGGTAAAAACTTGAAGTGACTTAAGCTGCAACATACGCTCCCTGACAATGCTGTGGAAGACTCTGGCTGTCTTTGGAGAAGAACAGGCAAGTCTCTTGGGTTTTAATTTTTTAAAATGTTTTTCTTTGTTTTCTGATTTCTTGGTCTTTTTTTTTTCCCCTGTCCATTTTTAAGTAGGTTAGTACTGTTTCAGAAAAGTAGCCCTTTTAACCAGACTGTTAACAGCAGTCTTTCTCAGCGCATAGCTCACCAGTTTCTTTTAAAGGTATATTTAGTTATCTTCTTGGAGGTAACCTACCATTGTATTTGTTTTGTTTAATGTCTATCTTTGTATCTGCCTTGAAAATAATGTCATGTAATATCCAGAATAATAGTCAGGAAGTAACTTGTTGCCTGCAGCTTCGAAGGAAGGAGTTACTCTTCTTTTGTTAAAAACTTGTGGGCACATTTAGTAAGTATGAAGTTTTATTACATAAAGCTATCATTCATAACTATTGTGGTGGGCAGAGATATTATGCATATATATGATGTTATGAACATTATTATATGTAATGTTGAACATTTTATAGAAGTAAGTGCTCCTGCAATACCCCAGTATTTCATACACTGAAGTTTTAACTCTGTATTCCTGTGTAAGGTGATTAGAAGAGTTGAACCACTTATATGCCTGGTCCTGTATGAGGGATTTTAAGAGGATGAAACCATATTGTATACAAACATAATTGAACTCTAGATAAGCTTATACCCTAGATGGAATTTTGCAGTTTACTAAGCAATCTTAGTTACTAGAAGTGTGCCAATGATTTATAATAATTTCAGAAGAAACAGTAGTTCACTTCTGTAGTGAATTCCTGCATACAGAAATACAGGTTTTTAGCCTTTACTGTTTAGAGCTCCCTAAACATCTTCCAACAGAAGCATAGGTGAATATACATTTGAGCCTAGCGAGGGGACATTGTGCTAGTGTGGTAGTCTTACATGGATGCCTTGGAGGTGACGTATGGACTCCTGGAAGTCCATTGCTTACACATTGAGAACTATTGCTCGCGGTTGGTGGTTGGTCAGCTTTTATGGGTCACTTATGGGGATCTGAGGAGCAGACTAACAAAACAGAATGTGCAAAGTTCTACTTCCCATGCATAGTAGTGGTTAAAGTAATCTGGAAGATGGCGGGAGTTGCAATGTATGGAGATTGTTGACTGTACAGTCAGCATGTGTCTAATCAGACTTAATATCTTTGACTCAATGCAGGTATTGCCAGAGCTGATATGGCTCCTGGAGAGCCTCTCTGCACAGTTCCTCAGCTTCCAGGAGGTTTTATTAGTCTGGGCTCCATGCTGTGCACATCCAGAGTTGCTTCTGATCCAGCACTGGAGCTAATCTGTTCTGTGGCATTAGATGATTATGCATCATTCTGCCCAGTGCTCCAAATTCCCGGAATACTTTGCAGGTCTTATTAGCTGTAAAACATCCAGTTCAAAATACTTCAGAGACTGAACAGCTGCATTCTCATCCAGCAGTCCCAGGTGAAACAACGTGGACCAAATCTTGTCTGGCTCTGTGCCCCAGATTCCTTCCTTCCTCTGGGCGTACCTCAATGTTGGTATGGTGGTGATTGGTGCTATGTGTGCGTACGCACGAGCATGTTCATGCGCTGGTTGCGTGGTGGATGCATTTTGAACATGAGAGAAGAGGACAGATCAAAGTTTTTAGTTGTAGTGTGCTATGAGTCCCAGGTGGCGCTCCCAGTTGGAACAGTGCAAAGGATTTGGTGTGGCAATGAAAATTTGACTGATTTTTTTCCTCATGAGAAAATGTAAATGATATTTTCTTTAATTCTAGTCTACTGTTCAGATTCACAAAACTGACGTCATTCCTTCATGGTGTAGCTAGTTGCAGTTGCAAAAATGGCTTGGCTCTTAAATCCAATTTCCAGGTATCATGTCTTGATGTTACTTCTATTTTAAGTCACTAACTTAAAATCCGGAATATCTATATCTGTTAATACAGTGCAGTCACAAGAACAGTGTCCACAAAATCATTTTACAAGATTTTGGCTCATTTTGTTTATGAACTTTTTGCGGACTGTTTTTATTTTATTGTAATAATATATGGCTTCCCCCTTTCCAAGGTATTTGTTATAAAATCAGAAATACTGTTGTAATTAGAATTAAACACCTGACAGGATTAAGATTTAGGCATTAACATGATCGTGAAAGGCTCTCATAGGTAACAGGCTTAAGCAAGCATAGGGTGTTTCTATACTTCTCTGCAGGTCTTTCCGTGTGTGAAGGGGCTGCTGCACAATGGATTCCTTAAAGCGTACTCCGCCTGTGCTTTGAAGTTCCCCTTAGGATCAGCTACGTTAAAGCTTGTCCTGCCCTGTGCTGGCATTCCTAATGTATGCTTCACCTTGCACTTGAAGTTTCCTTATTTGTCCTAGAGCTTACTGATAAATGAGGATAAACTGAAGTTCTTGTCAAATGGCGCGTTAGGAGCTATTCCATAACGTTTCTTTCGTGTTTGGCACTTCTCTGTCAAACCAGAGGAAACTGTTTATAAATGACCATTCAGAACATTTGCTCTTTTCATTAAATAATTTTTAAACACTTCTTTGTCTCTTTTATAGGATTTAAAAACATTCTGTCTTGTACTTTGATACTTCTGTATTGAGAAGTTTCTTAATGGCCTTTCTCTCAAGCCCAGGAAGAGAAATAAGAAGAGTAATTGCTATTTTCCTAGGCTATTGGTGGCTTTCTGGCACATAATAAATAAACCCATGTTAAATGTATCCTATGTCAAGTATGTTTGAGTTTGTATGGGCTGATCTAGTCTTATATTTAGCTGCGTATTGCAGTAGAAGTTATTTAAATACAGTAGGTGATGTTCAAGAGAAACAAAACCCAGTTCATTCCCTGAGTTCCCCTGAGAATCAAACTATGAATAAAATGACTTTGGGCAGAAATTCCAACTTGAAGTAAATCTTAGGAAGGGATGTTTGGAGAGTCCTGTGGCTTGAACCAAGACATCAGTAGCCATGGACTCTTCAAATGTTTGTTGCTACCTCAGATTCGCTTAGTTATCAAGTAATAACATAGCCTTCCTTGCCTTACTAGCTGCAAGCTCTGTGACAGAAGTACTGTGTGTTTACACTATTCTGAGGACGGTATCATGTGCAGTACAGTGCAGGAGCACTAACCTGTATTGATGGGTTGTTTTGAAAACCAAGCTTACATGAGTTAAGGCAAAGGAAGAATGTAATTAATTATTGGTCTTGATAGATGGATTCGGCTTGCTTACTGCTGCAGAATAAAAAGGCCAACACTTTGTTTATAACAATATAATGTTAAAAATTTAATATGTTTAGACCAATATGAAATGTCTAGTGCTGGTGAACAGTAGGTCACAATGTAAGCTTTTCAAAAATGTGCTTTTTGTGGACTTTACTTCATATGATGTTTGAAAGAAAATCAATACTAAGGTAATGTCAGGATGAAATCTTAAAATGCTTAGGACAATTTAAAAGAGCAGCTGAGAGTTTGGTCCTTTATCCATCACAGGTATGGTGGTGTTGGCCCATAATAGGAAATAATTTTAAACAATTGATCTTCTGGATTAATTTGATAATAAGTTAGGAAAAAATATTTGTTAGCTTTTTTTTTTCTCCAGGAAGTTGTTTGTGTCACTAGAAATTGTAAATATTTGACTTCTCAGATTGCAAACTTTCTAACCTTGAAAATACAATTTTTTGTTACTACATATGTTTTCTTGTCTGCTTGTTGGTGTGGAACCTCCTTTTCTAGAAACTTAATCTCATTTTACTTAGATTCTGTGGCTTAAAACAATAAGCATAAACATGGCATTTGTGAAATCCTTGCAAGTAGAGATAATTAAAACATTCCTTGGACATTGCTTTGAGATAAGTCAGATGACTTTGGATTTGCATGTACATTGTGAGACTGGAATGATGATCAGACACAGTAATAAACATTAGACAACTATGTGGAATAGATGCCTTTCACTGGCAGTCTTTTTCATTTTGATCGATAAATAAGTTCAACGTTTAGTGTTTCTCAAGAACTAGCGGTAGTCTTGATGAATGAGGATGGAACTGAGGAGTTCTAAGGCCTGTAGTATCACAAGTAATTTTTTGCATTGTATTTCATCCTGCTAAGTAGATGAACTATTCTAGAATATAAACATGCTTAACTGAAAACATGATTTTGAGGAGGATTAAGTAGCACATTACTATCAACCTTAAATTAAACAAGATTAAGATCAAGTTTAATTAGGTATAAAAGTGTGAAATTTCACGTGGGTAAGGGAATCTAGTTTAAAATCTTCCCATGTACTTAATGCAAACTAGTGCTTAGTATCTCTCATGTTCTTGTTTAGTGTTTCATTTATTGGTTTGTTCATTTATCTCAGAAATGTAGTTGGGTAGTCAGTAAAAGCACTGTGAAATAACCAATTTTTTTTTTCTGCTTAAGTTAGCATGTGGCATGCGTAATGCATAACGTTTAGGCTCTGTAAGCAAGCTAGCAAAAGCTGCCTTTGATCTGTTCTAGGTGTCAGAAAGAGAAGTTAATATTCCTCTCTCCTCCCTCACCCCTTTATCTTGCAAGACACGTTCATATGGTAGCCATATGAAAACTCTGCCGCATGAAAACCCCACAACATTAGTTTGATCTCTGAGGAAGGCCTTTCAATCAAAAAAATTCTTGAATTCTGATAGTGAAATTACTCAGTGCATAAGAAAATTGGAAACCAGATACTGGATGCTAACTATCAGTAGGTTTCTAAAAGTTCCAGGTGTCTTCTGAGATCAAAACTTTAGCAAAAATAGGTCTGTTATCAAAGTTAACTTTTAAGGTAAATTGGGATCAAAGGAACCATAAATACAGGCTTATATATGAACATGCATTAGAAGTCAGCTTCCTGTTTAGAACAGTGGAGTTATATGTAATTGGTTTAGGTCAACTTCATTATGTAAATAACATTCATTAGGACTGTGGAAGCAAGGGACAGTTTTTATTGTCAGACAACAGAAAAAGGATTGTAGAAAAAGAGTGTTTCTTATAAGTAGAACTGCTTTTAGATTTTGCAGAGCTGGCATGCATTTTACAAAGGAGAGGAAGCTTATGCTTTTTATAGCATATGCTAAGCTGGAGTAACTTCTAACAGCTGATTTCTTACAGTTGACAAGTTGTGGTCATCAGTGTAAAAGTTTTCATGGTGAGTGAGTAAAATTGACTAACGTATAAACATTAAGCAGTTCTCTAAAACATTTCTGGAAGAATCTTAAAGATTAAGATTTTATTTCAAATCACCATATAGTTGTCTGGTTACCTGTATGTTCATATGTTCTACAACAGCGCTCATATCTTCAAAGTGAAGTTTTAAGAAAATTCTTTAAAAAAAAAAGAATCTTGTGTTTATACTGTAGAAATAATAGGTAATCTGGAAATAATCTTGGTTGGTCAAGTTACTTAATTTACTGTGCCTACATTTTTAGGAGGAGAGAGAAAATCCAGATACCTCCTGGTAACTATTCCTCAGACCAATAAAAGCTGACCATGGGGGCTATATGATTCACTGTTAGTAGGCATCCAGAGGAAGAATAAAAAAAAGATATTTGTGTACTCATCCATATTAAAACATTCAAACTTTGTGGTGACTGTCACTTGACTCCCTATCTCAAGACTGTAAGCAGGTGCTCTACAGATGGTATGATCTGTTTGGCTTGTGTATGAATAACGTACACAATGCATTCTATGCTGAGTTCGTGGCATGAGGTTTAATACAATAGGAGCTTCGTGTGTTTATGCGTAATAGAAAAAGATTCTTAAATTGGAAGATAATCTAATTTTTTTTTATTCTTATTGTAACTGTTTAGGCGTCTGAACAAGAATAAATTGCAAGTTCTCCCAGAGCTGCTTTTTCAGAACACACAGAAGTTAACTAGATTGTAAGTATTATCTGATTTATGTTCCTATTGTATGTTCCTTATTATACAGATTTGTATGTTTGTGTTTTGACTGTGGTGAAAGGTTTAATTTTTGTGACATTAGAACTGCTAGATAGTAAGGGTTCTTAAGATGATGTGTTATGTTTGCATGTGTGTAGTTGTAATTCAGTATAGCATAAATATCAGAGAAAAGTAAAACCACAAAATTTTTCTATTCTTCATATATTCACCATGATGACTTCAAGGTGAATTATTTTCAACTCTCTATGTAGAGTTATAGAAACCATGAAAAGTGGCAACTTCGCATGTCTAGTATAGTCTACACATCCACAAAAAGAGATTGCATACTCTTATTTAAAAATCAGCATGTTGACATAATACAGATTGTTATAACTTTTTCAGTTTTAGAAATTATCTTTTTAAATAAGTCAAGGCATTGCCAGGCAGACCAGCAAAGTTATGGCTGCTGCCTTGTCAGTCAGGAAGATGAGGAAATACAGAGAGGTAACGAATTTTTCATCTCTTTGAAATATAAAAATTGTGTTATAAGATGTTTAGATGGCATCAAGACCAGTTTGAACGGCAAGAGAAGACTAACATAAGCTTGGCTTTTTTTTTTTTTTTTTGGTGGGGGGAGGGAGAGGGTGGTGTTAGCACGATGACTGGATGATTTATAAAATATATTAAAGAAAAAAAGTGAATGGAGATAAAATGGATGAACAGGTGCCTGCACGGTTACTATCAAGAAAATAATCATCTGCCTTTAAAGCAGTAGTCAAAAGCTGTTTGAAATTGCTTTCTAGATCCTGCCAAAGTTAAACTCATGATCCAGACTGTCTTTTTGAAAGATGTGCTATATGGTAAAACTGGGGTTTTTTTATGCTTGAGTTTGTTTATGGAAGACTAGATAGACAGACTTATGATTTGGCTAGTGAAATTGTAAAGTTACTACAGGATGGCAGAAAAGTTGTTACATCCATGTGGAGTTTTTATAACTGTTTCAATATCTCTGTATGCAACCAAACAAACCATCTAGGCAGTGCAGTAAATTTTTCTTACTGTGGAAATACAAAACACATGGTGATGGTGAAGATCAATTTTGGAATCAGTTGATTATTTAAAAAACAGTAGGCTCTTTGTTGATGTTTTAAACGCAGACAAATTGAACAGTGTTGTGAAGCGAGTAATATTGAAACAGTTTTGTAGAATTTCTGTTATGAACTTTGTTGTTGTCCAAACTTGCTCATGAAAAACCGTACAAGTGAATGACATCATTCTGGAGATTAAAATATATGTATAAAAATATAAATAATTACAAACTATAGCTGTCTTTTAGTCTTAATCTGCTTGAATAATCTTTGTTGTACTTGTTTTTGCAAGCTTTGTTGTAGCTTTTGAGTGCACTAGAAAATATTTGCTCAATGGATTTGCTACGGCTGAGTGATTTGGTTGTATTTCCTAATGTTCTTTGCATGTTTTTGAAATTTTGTATCTTGAAACTCCACTCAAGTATAAAGTGTGAGCTGATACTGACTTGCAGATACCCTGATCTGGTCTCCAGAAGTTGCTAGTTGTATTTATTTCATAGAAGAGTTGCTTTATATAGGTTGGTTGTCTAAGGAAATGGTGGTGCTTTCAAGAAAAAAATTTTTATAGTGATTACATGTATCCACTAATACAAATTCCAGTTTAACATGTTGAAACTTCTGTGAGTGGTTGCATTGTACATGGCTATCATTAGGCGGAAAGGAACTTTATGGTAATTTGTGGTTTCGAGGGAAGGTTGTGTGTGTTGATAACTTGTGTGCATCTGTCTTAGGGAGCCTTGCACAAAGCAACTAAGTGAAGTAATTGAGGCTTTTCAATACCAGAGTGTGTATTTTTTAGTAGATCATGTAATCATGATACATTATAGTCCTTAATAGCAAAAGTAACAATTTTGCTTTTAGAATATAAAGATTGTAATAAAATTACATAGAATAGAATGATTAATATGAATGCTGTATTCTGTAATGACTCCCAACAGATGCTGTTGAAACATTTGTCTTTATTCACTGACATTCATTCAAAGTCTTGCTTACTGTTTAATAGTGTTTTAGATAGATCACTTTAGCACTGTTTGTCAGTAGAAACTTGCTTTTTCTTTTGAAGAAACAAGTGTTATATAAATATAGTGTATATTTTAAGTAAATAAATCTTAGCTAAATGAACTGTTATGGCTCCCAATGCAGTTTGGTTGTATGTTTTTCAGTGATGGGATAAACCCAAGAAATTTGCTACCTACTAGAATTTGTAAAAATACACACACACATATATTTTTAATGCTCTGAGGAAAAAGAAAAGTATGTCCAAGATGGTTACTTTCTATTTTTTTGTGTTACTCTCTTGGTCCTACTGCTAGTAGATTTCAGAGTTGTTCTTTCTTGCTTCTGTTATGACTTATCTTAAGTCCAGCAGTACCAGTCTCCATTGGTCACAACTAGCTTTCTGGGTAAAATGCTTCAATGAAGAGGCATGATGCTTGCATTCCTTTCCCACAGCTGCTCTGACCTAGCCTTTCAAGAAGAAAGCATAGCTGAGAAAGCGATGAAAGGGAATAAAAGTAGTGAAGTAAAAATTGATAAGAGGGACTGATACATGGGTGATGTAGATTCTGTGGCCTTTACGAGGAGTGAATTAAAATGAACATTAAAAAGTGTAGATAATTGTGATCTTAATTTTAATTTTCCGTAGTATAGGTATGTTTTTTTTCTGCTGCCATGTTTTCAAACTGTTGACTCTGGGCTACTAAGCTATTAGTCAATTACTTTGTTCTATTTTAATAGTTATAATCCTGATAAACTAGAAAGTCCAAAATAGACTATTTTAATTGTGTAAGCTTGCTACAGCTGAAATGATGCAAAATTTTAAGAACTAAATATTGCCCTGCAGTGTTCCACAAATGTAAAATTTGGTGTTATTAGTTGAAAACTAAGAACTCATCGTCTTGTCCAAATACAGATGAAATGAGCAGTGATTTTTCTAGCTGCTCTCTTTAGCTGGCATGCAGTGAACCATAACAGCCTTCAACTTTGTTAATGAAGGTCCAAACTCAATTTTTAAAAAAAATATAAAACTAAACACAAAGGTGGCGTTTTAAGTTTGATAACTTCATAATAGTGTGAAAGTTGGGTATATTTATTATCATTAATAGTATTTGGTGGAGATAGAGTGACTGACCTGTTTAAACATGCAGGAATTTTGTGTGCTGGAGGGTTTCAGGGAGGACCTGTTAATGTTTCAGGAATAGTTAAAGGTTGCAAAACAAATGTGAAGACTTTTCTCAGTGTTCTGTCAGCTGGGCTGAAATCTGCCTGTGAGTTTACTGGAGAAAGAAAATTTTTTATGTAGTTCAGTATCAGCAGAATCTCTTCAGTCATATTGCTGGTGGAAATTAAAATGTAGAACACTAAGCTTTCCTGTCAATAACGTGCTTGAAAAGCTAGAGGACAAACCTGTTTGGTGATATTGGATTCCTCTTTTGTTTCATATGCATGCTGTTTGTGTAGTTTGGGACAGCTATGCTCTTGTCGCTGATGGTTTCCTTGTTTGTCACCATAGCGTACTTATGTTGGGGCACTGTGCATTTTCACTGAAATGCAGTCTTTCTGACAACTAATAAAATTTAACTTAGAATGCTTCTCATTATAACTACTTCTTCAATCAATCACTTACACTCCAGGTACCTTTGCCTTTTTTCTCCAAGCCTCTCCCAAAATGCCAAACTACAGGATATCTTTGCATCTTTTACAGTGCAGCTTAGACTTCATTGTCACATCTGGTTGATATTAGAAGCAGGAATATATATATCTAGGGGAATAAACCTTAGATGGAATGTGAAACGTCCTACAAAACGAGTTTCTCATAAGGTTTTGAGCCTTTTCTTCTAGAAAGAGGGGCTTTTGAGACTCATGGATTTTGCTTGCTTTAGTTTAGATAAGAGTTTTAGGTTTAAGTTGGATGGTGAATGAACCCTTGATTGGATTCTCTAGTGGAAATGTTTGCTGTTGCTCTGTTGCCTTGATTTCCTAGGTTTTAAAGCTTCTTAAATGTTTTATATGGGATAAATAATTAAGTATTTAATAATTCAAACTGCAGGCACTTTTAGTGAGAAAACTGAATGAAGGAAAAGGCACTTTCAATAAATTGAGAAATGGAAACAAGAAAGATATTTTTCGTATAGTTTCAGATATTATTTACTAATATATAGCCATAAAGAAAAAGGTAATGTTAATCTTAATACAAGTGATTAAAGGCACAGAACAAGTATCGTAAACCAAAACATGTAATTTAACAGCTATAAAAACAGGCTTTGATTCCAAGGTAATTATTTTCAAATATCCAAAACAACTTGTGAAATTTATCGGCAAAGTTTGCAAACATAGCTTTGTGCATGCTGGAATCATGAGTTTCCTTTGTGTGCACAGCTGGCATATAAAATGATCGTAGTGCATCTGCTTTTCACTAAAGGCCTAGTACGCTAGTGGTCCATGAGATACATAAATATCTTTAAAAACGAAGTAGAAGTGGGAAACAGACCCCCCCCGCCCCCCAACATATAACAGTATATGTTTTGTTGTTGAAACTTCCATACATAAAGCCAGCTGCTAAGTAGTCAAGGTAAAGTTAAGTTCCTTTGTGTGGATGAAGAAAACTCGTAAAAGTGCTCTGAACTCAAGTCCTTGCAGTGAGAATTAATACCTCCCCTGAATTTATAGCCATGGAACATTTGTTGGGTCTATTCACTTTTAATGAACTGTCTTAGTTGTCACTTGACAAAACAAACCAGGCTCTGGAAACTTAAAGATACTGAAATCTGATACCAAAAGTGTCAGATTAGTGGAAGTATCCATAAGACTCTGACATTCAGTAGTTTACTTTTTAGGGTAGTATCAGAATCTAGAATTGAGAGTAACGCTGAACATTGTGGTGTGAGAGCATGGCCCTGGGATCCTGAACTCTTGAGACAAAACCAGTTCATGGATGTGCATGCATAATACTTTTTAAATCTCAAGGTATTTGCACTTTGCAGTTACAGGTGTCCCAATGTTTTATCATATTCATCTGTAATTATTTCCAGAGGAGATTAAAGTAGCAAGATCAACAGGAAGGAGATATTGTAGACAAATTATTTGTTTTAATAAAATAGAACATCCTCTTAGTATCGGGAATAGTCACTGTATAACACATTGCTTGTTGTTAACATGGTGTAAGTATTTGTAGCACAGTGAAATCTGTCAATAAAGATGGATTAGCGGAACTGCTTTATTTCTTGTATAGTGGCATATTTCAAAAGGTGATTATGATACATGGATGGTAACAGCAGGTAAGTACTTGTAGCATACAACACAAAGTCTGTGAATAGTCTTAAAAAGAGGCAATATTCTAGCAGAATCACAAAATTATTGATGTTGGAAGGCACTGCTGGAAGTTGTCTTGTCCAACCAACGCCATGCTCAGGAAGGGTCACCTAGAGCAGGCTGGTGCTGATGTCCGGATGGCTTTCGAATATCTCCAAGTATAGCGGATTCACAGCCTCCCTGGGCAACCTGTAGCAATACTCAGTCACCCTCACAGTAAAAATTGTTTCTTTATATTCAGGCAGAATCAGGAAACTGGTTTGCTGCATATGTGTACAACATGTCATGCCAAATAACTCATGTGTAGTGAAGCAAACTGAATTTTAGACAGAGAAAAACTTTTTGCAGTAAATATATTAGGAGCAAAGCTCGGATGCTGTTATTTGATTTCTTATCTTGAGGTCATGCCACTTCATGATGAAAATGTAAGATTTTTATAGTAAGTCTTATAGTTTCCCATTGATGTATGTATCTCTTAATTGTAAATTAATGTTTCCCAGGGTAACATTAGTGACGGGTAGTCACTGATAGTCAGTGACTGTCAGTAATGATGTTTTGCTTTTTAAAGAGCTACTCAGACGTTAATTAGGTAATAGTTCACTGAAACAAGTTGGAAATGTATTACTTGAGTGTTCAAAGATGGAATAAGCAAAAAGAATCAAAAGGGGAAGAGGGGCTACTTAGCTAACTGCTAAAATGGTATGGGGAATCTTGTCCTCAACCTGCTACATCATGCTGTTCCTTTAGGTTAATGGTTGTCAGGAATTATCTGGCATCTACCTCCTTATAGAACTGCTACTTTTGGAAGGATGAAAGAGGATAGTATGTGGAACTTTGTTAACTTGCATTGATCCACTGTCATTGGGAATGAAATTTAAATTGTGTTTTATCTGATTATATTTAATTTACTTCTGAAATGTTTTCTTCCTGGAATAAGAAAAATGTGTACCTCCCATTTTATTTATAATTTATTTCAAACACTGATATGAACCTCATCTGCTTTCTATAACCACAGCTATGCATTGTATTAGATCATCTAAGTTTTCTAGTTCAATATGCAATAAATGGACATTAATGGCTAATAAGGTATGTATATCACTGTAAAACAGTCAAATAAGTAAATGTAAGTGTAATACCTGTAGGAGCACCAGTAAAAATCGAATATCTGTTTGACCTTTGTTGTTGTTGTTATTAATTTTTTAAAGGTAGATTAGAAGCAAGAAAGGACACACGTGCAAATAGACACAAAACATACCAAATGTTTCTGAAGACTTTTCATGCAAAGTTTTATAATTTTTCCTGGCTAACAGAGCCTTCATCACTCAATTTTTCTCCTTGAGCAAGGTGTTGAAACCACATTAAAACTACCCAGAAATAATGGTTTATCCTGTAATTCATACGCTTTGAAGATGCTGGTGAGAAATGTGTATTATTGTGTGGATGTGCATACTTAAAAGCAATTTTAATGATAAATTTATTAGACATTGAAAACCTATGTAGTCTGTTTAATTTTTTCATACTGGCTTTTAATTCTATTTTCACACACTGCTGTTTGTCATCTCTGTTCTTGATTTGTCTGCTTCCTTACAATTTTAGTGTTTGTGCAGTGTGTGTATTTGATTTTGTGTAAGTAGTTTCATTAGATAATTCCTAGTAGGAGTAGCTGGAACTATTTAGTTACTGTGCTACTTATGAAGCTGAACTTGTTAAACATAAATAGAAAGGTGTACTTAACTTCTAGATTCACTGTGCAATATTATGTCATTCTATTGCACACTGTGCCTGCAGTCAGAAGTTGGCCCGGGTGAGTCAGTGTCTCCTGGTTTGAATTTGACAAGTGTAGTGTGTATTAGATTTTACCAATGTCTGCTTTCCTTTGAGTGCATTTATAGCTAAGATGTTTATTGTAGCTAGGAGGTTGTTTCACATGTGTATGATTTGCCAAGAATTTGCTGCTGAAAGCCTTACTACAACCATCACTTGTAAACCCTCCTTTCCAGCCTGATCCTTAGCAAGCTTGAAGTATCAAATCATGACTCCTGATCAAATTCAGAGTCTTTTATCTTGTGGATGTCATCAGAAGCTGTGTTTGGAAAAGCAACCAGTTCATAAATTTTCTTAGTGTCCTCTTTATGTTTCTGTTTGTTCTCTTTCTAGAAAGAAAGATCTCACAGATTGCTGGCTTAGAGCTCCATTATCATTTCACATTAAAGCAGGATCCTGACAATTCAATTGTTACATGCGTTTGAGTTATGGTGTTACCATGACAAAATAGCATGGGCTTGTAACAGTGTGTTTTTGTGGTTTTATCCACATCCAATAATTGTAGTTTTACTGTGTATAGATCGCAGCAGGTCTTTTTAGAAGATAGTAAATAATTACAGTAAGTGTTTGCTGGTCTCTAGGGTGCACTTCTGGCTTGAGAAAGATGTGCATTAGGTCAGAGGCTTGTGCTGCAGATAGCTGGATGACATTTACGCCATTTATCAAACTGAAGTAATTTTATATTTTCTTTTTGGCTCTGGTTGTAAATAATGTATTTAGCAATTTTTTTTTTTTAATACAAATACACCAGTTTTATTTGGAGAGTCTAAGGATTTTTTCCTGTCTAAATTAGTGCAGAGGATTAATTTTTAAATATATGACTGAAGGATTTTTTTATGATTGTGAGAGTAGAAAACAAATGAAGACATGTCAACAAGCCGGAAGGCTCCCTCCTCAATGATACTTTTTCCCCTGTGTGAAATTGGTTATTTAAAATGATACTGTGCAGATGTCTTGTTTCCCCTCTTAGGGGGAAATAGGCATGATTGGAGAAGAAAGGGCACTTTTTGCAAAACTTACTTTCAGGTTTTAGTGGCGTCTTTCTTCTAAGATGATATCTATTGCCAGCTTCTGTGATCAGGTTATCTTATTACTAAGCTATTTAAGGTAGGTTGTGGCAAAGGATTATACTTTTCCAGAAGAAATACTACACATGCAGATGAAGCATAAGTCTGCTTTGGAAGTAAGTTGTTTTACTCTATTAGCTGAGTACCTGCTGTTTTCCATTTTCACTATTTTTTCCTATGCTATTAGAAAGGTGACATGCTCTTTTGGTTGGTGTTCAGCTCAAGGAATCAGGAGGCTCCCAGTTTGTGAGATTAACTTGCCACTAAGTTATTTGGTAGTCTTAACCATGCTGCTGAGTGTCAGTTTTCCTGAATGCAGGGGTTTTTTTAAAGCACTGTCAAACATATTCTAGTTTCAAATCGCATGTCTTGGGAATTACATATTAAAAATTGTTATACTGTTATTGCCTTCTCAACACAATCCTGAACTGGAAAATGCTTGGTTTGTTTTACTGACACCAATAGTAGCCTTGTAAACTTACTAAGTCCAGCCCAGGACTTTACATCCACATAGCTGTTGTAAATAGTTTCTGATGCTTCTTAAAAGTCTTCTTATTCTTAGTATCAAAAAAGGAATATTGATAAAATTCTGTATGTAGTCACTTTATCCAATTAGACATGAATTCCCATCAGAGTTTGTTCTTTTCTCCACAACCAGGATATTTGAGAATATCCTGGAGGTGTTTAGCAAAATTAGGCTTTTTTGAACTTCGAGACTATTTTGTGGCTTTAAGTGAGTTACAGCAAAGACAACTTAATCAGGACTCCATAGTTAGTCATCACCTAGATGGTTTCTGAGGGTGGTCATGTATGCTCTGCCAATTCTGAAATGCATCCTTTTTAACAGGCTTCAACTTCTGTGTTTAGAGTGACAAGTTAAAACTGGGGGGAAAAACACAGTGAGTCAACTTCTTGTTATGATGGCTTTCACATGACTAACAGCTATTACAGACTTCTCAAAATACAATAATTGTGGGTGGGCATTATTGACTTACCATTTTCTTACATTAGTCTTCAGAACTTTATTCTTTTGCTTCTGTTAGCACCAGTTCAAGCGTTGTAGCTCTCTACAGTGTTGTATTCTGGTTCCTCCGGCTTGATTTGTGGTGCTGGTGAGGCTGAGGAGGCATTGCTGCTGGTGGCCTCTGCAGAGTGGATATGTCTGTTGAAGTCATGGCTTGCTTTTGTTAAACTCCACAGAGGTTTGAATAGCTGTGTAGATGCAGTCAGAGAATAGTTAGGTTATATCTGCAAGTATATTATTATCGTAGGTATTCTGACCTGATGGTTTATAGGCAGTTACTTTTCCAGAAACTGAATAACCCTGTTAGTCTGACTGTGACCGTTCGAAGTTTGGCAGAGTCAGATTTACTGCATGTGCTTTAACATGGCTTTTTGGCCTTGCTACTAGAGCTAGTCTGCAAATATCAGCACATCGTGGTGTACTTGCACATAACTTATTGCTATATAGATATTGCTTTTCTTGTTTACAAGCTTCCATTTAATTGGTTAATTCATATGTGAATATTTTTTACACTTTCCCCATTGGCTATACGTTGAAAGGAGCTGAAAAGTGTTTTGCTGAATGCTCAGTTTAGTAAATGGTCCAGAGCTGCTAGAGTCCTGGCCACAGTTAGAATGAGCAGTGGCAAATTCACTTGTAAATTTTCATTACTCCAACTAGGAGAAAATGCAGAATAAATATAACTTTTTTTTTTTTTTTGTGAACAGGAGATTAGAAATAGGAGTGTTTAGTGTTATTTTCACATTTGAGGCCATTTCCTTACACAAGGTGAATATAGGAACAGATTGAACTGGTGACCTGAAGCACAGACATCTCATCTGCATAACAGGAAAAATACAGTAATGATAATGTAAAAATTTCCATTGCTTTCCATAATAGGCTGTCATCCTGAGGTTAAAGATTAGTTTACATTCATTGTCTTGTAAAAGTCCTTTCAAATACTTTGGAAATATGTTGCAAATAATGAGATTTTCTTTTCCTGTGTGAGTGGATAGAAGTAGTAGGGCACATGATCATTGTTCTAGAGGCACTAACGAGGGTTAGATTAAAAGTGCAGCACATGAAGTCTTGATTTTGATTAGTGACTTCAAAAATGAAAGGCCTTTTCCCGTCACCAGTTTTCTGGCATCTAGCTTTACTGCTTGCTGTTTCACAGCAGCAGAAGTTGGCTTTACCTGCAGGGATTTATTGTCTATTCAGAGTGCCCCATGATTTAAGGTTATTGTGGGTAAAATGATGCAAGACCAAATACTTCCTTGTTTTAATTCTCATTTGGTTTTCTTCTCAAAGTCTGTAATGTGTACAATGGGAAGCTTAAGTTAGGCTTTCTGGAACTTTTCAATATGTTTCACAGGGGTAATAGGGCATGCCTGTTTAGAGTATTTCAGACACTTAAAGGTCACCCAAATGAATACTGCTATTACTTTTAAATGCACCACGTTTGCTTTTGAAATACAGTCATAAATGATACAGGATTTCATTATGATTCAAATCTCCTTTAGTTGAGAGAAGCCATGGGGTTGTAGCCTGAGGCATATGTGTGCCTGTCAAAAGGGTCAACATGGAGCTGAACCAGGAGGTATTTGAGCTAGAGTCTGATGCAGTTTCACGTCCCAAGTGCAGTCTACATTGTAAAACTTAGAAGAGTAGAAACTGTTTATGAAACAAAATTAAAATAACTCGTGCAAGTCATTAAATGTTATGGTGCTACAGGAATAGATTGGCAAGGGCGGTTTATTATCATCTTACTCTTATGACTAAGACAAGGATGTCATACAAGGTGTGCCTTTGAGCTGCTTTTATTTCTTAACTCAGTGTAACTGAAAATGAAGGCTTATAGAACCTTGTGTTATAAAAATTCCATGAGCTGATTTTTAATATGTTTCCCTTGCATAATACTTTGGAATTTAGTGAGATTATTCAAGTGTACAGTAATCACCACTGTTGAAGTTTCAGATGCTCTACAATGAAAATGCAAATACTATGGAGAAAATTGAACAAAGCATATTTGGAATTAAGTACCTGTCTTTTGCTTTGCTCTGTTAAACTCCCTGATGGGCTGTTACTAGAGACATATCTATGAAAGATTTTCTTCAGGAAACAGCTGATACGGATTTACTTCAATCCTATTGATATATGAAAGAACGTTAAGTTTAATGTTTTGAGTGGTTTACGTGCAAGGTACAACGTCAACACTTAGTGAACTGTGAGGGGAAAAATGTTGAAAAATAAGGCATCCAACATGAAACCGAATGTTATGCTTATACACTTAGTTTCTTTTGTTGAGAGAAATCTTGTATCCTACCACACAATCACATGAATAGAACTCCCCATTGTGTTATTTCTGATAATTATCACTGGGTCAGTCCTGCCTTAACATCTTTTCTGTACCACTGGAAGATGTTTGCTGAGTGCACTAGAATGTTATTAGTTTCCAAGCCCTAAACTTATTTTTCTACAACTAACCTGTGTAGATAGTAACTGTATCTTTGCAAATATTTGAATGGGATTTCTACTTTTTTTTTTCTTGAATCCCTTGTACTCATACCATCCTATTCTACTTTTTTCCCAATAATTGCTCGATTAATCCCATACCTTACATTCCTTTACTGGGAGCAGAGCTGATGGGATATTGTGCTAAGTTTTTGTTAGCACTTAAGCTTTTTCTCCAGAAGTGTAGAAGTGGCAGCTGTTCCAATGTCTGATCTTGGTGTTATTTGATCTGGGTACTTGTTGGTCAGTAGGAGGTACTTCACTTAACTTCCCTTCCTTTACTCTGGAGGCCTCATATTTCTGCTGCTGTATTAGGTACTTATATGACTGCCAGTGACTACACTTGAAATACCAGTCCCAGGATTTTGCATTGCAATAAAACACATAAATCTAGCAATGTCATTTTACTGGGTTTATTGAGAAGATGTAGTGGCACATCTGTGCCTGAGCGAGAGTATTGCCCCAGAAGGCAATGACTTGCCTAAAGAAATTACTGTCTAGTGAAGCTCCATTGTTCTTTCTTGGTGTTAGTTATGTGACTGGGAAATGTATGTGTGTGGTACGGCATTTTCGTTTCTACTAGTCCTTCCTATAATGACAACAGGATTAGACTAACATTGCTCAGGTAGACTGTTTAGTTTTGACTTGCAAGGCAACGTTTGTCAAGTATTTTGATAAAGTGTAATTTCTATGCATCAGTAATTACAGGTTCCAGAGGGACCATAGCAGTAACGGTATTTTTTTCCTGACACAACAGGAAACAAATTTCCCATAAGCCTGGGGAATGCAACATGCCACTTGCCGCAGTTGGTGGTGAACTTCAAAGGAAAACAATGTTTCTTTTTACTGGCCTCGGGTTTTTTGCTATTTTATCTTCAAAACTGGTATTTCAATTGCTTGAAGGGAATTATTTTTCTTCACTGCTTGTTACTCTTTTTCCCAAATGCATTGCTAGTTTTTAAAAATGAGGACCACCTCATTGTCTTGCAGCTGCAGCATAGTCCAGTACCTATTTAATGAGGTAACCCAATTTCATTGTGTTTAAATAAGTGTGTGAACAAAGAGCCAATCACTAGATTGCCTGGCCTGTGGATAGCAGTGACTTACAACAGGCCTTGTGTCTGCCGTCAAACTTTGCAAAAATATGAGCTAGATTATTTTAAACTTTGTAGTTAAAGTTTGTAAATGGTGTATGTAAATAAATACAATTTCATGGAAAGTGTAAATGCTATACCTTTAAAAGTTGAGACTTACTTATTATCAGTCTGGTTTTTAAGATCTCTTAATTCACTTTGTAGAGTCCTTCTTTTCAAATTAATGGACTGAAAAGGGGAAAAGAATTTCTCTCTTCCTTGAAGGCACATTGAGCATACCAAGATGTATGGAAAAGTGAGGACTTATGACTCTAAGCATGACTTTGTAGCCTTGTCCTGAAAATAAGAAAGTTCAGTTAGTAGAGAATTTCTATAGCATTTCTTTTTTGTGTGTACACCAGTGTTTGAATCTCAGTTTGGAAGGAAGAACGCCAAAGCAAGCTGTTCTTGACACTCTCAGCCTGGCATCTCCCTTACGTAAGGTGATCTGAAAAGATAAAACAGTTAAAAACTGTGGGGAAGAAATTTTTATCTACGAAAATTTCGGGTATTCATACTTAAACAAGCTCTTTTAGTTACCAGTGAGTATTCAAATGCTAGAGGAATGCTAGGGATGCTAGAGGTATTGGTGACTACACTGAAAATTTCAGCCGAGTTGAATAGCCAGTGACAATACTTCTGTGTAACTTTAAACTGTGCTTTTTGAATTATGCAACAGTTAGATACTTAACTGATTTTTTTCAAATAACTTTCCATGGAACGCAACTGACTTTATCTGTACAGGCTGTGGGGATTAGATGCAGAAGTAGAGGTAGTGGCTTGTCTTGAATCAGCAGTCACTGGGTTATTTAGTTTTTTTTTCCTCGCTGAAGTGCCTAATTTTTAAGGATTTCATATTTAGTATTATGTTGGCAAGGTCGTTTCTTTCTTTCTCCTGTAGAAGGAGATTTTTCTGGTTTTCTTGCTGTCATTTAAGAAAGAATGAAGCATATTAACCTCATCTAGCTTTGAACCTGGCTGTGCTTTGAGTGAGAATTTTAACCATACAACCAACTGAGGACCCCTACAACCTGAAATATTCTGTGGTTAAATATATTATTTGCAGTATTTAATGCTAGGGTTTGGAAGCTTTTAGCTGGTTCAAGGTTTGGCAGTTACTGTGGATGGGATACTAGACTCTGGGTTTTTTCTGGTTTTTTTGGTGCTGGTTGTTTTGTTTTGTTTTTGTTTTGTTTTGTTTTTCCCCCCTCTTTCTATTCCAAATTAAAGATTAAATGCAGCAGAGAGGGTTTTTGTGGGTGCTGGAAGATACTGTGCCTAAGAGGTGCAAGATAGCGCTCATTAGCAGGATCTTGCGGGAGTGTGAGATGAGGGTTCTCAACTCCTACAAAATTTGAAAGTCAGCAGGAGCCAGAATTGATGAACTGCTGCTAAAGAAAGTAATTTTTAGCTGTCTCCTACCCTAAACTGTGCTGTTCAGATCTGCTTGTAATGTTGGCTTTGGTATCCTTTTCAGAGGTAAGATGTGCCTTGTTGTTCAGTATTTTTACATTATATCTTGTAACATCTCATTGCGGGAGAAAGTTATTTGCTATATCCCTTTCCTGAATGTGACCCAATTCTGCTCTGCTTAAAACCACCTTATAAAAACAGAATGACTTGCGTAGTAGGCTGTGTTAGATTATATAACATATACATGTAGGTGCTTCCCAGGTTCACCTACAAAATAATAAAAAAAAAGAAAAGAAAAAAGGCAGTAGATGGCTCATACCACGTCCTCAGAGTTTTCTTACCTGAGAGCCTTTACAGAGCGGACTTGGCATGGAGGCTTGAAGTGTTCCTATGGGGGCAGACGTTTGCATGTTTTTTGTTTTCTGGAGGACCCATGTTTTCCTGCCTTGTACAGGAGGAAAAGTCATGAGATCCTCAGAAGGGTGTTGTTTGGGATTGGTACTGCTCATACAATTTGTAGCCTCTCATTGTGGTAAAGATGGCAGCTGCAAGTTGGCTACCGGCCCATTGCAGTTCCTGGCTGCAGTCGGGACGCTCATGGCTGTATAAATAATGTGAGTATGCAGGTTTTTTTGGAACACACATTATTGAATCTGCAAAGGTTTTCAGTTCTGCTTTGTGGCATTTCTGTGTATGTATCTAATGGCAAAATTTGAAAGGGCAAATTGGTCTTAACCTCACAATATCTAAAACATAGCTTTTGAATTTAAATTACATTAACTTAGTTTCAGGTTGCAACTACAGAAATAGGATTGTTCTCTTTCTGATCTTAAGCTGATGATCTTGATTTAATTTTCAAGTTTATTTCCAAACAGCCTCAAAAATAATGTTACTACAATGTCAGCAGTCTATTTAAATTGCATAAACTTCACAACTATTTTAAAAGGATGGTTAAAAGGAGATGTTATCTTAATATCCACTGGGTTATGCTGAGTCTCAGACACATTTTAAGCTACTACAAAATTATGCCCATGTCACAAGTGGGCTTGGTAAGTGAAGTAAAAGAAGAGCAGATTCAAATAGGCCCAAACAATATATAAAATGAGATGGTGAAGTGGCAGAGCTGGGATGGCGCTGTGGAGACAAATATTGTTGACTCTGTAATCTTTAATATCATGTGTGTGTATTAAAAAATATAAAGTGTATTCCTTGGTTATTTTCAGCACACATATTTTGAAACTTGTGGTAAAGCTCCAGCTAAGGAAAATATAACACTATTTTTTTGCTTCATTATCAATTCATCTGATGCTGAAAGGAATGACTACTTGGTAGTGCCTCCAAAAAGGCTTAACTTAAGTTAGTTGCTCAACTTAATTCAGTTACTGAATTACATACTTTTACTTCAATGTGTAAGTCAAAAGATTTTTTTTCAAGTAGTGTTTTTTTTCCCCCAAAAAAATTCTTACGGAGTTTGTGTGGGAGCCATGTGTGTACAAAATCATCAAAAATATTCCAAAATCCTAACACTGGTGTCATGCGATTAACTAATTAGTTTAGAGCTCTCAGCTAGTCAGCCAAAGTGATGAGTTATGCTGCTTAGACTGGTATGTCAGTGACAGGTAGTATGTGAAGTAATTGTTAACTATGTGAATGAGACGGGTACTTGAATTTTAGGAAGGTTTGTTTATGAAGACAAAATTAAATATCTGAAACGGTTTTCTCTTTTAAAGATTTTTTTTTTGTAATAAAAGCCAAAGTCAGTTTGTGAGTTAAGTAAAACCATTTAATATTATTTAGTGGCTCCTCATTTTACATATTCATAGACTGAAATTAAGCATCACCTCATAGCCCTGTAGCTCTCGTCCCCACAAAGAGAAGTGGATAATTGTCAGAGTGGTTGAAAGCTGTGGTACTCTGCTTTTTCTCAGGGCATATATGTGAACTGCCTTGTTTGTTGTTTGGTTTTTTTTTGTTTGGGTCTTTTTTTTTTAAAAAAACAATCAAAAATAGAGGCTTGAACTGGTCTGCTCCATTTACAAAATGTTTGCTTTCTCTTCACATTTCCCTGTAACAGAATTCAATGTCCCTATTACAGACCCGGGTTAGATCTTAGACAAGTTGTTGTTTTGTCAGTATATGCATGACTAGGTATTGAAAGTAGCGAGTGTTGATATTTCAGAAACTCTAGTCAATGTTAATTTTATCTTAAATAATTCCAGATAGCAGAATTATCCTTAATTAGTTAATTCTTAAATTATTCTTTACTTGGTTACTTTGAAGCAGTTGCAAATTATTTTGTGAGTCCTTATTTTACTAAGTAATTTTTCATGATTCCATGCACCCCATTTTTTAGCATGTAGCTGTGATGCTTATTGAAAATAATAGTACATTTAAGTATTAACATTTCATAGGGACATACATTTTGTAATTCATAAGAGGAGATGTGGAAATGGCATTTGAGGGCCAATGCTCTTATTTCCTTTGAATTGCCCCTAATGCCCTTCAGTATTCGAATAAAAGGATAGGTAATGTATTTTTTGCTTATTGTCAATTATCATCACTTACTAAAAAATATGTTTAGAGACTTCTTATGGGAATTGGGACTCTTTTTTTGCAGGATTTTATGTAGGTATGAAAAAATTGGTAGCTTTTATTTCAATTGTGCCTGGACATAAAAATATTAGAGGACTAAAGAGTGATCCGTATACTGAAAACTGTAGCCAGAATCAGGGCCTGACAGCCTGGAAGAGGCAATCACAGGAGGATCTTGCAGCAGTGGTTTTATTTTAGTATTGCAGTTCTGGTGTCTTCAAACTAAATAATAGCCAGTAGGAGCCAGGTCAAGGGCCCACTGGATTTCTAAGTAGGAGGCTCCGTGCAGTGCAAATTTGCATTATTACTGGTCTGGGATAGCGCCTGCTGATTTACTGCAGCTCTGTGTTTATGGGTCACACTGTAAACTAATATGAAATCATGCATTACTTAACTACCTGAAATAAAAAATAGCAATAAATGATATCATTATAAAACTTTGAGAAGACATGTAGTCCTTTTGAAACTTTTACTAACAGACTGTCAAAAAAACCCAAACAATCAAACCAACCCAACCCAGACAATTTAAAAAAAAAAAAAAAAGTTGTCTTATGTTGTTTTTACACAGCTTGGAGTCAGTGTTCCAAATATACCTAGTTACAAAGGGTCAGAAGAGCAACTGGGGCTTAAATGCTACCCTTGTTCAGAGTTGCATTTATACTTGCATATTTGATTGCATGTCATTGCACTGAATTTGATTTAGGTGTCTGCACAGTCCATCTACTGTAAATCTACACATTGTTCTGCTCGGCATTTCTAACTGTATTAGGTAATAACTTGGGAAAACAAAAATCTTGTATGGATAAACTATTTATTCAGAAACTACCAGTTGAGTACTTGGACTGATTTTTAAAGTCATGTTGGTAAATATTAATTACCAGGTAATAAAGCAAAGAATTACCCAATGAGGGCAAAGAATTTTGGAATGTGGTGAGCGAGACTCAGTGTCCTGACTGGAATTTTCGGTTGGTGAAGCAAGTGCATTATTTAAATGGCTTGTGTTCCAAAGAATTGGATGACATTTTTAATTGAGTAACTCTGTGTGGATTAGTTTATTGTTAGATAGTACTGGTGTTAAGAGTTGGTGATATTTTTTTTTTTAGGTGGCCAAACATCTTTGTGTGCTGGTTGTTTCACATATGCATATATTGTACTGACCCTCTTAGTAGTTATTTTTTTCCATCACTGATGTTGCATGTTGTGCTGATGCTGAGTTCATCTTGGAAACCATTCCTTAGTATGGACATTCAGACTGTTTTTCAAGAAAACGTAATGTTTGATGAAAACAGTGTGTAGTGCAACACCCAAAACACATTATAAATATGCACACTATTGTAGATTTCATCAAAGTTTTACAATAATGCTATCGTTTGCCTAGGGATCGTTATGTTATTAGGGTATTATATAAATAGCTAAGTATTGAGGTACTTGAGAGTTTTTGAATGAAAGCTTTCATAGGCTTAAAAATTGCTGTTTCTGGTTTTTAATGGGACCATTAGGAAAATCAGACACTACTTGAATTGTCTTATATTGTTGAAGAATAAGTAAATTTCAGAAAGACTGAATTGTGATCACTCCTGTTCCTGTAGTACTGACAGTTTTTCATCAGTTGTAAATCTTAATTTCATACAGTGCTTAAATACTCTCTTGGTATATAGACAGGAAACAAAGTGTTTAGCTGTGCCCTGCCTTGAAAAGTCAGGGAATTTCTTCAACTTAAAACCACTGTGAAGTTAAAACAGTGAAACCTGAATGAGTCATCTAAGCAACTTTTAAGTTTTATTGTAATTTTCTTCAAAGCTACTAATACTGTCTGCTTTTTATGGCATAATAGAAAGAATGGACAGGTCAGAAATTGGGTTGTATCTTTCCCATGGTTCCTGATTTTAACAGAAAAGAATGAAATACATTGGAGCCATTTTCATGCACCACTGAAGAGAATGTGTGATAGGTTAGGTGAGCCTGGAATGTCAGCCAGGCTGTTGAATAGAAACAGGCCTTAGGTTTATTATCTTGAGATAGAAATTTAAACATTTCATTGAAGCTTGTGTAGCAAGTATATTTTTTATATTTAAGTTTCAAAATGTTTGGTTTCCTTTTAAAGTGTATGTCAGGTAAGAGCACCTGCTGCTTCTGCTGTAATACTGCAGTTTGAACAGGAGGTCTGCAGAAGAAGTAGCTTCCCCGAGGGAGTTTTGACTTCTGATTGCTGGTCAGTAGTAAGTGTGGAAGGTTTGCAGCCCTGACACTGCAGGCTGTAGGAAGCTGGGCTATTGCAGCAGAGAGTCTAGGGGATGGGTGTTGTGATTGACAGCCTAAGGACACAGCAAATAGTTTCAGTATGGCGTGGCTAGTGAAGTTGAGGGGGCAAGTTTTGGAGAATTTCAGCTATGTCATGGGAAATGGCCACAGCCAGACTTCTGATTAGCAGTAGAGTGCAAATCCTCTGGGTCATTGCCAGAGTTCAGGAGGGCAAAACACTGCTGGGCTATCAAATTGTTGCCATACTTTGTTTAAAAGAGAAGGGGGGGAAGAAGAAAAAAAAAAAAAACCACAACAAAAAAGCAGATTACTTTTTTGGTGTTAAGCATGCCATCATTTTAATGCTGCTGACATGTATATCCAAAGCAATGCCTGGGATCAAAGAAGGGCTGGAACAAGTGCATTTAAATACTGAAGATATTGAGGAAAACTGAAAAGTTAATAGCTGTTCAGCTGTTTTTTCTTTGGATTAAAAGAATTCTCATGAATCAACACTGATTTTTGTCTTATAAAATTTACCTACAGCAAGGATAGTTTTTATATATTAGTGATTACAAAATGGTTTTAAGCTGATTTTTCTGAATCCTGAATTGAAAAAAATCATGTGGCATTTGAGGGAGTAGGGAAAAGTATTTTACCAATTTTTTTTTATTTTATTTTATTTTTTTTTTATAAATATCAGAAATATGTTCTGCAAGGACCCTAACTGTGACTGTAGGCTAAAAAGCAAAGTAGAAAAGTGAAACTATTCTCAATGCACTAAAATGCATTGAATTTTTCTTGTGTGAGGCAAGCTGTTGTAAATACCTGCTATATTGGTCAGACCTGCTGTGAGTGTGATTTGTGAGTGCACTCAAGTAGAAGTTTCCTGGTTCTGGGACATTGCAGTTTTCCAAGTCAAACCTCTTTATTCATTCACCTCAGTTAAGTAAACAAAGGCATTTTGTTTTGCACTTCTGTGGTTGCTTCCCAAACCACAGTGCCATGTGTCTTGGAACAGCTCTTTTGCAAAGGTGTGAGGAGAGTGAGGTTGTGCTGCTGGTCCCTGAGACAGGTGGTGGCTGACCACAGGTCTTGCCACAGTCCAACCCATTCATTTACCCCTCACCCCATTTGTCTAAAACTTCTGAATCGCTCCAGGAACAGGCTGTAGCTTGGATTGATTGTGCCAGCTCGTTTCACGATAGGAACCCGCAGGGTAAGGAGTTAGGCAGGCCCTTTCTGGATCACTTCCCTGAAAAACAATGAAATGTGTGGGTGCTTTCTGTAAAGCATCCCAAAGTGGTGCCAGAGCTCTAGACTCACTGGCATTCTTCTTATCTGAAGTTTTAGCCTAAATGAGCATGTTCGCGCTGCCTTTACTGCCAGTCAGCCTGGTGTGCTATTGTGGTAACTCTTCTGGCTGTGATTACTGAGCATCGGGATGCCCATAGCTGGTTGTGGAACTTGCTCTGCTCCATGGTTACCAGAGGGAGGAATTGACTGGGGTTGGGGGGGGGGGGAAGCCCTTTTACCTGGGTTAACTCTTAAGGTTACCCAGATTTATTTGCTGATCACGTGCGTAGTTACTTCTAGCCTGCCAGCCAAGGCAGGGGCAGTTGAAGTGGTGAAGGCTGATTATGCCAGCTGAAAGAAATGCCCATCAAATTGTTTCCAAAGAGCCCGTGTGTCAGGCCTTACCTAGTACTGTGATTTATTTTCTGATGACTGGACTTCTTTCATTTATTTCTTGTTGCCTCCCCTCACAATACTAATGACATTTCCAGTTGATCTTCCTGATTTTTCATTTCCTTATATGTTTCAACTTTCAGTAAATACAATTCCACACTCTTTACTCATGTGAAAGTTACAGAAAACTTACCCTAAAAGTGAGTCCCTGCAATTTACATGTCAGTAATTATATTTTGCTGTATTAATCTGATTGTTTGAATTAATCTATCCAGCCTATTTGATTTAGTAATTGCAGAGTACTTACTGGTTAATGTTTCAAGAATAATACTGTAAATAAGCAGAGGTTTGCAGACTTTTATGCCAAACGCTGTCTTGGAGTTCTTTCCCACATAGAGCTGTCCTTCCCCCACGTCTCTGCACAGAACAATGAGAAGCAGCAGTATCGTCCATGACTCATGACACAGAGCTTAATATCTGCTGTGGAAGCTTAGAATTTTGTTTGCCACAGTGCTGGTTTTCAACGAGGGACTATTTGCTGACTGATTACATGAAGCAGGAAGCATTTGGCTGGAGGACACACTTTAAATCTTCACATTGATAATACTGATTTGTTTGTGTTGCTTAAAAAACCCAAACCTGTGGAAGTGTAAGTAATATATAAAAAGTATCCAGAATATGTCTGTGTTGATTTTCATATAATATTTTTGCAAGGTTAGGTTGAAGTAATATCAGCAGTCTAGAAGTCTGTTGTTAGTGCTTGAGATTCATGCATTGTCTCATGAAAAACATGAATTTCCTAAATGAGAATTTTTTCACTAAGAAGTAGCTGAACTAGAAGTAGGAGTAATAGCCAGGACCTGTGGTGAAATAAAGTTGTTAATCTGTGATGACATCTAAGTCTCTGGTTTGGTGGGAGACTCTGGATTTTGGGCATGTCTCATTCTTAAGGGATGAATAGATTTGATAAGCATAAAATGCAGATATGTTCTGTATTGTCAGCAGTGTCCTCCATTGTGGACTCTGTTTGCATAGAGTGATATGCAGGATCTGAAAGGTATTTCAGAAGAAATCGTAACATCTTAATAGAGGGATTAAGAGGTCACTGCAAGAACTTCTAGCTACATAATACTGGAGTCAGAGGAAGAGGCAGTGCTATGCTGTGGTGATGAATATGCTCCAGCGTAACCAACGACAAAATATACTGGTGCTTCTGGCAAATTTTTGGGGGTGGAGTGAGGCGGAGAACAGGTAGGAATTGCAGGACAACCTTCAAAGGGTGGAGAAGCAGCAGAGCCACCTGGCAATGTATATTAATAGCTCCAAGTTTTCTGCATTCTTAAAACAAGATGAAAGCCTAAAAATGCCCAGATGTGTAAAAGAGATTTGTAGTTTAAATGTATGAATACCATAATGATTGGCACACACAATGACTTTGAAGTATGTTTTTAATTACATTGTTTTCATGTAGTACTGTGTGTGAAATATTTTGATCTCACATAGGAAGAAGAGTTAGGTCTATAACAACTGCGTGAATGGTGTGAGAGAGCTTTTCAGTATATTTCTGTGCCTGGAAAAAACTGGCATGTTGTTCCCTGTCATCAACCCAGACGTGAAAAGGAAATGTACAACTGCTGAAAGTTGTGCAAAGAATATGGTAAGGAATCTTCTGTCTTTGAAGATCTCCATATGTACTCATGCATGTTTTGAAGATGACTTTGTTCTTGGGATCTCTGAAGGTATTAAGGGGGAATAAGAGGATGCATGTAGCAGTTTAACAGCACAAAACAAATCATAAAGCAAATGCATAAATACAGTAACTTTTACTGTCTCTCAAAATTTAGCTCAGTGACAAAACGCTGTCATTTTGTGATCTGTGTGGTCTGTCTTCTGGCAATTAATATACTGGAAGCGTAGAAGCTAATGTTCCAGAAATTTATTTGTAAAGAACTGTCTTAACCCCTGATGGGCAAGGCTTGTGTTGTCAGAGATCAGATCATGTTGTTCTAATAGCAAAGCATAGTGATTTTCCTATTGGCTGCCTTATTAAAGCAAGGCTAAATTTCCAGACTAATGTGTTTTCAAAGTCATGTGATTACTGAAGTTCAGTTGCTGGAGGAAGAGGTGTGCTTGAGGAAATAATTTGATGTGAGAATACATGGCTTGAAACTAATGAAACGTTTCAAAAGGGAGAATGGGAAGGAGCGACTAGTTCAGAGAGAGAGAGAGAGGGGCTATAAATCGCACCTTTAATGAAATCGCATGCTGTGCTTAGAACTAGACCTATAGAAAACAGATAGCGTACCACTTAGTTCTAAGAAAAATCTGCTTCTGTTTAAATACAGTCTTACTTGACTTGTAGCTACCTTACTGTACTTGTAGTTGCACCATGCAGTACTTCCCAGTCGGTCTGCTCGGCAGGCTTGTTGCCAGTGTCCATCAGACTCTTCATGGAAACCCTGCTGGTTTATGGCATATTCATTCCAAATACTCACAATTTCTAATCACTTCTGGAACCATAAACAGCTCGTTGTTGCAGTTCATGACCTACTTCCATATCAAATCTGATAAAGGTATTTTCAATTTTCAATAGCAGTTGCTGCAGATCATGAGAACTGTTTTGCATGTGTGGCTTCGAGGAAGTACTCTTAAGCACAGAAGCAGTGTATGATGAAAAGAAAGAGATTCCCCCTTCCCCTCCAAGACAACATTATTAAACATGGAAGGAAGGACCTTAGAAAGTGAGGCTAGAATCAGTTTCCACTCTGAGATAGGTGGAACAGGACTGTTGAATGAGCATGCAGAAAAAGACTCCATAATGGTGAGAGAGTTTGTGATTTCCACCTGGATGATGTCCTTAAGTGCTGGCCAAATCAACTTGTTAGTCAGGGAATTGTGTTTCTGTAAACAGGATGCACTAGATTTTTTTTTTTTGACATTTACTTGTTTTCATACTTTTACTTATTTTCTAACCTTGTCTTGATTTTTCTGGGACTGATTTGTTGCTGTGTTTTGCTTTGCACTTTGTTCTTTAGGACATACTTATTTGCATTGCTATGCAGGTTTTCTGTATGGCCACTGAAACAGGGTAGCCAAAGTTGCCACATCAAAGCTGCTATCCAATTAATAGCCGGCAGAAAGGAGGAGAGCCAGTGATAAGAGAGAAACTGGCAGGGTTTTGGTATCTTAAGTGCATTTACCTGCACTTTCATATTATGAACTGCAAAGTAGTCATGTGGGTTTTCAGTGGCTTTATTCTAAACTAAAGTAAGTGGTTAGACATGCAGATTAGAGCCTAAATGTTACTTAGGTAAAGTGCTTCTGGTGGAGTTCTGCTGTTTTGCCACAAAACAGATGGAGTTTTACTAAGGTGTTCGTAAAAGTTCTGGGAATGACTTTAATAGACAAGATCAAGAGGAGAATTTAGCACTCAGATGGCTCTAAGCTGTCCCATGAAATTATAACCAGAATTTTCTCTCTGGTGATTAAAAAATCTCCCTAGAATGGGGACTGTGAATGTTGAATTCAGAGAAAAGTCTGCTGCTTTTATAGTAGCAAGACATAATCGAACATAGTGTTTAATTCACATGAATGTTTCCTGAGCGGTACTTGGCTATTATCTCTGATATTTCCATTGTAAGTGTTGTTTATCCTAACTTCGACTTAATTGTAATATTTGTTTGTTAATATTTTCTAATGTTTAGTTTGGACTCTGAGATAAAGCATACATTGACTGTACCGTAGAAATGCTAAGTCAAAGCTGCAGTTACCATAGTATCTTACTTCTGTATTGGGGAGTGTGCAACATTTATTTTGACTGCTTAATTTTTAAGTAATCTGTGGCCGGATAAACTTACCATTTTGCTTCATACATTTTGGTGTAAAATTATTTTCATGTGCCTATTATATGAATTTTACAGAATATATATAGGTCTGTATCAAACAGATTCTATACACAATGTGTTACTTGATTTGTCTGTTGTTTTTTTTTTTCCCTAAAATGATTTTTTAATTTGTAATTTCATCCAATGGAAGAATACATTGGTAATTGCTGCATTTTTAGATACAGACTGTATGATTAAAAAAACCTCTTTGCTTCAAGAAGAGATTATGCAAAGAAATAGAAAAGTAAATATAAATTTACAAAGGAGATGAGATTAAGTCTCTGACATGCTTAGTCATTTTAGGAGGAGGACTGCTCATCAGCCTTACTTCAGAATGGATTTACGCTGTTAGTGTACTTGTGATGCAGAAGTCTTCTGTCAGTCTTTAAATAGAAAAGAGCATACAGCTGTTTGTTTTGGGCTTGTTTTTTTTTTTTTTTTCTTATCCTAAAAAGGCAGACAGACTTTAAAGCCTAGTTCTGCAGCTTCTCCTTTGTTTGCAGAATTATCAGAGGGACAGATAAGAACGAATTTTGTCTATGGCACTTATCAGTGACCCACAATTAGCTTAAATGCCCTTTTTAAATAGCTGAGAAGGCTGTATTCTATCCAAATGGAAGTATTTGGGTAAAACTGTACAAGTTATTTACAGTTACTGATTATTTCTGCAGGTGCCTATAGGCAATGAAATCTTTCCTCTGCCTCTGCCAGCCGAACAATGAGGATAAATGAGCTTCTGCTATTAAGTGTTGAGC
This sequence comes from Buteo buteo, assembly GCF_964188355.1. Lineage (NCBI taxonomy): Eukaryota > Metazoa > Chordata > Aves > Accipitriformes > Accipitridae > Buteo > Buteo buteo. Next base: position 17,741,882 of record NC_134194.1, on the reverse strand, counting down.
AAATGCTTAGAGTTGTCTAAAAAAATGACTACTGTTCAAAGCCAGCAAAGAAGTGCAGAGATGAATGTAAAATAGTGACATCCAGGGGTAGTTGAAATGGGGAATGGTAAGGTAATGACCATTCCTCAGAGGTCAATAGGGTTGTGGAGCCATGTTACGTAAATATTCTGAATACTTGCTGTTGGAAACCTATGTATGTTTTTCTTCTGGGCTTTTTCAAATCCAGTTAGCCAAATAACCCAAACAATTTTTTTGTACTTATTTAGGCAGGAAGCCAGCTGTTAAATTTCTCTGTATTAACTATCTGAGAAGTTAGAAGAATAAATATTCTATGTACTTTTCATTCTCTTGAAGTACAAAGCATATTAAAAACTAATTCCCTTTAAGTGTAAAGTTAGCCTTGCTTTTGTCTATAGATCAACAATTTCTAATTGAAAAACTGCCTCATTATAGGATGATTAATTTAGCAGCTCAGAGCAAATCAATGATAATTGTAACCTTTGGACAAAAGTGTTTGATTAAATGTAATTATTTTGTGTGTAAAGATGCAAAAACTATTGCTGATGATGGAGAGCAGGAAAAAAGTAAGCATATTTTGCCTAGACTATTTTGAAAAATTCTTAGTTCACTGCTTCTTCCTTTCTTGTACAACAGCTTCTACTTCTGTCACCTTTTGAATTCATAAAAGTCTTTCCCAAATAAGAGAGCAGAAGTATTTATTTGGAAGGTAAATGTGGTGCTCAAGCTGTTTATTTTTGTGAGCTCCAGAACCTGCTTTAAGGACAGGATGCGTTTGTTCCTCCTCTTGGCTTGTAGGAGGGGAGGGGGAAGTCCCAAAGTCTGACTGTAGAAGTTGTCACAAGGTTTCAATCTTAACAGAATTGCTGAAAAGGGAGTGGCTGATCCCATGAAGTGAACCTTGTTACTTTTGGCTGCCTAATGACAGGTAGTAACTACAGCTACTTGCTTAATACGGGGCAGCTGTGTAACCTACATGTCAAGTTGTAGTCAAAAATATGCTGCAATTTATAAGGTACAGAATAGAGACACATCAGAAATCCTGTTCCAACTATAAGAAATACCAGAATATAGAATAGATAAACTGCAGATGCAATAGGTCTTACTTCTCAAAGATTTATTAGGTGAACAGGAACGTAGTTGAAAAAAGTTTGTAAAATAATACCTGTTAAGCTAAATATAAACTTCATGGTGTAGGTGTGGGTAATTTCTACAAATAAACAGCTGTTTTTCTTGTCAGCAGAAGGTGCTGTCATTTAAATAGTTAAACCTGGGTTTTTTTGCCATGGAAGATTGCTTCTGCTGCTTGTTTGATACACTTAGGGGTATACCACAGTAGTGAGAAAATTGCCGAGTTCTTATTCAATTAGCAGAAATAGCACAGTGCTCACCAGCTTGTTGTTGTCAGTTCTCCTCTATATCAGTCGGAAGAGTTGCTGGATGTGACCTGAAAGTATTCAAGGTTTGAGAAGACTACAAATCCCCTAGCAAACAAAATGAATGCATGGAGAGGATGGAGCCGGTTGCATGGAGAGGAGATGGTGGGGTTTTGCTTGTTTGTTTTCTAATAGCAGAGTTATAAATGTGTGGGGGTATGTTTAACTGCTTTCGGTTTGGGGGTTCTTCTGAATCTTCAATACTTGTGTAATCTGGAGGCATGTAGGCAAGCACAGTTTTATCAGTGATTTTTTCAGTATAAATAGTATTCGGGAGGTCAATATTCATTACATAATTTGCTGTAATAAGCAGCTACTTCCTCTGGGCTTTTCTTTCTTCCTGTTTCTGTTTTTATTATTGGTTTTGGTTTTGTTTTTTTTTTTTTTTTTTTTGTGAGAGAGAAACTCACTTTTCTATTTGCTGTCATACCAGCTTCTAACCAGAGCTTTAGCTGCAAACAAGTCCCATTAAGAAGATTGGGACCTTTCTGTATAACCTCACACAAGCTGAAATGAAAACCAGCCACTTTAGTTGATTGTATTCAATTTACGTAAGCTGTTGGGTTATATGACACCTGAAACATTGATGTCTAAAACCTCCTTGTCTTTGGATAAAGCACAAAGAACAATTTATGGTGTATAACTGCTTCAGCAAAATTTATTTACTATTATCAGGCAATAGGTGCTTTTTTTTTAATTTATTCAATTTACATTTTATTGATTTTTTTTTTTTTTTTTTTTTGCTTGGTTAGGGTATTGTGAATATTTCAAAAGCCATGTCTGTGATATTTGAGAGATCTGAATTGTGAAGTCAGATATATGTCATGAATAGTACGTAACTAATCCTTACATTTCTAAATATTTATCAGTATTTATGTGAAGCTACCTGTCTTTGTTTCTATAAATACAATTATTATAGAATTCAGTTAATTCAGTAATAAGATTAATTCTCAGGTATTCCAAAAGATTTTGCAGGTCAGTTCAACCATAATGAAAAATCTCCCTTTTTTACAAGTTATGAGTGAAATTAAAAAACTGGACACTAATACAAAGACGAATTGATGTATAGGTTAGATTTGAGTGAAAGTCCCCTTGAAAATTATATAATTAGAACCTGGCTCTGAATGAGAAACTAATTCTTGCATTTAGGAAAGGACTAATAACTAGGCCATTATCTGACTTCAGCACTTGTTTGTAACTAAATCTGTAATTCCATTGAAGAATAATTTTTGTTATTCTTTTTGTTTCACAAATAGAACCATTTGGTAACGCAATCCTACTTTTTTCTTGTTTTATAGAATCTTTGTTTAAATATTTCTGTAAGTGAATAACTTAGTTCTAGTTCCTCTTCTTTGCAGACAAACCAAATCTCTGCCCCCCCCTAAATAAATAAATATCAGTCATCACTTAATTAAAAATTTTAGCTATGTAAGGTGGAGACTGACCTATTTCAGGTAATGACATCTAGAAATACAGCATAGGGTTTAAGAAGTTTGGATATGCAGAAGGTGGTGCTTTCCTAGGACAGCAGGTGCAGAACAGGATGTGAGTTTAAGTCATTTCTGTGTGTTGAACTATTGCTTGGCTGCGTGCTGAGTTAAGTGATACTCTATACTCTATGTATGAAGTTTCAATAACTGCCTTTTTTTTCCTCAGAGGATGATGAATGTAATACTGTCATTTGGTATCTTTGAAATTTAAATTCTAATTGAATTGAACAGAAATATAGAAGTACTTTTAGGTTTTTTTCACTTCATTGTAGGGTATGCCTGAAAGAGTAGAAGGGAGGAAAAGGTAAGAGAGAAAATGATACATGGATGAGTTATTAGGTGTGTTCCCATTGTTTTTGAAATGAAAGTCAGTAATTTGCAAAAGGCTATACTTAAATAATCATTAGAAATAATGCAATAGGAACAGAAGTGGCTAGTGACTTGTCTTAGCCAGTAATGCGTTTACAACAGTCGATTTAAATAAATTAAAAAACAAAAACCCAACACAAATAGAAAAAAAACCCCTCACCAAACCCAAAGTCCCACAATGGAAAATAATCTCTGCATGACTGTCTCTCATCCAAGCCCCATGCTGCATATACCTTCCTGATGGGTTTTTTTTACTCACCTGTTATAGTTATGGATGATACAATTTAAGAACACTTAAGAATCTGTGCATTGGTTGGTCTTCAAATATCCAATTCAAATTTTTGGAAATTGAGCTATGAGAGAATACATATGGATTGCAAAGTTGCATCTTTCTTTTTTCTCCTACCTCTTCAGAGTCATACAATTAACTCCATGAAGATTCTGAATATTGATGGGGTTTTAAAATGAATGGAAATTCAGTGTTTTTAACCACTTGTAAACAAATCTTGAAAACATTGTGAAACTTCTGCATGTGGATTTTGCCAACTGCAAATCCCCTTCAGCAATTTAGTTGAACTCAATTACCTACAACTTTACAAACCTCTTCAAATACAGTTGACAGTTAACTTCTGACGGTTTGGAGATCTCACTTGGTCTCCCCTAGATTTTGTATCATATAGTATCGGTTTTCTTGCCAGGTGTTACATACACTCATAGAAAGGTACTGTCCAAAGAGAAAAGATAAGTATTGAATAATTACAATGAACACAAATGAGTGGTGTTACCTCTGTATCATAGAGACATGGCAGAATTTGAAGAATAGTTTGTCTCCCACCCAGAGTTTAGTGCCTGCTCTTCAACACTCTGCTTATTTGTAATGATTGTCATAGGAACTGCTTCTGACATAACTTCGTCAACCAATTTTAATAATAAAAAACAGAGTAAGAGAATATTTGAAACACATGATGTTACAAATTGTCTTAAAAGCAATAGTGGTGAACTCCTTAACTTTTAACTACTTACAAAATTTAAGAATGAGGTATTGTTTTGTGCTGTTCTCTGAAGGAAAAATTGTTTTTCACTTTTAGACTTTTTAATATTAATGTGTAATAACAGCTACTGAAGAAAAATGGTCCTTCAAGGTTTTGCTAACAGCTTTTTTGATTGTCTTGGCATCACCATGACTTGCTTGACTCTCTTAGATTTTCTTTGCTGATGCATTGTTAGGATGTCACCTCAGATGAGCCGTGATTGTATTTGCCTGTTTTCTTAGTCTGAATTATTGGAGGTTAAATGATTGCATCGGCATCACGGTTTGCATATAGTTAATAAAGCTGACATACTCTTGTTAGTGGAAAAAAAGCTTATAAAAAAAAAACCAACCAAGCCCCACAAACAGACAATGGATCTTTATATAATACTTATAATATTATTATTATTATAAATATATTATTATATTTTCTACTTATAATAATAATAATATTATTATATTTATAGTTAGGGTAATCAGCTTTTATTTATCATAAGTTTTTAAGGGAAATGCTCAAGTTGAGAAGAGGCTAGAAGGAATCCCAGAGACTGTCTGTATATGAAGGCACCATAGAGTCTGTACATGGTATTGGTACATAGTTTCATAAGGTGCAGGAAACATGTCATTTCACTCAGTGTTGTAAAATCAGCAGTATAATGCATTTTACTCACTGTAGCATGACAACTCAAATAACTATCTGAGAAGATCTGCTTCTTGGTGGCTCTGCAGAGATGAAGTTAAGTCTGAATTCAAGGACACGTAAGAATAATACTTTAAAAAAATGCCTGGAGATGCGAATTAATTGTACTAAAAGAAGTTCAAATGTTTAAATTTTAAAGGAATATTTGTTGTGTATAGTTCAATGAGTTAATGCTTTCCATATTGTATGTTCAAAAAAAAAGAAAAAACAGAATGTGTGTTCTTAAGCAGTTTCTTGACAAAGGCTAGTCCCATTTCTGTCATTAACGAAGGATAATGTCTGGAGTGGCAAATGTCCAGAAAAAACAATCCACTATAAAGGCATATTTACTTCAGGCAGAGAATTTGAGCTGTGGTTAAAATATCAATATTAGCTTAAGAAAAGTATTTGGCAGAGAGAATGTCCAAAACACAACTGGTTACCTTACTTCGTGTGTGTGTGTTTAGGTGCTTTTCACTGGTCATCATAAAGTAACTTTTAAGCATGTGGATATATCTTAATCTCTTCAGTCTGCAAGCGCTTTGTGCAGCTCTAAAGAAGAGTTTTCTTAACAATTATTTTTGCAAAGCCCTGGTGTTTAGTGTCTGAATTATACACAGTTAGAATGAAGAGTTTTGTACTGCTGCTGTAATTCGTTTATAGGTGAAGTCCAGCGAGTGAGGAGGAAGCTGACTTTCATACATTTAGCAGTACGTGGTTTACCAGTTCCTTCCTGTAATATGAAATCGTCTGACCAAGCTGCATCACTACTGGTATACTGTTTCACATTCTGACCATTGGTAACTCCCTGTAACACTCTTCTTCGGTGATTATGGGTTTCCTGTAAATTCAAGGCTATGACATCTGTGCATGAACTGTTTTCTGGAAGAATTCTGTCCCTTTTATTAATATGCTTGTATAACCAGTTTCAAGCTATCAACACTCCTTCACACCCTTCCCCCATGTAGATATTTAAAAATAAAAATGAACTCAGTCTTGAAGTGGGAAGCTTAAGAACCTTTGTGGCTTATTCAAAATATAGGAATATATATGGGGCATAAGTATTGGTCAGATAGGAAGCCTAATTTCAGATTACTCCTTTGGGAATATCATTCTGGAGTGGAACAGTACTCTTCTTGATTCAGCTAAGTCATGTTCACTGTCAGCATTGCTCATTTTCTATAGATGTATTTTAAATTATTTTGATATCTTAGCCAGGCTTTACCTTAGTTCCTCAACTACAAGAGTGTTAATGCATCTTCCGTTACTGTAGAGTTGAACTAATTACTTTGTGTTCTGCAATCGAAACATTTTCTGTCTTGTACAGAAACTGACTGTTCTGACACATCTTTGATATTTTCTAATTAGAATTTCATGAAATACAGAGATTTTCTCTTGTAAATAGTTTATATAGTCTGATACAGGCAATATAAGAGTAATTGGAAATCTGCTTTAAGAACACAGGATGCATGAATGTCACGTGTCCGTTCTCACATTGTAATTCTCAAGAGTTGATTCAGTGGTGAAAAGTCAAGAAAGGTTAATCTTTTCATAAATGAGATTAAGACTACGTAGCAACATGGTTCAGATTCCAAATATAATTAGTGATAAATGCATAGAATTCAGGACTAATTGCTTTGACTGTGATGAAGAATAAGATTATTTTTTTAAAGTAGGATCAATGCAAATTTTGGAATATATTCTGACGCAGAAATGCTTTGAGTAAAGCTAAAAACAGGTAAATGCTAACTTGATCACATTTTGCAATAATTAACCAAATTTTCATTTTTGTAGTGGTGGATCTTGAAGCTTGGGTTGTGGGTTTTTTCTTGTCCGAATCCTTACCCCTGAAGACTTGAGGTTTTTTTCGTTGAGTAAGGATTTCCGATACTAATTTCAAGACCATTGGTACTCAGTGCATCTTCTATAACCATAAGGATGCTTATAGAAGTGTTTCCTACTATTTACAGGTATTGGTATGAAATACTTTGGGCTTAAATGTTAAAAAAGTTCAGTTCTTGAGTGGCTTGGAGGAAAGGATGTTTTAATAATGCAAGAAGGGGGGTATTTGGAACAATACCAAGACCAGCAGATTTCCCTTATATTTTCCCACCTCCATATAGAGAAATACCCAAATCTCTTTTCAGTGCAGAAGGTTTTGGGGAACCCAATTAAATTATTAATTTATTAAGCTCATAATTTTATTTGCCCTTTTTTCATATAGTGTTACCTCTCTTTAGGAGATCCTAATAAGTGGATACATATTATTGCACTGTTATCTTGACTTATTATTTTGTGATAAATGGCTCTGGCATTTTCTAGGTTCATCCATTCCAAAGTATTTTGAAAGATTTTGTATTCATAATAAACATCTTCTCTCAGAAACTGATAATAAAGGTCTGTTATAAGTAGAAATTAAAAATGTCAATTTGTTTGAACAGCTTGTGTTGTTTTAGTACAAATTGTTTGGTGAGTACACAAGGCTCCAGTTCCATCTGAATGGCACTAAATTATGCTGAACTAATTATATTTTTGCTTTTTGTAACCTGACGTTTAATTACAGAAATTAAGTTCTGTGTGCACACCTCACCCCATGAGCACATGACATGTAGCTCTTTCCTTTAGCTATTCTTCACCTACTTTATCTTCCTGTCGACTTCTCATTTGCAATAAAAATATATTTCCGTGACAGCTTTTACCTGGGATATTGCCTTCAAGTTGCAGATGATAAGCAATGTAAACAATTGACATAAATGCCAGGTTTTTTTAATTATTTTTAGAGTGTGTGTATCAGTCTTAACTGATAGAGTTGAATTCTTTTCAATAAATTATGATTTGACCTTTTTTGTTCTCCATGGAAACCATTCTTTTATTAATGCTACTGTTCTCCAGCAGGTATTATGATGTATCTGAATCCATAAGCAGATATTAAACAAAAAATAATCCCACACAAACACTCCCTTCCCCCCAAAGAATACCATTTATATATTGTGTTCTAAACTGTATTTTCAGGTTTGAAAATTTGGATGAAACATTAGATTAAATGGTAAATATATCAGCTGAAACCTTTATCTAAAACATGGGCTGGTGTGATAGAATGGAGCAGTCAGCTAGCAAAAGATTGCTGTGACTATAAAACTTTGTCATTTTGCCGTCCAAACCTGTGAGATACAATGCGTTATATTGCATAAAGGGCTATCGCCGAATACTCACAATAAAAGCTATAAGGCGTGATTTTTTTACAACTTGACAACTTGGTAGCTCTAGAACTGCTTGTTGGATCTTGCCCTTGCATTGGGTTCACATGTGAATAGTGGCTTTCTGCCTGATTTGCACCTGCGAGGGGCAGTTAAAGCACTAATACTCCAGGGCATCCCTGCAGTAGAATTAAGCCAGGGCACAACTATAAAAAATGCGTGTGCAAAACATTGTTTTGATTATGTTTTTTTCTTAAGGCTAAAATAGAAGGTACTGCTGAGAAATTTTTCATTTTCCCGGACAACTGCTGCGTTCAAGCATCTTTCTGTTCAAAGTATGTGCGGGGCTGGTTCATGAGATGCCTCTAGGGTTTACTGCCCGGGCAGAGAGAGCACAGCTCACCTGGGACTGTGGCAGGAGGTGGGCAGGGGCTTTGCTGAAGGGCACTTCTACGCAGTTCAAAAAGTGGGTGGGAATTATTTATTAGTACCTTTTCCTAAAGACTCAAAGTATTTTTGAAGCCCAAAAGTCTCACAGCATAGAAAAAAACCAGTAAATGGACTAAGTTTAAGACATTAACATGCTTAAGTGTGTTAAAATATAACCAGATCATCAGAAGACTAGTTTAAATATTTAAAATATTGCAAGTTGTGTAAAGTTTTAAACTGTGGTAATCTCTGGGCTGAAAAACCTCTCAGAAAATTAAAGCTCTTAGTCTTTGTTATTATGTTGCATTTTCGTTTGCAATATTAAATTTCAGATTAAATTTTCTAGCTAGAGCAAAGCTGTAAAGTGTATCTGGAGATCTGCGTGGCACCTGATGATGTCCTCTCTTTCTACCTGGAGTCATTTTACAATATGATGAAAATCTTGTCAGATAAGTTTTTCCTGACCTCACTGATTAGATATCTTGCCTTTGGTTTTTTGGGTGATGTTGGTTGCTTTTGGAGATGTCTCAGACTCTCTTGTAGTCTTTAAACTAGTCTGCTGTATAATCATGCAAAAAAGATGATTTGTTGTTGTGTGATTGTGAAGCTAGCCAGAGGATAAATTTAGTATTTTTTTTATTAGATATTGATGCTTAAGAAGCTACTGATATTCTCTAGCTTTGTGCTAGAGTTGAAGTTGTGGATGACATAATTGATGGGAGCATATATATTGGCATTTCCTCAGGTGTGCATGGTATGTACAACTTTTCCAGTGTAACTCTCCCTTCCTTAATGGCTACCTATAAGCTAACATATGAAGTCTGACCTTCAAGTGCCATGCAAACTAGATAAAACAAGTGTCTGATTTTCATTGAGTCTGTTACTCTGCCATTGAAAGAGTATATTTTTTCCTTTGTTGTGATCATTTTGGATCAGTGCTAAAGGAAGGGCAAAACTGATGTTCATGAGGAAATAGCTCTGCTTCAGGTTTCTGCTGTTTGGGGCTACAGGGAGATGAATAGATTTTCTTCCAAGCCGTAGTCACTTTGGAGTGAAAACCATGAATGAGGACTGAGCTGTTGGTCTGATCAACCGGCTTGTTAGTTTGTAAATGAAGAAGTAATAAGATTGTTACAGAATCAAGAACTTTATTTGGTTGTCAGTCAACATATCAGCACATCGTTAGCTGTAAAATGCTGCCCCAAAGTAGATCTGTAGGCGTTATAGCTGCTGCTGTAGGGCATTTGCAGTTGGTTGCAAAGAAATGAAAACAGTACCTGCAATTTGGATAAAAGCTGAAGAATTTTAGTCTCTTTTAAGTCTTCTTTTATTTCAGAGAAAAGCTTTTGACACATGAGCTCTTCTATTCAAAGTCATTCTAATTATGGTCGTTCTGAGGCAAAACACCAGAAGATTTTTTTTTTTTTTAAATGCTGCTGTAAAATTAATAGCTTTTCCTTTTTTGTCTGTGGACTTTGAAGAAAATGAAGTATTCTGTGATCTAACACACTACATTGCCAATTAAAAAAATAAGCAAATCCCTGTATCATGTCACTGAGTACTTTGGCCAAACATAGTTTTAAAAGACTGTACCATACTATGTCAAAATGCTGGTCTTTGGAGTGTATAAAATAGAGTGGTTTTCAAGCCTTTTATTTTTGTAGATTCAAGATCATTTACATTTTGGAACGACTGTTGTACTCTCAAAAGCGAGAAGCCTGGAAAGCACTAGTGTCAAAAGTCTATTGTCATTAGGCTTTATCAAGTTAGAGAATAACCTGAAACATAGTGACAGCAAAAACAGAGCAAGGTAATTATGGGCATGATGAGTTTAATTTGTAACATGCATTGATTTTACAACACCTCAACATGATGCACAGTGATCTTTTCATTGAGTTGCTCTCTTCCACGTTTACCGTTGTCTTGACGTAGGTGTAAAAGACCATGAAGCCTTTTGTACTTTACTGATTGAAGTTCATTTGACAATAACTTGTTGTGCAACACAAAATTTGCAATGCAAAACATCCAAAGGTCCTTGAGGTACTAGCATGTGAGTGAAATGTCAAAAGGCAATGATGTTTAAATAGATGTGTTTGCCTTATGTATTGAACATGCTGAGAAAGGCAGCTGTGGCAAGAGACACAGTTTGCTAAGAGGAATGTTGAATGCAGCTAACTACCCAGCAGAATGATGTGATGATTACAGAAGGCTGGTTGGTGAGTGGTATGCTTGTATAGCACTGTAGATGCATCTAGTTAAATTGTGGAAAAAGCTGAAAAGTGAACATGGTGATGTATCTTCTTGAACAGCTTGGATTGTAAATTAAACTATAACTTCTGAGAAGGTATGTATTTGGCTGTTGATGAATTTGTGAAGTCAGTAAGGTGCTTGCAGGTTTGAAACCTGATTTCATAGCTCCATTTCTTTTAGATGTTACTAAGTCCTGTTTCTTGTGGCTGCTTGTTCTGGCTTCAGCTGGGATAGAGTTAATTTTCTGTCTAGTAGCTGGTATAATGTTATGCCTTGGACTCAGTATGAGAAGAATGTTGATAACACTGATGTTTTCAGTTGTTGCTAAGTAGCGTTTAGACCAAGTCAAGGATTTTTCAGCTTCTCATGCCCAGCTAGCAAGAAGGCTGGCAGGGTACAAGAAGCTGGGAGGGGACACAGCCAGGACAGCTGACCCAAACTGGCCAGCAGGGTATTCCATACCATGTGATGTCACATCTTGTATAGAAACTGGGGGGAGTTGGCCTGGGGGAATTGCAGCTTGGGGACTACCTGGGAATCTGTCAGCAAGTGGTGAGCAATTGCATTGTGAATCACTTGTTTTGTATATTCCAATCCTTTTATTATTATTACTGTTCATTTTATTATTGTTATTATTATAATTATTAGTTTCTTTCTTTCTGTTCTATTAAACTGTTCTTATCTCAACCCATGAGTTTTATCTTTTTCCTTCCGATTGTTTCCCCCATACCACTGGGCAGGGGGTGAGTGAGTGAGTGGCTGCGTGGTGCTTGGTTGCTGGCTGGGGTTAAACCATGACACTGCTAAAACTCCATGGAACAAAAATGTGCTAAGACCAAGGAAAAAAAAGTGTAAATTTAGGTGGTATTTTGCAGGCAGGTATGAATTTGAGCCACCCATGGTCTAAGCATGGCATGTTGATTGTCCTGAGCATTGGACTGACTGTGCAACTTTTGTAATGGACCAGTGTCAATAATGACAATTAATAGCTGTAGTTGCATCAACAAATATCACATCCATGTGCCTTTCTAATGTTCTTTACTAGTACTATGTACTAGCTGATTAATCCACTTCATAGCAACAAATCAACATATTTAAGCTGAAGTTTAGGGTCTTTTGTGATCATATTGCTAGGAAGACCTTAGTGATATTGTCTTCAGTTTATTTTATTCTTATATATGCCTTTGAGTATGCATGTTGCTTGGGGAACAAAGTATGGACTAATGTTTTAAGTCAAATAAACTGGTAAATAATGAGAGAAATACTGACTAGCAGAGAAATAGCAGAAGATTAACAAACTGTTATGAATCTTCTTTAAGGGATTATAAATTCCTGCAATCTATCAAAAAAACCCAAACAACCCCAAACCGCCCCCCCCCAACCCTACAACATTTGAAAATCAATAGTATGCTATAACTATAATCAAATTCACATCTGTGTTGTCCTTTTCTGTTGTGTTGTCTACTTTTTAATAAGGGACTCTTCCTTTTTCTGATGGCTCCAATTAGAAAGTTTTCTTGTGCTAAAGATTGGTTTGGGGGAATTTAGATAATTAGAGCTCTTCAGTTCAAGTTACAAAACATACAAGGCTGTTCAATAATTACATTTGCTGGAGCTGCTGCCTGCAGTCGATGAACAGGTTGGTGTAGAGTGGGAGGGACTCTTGAAAACCAGTGTCTTGAAAATGTGGCAATTCAGTGCCACAGTTATAAAATCTCATTCTTGACTTGGAAGGATCATAACCTTCCTATGTCAAAAACTTCAACTGATATTACTAAAATGAATGAAAGATGCTAAAAACTTCTCACAAAGATGCTGTGGTACTCAAGAGAGATGATGACATTATGGCAGAGCACTGAGTTAGTTGATATTGTGCAGGAGGGGCTTCTGTGCTTAATATAATGTAGGCTATTACTTTTGTGCACAGAATATCCCAGTTCTGAAGTTAATATTGAAGGAAGGTTCTGCCAGAAAGCCTTATTTTAAACATTTCCAGCAATTTGAAAAGAAACTAAATTTTTGAAATATTTAGTGTTTTATTTTGTTTGTGATAAGTTTTTCAAGGAATTTGATAGAACTCATGAAAATATTATAGATACTGCTTTGGCAGTGATGCTTACTTAATTTAAAAACAAAACCAGGTTATTTAGATATGTTCAAGTTGATAGAAATCTTAGCATAATTCCAGTAGTGGTTAAAAATCACAAGTATAGTTGGCTTGACTAAAAGAAAAAAAAAAAATGTTCTTTGCCTTTCAGCAGAAGGATTTTAAGGAAGTATCTATATGCATTATTATTATAATATGAAGAACTTGTAGGTTAAACATTTTAGTGATAGAGCCTGACTTTAAGCCTTGATGCTTAAATTTAGAAGTGCACTATATGATGTAGTAGTAGGCATAAATACCAAATCGTACTCTGAGTGGCAGGTGAGAGCGGGGCAGAGGCAGGGATTAAAGGCACAAAGTTCTTAATACTGAAGTCTAGAGAGAGAAATTGGTCAGAAGGCCAGAAAAGGTGAAGGATGCCCAGGTAAAAGTTAAGTGGTGAGAGAAATTGCAAAGTGTGCATGAACAAAGAAACAAAGTGACAAAAGCCATTGTTAAAGAGGTCTAGCTAGGGCTGAGTATCTGATTCCTTTTTTTTCTGTTACAGTTAGCTTAGAGATTTGCAATGTAACATGTCATCTTTTTTTTTTTTAGGAAATAATTTTTGTTATTTGGGTTTGTAAATTACATGTGACTATACCTCAGGTTGGTTTAGAAAATAAATAGACTGCAGGGCTCTCTTGCTTTTCTTGCCACCACTTCAAAAAGTCTTTTACTTTTTCTTTAGATCACTGAGACTGTCAACTAATTCAATTTGGTATCTCCCAAATATCCAATTTCCAAAGTATTTTTATTAAATGCGACTTATATTTTTCTTTTTATTATACATTTTTATGGTTCCTTAAGTTTCAGAAATTTAAGAAAATTGCATTGAATGAGAAAACCTAGGTTTAAATGATGTTATAAAGAAATGTTAGCTACAAAAACAAACATTGATACTTTGCACTCAAGTAGCTTTTCCTTTGGATGATTAAGTTTATGCTATTTAAAAGTGTCAAGGTTTTAGCCTGCAAATGTTTGAAGTATTTGATAACTGAAGGAAGCAGTATCAAAATCTGAGAATAAGATTCAGAGGACATCTTTATGTGAAGGCAACACCTTGTAACGAAGAGAATACATCTTTCAGGCTGACTTTTAAAACCTCAGATGATGCTAAAATATACGAATTGTAACAGAATAAATCTAATCTATGAGAATGATCATCTCCCAAGAGACACCATTTGGTGTCTGAATGCTTTGTAGTTTTATGGTGCCTGAGACCCTGAGGTACTATTTAACCATCTTTATTTCAATTTATATATATGCCATGGTGTTACAATTCACCTAGATCCCACTTAACTAAACCCTAAGTTGCTGCAGCTAAATGTTTTATTGATCGTGAAAAGTATGCCACAGCACCAGTTTGCAAGGTCTTAGAGACGTGCATGAAAAGTGCTACATCGTCCTTGAACTAGTTATGCCTTCAGTTACAAAAAGAGGTAGAATGAAGTAGAGTCCTGTTCTCGTTTTACAGTCAGGAAAAATTATTCAGAAACAATGCCTACTCTGATGATCTGAGAAAAAAACATTGTCACATGTGATCTCAGAGCAGCGATCTACACCTTCTGTTATTCTGTCACTAGTTGTGGCTAATACCTAATAATTAAGAAGAAATTAAAAAAAGAATTAATTAAGTTAAAATAAATTAATAAACTAAGAAGAAACTTAAAAAAAAAAAAGTTGGATCTAACTGGGGTTCAAGAAGAGGAAAAAAATACCACTTCTCTTCCACATGACCAACTGAAGCCTTAGAGCATGAGATTTGATTTTAGCCATTGTGTGATTGTAGGCGAGCAAGTGTTGACAGCTAATTGTAATGTTGAACATATAGCTATCTCATGCTTCCCCGTAGGGCTATTATATGTTAAATAGATGTCTCTGGGTGCTACAAACCAATTTCTTTTTGATCGAATGGAATAATTAGCTGATTTATGTGGTTGTAGAAATCAATGACATAAAGAAGTCCTCTTTAGTGTAATCTGTTTATATGAACACATCTCAAAGTGCCTTTTTTCTTTGAAAAGCAGGTGTTTATATTGAAATAGTTAACTGTAGATAGGAATCCCACTGTGAAGGTTAAGGAAAATCATAAAAAAAAGAAATTCAGTTTCTGTGTGAAATTCTTTGATGCTTTTGAGAGGCTATTCCTGCTAGAAATATTGGTGCAGTGATATACTCTAAGGAACCCTGCTGTACGCTTACATCTTAAATGATCAATGTTAAAGTCCGTTATAATGTTTAAGGTCACAAGGGTTTTCTCCTGTGGTCTCTACTTACCCTGGATGCTCCTTTGAGGCTTTTGAGTGTGAAGTGGTGGAAGAAAACATACAAATCCAAATTTCAGGTTGTAGGAGGACAAATAGCATACAACAGGAAAATTCCTTTGATAAATGTTCTCTGCCATGGATTTAACTGTGACATTTTGGGGGAATATTTTATCCTTTGAAGCCGTATGCCTCATTCTCTCTGTCTTTTTTTTTTTTTTTTTTTCCCCATGTGCTATATACCAATCATCAGATTGTATTCTAGATTCTGGTTTTACTTTCATTACATGGCAACATGCTTTCTCCATTTATCTTGTTAAGCACTGCTCCAGACTGTGAAGAAAGGTTGCTCATGCAAAAACTATGCTGAAGTGCAAATCTGGACCTATTCAGAAAGCTGCTGGATTCATTTTCCTCAAGCTTTCAATTGATTTTAAGGTATGAAAACCTGGGCTTTTATCCAACTGGCCAGACCTATTACACCATCTGCTTTTGCAGATATTACACCTTTCTTTGGATCTGCTAGTGATATATTTAAGGTATTCACAACACTGTGGTGATAGGTACCGTTTCGGATGTCATCAATGATGAGGCAGTGGGAAAGCTGACTTCAGTCAAATTGGATCTGGTGAGGTTAGATGTGGCTGTGATTCTTCATGAAGTCAATCCCCAAAGAAAAGGATGGTTTAGTTCCTGTTCGGGATAAATGTGTCATTAACACAGAGATCTAAGTATAAAAATGAGTTTAAATGTTTCTGTCATGTTAGGTAAACTGATGCTGTTTTACAGAAAACAGGCAGTGTTTACTAATGCATATGTAAGAATAAAATGTTTTATGATAAAACCCAGGAAGTTACCCTCAGATTGATAATAATTTTTTTCTTTGCACTTTTTATGGGTCCTTAGGTGAAAACATTAAACTCTGATTTTGGGCATGTAGGTTTCTTCTTGTTGGGCTTGCCACCTTAAAGGTTTGGATGTGGTGGCCTAAGAGGATTAAATTTTGGATCTGTGCTCATGTCTGAATGTTAGGTGTGACTTGACAGGGAAATTATGTTAAATATCATTCTCCCTTCTTTCTTTTCACTTGCCTCACAATCTCTGCACCAAAATGGTGTCTACTGGCAAATGTTTTTACATTTCAGGGAAAGTAAATTTAGACTGATGTCTCTGTACGTGGACATGTGGTTCACATGGTTACATAATAAAATGTTTTCTTCCAAGGAGTTTTACATCCAGTAATATAAAGCTACCTTCAAAACATAGCTCTGGTTTATTTGTGTGCAAAATCCTTGTGGAATCAGACTGTGCACAGCACAGATGGGAAATATGTGCGCCATAAAAGGGAAGTTCAGAGATTAGGTCCTTGAAATTTTAAGTCATTCAATGAGCAGCAGGATAAAGAGTACCAATTTCCTGCAGGTTTATTTGCGGACTGATTGACTTGTGTCTAAGGATGCAGTTTCTTGAGACGTTGGCTTGAGAGCAAGAAAGCTGCTTGTGTACATCATCACCCTTCCTTTTGTTTTCTCATTTCTGGTAGGTTGGACCTCTCCTGGTTTTGTTGATACACTTGATTGTGGCCCTCACTGAAGTCATCTGCATTATTGAGAGTCTTTTTTTGGTTCTGGAAAACAGATTCTCCTGCCAATCTGATCATATGAATTCAAGCTGAATCCCCCCCCCCCAGTCACACTGGCACAGCTGAGGCAGTCCTGAACCGCGGTGCATGGGCAGGAAAAGGCACGAATGTTTCCCGAGCTGCGTGTGCTTAGGAAAGCTGTTTTGACAGTAGGGCCACTACCTCCACTGTGCCCGTGCAATATTTACAGGAGTACATGATGAATTGCAATGGGAAACTGACTTTAATATTCTTTTAATAAAATAATAATGAAGCCCAAACTTGATCTAGTTTATAGCACAGTTCCACAAATGCCTGTGCTGGTACAAGCGCAGGGCGTTATACCATGCTACAAGGGCTGAAACAAACAGTGGAAGATGACAACGAAGTCCAGCAGAATTTGCCTTGGGTAATGGTCGTGATCTGTCGTGATTTGTTTGAACAGAGTGACTTGGTCAGGTAAGGCCCTTCAGTGGCATGAGAAATTTGTCCATCTGTGAGAGCAGCTGAGTGTGGTGCAGGGAGACTAACTCCCAGGTGTAGCAAGAGAGGACAGAAGACAAAAAAAACCAAAACAAAACAAAAAAAGGAGCCACAGCTGCTCAGAATAGGTACTTGCAGTAATTCTTGCCAGTTGAATAAAGTATATAATGATATCATAGGGAGATTCTAAAATATGTTTATGAAAAAACTCAACAGATTATCAGTTTGAATTAATATTTAACAAAATATCAGATTATTCTTTTCTTTAAAGTTTTAAACTATGTTTTGAATTGAAAGTAAGTGGAAATACAGACTTTAAGATGCATTAAGGCGAAACTGCTGTTAGATAGCCTTCACTGAAGGAGCAGTCCGGAGCCAGTGTGAAGCAAACACTTCATTAATGAACTCTCTGGATTGAAAAGAGTAATATGTGGATGATTATGTAGAAACAAAGCTGATATATGTTGGTTTAAGAGAGAGATGCAAGAGTTTATTAACTGTGGTTTATCAGGCAAACTACAACTCATTCTCCTGAGGTGAATTTGTAACATCTAAGTAGCAGCCAGTATTAAATACAGGCTTCTCGGGAGAGGCCCAAGCTGGCCAAGGCTTTGTTAATTTACAGACTTTAACACCAAATGAGTAAATTAGTTGGCTTGTGCATCTGCAGCACCAGCATGCATTTTTGTATGTGTACAATTGAGTATGATTTGCAGTCTTCCTTAAGTAAACACAGACACCTTTGAAAAAGGGGAGTCATAGCATCAGGCCATGCACATACACATCTGAATCACTCCCAAATATGATGAGCTGCTTTTAGTTTTGGGTTTTTTATCCTTTGAGGAGAGTGCATTTAGCAAAATCGAGAACACTTAAGTTCAGACTACAAATAGTTTTGAAAATGACTGCTATGAATAGATGGACAATAATTGTGATAGACCACTTTTGTCAGATTTGGCAAAGTGAAATACTTATGAAATGGGCTTTATTTCACCAACTTTTTTTCCTTCAGAAAGGAATGTTGATGGACACTTCAGTATTGTCACTTGCCCATGTTTTGACATTCTTACCAGCTATGTGCAATTTGGAGGGTTGTTTGCTTTCAAATTATGTTGCTTTTTTGAAGAGGTTTTTTTGTTTGTTTTTTTTTTTCTTCTCATTTAAATGTACGAGTATTTTAAAATGTTGGTTTATAGGAATTTTGGAGGATCTCTAAATATACAGGTTTCACTTACATGTAAACAGAAGTTCATTAGAAGATATTTAAGTCCTTTTCTAAATGGGATTTCCTTCTGCTACAAAATTTTACAATATACCTTCCCCTGTATAATATGGTTAGCCATGGTTTTCCTTTGCGATTGACAATAGCATACTGCCTGTGGATTTGGGTAAAATGTTCCAGAATTGAAGTTCCTGTCTTTGAGAGGCATCTTATCTGTGCACGTTTATTCTTTTCCAGCTAAACCACCATGAGCCCTTTAACAGTTAATGACTTCTTTTAGAAGTTCCTTTAGTATTATGCATGTGAAATTATCATATTTTAACATCTACAAAAGCTTAAAAATTACTTTTAAAATAGGAAGACAACTTTTGGAGGGAGTGATGGATTAATTAGGAGCATCCATTGTTTTTCACACGTGCAGATTTCTTTGATTTTTAGTCTATTCTCTCAACTTTGGGAAAAGCAGGTCTGTTAAATGAGTTTCAGAAACTGATTCCAGGCCTGATTTCTTCAAGCAAGGGATTGGTATGGGAGGAATGCAGTTATCCTGCATTCTGTGGCCTGGAAGCCTCATGAGGATTATACAGTCAGAGGGTGCTTTTTTTTCTTTTTTAAATGTTTGCGCACTTCTCATTTGTCTTCATGATTAATATTGGGAAAAGTTATTTACTTGCAGATATTAATTTCTCCTGCTTTGGCACAATGGCAGTGTTAGTTGATGCCTGATGTTTATGGCTTGCTATGTTAATGGCATGTTTGTGTAAATTCTCATAGCCTTAAATTTCTCTAAGATTTGTCTGGTTCTTCCACAGCTATGATGATGAACAAAATCTCACTAGTACAACCAAAATCTAAGGGGAATCTCTAGGAACTCCAGTTTATTTCCAACAGTGGACAGTAAAACATTACCCAGGTTGTGCTGTTGCATCTTGCAAAGATTACTTATGAAAGAAAGGAAGATGGGTTTTGTGTGTGTGTGAGATTTGAGTATGAAGAAAAGAAGCTCCCAAAAATACTACAGTGAACGCTAAGGGAGTCTTGTCTTAATTTCAGTGGTTGAAATAATAACCACGTAAAGAGCATAAAATAGGCAGTCTGAGTTGAGCAGGGAAAATTGTGGGGTAAGATCTCTGTTTCTGTAATCAAAGCATGTAATAGAACTCGATTGTACACAAATTTATACTTACGACAGCCTTCATTTTATGTTCTATTTAAGAGGATCTCTATATCTGAAAATGAATAACAGGCTAGCCCAAAATAAAACAAACTTCATATGTGATGCTGTTTTGTAATGCATTCCACAACCAGCCTAATCAGAAGCTATAAATCAATAGGAAAATAGGACATGCCACTAATTAGTTAGTAGAAAATTCTACCAATCGGCTCTCAGCACAGACCTGTGCCAGAAAATCCCCCACTTGTTGAAGGCATCTTTTCAACTTCAATGTGTAAAAGACAGATCTGTTTTTAAGAAGAAAATTTATGTAAATGGTATGAAATTTGTTTCTAACTTGAGTAAACCAGTGTATCACTAACTGAAATCAAATGTTTGTAAAAGTGTCTCTGGGATAAATCTAATCCAGTCTGACTTCTATTAACTGATTTGTTTTGTAATTTAATGGCTGTCAAATTTGGCCCTGAATGTCAAAATCGTATTTAGCCAATGTCATTGCCAAGGCAATCAAAAAAGCAGTGTTCTTGATAAATAAAATTTGGCAGAAAGTTCACTAGTGCATGTCGTGCCTTAAATCAGCTCTAGTCTGAGTATTTCACACATCTGTGTGAATTCTTTAATGCATATTACCTTTTATAAAATAAGCATATTTTAGTTCATGATTACCAAGTTTTATGAAAATTGAAATGTCACCTAAAGTTCAGCTCTGCAGCATGTAGGATGGAGTCCCAAATACCTGCTCTAGTTTTATGCTTGAAAGCATATGTAGGCTTTGTAGATGCCAAATATAAATCTAATATTGAAGAAGCTACAAAGTAAACATTCCTTTTATTTCACAACTGTTATTTAATTTAAATCTTTTTATTCTGCGGTACTTTAGTATCTGCATCCAGCTGTTAATTAGGACTTTTGACATGCACTGCTGCAGGGGTGATCCCTGAAGAAAATATTTTAAACTCTTTCGCTTTCTAAACACAATTTATGTCTTTCCAGTTTAGATATTTGCATATAAACTGCTATTCTGATACATTCTTGCTGAGTTGCTTCATAAGTCTTTTAGGTTGTTCCACAAGAATTAATATGTGCAATCTACATAAGAAAACTGATGCATGTGGTGAAAAAAATCTGTTGAATGAATGATTTTTCTGGAAAGAGCAAGCATTAGGAGGAGAAGTAGAAAGTTTTGCAAGATGTGAGTTAATTTTAGAGTATAATTTTGCCTTTATTTTTTCCTTTTTTTTTTTTTTTTTTTTTAAGTTCAGGTACAAACATCTCAAATATTGCTCTTTTAGCTCTGCACTGGAGGATTTTTGTGTTTTGGAAGAAGAGTGAAAATTGCATCCGTACTTACATAATGTTATTGTGAGATGACAGCATCGTGCAATATAGGAGACAGACACCAATCTGTTTCACAAATACTGGGTTTTATCTTCACTGGTGCTGAATATCAGGCATAACCCAATGGAAGATGCATAGGGCACTTAAATCTTCCAGGAATTCAATTGTGTCACAAAAAGGACAAGTAAGACTCAACAGAGCCTGAAACTTGCAAATCAAGTAATTTGGTCATTAGACGTCCATCTTTATGCATACATAGAGACAGTGCTCAAAATGCATTGAATCCTTTTAAGCTTGCCATTCAGACTTTTAGAGGTCATGGAAGTTGTCTCTTCATGTAACTTCAGGACTATGGATTAAAACCAAACACACAGACACCCCCTCAAACAAACAAATATCCAAAACCCAACCCAAATCTCAGATCCATGCTAGTGGACCGGCTAGTTTCTCAGTCCAAAAAGCAGAGACAATAGCTTGATTATTTAGTACGTAATGTGGGTATTGTATTTTACTTGCATAAAATTATTTTTGCCTGAATGCAACAAAAGATCTGCAGGCAGACATGAGTATGGCACTCTGAAAATCTGTGATGTATTAAAATAATGACTTTTTTTTTTTTTTTAAATGGTGAATTGGCGTTGCTTCAACTCCAGGAAGGAGGGAAACTGGTTCAGCAGAAGACACTTGCATTTTTTTTTGTTTGTTCCTTCTCAGTCCACCTCTACTGTTTTCCCTGATGCTAGAAGTCAGAGGTACTTTCTCCTCTCATGACTTAGCCACGTGACTTGTGGAGTAGGTCACTGGGTAGTTGCATTGCTCTTGTTATTTTTACAAGTTCTATTTAAATGATGTAAAATACCATAAAGTAGGCATTGACACAGAATGTTGCTTGTGTCAGTATGTGTTGGTCAGTCTATGCTAGTAGGCATGTGAAGTCAGGTGTGTCATCTAAAATGCCCTAAGTAGGATAATATGAGAGGACAGATCCCCACGGAGTGCAGCCTTGCTTCCTTGGACTGAGTACTGCTCAGTTCAGCCTCAGCTTCAGTAAACAGGTTGTGCAGGGTACGTATAAAAATGCGAATCTCTGTGCTTGTTTTCCTACAAGTGAGGATTATCTGAGAGTTTCATTCTTCTGCTTTTGATAAAATGATTCTTCAGTTTGTGTAATCGTTATGCAACCCAGGCTTTTGTAAATGGATTTTTTTATTGTAAGGAAGGAGACAGATGTTTCTTGTAAGAACTTTTTTTCAGTGCTATATAACGTAAAAACACAAAGTTTTTTACTTGGTGCTTTAATCCAAGAACAGTCATTCTGTTTATAACTTTGTGCTCCAGTTACTTCACCAGTTGCTTGTGCTCTTCATTGAGAAAATAAAGAAAAATATACTGTCATTACTGTGAGCAGTGCTCAGGAGTTAGCATAGTACTGTTAGGAACATCTATTGTGAATCCTGAAAAACATCCTGAAGTATTTTGAACTGTCACCGTGGTTACACTGTTGGATATTACTCCCCGCATGCCCTCTGCGCTTGTTGGTTATACTGTCCTTGAAAATGTAGGAATGGTGAACCTTGAGTTGCAAAAATGGACGAGAATAAACTCTGCAGCTGGTTTTAGGGAGAAAAAAAACCCTGATTTTCATAAATGGCTCTTGCAGTATTTGAAACCATTATCTCTGAGAAAATGATGAGGGTATTTGCAAGGCACTCCTGAAGTGCTGTTACAGGCCTTCTATCCCCTTCCCATCGAGCCTGTCCTTCCCTCACCATGCCTGTTGCACAAGCAGTGAGCTGAATTGCTAAATGTTTACTCGGAGCTATTAGGGCTGCTTTGAACAGAACCAAGAAACTCCTCATCTGGTGAAATAACTTCTCCACCTATTTTAGCACTAATATTTTGGGGTGGATGAAGTTCCCCTAACTGCTTAATTGGGAGAATTTGCCTGTAAAATTGCCGTATTGCTCTTTTAGAGTGCCAGGAGCAGTGGTTGCCAGTTGTCATGTCAGTGGCTTAATCAGAGCTTTGCATCTCTGTACATCTGGGAGATGTTCGTTTGTTTTCAGTCTCCTTTCCAGGTGGCTAGGCAAGGAACCAAGCTCCCTGTGATCAGAAACCACACATACAAAAAAGGCTGCAAACATTGATAGTTTGTTCCCTTGATTGTTCACTCACCAAGTAAGGGTAGTTAGAGGCGAAGGCTATTTCTGGCGTAACAAGGGTATAATTTGGAGGAATAAACTCTCGCTGTATGTTCTAGCCATTTTTTTAAATGCAGTTTGACGTTTCCCTTAAATACGACATGAGAACTTAAGCTCTGGCAGAAGATGAGTACTATCTTCTTCTAAACAACATCAGATACATATGCATCCCCGGATGTGGTAACACTCGGATTTCCTCCCAAAAATTTCTTCTTAGCAAGCGAATGTACAGAGTAGGAAGTGAAAAATATCTTCCAGTGAAAGATTCCTGACATCTTTCTTGCTACTAGTGCAAAAAAGGAATGATCTTCAGTCACTGCATTTCCTGCTTGTACTGCAGCGAACATTTAAGGCAGTGATGCTTAAAGTAACTTCTAGGGAATAAAGAAGAAAAAAGATCACATATGTTACTGTAAAAAAAAAAAAAAAAAAAAAAAAAAGTCTTCAGAACATAGAGTTGCAAGGTGTGGAGAGGTGTATTTAGGACTGTGAATATAAACTTTAAATAAAATGAATACATAGAAATGAAGTGAGAATGTGAACGATTGCAGAGCTTATCAATCTTATTTTTAGATTATATAATTGCTCAGGATATGATTAATATATCAAAGGTATGTTGCAGAATGGGCAGATAGTGTGCTTCATACTGGTAGTTTTTTCTAGTTTCATAGTATTAATTTTAAAGTTTGGTATGTCTATGTTTTGTCTCTCATGTGGTTTTATCACTTTTGTTAATTATTCTGTGCAGTAGCAAATCACCAAAAGACTCAAAGCAAAGAAAAAATTGTCACTCGGTGTAGAATTGTATAAATTAACCTGCAATTATTATCTGCTGAACTTTATTTGACATATTTCAGTTGGATTAAGAAGTGTATGTGATACAGCTGACAGTTTTGTTCACATATTTTGGGAAAGGGAAGATAAATTCTTGACTAATGCAGAGAGATATACGTAACGTAAAAGTGAGCTTGGTCAAGATTGCCAGGGTGTGAAAGCTTAACACATTTGATTCAGACTGTGATGCCATTGGCTTTAGAGAGACAATGCAACAGTGAAGCAGAAATGTTCTGGGTAAACCCCCAAACTGTATAGTCCTATTTCAATGCTTTTAACATGAAATGCATTCAAATGCATTGCTGCTTGTTATTCTGAAGGTGCTGAGCTGGAGTTATAATTCTAAGAAAGTTATTACGGACAAAAAGGATGCTTCTTACATGGTG
The DNA here is from genome assembly GCF_964188355.1 of Buteo buteo. Classification (NCBI taxonomy): domain Eukaryota; kingdom Metazoa; phylum Chordata; class Aves; order Accipitriformes; family Accipitridae; genus Buteo; species Buteo buteo. Next base: position 17,717,315 of record NC_134194.1, on the reverse strand, counting down.
AATGTTATCTACTGCTCATTTTTAGACTTTTCTTCCAAACAACTATTACTGGTTGTCTAGCAGAAATACTGGCTGGTCTGTCAGTCTGCTTTACAGAGCAGTTTTACTGCAGTGGGTTGGTAACTGTATAGCATTTTTTTTGCAACAGTTCAGGAGCTAATAAAGGCTAGAGTCTATATGCTTACCTGCAGCTTCTCTTCAGACTGCCTGGGGCAAGCTACTCTAAATTCTTCTTGACAGATTGCTAGGATATGTGTTCATTTTCCATGTATGCTATTTTGATTCGCTTGACTCTAGAGCCAAAGTTGTCCTGCTAGCATTCAGCACTCCTTTTTTGCCTCCTGAAGTGTAATAAAAAGGAAGTTTATCATTCAGCTGAGTATTCAGTTATGGAATTTCCTATACTCAGTTACTCATTTTTAATAAAATTTTTAAGGAAGGTTTGAACCTAAATCCTCTTGGAGTGAAGGAACAGTTTCTTGGCTCTTAGGTTCTGAAGTCAAGTTGAAGGGCCAAACTTATGAAATAAATTAAATCAGTGACTTTTCTTTCAATTCATAGACTTGTAAAGACCTTCACTGAAATCAATTAAAGGGCGTGTGATCTGAACTGTCTTTAAGAACTTTCCCGCTGCTTATCTTCACGTTTTTATTGAGAAAACAGAGTTCAGACTTTGGATTGTTGATTTGCCAACATCTGTCTTCAAGCAGTCTAACACAGGTGTCTGTGAAGAATATTTTAAACAACAAAATCATATGTTAGCAACAGAGTGCATTGTATTCAACACGGCTTGCAGTTCAGTATTCATCCTGAGATTGTTTCACGATCAGGGATCCTGTTCTATTTCTGAATGATTAAGAGAGCTCCAACGTGCTACAGTAGCAAAGACGTTGACTATGGTCTTCACTTCGAATTACATGTAGACTTTTAAGATACGCATGATTAGTCTGGAGCTTTTTGAAGGTCTGGATCAAGATTCTGAGCTTCATTCCTGATTCTCTATGGAGGGAATTATCAACTGTAGGACATTCTAATTTTTTTTTTTTTTTTTTTTAAAGCAATACAGTGGTAGGACCAGTGAGGATTTAATACTGCTTTGTTCTAGCCTTAGATTGTGCTTAACATGCTAAGAGCAAGCAAGGAAGACAAAGTATTTTCTAAATGTACTACTAGAGAGATTATTGTGTGGGTCTGTGTTTTGTGGAATGATGCAACACATTATGTGGACACAAACAGTGTGGTTCTACTTAATTAATTAGAAAAAAAAAAAGTCATCTGAGGGACATATCGCCCATGGTAGTCCAGAGAGCTTTCCCTGAAGGAACAGAAGAGGAATGATTGAGAATATCACATCTCTTTGAGACATGTGCTAGTACAAATTTCTGAGATATGTCATGTTTCATAGCAGCTGGAGTTGGTTTTGGTTTTTTTTTTCCACAGAGTGTTTCTCTGCATTTTCCATCTTCTTTCTGCTTTTTCTTAATGTTCTCTTCATTTCCCATTTGCAGAATGCAAGTACAGTGAAAGTTAGAATTTAGTTTTCAAAACTACTATATTCAACTGAGTATAAAATTAGCAAAAAGAAATGTGTTTTTTATCCCTGCCCCACAATGTTTTTGCAGGGGGAAAAATAATGTTGTTACATGGGAGGATGGGAAGACAATTAGAATATGAGGAAATCCAGCAGTTCAGAATCGTAGAATAGCTGAGCCTGGCAGGGACCCATGGAGATCTAGTGCAACCTGCCTGCACAAAGCAGGATCAACTCAAGCAGCTTGCTTACAGCTGTGTCCAGTCGGGTTTTGAGCATCTCCACGGATGGAGACTCCATAGCCTCCCTGGGCACTGTTTAACCACTCTCACACGGTGGAGGGGAAAGAGGAGGTGTGTCGAGGACTTCAGAATGGCTGCTTCTGTGCAGTAGATGAAACAAGTTGTCTTCTAGAACCAGAAATGGTGTAGTTATGAAAAAAAGTGGGGGAGAGGGAGGGAGTTCCAAGGGGCAACTTTTCTTTATTTCTAGAACACCTATCACAGCTGTTTATCATTGCAGATGGCAGCTAGCTTACGTCATTGTTGGTCTATTTCGGAAAGCACAAAGTTTGTCTATAGACAAGACTTCGTAGCAACTTTATTATGAAATACAGCATGGTACAAATTCTGTCCCTTTTAAATGAATTAAGTACAATTGGAAACTTAAACAGAAATTTGTATTCATCTGTGGAAGTGAAATCTGGGTGCAAGACATTTTTAGTCCAACATTAATTGGTTTAATAAATGCTTGAAGCTTAATGAGAATATAGTTGCTTACAGCTTTAAAAAATATTTTAAAAAATTGTGCAAAGGATGAATAAATAATTGAAAATTAGTTTAAGTATTATTTAAGTATTTTTAAGGTTAATAAGCATAATAATGCATTGAATTATTTCCTTTATCTGTTACTTTTCTTTTGGAAATGAAAATAATTACAAAAAGCTCTTATCTATTACGTATTTCTCCCCCATAGTGTGTCTAGTGCTACAACAAAACTCTTATGTACAGAACAGAAATTCAACAAATGAGGTGTTAAAGGCTGCAAAATGAATGATGGGAATTCAAAGCATCATGTATAATAGCTGAATTAAGCACAATGCAGGGTTATATAGTAAAACTAGTGTTATTTTTGGAAGATGATCTTGGAGAAACAGAATACGTGACAAGTAATGAAAGTCTGTCATTTCATAATTCAGACTATAAAATATCATAAAAATACTGAAATGTCAGTTGTATCCTGTTCTGAAGACTGTGTACATGGGCTCATAGAAGAAAACTTTGCTTTTTCCCTCATCTTTCTTTTGCTCTTTACACCTGTCAGAACTAAATCGGTTCACCAAAAAAATTTATGGAATGTCTTTCATTGGTGTAACTGAGCAGTCACTTCCAAAACAAATCTGAAGTCATGTCTCCTGTAGAAAAGGAGGTAATATGTATGCAGCTGGGTTGTCCTTGGATTGCACAGTTGACTATCGAGTCTTCCAGCTGAAGAAGAAAGCAAAATGCAAGAGCCGCTCTTCCCTGTCCAAATTGCTTCCTAGATTTAGAAGGAAATATTGTTAGAAGTGAGGGGGGTATGAGTATGGTTTTTCTCCCTGGTAAAATAGACTCTAAAAAGGTACCAAACCACTAAGTACATTGCAGCAATCTTCCCCTCTGTTTTTGGTAGATGGGATAGTGAGAGGAACACCCATTCTAGAAATTTCATTCATATTTCAGATGTGAAAATAAAAATATATAAATACAATTGTGGACTCTAGGAAGATTTATTTGTTACAAAACTAGGAAATAGTAGTCTTAAAAAATAACAATTCTTTAGCAAAGTACTCTTTAGTAATGAACCAGGGATGCAAGCGACTGGAAACGTGCCTGTGGATTGTGAGGCTCTTTGGTTTCTATGGGATTCCTAAGGAAGGATTATGAACTTCTTGCTGTCAGAAGCCTGTAGTTTTATTCTGGAACAAAACCAAGCCCCCCCCCCCATCTATTGTTTTTTTGAACAAAATAGCAATATATTGGTAGGAAGTGGAGTCTAGGATCTGTTTTAAAGCTGGCTATTTGGTGCCTGTTTGTTCTGTGCAGGTAGCTGTTTCTATGCATAGGCTTACTCCTGTTGGTCCCCTTATGAACCTGATGTTTTCCTGTTGTATCAGTATGTTGGTATGTTTATTCAATTACTCATCGAGATGATGGATTGTTCTAGAGAATTTTTGCTGCTTAAAATTTGTTTGTTTTTAAAAATTGCCCTGTAATGCAGATATTCCTTTTGCAATTTCACAATTTCTTAAGCTGCTTGAAAGTATACCAGAGTTACGTTTCAGCCTGGCAAGATTTAAATTGTAGTACTGCCACAGAAGTTTTTGATAGCTGGATTAAATAAAGTGGCAGTGTAAAATACTTCTCTCCTTCCAAAACAGCAATGAAAAGTTAGCCATACATTGAATGGCAGTTCTTTTGCAAAACAGTTCATCTTTATAGTATGTTGCTTAAAAATATGTAAATGTACTCAGAAATTGCCAAGTGTAAATTTAGTGGTGATTAAGTGAAATCATAAGTTATGCTTATAATATCTTTCAATCTCTTTTTTTGCTTTCCTTGGGCTGTAGCAGAGTTCTTTTCTAAGGTGCCAAGTTTAGTTTATAAATTGGAAATCTGTAAGGAAAGAATGCTATTTGCACTGACTCACTCTGGCGTCTGTTCTTTATTCCAGGCCTTATTGATGACAAAGTATGCTATGAATTTAGAAAATCTACAACCCTGTAGAGGTGGCAAATTGCTTTCTGGTTTACCTCTAGTGTTTGTATGTGTGTCAAGCTTGCCTCTTGACCTTTTCTACACCAAGCTTCTCTTGCACAGCAGAGCAGTAGCACAGGTGTGAGCTTTCAGGCAGGAATGCAGCCTTTCTGGGATATCATTTTGTAAAACTCTCCTGCTTTCCTCTCTTTACATTCAAAAGTATGTGTTATCTCTATTTTGATTTTTTTTTCATTAGCCCCGAAAGCTTACGTAGTTGATAAACCTTTAAAATAACATTTACAGACTGAAAAAAAATTTGTATGTTTGCGATTTTTATGTGTTCTTGTTTAATATAAACTGCTGGCTGATCAGAATCACATTTGTTAAAATGTGAAGGAATGTATACTAGCTTCATTTCAGCTTATGCATTATCAGTGCAGTTTTAACAGGTAGTAAAGCAGATTTGTCTGAGTCTGGTGCGTATTTTGTATGCATTGTTAGCTGGGACTCCTGAACATTATGCCCTAAGGCTGGTTCAATAGCTGTTGAATAATTATAGTTTACATACCTTGTGCTCATCTCTGGATATCAAACCTATGAGGTGGTATGCATCTGCAGGTCATGAAAAAGCTAGATGCATCAGTAGACTGATTTATAGTTGATTAAAAATAATTAAAACATGAAGTAAAGTATTTGAATGGTCTTTAATCTTAAACCAGGAAGCCACCAGTAGGAGAAATTGGAAGAAAAGCCACATGTGTGCTGTTGCATCTGACCTAATGCTTTGTTCCTTTTCTTCCTTGGGAACCAATCCATTCACGTCTGCGGGATGTACATCAATGCTCCGTTGTAGCAGCAGGCTTAGTAGCTTCAGTCACATCTTGAGGTTATTTTATGTGACTGCAAAAACTGGTTTGTGTGTGTAAATGACAGTAATAGTTGAGGATATGGGGGGTGGGGGGCAAACCAGGGACTACTAAACTTTGATGGCACTTGCATTTTTCTTTTCTGTGCTGATTTTTGGTCTTTAGTAAATGGATGAGTGAAGCCCTGTTATCCTTAGACCATGGTGCATCTGAGACTGCATCTAACTTGACTGTGCATTACTACATTTGTGCTCTGTTGCGGTCCTTATGTTTATGACTTCATTCAATGGGAGTCAGTATTGGTTTAACTTTTTTGATTATTCAGTTACCTTTTTTTGTCTGTTACAGGTACCTCCAACTAATTGGGCTTCATTTGTTTTCTGCATTTCTTTCCATTAGCAAGCTAATGGACATAATGCTAACTCTCAGGATTCAGGCAGCTCCCTGTCCTCATGTAGGACATTCCAAAAACTGATACCAGTTTGTGGGGGGAAGAGGCTTTCTGGATCTGTGACTTGATGAGTACACAGACAGTCTAGTAAGAAAGTTTCCTTCCCTACTTCAAAGTTTTATTTTTCTTATTTGTGCAAGGAATTGAGTTAGTCAGTTCCCAAAATAGTTGGCTTGGGTGTTAGACTCCAAGTAGGTCTTTGAAAAAAATCAGGTCTTTGTCATGCACGATGATGTGCATAAGTGCTCTATATATGGGATTTGGTTATGCCAGATGGTGTATCAATGCCTCTAAGAGCTATGTAATTAAGTTGTTTTGCTTCCTTCATCTCTCTTGAATAGGGCAACTAGATAGCAATCGCTTCACTGTCAGTAGTGAGATTCAGTACTAAATGAAACTCTCCTATTAAACACCGAGGTCAGCAAATGATTTCCACAGTCGTCGTCTAGTGTTTTTTCTTTTCAGTAGCCAGGTAATGAGTATAGGAGAGGGAAACGTCTCTGTAGAGAAGCTGCTGACAGCCTTGGTGTCCCTTATGCAGTTTTAGAATGAATAAACTCCCAGCAATAATTCTGTCAATCTTGAACTGGAAATTTGTTTTTATTGCTACATAAATATGGTTTGGTTTAGAGTTGTCATTAACTTTGCTCTGGGTAATTGTCTACAGATCTATCAAAATCCTAAAAATAGCAGCTGATAAGATATGGGACATGCTCTTCATTTTTTGTAATCTGAGGTGATGCCATCAAAGTAGTAATTACTTTTGTCTGGGCTAATTCTGTGGAACTTGAGTCTGGAGATTTTTTTCATCTTTCATCCTCACCATTTGCATACGGGAAATAAGTTTTAATACTTTTAGTAAATTTAATTCTTTTGCTGCTACTTTTTAGATTAATTTCTCTGTAGATTTGAAAACATTCTTCATCTCTAGCATGCAGTTCAATTGTATGACTTTCTGCAAACTTTGGAAAAAATTTTAGGATGATACTTGAGGTTTTTTTCCAAAAGTTTTGTATATTTTTATCCACTAAAATACATTTGTGCTATTGGAGTATTGTTGTCTACCACAAGACTGATCCGTACAATTTTTTTTGCTAGTCCAATACAGCTATTTTAAGCTCATAATGTCTCTTACTGACATGAAATTTTGCTGTTACTTTATCAACTAATTTCTGAACTGAAGATCTCTTACTGCTGCTGAGAAGAGAAGAAATGGAGTTGCTGCTTTGCAAAATGTTCCTGGGCAAAAGAGACAGAAGCTTAAGTACCTGGCAATTAGTATTAGAGCTCTTAGGTTAGTCACATCATAGATACATAAAATGTTCTTTTCCCTTGGTGTGTTTGTTACATAATCAGTTGGCATTCTAATTTTAACAGAAATCTTATGGATTTAAGATGAGGAGCGTGGTGTCTGGGTTGGAGGACTTCATAGGTATCGGTGGAATAACTGAAGAACGGGGGTCTGCCCTGTTGGAGGAGGAGGAGGCTCTATCAGGCAGGCTGTGTGTTCTCCAATAGCCTCTGATATTTCAGTGCAATCTTGACAGTGTTTTGTCTTCCCTGCTGTGCATGGATTGAGTGCGTATAGGTGGGTAATTAAACTTTGAACCAATAAACAGGTTTGAGAGACTGGTGCTTTGAAGAACAGGAGATCACAAGAACAATTTCCTGTTAGTTACTTTCCTTCAGGTACAGCTTAATGTGGAGGCTCGACTGTGTTAACTTAGACTAAGCCCCCTCCTGGCATCCAGCAGCAGCGTGATTGCTGTGTGATGAGCAAATATGACACTTAAGCACACGTTTTCATCCTTTTGTAACTAGGGTCAAATTCATTAAGGATTTTTCCTAAATTGAATGGGGTGGTTTGTACTGCAATGTAATATGTTCCCTTTTCCAATGATCTCTGTTTTATGTTTTAGCAAAGACTACAAAATGAAATTTGCCTATATTGCGTCATTAGGATTAACACCTCTAAATTCATCGTTAGTAGAACCCATACCCTTTCACTATTTTACCTTTGGATAAAATTGGGAGCAAATCAGAGTAAAAATATTAGAATGCAGTCTTACTTTTTGATACTAATGTAACTACTTTAATCATACAAATGAAGCTTTATATATGAAAATGTCTGACAGTGACTTAGCAGGTAATGTCATGATTTCCGTCAAAGTAGACAGTCTACCATCCGAAACTCATTACTTTTAATATTTCTCTAGTACTGTCATAGAGAGTAATTGCACGGAAGTGAATCTCTGTAGAGACAGTAAAGTACACTTTCAAACGTACGTACGCACTGTGTGTATATTTATATATACAATGTGTGTGCACATGTACGCACACAGGCTTTGCAACAACTCTTAACTGAAAGTATCATTACTGAAGGCCAGTCTGCTCAGTGCAAATGCACTATAAATTATTTTCGGATCCCAGTGGAGAATTTTTGTTTACTATTGTGAACTTTGAGGTTATACTAAAGTTTTGTATTATTCAATGTCAGGAAGATCGTTCTCCAAATAATAAATAGATTTGCCAGAAATTTTTCTACCTCCCTTAGAAATATGTTATAATCTATAAATGTCTTTATAGATTAACACATGCTTCCTGCTGACTTTGTAAAGGAATTTGAGGGTACACAGTAAACTTTCATTAAGAATTTATAGTTTCCTGGCTCACATTTACTGTATATAGATAAGAATAATCTCTTTGTTTTAACACAGCTCTGTTGGCTTGTATTCTTTTCTCTTCTACCTTCCATGGGTGGTGTTTTCGGTTTTTTGGGGGGGGTTGGGGTTTTTTGTTTTGTTTTTTTTTTTTTTTTTTTTTTGTACTGAATCAAAAAGAAACAATATCCCTGGGGAGGACTCGAGAGCAGAAGGTAAAGTTCAGAACCAGAAAGTTGTTTTCTTGTATGGGGCAACACCTGGCTGACCCTTTGTTGTTTGAATGTGGCCTGAAATTCTTTGTGGTTTGAGTGTAAAACCTATGCCTGCCATTGCCCTCTGGCAATTAGCAAGTCAGCACGAAGCTTGAGTTTTTTTGTTTCAGAAAATGAGCAAGCGGGTGGTGGTGGCTGCCCATGTCCTTAGTATAATCGCTCTGAGAAGTAAGCAGGCGAGCAGCATCAAGCAGATGAGAGTGACAACTTTAACAGTCTCAAGGTCATACCATACGAAATATCTTGCACTCAAAAAGTGAATACTGTAGTGCCCACTTGCCATACTGTACCCTCGGTATGTTTTATTTAAAGGATTGATTCAGCTGAAAAGATCTGTTTTCTTACTGTGTGGTTGAGATAATTGATTAATATCTGAGGTGGAATGAGAGAATTTCATAGCCCAACTGAACGTTGGTTGTTTTTTTTTTTTTTTTCTTGTTTTTCTTCCTTTTTAACTTCAAGGCAAGATGTGATGGCCTAATACCTACAGACTTTTTAACCTCTGAGCACTTTTTAGGCTGAAAAGCAATTTACTGGCAAGCGGTAATTAACCTGAAGAGAAATGCATCCTTAGGTTTTATCGTGTCTCAGTATATGGGTCAAATTACGAATACTGTGGAGTATCATCCATGGCATTTGAAAATTTCAGTAGGAAAAAGTCAGCAGACAATTCAAAATTAATATGTTCAAAGATCTAAGAAAACTCATTTAATAGAGCAGTGGTGTCTTGGATGCTTAAGCTTTTTGGAGTTTTTTTAATACAATTTTATTCTTTTGAGATGGTAATGGGCAGTCAGATGAAGTTTTGGAGTTCTTTAGGTTTTTGTTTATTTGGTCAGTATGTGATTTCTGTTACAATTCCTTTGTAATTTTTCAGAGACAGCTTGTTAGTGTAACACGACTTTCTTCTTTTGTATGTATGAATGGAGGACAAAGATGCCACTACTTGCCAAGGATAAGAAACCCCCAAAAGGTGAATCACTGAACATCTAAAACCTAAGATTTTCAAAGCCTATTATTAAGTCCTCAGAGGAACTAACATACTATCCTCTACCTGGCTTTGTGCTTAAGAAGATTGTCTTAGAAGGAAAAAATTTTGTGAATCAGAAGGTAGAGGTTTAGTGAAGCATCTTCTTAGCTTTTAAAATATCAGCTGTTTAACAGCTTGAAATCAGGCACAGGGTTTGTCAGACACAGAACTAGTGCCTCTCTCTGAGGGTGTCTAATGTATCTATTCTTGGGTTTTGTTCTTTAAAGTACTTTGAAATCACCTGTGGTGCCCAAGCAGGTCGTCTGAAGATAATGAAACAACCGATCTTTTAAACGACTGATCACCTTTCTAACAGAGAGAACAAGAAGAAAAAGGTGGTGGGAGGGAAGAAAGGAAACTGAATTTCACTCCGTGGTTTTTACTACCTGAGAACCCTCTCCCAAGCTATTTATAAAATATTAGGTTTGCATTACACAGCTGAAGGAATTCACGAAACTTTAAAGCTGTGACTAAAACCAGTCAGGGTTTTTCCCTTTGGTGCTCGCGAGAAATGGGGGTTGAGGGAATTGACAATGAAACATTGCGAGTTTTCTGCAGGAACACAGCTAAGAATCTATATTTTCAATGAGGCGGAAGGGAATTAAACCCAAATGCGAACTACACTGCCATTACCCAAGTAAAATGTATGGAATGCATTACTCTGGGAGAACTCCTTCCTTCTTGCCCCCCCATGCCATCCCCAAATCCTGCAGCACTGCAAAGGTGAACTCAGAAAAGCTGGGAAAGATGGTAGGAAAAAGCCAGAGCTGGAAACTCTGAAGAAAGGCCTTTGAAAGGGGATCATATTGGTTTTCGAGGCCACACAGCATTAGGAATTTCCATAACAGTAAAAGAATTTACAATGTGCAGCCTATACATAACTAGCTCTTGCAGCCTGTAAAACTCCGCGTGTTTTTCCAGTAGTGAGGCTGGTACACGCTCCTGCAGGTATCCCTGCTTGCCTTCGTACAGTGGCTGGGATGTTGCACTACTGTAACCCTGGCAATCCAATGCTGTATGAGATCCTGGAGTGCCTGACCCTGGTAGGAGTCCCTGTGCTGGTACACAAATTTGAAAACTTTCTGTTGTGAACTGCAATAGATTAGTAAGGGTGGTGTGAAATGCTGACTAAATTCTTTGCATGTGCACATACATCACCATGCTTCACCATAACATAAGCCTCCTTCTGAAGCTGAGCATAGCAATATTATCCAAGTTCGCTGTTAAATGCAGGTTTGTTTTTTTTTAATTAATGCATGGTTACTTTTTGATAGCTGAGGAATGCGTTTAGTTGGAAAAAAAATTTTTTTTAAAAAACATTATTGAGACATCTAAGTAATTGTAGTAGGCATGATAATAAATTATCCTTTACAACAATGGTGTTTCCAAGAATGAATTAAAGGCAGAAAATATTTGAGGTGAATTTGTCCTTCAGTTTATAGAACTGAAGAAATCGCTGTCCTGATTTCAAATCTACCATGTGCCCCTCTACTCTTGATGATAATGGTAATGCCAGCTGCTCAGGAGATCTGAATGTTTGGCCTGAAATGTTGTAAAGGTCATACTAAGATTCACAGACATAACCAGTAATATACCCTGGAATGTTATTTCCAGAGCTCCATTTAACTTTGAGACCAAGGCATTTTTCTCCTGTCACTACTTATTCCTAGCTGAGTGGATCCTTATCTTCAGTAGTTGTGTCAGAGAACTCCTGCCTTTCCACAAATGTCATGTAACTCTTTCTTATCCTTTAGAAAAATTTCCTCTTCTTGATCAGCTCTAATAGTAGATTTTAAGTTTAGTCTTTGAGTTAGGGTTATTAGAAAGGATTTAGATGGTCCTTCAGGCTTCTTTTAATATGTATTTGTGCTCCAGATTTGTGCCTTGTTGCTGTGCCTTTCTTTGTCTCCAGAAGGCTCAGCGCTTTCCCTAGAAGGTTCCCACTGAACCAGAGTATGGCAGCCAAGAGATCATGTTTTCTGCTGGCCAGGCCCACTTCTCCCCTCTCCACTTTTAGAAAAACACCCCAAGTAAATAAACAGAAGGGCATAGCCCCTTGTCATACACTTACTCTTTGAGGATGGCAGAAGAAATGATCCTTCATTAGCGCATGTTGGAGGTGATAACTTACTGCAGAATTATCCATCCATGGTTTTTGTTTGGTGGAAATAGGGAAGATTACAGTCACAGGTAAGTATCTGCTTACCTTTTGATTAAGTAGACCAAAGTATTGTCCTTTTAAAGACACTAGATAACATGGATAGGTCCAAAAGAAAAGCACTAATTATTCAACTCACCAAAATACAAAGGTCAGAATATTTTTGAGTTCATACTGTTCAGTTGCTTAAATGCTTTGTAGTGAGCTGTAACTGTGGTTTCAGAACAGAGCAGTTATTCAGGTTTAGTAACATGAAAAGAGTTTTATGGGATTGAGTATAAGGAAGTGTTTCCAAATTATGCTAGGAAGGCATATATAATTACTTTTGAGACTGTTCTCAAAAAAAAAAAAAATCATTTGGAATACTAGATTGATAGAAGATACCACTCCCCCCTCCCCGGTAACACCCTTCTGAAATAGAAGTGCAGTCAGTTGTTTCAGTGATTAAATCTCTGAAACTGCTTAAAGGCTCTGGAATGACTTTGTATTAGGAAAAATAATAGTCATGCATGGGTAAGTTCCTGCCTGTTCACAAAACTTGTTTTGGATTGCTCATATTGATAGCTTCATTAGCTTTACTGTTTATAGTAATTTGACTACAGCACATGCCAATTTGAATGATGTTGAAACTCAAGACTATAGAGGATATAGACTGCTGAAGGCATTGAGTCAGTTTATAGGATTGAGGTGCTGGTTTTTCAGAATGTGAAAAAATTTGCTGTGTTTAAGAGCATTTCATAAATTGGAAGACACCGCTATGATGGCTATTGTAGGTGAATACATGATCATATGAGTCTTAATTCAGAGATGATATTAATATTTCCAAAGTGTAATTTTTAATTCTGCAGTCTTTAGGGATTTTCTAATTGCAGAATATTTTGCAAATATTTTTTTTCACCAGTAATTTTAAGGAGAGAATATTTCGTTGCCCACAGGAAGCTTGATTTCAGATCTATGACTTCTCCTGTAGTAAGATTAATTAAGAACATAGTAATTTTGAGTTTCCCCATCCGCTAATGCATTTTTCAGTGATACTAGAAGTGTAAAGTGAGTGATGTCTGTCACATTTCCTCTTGGTGCATAGGAGTGCTAAGAAGTTCTAGGACATGTAAAAGTGGTATATATGAGTCCATTTCAGCTCTTGGGATTTAATTATGTAAAAGGAATTAAAAACATTGCGTTGGAATTATCGGACCGTCTGATTTGAATCCAAGTAGTCCTATATGTAGTTAAAAGTATGCTGGAAAGAAAACGGGAGATAAATCTCAGTTAAGAAAAAAATCTGATATCTGATCCTGCCTTTAAATGTGCTTAAGTGATGTATTCATCTTGAATATGGTCTTGCTTCTGATAGTTTTTGTCCTGTGGTTTATTTTTCAATTGCTAAAGCTATTCCAGATGCTAGAAGTGTCAAACACACAAAGCAGTGATTCCAATAGACTTAAATTCAGATTATTGATTTAAGAGGTCAGTAGCAACATAAAAATTCATTACATATTTAATGTGTGAACTGACATGAAGTCTTTCAGTGGCATTATTTTGGTGATGGGCAAATATTTAGCACAGTTTGAATTAAAAATCCATCAGTTCTAAAGATAAGGTATGTAGAAGTCTTTGTGAATACTAGTTTAAAAAAAAAATCTGAAAGGACTGATTGTCGGGTTTTGTTACAGGGATTTGGACCATAAGAACCAGTGTGCTCCCCAAAAATTCATCTTTTCAAATCAGATTTTTAGATTTATGTTCAAGAGAAAGTAAAACATGAGTTAGAAGATGATTGGTAGGAAATTAGGCTGTGACTGTAGTACAAGCATCACTGGTGGCTAAGTCTTTTGTGAATAAAGTTTTTCACCATCACATGTATTCCTTTTCTTGCAGGTACATTTAGCTGAAGATTATTTTCTTTCACTTGCCTTTGCTTTAGGGTTTTTTCCCCAGTTTGTATGTTGTCGGATGTAAGGTCATTAGCATTGCTACCCACTGTAATGTTGAGTTAAGGTCTTTGGGGTACAAAAATAAAGTACAGAAAGACTACAGTATTTATTTAGAAAACATATCTAAAACTGATCATTGTTATGTCCTGAGAACCTAAAGTATATGAATATATTTTGTATGAGTGGTCTGTGGATTGAAAGCTACTACATATAGGTTGTCCACCTGAGGATTTATTGATATGAGTTGTAAGCATTGAAGTAAAGGCCTTTGCCTAAGGAATCAACTAGCGTGGCCATCGCCAAGTACAGCTTATGCTGCAAGTATCTCTAGTTGTATGCAAAGGTTTTTTGAAGATCTACTTCAGCGTAAGTGGTGGAAGTATTTTAATGCTACCACTACTGAGAACTCGGTCTTTTGATTGCATCCCCCACCTCGCTGCCCCCCAAAGCTTCAGATAGAATAAAACAAATGTCTTTAGCTTTAAGATGTAAACCCACAAAACTATGAGTATAATGGTTGAAGACCCCCTCCCCTCCCACCACACACACTTTTAATTAAGTCACTGTGTTGTTTCCAGATGAGAGAAAAGATTTGGTGACTCATTTGGTGACTGAGAATGTTCTCTATTTTGTATTCAAAAAGAAAAAACTCAATTCAGAAGAATCACTTAAAGCTGCACAATTAGCACCTGCATCATAATTGCATGTACTATGTCAGTTCTCAAACTAAAATGTTTCAGTCTGAATATTTTTGGTAAAGCTTAATTTCTGGAGTCTGAACCTAACCTTTTAGGTTTAGTGAAGTTCTAACCTTCTAAAAGTGGGGTTTTATCATGGAAAATGCCTGGCTTCCACCAGGAAAGTGTACTTACACCTTCCAGTACCAATGTAAGAGGTATTAGGAGTCATGAGTCTTACCATATAAAGTAGGAAGCAACTTGAATCAATACAGGGCACTGTACTAGGATTCAGAAAACTTGTCTTGTTTATAGATTTGCTGGTATTTAGCTGTGTAGTCCCAGGCAAAAAATTGTTACTAATAATTGTTGTTGCATCATTACTTAATATTCTTCTATCAAATACTTAAGTGTAAAGCATGCCTTTGGCTTACACAAATTTTAGTTGGAACCTCTACTGTTGGTATAATAAAAATTGTGACCACTGGCAGCAAACAGTGAGCCTGAAACACTGCAAGCTGCTGCAAAGCTGCAGCTTTTCTTTTGGAATATAGGGAAATACCTGGAAGCAAGCATTTGTTTCTGTGAACAGCACAGAATTGACTGTATGCTGCTGCATAGATTTTTTTTTTTTAAATAAAAACTTGATGCTTTTGTTGCATCAAAGATGCAGTAGGTTTTTGTTTTGTTTTGTTTTGTTTTTTGTTAGAAACTAAGGAAAAGCTTAAATCAACTTTTACTTTACAGCCTTTAATCTTTGTCTTTAATTAACCTTTGAGGGTGGTTAAACACCTATGTGTAGTTTGTTGGGTTATCTGACAGTTGCTTATTTGTCAAGTGCAATAGAATGGCAAAACATTAAAAATCTGTATTAGATGTTATGACTTTGATAGGTGCAGAAAGATGTGTCTGTTAAATTCAGTTTAAAGAAGAGGCGTGTAAAGTGTTTATTGCACCCTGAAATTGAATTTTTGCATTAGTGATGGTATACTGAACTTACTTTTCATGCTGTGACTACAGTTAAAATAAAAGCTTTAACTAAAACCTTTCAGTAAGTAGATGTTTTTATATGTGTAGCACAGTTTTATTCTTTGACTCCTTGGCCATGTTGCAGCTAAAGGAGCAGGGGAGACATTTTAGAAAATGATGAATATTTCCTGAGTAGAAATGAGATGTTGTTGGGAATGTATAGAAAGACAGACTAAATCTCTTCTGTTTCCAGCATACTGTCAACTGGATTGAGTAATAAATTCTTCAGTCAACAGTAGTTCTATGAATGCTGGGAACAGAAATATTAAAGTCTTGTACAGAGAGTAAAGAGCTGAGACTTGTAAGTGAACTGAAAGGACTATGATTCATTAAAATCTGAGTGAAGTAGAGGTCCACAGGTGAGAACAATATCCTCTTGTCATGTGCCCTTTCAGCACAGCATAGTCATTCATCATTCTGCTTGTTGCTGTAACCAAAGTGTTAGGAGCTATGTTTTCCTTCTAGGCATCTTTTTTCTCCACATCCCCCCCCCCCCCCCCGCCCCAAACTAGCAGTGCAATTTTGCTCAGGTATTTGCTTCTACTTTTCTCATTGAATCTTCCATAAATCTTTATCTGTCGGGTCAATTACAAGTTATTACTAAAATAATTCATTATAGGCTTCAATAAAGTTAATATTGTTAAATTGTGAACAACCACACGTTGTTTTCTTTCTTGACGTTTTCCTTCTGGCTGGTAAAGCCATATGAATGGGCCACTGGGCCTTGAGGAAGAGCAGCACTGAAGTGTTGGTGAGAGGACTGGCTAACTTCTACCTTACCCAGTTGTTTGGCATTTATCTTCATTGCGTGTGCAGCATAGGGGTTCAGCAAGTAAGCACGAGCGCAGTGTGTGTCTTTATATACTTTTAATTACACCTCTCCTATTTTTATTTTATTCACACATAAAATAGAACAAAATATTTTCTTGTCTCTTGTTGAAGTGGAAGCTTTGCTTAAAGCAAAATTTATTGTGGTTTTACAGGCACAAAGGGAGTGGTGCTTCCCGGCCTTGCTGGCAGAAATTTTCCAAGTGCACAGTTCACTGGTTTGTGTGACCTAATAGGGAAAGAAAAAACCATGACTCTTCTTAAAGACTGTCTTTTAATTAGCTTTATAATGGATTCCCATTGACTTCCTCTGCGTGAGTACTACTCCATTAGCTCATTACTATGATTTAGAAGCAGCTAATTACAGTCATAGCTAAATAATTGCATTCAGGTATTTCAGCACATTTTGATTCTCATAGCAGCAGTTTCCAGACAATGCATCTCACTTGTGTCTCGTTTATAGCCTTTTTACAAATGAACTGATAGTAACTTAAATGTCTTCCTCTCTATTGATTTTCACTTTTGGTTTATTATGTCATCTATAAAGAATATAAGTGTACCGGCATTGAAAATGATGTAATGAGTATGAAATTTGTTCTTGTCCATTTCTGAATGAGAATATAATTCTCCTCTATAGCGGTTGATATCTTCAGATTTACTGGCATGAAAACCAAGAAACAGAAATACTTGGTAGATTTAAATGCCAGTTTCTCAGCTCCTAAAGTCTGTCTGGTACAGAATGGCAAATCAAGGCAGAAATTAAATGACTCTATTTTCATATAGTGGACTATAGATAAATGAAAAGTATTTCAAAAGTGGAGCTGATAATGTTTTTTCTGGGTGTGATTGTTACTAAGAGTTCAATAATAAATTATCACGTTTGTGAAAGTAACATGGCAACTGAGCAAGGACTCAGTGGAAGGGAGTGGGTCCAGTGGAAAGACAAGTTTGCAGTAGCAAGGGAGGTTTTTGTTGATATGGGGAAGAAACTGATGCTTCATAGATAAGTAGTGAGAGCAGGAAAAAGGTTGTAATCTTAGTCGTGGAAGAGCTGTTCCTGAGGCTTCCCCACCCATCTGTTGCTGTTCTTTCTTACTGTGTGTGAACGCGCGCGTTCAGACATGCCACCTCAAGGTTGAGATTGGGGCTTTTAAACACATTGGTACTAAATTTGTGTAGTCTGCAGATTTTCTGAGAATAATTTCCTTGTGAGATTTTGTAGTTTCAAGATCTGCTTGGATGGAAATTTGGTGCTGGTTACTTGAGGTTAATAAACTTCTCCCTATTCCAGCTTCCCTGATGTGCCTAAAGTATTACTAGGCAGGTATTGAGTGCTGGTGTTGACATATTCTAAGTGTGTAGTTCTTTATGATGGTAGATGTGATAGGGATTTAAAATAGACTCAAGTCTATTTTGTATTCTCCGTGATTTTGGTATGGGAGGTTTTCCAGCACTAGTATATGGTGAAAACTCAGAAGGCTTAACTGGGAGAAACCCAAACCATTGCAAAGTGTGATTTGGCAGAGTTGGTATCAAAACTGTAATATTAAATACACATGTATAGCACAGTTTTCTGTGCTATTATTTTGAGACTTGATGCTCCTCGAAAGCTTTATACATGTGAATGCAATAGTGCCTTGGAGTGGCGTAAGGTAGGTTCATAAATCTAAAACAAACTACTAGGTTGCAAATGTGTCTTCAGATCATTTTCCAGTTATGCAGAAATAACCGTTGCTGTAACTGGGATAGTGCGTATCCTAACACCGTACTGAAATTCTCTTTGGCTTTTGTACAAATTTTACAGATGACGGAGTGAGAGCAAAGGTTTATAAAGTGACTTGTCTCCTGAGTTTCTAGAATTAGACTGCACCTGCAGCCCCCTTGCCCCTGCTGTCACCCCAAACTACCCTGGAATGTTTTGGTGCTCCAGCGGGAGTGTTGCAATCTTCACCCCTCTCACCCTAGCCTTCTAAATCGTGATTTACGTGGTTTACCCTGTTCAGAAACTCTCACTAAAATACCGAAAGAACAGGACAGGGTTTTGTATTTTTGAGAAAGACATTGCTTGCTATCATCAGCTGCAAATTCTCCCTTGAGTTCAAGTATTTAGTAAGGTTTCAGGTAAGGGACGAGTGGCTTGGGTTCCCTGGTTGGCAGTCTTTCTAACAAACTTTCAGCAAAGAATGATTGGGGATTTTTTCCCCCCAAAACCATGCTCCAAAGAAGTTGGTAAATAAGAAAAGAAATACTAGAGGGAAAAGGAATTCAAGTATTCCACTGCAAGTGCTCTGGATAATGGACGAATTAGTCTGACTGGTGTGACAAACAACAAGGGTATAGCTGGTATTAGAACTTGAACCTCCATATTCATTGAAGTAAAATCTTAATGAGTAGACGCAGAATGGTTTGTGGTGCACGCACATGAGTTTTTGCCGTAATAGCAGAGGCATGCAAATTCCTGACTACTTCATGTGGGATATATGCTGCAGTTTATTTTCACTGTGGTTTATCCAGGACTATTTTTCAAAACACCAAATTGTAATGTTATAGAATGTGCCACATGTTTTTGTATTGCAGTTGTAATACAAACTTGCACAACTTTCATTTTTAGTGTATTCATCTTTCTTTTTTTGATGTTGTAACGTGTCTCCATTTTGTGAAAAACTTAACTCCTTTACCCCTTGTCATATCAATATGAAGGATAATGTCATCTCGAACACTGTTGAATATTTTTAAAAAAATGAAGTTAATTTTTCATGAAACTCGAATAAATCTTGTGTAACTTAAATAGTGTTTACTTTTAGAGTAATACTTTGTTTTAGTATTTTTCTTTTCACTGTAGCTTATTAGAAAACCTGACCAGCTTATTGAAACCTTGTCTTATATTTTCATATATTTAAATCCTTGTACACCTTTTCTGGTTTTACAGAATAAGTTGAAGTTGTACAGTAATAAGAAATCATGGTTTATCATTATTTATAGTTCTTTTTCTCACTCTATAATCCCAGTGGGATTTTTTTCTATGCCCTTCAGTGGCATATGCAACAGCCACTAAATGAATGAATGTGTTGCCTTTCGGTGGTAGATAATAATTAAGATGGTGCCTCAATATTTCTGGAGTTGAATTTCGAGAGATTTTCTTAATTTTAGCATGCAATTTTCTATTTTTTGATGAGCTATACAGCCCTGTTCTACTTAAAGAATGTGGTCTGCTAAGAACAGATGGTGTCATTTAAGTTTTATACTGATTCTACTTAAACTTTTAAATGAAGTCCTTATGCTTTTAAACATTTAGTTAAGACTTACTGATTGTTAGCAAATTGAGAAAAGTTGGTCACAACCGATTACCTGTTTAGAGACTGAAAGAGGTAATTGTCTCAATTTTTAAAACTTTGTAGTCATTAACATCATTAGTGGATTCCTGTCATCTTCCAAAGGAAACAGTGAAGTTGGTTCATACGCTGGGAATCGTAGGTAGACTTAGGCTTTTCCAAAAGGCAGGAAGTGGTAAAACACGCATGTGGTTTTCTTTAGTTAGGAAATTAACTCTGATTCTCCACCAGTGAAGCTGATACAAATGAGAAATCACTAATGCATGTGTTCTACTGTGACACTGTCAAAACAGATTATTTGAAAGCACAAAAGTGATATGTTTTTGTCAGCTGTTTCACTCCCTTTATGCAGCTACAGAAGCTGTTGTTTGTATAAACTGCCTTTCATATATTTCCTGGGTTTTGAAGTTACTAAAGAATATTGTGCATCATTTACACTCTCTATTTGCTTGACAACTGCAATAATTCTGTTAGTTTAACTTTCACTTAGGTACCTATGAAAATTCTTTAAAAAAAACCAAACAAACCCAAACCCAAAATACCAAACCCAAACCCTCAGAAACCCTGAGTATAGAATGCTGGGTGAAAAGTCATCTGCAAAGAGATGAATGAATGATCACAGGATAATACTCTGTAGTATCTGTGTGTTCCCAAATGAAGTGCAGTGTACATGCGATTGCTTTTTCTGGGATGTTACTGATAGCAAATCTTGTGATGAAAGGAAAAAGAGAATTGTTTGTCAACAGTCATTCCTGCTCTTCTAATACAGCATTTTTTTCCCTCTCAAAATGTAGCCATCATGATTAAGACATTGCAATTTCTGTTTTCCATGCCAGGCTCAGCAGAGGCAGGACTTTTTGCGTGTTCCTTACTGTGGTTCATTGGAAAGTCAGCCAATAAAGAGGACTTGACCAAACCCAGTTGTCTGTGCAGTGGAAGGGATTATGGAGTGGTCCCATGATAATTTTTGTTGGCAGGGCAGGGGACAAAAGGACAGTATATTTAAGTGCTGCATATTATTTCCAAAGGGATCAGGTGCTCAATCCCTCCCATTAGCATGAATTTGTACTTCTTTCCTAACTCATAGAAGTGCAGAGGAATTTAGGGGTAGCCAAAAAATTTCCTTGGTCAATGAAACATATCTGTCAGCACAGTTCTGCATGCCCCTAAGTGTAAAGCTGCTGCCTACAGGCTTTCTGGCTGCAAAATATGTCTGCGTTATTTTTTGACAATACCAGTTGAGCACTAGTAAGGAATGCTGCTCTGAGGGTTTTTCTCCACTGTTTGTGACAGTTTTGCTAATTTCAGATTTGGACGAAAAATGCATTAGCAACACCCCTGTGTTTACACTGTGTTACTATGTATGAACCTGTGTGTTTTGATGTGTTTGTCTGAGAGGCTTGCAAATTGGTGTGCTACTTGGTATTACCAAAGACTTTTTAACTATGGTGAATTTGCACCTATAGTCATAAGTGTAAAATTTATTTCAGTAAGGGGTAGAAAAAATTATTTTGGATGACAGAATACGGACCATTGCATTGCTGTGGGCATTGTGTGGTTTTTCCAATTAAATGTCCTTTGGTTACATGAGTGTACTTGAGTACCCACCAGTATAGTGTGATTCCTTGTGGATTAAACTTGGCTCAGCCTGTTAGATGGGAACTGAAGGCTATGCTGCTAATGAAGAAGTGATTCCACTTAAGGAGATGCAGATGTGCCACAAAGTCTCTGTGAAGCAGCATGTTCTATGTTGTCTGTTTGTTTAAATAGAATATAGTTGCCTTTTGAAATATCCACATAAACTAATCGGCTTTGGGAAACTAATGAACTGACGCTACCAAAGGGGCAGAAATATTGATTCAATCACTAATAAGAAAAACTTAATAATGAAATGTAGCCTCCTATTAACGTGTAAATTAAAAGCAGATGCTAAAGAAGAATGAATGCCTGGATTAATATTGTTTTTTGTTGTCAGAATTTATGTTGATGGGAAATGGAGGAAATGTACCCTTACAGAAATATTTTGTAGCGGTTGTTAACACCTTATATTCTTTCTAGTGCTTTGCTGTTTCATGTACTGTAGTATAAATGTGTAAGCTGTTAACAGCAGGATGAATATTCAGCAAGTTGAACAACCACCTGCTCCCATAACTGAATCATTATTTAAATTCCCTCTGCATTTCACAGGTTTAAACACTGACAGGGATTCAGATTTACAATGCAAGACATCACACAAAACTTCCAATGCAGTACTCTCACTAGTTCTTGCATGCCATATGTATCCAGTTTGGCTGCAAGTGGATTTTACCGTAAAACAAGGCAGTGTGTAATAGGGTTGGGCATCAAATGGAGTGGAAAGTAACAATTGTCCTAAAGTTATCAATACTGAAGTACCTAAATAGCATGAGAAATTCCACCCTGGCTTGCCCCAGGAAAGTGTTTGTAGGAGGAAGAAAACTATTTGAAGAACTTCAAGTAGTAGTAAGGCTGAGCCCTTCTGATTTTTATTATCTCCTAATCTTTGCAGTTGATGCTGTTGATCTTTCCAAAATAAAGCGCTTGTTACTCTTAGGCCAATATATTGTGAATGTAAGTAGTTTTAGAATAATAAATATATGAAGTATTTGAATAAAAATGAATTGTAGGCTGATTAAAGAACAACCAAAAAACCACCCACCCCTCTGCCAAAAAACCCCCCAATGCTCAACCCATTTAAAATATTTCAGTTTGATATGAAAGTTATTTAAAGCTTCAAAGCACTGGATTTGACAAGCTGCTTTGTCAATCAGCTCTTAGATACAACAGTGGTTTTATGTCATTTACAGTGTATACCCACCTCTGCAGTGGGTGCCACTCTTTCAAGACTTTAGCCATTTGGGACTCTTATGAATTCACTGTTGAGCATTGTCTCTATTTAGTAGGCCCAGATTTGCTAGTCACTTGAGAGAGGATATGTATTCCATATTTGTCAGACAAATTTCTATGCTTTAAGAGCCACAATCTGACTCAAAGAAATAAAATAGCTTTTTGGGCTGTTTTAATGACACTTATCGCTGTCTAGTTTAGACATTTTCCTCTGTTATGGTTTCAAAGTGTTGTAGAGTGTTGTTTTGTGTCCAGCTTGGCCTGTTGTGTCTTGCTTTTGAACTAACTCATCGTTGTTGAATTGGCAGGAGCAGAGTACAAAAATGAAAGTAGGCAGTGAGTAAAATCTAATATTTGGTTGCACATTGTCATGAATAACCAGGTAGAAACACGAACAGTTAATGTTGTGGTTGAACTGTGGCTAATAAAATAATGATGTGCATGCAAGAATTCTGTGACTACTTAAGCCATGCTGAAAACTTTTTTGTTTTTTTAACCCTCTTTCAGGCCTTTGCATCTAGGTAAGGAGAAGGCATCTGGTTTTGACTGGATGATGAGTGTATCAGTAATCGGATAGCATCATTTTTCTCTTTTAGTTCCTTCTTTAAGCACAAAGTGTAATTATTGCGGGTTTGGCCAAGCAGCTTCTACAAGACATTCATGTCTTGGCTTTACGGGATCCTAATCCTGGTATTGGAGTTAAGCATTTTTCAGCAGTAGTCCTAGGACGCTCTAGATCAATTTTTGCCATCAATCCATCTTTCACAGAGAAAATGCGCCTGTTAAAGGGAACACAACCCTAATGTATGTTATTTCAGGCTGACTAGACTTGGAGAATATTTAGAGATAACAAAACTAGATCTCATTGTGATAGGGCAAGCATTTGTCTGATTTACTAATCCACAGGAGATAAAACAGTGTCTAAGCTAGGATTTGTCAGACCAAAAGCATGTAGAAACTGGATTTGCCACAGGCACATGATTCTTTTTTGCCTGACAGTTCTCCAGTCTGCGTTTCCAGCAGTTGGCTTCTCTCTCCCATACCAGGTATTGACCCCCCCAGCCCTCCCAGTGCAAGATGGCTGCTCCATTATCTTGCTGTTGCCCCAGCATCCTTGCAGGAGCCGAAGCCTTAGTCCGTGTGCTGAAGCCACGCTGTCTTGCAGGCATGAAGAAGCCAGCCTATGAGTTCTTGAGGGTGCAGAAAGGTGATCACTACTAACTGATGTTATCACGCAGGCAGATTTTCTCAGTTTTCCTGTTCTTTACGAAGAACTGCTAATTGAGTTTACAATTGGAATTCTAAATGCTGAAGTCTTGCATTTGTGGATTCATTTACTAGATAGGCTTGAGCTGCTGCTTCTGCTTTTCTTCATTTTCTCTCTCTCCCCTACCAGCTCTCAGTGCAGTCCCAATTAGCTTTTTTCCATGGAATATTGCTGTTCCTCATCACTGCTTCCTGCTGGGCTCCCTGTTTGAGGATTGTGTTCAACTTTTACTTTCAGAAGTACCTTACCCTTCCCTGAAGACTGTTTTGTCTAACTCATATTACCTACCTGACTGAAGAAATTTCTGTATGGCTTTTTTCTTTCTAGGCCGCTATCCCTTGCAGTTGTCTTTCTGTAAAACTTGGTTTGTAATCTTGACAGAAGAGAGAGGGTATAGGAAGACTGATACTGGTGTGGTGTGGCTGAGTCTGTTGTATTCTGGACTGTCAGTTAACGTTGTTTCTGTTTAGCTTCGGTTAATATGGGGAAAGGCAAAAATATTTGAGAGAAACTTTGTAATCCCCAAAGAAGAACTAAAGGTGGGATTTAATGAAAAGACAACAGACAAGCCCCGAAATCCTGGCAATATTTAACTGATGGTTGATTTACTGTGTTTCAGAAACATATAGCCAGATGTATTAATGCTGAGATAAAAAGAAATTTTTAAAAAAGGACTTTAGGGTATGTGATCTTTGTAATGCTGATGCACTGTAATCTGTAAGAATGCAAATAGTATACACTTGAACCCCAGGTAATCCTGTACTTTGCAGCTCTTCATACTCGAGCTGTTTTCTCATATATTTCAGAGCTAGAAAAACAATATTTGGGTTTAGTTTTATTGCTTTTATTAAGATAATATTTAGAGACTCTAATGAAGAATGGAGCACCGTATGTGTTCAATAAAAATATAGTTTGTGTCTCAAGGAAATAAATTAGGAATAAAACCCCAAAGTTCTCAAGTAAGCCATCCCAGGAACTGTTTCAATGGGAAGGCTCTTGTTCCTTTCAGCTTTAGACCTCAATCCTATGTTCATCTTATTGATTAAAAAGGTAACATCATGATTTTTCCAAGTTGCTCAGTTTGAATTAAATGCAGTTGTCTGTTATGTGGAACCCCTGAAGAAACACTGCCTGGTTATAGTGTTTAGCAGCAGCAGCAACACTGACTAAGTCGTGTTGCCAGTTTGCTCGCATGATGCTAGTACCAGCCCTCTTAATGTTATTCCAGGAAATATCACATTCAGGTATGCTCTTGATAGGAGACTCTGCCCTTATTCGTGTTTACAGCCTTTTGTGTATGTGAAATAACTTAGAATAACTTTGCCAATTTTTAATTTAATGTTTAACGTACTTTGTATTAGTGGCTGCTCATACTGTGTGGCTTCACTTAAGAAACATGGCTCCTCTAATCGGGTGCTTTTCAAGCTTTTTTTTTTTTTTTTTTTTTTTTTTTTTTGAGAGTAGGAATTCCTCAGTTAACTGCTTTTGTGTGATTCCTTATGTCAGTAACAGGCTCAGTTCCTCCAGAATGAAACATCAATGCAATTATAGGCCAGAGGTGCACATGTCCCTTGCCTTGGGAGAAACAGGCTTCATCCATCAATTAGAGGCATTTAACAGTTCCCAAGGTAATTTAAATGTTTGCAGCCAGTAATGACAGTTAATTCCCACTGTTCCAGTCCGAAGGAGCCAGGGTACGGCTTA
Source organism: Buteo buteo (assembly GCF_964188355.1). Lineage (NCBI taxonomy): Eukaryota > Metazoa > Chordata > Aves > Accipitriformes > Accipitridae > Buteo > Buteo buteo. Next base: position 17,691,970 of record NC_134194.1, on the reverse strand, counting down.
CCCCATAGGTCTCTTCACATCTCTCCAGGTGGTCAAGACCCGTAATGCTGATCTAGGCATTCTCAGGATCATGCCAACGTGTATGCAGTTAGAGTTAAAGTATATTTCTCTGCAACTAGCTTATCTTCATTATGCATAAAACATTCATAATTGAACTTGCTGTAATAATAAAATGCTTTGTATTAATCCCTTCCATTTAACGGAAACCAACTATAGAAATAGTTCTAAGGTTTATAAATAAAACTCTAGGTATGATACAGTTAATATAAAAATGTATATGCTGTCAAAACAAGAGACGAGTTTTGACTGGCAGCACTTGTGATGATGGAACAAAAGTCCTTACCATTTTCTGTACGTTAACAAAGATCCCTTAAGTTCAAATATATCTTCTAGAAATGAACTGCAATAGAATTTTTTTAATTAAATTATGAAAATAATACAAAAAAGTATCCTATGCTCATAATATACAAATGTTATGTTTAACTTTTTGTTCATCCACATATACTTTTAATAAAGTATTCCAAGTTGAGGGCTAAAATGCTAGAACATTCCCTTAGTCTTTATTTGTTTTAAAAGAGAAGTTCATTTCTTCAGAAGCTAGCTGAAATTCAAATTATGTCTCTAATTTGTTATTTCCGAAGCTATTAAATTTGATGGTGTATCACAGGCAACTGATCTATGCTGCTGTGCTGTGTCAAGACTACTTCCTTGGTCTCCTCTCTATTTCTAGTTGAACTGATATTGTTTTGAACTATTAATGTAAAACCGTTGAAAACAGGATTTTTTTTTTTATTATTTATTTATTTATTTTGTTAACTTGATGCTTGAATTGCTATGGGTCTAAGACTTGACTGGAGGTTTAACCCAGAATCATACAGTTCCTCAGCTTATATTAAGTCGGCTTGACTTGTATTTGCAAGAGCTATCCTTTGGAAGTGAGCAAGCATCAGTCAGCATGCCAGTATTAATCAGGAAATAACATGGCATACACAGGACCCCTGCATTTGAGTACATCAATAAGGAAATGGAAATTCAGTGGGTCCTGCAGCTTGAAAATGTGTGTCCACCAGTGAGCACAGGGGCTGACAGGTGTTTTTGAGTGAAGGCATTTGATTTTCTTACCAGCATATAGAGTGCCATTTTCATTCAGGATCCCATGTTTGCTGTAGGGATTTCAACATGCTCACCATCAAGAATGCTACTTGAATTTTCATACTGTGCTTGATTATCATGCTTTGGTTTGCCTATCCCTGGGATAAAGAGAGAGTATAAGATATAACGTAACGTTTTGCATGTGATCCTATTAGAGTGAAATGCTTGAAGATTTTAAGTTAGTTAGGCAAATACAAGAAAATAAATTGGCTTTCTGCAGGAGGAAAGAATATTTTTTTTTTGTTCTTTTCACCCAAAGGAGCGCTAACAATATCAGTCCAGCTACTTTAACTTACCAGATCACTTCTATTAGTTGATGAAAATAGTTATTAAACTAAAAGGATAGAATAAGTAGTGTGAATATTAAGACTCTCCCATATTAATTTTGTCTGAAAGCAGATAATTTGCTGAAGCCAATGCATCATCGTCTATACTTCATTCAAGCAGGGAAAAAAAATCATACCAGCTATGCCAATACTTACTTAACAGTAATCTTGAGAAGTGTCCAACTATCTGCTTTGTTTGCTGGAAGTTTAAGACTGTAGTGAGGTGATGAAATCCAGTCAGTGTTGTTATATTATACCCTGTACATTCAGTGCTATTATATAGCCTGTATAGGCAAGTCCTTTGGTTTGACATCTGAGTCTTCCCTTGGCAAGTGTTGATGCTGTCTGTTGTTGAGGCAGTTGATGTGGGAATGTGAATAAAATTAAGCTAGATGCCCAAAGAAATACAGTGCTGTAATGTCTGGTTTACATTCAGATATTACTGTTGTGCGGACAGACCTTTTTTTGTAAGATATGTATTAAGTACAACATTTCTTTTGAAGATCATAAACTTTAAAAAGTATTTAGCTGGGTGTGGTAATTTTAGTGTTTTTGTATGCAAAGAAACTGAAAGTCAAGAAATAGTATGGCCTTTCACTAGATCATGTAGTGGGTTATTCTGGCCAGAGCACTCGGACATCAGGCCAGACACCATGTAATATCAGCCTGGAAACCCTTTTCTGAGGAAGGTGTGGGGTAACTCCTCATGGGTGTTGGGCCTGTGTGGGCTCTGCCACACTTTGTGTTCACGTTCTTACTGAAGATAGAACCATTTTCAGAAAAACACCCTGGCACCTTAAATTAAGTAAATAGTACGACTGAAGAAAAGCTCAACACCAGATCTGCTGCTTTGCATAAAGTGGTGAGGGAAGACTACTTCCTAAGAAAAGCCCCAAGAACACAAAGTAGTCCAATATTTGGTTGGAATGTCTTTCACTTGCATTGGGTTCATCTCCTAAGGCTGCTATTCTGATACATCATTTTAGAGAAACAGAGGACACATTGATGCATAACCCCAGTGAACTGGGAAGTTATGTTTTTAAAGTTCTCAAAGTGCAGAGTAATATCAGTAAATCTTTCTTTGTAGTTAATTTAAAACAAGGTTTCATTGCAATGTGCACATGGCTTTGAGCCTGGTAGCTTGAAAAAGCCACTTTCTCTGCATTAGCAAACTGAACGTATGTCCTTGGCTTGTTATCCAAGTGAGCTTATGGTGGATGGAATGACACCATCATCTACAACAGCAGGACTGACCCGCACGACGATGGGGTTGGTATTTTAGCACTGGCAGATGACAGAAACTCAGAAGGCAGAGCTGTGATCTTGAAGGGGAAATCATTAGGTTTTGTTCACTTAAGAGCTCTTTTAACAGCTTTGGGCTCTGCAAAATATGTTTATTTGCAGAGGGGATGACTAGTTGATGTTGACAGTAAAGAATAGGATGCCCTTATTTCCTTTCCTTTTGCTGCACTTTCTAATGACAAAGGAGACTAACAGAAAACCTCCCACCTTGAAGTGCTTATCCAGATTTCACAAAGTCTTTGTGTAGGTCCGAGGACCAAAAAACCCTGTGATCTTAATCTGTGCACTTAATTGGTTAGGCTAGGTTAAGTTTAGTGGGAAGGATGATAGTATGTAGATGGCTACAGATTTTATATAAATCTGTTAAATATGATTTGATGCCTTTGTAATAACAAATAAAATACCCTGATCCTATCTTGGCGATATTTGCTGTAGTTCAGAATATGAAAACATTGCAATAAAACATCTGGCATTCATTTCAGTCCCTAAAGGAGTAAAGATACAAAAGCCTTTGGCCAAAGGTTAATTTGCTCCTTTTCTATTGTATCATGTTTAAAAGGCTAAGAAAAAATTGTCTTGTGAAGGTCAAATTCAGTGGTATTTTGTATTCTAAAATAAGATACATTTTCTTACAGGTGCATTTTTGTCTTACTCTTGTGTTGAAACAGATTTCTCAACTTCATATCGAGTTTATGCATCAGGGATTGACATCTGGTGTATCATACCCTTGTGCCAGTACTAGGCTGTGTTTTGAGGAAGGGTAACTAATGGTGCTACGGACAGGACTGTATTTTTCTGCAGGAGTTGTTGGTGACATCCATCCAAGAGGCTTTTCTGTGTGCAGTGTAGCACTTAGACGTGTCTTGTTCCTATCAAGATAACGTTGCTTTTTCATCTTGTGACGTATTACCACTTTTGAAACTGTGCATTGAATTTCAGCCTTAGGTGTACAATAAAATTGCAGCTGGGCATAATTAAAATTATCTATGGCAGGATTTTAAGACCTTAACTTCTTTTTTAATTCTGTGTAAAAGTTGGATCAAGGATTTCCTATAAGCTTTTCTGGGAGCCTAATTTCTCATTTTACTCCTTTGACCAGTTTAACATTGATTTAATTTGTAATGACTGTTTCCTTTATTGCTAGATTGTAAGCTAAGTGTTGCCAAATTATCTTTATTTGTGTGTTAAATTGGAATTTTAGAGATGCTTTGCATTCCTTTGCAGGGAAGGTTTGTCACATGCCACTGTAAGTTGTTAACAGATAGCTTATTTTAAGAACTGATGGGCCTGTCGCCCTGCCCTGCCTGATTATCCCTGTGCCCCCTTAACTGCTGTGTATTGATTCCAATTAACATGACTGACATCCACCACTGAGGGTGAAGTTAATCAGCTAGAGGATCTCCTGTTGTGAATTCATTTCCTCCTCTGAGCTTGTCCGGTTCAGTTGAGCATTTAAAGAGACTAATGCAGACACTGCACAGACATGTCCAGTCTGTGCAACAAGTCTAAGCCTTGGAAACTAAAAGAGCTTTTTAAAAGCTGTCCTGGCCAAATAAAGTTGATACATTTTTGAAAGGTCAAACAAACCACCTTTTCCTTCCACCTCGATTATTGATTGCTGGAAGAGATCCTCAGACTTGGTCAGATTTCAGCAAATATGTTTTTCAGCTAAGGAGTAACTCAAATGAAACAGTGCGAGGTTTTGTCCGTGATGGTGGCATAAATTTTTGTATTTGTGCTTTGGATGTGAAACATGAATGTCTTAGAAAATTATTTTTGGGGTAGTAGAAACGTAAAGGTTAGCAAAGTAGAGACTTTCCTAAGTCATTAGTATGTATGATGGACAAAATGTTTACATTCATAGACTGAAGTTGGTGACTGTTGTTGAGATGACCTAATATCCTACTGAGTACGAAACAGTTATGCCTGGCAGCAGTACGTCTTCAGTGCTTGCTCGGATTGTCTGAAGCAGCCATCCCTACTTAGATCACTGTATTTGGCCCTAGCTTTAGGTATGAAAATTAGCAACCATGGGCTAAAATGTCTGTATACATTGGCTTAAATAGTTAAGATAGAAATAGAGAAGGAATGGGAAACCTGAAATAATAATAGTGAATCGATAACTATCTTGATTTCCCATGCCAATTTAGCAATTTGTAGCTGTTAGAATGTGAGCTACCATCTGGCTTCATAGATCTTTATCTTGTACTAAATTACCATGACTGGTCCAGTTCCTTACTGAAAGTTTGTAATTGTGACAAGCAGCAAATAAAGAGAAAACACTGCTGAGCCCACAGATAAGGCTGATACTCCCCTCTGGAGGTAAAAATTGCTGGGTTTTAATAGTTTCCTAATTAAACACGAAGCTCAGCTCCTTGTATAAACTACAAACCTGCACTGTTTGTTCTTCTGACTGCCGAGCTCTAGTGTACTCTTGTAGGAATGATGCTCACTACTGTAGGACCTGATCTGTCAATGAAAATGCTGTTTTCAAGTGATTTTTTCCTTTACCTTATTTAAGCAGTTTCATAAATCTTGAGCCAAGTGGCACTGTGTGAGAAACAAATCCAGAATGTACTGCCAGCCTAGTTACCATTGATGTGGTTTTAAGCATTTTAGTTTGCTATGTCTGCTATGTTTTTGTTTTCCCATCACATCATGACATCTACAATAGCAACAAGCATAGTAATTTTACTTGGCTTGTTTTTCCTTCTTGACCATACTTAGTATGTATAACAGATATACTGTAAACTATTATGAGGACCGCATTACAGAATCTGTCTCCAAACTGAGTCTTCCTAACTAGTTGTTCTGCTCTGTCTCGCAGTTTCTTAGAAAGTTGTTATAAATTATTACCTATAAGCCCATTTGTCTCTGACTTCCATGCAAAAACTCTGGGCTGCAAAAAAATAGGCTATGGAACGGTTGCTCGTGTTTCAAGAGCTGGTAAAATTCAAGGTGAATTTTTTATTTGGACTAAGTGCAGTCTTGCATAAATTGTAAGTTTTGTTATTCCCAGTTGAAAACTGAAGTTAAATTGAACAAAGACATCATTTATCTTGAAACCAGATTTATGCCTAATCTTGAATGGTTGTTGCATCAGCATTCATGAATTAAACACTGTGATGGGAGATAAAGGCTTTCTTCTTCCTGAATGTAGAGCTCAATACCTGGATATTCACAGCCAATCCTGCAGAAAATATTCATGACACTTCAGTTGCATTTGTTACTCTTAGCCACTGAGCAGTGAAGGTGTGAATATTGAAACATTCGAGGACTCTGTATGTTTAACTGGAAATCTTTGTAGTCTAGCTGTTTATTTTAGTTTCTAGCTTATGCTGTGGTATTTCACGACAGAAGGTACTGCACTGTCTATAGTAGCTTATCCAAGCAATGTATTCCGTAGTAGTAGCAAATTGAGGATAGGGAGTTAGCCTTTAATTTTTCCTTTCCTTGTTATTTTTGGAGCATGACTGCAATTATTATGGCTAGGAAACTTTGATAACAGATGTTAAAATAAAGGCAGCCTTTATTGGAGCTTTCCAATTCAGATTGTAGCTACCAGAGAACCAGAAGAAACAGGCTGGTAATATTTGGAGAAGGAGCTGTTGTTTAGTATGAACTTAGGAGAAAATTTCTTTATAAACAAGTAGACATTAACACACTTGTCATTTCCAGGTTTATCTCTACATACTTATTTGAGGGCCTATATTGCAATTAAAACCATGCTCTGTAAAAACTTTGCAGTCTCCTGTCATTGTTGCATTCCTAGCATTTTACTTGTAGCTAATTATTAGGAAATTGAATTACCAAAGTAAACAGATTTGTGCACACAGCTCCAAATTAGTAAGCCTAAATTTATCAAACTACAGTTGCCATTTTGAGTATCTGCCTGTTCTATTTTAAAAACAGGTTATTGCAATTATATTGCATTGGAAACTTTAGCTTAATAGTTACTCCCTGTTAACATATATAGCAGGACTTGTCATGACAAAGTCTTGTTACTCTGTTCCAGAAATGCCAACATTTCCTAAATGGAAGGAGAGACTTCTTTTTTATGGTTATTGTTTTGGATGGCTGGTTTTTTTTCTTTTCTACATGTTTTTGGCTTGCTATCAGCAGGTATAATACATGATCTAGCATTGTAACAGTGGGAAACAGCATTCCATTTACCAACTTAGATACTAGAAGCACACTCTCCCTAACTGAAAGGAGTATTTTCTGTCTTTTGATGAATGGATTCACATTTCATCTGGTTTCCCATAGTTACTGGGAAGCGATAGCATGGTTAGCAAAGCAGCAAGGGAGGTCTTCTGTTATTTATAGGTCCAAAACCTCATCATAAAGATTTATATTAGAGCATTTCATGAACAGTAGACTCTCAGAATTACATCTTTTAAGTGGAGGCAAATACAGATGGCGGGATATTTAAAGGAGCTGGGCAGTCCATTGTGGAGTGCCTTAGTAGCTAGATGTGCTTTTAAAAAAAGAGAGAAAACTGGAGAGACATAAATCATATCAAGTGATGGCTTTTTTTAAGCAGAGTCAGAAAACATGGTACATACTGTGAGACAGTATGGTCTTATAAAATAAAGTTGCACTTCTTGGTATGTAGATTACACGTAAGCAGAATCCATAGGCCAAATGTCTACATTAATTTTCTTATGGTCTAGTCAGGGGTGTGTGTGGGGGAATTCTTTTGTTGTTCCTTTATTTCTTTTTCCAGTTGGGTATAATTGTTTAAATGTGGCTCTTTTTGTCTTTATTTTCTTTCTCCCCCCGCCCTTGTTCTTTTTTTTTTTTTTTTTTTATTTGACCTCTTATGAGCAGAATGTGAGAATTGGGGTGGGGGGGAGAAGTGTGGTACTGAGAAACAAAACTCTCACACATTCTGATTCTTTGGGTTTCTATATGCTTTCTGAGAAGAGGCGTAGGAATCGGCTTCAATCCTCAATTATTCTTATTCTTACCTGAGCATGGTGCAGAATGCATGGCATATGTAGCATAGGCTTCCTTCCATGTGGGGGAGAAATTGTTGCTGGTAAGGGGAGGAGTGATTTTTCACTTTCAGACCTGCCTTCATGTTTGATATTAGTCTTCTGGAACCTACCTGAAACTGTTGAAGGGTGTATTTTGATTAAAGTTGTTGGGTATGTACAGTTTATTTTGTGCGCTTCAGGTTACATTTTTGGCTTAGAACGGAGACTAAAAGGAATCTGATGGTTTATATCAAAAGTTTAAAGAAATATGAACATTATCACAGTAAGGTGTTTGTTGGTGTTATCAATCCTGCCATTTTCTGTCTTTAACAGGCTTTGCAGCTGTCTTATATCTACATTTAGATAAAAGTAAAACCACAAATGCATAAAACGATCATAAGCATAGCAATTATAACCCAGTTGCAGTTATAGCAGACGGGCACTGTGCTTGATAAAGACTCCCTTTAGATCATGTGTCTTTGATAACTTCTAATGCAGGGAGTCAACCCTTTGAAATAAATTGATCTTTTAAGCAATGATTTTAATAATGTAGCTGAGAACTTTTTTGTTATGTAGAGCAGCTCTTCCTAGTCTCAGCTTTGACGATTAAATTCATTTTTCATGAATTCACAATGCTTCAGGCTCCTGTGAAACCTCACTTAGCTTCTGAGGATTTTTTTTTTTAATGTGTGATGTGAATTGTGTAAAGCCTTTCCATAATCAGAAAGGTAATTTAGGCCTTTTCTGACCCCCTTTTTTTCCCCTTCCTCTGAAGAGGGAAGTTTCAATAGAGTTGGAAATTCTCCAAAGACTCTTATACAACTGGTACATTCTGCTTTAACATAATGCAATCTTTCCACATTTTCTGTTTTTCCTTAATTAACGGGCGGATGGAAGGGGTGTTAGATTCAGTTTCACAGAAAGATTTTATGCAACCACACAAGACTGTGAAAAAAAAAAGAGAAGAAACTTTGCAGGCAATAGTATTTTTGAAAAGTCGACTGCATTCTAGCACAGTAGTTTACTCCTGCTGCATGTTACACAGTATTGCTGGAAACACTTGTGATTTGGTGATCTTACTGTCTGTTATGGATTGCCTAAATAAGAAATTTTCTGTGGCTTATTAAATAGGGCATTCTCTGCTATGTAGTGGAATTTGGGCTGCCCCAGACTCCCATTACTGAATTTAGGTTGGGCTGCAATGTTGCTGTACTGCAGCTTTGGATACATGCTTGTATAAGGAGAAAAAACTTCCAGCTTGTGAATTGTAGACCCTTTAGCAGACAGGTGCAAATGTGGGAACTTTCTTGTAAGACATCCGTTCATAAACTGATAACTTAAAAAGTAAGGTTTAGACATGTATAGTAATGCATGGCTTGCAAATGTAAGGGAAATGGTTGGAGACAGTAGAAGTTTGTGAAGTTAGGAAGCATCAGGAAAAGGAATATTTGACAGCTTTAACAGATACTGGTGATACAGAAGGAGTGAGAGGGAGGGAAAATCAAGACTGGATGGGTGAAATTTGAAGTTGCCTGTTTTTTAAAGGAACAGGTAGTTTGTAGAGCTTAATTGGGGAATAGGAATGTGTGTCTGATAGTCTTTGTGTTCTGCATAGAATATGCTGTAGCCAGTCATAAAATAAATGTTAACTAGATTACCACTAACCTCTTTCCCTGCAAAGCAGAAATCTGTTAGTTGAATAACTGGGTGTTGCTAGATGTAGTTCTACTGTGTCTATAACAGATATTCCTTCTGCAGACAACTGGAAAATGTAAAACAAAAATCCCAGATGGAAGTTAGACCCAAAGGGAGACTTCTCAGCATAATCTTATTCTAGTGATTACACGTAAGTTGAGTGGTTATATGAGTGAATTTAAGCTTAAGGAAATCTTTCATTTCTGTGAAAGCCATTCTGGTAGTGTGTAAGGGATATATGTTAAGCTGCAGACTACAGATTTACTTTTCTTTAGCAGGACTTCCCCCTAGTTAGTGAATCTAACTTTGCCTTAGCCTAAAATTCAGAAGGAGAAAATTTTGAGATAGAGAACTGAGAGAAGTGGTTGATACACCAGATGGTTTTGCTACTGTTCAGAAGAACCTCACCAGCCTGGAGAAATAGGCCAACGTGTTCATGAAGCTCAGCAACATCCTGCACCTGGGGAGGAATAACACCCTGCACCAGTACATGCTGGGGGCTGGTCAGCTGGAGAACAGCTTTGCAGGTAAGGAGCTGAGGGTCCTGGGGAACAAGATGACCGTAAGCCAGCAACAAGCCCTTGTGGGAAAGGCAGCCAACGGCATCCTGGACTGCATTAGGTAGGGCATCGCCAGTGGTTCGAGGGAGGCGAGCCTTACCTTCCGTTGAGCAGCGGGGAGGCACATCTGGAGGGCTGTGTCCAGTGCTGAGGTCCTCAGTACAAGAGAGACATGAACTTACTGGAATAAGTCCAGCAAAGGGCCATGATGTTGATTAAAGAATTGGACTGTCTGACACATGGGGAGAGGCTGAGAGATGGGACTGTCCAGTCTGGAGCAGAGAAGGCTCAGGGGATCTTATCAGTGTGTATAAATACCTGATGAAGGGGACTAAAGAAGGCAGAGCCAGGCTGTTCTCAGTGGTGCCCAGTGACACAAGAAGAGGCGATGGGCACAAACTGAAACACAAGAATATCCATTTAAATATAAAAGAAAGACTTTTTCATCTACAAGGGGGGTATTAGAATACTTGAACAGGCTGCCCAGAGAGGTGATGAAGATCATCTTGGCAATATGCAAAACCTGACTGTACACAGTCCTGAGCAACATGCTGCAGCTGCCCTTGCTTGAGCAGGGTGTTGGACTACATCTCCAGGGGTCCCTTCCAATGTCACCCACCCCGTGACTCTGGAAATTGCAAGGATGCCAAACTAGCAAGAGAAGAGAGAGGATGTGACAGGCACAACTGCTAGAATGAAACCATTTGTTCAAAGTTGAGAATGTGCAGATGTTTGAGAGATTTTTGAGAAGGGACTTCAATTTTTTTCTGGACACAGAGAGGTAGCAGAGACGCTTTGCACTTGGTACCCTTTGTCCTTAGTGGAGACAGCTGTGTAGATGATTGATATCTTGGCTGTGAGATGTGCTACTTTGGCAGCACAGGTTAAAGAACATACAGCTTTTGAAAACTGATGTTTTAATGTAATTTATAATCCACTTACGTGAGACTGTAAAAGGCTTGTAGTTCTGGGAGACAGAATGAACTAATTTCTGGTTGAGAACTTTAACTGGGACTTGTTTCTCCTGTGCTTCTTGAAATAATTAAATAGGTCCACCCTGCCTTTAGTACTCCTTACTGCCACCCTGCGATGGGTACATGGGAGAGTTGAGTGCTACCAGTTTGTAAAAGTTGCTCTTCTGTTTGTGATGTGGTAGGGTAAATATTGGCAGGAAAAGAAACAGAGCTTTCTTGTGCTTTGCTGTGTTACTGCTGAGTTTTGCATGAGGGGATGTGGCTGTGGTGCCCGTTTCAGAAGATTTTTGTGACAGGCGGTAAAAACATAGGTATTTGTTTTCATCTTCATAAAAACATGTTTTGCTGTTTCAGAAAGTTCAGAGAAACAGTTCTCTCAACTATGAATTAAATATCAAAACATAACAAACTGGTAAAAGCTCAATTCCCTTTTAATGCATTTTTCTGTAAAAGACAATTCCTGAGATTGGGCAGAGCCGTAACACTTTTCACTTTTTATCCCTTAATAAGGGGTAACGTATTGAGATCGCAAGTTTCATAGGGTCCTTTGAGATTTTCAAGCCAACACCTTTCTGCAAAGCTCTATACATCAGAGACTTCTCCCATAGGAGAGAGAGGAGCAGTGGAGATGCTCTACCAGCTGGACTACAGATGAAGAATGCACTGGGAGCTTAATCACAGTCATGCTCTACTTTAAACATTCATCTTCTGTCTCAAAGTGTGCAGGAAATGACAGTGTTGAGGGAAAGAAGGTTTTGCATGGAGAGAAAGTGTATACCTACAAAAACACAGACTGTGGCTATGTGAGGAGGATCAAACAGCTCAATTGCAAAGTAATTTTTTTTTTCCTTTTTAATTTATTTTGAAACTTGTAAATATTTGTGTCATTCATCATCCATATAAGTTCTAAAATTAAGCGTTCCTGAAACGTGGGTGTATTATTTTGAGATAGAAGGATAACATTCTTATTTAGATTAACTACTGTTTTATTAAACCAATATACAGAGATGGTGGAGGTATACACAAACTAAAAGAAATGTTCATTTTGTTGAACCAAGCTGACAGTCCATGATTACAGATCATCTATTTTTGTGATGCAAACTGGAAATTAATATAAACAGTGTGGACCAAACCACGCTTATGTTTTGCTTGGTTTTGATAGGAGCTGTGTGGAAAGGATGTCTCTGTAAATCAGCTCCAAGATTTATTCAGTGATGTCCTGTGAAAATAGTCCAAGTCACTATTCATTTCTGAAAGTGTAACATTTTGCTCTTTACGCTTTTTAACTTAGAAATAGGGAATACTATAGCAGCTTGCATTAATTGTTGGATGTGATGGAGTGTACACTGTGTATAAAACCTGGTGTTCCCTGAACATCGTATCAGATAACAGATAAAATTCCAAATATGTAAAGAGTGGGCAAACTTTCTGATGACAGTATGATAAATCCTGTGGTAGTTACAGCTAAAACAGGATGCTAATATGCATCTGAGCTCAGGAGATATTAAACTATATATAGATTCTGCTGTTCCTAACAGATTGTTGTTGAGATACCTGACACATTTTTTGATGTTACATGCATTCAGAAGAGCTGAGCTTTACATAATTTCTGGTTAGTGTTAGTTATGTGAAAACATATTAAAATGTGTGGCCTAGTTAGGAAACTCTGTCACATAGGCAAAAAGGCAGGTTTGAAGATTTCTGCCAAAGACACAGAAACTCTCTTGATACGTGGCATTCTTTTCTTTACATTTCTTTTGAATTCAGTATGGTTGCAAACTACAGCAAGAGGTAATCTGTCATAGCGGCAATCACTGGAACGAGAGCCACGGAAGCGTGTTCCCTGTTTGCAAGTGTTGTCTGTCCAGCCGATGCTGGCGCAGCTTTCATGGGCACTGTAAAGGAGAGCAGAAGGACCAGGGTCCTGGAAACTAAACATCAGTCCCAGGAGAAGTCACACTCATTTTAGCAGCCTTTGGCTAAAGACTGCCCAGTGCAAACAGCCTTCAGAGCATTCCTCAGACAAACTCCAAACAGATGTGTGAACACGTGTACGCTGAGATCATTTGAGGCGCAGCTATTTCTTGTATTTGCTAAGTTTAAAGGCAAAGAGAAAAGATGGTGCTGAGGCGGGGATTCTCTCGGAATTCATGCTCTGGATTCCAACATGAGGATAAACTTGGATGGGGTGAGGGGAACAGGACATAAATGTGCACTGTTAATATGACTGATGGACTATGTTCTCTTTCTTCGTATGGTTCTGTTACTCCGGGAGATGCACAGGTCCAACTGTTTCACATCAAAACAGTTGTAGAAGAATGAGTCATATGTGCAAACTATTTCTTTCTAACAACCTGATGGGAAATTCTAGAATCACTTTTGCTGAAGTTGTTAGCTTGTTTTGCAAAAAAGAAAAGCAACTGAAAATAGGGTTATCTTATTCAAAATATTGGGCATTGTCCCTTATCTGTTTTGCTGTCATTTTTGTCTATAATTTCCAGTATTTCACAAACTGTGGCTAGTAAAGCTGAAGATTATTTTTAATATTGTCTTTAGAACAGCGTATTAGGACTGTGCTTACAGCGAAAGGATTACTTTGGATTTTCAACACCTGAAATGTGTCTAAGTTGACCTTCCTTTTCTGTTTGGATATTTAGTTGCATGTCTTTGATAGGTGATGTAATAGGTCATATGCTGTTCAACAATTTCTAGGTCTTTATGTTTATTTATTACCTTCTAAATGCTAGCTTGGTGGTTCTGTTCTCCTTGTCAGGGGCTATTAATCATAGTAGTTTGGATCTAACCTTTAGCACAAACCCAAGAATGTTCCATATTTTTCTTACTTGCAGGGAAATACCCGAGGCAAGTGCTCCTCGCCACTAGAGGAGTCACGTTACTGAAGCAGATGGAGCTTTGTTTTTCCTCCTGGGTATCTATGTCTGATAGAAATGCTTTCAGAGAACTATTGTGATTCATTTCTTGTTTGCTTTGTACACCCATTTACAATTTGGGGATGTATGGGTTTTCCGGTTCCTTACTGAGGCTTTACTCAGATTAACTGCTCCAGTGTCCTTTTGACATCTCCTATCTTTCACTCTATGGGGGGGGAATAATAGAGTCATTTAACTCTTGAGAGCCACCTGACTTCTGATCACAAAACTGTGTGTTTGTAATGATGTAACAGTGACAGCAATTTGCTGTTGAACATTTTCACTGTTAGTGTGGTTAAAGATTCATTTTCAGAGAAAAGCATCTGCAAATAATGCAGTGTAATTATGAAGCCAGCAAGTAGCAGCCTACTCTGCTAAACAGCTCCAATCCTTTACTATGATATTACAGGAGATTTGTTCAATTTTAGCCGCCACAATAACTGAAGTACTGGAAAATGGTAGTCACAGAAGGTGTTTTTGCCAGAGAATGCTTTTAATTCGCTAACAGGACTTTTAAGCCAAAAAGCAGTGACTATGAGCCTTGAATTCTTAGGAACCATTTAATTCAGAAATTGTTCACAAATGTTTCAGATCTGGGAGTGGATGATGCTGAAGTTGGGACATTGCAGTTTTTTATCTGAGCTGAACGTAGCTGCTTAAGGAAGCCAATACGAAGGAAGATTCCTTAACAGCAACTGTTAAAGCTACTGGAAAGCTGTTGTGTCCAGGGGCAGGCGGCTGCGGTGGAAAGCGCAGGGCTGGGACCCCGTGCTGGCTCCTGGCGTAGGCCTGTCCCTCTTCTGCACGCAGCAAGTCTGCTGTGTGCCATGGGCTCATTGAAGAAAGGCCGAAACTTTCTCAGAGAACCTCTCTACTTGCCCTGTGTAGGTGCGGTCACGCTCACGTCAGCAATGTCCTGTTGTGGTTCTGTATCTCCTTAAAGCTGGTGTCTGGGTACGGGAGGCAGAGGGGAACTGCAGCGGTCAGGGTGAGGGCTCCTGGTGGTCTCTTCACCCACCTGATAAATACACCTCTCTGAAGAAACACCTTAGGGTCGTCCTGAGAGTCTCTTTTTGGAGGAAAAGATGCTGACAGTTGTTTGATGGATGACATTAAAGATCCTGACCTTCTCTCGTTTACCTGACTGATAACATTTTTGTGAAGGTGCCGTTCTCAACAGAAGCGGTGTTTGAGCGTGAACTTGTAGGGTGTCCCACCAGTGAACAGATGGAGGTTTGTCTGAGGAGAAAATACTTAGCTTTGTGTTCATTGCTCTGGATTGCCATCTCTAATCTAAAGCCATTCTCTAATCTACGTTCCCCATTGAAACAAGGTAGGAGTGTGAGTTGCAGTTCTGTTTCAGAGTTGGACAATTCCCTGATGGGAAGAGTTTTTCCAGGAACCAGTTTAAAGGGTTGTTGAAGAGGCTGTAAAATAAAAACACGTACACACACACTGGCTCACCACTGTATCAGTCTGTGGCAGAGACCTGAGGGAGCCAGTGTTCGACCTTGGGGCCCAGAGCAGTTGGGCTTCCAAAACTGTCTCCCGCCCCAGGCGTTAGCCAGGGAAGCCGAGTAGGTAGCCAGCCTGCATCCCAGTGGGATGTGGGGAGGCCCAGGAGCACCTCTGTCCGCTCGGGTGGAGCCCAGGCGAAGTTGCCTGTCGATCTGCGGTGTGAAAGAAAAGCCAAAGAAAAACCAAAACCCTAAACAAACTGGAAGGCGACTTGTTTAAATGCAGCCCCCAGTTCTGTGATAGTGTGTTGACTCACCATGTTGGGACCCTGGGACTCGGGCTGTACCCACTGCGTCTCAGAACAGCCCTTTAGGTCTCACTGTGACAAGTTAATTAAAGTGTCCTGCTTAAACTCCTGCTCCCATCTTTTGTCTGGCCTGAATGTGCTCATGAAATATTGCTAAGTGTGTTTTGCATGACCATTTTAACAGGAAAAAACCCAGTTGGCTTTGACAGCTTGATGTTTGCAGTTAGCAGGAGGTTTGTTTGATGTTCTGTGGTAACGGTAAACTCACTGGAACTATTTTCTACTCAGCTTGTTGATGTGTTTACTTGGGTTGGGGGCATACAAACGGTTTGCAGTACCATTTGTTGGGATCAGCTAGAAAAGCAATACATGCTCAATGCAGGCATGAGGGTGCCTGCTTGGATGCACAGGCTTTTTTACAGAAAAGGCTCATGTTATATTTGATGTTGCATAGGGTGTAACGTTGCTTCTGAGAGTGTTTTCTCTGAGAAAGAAAAGTAAGCAGTGTAAAGACTCATATGACTAAGATACTTATCTTAATATTAAGACTTCGAATGTGTGGCCTCTGGCACCCTCGAATCTTTTGTGAGAACGCATCATTTAGGATTTCAAAGCTGCGATTTTCACTATTTCTGAGTATTGTTCAACTGTACTTCAAGTAGCATTAAAAAGACAGTAATAAACTGAATTTATTTTCAATGACAAAAACTGTGTATAATTAAAGGAACCTAATTTTGAAGAGCTAACCAAGAAAAAAAAGGTCTCATGCCAAAATATCCCATGACGCTTCAAGAAAACCAAATATAACTAAGGATTGAGTTATAACCTATTGTATCTTTAATCCCTGCTTAACATTTCAATAAAAAGTACATTTCTCTATTGAGAAATTAAATGCTCTATATTTACATTTTCTTTATGAAACGAGAAGGAATGAAGTCATTCCACTGCATTCTCTTTTGCTTGACTGACATTTGATTTAACATTCCTTAGTCAACTCTTGAGTTGTATTTTCCATAATAAAGAGATTTGTTTTCCCTTGCATGTTTAAAATCCATTGCTTCCCTTGGATCTTCAGCCAAGGGTCGATTTTTTTTTCTTTTTAATTTTTTTTATTTGTTTTTTTTTAGTGTTACAGGCTCTTCAGCCAAGATTTTTTATTTTTTGTAGCGTTTTTCTTACTTACACAGACTCTAAAGTTGTGTCAAACTGTACACTAAATGGAGGTTTTGGAGCAATTGAGACTGCCATCTTTAAATTATCAGAGCAAAAAGAGAGAGTAAGCAGATGTTATGAAGCACTTTGATCTCTGTTATGCCAAGAAATTTGGTAGTGGTGATCTAGGCAAGGTCTCCGAGAGGCCCAAGATGCAGTTTTGAAATAGTTTGGAGTCCAGACCAGCACTTACAGCATCAGAATCTGGGAGGCAACTGCATTTTAGGCTGGGAAACCCCACCCAATTATTTTTTAGCTTTTTTTTTCTCCCAAGGAAGTGTTTTCAGTTGGTCCTTATGTTGTGGAGATTTTTCACCTACTGTTTTAGATCAGAACTGTCAGAACTGGCACAGGTACAAGAGTGCACAGCCCAGAATTTCTACATCAGAGGGGGACTTTTTTTTAAAAAAAAAAAAAAAAAAGACACAAGCACTGTAGTGCTGAATATCAGAGGGGGTCCTGTTTCTTGATGTTGATGAGCATGTTATTTCTTAAGTTGTACCAAACACACAATGTGTAACACCCTGCATTTGATGTTTGAATGGTAAAGAGGCCAGAAGTGAAAGCATTTTATCCTACTCTAAGAACTCTCAATGCCTGTTGACATAAATGAGTATTGAGGGTTCTCAGCAGTACTGAGCTGACTCCACCACAGCCAGAGGCCAACTTTAAACAACTTTATTTTATTCCTACTTATGTCCCAAGCCTGGAATTTGGATCGAAGCTGTTGTTATTTTATAAACCATATTTAAAAAAGGAAGCTTCCTTGCTTCTGATTTATTTAATCTTCATGTCTGCTGTCTTCATAGGGGCTTCAGCAAACCATTCTCATAACTGTTTTCAGATGATTTCAGAATGTATTTTATTGTCATTTCCTCTAGTGAACCAGGAACACAATATTCTTAGCCTCTTTGGAGGAACTTTATGCAGAGTAAATAATTCATCTCTCTGCAGAATCATTTTATTATGCTTTTATTGCAGAAAGTTACAATTGCCCTATTTTTAGAAATGACATAAAGAAACTAAATCTGAAGAGGTTTTCATAGAAGCATAAAAAAAAGAAGGAATAGATTTGAAAACGAATATTCTCACACTAGGAGAAGGGTCGTATCTTTTTTCTTTTCTAAAATTGTATGCTGCAAAATATGTTGAGAATCAAGTTAGTACAAAATCTCTTCCGCTGTATCCACGTGTTTTGGTTAGACTGTAATAATCTATCCCTTTTTGTGTTTATATACTTGAAGAAAACTAAAATCTATTGATACCACTGTAGAACACAATGAATTGATTTGTTTCAGTGCATCAGTATTTGTAAAAATAGACAGTAGAAGGGATTCTGTGGCATGGGTCGTATTTTCATGGAGGACGTTCATGTGGTCATGCATTTTTATAGAGCTCTCATGCAGAAATACAAGAACAGAAAAATAAAATGTTAGTGCTAGTCTTTGGACAGAGCCCTCGGTGCAGAAGAGTGGCAAAACTGTAATGTAACAGGAGTGAATAAAGAAGCAGCTGAAATGTTTCTTTGAGTCTATTGGAGAATCTGGGAGCATTGGGAAGAGATGCCTGAAGTACAATCAACATGAAACCAGCTGTAAGCTGCTTGTGTTTACAGCAGTCAAACAGCAGCTGAAAAAAACACCTGGTTGTTGAATTTGGATGTCTCTGCTTATTTTAATAGCATTTGGCCAGATCAGAGGCTTCCTGTCAGAAGTTAAATGTAGAATATATGAGTAACAGTGCTGTCTTTGCACAGATGAAAATATTTGAGCAACACAGAAGTGGTCCTGTTAGAAATGCTGATAAAAATATAACAAAACTTTTATATATTTCTCTTCTGACTCCTGCTTGGTATTGTGGTTTGAACAGAATGAGTAGGAAATATATGTGAAGGAAGTCTTACTGTGAAATTGTTTTTTCTGCTGAAGTAGTGTGGGGTACTGTCTTGGACTGCTTCTTGCCTGGAGTATTCGAGGAAATTTCAGTGCTCATTGGGATTTCACAAATTATGGAGATTTCCATGAGATGCTTATAGTTCTTACCTATTTAACAGAGCCATGAGACAGCGTAATACGGGTTATTTCCTTTCTCCTGGTCCTATTATAATTGTATAAGAATATGTGTATATAATACTAATAATATATATAAAAACATCTTCATTGCATATATATATATTATGTGGCTTTATATAAGAATTGAATAATTGTATTGGAACATATTTTAGAATGGAAAGCACAACTTTGTTATTTGATCAATAAGGACCAGAAGGCTGCAAAATTTAACTGCTGTAATATTGAAGGATATTTTAGGAAATTCTGGATGTTTCTGGGAAATAGGGTAGAATGAGCTCCTAGCTTTTATTTCTTAACTGTAAGAAGAATGTGATTAATTAAAATGTTATGTGTATTTCCACTACTTGTAAAAGTGCCAGTGAACAACCAGCAATGCTTGCAGAAGTGTAAATGTATTTTTTACCATGGAATATAGAGGAACAAAGACAACTAATTAGAAAGGCTCCCATGTCAGAGTACATAGCAAAAGTAATGAGAACGAAAGGGTAATTGTTTGTTCTTCTTGTTTGTCTTTTCCTTCTGTAGCATGTGATGTGTAAAAATTTCTATTGTTATCAATATTAAGAAGTCTCAGCTGCGTATAGATGAATGCTTAAGTGATGGCCCCAGTTTTTTCAATGTGTCTGCATTCAAGTGGGTTTCCCATGTGTTAGCAGTCATAAAAATGTTATGCGTGCAAATGCCTAAACTTGTTTTCTCATAGAAAGGAACCACTTGAACTCTTCCTCCTGCACTTTGAGTCAGAGTCCACAATTTTACAGTAAATGGTTGCAATGGCAATCTCTTACTCTTGCAAGTAAAGTTTCTTTATTTTCTGTTACATGTACGTGAAAAAACATCTTCATATTGATATCTTCTGATTGTGTTCCTCCTGTTGAGAGGCGGTGAGTGCTCTCCTTCCCTGTTCCTGTTCCAGTTTTGCTTCTCATAGCCTGGGGCTTCCCTGACATCAGCTAGAATTGTGTCCTGGGGAGCCCTTGCTCTTGCTCCAGGCTATCCGTAAGCATTATCAGAAATTGCAGGAAGGTACTGTTTATTACAATGTTTTTGGATACTGCACAAAAAGTACTTAAAAAGTGATTTTCCAGATTGATCAAAAAAATACCTTCTGAGAATGCTTGATAAGCTGGGAGCTCCCAGGTCCTTACAGGGCCAGTAAGCATCATTTTCAGCGGGCAGCTGCAAGTGCTGCAGCATCCCCAGGGCTGGCTGTCACCTAAGCAGATTTCCAAGGCCTTTGGGACTCTGCCTGGGGCTTCAGAAACATATCGCGAACTCAGTGTTTTAAACCAAGAAGTCTGTAACTCAACCCGCTACTTTCTTTTTTTTTTAACAAAGGCTTGTTTTCTATGGAAATTTCTGATGAGCTCCAGTTGAATGGCATGTGTTGGGCAGCTGGTTGAACAAATAGATCTTCTTCCCCGTCAGGTTGAAGTCCTGCTTCCCCAGCTAATTCTCTCTAGCCTTACTGCTAGAGGCTTTCTCTGGGGTACTTTGCTCTCTTAGCCAAATGGTGTAGAGAGCTCCTAGTCCCGTAAAGCAACTGCCTGCTTCTCCTTCTTCCAAATATCGCTTGTGAATGATGCATTAGAATATGTAATTTTATATGCTTTTGACTGAAAAATGCAAGATGTAAGTGTTGAATCTGAGTTAAGAGATGTAAATGAGTAGAAGATGCTCACAGTTTCTGATTTGGTTGCCTGGAAGCGTAACAGGGTAAAAAGATCTAGTTTTCTGTGAGAAATTCTCATCATTCAGATAATGCTGTGTATTACTGCATCCCTCCAAATCCATGGCAGGAGACTGGCAATACAGACGTTCAGAGCAAGGTAAAATTGCAAGAGGTCAGGCACCACAAGATGATAGAGTGTTTGTCAAACTGGTGTAGCTGCAATTCACAAAGCAGTAGCGTTAGGGAACGCTCGCTCCTTCAGTGGGCTTTGAAATTAATCTTGACTCTTCTCCCCTCTTGCTCTTTTTCTTTGATCGTTCCACAGAATTTAGGACGTGTTCTGATCTCTTAACACAAACCCTCTGCTGTTCTGGTGTTGAGTGTGAAATGGCTGTTTAATTCATGTAACCCCAGTGACTCAGCCAAGCCACGATCTTTTAGGTTTTGCTTATGCAATACCCTATTACCCAGCTTTCTTTAGTGGACCATATCTGCTCTTTCGTGAGCAGTATGGTGACAAGAACTGTAAGTAGTGTTTTGTGGGAAGTCTCATCAGTGTCTTTTACAACAGCACTTTTACTCTTGTGCCCACGTGGGGGATCGACGCAGAAGCTGTAGTTGTTTGCTGCAGAGAACTGGATGAGTTCACCCGCTTTCTGTGGTGGGATACAGATATATGAACAACCACACTTTGGTTGAAACCTCTGTTTAAGTGTTGAAACAAACTTAAATCCAAATCACACAGCTTATTAGTGAGAGTCTGTAAACAACAATTTCTCTTCTGAAGCGGTCTAATGTTGTGGGTCCCAGCTGTATCCTAGCCCCCTGGTATCCTGAATCATAGTATCACGATTAATAGATTTTGTGTTAATTTTATCTTTAAGAAAACAAGACATTTTAAAGAAAAGTAGTTAAGTAGCATCTGGTGTCTATTTATTTCAGAGGAAAAAGTAGACTTCTGAAATTGAATCTAATCTGAACACCTCTGTATTCAGCAAGCAAAGGAAACCCAGCCCCGTTTCATATCGCCTCTAAGTGAGAGCAGTAGTAATGAAACGAAGATACCTTATGCATTTGGGGCCCTTGTTTGAGGGAAATGTGATTAAGTTGCACGGTAGCACACATTCAGAAAGGGATATTTTGAACATGTTTGACTTATCACAGCGTTCACAAGGCAGGTAGCAAAACAGGCAGGATGGTGCGGTTTGTCGATGTGCGTTTGAGAGCCCCAACCTGCTGAGGGCAGAGGCTGCTCGCGTCTTTGCCCATCGGAGCCGTGTTGTACCAATGCAGCAGGGAGAGCAGCTGAAGGACCCTGTGGAACCTGCATGGGTGCTCTGTGTCACCAGGCAACCATGAGGAAAAACTGGCAGCTTCCCAATGGAGGGGTCTCTCCCAGGGTGTAGCGATGCATTCCTTTTGCCCTCTCGGGGCTGATTTTCGAACTCGGGAAGGTTCGCTAGCCTTAGCATAAGTGTCATGAGTCGGGCAGTGAAGCGACCCTTGGCTGCACCAGGGACTCTTACACAGCGAAGACAGGGAGATACGCTGCGCGTCCCAAGGACTCCTGCTGCCCGGCGGAGGATGGCCAGTTCTTATAACGACCTGCGGCCAGTTCTCTCTCATAACAACCTTGAGACATTACATTCCTCCCCTGACAATCTTGGAGCATCCCGTATCTGTGTTTTGAGTTATTCTCAGTCTCGGAATTTTCCAGCACAGCTGGGATTCTAGCAATTTGTTGATGACAAAAGTCAATCATCTCCCGAACCTATAAAGAGTGGTACTGAGTGAGGCCCTTTGAGCTCTCCTGGACCGCAGCGGGCTGCGACCAGCATCTCCCTCTGAGCGGGACGCCTCTCGGAGCTCACAAACTCTCCTGTTTGCGAAAATCAGAGGTCTGTCGCCAAAAGCCAATGTGACCTGGGCTGATTCTCTTTGCTCCTTGAGGCTTGAGCCTTCGCCCATTGAGACAAATGCCAAAGCTTTCGATGTGAATATTTTCACTGACCTCGAGTGGAACTTTTAAGAGGTAGACCTCTTTTTCTCTGTCTTTTATTCTCTTTTATTCTCTTGGTGTATTTCTTTTACTGTCTTTATGCATGCCTGTGTACTAACCTGAATAGTCTATAAGTAAGTTACAGCAAGTGTATTATAAGGTATAAGGTAAGTTATAGCAAGTATATTATAAGATATATGATAAGTTAATACTTTCAAATTTATACTTAAATTACTGTCGTGATTTTTATTCAACTGTGAATGAATTTTAGGTTGTGATTATACTGATAATCCCTTTAGATATAAACCATTGACCAAGTCTGGGACTAGGAGTCGATCCAGCTGCACCTAGACTCCGACAGGAGTTTAGAGATCAAGGGGGTCTTCTCTGATCCTCGTGACTCAACGGGAGGGTTTCCCTTACCGTTTCTCACATTCTCTTTTACCCCATTACGTTTTCAGTCCCTATATACATAAGTTTAGTTTAATTCTAATTTAATTTTCCTGTGTGCATTTCATCCACTAAGTAATAGAGTGAACCTTGCCATGGAATTCTGTGAAGTCTCACTTTCATATAAATTTCTATTAAATCATTTTTCTATTGCTAATACAGTTGGAGGTGATCCTTTAAGTGATCCGAACCCTCTCTTTCTCTCTCTCATTTTTTTTTTAAATCCCCCCTGCAACACAGGGTGAGATGACTGAGCCAGGAGTTCACAATGCAACAGTTTGTGATATATTCCACAGCTGGATTTTTTTTGAACTTTATATAGTCTGTTAACAGTCACAAATAGTATCCTGAGTTCAGCATTCTCTCAGGTTTATGTAGCTTAGTAAAGACACTTAATTTCTGAGATGCTCAACAGGGCAAGTGGGGGTTTGCAGACACAAAAGATGAGAGTGTTTTGTTTGGTTTTTTGGGAGGGGCTTTTTAATGTTTCTAGCTTTGGGCTATGAAGTGCTGGAAGTGCTGCAGAATTCTTTTTCTTATTTTTATCTGTGCGCCAGGCACTCGTCCATGCTCTCTGCCCTGCCAAAACGACTTCAGCATTAATGTGACAGACCACCCTGCCCGTGGGTGAGGTGTGTAATTCTTTCTCAGAGAAGAGATCTTGAGCAGAGGCTGCTTATTATGTCAAAGTGCATGTGGTTTTCTGACAGGAGTTACTTGGCAGTCCAGAGAAAATACTAAACTCCACTTAACTTGGAAAGACCAGGACGACTTAAATGCATAGTAAAAAATGTCTGCGTTTCATTTCTTCTCTGTCTCTGTGTTGGAAAGTCTTGGTGATGATGAAGAGTGGTTTTCCCTTGCTCTGAAGTATGTCATCTTGTTTGAGTGTGCTAACCTGTCTGTGTCAGGAACAACTGCTGGCATTTGTGCAAGGGCATTTTTTTTTCCATGGTTGCCTATTGAATTTATAAATGGGAATTAAAATGACTGGTATTAAAATGGAAGTAAAACCCCAAACCCAACAATCTGGAGCTGGGAATTTCTGCAGTCCGTTCTCCATTTTTGCCGATGGCTCTTGGGCATTGCTTGTGCCACACAACTTTTTAAATCATTTTTTTATTATTATTTTAGAAGTATGGCTTTTTTTCCATCAGTATTACTATTATGAGAGGGTTATTTTTTCATTTAGTAACTTCCATTTAAGGTCATAAATTAGAGTTGTAAAAGTCTCTCTCCCATTAAAACAAACAAACAAGTTTTGGACTTTAAAACACACTTTTAATTATTGGAAATCATTAGAAATTATCTCTTCTAAGGATTTAATTCCTTTAATCAAGTTTGCTACTGACAATAATGGAAAATTTTCTTCTTTTGTGGATAGCCGTTTAATGTTAAACAAATGCTGAATATTTACTTTTTAACTTTTTGTTTGTATAATAATATTGACTTTAGAACCTAGTTTGAAAAAGGGCTCGGTTTAGCAGGGTGTTTTAGATCGAATTATACCATTGCGCTCCGAATACTTGTGAGAAAGCAACGACTGTTTAAATTCCCATTTCTGCCCATCACCACGCTGTGACCCGATAAGAAAGGACTTGGGGTTTGCACCTGTGTACACGCCTGCACGGTGCCAGGAGGTGCCAATTAGGCCCGATGGGATGGGGGTGTCGATGGCTGTGTGATGGCTGTGGGGCAGCCTGGAACGGAGGTGAGAGAAATTCACTTGGCATAGGCGTAACAAAACATGAAAGCAAAGGAGGGTCTGGGGGAGGGGTCAGGCAGGTCCTTTGACTCTTCAGTAGCCCAGCAGCTTCCAAGGAGTTCACAACTACTAACTTACACACGAAATAATTACGGGAGCAATTCCGGCACCTTCCTGCTAGTGTCACGTTGGTAGCCTGTTACTCAGCAACTGTTTTCTGTGTTACCCTTCCCAGTGTGTCTGGAAAGCAGTCTTAACATACATCTCTAAATGTTTAGAACAAAACTGCTCTTTGGTGCATATGCAAAGCAAACAAACAAACAAACTCCTCTTTGAATTACTGGCTATCAATAAAGTTTCTCAAACCAGGCTACCACTGGGTTTCTCTTGAAATTAAATACTTCATGCCTTGATTAGTTTTTTTATGTTACATTTGCTTAGAAACTTCTTCTCTTGCCAGCCTGGTGTTGCAATATTTCCCCCCCTCAGACCAATAACAGCCACAGATAAGACTCTCCGAAACTGGCTTCTGGGGCTCGGTGTTTAAAGCTTCACTGCTGATCAGCCTAGCAGCTGCCTTTGTGACACCTATGGTTACAATATATGGAAGGCTTAAGAAGAGAGAGCTCGTGATCGAAGTGCTGTTGGATTTCAAAGGCCTTTAGAGGCAAACTTAGCAGGGAACGGAATTCTGAATCTCAGGGAGAATGATAGGAAAAACAGCTGCAGAATTTCCTAGCACTTCGTGTATAAGCACTCTTTTTTAAAATGAAAAATTACCATTTCATTGAACTGACATAAAATTGGCTTGTCAAGCACTGAAAATAAAATGTGTTTTTGCTTTATTTCTCATTCCTTTTATTTTTTTATGATTTAGTTCAATTTCCAGCTTTTCCATGTAAAAAACCAACCACACCTAGAATCTTTCTTAAAATGAAAGCCAACAATTTCATGTGAATTCACGACTTCTGAAACTGAAGTTTTAAGCCATCATATGCTATGAGACTTGCAGTAGAATTGCTGTATATAACCAGCAGATCTCGGTACATGCAGTCTAGCTGTGGGCTCTTCCTACTCTTGATGAATCAATCCTAATTCATTTGAACTGTTAAAAAGCAAACAGCTTCAAGATGCATTATGAAGCCAACAGTACATAGCACAGGAATTGAAATGAGCAAATAGCAAGCAATTCAGCTTTGAAGTACCGAGATATGCCTCTAGGAATCTACAACTGCCTCTGAATTTGGTGTTTAATCTACTGTCTGTGTTTGAACTTATGCAACAGCCTAAATATTTGGGTGTTGTACTTTAACCACCCTGTTTTCACCGAGTTTTGGAATATACGTTTTCCTATAAAGTATTTGAGCATAAAGTGCAGGCATGTTCTTGCCATGTTGATTGGAAAATGAATTTATAATCTGACATAGGAATAATGATGTGTACAGACTTGGATATCAAATACCATTGAACTCCCGCTGCGTTGTACGAGCTCAAAACTCAAGCGCTGCTACGGAAATGAAAAGCATCATGTTTGCGAACAAGTTATTCCTCCCTCTTGGCCTGCCTGGATTGCGCGGTCAGCGGACGCGTCCTGCCGCATCCTCATCTGCCGCATCCTCATCTGCTGCCGCGTTGCCCTGGCAACGTGCCGAGGCCACAGCAGTTGCGTGGTGCCGGCTGGAGGGGTCACCAGGACCCTCACCAGGTTGCTTGCAGCCAGAGGTGTGCAGGACGCGAGGCTGGACTGGGGCATGTCGGAGATCACCGTTTGGTACCTCAGCACCTGAATTCGTATCTTGGGCCAACTCTTAATTTCTGACCTCCTCCTCCAAGCAAACAAACCCCTGTGCTCAGCTTTGGAGTATCTACATGTGGAAAAGTCCTTAATAAAATACATCCCTTTATAGGGGATCCTGTTTCAGAGTGGCTTTATACTTTTTAGGGACGAGCCAGGTTATTCTGTGGTTGTTGAAGATTTCTTGAGCAAAATGGTAATCTTGAAAAAAAAAAAGCACAATTCATGCAATGTGGAGAGTGTTAACCTGAGGGGCTGCCCCATGGCTCTCACCAGCTGTGGGCTGCTAGAGTGCTCACCTTGATGCAAACCTGGGAAAATCAGTCCTGATCTGTTGCCATCAAAATGAATTCATAAGGACTTGTTTGCCTCCTTCTTCATATTAGTATTGATGGGATTTTATACAAGCATTTCCTGAAAATAAGGCATTGTTTAACACTGGGTGGTCTAACACGGAGGCATATGATTTTCAACTCTTCCTGGGTTTACTGAAGTTGAAGATGGTGCTATTTGCTCTAAAGCAATTTTGCTTAGGTTTGGCGAAGGTATTGAATTTGTTATGATTATACTGCTAAACTTAGTGTTAAAGAATTCCAGCCAACTGCTGTGTTTGCAGAAGTGGTTTTTTTGTTGGAGTAGAATTTTATTAAATTTACGGAATAAATTTAATTAAAAGCCAGTAATTTCTAACATCTTATTTACAGTGAGTGTACAGATTTCATGCATTGATAGCTTTGCATATTTACTTGGCAATTTGTTAAAGTAATTTACTTTGTAATTATTTCATGATTACTAACGCTTTGGTGCCATGCCACTTTCTGTTAAGTTAAAATTTTGTTGTTGGCTTTGTGGCTCTCTGATCTCTGCAATCTTTGTACCACTTTGTATATGGTAGTTCTTCATACCAATCCTCTAATCTTTGACTTTGTTCTAACTTCCTTTGCTCTACTTTTGTCTCTTCCTGATCCATGTGCGTGTGGCCAGCATAAAAGAAAAGAAGCTTGTTAAGATGTCCTTCTGGTCCATCAAGGCAGACCAGTGTATGGTCTGTTTAGGTGGACATTCTTTCTATGTGTTTTTTTACATAGAAATAGTATTTTCTATGCCATAGGTACTTTCCAACCACATATAAAGAGCAGGCTTTTGTCCCCAGTGTTCCTAGTAGAAGTAGAAAGGATGCCCATGTAGCAAGTCACCTGAGTGATTCCAAGTACACGTTATGTCTGTATTTTGTCACCTTTTCCCCATGACAAATGCTGTTCTTCAGCCCTTAACAATTAATTCCCCTCATCTTAATTCCATGTGGGTTTTTTTAGCTTCAATTCTGGGCTTCTTTATATAGCAGCAGTTTCTGACTTAAACCACAGTTGATACTGGATTAAGCATTCTTTTTTGCGCCTGAAGAGAGAGAAATGGTGGAAAGGCTTACATGTGTACTCTTAGGGTGAAACGAAGCCTAGATGAAAAGTGAAGTAAGACCAGATGGAAGTGCTGTTAAATATCCCTAGTAGCCCAAGTCTTAAAAGCTCTGTTTTCTTTGTGAAGCTTTCCTGCCATTCATTCAGCTTGGGGAATGTATCCCACAGTGTTATTTAGTGCAGTCACAAGTAACAGATGATGTGTTTGCAGCGAGAGCCTGGTATGGCCCGTGGGGTTGTGTTCTGGTCCATGGCAGTGAAATGTTTGTACGCGCTTTTGATGAAGACATGTCTTCCTGTGTTAGACAAATGAAGAGTGTCATTTGGGCAACCCTGGGACTTTTCAGTGCTTCTTACCTCAGATAGCATTCATGCTCCAAACCTGGGCTGGATTATGTTTATCTGTTAGCTCGCAGGGTGCTTTTTACTACTGTGCCTGCTGCTTGTCTCGAAAAGAAAACTTGAAGTGGTGTTGCTTGGTTTTCCTTTGGCTCCCACTTCATTCTTAGCCTTGTTATTCTTAAACATACTTCAGAAAACTGCTAGAAGATTTCTACAAATCTGAAATGGTTTGTGGGGTAATCTGGGATGTATACTTTAGTTAAGTATGTGAGATTTCTGCTTGGCCATTCTCTGCTAGATTTAAAACTTATAGCTTGAAAAACGACTGTTGGTAATGGCAATTTATAACAGCCTGTGTCCTGGAGTGTAATTTATGATGAAAAAAGCAGAGGATTTAGCAAGTCTGAAGCCTCCCTGTCTGTTGCTCTGTTTTAAGCATTGTGGGGTAATCTAGCATATGCTTAGTTAGTCACTGCTTCAAATGTAGAAGTATTTTAACTTTGATACCTAATGTCTTTTGCAGACAGCTTAGATAATGTTGCTGTGTGAGAGGTGTGGTGCGTTTTTACATTTGCCACGGCTGCAGAACAGGAGACAGATACCTAATGGAGATAGAATTTTTTTTTTTTTTTTTTCTTTTTTTTTTTTTTTTTTCCCTGTGCAACATAGATTACAGTTTAGCTGGTTTTGCTTGGAAACACGTACGGGAATCGGATTAAGTGATGTCTTCTGTCTGGCTTTTTGGTCAGTGTGGGATGATAGGGTGGATGTGACATCTTGGGGCTCACTCATTACACCATAGTGAGCCCTGCTCTCTTCTGCTCTGGTAAAATAATGTTTGGAAGAGATTTGGTGTGCAGCCTGGATCCTGCCTGGCTACCTTGGGGACCTGGCTTCTTGCTGTCTTGCTGCATTTTGTCCCTGCACTGGGAGGAGCCCACAGCTAAAAGTCAGGTACTGGCATCGCCATGTGTGACTGCAGCTTTGTCTCCTGCCCTCTGTGTCCTTGTATTTCTTGTCTATCCTTTGGTGTGCTCCGTGTCCCTCCCCAGTAACACTGGGTTTTGCTTTGCCAGCAGTTTTGCAGAGGTTGACAGGGTCAGCCTCTCGTGGTGTTGCTGACTCTGGACAGGGAACTGGTTTCGCAGAAGTCGTTCCTTTGATACAATCTGAGAGGAAAGCAGATTTGTTTGCATCTCTTTAGTGATCGCTGCTGTGGAGAAATGTTGACCTCTACATTAGCCCAGTTTACAATATTGAAATCTCATTCCGTGGGTTATTGCTTTCCTTTAAATATCATTATATTAAACACAAAGTTACTGTTGTGGTGATTTACGCTAAGATAAATTGCTAGTGTGATACACAGGGATTTAGTCTCTCAGTTTATGAATCTGCTTATTCCCTGTGCATTAAATTACTGCGTCCTCTGAATGGAAGCATGTGAAATTCAGTGTGTTTTATTATTTCTTGCACCATTTTGACAGACTTACCAAGGTAGTTCAAAGAGTGAAGTTTTTATTTAAATAATACAGATGTGTTTGTTCAACTTTACATTTAATAGTCCTGGCTTCTTTCAAGTTCGTGACCAGCTTTGCCTCAGATTCAAATATTTTGTTTTCCAGACACAGGGAGAGAGAACGGATACAGGTTTCTGCACTTAGAGACGTATAGGTCAGAGTGAGCCGGCAGGAACAGAAGCTTTGCTAGGGCTTGCAGAGCAGCACCCTGTACCAGATTCCCCATAGAGTAAGAAATTCTGGAAGGCAGTGGGATTTTTCTCAATGCCTGTGCTTGCTCATCCACCCAACAGCTTTATAGAGAAACAGAAGTTCAATAAATAAAACAGCTAGAAAAATGGTAGATAAATGCTCCCCCACCTCCCCACCCCCATTTTGAGGTGGAGAAATCCTTCTATTCAGTTTGCGTAATTTTCGTAACAGAGCTAGGATTGAGCTGAGGTGTGGATTATAAAGATGCTCTGATATAGTGGATGCTTCCAAATGACTCCTAATTCTGTAAATTAAGTCTATTTTTTTAAATTAGAATTGTCAATGTCTTTAATTTTTCCTCTTCTAGTATAAACATTTTAGCATCTGTATTTCTGTGTAATAATTCCAAGCTTTTTCCTCTTGCCCACATTTTACTGGACTTCTTATTAGCTTGTTTTATTATATTCCTAATCATATTTCAGAATTCATGTGCCATGTGACTTCCATGGAAAGTTAAGTGTTGGGTAAATGGCATTGCTTTGTTAATTTAAATTTAATCAATAGAAAATGTGCTGCAGCAGGAACACAGAAGAGCTCAGCAGGTCTCTGGAGAATTTTGGGATGCTGTGTACCAAATGGATGCTTAATATTTGGCTGGGAGATGCTGTCATAGGAATTCTCTGAAGTCAGTGATCCATTTTCAGTTAAAATTAATTTAGTTAGTGTGCATGTACTTTGTTTTATTATCTTCTTGTAGTATTTTCTCTTCTGTGTTTTTGCCATGACTTATAAGTCAATGTTATAAATAAAGCTACTGATGAGTGCAAGTTAGCTTGTAATTTGGTTTGAAGGAAGGAACTAAGCATGTTAACTTGGTGAACAACTGCAAGTATGGCTTTCATACTCATGAGTATGAAATGCTCACAAACCAAAGGACAGAATAGTTATTTAATTTGGTCTAAGGGTATAAAATTGGCTAGTACCATGGCTTTTATTTGAAAATAGCCATTGGCCTATACAGAGAATAAGGGACCTAATACATGGCAGCATGTAGCTTGTTAGGTGCCAGAGTAGTTGCATGTTGTCTGGGATTTTGGTCCGCTTCTGTAGTATCAGATTACTTTTTGCCTATTTTTGATGTAGCTACTGGTTCCTTTTTAATGGCAAATGAGGAATGGATAAGGGTATGGTAGGATGACTGTAAGTATTTGCACTTGAGACAAGTGCCAGTCTGGGGGGAAAAAGAAAAGTGAGTAGAGCAATATATTTCAATTGATAATGTAAAGAGTAAGGAAATATGAAACCATAATGTACATAAAATAATACAGGAAGAATGCCAAAAAAAGTGCTCTCCTGGTACAACTTTAGAGGTCTGATATCGATGGGCCTGGATAAAGCACAGCTGGACTTTACGCGATAAGGTTTGCCAGAAGCACGTAGCTTTGTAGGTGACTGTGTGTTTCCTGACATACAGTGGGGAACAGCAAATGGTAGCTAAAGGTATGGCCCAACTGTTCCTGAATGCAGCAACTAGCAGGTGTTCTTACAAATAGCAAAATGAATCAAAACAAAAGGAAGCTCTCCTGACTTGACTTTTGCTATGTGATGAACGTGTTATAGGAACATTGTCAGTGAAAGTAACTCTTCGGATTACTTTCATCTCCGTGAGTTGACTCAGCATATGGAAGGAAGTATGGCTGAGATAATCTCTGAAGTTTTCTGTTTAAAGGTGTAGATTTAGATAAAATGAAGCAAGTTAGCTGATGAACTCAAGAATCGCAAGCTCACAGAGCTGGTATTTCTTCATTGTAAAGGTTAAAAGAAAAGCAGAAAAGCTGTAGCAGAGATCTCGAGATTTAATTGGATGAATAACTATATAAAAGGCTAGGATTTGGACAGAGCCAATTTAATAGGAGCAGGCTGAGTAAAGATGCCGATACATTCTAGAAGGTTTGGTACTGAAGTTACAGGTATTTCTATACTAAAAAGTGCTAATATAAAGTCAAAATAACAAAGCATAGAAATATGGTAGTTAAATACATTCTAAGAGAATCTGTTAAGCTTCTTAGAAGAATTTTCCCTTCTGCTTGTTCTGCCATGAGTTTGGCATCTTGTTTTGTATTTCTTACAACAAAACTGCCTGTTGGTGTAAAGAAAACTGAATTCCTTATTTGCTGGTCCCCAACAGCATCCTTCATAGCGTAAGGCTTAAAACTGGCATAGATTTCCACCCTGAGTCATGTATTTAGTAAACATTTAATTCAATTTGTGTATTCACCTAGGGAGGAGATTAAATGAGAGAGGTCAAGCAGCTGCTGAGTGTTGAGTAATTCAATACTTTGGACATGTTGAGATTTTAATAAACATCAAGGTAAATGGTTTGAAACTGGAGCTGGGAGTTGAGACTCCAGAAAGAAAGGGTTCGTCTTTCAATTTTAATTACAAAACCAGAGACCTCTATCCTCATGTTTTGCAAGCTGTAGGAAGGTATAATGAGCTCTGTTCAGCTTTGATTCTGTATGTGAGAATATCCTTCAGGTACAGATTAAAAAGACAACTATCTAAAAATATTTTAAAAATTGTTGGTTTGGAGGCTACTGACCTACTTCTTTAAAGAGCATGCAGTGCAAGTAGTACATGTTCAGGATTTATAGACTGTCTATGTCACCAAGTCAGAAGAAAAAAGCAAACAAGACTTGGATGCTGTGCCTGCGATATCCTTAAGCCTGATTATGTGTGCGTATTATTTCTAAATTGAGCCTTTTATTTAGGTTCACATTCATAAATACTGATTTGGACTGAGATCTCCATGTTTATTATTGCATCGTTCATTTTTCTAGGATTGAAAAATACAATTTTGCTTTCTGGTGGCAATCCAGGATGCTGTTGCAAGGGTCATTTTCAAAATCTGTTGCTTCACACGTGACAATTTGTTTGCTGTGACAGGGAGGTGGAATCCCTGGACGTGAATGACGCAGAAGCTGTTTGTCTTTAGTTGCAGAACTCATCCTCAAAACTGAGGGTGCAATCCGTCATCCACTTAGGTTGTGATACAAGACTTGGTCTCCTTCAGTTTTGAAGTTTTTAAACAAGTCGCATCCCCTCCTGCCACTGGCCTTATACTGAGAAGGAATTGAATTCCCTGTAAACGCCTGCTAAGCCTTTCACTTTTGCACCTCCACATCTACCCTTTAAATTCTTTCTTGTTGTGTTTCCTGATGAAAATATGTCTGCAGCCACCTGCTAATATGCTAAAACCACTTCCTGTCACACTGACCTGTGTGAGTCTGTTGTTTCCCTAGAAGTCCCTCAGCTGTCTTCCTTGTATGCATTTGATCTGTCATCTTTTTCACTTGTGGTATGGAGAGTCTTGTGCCATCTGAATATCATCTTTGTCTCTCTTTTTATCTTTAGCTGCTTGGAGTCTTGGTGTATAATTTACAATTTTTTAAGCTACAGTGATGATGGATAGTCTTGCACCTCAGATCCAAGAGATCAGAATGGTGCTGTAATACAAACTGATAGGAAAATCATTTATTCTCATTTTCCCCCACATCATGAGATTTATGTGCACTTCTAAGGTGTAACAACATCTGCCCCATGTGACCTTCAAATGGAAAGTGAGTCTCCTTTGATTTACAGTTCAACCTTGAATCTACATTTTATTCAGTTCTGTAATATTTAGGATAACTCATCCCATCATGAAAAAAACCAAATTTTTGAATGTGAGGTTCCCTCTGCTATGCATTTTTTCTGCTTGTAAATCCACTGTGTAGGTGATTTGCAAGTAAGAAAAATCTTAGAAATTTGTCCTTGCTTTGAGTTACACACAAAATGTAAGCAGAAAAGATGTCAGCTTTGTTACATTCTTGTGTATTTTGGTTTGTTAATAAAAATCTTATGGCATCTCAAGAATAGCTGTTTCAAAGAATAAAGTAGTCAAAAAGCACTTGCCTAAATTTACAAGGTCTTTTTCAAGTGCTGACTTTGAAGTATTAACCTTAATTATATTTCAAAGTATGTAGTAATCAGCAGGTGATTTGAACTTTATTTTGTTTTGCTGAATTGATCCTGTTAAAATATTGCTATCAGGGATGATTTGTGTGGCTAAGGCTTTATTGAGCAAACAAAATGGCAAGCATTGTCCAACTGGTCAGACCAGAGATCGTTCTGGTCCAGCAAGCTGAGTGCCATGTGTTCAGTGTGTCAGAATGGGGCACCTGAGCGCTGTGTTTACCTGGCTGCTGGCTTTGCTGGCATCCACAAGCACGATACTGAAGATACTCCATACTCATAAATAGTAGCTGCAAGTTTCATTGTTTTGGTTTGGGTTTGGTTTTAAGTTTTCATTGGTATACTTTTTTCCCCACAAATATTTGCATTCCTGGTTTTGAGAAGTAGTATTATTTTTTAATTTTATCTTTACAAGGTCTTCCAGCAAGAAGTTCCATGCTGCTATATGCTGTATCAAAAAGTACATCTTTTTGGTTTCAGATGCGCTTCCTAGTAGTTTTACTTGAGAAGGAGTAAAAAATTGTTCTCATTTTCTGCTTAATACTTCATGCAATTTCAGTATATCCACTTTTTAACTCTTTTCCAAGCTGGACGTCCACAGCTGTTTCTGTCCTTGTTCAGAGAGCTTTTCACGTTTCTGAGCTTTCTCGTCATTGTCTTGGTTTTGGATGTGTGTTACATTGCAGTTCTCAATTTTGATAAACGCATCTTCCACTTTATCCTTAGCCACTTTGTATGAGGAAGCTTCCTGCTGCCCTTTGCAATTAACTTGTTTTTACAACATTGAAAAAATCTGAATCATCTGCAAACTTTGTTGCCTCGTATACTCTTCATTTCATGAATACATTGACCAGCACTAGTGCCTTTGGAACCATACTGCAAACGCCCCATCATTGTTAAAACTGCCCATTTATTCCCATCTTCTATGCCTTGCTTTTTTAATATTATTAATGCACACAGAGACCCTTTCCTTTTATCCTGTGACTACTTAGTCTTTGTAGGTGTCTTGGGTGAAGGACATTGCAAAAAGCTTTCCAGAAATTAAAATGTGTTGTAACAACAAGGTCACCCTGAATAATACGCTTGTAGACTACTTCAAATAATTTTTTTTAGTTTGATGTAAGGCTGACCTCGATAGAAGCCATGCTAGTAGATCTGCACTGTATTAGGTCAGTATATGTCTATTAATCCTGATTCATATTAATCCCAATTAAATATGAAGATTTTGGGAGTCCATCTTCTTTCCTCCCCTAAACTGCTTCTGAAGATTGTTTTGCATTTGTTACCTTCTGTTTGTTTTATGCTGAAGTCAGTCTTGCTCTGTAGGTGTTAATGGAGAGATTTTATGCTACTTATAAAGAACTGAAAGCAGCTGGGTGGAGAAACATGTGAAGCTTATGCTGAGGTAACACAAAAAAGAAGAAAAAGTATTTTTCAGTTTGTCCGAACTGCTCTTTGACTGACACTTATTCCAGGTGATTTTTCTTTTAATTTTATCGGTTGTTGTGAAACCTCTTCCCCTGCCTCTTTCATTTTTGACAGTTCCTCTGACTCTCACCGAGTTTAAGGAAAAGTTCCAGAGTGGGAGCTTACTGAGCTCCAGTGTTATTATTTATACTTAACTTTTCTGCTGTGACTTAAGTTAATCTGTGACTTAAGTCTCAGGGGCATATCTAATGCATCTTTATAATGTTTTTGCCCTCAATTCCCTATGGCAGTTTTCTTGCTTTTGAAATCTATGAAAATAAATATAATAGTACTTTTTATACCTTTAGCAAGTTGTTCCTCAAAATCTGTCTTTGCTTGTCTCATTTTTTATTTATTATTGGAAAGGTGGTATTTCTCTTCTGACTTCCTTATATGTCTTTAATCAATCCTTATGCTACTTGAAACATCTATTTTTTTAAAATTTATGATATCTAAAAATGTATAGTGTCTAAAAATTACTTCCCATCACAAAATGTAACTGATCTACATTAGGATAATTTCTACTGCCAGTATACATATAAACATGCTTTTGATTTCGGTCTGGTTGCTTGTGGTAATTTTACCCTTCTTAAATGAGCAACTAACTGGTACTTGCCTCCAGTCTCCTCTGTTGCTTATTTGGTTTGGCTATACATTAAATTAGGATGCTGCAGAATTACAACTGAAATGTCCATTGGTCAAAGAAATTGTTTCAGTGGTTGAAAATTTCAGAACCTATTAATTTAGGATGCTTAACATTTAGAATCAATTGAAGAGTGTATAATTATTTAGATAATTTCATGATCCTATCTTTGTTATTTCACTAAACAGACTTACCCTAAAAATATCTCTGCGCCATCTAGCAGTGCATATAAGATAATAATTATATGGGCTCTGTCAGTATAGCACATGCAGATCTGAGGATCACATGCACATAAGTGACTAGACCATGCTACCTGCGAGTTGCAAAGCTTCTGGAAAATATATCTGTAAGGATCAACTTTGTGCTATTCTGCTTCTGATCTCTAGTACCAATATAAAATATTTTAAAGCAAATTTGAATCAAGTGCCATTGCTTGGTTCAGTGCATCCTGTAGATACTTTTGGTTTAAAAACAAACTGCAGAAAAGAATTTTCAGCTGCTTTTTCCTTTCTCTTGATGTAGCTGATGTAGATTTTAATGAAACTCTTATCAAAACCTGAGTATACTTTTAGTAATGGCTCTTCATTTAAAAGTTACCTGTTGCTGCCTTGGCTTCTAGCTACAGCTTTTCTCATTCTAGTGATACATTATTACCTGTTGACCTTTGCTAAGGTCAGATTAATTTGACCTTTATATCTCCCATGCTGGAGGTTATGTTTGTGTAATACACAGGTAAAATTTCATTGCTATGTCAACATTTATTTTCAACTGTGCAAAAAGTAGTTGTTTGCCTATCAAATAAATGAGGTCAGCAGCTGAGTTTCGTAAGCAGTGTAGTTACAATTTTCCTTTTTACTTACTGAACTCAGTGTGTTCTTCCATCTGATGCTCAAACCAGCTCCAAGCAACATTTAAAA
This sequence comes from Buteo buteo, assembly GCF_964188355.1. NCBI lineage: Eukaryota > Metazoa > Chordata > Aves > Accipitriformes > Accipitridae > Buteo > Buteo buteo. Next base: position 17,654,872 of record NC_134194.1, on the reverse strand, counting down.
ATAGAAGGTTGTGCCTTCCTGTGTTTTCATGTTTGTTTTGACTAGCAACTAAAGTACCAAAAACTGGAGATGTCCAAGAGCAATAGTCATTTCCCTTTAATCTCAGGTGGGCGACTAGCTGTAATGAGACATGAAACTGTTGTGTTGTTATTGCAATAGCCATCTCCTGCACAGACCACATAAAATGGCCATAACACGGATTTCTATATTTTTCATTATAGGAGGGAAAGATGTTTTTCTGCTTCCTACAGGATTACAAATTTCTCTGTGTGAGCCCCTGGTGTGCATATGGCAAATATCTGCTGTGATTTCTAAAACAGTTCTATCAAGATTATTAATTGCATAATTAGAATGTATAAATAAAACTTGTCACATGACTTTAATTCTCTTGCTGAAATTTTAACATATGATGATGTGCTATGGTAGCATACCATAGTAAAAGCAATAAATGAACCATCAGACCACAGTTTCCTACTACCATATATTCCTTATAATTATATTTTTCCATGCTTTAAGAGAAAATTCACAAGGGGACAGTCTCACTCTTTGCATGTCTTGGTGCTTCATAAATCAGTGTCAGCATTTTAACTTAGGGGCTTGTCAACCAAGTGAGCTTATTGTCTCTTAGCGGGTGTCCGTGTTAAAGAAAAAGATGATGAACCAAAAAGGGTAGTCCAACAAGTTATGTTTTTTCCAGAAACAACAAGGAATGAAGATATTCTAGGGGTCTTATGGCTTTGAGGTTTATTTGTGTTTCTGGTTCACTCACCAAACTTGCACAGTAGAACACTAGTAGAATGCAAAGCTTTGTGTAGCATTTCCGGATCTCAGGTTTTCTCTATTATAAATGTACTGGTTTTGAGCTTATATGTGCAGCCTGTGTTAGCAAGAAGATATCAAATGGAGACAAGAACCCAATTATTCTTGGCCTACGTGAGGTCTAGGATTGGTACTGCTTTACTCTTCAAAAATGAAGTCTGCCAGTGGAGGCAGAACTATGATGCCATTGGAATGGCATAAGAAAGAGGGTAGCTCGTGTGTTTGGTGCTGGGTGGTTAGAGGATTCTCAGTAAAGGCAGGTGGGGAAGAGGAGAGTTTGCCCTTCGTGTGAAGGAAAGGCTTCTCTGTGGACTGGGCGAGAGGCTCATTGGAGAGAGAGGGTGCACAGGTCTGGATCAGAGGAGAGGTCATTCCTCTTCAAGCATTTATAGGCATGTGAAAGAGGAAAAGGTGGTTGGAAGTAACCACCACAGATTCTCCAAGTGTAAATCACACTTGACCAACCTGACTGCCTTCTGCGCTGAGCGTTACTGGATCTGTGGTGGGCAGTAGACATTGTCCAGCTTGATTTTAGCAAGTTCTGCACCTGGGATGGCATAATGCCCTGCACGGGACCTGGGGAGCAGTTCTGCTGAAGAATCCGGGGGCCCTCTTGGACACCAGGCTGGATTGGAGTTAGTTATGGGCCCTGCTGGCAATGGAGGTTGACAGCGTATTGAACAGCATCAAGAGGAGCGTTGTCAGTAAATTGAGGTGATTCTTGGCCATTCTTGGCACATGTTAGACCAAGTGTAATACTGGGTCCGGTTTTGTCCTCCCAGTACAAGAAAGATGTTGCTAATCTAGAGAGAGGGTGGTGGAGACCCGTGGGATGGCTGAGGCTGGAGCATTTGCCCCGGGAGAAGAGGCTGAGGGAGCTGGGCCCATCCAGCCTGGAGAAGAGATGGCTTCAGAGGCCAAACACAGTCTCCCAGTTCCCAAAGGGCCAGAGCCAGTGGCTTTGGTGGGAGACATGGGAGGAGAAAGAGCTACAGCAGTCATGAATTGAAAAGGGGGGAAGATTTGAACTGGATGTAGGGACAGAAAATGTCCCCGTGAGGATAATTAAGCTGGAACAGCCTGTGCGGAGAGGCAGGAGATTCCCCCAGACTGGAGGTTTTCCAGACCAGACTGGACCTTGGAGCTGACCCTGCTCTGAGCATGAGCTTGGACTAGAAACCTCCTGAGCTTTTATGTCCAACTGTATTGAGGCTCTGAAAATACTGTGAAATACATCTGACATTGCGTGAGGTTTGAGTGCTGGTAAAGCTTTTAGTAGTGATCACAAGGTTGGTATAAATGAAAAGACAAGGGACACTGTGCAGTAAAAACGAAACAAAACAGAAAACCCAAAACAAAGAAACAAAAAAAAAGCAGAACAGAGGAAAACAAAGCAAAACAAAATAGAAAATAAAAAAGGCAAAAATTATATAACCTGTAGAAAAAAGTGGAGCTTTTTATTTTTTTTTAATTACAACACAAATATCTAATGGCAAGTATTGGATCTGTCAATGAAAATATTTCATTGTCTAGTCAGTAATAAAAAATAACTTCAACTGCAGTTCAGCTTGCAAGCCTCTTAGAATACCAATAGTAAATATTTAATAGTAAAGGAGTGTTATTTCTCTAAGTGGTGAATGTTTGTTTTCCCCTTCTTCCACTTATGGGAATAGGTGAGCTCTATCGATCTTACACCAACTTTAAAGATAAGCACTCTTTTGGATTACAAATCAATTTAGAATTTTTCAGTATGTAAAAATACATTGGGGGAGATTGGGAGAAGGAAATGAGGAGTGGAAATGGAAGTCATGCGAGAAATCCATGTACGTACTTACCTAGAACAGTCCTTACTTTATCTGATGGAAAATCATTATAATTTCTATGATTTGAGTTATAAATTTATCCTGTAAATTGCCGTTCATTTTCCAGATGATTCAGCATTTGATACTTAAATCTGAAAAGAGGTATTTATTTATTTATTCTCCTCCTTTCTCAAATTGACAGAAAAAACTCTGGTGAATGAAGTCTTGTTTTTTTGTGGCTTTGTATTTATTAAATATTTAGACTGGAGCCCTTTGTTTTGGCCATTTGCACCTGTGCCTTCAGGGAAATATTTTTCTAAATATCCTTTTAGACTTTGTTGCCACAGCCAGATGAGTCTGGATGCTTTAATAGGTACGTGTATAGAACAAATACAGGGAACGGTAGTTAGTGAGCAATGCATTTTTTTCCTTATATGATTTTTAAGTTATCTCAAAGCATTTCTGCTGAGGGGAAAAAGACGATCATTTTTGGAATTTTAACACGGAAGTTCTGGGAAATAAATTAATCTTTCAGACTTAAATGAGGATATGCACTGTAAAGTGGCTAGAAGTGAGTACGTATACTGCCTTAAATGAATTCAGAATAGGATGTCTGAAATTGCAGTAATGGCAAGCAACATCTTCGCTCTTATGTCATTAAAACATTTAAATGCCAGAATATTCCCTTTGAGTTAATGGGCAGGTTGTGATTTATGGAACCACTTTTGTGCTCAGTGGCTTACAAAGCAGTTGAGCGCACTGGGCTCCAGCAGCATGTTTGGCTTTCCAGCCCCAGCCTCGGGATCTGACTGAGAAAAGGCAGTATCTAAATTACTGCTGGGTGGGTAGAGACTGCCTGAGATCCTCCTGTCAGCTTTCACAGCCCTTTTAAGACAGCTGATTTGTCTATAACAGTGCCTCAAGCAAATTTCATCAGCTGGTTTGCTCTCCATTGTGCCTTTTAAATTTCCTGAATAATTGTTTTTTACCTCCTTTGACCTTCTGCAGTGCATCTTATCCAGGTCGGCTGTGATGGCAGTGCTTTCAGCAGCATCTGTAAAAGATTTCAGTATTATGCCACTGCAGTAGCCCATGGTCAAATATCTGCCTAGGTAATAGTGTGGGATGTGCAAACCTCTAGTAGCCTCTTTTACACTTCTAGAGAAGGCAGTTTTACAGACCCTTTTTGCTTTATATGAGGCTTGAAGACTGAAAGATCATAGATGATAGGTTGGTTTTGGACCATCCTATAAATGATGTGTAGTGGCCTCTGTGAATCTTGTTGTTTGTACAGTGTTAGTCTTTTCAGTAATGAGATGCAAATACATCTGGATGAAGAAAATTTTTTTACATCAGTTGGTAATTTCATTGACAGTAGAGTTATGATGAAGACTTACATTTGTTCAGTTGTCCTTGCAAAAGATGGTCATTATTAAATCTGAAAGTACAGTTTCATGAACAAAAATAAAAGGTTTGAATGTGAATGTTAGAGAGAGAAAAATGATTTACAAGTACATTTCCTCTTCCCTTCCTTTCCTGCTTCCAATAGGTCCTTTGCCTTATTAAAGAGATCAGTGATTCACTGAGCATATGGCAACAAATCTGTTGAGCTGGTAATCCATGTTAAAGCAGTGGCAATTTCCAAAAGTTAGGTTCAGTGATGTACGAGGAAAAAAGTGTTGCTTTCTCCTTTTCTCCAGATACTTACATCAAACTGTATCTGTACGAGAATGCTTCATTTCATCTCGAACATTTTGAGCCTGTCTTCTCACGGTGCTAAAGCAACACATATAACAAGAATCAACTCTGGCAACACATGCTTTGCTTGAAGCTGAGTAATACGCTCATGGTTCACACAGTTGTTGCAATGAAAATGTGTTATCACTCACCCACAACAGACAAAGGTCAGGAATCGGTTTGAGCCATTCTTGCACCTGCTCCCCCATTGGTCCCAGGCTTTTTTCCTTCCCATTTCTGAGCAGGTTGCTCAGTTTGGTGGTGGGAAACGTAAGCAGGTTCTTCAGATAAAAGAGAAATTAGAATCTACTTATGATTTCCATTTGAAGTCAGCCCACCCAAATTGTTTAGTAACTTGGACTGATAAACATGGGTGAGCAGTGGCAGTGATACAGATACTTAATGACCACCTTTTCAGACCGGTGAATACGCATTGCTCAGTAGCTTCATTACACCATCTCAGCTGAAGCAGAGGTGTCTTCCAGCTGCCAAGCTACTGCATTCATTGTTTTTTCATAGCAGTGTATCAGTCTCAGCATCTCCTGTGCAGCCTGCTCTTGAGGTCTTCAGCTGGCAAATGCTGTTTATATGAAAAGTAGTTTAGGTTTGTTTTTGGAGTATGGTTTTTAGAATAATAATAGAAAAACCTTGTATGAAGTATTTGAATATAAGTATTATTGGCGATATGTGGTCCCTCAGAATTGATGTGCTTTGAGGTGGAGTTTTTTCTTTCTTTTTATAAATACTTATTGCAGTCTTTTAATGATAAGCCATAAGTGCTAACCTGCAAGACATGGCTTGTACTGTGATAATCACATTAATGAGCCTTTAGAATTGCAGAATCCTATGTTAACATCATATGTTTGTGTGCAGTTGAAACAGTCTTGTAGTTAGAGTGGTAAAGTTGTCATTATTTCCAAGTAAATATAGAGAAAAGTGTCTGTGATACTGAGTAATGAAGCCAGAGTCAGAGTTCCTGATGTGACGACTCCCTTCATAAAGGCAGGCATGAGCGTGTTATGACAGTTCCATACCTGTGATTTCAGAAATAATCCCCGCTATCTTGCCAGGAATGCAGATAGAAGACAGTCCCTTTCCACTCTGTGCCACAGAAGGAAGAAAGAAAGAGCAAAAGCCGACCAGGTGCTTACGAGTGTTGGGGGCAGTATCTCCTACGGTCCAAAGTCTGTCCTGCTGCTGATGCTGGCTGTGTGACATATATTGGCTCAATGAGATTTTGACACAACTCTCTCTGCATTAGAGTAGAAAAGGACAGTTATTGCTAAAAGCCATTTGGTGGTCTTAATTCTATTCTCACAGAAGTAGTTTTCATAAATTCTTCTTACTAGAATCAAATCATTACTTATGAATAAAGCTTTCATTTGGAAGAAAAAATGAAGCTTTAAAGCTCTAATGGATGTAAGAAGCTTGAAAACCTGAATACTTACATGTGCCAAGGTTAAAAAATAATTTGGTGAATAAGATGGCATAAAATCAATAATAAGACTTTTTCCGAGGGGTCTAACTAATAGTTTTTCAGTCCTGGGTTTGATACTGTTGAACCATTAGGTCCCTATTATTATCTTTGATAAACAATACACAAAGCCATTTGTGGCACTTTGGAGATTCCTAGACCAGGATTTCACATCAGCTGCAAGCCAGGATTGGAAGAGTATCTAGGAGAAATGTTTGCTAAACATGAATGTGCAATTACAAGACCTTTTAAATGTAATTTTAATGCATTATTGGAATTTATTTTGCAGTTTATTTTTTCTCTGCGTCATTCATAAAGCTTTATCTAAAATATTGATTGCTTGGCTGGCTGTACTAATTTTGGGTTTATTTTTCCTGTGTGGGATAAAAAGTGACTTAATCCTCAAAGGCTGCAAGGAATGTTGGATCTGGCACTGGGAAAGAAAATAGTTGGTTTGCAGTCGGAATGGTATGGAAACCAAATACTTCTAATGTTTCCTAAAAGAAGAAAAATGAGCAGCTGATGCTGATGACTTGCAACTTTCAAACTTTTATCACAAATAACTTAATAAAAGTGCTTATGTATTTTGTCAGCCATTTTTGCAATAGTTTGCACTATTACTGGAATAATACATCACCAGACTGGTTCTCTTTTACACAGAGGAAACACAATTTGGCAGGTAGTAAAAGCACAGATAACATTTGGCAATATGTGGCCTCACAATTATGAGTATGTAAGTGGGCATAATGACACCAACATGTCTGTATATAAACCTATGATACTGTTTTATGTTCTGGATTGACAGCTGCTGCTCTACATACATGGTAGTGCCTCACTGTAAAATGCACATGCATGCATCAGTGCAAAAAACCTAGAAACACCAGTGCACCAGAACACACGGGTTCTGTCTGAGAAAATGTGGATTTTTCAAGTCCCTCTGTGGAGAGGGGCTTTAAAGTTGGGATTGGGGGAATTCTCTATACTTTGAGTTAACTTGCTATAAAATGTAGATGTTCCTTTACAAAGCTCCTTCAGACAGCATCACAAGACGTGTGAATTAAGTTTTATATAAAATTGGACTGGTTTGCTCCCAAGTTTTTATACAGTTATGGTAGGATTTGGTTTGGCTTAAACATATGTTTGACATTTGCGGTAAATCTAATTGATGGTTACTCTTTATGGTAGATATCCCAGCCCATTTTAGAGCAAAATTTAAAGCTAGTCTGTATACATCTTTTCTAATCTCACTTTTGTACTCCTACAGTATTATATGGATTATGATTAGGGCGCTTCCTGAAAGTGGAATGCTTGAAGGTTGTATGGAAAGAGATTGATCCCTGCTGTTCTTGTATTATCGTTTGAGTTTCTGCACCACTGACTGTATAATGTATTGCATCTTTTTTTCCCCTGGTTGTATATGATGTTGTATTCCTTCCAGAAAAGTAATGAAAATATTTTTTTAAATGTATGAAAGCAAGTGATTAATGTTATCCTTGTTAAGTATTACTACGCTATAACTGTGATAGTCTAAAAATACAAGCTGGGAAGCTAGTACTGCTGGGAAAAACACAAGTTTTGAGCTTCAGATACTTTGAAGGATAAAAGTTGTCTGGGTTTCTTTCTCTTTTACTGAGAAAGTAACTTGTGTCAGTTACTAAGTAAAATAATTGTATTTTTCTATAGACATGGCCTCAATGAAATGTTATTATAGGCCATAATCAGAGCTAAGATGTCATGAACAGGAGCTTTCAATGTAGTCACTCGTTTGCTTGTCACCATAACTTGTAATATGTAAGAAGCCTTGAGACAGACAGCAGGTAGAAGCTTGGGTAGTTCATTCCCAGCTAACAAAGGTCTGTTTGGAAGCAGGGAAAGAGACGTATGTTTTCTGAATTACAGATATGACAGACTAATCAGAAGAAATCTATGTAATATCTGGTTAGTTTTATTTTTTGTTGAGGAGATTCATGGCTGAACTAGGCTATACCTTACAAAGAAGTAACTGTGAAATAGTTTGTTTACTTAAAACAGGTAAAATTGCATTTTTTCTGTATTTTGGTGGTAATGAGTATGCTAGTTGATAGCAAACTCTGAGGGCAGTGTGGAGCCCTGGTTGGATCTGTCCAGGAAACCTCCTGGTCATAGTCTCTGGACGTGGTAGCCCCATGCAGTTTAATCCCCTTGGGCTCCTCAAGACCATGTTTTGTGTTACTCCAGCTGTAACAGGCAAATAAGCTATTTTGTTGTGGTATCACAAAACAGCACCTGCACTTCATCTCACTGTGCTCTTAGGTAATAGATCTCCGAGAGGACTGCCAGCACCATCTAATTCCACTGCCTGTTCTCTGGGATCATTGTCTATAAGACTTCCAAAGACTGAGATTAAAGAATGTATTAATAATGTATTTGGTCTCCTTAAAAATGCATATATCCTTAACTGCTGTGATTTCTGCCTTCCTTTCCCCTCTTGTATGCATTTGGTTATGATCTATCCTTTGCCTTAGCCTAGTAAGTATTACCCTATGCTACTGTCTGTTCTTTGATTGAAAACTGTAGCAGAGGTTCTGGGAATAGGTTGTGGGCAGCTAGTAGTGTGTCAATTGTGGTTGAAGGGTAAATGGCTTCACTGTTAAGACACCTTCCTAGTTCTTTGATGTAGAGTGATGAAAATCTTTATAGAACTTCTGCTTACTCTAAGGTCTTTATTTGGGACTTGAGTATTTGAATGAGACTGTAATTCAATTTAAATGAAGAGGGGAAGTTCAGATTTTAGATTAGAAGAATAGGCCATGAACAAGGAAGGCCACTTTTACAGCTGGTCAAAAGCACAGTAATTCTGTCACTGGGCTGCTATCATTCTGCTTTCACGTTAGTGTCTTGCTGACTTGGGTCCTTCTGCTTTTTTCCAGAACTATATCAGTTAAATCAGTGGTATCTTTTTCCAAGCTATGCTTTTCTTTAAAGCTTTGTTTTGTTTCTTTCTCATAATATTTTTCTTTTTTGAAGTTGTCGTATTTAGAACATTACTTTGGGCAACAGCTTAAAATGAAGAAAATTTTATATGAAGCCGGCTAAACCTGTTGCTTTGTTATGGTCTAACCTGTTCATGGTCTGTGTCAATGATGTACACTAGTGGGATGAGTCTGGACTGGTGTGGAACCAAGCAAAATATAGGTGTTAAAATGAGGGTCAGCCCAGACTTTAAAGGACAGCTGAGAGGCAATTTCATTTGGTAACTGGAATAAGATCACAAAAGCTAGATGCTGCTACCAAAAATAAAGAGATCACAGAGTTGTTCAGGTTGGAAGGGACTGTGGGGATGCCATCAGGTCCAACCCCATTTCTCCTTTCTTCCTCGTATTGGTGACAGTCTCAATACCGAGACTATGCTCAAAGTAGCACGATGGCTACCGTGTGCAAGAAAGAAACAAATAAAGAAATGGAATTTTGCAGTGTGAAAAGGAGTCAGTCCTTATTATGTTTCTAATCTAGCAGTTTTGTTAAAGCAAGGAGTAGTTACAGGCTGCTATGGCTTTTTGACCGAGAAATCTCTCCCAAAGAGCAAGATGTGGTAACTCCAATGGAAGCAGCCTTCCAGGGAGAGGGCAGGCTCCTCGGTCCGTGCAGTGGATCTGAGGCTGGTGAGGTATTGGGTATTTACTGGTTGCCAACTTGACACTAGTTCATTCCTGGAATATTAAACTTTTCATATTTACTCTTGCTACATCTGGCAAGGGGCCTTAAGCAGTCCCCTGTCGGTGCTGCTCCACTCCAGTATCTTTATAGTTCCTTTGGTTGATTTGACAGAGCACTCACAGGCCTAAAGCCAGACCGAGCTCTTTTCTCAGCAGCAAAACATGAGACTAGGAAAAAGATATAGTCAGCGTTTCAGTTGCTTGCTTTTTTTCTAGTCACTATATGTTAATGTGTGAATTAGTGTGCACTGTATACACAGCGGTGTTGTAAGTCCCCACAGAATGTAAATCAAACAAATGTTCTTTCTCAAAATTTCCTGAATCTCTGTAAGTGGAACAAAAATTACACCTTTGCTTTGGAATGATGAAATGGTTTCAAGATGATCTGTAGAAAATATTGGATTATGGTTTGGGTATTTAATAATTTCTGTAGAAAATATGTATGTGTTATCATTATTTTTCCATCTCCCTCGCCTAAAAGGCAGGTAAGATTTCTGGCACTTCCTTTCATGCATCTCATACAAAGTAGGAAATTCAATTGCAGAAGAAAGGAGGAATGAAAACTAAATGACACACACGGTTCTCATGTACCTTATGGCCCAGTTCATTTGGCAGTTCTGTATTTTCTTGTGCGCTTCACAGGGCTAAGCTTTTTGTAAATATTGATTTGTAAGATGAGTTGCCAATCAATTTGCACCTGAATCACTGGCTGCAAGGATGTTTACAAAGAAATGGTGTCAACTCCATTGCATGTATGGCTTGAGAAAAAACTGTTTGCAGGGAAGAGAGAATACACCAGGTTGGTTTCTGTAGGAGAAGAAATGCTTCCAAAACTCACAGTACTGATTCATGGTAGAAAAATATTTCTGTGTTGTCATTTTACTTTTCCATTGATTTTGGACAGTGGAACTCAAGTATTAGTAGTGTTGATTTGGAAGTAGAATAATTTGGCAATCCTGGGTTGCAGAACCCACAGGAAGATGTCATTCAAATCATATTATTGGTCAAAATCCAGCCAGCTGGACTGGGTTGACTGAGGTCAACTTCTCTGTGTAAAAAGGAAGTTCTTTTTAGTTTGGTGTTTGTTTTTGTTTGGTTGGGGTTTGGTTTTGTTTTTTTTGAAGTATGGTGAAATATGTTTTGAGTGAGCTTTTAACTCTTTTTTTTTTAATTTTTTGAGAACTTTTTTCTTTCAGAAGTCAAATGTAAAATTCAACACATACTTTTCAGTTACTTCTCATCTAACGTGTCAGTTGTTTTAAGTATCTCAAGTGTAGTCAAGCTGAATCTCCTTCGCTTGCACTTAAAATCTGTTTTGCTTGGCTGAACCTGTTGTTACTACAATTTTTGGTTTCTTTTTCCCAGAATCTTCCCAATTTATCTCTGTTCTTGTATTTCATGTCCTCCCTGGATGGGATTTTCAGATGCAACTGAGGAACATAGAAAGGGCATTAAAAATACTGGAACTTGGCTACCAAATCATACAAGGTTCTTTGCCAGTCTTACCGTCTTCTGTTCACTGCATTTGGTGTATTCTCCTCTTTGAAATATTGCCCTTCTCTGTGACTTGGTGAATCTGTCTTCTTTTACCATCACTTTGAGTGGACGTCCCTCCTCCCGCTCGCCTTTAAATGTGGTGTGAAGACACTACTGAGAACATCAGAGGGATTGCAAATGCAAGCTCCTTTTGTACTTGAAGATCTTAGCTGTCCTGAGGTTTCATATAGTTAATGTAATTTATATGAACTCAGACGTGTACCACTGCGTCTAAACCTATAGTCACAGTGACGATACAATGTGGTAATGTCTAGAATCCTGAGCAAGTGAGAATTGATTTTTGGGTCACGTTTTTATTTGAATCTCCTCTCAATATGTGGTTAGCACATTGAGGTTAGCCCTGCTGGGGTTTTTTTAAGAGCTAAGAAGGGAAGTGTGCGGTGTGTCTGTGTAACTGTAAAGTTTGTGCTAAATTACTTGGCTTGTGATAAAGATTAACTTTCTCTATACGTTTTTTGCTATTACTTCATTGTAATGCAACAAGATCACAGGAACATTGAAGTGATAGTTCTGTCCAACTTTGATGGAGTAGGTAATGTAGGGCAGTCTTTGTTAATACTTCTTTGCTAAGCCTCCAGTGCGAAACGTGTTTCAGAGCAGATAGGCAAGACCTCAGATGCTTTATTTTTTTTTTTGTCCTTTTCAGAGGTTGCCCAGTCAAGTATGTAAAGCAGTAGCAGCCACTCCACTCTAACTTAATGACTATTATGTAAAAATAGATCAGATCAGAGCAGTGGTTTGTCAAGCTCATCGTCGTGTTTCTGTCTGTGGTCACGGTAGGTGCCTGGAGATGCGAGCGGGAATGTAGTGCTGACAGTCCCTGCCGTACGCTGCCGGTCTCCAGCCCTTTTGTGTCCCAGGCTCCTGGAGGCAGCAGGTGTCTTTATAGTTAATAATAATTCCAGAGAATTTTCTTCCATTAGTTTGACTGGTGTCTGTTTAAATTCATGTTAACTTTTGCATTTAGATGTATTTCAGCAAGAAGGTGTCACAGCGTCACCATATTTGAAGAAGTGCTTCCACTGTTTATTTTTGCCCTGACTGCCTTTGGTTCAGTTGATGGCAGCTAGTTCTTTGGATAAGAGGCAGTGAATGTTTGTACCCTATCAGTCTGCGTCACACATGAATTTATAGACCTCTGTTGTATTCCCTCTCAGCTGCTGCTTTTCTGTCTCTAATAGTCCTGGCCCACTTCAGCATTCTGATGTGGAAGCTGTTGTTCCCTGTTGCCCTTCTCTGAACCTTTCCCACTTCTACCAGTAGGATCTTCCCCAGTTGTTTTTCAGCTCTTCCTGTAGCGAGTATAACAATACTAAAGGTTGCATTGAAGGTGGAAAGCATACCTGAGATTTAGAGAGTGATATAATGACTTATTCTTTGTGGTTTTGCTTTACTCCCAATAATATCTTTCTTTTTTTCTTTTTTATTTTAGAAATAAAATGCTATTGAGCTGATGTTTCCATGGCTTTGACTATTTAATCCTAAAAACTCTTTAGAATTTTAGGTAGATAACCTCTCTTCCTAACAGTATCTTGCTGTTCACTTCATTGATATCTTCCACAGTTTAATGATGCTTCTGAGGCATTCCCCAAGCAGAGCTGTCCTGGAATGAGAATTTCCCTTCAGCAGGAGCATGGATAAAAAAAGTTTTTTCTGGTTTTGTTCTGGCATTATCTCTGAATGTTACTTGTACGCTTTGATCATCTCATGGTCCTTTAGGCTTTCTGGCAGGGTTCTCGCTTTTGATAAGTGAGTATATTACTGGTTTTGAGGACTTCTGTGAGTTCTCTTTTGTGAGTGTTGTTTTTGTGGGGTTTTTAACCCCACCTAATTGTGTTTTTGCACTTAAGCTATTGGAGTTCATGATCCTTCCTGTGTCATTTGGACCTTTTGGTGCTTTTTGAAAAATGTTTTCTTTTTTTGTGGTGTCCTTTGTCATATTTTCCAGCTGTGATGGATTTCTCTTGGTCTTTCTAAAGTTCTTTTTGATAAGTGATATTTTCTCTGAATCTTCAGTGTGGTATCTTTAAATAGTTTCTGTGCTGCCCACCACGGGCTTAGTGTGTCGACTGCCTCTTTTAACTCCTTTTTAAGAATTTAAGAAACTCCTTTTCTTACTTTCCTGCGGTTTCTGCTTTTGAAGTTAACAAAGAATCCACTAAGCTACATTCTTGCTGTTCCTACATGGATATTGCATTTGAATATGCTGTGGTCAGTATTGCAGAGGAGTTCTTTGATGCTGACATTTACCCAGGTACCACACGCTGCTCAGGGTTAAGTGAACTGTTGCTTTTCTGTTTGTGTTTCCTGCCTAGCTGCTCAGTGCAGCTCCTGCTAATCATACCCTTGGATGTAGGCTTTGCAGTGCCTCCTGATGTGATGTTCTCTAGTTTCCATGGAGGTAGTGGAAGGCTCCCATTACTGTTGTGTTTTCATCCTTTGCAACGTTTCTGCTTTCTTCCTGTCTCTACTTACATGATTCTATTTCTGTGCTGGCTGTTGCTACCGCTGGCACAGCAATGTCAGATACTTTTAAGAAATATCCAGAAAAAGCCATCTATGACTTGAACCACTGGTACAACCTCTGGTTGCATTTCAAGGAGCTTTCAGAAGATTTAAATTTAAGTAAGAGACGGTGCATATTAGCTAAAGCTAAATTAGAGGACACATTCATACATTCTTCCTAACATAGGCAAGAGCATGTCTAAATAGTGATTGCTGCTGTGCTTCCCCAATCTCATTCTACTTTTGTTGCACGTCCATGTACGCCAAACTTTGCAAAGCGCTGTCATTGCTTGTCAATCAGCATTATCCAACACTGCAACTGCCAGTAAGTGTTTCCTGTAATAGTACTCGGCAGTGGTGCCGCGGAGCACAGGCGGGTTTGGGGGAGTTCAGCCTCCTTCCTTTTCGGTCTTGGGTTGGGAGCTGTGGGTGATGTGACAGCAGGCTGGGTATGAGGCACTAAATAAGACACATTAGAAATCTACAAACAAGTTAATAGAAGTGTGATGCAGGAAAAATGAGGATGGGAAGGGAGATGAATGGAGGAGGAGAAGGATTTCCCCCAGTGTAGGAAGTGGGGTGTTAGAGGTACCTCCTCTCAGTGCTGGGCACCCATGGGTGTGTGTGTACGGTACGTGCTGCGCAGAGCAGTTTGTACTGCATAGCATATTGTTTAATTGGCATATTATTTAATAAAGTTGGTGTTTCCCCTACGTATTTGTGAAAAGATTGGATATGTGTAATGCTGTGTATGGATTTTGATTTACCTTTGGTAACAGGGCTTTCTGTGGAAGCCAAGTTTACGCTGCTGTATCCTCCATCGTGTGGGAGGACAGCGGGTGATTCTGATCACCTCCCAGAGGGACTGACTTCTCTAATAGAAAATAGCCTGAGAACATGGAGATAGCTGAAAGACAGTCTTCAGAACCGACCAGAATAAGGACAGTGCTATATCAAGACTTTGGTTTTCTTAGAGCAACAGAGAATCTACTTTCTAAATGACACAACTGCTGAAAAAAAATTTATTTGAGTCTGGCTTGCGAACACAGCAAAAAGTCAGTCAGGAGGGACACAGTCATGGCCAAGAGAAGAGGTGTTTTAACTTCTGTTACTCACAGAAATGTGCTTCCTTTGCTTCTGCTTTGCCTTGTATTCCTTTTCAGAAGATAGGAGCGGTAATTTACTCGGCTTATTTTTCTGTGCTGTTTGCAACTCTCCCTGAAGCTGGATGAACTTCAAGAGGGACAGACTAGGAAACACAGAATCTGAACACAGGTTTCCTTCCATAGACAGATGAAGGAACTGAAGAATGTAATTTGCAATTAAAAGCAGAAAAAAAAAAATTACACTTTCAGTTCCTGATGAGCTCAGCTTTGTATTTACTTTTGATTTTTTTTTTTCCTTAAAAAGAAGACAAAATTTAAAATTATATTTTCCTATAGAGCATAATTAGTTTTAACTGATTTTACAGAGGCAGACACTTCAGCCCTATGGTGTAGCCTGGACAGCACTCACTGGTTACTACCATTACACTTGTCTGTCTTCCCTAACAGTATGAAGGGGAGGGAGCAGCAGTCATAGATTGCTTTGCTGATTAATAAAATCCGTATCATGAATCTCAAGTACAAGATCAAAGTTTTGGGGGGGGGCGGGGAGCACAAGCAAGAAAAGAAGCTCAGATGAGACTCACGCTGAAGATGTCTGTGCATCTCATTAATTTTTATAATATGAAACTGTTTTACACTTGTGAATTTTCTTTGCATCAAATTTGTTGCAAAAATGATTTTCCTTTACCCCACTAATATGCTAAGCTGTTCTCTAAATATAAAATTTATTTCTTTATAACATGTTTTTTCATGCTTTTTGTTTGTTGGGTAACTTCATAATGCTGTTTATGTAGTTTGTTTGATCTGCTGAGGTAAAAGCAAGATGGAAAAATGTGAAAGAAGGGTTGGTATTTTAATCTTCTTTGCTAATGAATGTGATTTGCCCTTACTGTGCTTTTATTAAGAAAAGCTATGCTTGGAGAAAATTACTAGTAACACAGATTTCCTGGAAGCTCCTCTACCTCTTTTAGTTTCTTTATTCTCACTACTTAAAAAAAAAAAAAAAAAAAAAAGGAATTATGTGTAAACATCAGCAGCTTTTGTTCCATCTAGAGCTTTGTTTTTATATTTTTTCACATACATCTGTAACAGCCCTTTCTTCTCCTTCAAAGATCTTTTTCTGAAAGTATATTAGTAAATTTGGAGAAAAGACCTGGTTCTAAAGTAGCCAATATCTCCTTGTTTTATTTTTAATGTCTTCTGGAAATGAGAGTAAATTGTTCATCAGGGCATTCAGGAGCAGTTGCCTGGAAGGAAAGGTATTAGAGGAAGAAAAAAGAAGGAAAAATAGAACTGAACACTATTTTTTCCTTGAGCTGCATATAGCAGTTCCTTGGAAATTATTTGTGTTTTCATTCTTTCTTATTTGAATGTCTAGCTGATTTAAGTGTGGAGAAATATTTAATTAGGGATTAATGAAAGAGCCTTTTATATTACAAATGTATGTGGCTTCAAGCTAATTTCCTCTGTTTAAAATCCCACATTGATGAGCTTTTAATTAAAAGTTTGAAATAGGTAAAATAAGTAAATTGTTTTCTTTATGAAAAAACATATATCTAAATATTAAGCTCTACACATCTCTGCATCCTTACCATCCCATTTTAGCAGAGGTAGTACAGTTGTTCTTCAGTGAATTTGTGCTACATCTGGCTTTTCTTTCAACTTGCTGGAGTCAAAATCAAGGCCCTCTCACTCTTGAAAAGATTCTCTTGTTTTGTAAAGTTATTTCCATAAGTCCAGTTCCCAGTTTAGAAGTCAAACTGTAATTTGCTCCATGCTGTCCTTGTTGGCCATGCTTATCTCAAATGGCCATTTGAGGGGAGAAAAATGCCAGCTCTCCCCCCAACCCTTTACACTTCTTTGATCCAAGAAAGAGCAACGCAGGAATGGAAGCAACAACCGTGAGTAACCGTGCATTGATTTCCAGTTTGCCTACCTTTACTTGAGATGATAAAAGTAATTGTCAAGGACTGTGTCATTTAGTCTGCTGGCAGGCCAGCTGAAAGTCAGATATTCTGTCGCACAAATCTTTTCTGTTTTCTCCCACATATCTTTCTCTTTATTTGACATTGAACAGTAATGGGAATTCGAGTTCCAATGAATCCTGTATCACTGAAAAGGAATTTCAAAAGAATTTTTTTATAGTCAAAAGAGCATTCCACAGCATGTGAGCTGTGATTGTATGTATGCGCAAGCACCGTTCACAGCCTTGGTCTTCATAGGTCTCTGGAGGAATATAAGTAAGCCTCAGCAAGCTCATTAGTTAATTCTCTCCGTACAAGCATTTATTTTCCCTGCCCCCTTTTTCTTT
Source organism: Buteo buteo (assembly GCF_964188355.1). Classification (NCBI taxonomy): domain Eukaryota; kingdom Metazoa; phylum Chordata; class Aves; order Accipitriformes; family Accipitridae; genus Buteo; species Buteo buteo. Next base: position 17,637,866 of record NC_134194.1, on the reverse strand, counting down.
CTTTTTGGTTGGTAGGGAAACCCTAGCATCTGACAGTGAACTTTTGGTCTCAATAAAGCAGTTATACAGGGTTTGGGTGGAATTTCTCTGAACTTCACTAAGAGGGAGAAAATGTGGAAAATGCTTCCTCCAAGCAAAATATGAACAAAATGTTGTGATTCATTAAACTGCCTCCTATTTGCCTGCAAGTGAGAACCTTACAGTTATTCAGCTGAATAGTGCATGGCCCTGAGGGGGCAGAGCCAACAGAAAAAGAGATGGCATTAGTCCAACGAGCAAAATGCATGTTTTCAAGAAAATTAGGAAATTTTGCTTCAGGCACATCCCTACTTGCACAGTGAGTTTGTTATATTGGGATTTTATACTGCTGTTTACTTTGGTTTTAAATAAGAAACGAAAGCCGCTTTTTAGTGTCACATGATATCTGGAGGGTGCTCCACAGAGTAGACCATCTGCTTTAATGGTTCCGTATGCATTTAACTTTGCTAGTTGAAGTCTTTTGAGTTGCACTCACTGGTCCAAGGGCCAGTTACTTTAGCTGGTTTTGGAGAAAGTTTGTATCAACTTCCTGGTACTGCGTCTTTGTTTCTGAAATACAAAATACTGGTTATGATAACCTATAAATAACTGCATGATAACCTATGAATAACTGCATTGTTATCACATTGTTTAATATTAGTCTAGCATCCCATCTGTATACTGCTGCTTGGAAAATTCAAATCTTTACCAATTTTAGAAGAAGAAAACAAAAGTTGAAGGCTGATCATAGAAGTCTAAGGACGTGCAGTTGAGCTGCTTCCAGGAGAGGGCAGTAGTGTCATACACAGCATTGATGGCAGCCTTCAAGTGCCAGCTGCTTGGGGAGGCATCATGAGTTCTAGCATCTGTATTGTCCTCAGCGCACAGAGGAGGAGATCTGTAGGGTCCCTTTCTCTGTATGCTCCTGTTCGCAACATGCATGTGAAGACAGAAGCTCGGCAGGTCCTGTCTTCCAACACAATTAAATCTCTTGCAAGGGTAAGATTTGCTTGGGTACCTTGTTGTACAGGAGTGAGCGTACGTTTTGCCTGCACTACATGAGTAACTTTAATCCTAGTTGACATACTGGACTTGTGGTAGCGTGTTCATCTTCGCTGTAACTTGTGTAAAAGTCCTCGCCAATAGAACATAGTATGTGAGGTGCTAGCTGGGTAGCAGAGGTCTCTAAACCTGGGAGTACCTGATTTGGACACACGCCCGTTCCATGGCCTGGAATAATTCCTGTAGTCTCTTTCTGTGCATTTATTGCATGTATATTACTACGCACAGTGTGTTGTTTACAGTATATTTTTGACAGTGTTTCCTTTTGAAGTTACTGTTGTGTATTTACAAATGCAAATCCTGTTTTGTAAGTGAATTACTTTTCACTTTTGGCATATTATATTCAGGTGTCCATGTAGTTGCCCAGGTCCTCTTATATCCTGCAGAACTTTCAGAGGAGAAGGCTGCAGGAATGTCTGCCCCTCCTGGCAAACAGGAAGGTTCGTGTTGCCATGTCACTGCCAATTTAAACACTCTGGAAGCTGCTCCTGCTCTCTACCTCACTTTATCTGTCCAGATGGCAAATATTGCTGAGCTATAGCTAGCTTTCAAACCACATAGGATTTGATTGCTTGTGCTCAGTGCCATTCAGAGTGTTTAAGAGCTGAATATATGGAATACTTTACAAGATTTCACATCTTACTCCCTCATTGTGTATACTGTCTGTGTTACCTATTAGACAAACAGGGGAAATGATAAAATAGTTGCTTTTCCCTTACTATCATTTAGTTGTGGTCACAACTGCTTGAATGCAACTGCAGACTAGACTGTAGTGGTAAGAGGGAATCTGGGGAATGTGACATGGGGGAGAGATAAGTGGTTAAAAAGATGAACTGTGAGCTTAAAACCTCTAAGTAGCCAACAAGAACAGGACTATAATAGCCCCTTCTGTTCTCAGCTTGTCCTGGTGTGGGGTCTTGGTGCAGTAGCCAGGGAGCCTTACTGGGGAACCTATTGAGGCGGCAATCCAAATAAATCATGGCCTCTGAAGTGGGATACTTGATACCATGACACTCATTAAGTCCTTGTTCTTCACTTTCCCTTTGTGCCACTGCACTTGCAAGTGAGGTGTCTCGGAGCAGAGCTGTGGCACCTTTGTCTCCAGAGCCCTCCCAATGTATCAGCCATAGCAGCTCTCCCTTCCTGCACGCCCACTGAAAGACATTCTTTGTCTGTGAACAAGAGGTACAGGATTGTTGTTGGAGTAAAGAAAAAACCCAACAAAAGCCCAACCCAGTAACCAAGACCAACCTTATCCTTATCCAAGGAAAGGCTGTTTCTTGAGACTACCCTGTATTTGTTTTTATATAAAGTTCTCAGCTGTTTCAAAAATTAAGCAGACCGCCTACAGACAAACGTGGTAAATTCCATGAGGCACACACAGAAAAACTCCTGCAGATATCACCACATAGAGATTTTACATAAAAACTTAGAAAACCAAAGCTACTGGCTGCCGAGAGGAAATGGAAAAAGAAATACTGATGCCACATGGATCAACTCTGCATTGTGGGAAAAATGTTGACTTCGCCCCAAATGGTGAGAAGAAAAAGCCACGAGCGCTCCAGGAGCTGCGGCGCCACAGAAAGAGCTTACAGCAAACCCCAGGGAGGGAGGCAGGGGAAAGCTGGGCAGCATACAGCCCGGGAAAAGCTGATCTGCTGTAGCTGGGCTCGTGGCTGTTAGGTACGTGACAGTAATTTAAGCCCCTGTGAGTCTGCTAGTGGTGTGAAGGAAAACCTTGGCCAACCTGTAGCTACGCACAGTGAGTGATGGAATTTCTGTTGTCTCTCTTCACCGGGAGATGTGTGATAGACGCTGTTTGCCTTATGCAGCTTTTTTAAGAAGCAAAGAAAAAAACCTCATCCTTGTTTTTTCATCATTCCTGTGTCCGCAGGTGCTGTCAATGGAAGCATCTTTGAGAAGCATCCATAGTCAGGTCATTGGATCACTCTTAGTCCCAGGCAGTTGGGAGCTCTTAATTTATTTTAAGCTTTTGTTTTCCTAGATGAAAATAATTGTTCAGCAAGTTGAGCTCAGAGTTTTAGAATGACTTGTCTTGAGTACATTACAGCACCCACATCCTATTGAATCACACTGTGTGTAGGCTCTTGGCAGGAGTGACTTCACATCTGTTTTAAAATTTTTGAGTCTCTCTTAATATAATAAAGATAATGTTTATGAGCCTTTAAAACTGTGGTGTGGGAAAGGGTCGGCTGACTGCTGAAAAGCTGGTGTGATGATGAAAATGAAATAACAAGAATAGACATGGTCTATATTATAAAAACATGTCTGACATGAAAACAATGGCTTCTTCTAATCCTTTAAGGCTGTGACTATGGTTTGTCCTGTAGATGCTGCCTTCAACTTCATTTAACTTTGGCTTGGAAAGGGAAAGACTATATAAATACAATAAGTTGATCTTTGGTGGGATAGCTTGTGGTGCCATGCTACTATCAAAGGAAACAAGCAACTGAGAGCATAGCTGTAGGGCAGCTTCTCAGCACTGCAACTGCTGTGTGTCTAGACTTTGCTGGTTTAGCTGTTAATCAGGTAGAGGAGATGAAGACGCTAACCTAGACATTCAGTGAGGAGTGAAATGATAATTGTCGAATCATTTCACTATGGGTTTTTGAATAATCTCTAATATTTGCGGATGAATTGTTATGAATTATCTATGGCCTCCTATGCTGATGTGCATGAAGAAAATGTTAACTGGGTAATGCAAAACAGACAGGTATAATTAGCATGCAGCTAGGCTTCATTAAAACATATGTGAAGTAGTTACTTAGCTTAGTAAATGAAAACAGTTGTTTGTTCAATAACTATTTCAGCAGTCCTCCCTCTACTTAACAAGAAAATCTCTTTCCCTCCTGTGTTACACTTTCAAGAAAATATTGGGAAAACTTAATTGGGAAATATTGGGAAAACAAAGTTAGTTACACCTATACAAAAGGAAAGACTTTTGATTAAAGTCCATGTTTGGCAAAATAAATGCTCTGTATTGATGAGACATATTTTCTAAAAAGAGGGAAATAGTGTGTTTTTATTGAGAAGAAACATTCAGTAAAATTGTTTTAACATCCGAATACTTCATGCCAGAATCCATGTAGTTTTTCCAAGGATTTTTCAAGAGCAATTAAAGTGAGTACTGGCTGTAGCACACTTGGCTGTTGAAAATTGCTGCCAGACCTTGTTTTAAAGTTTAGAACTTTTAGTCTCAGTCACTATCAGTTACCAGGCTGGTGAAGCAACTAAAAGTTGGATCCCAGAGTGGGTTCAGGGACAGTTCTTTTCCTTCCTGCATTCAAGAATTTCTAAAAAAATCTAAAATGTGTGGAATAATCTAATAAACTGTTTTTCTCTGCACCTGTTGAAGATTTCGATCTCCTCATGTAAGTAGATTGGCAGATGTGTAGGAAGGGTTTTCCCTGAGAGAAGTGGAGCTGTTTTCACAAACAATTTTGTATTTTTTTCTTGTATTTTTATATCTGTCTCCTTGTCTGAAAAAGGTGTAAGTAACATCAATGCTTTGGTTTTAAGAAAACTGAGTCAGGAAAGCTGTGGTTTGCCAGAATGGTTTCTTTCAGGAATATGTTTTTTAAATTACATGTTTTTTCCTAAAGGAAAAGTAAAACCTGGTTCTGAATATAAAAGAATGGTTCATATGAACCGTGAAAGTCATTTTGACACTGGGATTTCACATCCTGTGGCATTGCTGCTTGTGAAGCATTTTGCTCAGTGTTGCACTGGCTTGGCTGTTTGTGCAACCATATGCGAGTGTGTATCAAGGAATAGATCTGGCCTACAGAAACCCCAGGGGTTTTGTTCTTTTAAAAAACCCTGTGGAACCAGAGCTGAACATGTTTTATGTCAGGTGCTTTCCACAAATGTGGTCCACACTTGGATGCTATTTTCCTACCCTTTTGAGAAGTTAAGATGGAGTACTGTAATTATTGTAGGTCTGTAATTATTATAGAGTACTGTAATTATTATATGCTATAAGGGGTCAAGATTTTATTATAAACATAATGCAGTTGGAAAACTTATTTGTTTATAGCAAAGTATCATGAGAAGGATCTTAGATGCATTTAAGGTAAACAAACAAAAATGAATCTCTGAGGTTAGCCTGTGGCTCGGAGTCATCATTTTTCCTTGGGATTGCCCAAGTTGTTTGGTAAATTTAATGTTCTTTCATGTTATTGGCTCAATTGAAAAGTTGAGAAATGTGAAACTAGAAAGATGTTGATGTTCTTGACATAATAAATGATATAACTCAAAGGCCAAACCAAGCTTTGATAGCAAGTCTGCTCATGTAATTACCAATAGTTTTCTGTTGGACTTGCAGGCGGTTACTTGGTCATTTCACAGGTCAGTGTCAAGTGCCTTGTTCTGTTGTGTAGCTTCTTACTTAGGTGTGAGAATAAATGCCTCATTGCGACAGTTTCAAGAATTTTTGGAGCACAATTATCTGTTTAAATTATTCTTTCAAATATATACACTTGCTACAGCCACAGTGTAAGAGCCTGAATTAGGTGTCTTCAGGTCGTAACAGTGAGTTAGCAAGTCTGGTGTTTGAAATACCGAGTAAGCAGAACTGAATAATCACCAGCTTCTGGTTCTGACAGAAAAGAGACCATCTGTCTTTTTTGTGCAAAACATTGCATTTATCAGGAGCAAGCTTGCTGCTTCCAGAGGGGCTCCAGTAGAGAGACATCGGTAGCTGTCAAGTGATAAATGTTACTGATTAACAGGTGGCCTTCAACATTTGTACTCATTGCTGATCAGATGGTATATTGCCCACGTTGTGTCATGGACCACCGTGTGCTAGAACAAGGAGGTAAAACCAATAGAAATGTATCATTTTTTGCTTTCAGTGATGGCAATAGCCTTACTAAATAAATATTGCAAGAAACCAGACACCAATACTTCTCTGCATGGAGACCAAAACCTAATGTTTTGTTGGTTCAATTCAGTTAATGAATAATTCTTGGTGGGTTAAGAAGGATAACTCCTTCATGGGATTGTGATAGAACTTTCTCTGAAGATCTGTATTCCGGTCACTGACCAGAAATTTCCATTGTTCATGAACATTACTCATTTTTAGGCTCAAGACATGAAACATCTCCTTCAGAATGTGACAAATGGGGGTGGTGGGGAGGACTGTGCGTTACCCTCAGGAGAGCAGGGCTCTGGGAGAGCAGGGCATTGCCCTTGGCAGGACCACGGAGCAGGGCAACACAGCTGGCATGTGGGTGGATTGTGCTGGCTTGAAAGGCCTGAACACGAACTGACTGCTTCAGCGTTTTATTAACTTGTTATGGACACTTAGTCTCTTATAGAGTTGGGGAAAGAGGAAGGCTATCCCAACTTCTCATGCAAAAACCTCAGTAAGAAATTAATGATGGTACAATCAGTTGGCTTTTCTTGGAAGCACAATAAATAGATGGAGATTCATGCCTGCATTAGCAAGGAAAATCATCTCCTGAAACCTAAAAGAAAGTACATATCCTGAAAGTGCCCCTCACGACAGGAAAGACATGGAGGTGCTGGAGCGTGTCCAGAGAAGGGCAGCCAAGCTGGTGAGGGCCCTGGAGCACAAGTCTTATGAGGAATGGCTGAGAGAACTGGGTTTGTTTAGTGTGGAGAAAAGAAGGCTGAGGGGAGACCTTATCGCTCTCTACAGCTACCTGAAAGGAGGTTGTAGTGAGGTGGGTGCTGGTCTCTTCTGTCAGGTGGCTGCAGATAGGATGAGAGGAAATGGCCTCAAGTTGTGGCAGGGGAGGTTTAAGTTGGATATTAGGAAAAATTTCTTTACTGAAAGGGTTGTCAGGTATTGGAACAGGCTGCCCAGGGAAGTGGTTGAGTCACCACCCCTGGAGGTATTCAAAAAGCACGTAGACAAGGCACTTCAGGACATGGTTAGGTGGGCATGGTTGACAGCGGGACTTGATGATCTTAAACATCTTTTCTAACCTAAATGATTCTATGATTCTAAATGTGATGAGCCTATCCACTACTTGGTTTGTACTGCCTACGGATGCTCTGTTAAATTTTAGTGAGACGAGAGTGACATCCAAAATTAAATAGATTATTTGGCACATTTTTCCTACTGTATTATTAGTGCATTTTAGTTTTTCTATTGTAAAATGTGTTTCATTTATAGAATACCTTACCTAGCTTTAAATAATTTCTGTCTAGTTAAAACGTGACATAATTAATATCACTACAGGAGCATTTGTGTGATATTTTCAGTTAAACCAAACAATTACTATAGAACTGTTTGTAAATGATAGCAGCAGCAGAAAAATCCATTAGATACTTGTTGTAAAAATCATTACATCAATTGCATTTGATTTTTTCTTTCTTTTGCTTAATACAGAACAGAGATGACAAGAATATCAAGCTACCACTCTAATAGTTTTCTCTAGGACTAACAATTATATTTGTTACCAAAATCATTATAACATTCACAATTTCATTATTTTAGATTGCAGTACATGCAGCCAAATGCAACAGCTATGAGGATTGTGAATTTATGGTCACGGCTTTCCAGTATCTTGCTGTATTTTAATTATTTTATTTATTGATTCTAAAATGGTGAATGTTTTCAGGTTTTGGTAGCTACTAAGGGGGAAAAAAAAAGAAATGCTTCCTAGTTCATTTGGACATCAGATTTTAGCATCTCAAAAGAGTTTGAAAGAAAACTGGAATGCCATTTAAACATATTTATCCTATATACAATATATGAAATAAATTTATAAATGTATGTGTAATATTATGGCAATAACCACGTGCTCCTGAATTTCCTACCCCTTCCTTCTCCTTAGTGCTAGTACAGATTTGTGTGGGTTTCTGAATGACTGAAAAGGGTATGATATTCATCAGGGAACTCTGCTATTCCTAATGGTATTGAAATCTCTTGGGTACGTGGTGGATATTTCTTGTTCACATGCTTAGGGATGGACAGATGTAACAGGTCTGGGGTTTGTACTCTCCATTAAGCGATGTGAAGAGGTCAAGTAGACCCAAATTAGTGCTAATTCAGCTCTTATTACTACACCAACTGTTCTCAGTCCCAAATTGCTTCCAGTCAGATCTGGCACCCAAAGACTCACATGAACAGCTTTTCTTGATGTTATCAACAAAAGATAGATAACAACAACTTTCTGTAAGCAGCACAGCATAAATATTGTTAGATGTTAAGTGAAGTCTTCAGTTTAAAAAACAGCTTCTGAACTTTGCTACAAAAATGGACTCATCTTCAGGATGCTTTGATGCTCTGTATGCTGATACCTGGATGTAAGGAGGACCTTGTTTTCCATTACGACAGTGGAGCAGCGGACCTCAGGCTGCCCAGACAGATTGTATAGTCTCCGTCCTTGGAGGTTTTGAGGACCAGACAGGATAAAGCCATGATCAACCATGTCTGACCTCAGAGCTGGCCCTGTTTTAGACTGGGGTCAATCCAGGCTTCCCTTCCAATCTGAATTACCCTGTGACTCTAGGGTCTTGGGTGAAGAGAGGGAGGAGACAGAGACCCTATTTCTACCCTTGTTAGCTGCAGTATGCAGAAGAAGATACTGCTCTGAAGACTCAGACATTGCTTCTGGCATAACTTTTTTTACTGGTCCAAAATAATTTTCCCATATACTCCTTGTGATTTAGTGTTATTTCTGTCCCTGTGAATATGCTTAGTAGAAAGTCATGCAATTAACTGAGTCATCCACATTAGTCACTCCATTTTTATTGTATGAAGAGATTTCCTTACATTTTCCTTTGCTTATTTTGTTGTGACTCTTCTGAAATGACACGTTTTCATTCTGAGGGAAACAGAGAAATGGCCAGTGAATCTGGGTTTATAATGTACTGGGTTTTAAATTAGTTTCTGAACTAATTAATTTCTGAACTGATTTCTAAAGCAGTCCCTTTCAGTAAGGATATCTGTCTTGCCTTCTCAGTATGTTTGGCTGTCATTATGAAACTAGAACTCTAATTTTTTAATCCAAACCTAGTAGGATGATAAATTCTTTTTTTGGGGGGGAGTATACTGCCAAAATAAATTTTACTTTTTCCGTAAGTTGTCTGCATCTGTTTTGTGAATTATTTTTTTTAAGAATTACCCAAATACATGATGATTATCTGTTCTGACTGATTGAGTCAGTGTATCAAATGCACAGGCACACAATTAGAAGGAACGCTTGTGCTGGAGATTGCAGTGTTGGAATGGCATGTTTGAACACTCACGCGTAGCATGCAAACTTTGTACTTCATACCATGATCATTTTGTCAGGGCAGTGCGGTCTGTATCATTTAGAACATACCAGTCACCTGGAATTCAAACAAGTATCTAATTCAGTGATTGATTGTGCTTAAGAGTAGGGAAACAATAAATAACTCCAGGCATTATAATCTGATTAATTTTTTTACTTGTTTGTACACTCATAATTTCCAGTGAGATTAGATGGAGAGATGTGTGAATTTGTCATATTTGGGCCATGTTCCTGTGTGTTAATGAGACGCCTTAATCACTTTTGCTGTAATTGCACTCACTTTTAAAATATTGTTGTTATTCTGTATGTTTCAGCCTGGTACAATAGGTGAAGATCAAGAGGAGGCAGTACAATCAAGTTTTGCCTAATGAAAGGGTAGAATGAGTGATTTAAAAATGAGGTTTCATTGGAGTGGCAGTTTGGTTTGGTTGGTGGGGGGGTTGTTTTGGTTTTTTCTTTTTGTTTGCTTTTGTTGAGGTGATGGGCATAGTTCCACAGAAAATCCCATTTGAATTTTAGTAATGTTCACGTGGCATCAAGACCTTGGCTTTATTTCAAGGAGCTAGGTTGAATGATAGCATAATACTACTGATATCACCATCACCTTTGAAAACAGCCAGTCCCATGAGCAAGACCTTTCAACCTGGTTAAACTAAAGCTTTCCATAGTTTAGATGTTAATATTTCTGGCCACCTACGAGCTGGGGCGCAATGCTCATTTGAGGGTACAGTTTAATATAGCATAAAAATATCCGTGATCATGCACTGTTTATCCGGCGTGTGTGAATGATCATTTAGTGTTCAATATAGAATGTATATCCTTTTTAAAGGCTCAGAATATATACATTGTAGTATTAACAGCTCATATAATCTAGTAGTAGATAAGTCTCATCTGTGTTATACAAGAGATCAGACTACATGAATGCAGTAGTCCATTCTGGTCTAAAATCTAAGGATAGATTCTCATTTGGTTTCCGGGTTTTTGGTTTGACTTAGTGTTAGCATTTGTTCTCCTTTCCCCTGCCCCTGTAATCTGAGAATTCTTGCATCAAAAGATCCTTTTAGCCAAATATTTATAATGCAAGGAAAAATTAGTTTCATTTGCTCGTGTTTAAAGGAAACTATGATTCATTTCACAGATTCTGCCATGAAATAGGACTGGGGGACTTGGTCCTGGGAGGTGCAGAGGGAGTCAGGCAGGTACTAGGACTGCTGTCCTGATTTGTCTTTTCCTTTGATATTCTTGAATTCTTAGTATTCCTCTTTTAACTGACAAAAAGAAATATGTCAGCCTTTTTCTAGTTCAGTCAGAACTGTGTGGTGCTGCTGGATTTGTCTGGATAGGGACAGACCTTGACCTTAGTATGGTTTCCACAAAAGTCCCAGTTGGGTAGATTGCTTTAGATTTCTATTAATGTCATCTTATTTACACTTACAGTAGATGTGTTCAATTCTTCCTGTGCTCTGAATACCTATGAATCTCTTTGCATAGAGCCTGTGTGGCTTTTTCCACTGAGCATAAGGCTTACCGGAGGAAATCAGAAGTGTGCTAAGAGGATCTTGACAAAGTTGCTCAGCTGATCACCCCAGCAGCACTGGAGCTTGCTCAGTGTGTGTGTGCGCCTTTTCTGTATGTCCCCATGAATATTTCTATGCAGATGTAAGCGTCTGCTGTATATTGCATTGGGAGTAATTTACAGATGTCTGGTAGATCAGTTTACTTTGTAGCTCCATATACTCTTTCACCAGATGACTTGAAGCCTGTTTTCAAAGTGATGCTTGAGTACACAAAACAGAGGGAAGCTGCTTGCTGTGTGGCTTGTATCAATAGAAAGAAACAAATGTATTTTTGGTTACTTACAAATGCATAACTGTTTGAAGAATGGATTTCCAAGGAGAGGGAAGCTGAATATAGATATAATGGGTTATGCAGGCTTCTGGCTGGAGACATTTAGGCTTTGCTATAGGTATATCTTCTTATTTTCATACAGGTGCAATGAGAAGAATACAGAGTTTTCTGTTTCTGGAAAGTGGTGTTAAGAGTTCATTGAAAGTGAATCTATGAGTAACACTTTGTCTGTCTGTCATTGGGATAACATTAAATCTATTGGAGATCAGTAGAAACATTGAAAAGAAGTTATGGATTCAAACAAAATCAAAGCTATACAGAAAATAGAGCAGGATTCTTTCCTTGAATGATTTTGTTTGTTTGTTTTTAACCTGAACTTGTTACACAGTGATTGTTTTAGAAATAGATCTCAGTAATAAAATTTTGCATGTTTTACACGGTGAAAATACAGTGAACTGAAATGGTAGGGTGCAAGCTGAGGGAGTAATCATCTTAGAATTACTCAATTTGAGGAACAAATAGTCTAAGCGAGGATACTTTTATGGCTAGGAATGGTTGTCTTAACCATTGGTAACATGAAGACTCGCCAAATGTGGTGTTTGTGATTCCCATACCTTCCCCACCCAGAGTCTACAGAGAAACAAAAAAAACCCAAAGTAAATAAGAGAAGGGTTTGCAAAGAAACAGTTGTGCAGCTCGGGACTGTACAGCATCAGCAATGCAAGACATAGCCAAGAAGGGCATTTAGTAGCAGATGCTGTGAAAATCAACTGTTTTAAGTGGAGGTAGCTATTTAAACATCTTATTATAGAACGAGTATTTGCAACAGATCTCCAGATAAAACAATTAAAAAAGCCTCTCTTAATGGTGTTGCCTTCAATTTAATAACAAACTGACAGCATACTCTGTTGGTGAAACCAAGCTCCTTGCAATTTTTTTCTATGCATAAAAGATGGTACATCAAGGCTCTTCTACACAAAAACATGCAAAGGGCTGAGGTTAAGTACCTGATGGGGTATTTTTATAACTTACTGCTAAAGGAAGAAAACACGAGCAATCTTGCAGATTGAATCAATCAGTGATTCTAGGGGTATTGCGTATTGTACTTGTGATTGTTGAGAAATATTTGTCCTCCTTGGTGATAGAACCATCTTAGAGCCCACATAGAAGAAATATTTCTAGCTGCACCACTCTGAAACTGCAGTCTCTTCTTGTTATTTTGGTTTTGTCACAGTGTGCCTCTTTCATGCAATTAAGTCATACAATTAAATTTCATGCAATTAAAGGGAGGGAAAGGGAGGATGAGGGCAAGACTGCCTTTTTCTACTGGAACATTTTGGGAATCCCTGTCTTTGCAAATAATTTCATGGAGTCTAAAGTTAGACTAAACAGTGTATTAGAAATGTATCATTGTATGGAAGATTGCTTCTGCCTTGGTAAACAAAAAGGGGATAGAATTGCTCTTTGTTTGATGTGCCTTCTAGCTTCACATAGTACATTTAATTCTTCCCAGAAAGTACTCCCATACTAATACAGCGCTTTTGAAGGTTTTCTTCAATGTCTGTATCCAAATTACAAAGTGGTTACTAGGCACACACACACACACAAATACACAAAAAGAGCTCACCACCAGGCTTTCTGCTGTTGTTTAAAGCAAGCAAAACATTTATCCTGCTTTTCTCTTCTGCCTAACAATTCAAAGCACAGCATGGTTTTATTAGTTGGTTGATTGCAGTTGTAAGTCCTTTCCCTTCTACTCCCATCACTTTTTGTTTTTCTATGAGGTTCATGCACCATTGAGGGTCCTAGTGGGAATGAGACCAGAGGGCAATGCTGTTGGGGAGCTTGGGGGATAGGGATGTAGAGGAAAGGAAAGGGGATTTAGTACTGATAGAGAAGAGGATCTTGGGCAGCAGTTTGGGGGGAGAGTTAAAAGATTAGACAATAAATTTACTTAACAGAGACTAATCTACTGGGACTGAACTTCATATCCTGTTTGGGGATAATATATTTCCTTCTGTGCTCTGGAATGAATCTGTCATCTCAAGTCTAATAATGAGAGGCAGAAGATTTTTAATCTCTGACCCCCTTCCGTATAATTTAATAAAGGCTGGTTTCTTTATTTTATTTGGAAGCTAACTTATTAAACTTGTTCTTACTGCTTCTCTGAAAAACACAATTCAGGATTTTGCATCTTAAGGTTTTTAAAAATGGATTTGGGTTTTTATTTGAGTTGGGGACAATAATGTACTTGCAAAGTATTTGTTATAGTCCTCGTTTCAGAGCACAGTTGTTTATCTCTCAGCATCTCTGTTGAAATGCAGAGATGAGAAGCAGAGTCAGGCATGCTGTTTGCACATTCTTGGCTCCGCATCATCACCGGATTCCATCTGACTGGGGTAGACAGAGGCGGGAGACCTAAAGCTGGCATGTGACTTTCTGTAGCAGGGAATGATCGTTATGTGGGATGCTGAGTGGGGTTTTAAATGTGGTAACCACATGCATAATTAGCTATAAAATCGCAAAAGTTGTCCTCCTCCCTCCAACTGGCTGCTTCTCGTGTGGCAGTAATTACAGCTGCTGTGGAAGTGCCACACCCCTGACCTGACACATTGACTTTGCCAAGCTACTTGGTCCTCTGCAATTTCTTGAAAAAGCTCTCCTCAACTCCTGGGGAGCCCCAAAACACGCTTTGATTATAAATCACTCTGTGGGCCTGTGAAAAGTTGTTACTGCCAAGGAACGTGGTAGCAGGTCACGCTTAGATCTCTCTTCTTGCTATACCTGATTAAAGAAGAGTCAGTAAAATACAGCAAAGTACAAGGTTGGCCATCTGACAGCAAATTTAGAAACTAAATACAAAAGGAAATAAACCCGAGCCCTTTCCTTAAAGGTCTGTCTGAAGTTTGGGTCTGTGTTAAAGCAGTGTTAAGGACTGGCATCTCCTAAGGACCTCTGTCCAAAGGACGTCTCCAGCAGCAGTCAAGCTCCTTCAGTGCAAACAGACCAGTTTTGCCGACCAGCTTATCACAGACGTGTATCAGGGATATTCAAAGCATTTCTGAGATTCTGCTTCCTACATAAGCCTGTTTACCGTGCTCTTTCTATAAAAAGCCTTTTCATATAATTATTTTTAGCTTCAGAGTTTTCAGTTTGTTTTTTTTGTATTACAAAAGGATCAAACATGACAAGGGATGGATTTCAGATATGTCACAGTGAATTTTAGAGACTGAATTAGAGAGAGTAATGCAGGCCTTGCAAGTAGCTGTGCAAGCAAATTCTTAGATTTCTGTCAAAAATAGAAGTATAGTCTTGACAGTGATTAAGAACTTATTTTCACACCTCCCAGAAGCTCAAAGCTAAGCAGGCATCTCTTGAAACTATTAAGTGTTGAACGGTTACCGTCTTTTTAATCTTCCGGGTTGCTGTATCCTATGTTCAATTCATGTTCTGGACACTTACGTTGGCTTTGTAGATAACGCTGAGGTGGGGGAGTTTAAGTACCTTGTAGCATGATTGCACAGTTTATGCAGTGTGTTATTCAGTCCTTTTTGAAAAGGTGCTTTGGAAGACCTGGGCATTCCTAACACAGCACATTATTCTGAGACTTAAAATTACCAGTATTAACATAGAGGACAGTCCTTTCTTTTTGAAAAAAATGGAACTCAAAATTCAGCATAATCATATGCTGGAGTCCAGATGCTCAGTGCAGCTAGTGATGGCTTTGGAATAACTGAAGTGGAACTGTGCTACTTGATACTGGCCGTTTAGCCTCAGCTTTGTGTATCAGGCATGCATGAACAAGTGTGGCTTTTCGGTGACATTCTGGGTGACTTTTTTGTGGTTGATATTGGATTGGGAAATTAACAAAATCTTGGATTTAAAAATAGAATTGATTTAGGGATGTCAGTCCTCTAGTGAACATGATTAAAATGTGAATATTTTGTTATAGTCACTGATTTCCATAGTAACAGCGAGTCAGACTCATCAGATTCCACAGTCTCTCTTATATCCTACTGTTACCTTGTTGTTGAACAGCTTTCCTCTTCAGAGCAAAACCCAATAACTCTTATTTTCCATTAGCTGTAACAGGTCCAGTAATTAGAACAGTAAATTTTGTCCAGTAAATAGAGCATGTACTTAGTTGTGATACTGCTGGTTTTACAGCAGAAGAAAAATGGTAACAATGGCAGTTTTAGAACTGATACTAGTATTTTCATATAATTTAAGCAGCAATTATGAAAAAAAAACCCCAAACCCCTGTTTTGCTTCATCTTGATAAATTATATATTATGGATGTCTCTATAGTATTTTTTCTTCAGAGATACTTTTAATAAAATGTTTTATATACAAAGTACATTTGCTCCTTCCTTTTGATTGTGTAAGTGGAAAAAAAAAAGATAGATGAAAATTGACTATTCATGAGTGGTAATGGGAACAAAAGTGCAGGTTGAAAGAAAGATGGCTTTTTTTCATTGGGAAAGGTGATTTTCTGTAGCGTAGAGACAAGAACACTGGATTAGAACATCTGGAATGTTTGGCTTATCCCCATTAATCTTGAAAGTCAATTTTGTGACTTCTGTGGATTTATTTTCCCCCCTTTTTTAGCACTCTGAGTCATTAAATCGTCTGCTTCATTATACGCATTAGTACATCACACTCCATAAATCTAAATAGTAACTGCTATTCTTGTGAATGTAGCTATTATTTCTGGGTTTGCTGTCTGTCTGTGTGAATTCATATCCTATTTTTTTTTCCCCATTTATTTGAAGGTTCCAAAGTTACCTGTTTGCTTAGTAACAAAGACCTAAAGCCACATCAGTGACCTCAAGGAAGTCTGATGCTTCCTTCAAAGTAGGCAGAATTTTAAATCATGTTTCTGTAGAATTC
Source organism: Buteo buteo (assembly GCF_964188355.1). Classification (NCBI taxonomy): domain Eukaryota; kingdom Metazoa; phylum Chordata; class Aves; order Accipitriformes; family Accipitridae; genus Buteo; species Buteo buteo. Next base: position 17,621,778 of record NC_134194.1, on the reverse strand, counting down.
TTTGAACTGGTGCTAGATGGCAAACTTACTTTTCACACACAGTGTCTCTTTCTTGAATAAAGAAAAAAAAAAAAAAAAGGGAAAAAAAAAAGTCCCAGGTGGAATGGGAGGTGAGGCACCCTGTTTCACCTCTGCAAGTTGTCTCTCCAGGTCAGGTCCAAGGAGCTTTTAACTGGGCTCCTGGGGCAGGTGCTTGTCTAGTTTGTGCTTGTTCTATGGGTAAATAAATGACTTCAGTCTCCAGGACTGTCTCCAAGGCCTTTCAACACCACCATAAATTCTTATTATCCAGACAAAATCAAAACCTATTTCTAATAGAAAAAGCAGGTCTTTTGTTTCCTTTTTTTGTTAAATTATTTTAAGGCAAAAGAAGCCAAGCACAATTGCCTAAAATATTAAAAACTTCAAGCAGATTTTGTTCTGTTCCCTTGCTTGGTGTTCTGTAGTTAATTGGGTAACACACTGAAACACGAGGGGTTTTAGAAAAGGGAAACAAATGCAAGTGACTCGGCATTCCTGATGTACCCTACAAATACTATGGAGAGCTTAAGAAATGTAGTTTACAGTGTGTTTTCATAAGCTAGGATGTCATTTTAGCATTAAGAAGGTTTATTTGACTGATTCTACAGCAGGAGGGGTGAGCAAAGTGGTTTATGCTTTATGGTTTTCCCCTTACTAGGAAGTAGAAGCAGCACAGGGTATGCTGATGTCTTCCTAATGTTAGATGTCACTTGGCAAAGATATTCTCTGTAAGACACAGTTTTGGGCTATTCTGTTCTAAATTTTTAAGTTAGTGAAACTGTTTAAATAGCAATAAATAATTTTTCAGAATGGCCAGAGTTAAAAGAGGTCATGGGCTAAACTGCAAGTACTGGAATGGTAAACTGTTTTGAATATCTTTACAAACATTTTCTTCCAAAGTTTATATTTGTTGTATTCTGGGTGTGTTAAAGCTGAAGAGGTTTTAACATTTTGATCTCTAAGTCTAGAGTTTTAAACAAATCTAAAAGTCTGAGAAAAATTGTTACTCATTTCACCAGTGCCACTTGGAAAGGATTTTTCTAGCAGTAGTTACCATCCACACACTGTAAAATAATACCTGTAGATTAGATGGCCTGAGAGCAACTCATTACCTTTGTCTTTTGTCCTGTTTTGTCCCTAACAAAGTTGCCCCTAAGGAGGAGTTTTCTTAACAAGCCCCTTTCATAATTCTCTGGTAATGTGGAGTAATCCTAGTGTAAAAGTAAATTAGGCCCCCAAATTAGGGAGTTTTTTCTATGCCATGTGAAATTACCACATTTGAACAGATGGCTGCTGAATATTCACTTTCTAGGAATAAAAAAAAAAAAAAAAAAAGAAGTTATAGTTTTTTCTACAGAAATGCCTATCTTCAGCAAGGTTTAAAATGTAAAGGTAATCATTAGCTTTTACAGAGAAGCTGGTCTCCTTTAGAGAGGGCCTTTCAGTTTCACCAGGGTAATGTATAGAGCATGATCTGAAACTTTATTAAATGCATGGTTGATTTTTGCTTTGTGTCAGTTCACATGTGTTTGTGACATTATTTACAGTGCCTGTCACATCCTGAGCACTGTAAACATGATTGAAATCAAAACATAATATTCAGAGTGTGATTTCTTATTTAAATTATAGAATAAATGGTTTGTGGTTTTGTTTCATGGATAAACAGGGACCATTAGTTTTGTGAGCAATAACTATTGCATGCAACAGGCTCTTTAATCCTCAAGTTATCATCTTTCTTGAACTTCACCTTGCAAACTGAAGAGCTCTCCTGAGAGCTGGGATGGAAGAAGGTAACTGCAAGTTTTGAAAGTACAGAGAGACTGACCTTACTTTTGCTAATACTCTTAGCCACCCAGTCAGTCAGTTTTCCTCACTGAATTTTTCTTTCAAATCTTTTATGGGACCTCTGTATGGACTTGATTTAAATTATTTTTGTTAAAACAGTATTCTATGTTTATACTAATAATGGGAAACATAGTGCAGAGTGTAAATAATAACCTAGGAAGGGGAAGGAAAAAGATGGAGAGCTATGGCCAACAGTGCAAGGCAGGCAGAGAATAAACATTTTCTTGGTGCAAGAAAAATTGTAATTAGGAAAAAAGAGATGTAAACACAAATAGCATGTAACAATGTAGTCGCTGTAGATGTTAAATTATTTCAGCAGTTAGATTATTTCTGCAGTGAGTATATACTGAACAGTGAACCTATGCTGTCTGTGAGAACTACCTGAAAAATATTTCAGTTTTAATGATGTGTTTCAGTCACTAATATGAAAAAGATGCTTTTAGTTGCTTTAATGTGGGAAAAATATGAATTTGTTTCATACCTTCACAACTAGAAGAGTCAATAAATTTCCCTGAAACAACACACTGAAAAACATGATAGAAAGTTTCCCATTGTGGTTCACCTTCAAGTATATAAAATACAAATTATAACCGATGTAGTACTTCTCAGCAAGTTTGGAGGATGTGATATCTGTGTGTTATAGGCAAAGTTGCAATATGCCTATCTCTGTTACTGAGAATTCTCCATGTAGCTTTATATAGTCACAGTTGATCTATTAGAAACTATAGTTGCTGGAAAAGTTATGAAAACATTGGCTAATATTTTACAGACTTGAGTTTATTTTTCCAAGGATTTTACCTTTCATTTATTCCAGAGCCTTTAACAAACTGGGTGGTGAAAATATCGTATTACGTTTGAATGATGGTACCTTGGACCCAGCTTTCTCTGAAATGTGTGATGTACAAAATGGAAGTGTGTGGGCACTGACTCATAAAATAAGTATAGACGTGTCCAGTGTGACCTGAGCTTAGTTTCTTCTCCATGTGTTGATGCCCCGACAGGTATGCTGAGGCTGAGCTTCTGTGCTGAGGCTGGAGATGAAGGGGGTGGCATTCTGCTCAGCTAACACAGACAAGGCTGCTTCCTTCACCGACAGAACCTAAAATAATAGCTGTTCAATCTAAGTACCATTTTGCATAAGTGTTGTTTTAAATGAATCTCAGATACTTATTTGCAGGAAGCATGTGTTGGGTTGGGGGTTTTTTTGTTGTTTTTTTTTTTTTTTTTCCCTTGGCACAGCAAGCCAAATCATTATCCATGAAATTCCACATGCTGTCAGGTTTTTTTCAGGCAGTGTAGGTAGGTAAAGTTTGTGTTTTGTTCAGAGTGAGATTTCTAATAGCAAAATTCTATATTTATGATGATACAAATAGTTATACAATAATGTCACGTATTTAAGTGTTCTAGTTACAGAAGCAAACCCAAAATGTATTAGAATCCTATTTTTAACTCTACCAATGGTCAAGACAATATATGACAGTCTCTTTTTTAAATGGCTCTGACAAAGGAAACATGTGGAATGCCTTTCTTAACCACAACCAAGATGTTGTAGAAACCTTAACTTGAGAGTTAGAAAAAGAGATGTTCGCTTTACACAAGTATGCTTAGATTAAAATTCTTACTGTGAATATTTGTGTGAAGAACAGATGTTAATCGAAATTAGGAAATGCGTAAAGACAAACATTAAAGAATTTATAAATGTGATTATTTGTTCTGAGAACCTAATTTCAAAGGACACAAACCAGTTTTTGATCATGGAGTCATTCACAGACTCCAGCCAGAATGGTGCACGGATTAAATTTTTAATATTTGAAGCACTTGATGAACTGCTTTCAACATTTAACAATGTCAGTGTCAAAACTATTATTGATGGAATGTAATTGGCAACTTTTTTCTGTTTGATAATCTGGGTGTATAGAAATGCTTTATCAACAAATTTATTTGTTGTCAGGGCTGATATAGGAACTTTTATAACCTACTGCAATGGAACTGTTTGTTCTTGAGAATGAAAGAGCCCAGTCCTTGTAGATCATGAGGTCTGAAGACATTGCCAATTTAATACTGTGAATACGGTGGTTTGCATTTTGCTTATTTAGCCTCAGGAAGGAGAATTATCTGCAGAAGAGAGTAAGAGCTTAAAAATATATTGGTTTATGGCTTTCGGATTTTGTTATCTTTAATTCACACCCTAGGTGCCAGTAGCGGCTGTGAGTAATAAGTCTGTCCAAATTTCAGTAGTGGATGAGAACTGCGAGCCCTGCATTTGATCAGTTGTCCTCAGCGGTGTACGGTGGTGTACTTTAATGAGACTTCATTCGAGTTCATTACCAGGGAAGGAGCCCCAGCATTTTGCTGGCAGAAAAGAAGTGCAATACAACAGCAAGTCAGGGTCGTTCTTTCTCTGAGTAGCTGCAGGAGGCCAGCGCTGCTCCAGAAATAGGCTGCTCTGTCCTGGTAGTTGGAACTGGGCTGCTTTAATCTGCTTTTGCTCAGCAGCATCTGAAAGCGAGGAGGACTGGTGGGGACTTGCTGGAGGATTGATGCCTGCCGTCTCCGTCTTTCTCGCTTTCTCACCACGAAAGCAGCAAGGTGCACAAGGTTCCGTGGCAGCCGAGTGATGTGGAGGCATGCATCTGGACCATTACAACTTGTTTTAAAAGGACACCCATTCATGTTCTGCGTGCTTGAAGCAACGAGAAAAACAACACACTCTCCTAGGCTGAGATAGTCAGTCATCAGCAGAGGGCACCATATCCTATCGACACAGCTCTCTACCTGGGTGAAAGATAGGAGGAGTTCAGGTTTGCCTTACTACGTTTTAAGAATTGCGTTATGACTTTGGTCTTCAGCAGAGATTGAAGTTCAATGATCTTAATGCTTTCTGCATGCTTTCATTTAAGGCTTTTGGACCCTAAACACTATTTCAATCTTACAGTATATTGTTAAAAAGAAAATTTCAGGTAAGTAACCTGCTCCAAAATCCCCTCTCCAAAGGCTGTGGGACTTTTAGCCATGTGTGCATAGCATCTGGAGGCTCAGCTGATCTGCTCTGTGATTTCAGAGGGAATAAGATTATTCAGTTACGACTTAAAATTCTAAAACCAAGAAAAAGCACTACTATTTTTTTTTTTAACAGAGAAAGGTTGGAACAGGCCAACAGGAGATGATTATTTGGAGAGTGAGGATGGTATTAATTTCATATTGCCAGAGTTGCTGCATGAGGAAAGGTATCAGAAAATTAATCAACAAAGCTTTTCTGAAAATAACACCAGCTTCTGGCTTGCTTTTCCATAAGAATTTCAAAGAAACTTAAGTTTCGTGACATTAACCCCTGAAAGGGCAAGAAAAAAGATTGATGAAAACAAATGCTTTGATTAGGAAAACAAGTATTTAATTAGTGAAACTCTCACAGGTTTTATTGGAAGGTGCCAGCCCTGCAGTGGCACAATCTTTCCTTCCCTCTCACAGTATGGCAAAATGTCCTCAGCTCCTTCTTACTAGTGCAAGCGTTTAACTGACATAAATTACTATTTTGGTGGAACAAAATGTTGGAGCTTTTCTAATACAAGAAAGAAAAAGAAGAGTAGGCAAGTAGGCAGTGAAGCTACAGACATCAACTGTGTTTTTCAAACTATACAAGTTAGCTTTAATGTTTTTACCAGAGTGCATCACCTCACATAATTTCTCAAGCTTTTTATAGCCTTACTAATGATGCTCTCATTTCTTCTATAATCTGTTGCAGTCCTACACATTAGATTCAGTGATGACTTTGCAGAAAACATAGAATATGATGTTGGCTGGGATTCCCTTCCCTGGAGGTATGAGACGTTTGAGTTAGGTGAGAGAGGGCAAAGAGTTTGCAGTTTTTCCTGGCAGTGGTTCAGTGCATTTCTGTGTTTGTTGTGACTCTGAAAAAGCCTTTTATTTAGTCTTTGCATGAAATGCTTCATGCCTTTCTTTTTGGAGTTGGTGAAAGTTGAGAGCATTTTATATCCTCGGAGATTTTACATTTTTTACTAGTGTATGTCAATGTGGCAAAAAACTTTGATGAATAATACCTATGGCAGGGGGAATACAGGGTCTGAGAGATTTTCAGTTTATTCAGGGAGAGCAAGATTAGGGTATCAGTTGCTAATCTGGCTACTGCTACAGGAATAGAGCAATCTATATTTAATTTATTTTTTCTGAGGATGATATGAAAAGGAAGAAATCATTTTATATGCCAGACAAATGTGAGTATGTTATTTGGATGTGTTGTCATGGAAATGTTTTAAGAGACCAAACTAAGTTAATAATACATAATGTTGTAGATAATGCATTAGTTAAATCAATGAGTTATACAGGTCAATGAACTGAAACTGGTGTTAGAAGGAACTGAGCAGAAAATTAATAATTTAAGCGGTACTCTATGTATTTTCTAAAGCTGAAGATAAACAGAAGAAGTGATGGTTAAATACAGTCTGATGGATAGAAGGAAATGGAGAGAGACAGGTGATTTGTGTAATTCATCCAGCTGTCACTTAAAGTAAATATGGAAATCCGTTTTCTGTCCTAGATCAGCCTTCTTTGCTTATAGGTTAGCTTCTGCTCTGCCTTTTATTCCTCTCAAAAGATTTTTCAGAAGGTTAAAGCCCCCAGGAATTTAAAAATCCCCATGTAAACTAAGTGTTTTTAAAGAACTTGTGTGTTCAGTTGTGGGAAGTACATATTGTCAGCTTCCCTTCCTTCACTGCTGTCACTTAAGGATATATTTTCAGCAGTGGCATGGATTCATATAGGATTTGTTGAGCATCACGTTTCATGATGTGGAAGAGCGGGCCGAGTCCTAGTGCAGGAGGGCATTGGTAACGCATGTGGCGTTGGCACTGGAGGTTTATGGAAAGTTGAAGACTACAAAATCTTTCACCCTCTAACACTGGCCATTCAGTATCAAGTATGCTGCATCTGTAGAGCTTCTAGATTTATCCTAAAACAATTTTATTTGTTCTTCCCTGACTGCTTTGAACAGAAACAAGGCAGTGACTGAAATATGTAAACTGCTTAAGGTACCACTACATAATCTCCCCCACCCCCCATTATATAAATAATGTTTAAAAATTAGTATTTGTCTACCTACAGCAGTCAGGCCATTGAAGTCTTGCCCAATGAAATTAAACAGTGATTAAAGTAGCTGGGAGACCACAATATCCTTCAGGGTTTCACGTGAAACATCAGTAGAGCCACATGGAGCAGATCAGGTGCTAAATGTTACTCTTCAAAAGGGTTCTGTGGAGCAGCTATAGAGAGTTAAGTCTTGCAGACTTTTTTTATGAACTACTTGTTTAGGTAAGCACTGAGATATTTTCTGCTGTAGTCTGCACACCAACTCTGAATACCAGAGATCAAATTAAAAAGTGTTTCCTGCCTTCTCAAAGGAACTACATTACCTATAAAACTTGTTTACCTTTGGGCCATGATTAACATTTCCCCAGAAGAAAGGATTTCGGATAGCCTGGAAAGGAAATTGCAGCACAGTGATGCATGTGCTTATAGTATCAATATGAGAAGAGGGAAAACAAGGAAAAAATATTTTTAATCCTGTGATTTCTTGTTTGATTTTTTTTTTGTTTTGTTTCTTTTTTGTTTGCCACTTATCTAGTAATGGATGGGATGAGAAAATACTCATGCTGTGATTTTCAGTGGAGAATAACAATAACAGTCAGGTTTCTACATATTTCCAGTGTATTTTTACTTTTCTATTAACCCATGTCCTGGTTCATGTGCCAGCAGAGAACATCTATACAAAAGGCAGTTGTTTTCAAATATGAGAGCATCCCTACTTTGTTTCCTACAGGATATTGCCCCCCCCCCCCAGGATACAATTGCCTATCCTGGACTGTGAGTTCCATGTATGGTAGTACTGAGATTTTATATGTGGTGGTAATGTGGAAGGAAAAACAAAGTCAGTGAATGAGGTGGAGAAAAACATCTGTTTGTTCAAAGAGAGGATCATGTTGTGTAGGTGTGTATGTCCTAGACTTGAGGAGAAGGCAACTAAACTTCAAACTTACTCTATCCCATGCTACAGTAATTCACACCACTACTGCCTGTGTGGAGAGGTCTTAATGAAGATCACCCTCTCTATGTGTTCAACTGCTGTGCATTTTTTCTCCCTTAGTGATGTGCTGCATTAGCTGCATTTAAGGGCAGAGCCTCCCCATGACGTTTCAGCTTCACTGGTCATCTAAGTTTGGTATAGTGAGTCTGGCATCTTGTCTTTCTCTGTCAGAGTATTAAGATCTTTACAGATCTGGACTCTCAAAATCAGCAAATACTGCAGTGTTATGTTAAAGACATGATTCAAAATGGAGGGGTTTTTTTGCTTTGTTTAGGATCCCCCAAATTGGTATTATTTACTAAGTGCCCACCACTGAGGTAGCTGACAAGAGATCAATTGTATCTCTCTGTGCTGAATTCCAGTGACTCATTAGAAAGAAATGACTTTGACAGCTCATAAGCTTGAGCGTACAGTTTAGGATCCATTCTTGCTTACGGCTTCCCAATAAATAGCAAAAAAATCTACCAGCATTCCAGTTCAAAGGGTAAAGCATATGAGTAGTGAAAAAATCTTTGCTGAAGGCAAACAGTTTAGATTTTGCCAACAAGCTTGTGCAAATGGCATTAATTATTAAGAGCATGACTTCCATGTCATATGGCATTTGTGAAATTGAAAACTAATTGACAACGTACTGCCTTTTATAAGAAATCAACACCAGTGTTTTAGACCTATTGGCTAGGTAGGTCTTCTTCAACAGAAGCGTTTTTACCTTTCATTCTAATATGGCCAGCCCATATAAAACAAAAACCCCCATGTGAACAAGATACAAATCAGCACCGAATGACAAATGGGGCAGTGTGGTCTTTCTCGTAACCAGGTGCCAGAAAATGGAAGAGACTTGATTATTTGGCAAGTGTAATTTAACATTGTGCTAATATTTTAAAGTTAGATTCTAGAAACTTTCTGCAGGTGTCGCTTCAAAGTGGTATGTTTTGTAAATAGAAATACCAGTAGTTCTGCTGAATGTTTTTTCTGTAATTTGTGGTTTGTGTGCATTTGAATAATATAAAAATGTCCCATGTAAACCAATAGGCCAGTGGTATCAACACATCACTGCTTGGAATCAAAAGTAACAGACAAGCAGATCAGTTTCTGCGTGTGTTTTTGGAAAGGTTTAAGGAATTTGAAAGTTAGTGGAAACAGCATCTGTCAACTATTACTGTAGTGTTGCTCTTCCTCGTGTAGCAAGCTGTCAAGCAGTAAATTGTCAGAAAATCAGGCAAACGTATTTTTGTATACAGGCCTTGTCAAGTGGTGGAGGCCCATTTGTGTCTTTTCTTGGCAATGATATCGTAGGTTCATGTAAAAGAATCTAAGCAACCTATTATTTCACTGAAAGATGTTGAGTAAGGACAACTGAAAATACTTGTTTTCTGCTATAATAAATATTTAATAACTCTACTGTAAATAAGAACCAGTTGGAAAATAGAATTTAGTAGCAGGATACTTCAGATTTCTCTGAAGTGAGCTAAATGCTCCTTTTAGCAGTTAAGCCTTTACAGATGTCAGCTGAGGAGAACAAACATCTTCATAATTTATTTATCACAAGTGAAAGCTTATTTGCTACTTGTTCATCTATATGTTACTTTCATTTAACTGTCTCCATCATGTCCACTTCAAAGAAAATAACAAGCTGAGATTCTAAAAGAACTTTTTTACAGATGCTTTTCTTCCCTCAAGGTAGACCTTATGCAAGAGAATCTAATAAAGGAACGACTGTCAATCTGAAAAACTTTTCCAGGAAATGCTCTTTTTTCATGAATTTGCATATCATTTTGTTTATGTTGAAGTCAACCATAAATATGATAGGAAGTTGTTATGTTTGTATATGTGTCTCCTTCAGAGATTTCAAAACCCCAATTTTAGAACTAGATGTTTGCAAGAAATGTTTTCAGACCTATTGAAGTAGAGGAGCTTGGCCCCGATCTTTTGGATTGACCCTTTTACTATGTCTTTGAAAACTTTTTTCACCATATGTGACCGAAAAGTATTTTTAAATTCTGGGATTTTAAGACTGAGTGAAGATTTAATGCTAACTGCAAGAAGGATCATAGGAAAGATCGCTTAAAAATGAAAGAGGTGGGGGGAGGACAAGCCCCAAACTATTACATACTCTTTTGTTCCCTCCTAAGACTCTGAGCTGATACTGCAATGAAATTTTTCTTCTGAAAGTAATGTTTACTTGAGGAAGATGGTGTTAAAGAAAAAAAATCCCCCCCTTTATTTTAGCTTTGACGTTCTTAGGATCGCTCAGCTGCTAGATTGTGCTGTGCACTGTTTGAAAAGAAGCAGAAATTGCAAGATAAGATCAACTGCTCACCTGGGGAGACTTACAAAAGTTTCATATTTGAAGCACATGTTCAAAATGCTAGTCAGGGATGGATAGCATTAAATTCTTACATCTGGTGCAGAACTGCTTGCTTTTATGTTGGTTTCTTTTCTTGTTTTATTGTTTAAAAGGATAATAAAACCTCACAATAATATCTCATAATCAGTATAGCATATCTCCAGGCACCTTTTGCATGTTGCATTTGCCAAGAAGAACATACGTCCTAGTTTATTTTGCCTACAGAAATGTTGAAGGTTTGCATCTGGATCCCTTTGGAAATAAATTTATGATTTGTACCAGTGCAAAAAAGGAAGAGGAAAATATTCTGCACTGGATGAATATATGGTAATTCATTTTGGCTGGGTGGTAAACAGAATTAATTATCTAAGCAAAAGATACACCTTTTGGCATGGCTTCAGCTGCTGCATATTGCCATAAATGTTTCAAAGCCAAGGTTCCAGTCATTTTCATTTGGCATTGGTATTATTTCACTGACATGAGTTAGTTCTGAGAAAACTGAAGATACAGAGAATAAACCCAAAATCCACCTTAAAATGAACAATAACTCCCAACTCTTAGTTTTTCAGTGTATTTTAAAGCAAATCTTAGCTGTGCTTTGCACATACTGATTTTCACTGCTTGTTTTTAGGATTGTAGAGAACACACTAAGAGCAAGGAAAGGGTTGGACAAGGAATGTTCAGGTGTCTTCACGAGAGCATTCTCTTCAGAATTCTTTCCAAATAATCCACTTTGTTTTCTCTAATTCCTTTTTATTCTTAAATCTAATTAAATGAAGTGTTGATGTCAATGGACTATTTATTTTATGTGTTTGCTTCTTACAGACAAATGGGTGTTAACTGGATGAGTATCACTGCATGTGTGCCCTGCTCATACACTCCTGTCTAGCTATCTGCTGTGTAAGAGACAGGAGTTTCAGGTCACTAAAGCTTTTTCTGACCCCCTACATTCCAGACTGTTCTTATATTTCTGCTTCTGTGGATTCTGCTCTAGATTTTTTTTCAGCTGTTCAAATTCCTTTATAATTTTTGAAAGTGACTGTTTCCTTCGGAATCTGAGGGAATCAATATCCATCCACCTTTAGAAAATCCAAGTCAAAATGCTTCCAGCTGGTGATTCTAGGATCTTTTCTTCTCTCCAGTTATGTTAAAAAGGCTGAGGTTAGTCTTTCCTACAGATATTCTTTAATCCTACCCTTAGTCCGAGGCAGCTACTTTTAGCTTTCTCTAAGGAAAAAGTCCTTCTGAAGGTGTCAGTTAGAACATTATCCCATGAAAGTCTAAATGGTGTTTCCAGTAGGAGGAAAGCCATGCTTTAACTAGCGATATTGGGTCATATTTACATGTTTTGATATCCTTCTTTACTGGAGCCAGAAACTGGACAATGATTACATGGAATTCTGCATCCCTTTCATCCTGCATCTTTTTAGGCCTATTCAGTATATGGCTAGTGGAAGTGATTTTATGTGACTTGTATTATCCAGACTTACAGCTTCATCAGCTTGACTTAGATGTTTTTGTCTAACCGCCTAGAGTAGTTGTGCACTGTTTTATTTTTATGAATGCATTATAAACTTGTCTATATTACTAAGGGGTTTTTTTACTCTCTTTTTTTAATAGATGAACTATCTGAAAACATTCTATGAATATGCTGCTTGTCCTAACAGAGTTCTGATTACTAAGCAGTTTATTTTTTGTCATCAGCAAATGACCATTCACTTACTAATATAATGAACCATTTTAAGAGAGTTTGTCTTGTCTTCTGTTAGTGTTGGTTATAATCAGTTGTCTGATTCAGTCTCATAACTCCATGCAAATTGTTCCCATCAAATTATATTTTTAAACTATGACAATGCTAAATCCAGTTAATTGTTTATGGATTGTTCTATGGCATAGTTATAGAGACAATTTTGATAAATTGGGTGGTTACAACTAAAGCATACAGATCTATTACTGCATCACTATATTTGAAAAATCATTAGTGTTGCTTTGAAAAGTGCTAGTCTCAGATAAAGATGTCAGCAAATTTAAGGCGAAAACAAAAAAAAAATCTATTTTAAAATCTTCGTTTAATTTAGGAGTTAATTCTGAAAAGTGTACAATTGGAATTTTATTTTCCTTATATTACACCCACTGATGACTGTCATGAGAGCAATAGGCTAGACATGGGATTAAAATTGTGTTAGTTAAGTAATTTACCAACTACTATACTGCAGTTCTACTCTTTCTTCAGACTGCTGGCTTGAACTATAGACTTGAGAATTCTTACACCTTTAAGACATTTTGCTAAACAAATATTAATTTAATATTAGGAGTTACAGAATGGAAACTATAGCCTATACAGTACTTAGAGTATTTCAAGGACTGAATTTAATATAAAATGCAATCTTTCATAGAAACACATAAATTGAATCCTTAAAGAAATACTTTCCTACTAAATCTTTTGATATAGACAGGCATTTTCATCAAATGTGCTCTAAATAGATAGTGTGAATGTCAAGGTGTGAACATGTCTTGAAACAATGCTTTAATTTGCCACAGGAAATTATTATGCTGACTATAAATTACGTGACTTCCGCATGCTAGATAAATCCAAAATGAAATCTAGACCAGTCATGAAGGAAATAAAGCATTGGTTTAATTCCATTGTATTCCAACAGTGAAAACTGATTATTTTTCTGTAGATGCTCAGATATATCTACTTACACTGAGCTGCCAGCAAGATCCTATGAGGGATGTTTGCATATCAACCAGCCTTTCCTAGACCCTGATCTTGAATGTTCATCTGGTATTATGGAACAGAAGCTCATGCTTATGAAACAGTCTGGGTCTGGGTTATTTTTAACCAGGACAATATATTTTGCCCTTTCCATACTGTGGTTCCCTCAAGATCCCTGGAGAAACACATTTGGTCCGGTCTGTCTTTGATATAGGTCTCTACTAGTGCCTGAAGTACTTGTTTAGGAGGAGTAGGTCAGACTTTACAAGGGCTCATGTCAGCCACCTTAATCTTGTACATTCATTTGGTGAATGTACATTCAGAACTTGCATAAGGTTTCAGTCAACTTAAGGGTGTCTGATGTAATTTTTTTTAGCTTTGATTGGATTCCCTTATTTGATATGTGACTTCCTCACCTACATTTTAATTGTGCTGGATCAAACAAATAAATTAATGTGATTATTTTTAAAACTTCAGGTTGAGATTTAAAAAAAAAACACCTCTACTCACATTGAAAACAATGGGAGGAAAACAACTTGGAGATGTCATTTGTATCTTTTAAATACTGTGTTGTCTACTGCATCACTTAGTTTCCTTAAACATTGCAATTTATGATCAGTGAGTGTCAGAAGAGTTGTGGAGAAGTAGAAGCCTCATTTTCATTCCACGACATATATTTGTCTTCTCAACTTGCTCAGTAACAAGAGCAAGCTGCAGTCTTGATATTGGAGAATTTTATACTTGGGAGTTCAAATCCTAGCCTGTGCACCTCTGACTGAAGAATCACATATGGGAAAGGGAAAATCTTTTGTTCCTGATAAGTTACTTGTGTTTTAAATAGTTTTCAGATCGGTTTTTTTTGGTTATTCACTAGAAAACTTAACATCATTAATGAAGTGATAAAACTCCCTTGCCTTGGGATTCTTGGGGGTTTGTCTCTCAAAACAACAGAAAGGAACCACTCGTGCCAGGTAGAACTGAGCTTCCTAGAATACTTCCACACTGTTATTAATATGTTAAAATCACTTGGCAGTTTTGATAAATAGTTATTATATAAAAAAAAGAGGCTCCTCAAATGCTTTATTGATTAGTGGTTAACCAGGGCTATGCCATCTGTCATAAAGAAATTCTAAAGAGAAATCGAGCAGATCTTACGTCTCTGTCCATTAGGAACCAATATCAGTCAGCTCAGGAAGAGCATCCAGGGTCGTTAGCTGCTGCTGTGGATGAAGCACCTAATGTGTGCCTCATGCATCAGACTTAATGATGCCTACAGTTTTGTGTTTGCATCCAAACTGTCTTCAAAAGTTGGACTTCCTTTTTTCTTCTGTGAAACTGTCTGTTAAATGGAGAAACTTTATGTGGGCCATTTGTCTTTCTTATGTACTTAGGAACTAAGGAGTGATCTTGGTCTTTCTCATTTAAAAAAAAAATAATTCCAAAACTGCTTCCTGCTATGAAGCTCAGCTGAAGAACAGGAAATTTCTCCGAGTTGGTATTTTTATTTTGCTGTTAGAGATTTTTTGCTGACTGGAGTATATATTTTAGTCTGTTTTCTATGACTACTGAAAGTAGAAAGCCCTGAGACGTTTCATTTGTCAGATATGACCAACCAAAGCAAGGGTTAAACAGAATCCTTGAAAAATGTCAGGTTATGTAAAACCACATGCCAAGTGTTTCTAAAGTTGAAGGCATGTGAGAAAACAGGTCATAAATCACTATGTCTCTAGAAGATGAAGTGTCCAGTATTTATTATTTACACACCATTTTGATTTGCCAGTAAGGAGCTTCTTGGTGGGATAAGTACTGTAATTGTAGTGATAACGTACTTGGAGCTGCAGCATCCACCAGTGGGGCACAGCTAAGAGAACAAGCATCCTGCTAACATGTTTCCATCTATGAAGGTGAGCATTTGTCTCGTACTCTCATTTTTGTTTTTCATTTGTTTCATTTTCTTTCCTAATTTTTCCCATTTTCTTTCTTATGGGAAATTATACACAAACCATTGAAGAAAAAACTAAAGAAAGAGAGGAAAGGGAAAGGAAAGAGGAGTTGTTGAAGTGCCTCAAGCAAAGATGCATATTTTTTTTTCCTCGTGTATCCTTAATAGCAAGGAAGAGCCAAGAGTCGTTTGGTTTTTTGTTTTTAAAAAAGAGCTTTTGTAAAAAGGTTTTAATTTTCTTTTCTGAAGGCATCATTTCACATGCATCTATATAAAAATGTATATATATTTCTTTTTTTGTTTGTGTATATACGTACGGATTTGGATCTCAGTATCTTTATTGCTCTGGCTAGAGCCAAACAATTGAAGGCAGGCATAATGTGAGCTTTCCCACCGTACCTCTGTCTAGACCCACACATGCTTGCCTGGTTCTCCAAGTCCTTTGAGAAGAGGCTGCCAGATGGAGCAAAGTGACTCCACATACATGTATCTCGATATGTAAAAATTACAGGTTTGATACATATCTAAAAGGTTTCCGAGCAATCTGAGATGTTTTAACGGTTTTCATGAGATCACCTGTTTGATTTTAATTTGTTGCAGATACCAGCTTTTTCATTGTGATCTGCTGATGCTGCAGATTAGCTCACTGTGCTGGTTAGTTCTGGTTTAGTCCTCTCTTGTGCTGTATCTTTCTGGCATTGAAGAAAAAAGTGCTATTCAGGATCATAGTCACAGAGGAAGAGACCATTATTTTGTGACATAAAAGTATGTGTATCTCCAAAGCATGTTCAGCAGTTGGGAAGTAGTGGCCGTGTTCTCAGCACGTCTGCACCTTCTATAGAAGGTGACATATGGAGAGCTGAAATT
Organism: Buteo buteo; assembly: GCF_964188355.1. NCBI lineage: Eukaryota > Metazoa > Chordata > Aves > Accipitriformes > Accipitridae > Buteo > Buteo buteo. The sequence continues at coordinate 17,605,940 of NC_134194.1, read as the reverse complement.
GTATGACACGTTTTTTAAAATTATAGTGACTCTTCTGAGATACACTGGCTGTGTGATTTTTCTGGTTTTGACTTTCATTTTGTTTACAAGTTTTTAATAATCGAGTGAGCTTTTTTTTTTTTAATGACACAGTCTGATACTTCGTATGAGAGTAGTTTATACACTCCAACCAATTGCAGTTAAATTTCAAGTAAAACTTCCAGACTTTTTTTTTGTTTTTGTTAAAGAAGGCTTAAAATCAGTGTGGAAAGTTTAGGCTCGCTTCTTTTTTTTCAATGGTGTTTATTCCTTTCTTCTAATCTGTTAGATATTGGTATGTTCCCTGGGGACTGCACACTGAACCAATACTCTGACAGCTTGGGTTTTATCCTTAGTCTATTCTTTTCTGTTTTTCTCCTGAATAAGTGACTTTATCTCTCTGTGTTTCTGTTCATCTCATGTATAAAGTGGGAATAACGATACTGTGACTTCCATTGAAATAAAGGAGAAATGTCTTCCTGAAAATCAATAAGTAAAATCTATGTGTTAGTGAACTAAGGTGCATTCCCTGTTTTCTTTCTCGAAATAAGTTGTCTTGAGAATTTTCTCCTCCACTTGGATAAGATGTCTGTGGAAGTATCAGATATCTTGTTCTCAAAATAGTAAAAAATGCTGTCTGAACTGAAGGTATTTTGTAAATTTCAGAGACAAAAAATGACTTTAAGCGTTTTCTGAGAGATGTGCGATTTCTCTCAGCAGGAAGAGAAAAGAGAATTTTATTCTCTGACCACATTCATAGAAGCTGTTTTCATACATAATTTTTGCCAGCAAACACCTTTCCCCTTCCCTATTCCCTAATTCTACATCTCATAGACAAGGATGGCTTCCTTTGAATAAGCTTTTCCAAAACACAATGTAGCAAACCTTTGGCACAGAAAGTTTGGTGTTTGGGATTCATTCTCTGCCATTTCAAATATGTCTCCATCTCCATCTAGTATGGCTCCCTACTGACAGCACAATTCCTGTGAACTCTGTCAAAGATGAATGTGAAAGCATACAAACTGCAGCAAATATGGGTAGAGAAGACACGATGAATAGCTCCTGAGGGTGTACAACACACAGGAAGACAAAGGAGATAGCACTTCAGCTCACAGGGAAGAGGCATCATTTCTCAGCATGATTAAGTGCTTCCACAGAGCTGTAGCAGCTACAATAGCACTTACATCTGGTAACTTAGCTTTTATAGAATTCTTTTGCCAGATTTTTCAGTATTTCAATGAACATATGTATGTTTATATTGGAGAAAGGAGTTTGCTTTAATGTCATCCCTTCTGAGACAGACTTGGTAATAAACAACTCCAGATCACGCCTTACGTTTTTGCATCAGGAGCGAACTCAAAATGTTATGCTGAATTTCAGACTAACGCTATTTATCAGTTGAGAATACACCTGGGTTTCTGAAAAAATGTGTATCCCAATACAGGATTAGTGTGTGAAATTCAGGTGCCCCGAGTTTGTTATTTTCTTAATTTTAGGTCCTGATGTCTTTTGATTTTTGTCACTGAAATGATCAGAGTTGAATGAAGCTTCATGCGTACAGGTTAGGGAATGTGAGGAATTGGTGCCATGTGTTTCCCATTGCGGGAACCTTTATGATATCATCATCGGAGAACATGCTCAATATGCCTTCCAGACTTGGCATGTTCTTTAGATTGCATGATCCGTTGGGACTGTGTCAGTACAATATCCATATTCCCCTGGGTGCATAAATATTAAGATATTTAAAACATTTAATCTATAAGAGGAAAGATCCCCTGCCCCCCAAAAGAACCTTTATATTCCTGATGAAAATGTATACAGTATCTCATTTAACATCTTGACCTCATTTTGCCGTGGGGACTGTAAGAAACTTCCTATTCAGTAGACCACTAATTCTTACCTATCCCTCCTTAGGTACTGACAGAAAAAACTTATTTTTGGTCCCAGTTGCTAGAAACAAAGTTCTCATTTTGTCAGCATATGGATAGCAGCTGTCGTTACCACTAGCCAGTTATATTGTCTCCTGTCCCAGTCCTTTATCTGTCCAGCTCCAGACACTAATTCAGAAAATAAGAATAAATAATCAAGGCATGTGGAACTGAGACCAAGCTTGTTTTATTTACAACACCTGTTGCCTTTTATAGGGTTGGCACAGTTAGTCTAAGCCACAATGGCTTTCTAGATTTCATGATAACTAGACTTTCTGAAAAGTGTCTTTGCCGATTTTTGGTAACTCTTACTTTTTATTTTCAGTGGAAGGTTACATTAAAACAAAAAATTTCACCACACATCTACTGCAAAGCAATGGGGAATAAAGTTTGAAGGGGTCAGAAATATGCACATTTTTACATTGCAAGTTGAATAGTTGCATTCAACTGCAGTTTGGGAGTTTCCACATCTCTGTTGGTGCCTGTGCCAAAGCAGGGGACATTAAACACCTCACAGAGAAAGCTGTCCCAACTGTCATCCTCCTCTTTATTCTTTTTCCTCTTTTACTGATTTGCATACTCACTGCAATTCTCTTTAAATAGTTCTTGATTTTCTTTTCTAGATTTTTTTGGGGGGGGGGGGGTGGGAGGCCCATCTTCCTATTTCCTCAGTTGTTTCAAAAGTTTCATTTATCTGTTTCTTAATTTCTGCTTTATGAAACCATGTCAATTTAAGCTGAGATTTTTTTTATGTTTCAAACTAAGCAGAGCTTGCACATTTAGTATTTGAATGCAAGATCAGGCGAGTCTGGGCTGACTCCCGGTAACAGGGCTAGCAGCTCGGTCAGTGGTGTTTTGAGGCATCTGGTCTTTGGTGTTCTGAGATTGTACTGACCCAGAGCTGCTCAACACAGCCGTGTACAGCTGTGCTTCTTTAGGTGTGATCTTGGAAATAAATCCCTTATGTGAGTTTTAAAAGGCACACTTAAGTTTCTTATTTTTAGATTAATTGGTAGAGCTGGAAGTAGATACACTTTGGAGAATGCAGACCTTTCTTCAGGTCAGAGAAATTACCCTGTTTTCCTGACTATGCTAATTGGTTTAATGAACAATATTTTATCTGTCTAGCAACATTGTCTTACCTTTGTCCTTAAACTGTCACAAAAATTAAACTTGGTTTATTTTAGGTTAGAATTAACATCAGTTTTCTGTGTTGAAATTTGGAAAGCTAGAAAGAAGACAAAATGTCTAACAATCTTAATTAGAATTATAGAATAATTTAAGATGGAAGGGACCTCTGGAGGTCATGAAGTCCAGTGCCCCTCTAAAGTACAGTCAATTATAACAATTTTTGATAAAAATTAATACTATCTCCCTTTTGTCACAGGAAAGCCATAAACTTGAACCCTGAAAAATGGAACATGTTTCTTGCAAATGCATGTATATTGATCTTAGCATCCAGTTCCAGCTTCTGGACTACACAGTGTCCCCTGTATGGTATGGCTGGCTTTGCTACCTGTATCAACAGAGGCAGAAAATTGTGTACTTGAGTTCCCACTATTGGTGATTTTATGTGCTATTTAAAAAATAATTTATTGCTTTCTTGAGAACTGATTAGTCTCTAGGTTTACAGGTACATAAATACAGGATATGCAAGAGAAATGTAAATACATCCTCATGATCAGCTATATGCATATTTTTATCTTAATTTGAAATAATTACTTTCTTGCAGAGCTGCCAATGATTTCTCATTTCTTTGTGTAAACAAAACTTATTATAGAGTTAGAAAAGAGAAAATACATTTTGGATGAAAAGGCAGTTAAAAATCTTAATCAAAACTAAATTGTTTTTGTCATTTCTATGTAGAACCACCTTTTCTGCACTGTAAATTTTTGGAGGCTATGTGAAATAGTTAATCATGCAGGGCTTCTATGTGCTTGGGGTTTTTTTCTTGATCATTTTAGCAAGGATACCATACAACATGTATTATATATAGCGTGTATATAATATCTATGTATAAACATATATGTTATGCTCAAAACCAAAATCTATACAACAAACCTTTGAATCTTCAGTTTCCTGGTGAAATGCCTCAGTTGAAAATGAGCACAGTCATAGTTAAAGTGACTTCAGTACGGTGCAGGACTGACAGCCTGAGCTTGCACTCATTTCAGTGCTGCTGAGGTGGAAGGTGTGCGGGTAGAAGGAAGAAAACAGGGAGCTGAAGGTGTTGCAGGAGTCTACAAACATTTCTTGATCCAGAAGGAAAAGCTGAAAGTCCTGTTCCAGTGCAAAACTTTTTTGTAGGTGCACAGTTCCCATTTTCTTAAAACATACCTTTTTCGTAAACCTTGGGACTGGAAAGTGAAGTGATCACTATGCTTTTTACACCTTCTTTTTCCTATGTGAGAAAATGGTTCTTCAGAGGTATCAGAGGGCCACAATAGTTTGTGGAGAGACAAGAAAATGCTTGGAGCCAAATTCTCACTAAATAAGCATAATTATGTTGTATGTAAGCAAGAAAAAGCATTGTTCTTTGAAATCTGTTATGTTTTGGCAGCACATGTCCAACTTTAGAAACCATACATATCACCGGAGACAATGTCTTTCTCGTCATTTCTTTTTCTTAAAATCTGCACGTCAAAATGAAATAAAAACCACCTGCCTGTTCTGACATGTCTTTTCAAAGACCATGAGTGCCTCTAAGTGGCAGGAGTAAATAGAGTGTCAGAGTAAAAACTTTATGTTTTGCACTCTAAATAGGATTAAACATCAACAAATCTGTGCTGAAAAGATCTCTCCATTTGTAATTTCCCATGTTGGAATTACCACACTTCGGAGGAAAAAAAAAACCCAAAATGCAGGCATTGACTGTGACACTAACACAAGGACATGCTGTGGCTTCCCCAGGTGGAGTTGTCTCCTCTTCACCTTTCAAGACTTCCTCAAACATACGAATTTTTAGCAAATCTGTGTGAGGAACCATACCTGTGTTTTTCAGTGCCCTAGAAATACTCATGTTATTTGACCTGTAAATACTGTGATAGACCACAGCACAATGTATTAACAAAACTATTAACCTTTCAGTTGTTAAATTTTTTTCCTAATTTATGGCCCTACTCTCCACTCAGTACATTTTATGTAATGGACAGCTCATGTGAGGAGGTTGGCATTGAAGTCAAGTCCTTGAAAAAACTCTGTGGGCTCAGTAACTGTTACCTTGACAGGGTACATCCTTTGTATGAGAATGTCTTTGGAACAGGGTCCTTCTGCTTGGTACTTATTGCACAGTGGAGTCCTTCCCCTTTACTGCGGCTCCAAACCTCCACTGTGACATAAAGACTTAGTTTTGTGATGAGATTACTGATTTCATGTGCTGATGCTATGGTTTCATCCATTAGCCACCAAATCCAACCTTTTCCAACAGCTACAAGTCCATCCCAAAGTGACAGTTCTCTTTAGACAGTACCACAACCATCCCAGAACAAAGTGTCCCATTTTCTGTAGTCTTCTAGAGAGCATTAGAAGGTGGGTTTTTTTCCTACAAAGTGGCTTTAACTAGATATCTTTTTCCTTAACAGAATAAATATCTATTAGATGCCTAAAAGGACAGTAAAAGAATAACAGTTTCCAAATTTAGATTTGTTGCCTTCTTGATAGGAACTTTCCTCATGCTTTGTCCCTGACAATTCCTTTGGCAGTTATGTAATTCTCATTTTGCTCTATAAGATTTAATTTCATTTTCCTGTATAAATGCTGGTGTAAAATAAGTATTTTCTGATCGATTGAGACAGTTTAATTTTTTCTTTTTGCCAGTAAGTAAACTATATTCTATTATAATGACAAATTTGATTTCTCCAAACCTAAAAAATTCCACAACTTTATTTTTTATTAATAGCAAGAGTGGAATATTTCTTCAGGTTTTAAAACTGTACTTAAGATAAAATTTTTTTTGTATGTTCTCAATTAGTGTGAAAATGTACAATTGTCACAGATTGTTAATTACTTGAAACTAGAAACATGGAGGAAGGGGAGGAGGTCCTGTAGTTTTTCTTTGATGTGGATGTGCTTCAGAGGATGGCAGCTTCCCTATAACTCAGTGCAGAATGAAGGACGGGGGTGTCTCCCAGGTGATAAATTTGTATTCTGTAGCCTGAAATTTATTTTAAGCTGTGGAAGCTGAGATATTGGCCGTAGGGTCAGTTTAGTAAAACACTGCCAGCAAAACAGTTATCTGGGCCTGGTACTACCAGCATGATATAATTAAATATGTTGTTTGGCTAGCAGATCAGAGTGGGAGTTGGAATTAGGGTTATGAGAGTGGAGCTAGCACAGCCAAACAGTCAGGCTGTCAAATCAGCCCTTCTATTTGCATTCTTCCTTATTTAAAAAAAAAAAAAAAAAAAAAAAAAAAAAGACTGGAAAAGATTTGTTCATGTTGTCATTACCTCTTGAAAGAAGGTCTTAGAAAGTATGACACTTAAGAGGAGAAGGTAGGAGGGCAAGATGGGGTGGAATGGCAAGGCAAGATTGATCCTTGAGAGGCTCAGGGAGTGGGGGGAAACACGTTACAAATGGTAATAAGGCAAGTTAAGAAAAATGATACCAGATGTGGCTGTAATGCCAACAATCAGCAAAAAATGTAAACATATATAAAGCTGTAGTAATAAAGCTGTTACAGCTGTAATGTTCAGGATGGAAAGAAAAATGAGGTCTCTCTTTTTAACTTCAGCTATATCAGGCTCTGGCCTCTACTTATATTTATTTTTCCCCTTGTCCATTTCATCCTTTTAGAATAGTGATCCATCTTCACTAAAATTTATTAGAGACTATTTCCAACATTTTGTATAGAAATAAAATACAGTGCTGCCAACATCTTTCATAATAAATAATTTAAGTTATATCAAAGAACACTTTTGAACTCTTCAGCATATTTCACAACCAATTAAATTTCTAAATACATGGAAGCATTTGAAGATTCATCCCATTCAATTAAAGAAAACGTAAGGCTTAAGACTAGACCGGTGCACCCCTGCAAAAACATATGCATGTATGTGCTGTCTGTCCTTCCCTACTGAATAACAGTTTCTTGATCTGTAGTGTTCTCTAATACTGGATGTAGGTCACCCAGGAGGCCACAAGTCTGCCAGTGAATCTTGTTCCAGTGGATTTGTGGCTCCCATGGTCTACCTGGCCAAGACTTTAAATCGCTTGTCTTCTATTCAAGATACACAGTACTCTGCCCGGACAACACTGTTAAACCTGTTGACAACAGGGTGACCATTTTAAGGGCAAACATTATTTTCTCATCAACTGGAGGAACTGGGAGTCCTTATACTTTGTTTGTTTGTTTATTTTTTGTATGCAGCTCTACCTTACAAATGTAGTTTTTCAAAAGGCCATTCAGTTTGTGTATTCCTCCAGTGTATGGAGTGATCCATGTCTGCAGAAAGCTTTGTCTTTCTCTAGTTATGAATTTAGCGATTCAGTATTTGATAATTAGGGTTTGTTTTCTATTGGATCCCATGACTCTCCGTAGCTTTAATAATGTAATAGTGTTTGGATCATTTATTATTAATGATGAAAATTTTCAGGACTTTCAGTGGTTCCCTGACCAATAGCTTTTTGGGACTCCCTAATAATTACAACGTATCAGGCTAGTGAGTTAGTGCAGTCCTAATATATCCTGAGTGTGAATGACTAAAAAGTCATCTGGCTGTTGTAAGAGCTGTAAATTTTGTATGTAACTGTACAAAAAAGTATGCCCTTTTATGGTTTTGCAGGGTTGATTCACTAAGTTTGCACCACACGTCTCTTGCTTTATGGGCTCTTGTATATATGATTAAAGGGAAATATTTTTTAATAAGCTGTTTTGTAAAACTATACTCTGAACTTACAGAGAGTGGATACGTTGTAATACTGCTTGGATTCTCCAGTCCAGATTATTATACAGTGTTGTTCAGTCCTTTTCTTATTTAGTAAGGAAGCTTGTAAGATTGTTATCTGACAGATGCTGTTCCACTCAGCTTCAGCATTTCATTCATTATTCTTCCAGTCCTTATCATGGCATAAATACTTCCTATCTTATTTTGTTCTGATTTGTTGACTGTATCCTTTATTTGCATTCAAGTGGGAAATATCCTACTGTATAGGCAAAATATGATGATTGTTTCCATCAGGAAGGATTCAGCTTTGCTTTTGGCTATATTAGCCGAGATGACTGTGTACCGTTAGCATGACTGCAGCAGGACTTCACTGCAGTAAATGAGAAGTGTTGCTGATAAGAAGAGATGTAGAGAGCAGCAAGATTGTGTCTGCTTGCTTGTCGGTGTGTGTTTGTTAGGTGTTCGTTTTGTCAGTGACAGTTTGATTTGCTGCTACGTGTAACCACATGGTAGCTGTTTCTGAGATGTACTCTTCCCCTAAGATGAAAGGAGATCTGAAATTTGTGACTGCTACAGGTATATCAATACATTAGTTCAAGTAGATTTCCTTATTCTATTTCCTCTACACTGATTACATGAAACATGCTCAGTAATTCAGATTTCTTAGTCATGCTTCAGAACCAGTCAATTTTCTCATTAGTGATTTGCGATTCCTTGCTATTACTGCTTCAGGCAAAATAAAATCACTAATTCTGCCTGGGAAAACTTTTCGACTACTTGCGTTGGTTTCTGCTTCCTAACCTTAAGTATATAGAACAGGCAGTCTTAAAACAGGAAAATGATCTTCAGGCGGTGCAAAGGCTTTTGAGCATTGCTGCTACAGCAGTAAGTAGCACAACCTGTCAGGTAATTCAAACTGTATGCAAGCATCGATCTTTCAGTAGCTTCCTCCTCACACTTCTCTTGCTCATATTTGATCCTATGCCATGGCCGATCCTTTCCCCAAGCCCTGTGTGCCATAAGCACCTGTGGTCAGGCTCACCTCCCCTCTGCATCCAGCTGACGTGGCTGTGAAGGGGAAGAGCTGCAGCACTGGCTGGTGGCTGTGGTTGTTGCTCTTAGAGGGGTCCTCTGCTCAAACCCCTTCTGATGTCTTGTAATGCAACTTGAGCAGCACCATAAACCTGCCCTGAAGTGCTGATCTCATGAGTTCATCTAGAAAGGGTTAATGCTCTGGAGTTGCAGAATAGTGTATTTCTGCAGAAAGGCAGTAGCAGAATAGTCATGTAAGGGAGAGGAAATAGGTGTTGGAGGAAAAAAAAAAATTGTTACAGGATTGTAATGAGCCACTTCTCACAAGTGCTTGTACAAAAATATTCTCCAGAAGAGTTTGAGTTGAAAAAAGTAATGGCTCCTGAGAGCCATTTGGTATTCACTTGAAAATAGAAAAACAATTAAATGCTTTATACAAACCCCCTGAAACAACATAGCTTTGAGCTATGGACACCAAATGAAGTCAGAGAGAAGGAAACTGCTGTTGTCAAGTTAACTTACTACTGAGCAATTTGCTATGATTTTTTAAATAAGATTTCTAGTAACTCAAGATAAACATGTGAGATGACAATGTGTTATCACAGGTATCTCTGCAATTCATTGGAATGCTGAAATAGTTGTTCAAGATCTACAGTTTATTTTCAGAGAATTAGACCTTATCATCAGGGCCACCCACAGAGCGAAGCAGCTCCTGTGACTAACTGGAACTGCTCATTCACTCTTATTTCTAACGTGTGTGAGGCCACAGAAGCTGCCAGTGCCTCACCAGGGTGCCCAGCCTGCACCAACCACAACAGCACCGTAGAGAGAGGACGCTCCTAAGATTCCCATCTCCAAATCTGGTGAAGCTGCTTTGCTTCCTCAATCACAGTGGAGGAAAGTGGGGAGGGGGGATAATTCAGTGCAGGCAGAAACCCTCTCCAGCCCTTTGCCCTGAAGATAAGAGTGAATAAATAAATAGTGACACTGTGGTCAGGGAGGCAGGTTGTTCAGAAGGGAGGCAAGAAGTCAAGTGTGGGAGTTGAGAAGCTGGTGCAGATTGGGAGGAGGGAAGAAGAAAGTGTGAGAGGTCATTTATTCCTTTGTTGAGTGCACCATTAAGTTTGCATTTTCACTCTGTAGTTAACACAAACTACAGAGTTTTTCATGGGGATTTTTACATCCCTGAAAAAAAGTTTTTAAAACTCTCATTCTTTCTTTGTAAAATCTTATTATTTTAGTCCAAAATGGTACTATAATTCCTCTTATGGCTCCTTATTTCCTTTTAAAGAAATATGTTTTCCTGAAAAGAATCTTACACCTGTAGTAAGTGAAGTTTAAAATTTGCATTACCAATTGTAAGAATACAAATATCTGTGTGCTTTTCTTATTTGGGGCATGAAACGGTGCTGGGTGACCTCACTGGCCCCTCACGGCAAGCCAACACCACTCAGCAATTGAACACAAGATGCTCAGACCCACTGGCAATAAACGGATAGCCAGAGCTTAGAATTGAAGAAGTTAGTTGCGTTTCAAAAATGAGTTAGAGTTCCTCAAGGGGTGAAAGGCCCGGTGTGTGGGGCGAGTGGCCGGTTGCAGACGCTCTGCTCAGCTGCTCCCGGTTGGTACCTGCGGGCAGGGAGGGAGTAAGCTCTGCTCATCCCGCCTCACTCTCCCCCAGGTGTCACTGTTGGTCCACAGGAGCGAGGACCAGCCACCACTCCGCTGCCTTCGTCACCCCTGGCCTACCTGTGCCCGTGGCATAGAGACAGCTGTCGGTAGGGATCTGAGACAGGGCGCTTCGTCTGTTAACCTTTGGGTCAGTATTAGGTGGTAGACGTGGAGATATTGCAGGCTATTTTATTATACGTTTGAAACGGCGCTCTTCTGCTGCTCAATAGAAGTGTTGTTTTCCATTCCTGAACGCTCTCGCTGTCCATCTGCCCCCGAACTGCACTTCTGACAGAACTGGTGGGAAGGTCAAGGTCAACTGGTGGAAAAGTACCTGAGTCCGAGGTGGGACCTCGCGTGCCCGGCTGTGCCCAGGCCGGCTTCGCTCTCCTGTACCGATCCCCTCGCCAGGCCGGGTGGCTGTGTGGCGGCCCCACGCAGGGCAGCATCCTTCCCTTTCTCAGCAGAGACCGGGTGGCTCGGGGCAGGGCCCGAAGGCTTTGCAGCCGCTCTCATGGCTGCTGCGGGGGCAGCGGGGTCCCCAGGCAGAGCTGCTCCTCCCCGGGGAGGCCCCACCGCCACCCCACTCCCCTCGGGTCCAGACCCTGGCGGGGTGCTGGCTCCCGGCACTGCGGCCGGGCCCTTCCTCTCCTCTTTGCTCTCAGCTGTGTCCCCTCAACAAGGGGACGAAAAGGAGGGAAGGTGAACTGGGGAGCCCCAGGGCTGCTGAGGAGCCACCGCTGGAAGAGATTGCAGAAAACCTGAGGGAAAGACAAGTCTATTGGGATATCCCGTAGTGTCCCAAAGCTGGTAAGCCAAGCTACTTGGCTTGTAGTTAACAAAAACGCAACGCAAATTAGATTTGTGCTAAATACGGTTTTAATTTCTGCGAGGCCGCCGGTGTCCTTCTGCCAGTCGCCCTCAGGAGCGCGGGCAGGGAGCGGCCGAGGGCCGCCGTGGCTCGTCAGTGCTGGTGGGCGTCCCCCGCTTCAAACGGTGTCTGCTGCTGTAATGAAATAATTACAGAATCTCGGGCTGTTATCCAATTACTCTGACATTTCACCATTCTTTGCCGTTAACTGGATTAAGTTCATTGTAAAAAGATTAGCTGTGGAATAGAGCTGAGCGTAACAGAGTGAGGTGCCCGTGCCGCATGGGCCTGGCGGTAGGGAGGGCTGCTTGCGGCACCCTGCGATGGCCGGGTGGTGAAGTAACTCATTACACAGAATAACACACAGTATTTAAAATCTGTGACAGTGTGCTGGAAATCTTGTGCATTCTTGAGATGGATTTTTCTAATAAATAATTCAGGGTAGTCGAGAAGTGTTTCTCTGACCATTTTCCCTTTATAACTGCTGCCTGTTGCCATGTACATTGCCGCAGTAGTTAATGTCCATTTTCTAGGGCAACGAAACATCCTAAGTCTTTCTGTATTTGAAATGTTGGAATTCGTTTTACATATAATAGTTGGTGCGATGCTGTGTCTTCTCTCTGAAAGATCTGGTTTTAAAAATATTAGACTGATTAGTAATCATTTCAGTTACTTACTTCACAGCAGGTTTGATACTTCCATAACACACAGTTTTTCACTTGCATTTTTTTTCCTTTGTTTTTCTCTTCTTGCTCTCTGATTTGGATCGGCATAAATGTTATGATTGATGGTTGTTATTAACCAGTCAGACTGTGCAGATTTCCATTTCCAGTCTTACACTTCACTCACATTAGCCACACTGCCACTAAATACATTTTTACTTTGATTATTATCGTATTCCATGCATGATGGGCCTTGGTGCGTTTTCTCTGTACAAAATCCAGCGTTTCAGAGGCTGCTGAAGAACCACTTTCTCTATTGAAGTACAGGAACTGCAACAACAATAAAAACAGAGAAGAAAAAAAAAGAAAGGAAATGGGCTTGTCAGAGTTGAGAAAGGAAAACAGTGTGTTAAAATTGTTTTGAAACTATTTAATTCTGCTTGTCTCTTTCCTGCCAAATCGTACAAGTCAATGGGATCTTTGCCACAGAATTAAATAAGGGCGTAATGGAACATTGCGAACATCACTGCCTTGGCTTTTCCCCTCCTCTTCCTAAAATGGTTTTCTTCCCTTCTTTCATTTTTATTTTTTTCTTTCAGTGAAAGCAGGCATAATAATTATCTGGAGCCATATATAGTGAGTGTAATTATAGTATCTTTTTTCATATATATTTACTCTAAAACATTCAATCTGATTTATTTTAGTTCTGGATAAGACTTAATATTCTGTAGGCAATGCTAGATGATTTTTAAATTACATTAATTGTTTCAGCATCTTATAAAGTAAGTATTACGCTTTGTAAAAAAAAAGGTTAATAGCTGCGCATGAAAGTTTTGTGCACGTACCAGAGCCAGGCTTGCCAGCCCACAGCCTCCCTTCCCAGACCTGTGCTGTAACTGGCTTTAGTTCAAAACAATGTTACTTGAATGGTGAAATCTGGCTGGGGAAAAAATGTAATTGTCTTAGAGATTTCCTTGGTGATAGTGTTTGGATTTGATTCACTACCAAAAATGCCTTGTAAGCTTTCTTTTCTGTGAAATTTAGATATTTCCAAATCTTTCATTCCATTTCATTTTTTTGGACACTTCCAAGTAGGTTTTAAAAGTGCTTCAACACTTATTTTCTTGTTTAATGAAAAAGTTTGCCAAAATGAAACCATTCTTGTTGTATCTTTTTTTTTTTTTTTTAAATGAGAAGCTTATCCTATTAGGAAGATCTCAGATCTATTACATTTCAGTTTTCCAATTTCTGCTATGGAGACAGGTTTCAAGCTTAACTAAGCGTAACCTTTTAGTCTTTCTAAATGGGGCTATAGTTCAGTAGTTCAAATTTTGGAATTTATAAAATTTTCTGTGAAAAGTGCAGCTCTTGCTTATGCTTTAGTAAGACAAGTTCATTTCCTGATCAAAGCCGATCAGCACTGAATTTATACATATTTTTTCTTTTTACTAAGTGTATTGCTAAAGGACTGAAACTGTACTTCGTTTTAACTGCTGTAATAGAAAAGGCATAGGAAATAAGACATGGAGAAAGCTTTCTGTTGAAGTTTTCCCAGATTCAGCACCTAATTTTCCTTTATACAGCTTAAGCTGCTACATTTTTCCACTTCATGCAAAATAACCCTGAAGTAAAGCAGATTTTGACAAATTCCTCCTTGCAGTGCCAACCAATGGCCAATAGCTGTAGCCTTTCCAAGCAGGTTACACTTGACCCTTTTGTAACTTTTTCCCTACCTTTCTCCTTACCTTTCCTCTGCTATCACTTCATGATTTTATGGGTCCTGTCTTCCCCATTTCCTAATTATGTCCGTGGAACTTGATCATTATATGAGTAATTGGAGTTCTGATACAGGCTTACAGCATGCATTACATTGTAATATGAAATGTAGACACTTCTGCTCTTAAGTGGAAGTGACAGATCAGAGCTTACAAATTGCATTCATTCACTTAAGAACCACTTGGGACCTCTAAATTGATCACATGTGTTGTATGGATTATGTAATATTAATTAGGGTGGTATCCAATAGTGCAGCTGTGGTCCTTTGATGGTTCTGTTAAATCTCTGTTTTCTGGGGATTGTAATTCAGTCCTGCAAGTCTTTTATTTCAAGGGAGGAAAACTTGAAGAATAATTCTTTCTCCACTGAAATTGAGAAGGGTTAGCATAGGTATTCCTAAATTTAAGAGTGAATCAAAGAGAAACAGTATTCGGGAGGTCTCAGAATTCCAGGTACTTTTGCACCTATCCTCAACTTTTATATCTTTACAATGAACACTTTTCATCTCAGAACTGAATATTTTCTGTTTTAATTAGAAGTAATAATGTATTTTGTTGCCCTGCTACTATAGCATTAACTTTTTACATAAGCTGATGATACTTTTGTGTTTCTTGAAGTATGTTGACAATTGTTACTGTGTATTTTATGGCGTATATGTACAACGTACCGTATGTGATTGACGTACGTGATCATTATTAGAGAAGGATTAAACTAAGGCATAAGTGGCACATTGTTTGTCCAAGGCAACATAAAAAAATTTTAATCTTTAAGAGTAAGGTCACATCTTTCTGACTCCTGTGCTCGGTCTTCTTAACTTCAACTTTTCAGTAGTATTGACTTAATGTTTAAAATATATTTATGCGGATATGAACATGCTGCAATTATTTTGTGCAATATTTCTAGTTGCTCCTGGGTTGGATGCTTATACTGAACCATATATAATTTTAATATTTTGAAGTTAATTAGAATTACTTGCAAACTTTGCTGTGAAAGTTAACCTGCTAAAACTCAGAAGCAGCATTCTAAGGCTGATTTTATTTGCAGTATGAGTAGTGTATCTTCTGATTTCACAGCTTTAAGCTCTAGTCTTTCGATCATAAACTAATACTGAATAGTCATAAACCAAAGAAATTAAAGGACTGTATCCACTTCCTACAGATTATTTTAAGAATTAAAAAAACGCATTAGAGCTCTGTAGGCTAATGAGCCTGACTGGCTGTGGGCAATTTCATCTGCATTGTGACTGATACCAGTAAATTCATATGTCACCTTTTTCCCTTCATGTGTAACTTTCAGTTCAGAACAACAACAAACTGCACCAGGCAGGATGCTCACAGCACTTCCCAGGCTATTGGAGTATTAGGACTTAGGCGGTGTAGTCTTACAACTTGATTGATTTGCACTGGTTTCCCCAGATACTATGTGCAAACCTTATTATTTAAGGCCTGCATAAATGCTTTTTATATATTAAGAAGTTTCCTATTTTAGTACGTAGTAATAAAAATCTGTCATTATGGAGTTATTTGGCATTCCTTGTATTTTTTTTCTCAAAACAGACATTAATATTCATATTGAAATTACATGCTACAAGTCCCATGACTCCTTTTGTATCCTGTTTTAAAGGAGCAGTAGCCCACGTCCTCATTCTTGTCCTTTTGCATCTTTATTTGATGCTTTGTTTGCTCTGAAGTTTACAGCAACTTTTTATAAAGCACTTCTCCTTATAGTTACTTTTGGTATCTTTCAGCCCTGAAGAGCTGCACTGCAGAGTCTAAGCCTACGTACACATTGCATTTCTCCCATGTGCAGTACTAGTTATTTCCTCAAAACAATGACGCTTTTTAAGTTTGCAAAAGCATTGCAAAGCAAGGTTCAAAACTATCTGTATCAACCTTACTCTAGTGGCATAAAAATAAGATTTTTTTTTTCCTGTTTATATGCCACTTTAGTTTTTAGTATGTACAATATCATGACAAATGGTATTTAATTTTTTGTTTTAAAAATACACAAGAAGACTTCGGAATCATCCACTAGAGTGGGAGAAAGGTAAAAGTTTTCTACTGGATCACTTAATTTTCATCATATTCAGAGATATTTGATCACAGGATATCAGAGATGTTACATAATGTTATAGCTGGTTAATAATCAGATTTCTTGTTACCTGCAAAATAAAAACTACACGTGAATACATATGCCTTTTTATAGGGCATTTTTGTTGTGAGAACTGCATTCATTCATTAATGCACATATTTATATTGTCAATCTTTGTAGCTGATACAGAAAACTAATTTTGTTTTAATCTTTTGCTGAATGCAAATGATTATCCTTGTGTTAAAAGGAGCTCCTTGATTCTGAAGTGAGAATTGTATCACCTGCTGAATTAAATTTTAGCTGTATCACAAAAAGTAATTGGAGGTAGAATGAGTGCTTACCATGCTTTAGTCCTCATATTCTTCTGCATTTATTTTGGCTTAGTTATACTTTATATATGAACAGATACCACCTTTGGCTTTTAGAAAATAACTTTTTAAAAAAACACCCCATTTGAAAATGCTTTTTTTAAAAAAAATAATTTAAAATTCTACATTAGTATTGCTGCCAATAGTAAAATATCACTTCTGCATGCAAACACAAAGTATTACATTATGCTTATTCGAGAGAGCGGTGTTTCCAGGAGTGTTTTTGTTGAAGGATGTACTTAATGGATATTATTTAATGGAGTCACTACAGCTCGCTGCTTACCCAGTCAGCTGAAAGTCTGAATTCCATTTGTTACATCCTGAATATCTCTTTTTTTAATTTTTTTTTTTTAATAATCCTCTCTTCTGAAAAACAGATAGTAGCTTTTATTATTTCTAAAATATATTATAAAATGCTGTCTTGGATAACAGCATTTGGATATTTCAAGGCTGTGGATTACAAAGCGTTCAGAGCAGGATCTTTTCACCTTAATAGTAGCATATGGTTTTGTGCTCATTTAAAAAATAGGCTGCTGTCAGGAGGCAGCTACAGGATGACTGGCACTCTGCTCCTGGGCCAGGTGTTTGGTAAAGGCCTCCTCCATCCTCACCCCAAGTCATATAATTTGCTGGCTATTTTGTGCCATGTAATCTTATTGCTGTTGTCTCGTGACTGTTTTATAGAATAGTCAAGGGGAAAGCAGCAGCCCTGCCACTGGGCGAGGGGGAGTTGGGTAAAGATTTAAGGCTGGAGGGAAACTTGCTCTGCTTCTCACTGGCTCTTCCCAGGCCAGCAGGACCCTGCAAGGAAGAGGTAGTCATCCTTAGTAGACACTGGTGCAGAATTTCAACTCTTATGTGTCAGTTAATTTCCTGTCTTCTTTTGGATAAACTTTTCATCTCCATGAGGAATTTTCATTTCTATGAGAAACTAGCAACTAGCTTTTTTTTCTTTGAAAAGTTATTAGTTGGACAAGCTGGATGGCAGTGATTTGCAGCTATTGGTATGCTGTATGATCTGTAAATGTGTGGAAAAGACTTTTTCCACCGGTGAAGAAGGGCTTTAGTGAGCAGGTCCTCCTTTCTAATGCAGTACTTGATGTCATAGGTTCCCAGCATAACATTACTGCAGTATTTTGCATTATAATATTATGTGCTATTTTTCTGTAACTTTTTCTTCAACTTATGTGTGTCTGAAATGACTATAATTGTGTGCATTTGAAAACCATCTTTGTCTTTTTTTCCTTTTTTCTTCTTTTCATCAGTAATGAAGTAATTTTATATTCATCTCTTCCCTAAATTTCAAAGTACTGAATGAGTAGGGAATATGCCTGTTTCCAGAACAGGCATCACTGTCTTTTGTTTCACTGTTGCCCAGTGTCAGAGGCCTGCCAGCAGGTATCCTCTTAGGCTGCTCAGTCTCAGCCAGTTGTATGGAGAAGGTTACCTTCTGGGAGTCATTAAAGCATGTTCTAAAAACTGTTCTGTCTCACTCCATTGCTGGTTTTGCTGCAGGTCTTAAAGCAGCTTTGCCATAAAATCTAGTGGATATGTACATGTTTTAATCATCTGGCTTAATAGGGTGGCTCTTGTATTAAATATGCTGCATGGCTGAATGTTTGAACCATATTGTACTGCTGGAAAATCCATCTCTAATGAGATTTCACTGGAAGTTAACAGAGTCATATAAAGAAATGAAGTTAAAGGGCAATTTAACAATCTACTGTTTATATGAAATCAAAAATTTTTGGAAGAGTAAAGACTTTTAACTTGAAATGCTGAAATCAAAGAAATGAATCACATAACCTTTTATTACCGAGAATTTTACTTATTTCTTTTTGGTATCTCAGCAGTTTCATTTTCATAAAACTTTTCCTTTATTGCTAAGCACTGAATTAAGACATTCCATGATTTTTCTATATGAGGGACTTTTGTGGTATTTTTGGAAGAGGAAGTATGTTGATTGTGAGGTGTCAATGGGATTTGCAGTCTATTTACCTGGTTTTTAGAGATTTTCCTTCAAAATGACAGATTTTGAAGGATCCCAGAAGCATCTAAGTACTTTAGGAGACACATCTTTATTTTACTTAAAATAACAAAGAAATCTTGATAGATTTGATCAAGACTAAGACTTACTTCTTTGAGACATCAGTTTTTATTTTTTTATGCCAACAGCTTTCATTCAATATAGTTTTAGACTTTGAGCATATTGAGAATTATGTTCCATCATCCAGCATAGATTTAATACCATGATTTTAGTGCTTAAGCTATAGACAATTTTTAGAGAATGACATAAACTATGAAGTAATTTTTTGTGTCCCTTCCTGAAGGCAGTAAAGAGGAAATGAAACAAAAGAAATGCTGTTACGCATGACAAATAGGCGAGCGAACACTGTTAAATAACTAGACCACTGGTAGTTAATAAGAAAGCTACAGTGGATATTAATATGATAAAGCTAACAATTTTATTAATATTATTTGGTTTTCTCACTGTAACAGTTTGAGGTTTTAGTCCAGGAGTTCATAGGCTGCAGATCATGTTTTACTATGTGTAATAATAACATTTGTTTTGCTGTCTCTTGTTTAGGGTCAGTTCAAATGTTTGCAAGTTTACCAACCCATTCCTGTACCTCCAGCTAAATGTCTGACACTGTCATTATTTATTTCTGTTCTCTTGTTAAGCATGCTGGAAATATGGTACAGGTGATTCAGTGATGTAGCCCCAGGTGACTATCAAGTTAGTTCTATTACAGTAATAAAACTTTTTTTGTGTTTTTGTAAGCCAGTTGTGTTGATGTGGTGAAAGCCTCATATCTTCAGCCTTTTCCTGTGACTAAGCTCTTGATTTCCTGTAGCTCATATACAGTATTTACATCAGTCAGCTAGGACAGTCAGTGCTGTACCAACAACTTTCTTTTCATGGCATGTCTAAACTCCTTGCTCATACTAATCTTTCTCAGGTCAATGATACTCAGATAAATACTGAGAAAAGAGACCAATGGTGATAAATTCTAATGTTGTTACTTGGCTCCCTGATAGAATTTATAATTTTCTGTATCATGCTCCTCTTGGCACTTAGTATCATGCTCTGTCTTTTCATTTCCCTGAAATGAGAGTACCTAAGCCCAGTGTTGCTCCAAGGTGAGCTGGATTCCCTTATTGACAAATCCTACCCATTGAAAACAGTACTAAGTTCTATTTACCTGATGGGTTCTTAGTATCCAGACAGCTAAAAAACATCTGAGATACTGGGAAGTACTAAACTTAAAGTGTCTTCTGCTTGACTGGAGTCCTTGATTAGGTAGCATTGTGTGAATTATTTATTCAGATACTATACACAAAAACTAATAGATTCCATAATCTTGCAGCAGAACAGGTCATTCATGTAGCTACTAAATAATACAATTACAATTATATTCTTTTATAATTTGGTATGAAACTAAATTTTCTGTTAAATATGTCAATCATATATAGTCATGTTACACTGTCAGCAGCTCTATGGAAAAATATCTTTGTAAGCTGAGCGATGTTCACCTTACAAAGCTGATACCTGATCAATGATCCACGACTTCCTTGGGTTGGCTCCAACTGTTTCTCATGTACAGTTGTATTAACAAATGTTAACATACTAACATAGTGCCTTTTTAGTCACCAGCTTTATTCAGGCATTTGAAACTACTTGAGAATTTGACTTCATTTTAGCAGAATTTTTCAGATTAGTTCTTCCTTTTAAGCAAAAGTCAAGTGGCTAGGGCACTAATGTAGGGAGTGGGACATGCACATCAGACTTCCCTTTGACCAAGCAAGTTTTAAAGCACTTCATCTACCACCAAGGAAAGTGCCCCGCTATGAAATGACCTGCAGCCATTCTGCTTGGAGGCACTGCTCCATCCTATGTGAATAATCAAATATAATTTAGTGATTTCTCATTAAGTAACACTTGGTATAAATACATCCCAATCAAACTCCTGGTTTTCTTTGTCCCAGCAGTAATAGTGAGAAAAAGACCTTAAATGCTTATGTATCAGCATAAGTGGAAACAATCCAACTTGTTTCCTACATGCATTTGTGTCACGTAAAAGTACTTAAGATTACAGAGATGCTGAACCAGGCCTGCGATAATGGATGGTTTTGCTCTTTTCATCTTTAACATTAGGCAGAATCAAGTTGAGTGGAAAGGAGTGATAGCGCTGAAGAATTATGTGGCAGTTGCCAAATGATGTTTTGCATCCTTGTCTACCATTTGCAATATTACTAAATATTAGGAAAATTCTTAAGCTGTGGATGTTGGGAAGACAGACTGTTTATTGAAACTCTGTGGAAATACACCTTCCACCAGACTTTAGTTAAGCTACATTTTTTTAATGATTAAACTAATAGTACTTATTAACTTGGCTGGTAGTTATAGTATTTATACTAAATAATACAAATAGTATTTATACTATAGTAACAGTATAAATGGAAGTCTTCATCTCGAAAGGCGTTGTCTTTTGTAAGCAGAGATCTCCCTGTTTATCCAAGTAAAATGAGTATTGCAGACTCTTCTGCTAAGATGAAATCCAGGCTTCTTGGGTATTTGAAAACTTAGACTAAAAGTCAATTCTCCAAATCCTTCCTTCTTTTTAAAATCCAAGAACAGCATTATAATATAGGATCACTGAAACATCTAAGCGTTCACTCTAATCTACACTTTAAACATCATCAATTAAAGTAATTAAGACTAGTAGAATTCAGTTCTGAATAAGACAAGGCATGCAGACACTGACCTATTGCTTGTATCTCCAGTTGTCCAGTTTAAGGAATATTAAGAGTACTGCATGGTTTCCCATCAAAAGAAGTCTGTAGTTGTGCTAACTACTCTTTTGCTTCTTTTTGAGAGATTTTCTGAGCACCACAGACTGTTTTAGATAACAGAAATTACTGTGAAGGGCAGGATATTAATGAATGTATTAAAACTGAAATAATTGCTTTTGCAAATGATTATTTTGCAGGACAGTTTTTATATGTTTAAAAATACATCTTTTTTTGCTTTAGCAAACTATCAAATGCCACTTAGCATGAGCATTTTGTAGTGTTAAGGAGAAATTTGGGCAGGTAGAAGGTTTATTCGTTGCTTGTTAGCTAAAATGTATCCCTTCCCATGCATGGAAAAGTACAGGTTGTGACAAATTAAATTTCTAGAAAATGTCATGAGTGGAGAGTTGACAGAAAAGTGTGGTGGCATTAAACAAAAGTTTTGGCTAATAAGTGTTGGAGTTTTTTATGCAACATCGTTATTTTCAAAACATTGTTATGCATAAACTGTATGTGTACGTTAGTGCTAATGTTAAAACTGCTGTAGTGTGATTTTATCTCATTGTTGATGTTGCTTATGGGAAGTGACTTGTGTGCATGGTTCATCGTAGCATCTTATATATGTGATGTTAGAGCGCCCAGGGTTTTGCTGTGAGTAAAAATGGTAGCTAGCCCATCCTCTGACTCCTGTAGGATTCAGAAATCCACTGGATTTTTGAAAATATGGCTCCTTTCAAGTGGGAAAATGAGCAGAAGACAATGACAATAACAAATACGATCCTTTTTTTCCTAGGGAGAACCCAGGGCAGTTTGGTGTTTTTCAGAGAGATGGATTAAGGTTCTCACTGAAGAGTTTGGGAGTGTTTTCACAGATACGTTATGGAAAGCATGTTTTGCCATGTAAGGTTGACAATAACCATCTAAGTGTTTTGTATGATTTGGGCCTGTTGGGTTTCAACAGCAAATCCCAGCTATAGCAGTGGCAGGCAGAGTGCTTCTCTGCTTCTAGGGTTATGTTATCGTATCCAGAAGGCAGGAGGTGATGCTCAGTGTGCAGAACTGGTCAAAGAGCTCTTGGGACCAGAATCATCCACAGAATGCATACATTCATCATATCCATCGTATCTCCCAGGCAACCCCCATGCATGCCCCACGTGAGGAGCCCTGCCTGCCATGTGTTTCAGGGAGCCCCTGGGGAACTGCTTGTCATTTCTCAAAATGAGCGTAGATATGGAACACCTCCGATTTCACCCTCTTCACCAAGCTCAGAAAGCAGAGCCCCTCTTTTATTATAACTAAGCATTCATGCTCTTTTGAACTCTGAGAAAACAGCTTTTGTTCCAGAGTGGAGCTGTAATTTTTGTAAAATCTCCTCCATTATATGAGGTACTGAAGGAAAGAAATTAGGAGAAGTAGTAAAGTGATGATGACTGAACAAATTGTTGGGGTCTGTACTTGCTTTTCTCTCATCTTCAGACTATTACAAAGTCAATTTAAATGAAAAGGTAAGCACGTAGCCAACTGTTATGTATGTTGAGAGAAAATTGTGTGTGTATAATACAGATCACCACAACAGTGCTTTCTGATTTATGGGACTTTCAGGAGTGGGATAAATCTGTATCTGCCTGTGTTTCAAGTGAGTGCTGTAGAAGTGCATGTTCTGGGTCAAAGAACAGCCATGTTACTACTTCTGTGTGTTGCTGTTTTTTCATTCTCCCCTTTGTCATGGTACAGTGGTATCATAGGGAGGGAGGTTCCTTCAAGGCTCTGGTGGGTGTTTGAAACTACTTTTCCAGTGTTCAGCTCACTCCTTGGATTACATAGGGACTTAAGATTTTCTGTCCTGTTGTCATACTTTATTGTAAGACTGTATTGATTCATAAGAAAAACCTCTATTATAACACAAAAGGGGTATTAAATGAATTTAATATATGGAGGTGATTTTTTGCCTGTCTTGTGGGACCAGGTCACAGAAAAATTGGCAACTCAGAAAATTAAGCTGTGTTAATAGCTGTACGTACTTATTGGGACTCCTGAACTGAGATACTTCAATGTAGGCAATATTTTTTAATTAATGCAAGGAGGAGAAAACATTTGAGAAAATCAGTGTTGGATCTTTGGGAGCCAGGACTCCAACGTACTTTTCCTACCTCTGCCAGTGGTTTGGTGTGCTGTCACTGATAATTCAGCATCTGGATCCATGAAATGTGAAGAACAATTCCCATGAATGTCATAAAGTTTATTTTAATATTGTTACAATATTTGAATGCATTAAATTAGTTGCCTAGGATGGCAAGGTATTATAATTATGGTATTTTGATTCTTGCATGTCTGTACACTGGAGAAATCCCTATTAGCAGGCACAGTCTTGTAGTAAATAGTACTGAAGAATTGCAGAGAAAGTAGATGTGCAATAGCAGGAGTGCCAATGTAATTATATTTTGTTCTAGTGTATGGTTACACCTAGGGGAGAAGGAAGTTGGTAACTGAAATGATTAGGTACCAATATTATTGTGGTATTAGCTGGCACACAGGCAGTACTCAAAGCTTTGTCACTTTATAGTGGAGCTTTCTATATGATTCACTCAAGGTAGAAGTATTTAGAGTAATTAAGGGAAATAAGAGCTTAGCTGTTTAGGGGTAATGATGACTACAGAAGAAGTAGCAATAGTAATGAGAATTTGAGACACCTGGTGACAATCTGACCCTCTCATTATTTCTGCAAGGGTATCGTTAGAGCCCTTGGTAGTTTTGAAAGCAACTGTATTATTTCTCTAACTGACAGATTTTATGCTATCAAGTGCCTTATGCTTAATCTCTGGTTGTATTTGCCCTTATTTTTTCCTGACCTTGAGTAAATGATTGTCATTTTATGTTCTAGCCAAAGTCCTTGAAATGTTCCTCTCCAGAAAAGGACTCAATATCGCTGTTCTGTTCCCAGAAGATTGCTGGGTACTGTGAGGGTGGAAACCATTTGCTATTACTTAATGAAAAAATGTCCTCCATAAATCACCTCTTCAAGTGGAGCCCACAGTGAAACAGCATGAGTCTTTAGCACTGCCAGCACTCTAATAGACTTATATATCCTGGGTACTCATTATTTGCTGGTTGTTAATTATAGAGTGTGTTTAAGACGGGAAATCTGGTGTGCTTCTTAAGGAAAAAGCAGCATGCCCTATCCTACTCTTTTAAGGGAGAGGGAACAGGCAAAGGAGGGGAAGGAAATGTCTTTTGTTTTAATTTAAAGGCATGGACTATGTACTTCACCTACAATGAAACACATCTGATGTTTTAATACGGGTAACTGGCTGGCGTTTTTACTTTTTAACCCTGAATACTCGTGTTAGAGGATTTTAAGACCTCTAGAGAAGTTATTGCTGAGGCAATTTGGGTGCATCTTTGGGAGAATTTGTTTGTCATTACAGTAAAATGTCCCTTTGGGTACGTGTGTGAAGGATGTCCCTGCGGGAGCAAAACTGGTGCTTTAAGATCTTCGTGCAGCTCCCTGCTTATTAGATCAGTTAATCTAATTAAGTGGTTTACTCTGACTTCATGCAGGCATGAATCAGAAGCAATTCATCTTTAAAGTCAGTTGTATGAAATCATTATACTGGTAGTCGGGAGGTGAGGGCTAAATCCAGTGCCTGTCAAACCACTGGCTTCTACTCTCTGCTCCAAGAGATCACTTTCACATTTTACTTTTGCATGTATGTCACTGGATAAAAGTATATAAAAAGCAAGGATTGACAATCCAGGTTTTTCTTCCTCTAGGCAACTCTTTCAACTGCTGCTCTCTAGTCCTGCTTCTTTCTGATTCTGTCTTTCTGGAAAGTTTATTTTTCTGTCTGTCGATGGCATAACTTCAAGAGGGAGACTAGAAGAGACTGCTCTCCCTGGCATAGCCACTGGTTTGATGTCAAGGACTCCCTCTTCTGACGGGGAGAGGCAGGTTTTGAACCCACTCAGAAGAGAATGTCTGATGCTAGTCGCCTGCTTACCAAGCTGTCTTACAGAAGCGAAGAGTGGAAAGCTTCATTTTCCTTCTCCTCCGGCTGAAAGAGTGCTTGCTCCTGTTTGAAAGGGAAGATGTGGAGGGTAAATGTAAAAGGAAAAAACAGGAAAGGTGGTGCACAACTGGAATTTGTAACCAGGCTTTGTTATTCACTTCTTTTTATTCAGGTGTTATCAATAACAATAAAAAGCCATGGGCTAGTTATAAATAAGCTCACAGGTGATCTTTGAAATAGTGTTACATTTAGATATTGAGGAATGGAAAACTGACTGCTATATTTTAGATGTTCTGTGTGAAGCTGTCATACCCATGGGAGCAAAGAAAATAATTGTAACAACAGAGGTTTCTCTTGATTTCTTGCTAGCTAATGATCCTCATTTGTCAAAATGTGGGAGGGAGAGATAGCATTCTTTTCCTCATGAAAAATCTTTTTGTATCTTAATTTCTAAAAATGTATATACACATTGTTCAGTGCACATTAACTCTCAAAATTTTATTCTATATGTTCTTGGCTCCTCTCAGATGTCATTAAGCATGGAAGGTGCTTAAAAACTAACTTTATTCTGCTGGAGTAGTCTTTGCATCCTGTCCAATACATGTGTTTTGCCTTGCAGCAGAAAGGAGCTGATATAAAACTGATGACAGACTGTCTCTATGGACAGATTCTTGTCTTCCTGCAGGACGGGGACTGTACATAGTCAAATTGTTGTATGAGACCAGGAAATCTGGAAAAGTATGGGTTATGACTTAAGAGTGCTAAAGACAGCATAGTGAGTTCCTTCATATAACAGCTTTATTGTACTATAGGTTTTAATAAGGCTAATTACATGCGATTTATATCAATAATCTTTCAGGCTTTAAGACCAACAGTATGAGAGAACCTGTGCCTTTGAAGACATTCTTGTTTTGAGTTCATTGATGTAACCTAGCGATTATATAATTTTTATTGATGTATAACTGTATATTTATATTGATAGGATATAAACTTTATTAATAATTTTGCAGGAGGTGAGTGACTTTCCAAAGTCTTTTTAGTAGAGGCACTGGCATAGTTGGGGATTAAAGTTGAGACTTGCCTCCACTAGAAGTGGTGGAAGAAAAGCTTTTCAAATTACTAAAACAAAATCTAAGTATGATGAAAAATCTGACCTGGAATGTTGCCTGGAATATGTGTCAGTATCTCTGAATTACAGCACATGTTTGTTTAAGTAGAGACTTAAGCAAGGTTAGTAGCACAAGTGCCAAAGACACACTGTGCTTGTGTACTGTGGTGCATTGTGCTTGAGGTTTTAAGAGAGTGTGTTTCCTAAGGCCACACAAACTGGAAAATTGTGTCTGAAATTTATCTGGCTTTTAGAGAAGGGGATTCCCAAAGAATGGCAGGGTCACTGATAGAACATATGTGATTAATTTTTGAGCATCAACACTCTATTTCTTTCTTGATCTATAGAGTTGGATGCCTACGTGGACATCCATACCTGCAGGAAACGTGTGATTAGAGGACAGCAAATATATCTTGGCCTTTAGTTGTTGGCAGAAACTGGAACCGCTGGTTCTATTTAAAAACATACATCCGTGTTCAGCATCGGCTCAGAGGGCTGGCCCTTGCTCTTATCGTGCCTTGTGAAACTTTGTCCCAAGTACAAAGATCCTAGCATAGGAAAATTAAGTGACATTCCTACTAGTAACAGAACGCTGTCTCCCATAACATTCTCACAGACAAACCAATGAAGTATGGGCTAGAGAGTTGGACAGTGAGGTACTTGAAAACTGGCTGAACTGCCAGGCTCTCAAAGGCTTGTGACCAGCAGCGTAAAATCTGTCTGGCAGTGGTCAGCCTGTGGTTGTACCCCAGGAGTTACTGCTGGATCCAGTACTGTTAACATCTCCATTAATGATCTGGAAGGTGGGACAGAGTGCACTCTCAGCAAGCGTGCAGGTGATGCAAGGACTGGTGTCGTGGTTTAACCCCAGCTGGTAACTAAGCACCACGCAGCTGCTCACTCACTCCCCCTTACCCACCCAGTGGGATGGGGGGGAGAGTCGGGGGGGGGAAGTAAAACTTGTGGGTTAAGATAAGAACAATTTAATAGAACAGAAAGGAAGAAAATAATAATGATAATAATAACAATAATATAATGACAATAATAATAATAATAATAAAAGGATTGGAATATACAAAACAAGTGATGCGCAATGCAATTGCTCACCACTTGCTGACTGATGCCCAGTTAGTCCCCGAGCAGCGATCCCCCCTAGGCCAGCTCCCCCCAGTTTATGTACTGGGCATGACATCACATGGTATGGAATACTCCTTTGGCCAGTTTGGGTCAGCTGTCCTGGCTGTGTCCCCTCCCAACTTCTTGTGCCCCTCCAGCCTTCTCGCTGGCTGGGTGTGAGAAGCTGAAAAATCCTTGACTTAGTACAAACACTACTTAGCAACAACTGAAGACATCAGTGTGTTATCAATATTCTTCTCATACTGAACCCAAAACATAACGCTATACTAGCTACTAGGTAGACAATTAACTCTATCCCACCCAAAACCAGGACAGTGTGATACATCAGGAGTGCTGGGTCCAGTTCTGGGTAACCCTGTACAAGAGAGAAATGGACTTACTGCAGAGGGTCAAGCAAAGGGCCACAAGATGGTGGACTGGAGCATCTGACTTAAGAGGCGAGGCTGAGAGCTGGGACTGTTCAGCTTGGAGAACATAAGGCTAAGAGGGGGATTTTATCAGTGTGTATAAATACCTGATGCGGGGGACTAATGACAAGGGAGCCAGGCTCTTCTCAGTGGTGCCTGGTGCGATGGGTGCAAATTGAAATACAGAAAATTTAGCAATTTGGAAACTGAGTTGACCCTACTTTGAGAAGGGAGTTTGAACTAGATTATCTCCAGAAGTTCCTTCCAAATTCACCTGTGACTGCGATGATTCCCTATTCTGTGGCTGTGTTTCTAGCTCTCTGTAATGAATGCAAGAATACTTTGTAACATTTTTATGTTTCCTTTACACCTGTCTGTTTCTTCACCTTTCAGTGCTATTTTTAGACAGAAAAATGTGTTCAGGCCACGTTCTGGCCTAAGACTGTAGTAACATGCTGCTAATCAGAGTTCATCCATATCTCCTGCCCCAAAGGCTTGTTTTTCTAAGGAGCCATCCTCTAAATATTTTTATTGCTTTATGGCCTTGATGAAGAGTGGGAAGCTTGGTCTGCCAGTTCAAGAATGGTCCTTCTGTGTTCAGACAGCCACCAGCTGCATAACTACTGCTGATTGCTTAAGATTTCTGAGAAAAAAAAAAAAATCCTAATTTTGTAGTAATTTTATGACCCTTCCTTACTCTTCATCTCAAAGTCTGTTTGCAGATGCCCGTTAGGGTGCATTTGGGTCCACTGGTTAACCTGTTCATGGAATTTGTCTGTTGCCTGATTCAGCTTAACCTATATAAATAATGGCACTGCTAACTTGGCTCATTTCAACGGGCACGGGTCTGGGTTGCTTACCTGTACCACCCTGGTGGCATTCCAATAGGGGCAGTAATCTCTGATGGAACAGCAATGGCGAGTAGCACTGCTGCTATAGAAAAAACAAACCTCACCCTGTGTCCGTCTTCATCACAACAGTAATCACTGCAGAAAAACCTCTGCTTACCTGTCTCGTAACTAGGTGCAGTGGTCGTGGCAAATTTATGGAGGTTAGAATTGTCATAAAGCAAGTCGGAAATTTTGACAAACAACAAGGGAAAGATACTTAATGCTGAGGTTGGCAGTAGGCTGTGCTGTGGATGCTATTAATTAATACCTCTGTATTAGTTAAGTTTCAGTGGGAGTTATTCAGACCTATGCCTTTGCAGTGATCTTTCATAGTATTAAAAGGCATTGCTCTGAAAAACGCATCACTACAGTTACTGCGGGACATCATTGTGTTGTGCAAAGGAGGCTGCTTAAACCTGTGAACTCCAGCTGTGACTTCAGCACATTAGTTACTGCCAGGAGGTGGTGACAGCCCTGCGAGGTTGTTGTGTGGCCAGGGCTGTGAGGGTCAGGGGCCACCCCTGTTTGGAAAGCTATGTCTAATAGTTGGCAATCCGTAATAGTCTTGTAAACCAATCCTTCTTGAGGTGTTTGTGAAAGGACTGTTATTTGCAGTCTGATTTCCTGAAGGCATGCTGAAGATAAGGAGACTTGAATAATCAGATAGCATAGGGAGCCACAAAAAATAAACTCTCCTCTCCAGTGAATGCAAAATGTGGAAAGGAAAGACCAAGTCACGACTTGAAAAAACACTGCAGGGAGAGAGGGTGGAGAGGAGCCCCGTGTCCTGCAACCCTGCTGGAGGAAAGTCTGCTGGCTTACATTGACTGTGGCTCTGCTCCGTTTCTGTCCTACCAACCAGAGAGGAGCTTGGTTACCATTCCAAAGCAGTATGTTCCTAAGTTGAAGGGCTTAGATGAAAATTATTTGGTTTTCAACTTATATTCTGTTTACAAAAATAGTGTCTAACTTAGGGTTTACATAGATAATATAATCCATCTTCTTCCATTTCCCCTCAATATAAAAGATTAAAGAAAGGTGTCTTGAAATGGTTAGGGTCCAGGCAGTGAAGTACTTGGCTACCACCACAAGGAGGCTGAGGGTCCTTCTATTTTCCTATGGGCTTTGTATTTGTCACAGCCTTTGGATAAGGAGCAGATACTGGTATGTCTGGTGTGGCATATACTACCTCTCTGCAAACACTTTCTTTAGAAAATAAATAATTTGTCATGTCAAGCCTGTCCTGGCAAACTCACAATAGGCAAATAAGAAATGTGTATTTTCTAACTAAAAACATCCTAACATCAGCTAAAGTCCAGCAGGCTCAAGTGCTGATTCTCCTTTTTAAATTTTCCTCAGAAGAAAAAGGTATCATGAATAATACCTTTTTCTGTCTCCCAGTGAAGCAGACATTAGAAAAAAAGCCCTATCTTTCTTTTTCCATAAACTCTTCCTGAAACATGCTTGAAGCATTGGAAAAATTAGTAGGCATATGATAAATTGGCCACAAGCCGCAGATGCAGTAATCTGTGTGCCTTTCTAAAATAACTGTCTTAAGGGGAACTTTTATGTCATTATTTCTTAGCTACTCTGGTTATCAGACTAGCTTTGCACAGTGGCGTATATCATGCTTTTATTTTAATTAAAGGTATCTCGAAGAAGAACTTGTAAAAACGTAACTAGAGGTATTTTATAGGATTTGAACTTGAGGTCATTTTGTTCTATCGATCTCATTTGCATTCAGTAGCTTCTTCACATTCTTTGAGTTAAGGGTACTAGGGCAAAGGATGTTGGCGTGGGTAAAGGTCGTGGTTTTTTGCAAGGTAACAGTTTCTATTTCAGTAGACTTCTTTGCAATGTAGCTTCTATGTGATGTTTATATAGTCTTTTACAAAGGAAGAGTATTTGTTTTAGGAACTTTACCCCTTCATTTTCCAAAACAGGTTAATGTATTTTCTCACACATCTTTGGTCTACAAGGTGTGTCTGTATTTTCCTTCATGAAAGTCTTCTTGAACAATGAAGGGTACAGTTTTGATTATGCTTGAACCGTAATATTCTTAGAATCACCTTTTAAAAATGTTTTCTGTTTTACTGCTTAGTAGCAAAGAGGTAGATGAGCAAAGTGCCCAGTTCCTGAGAATTATCTGAAGACAGAGCTGAGGGCAGCAGTTTCAGTACAAGGTAATATTAAAGTAGAGCAGCACAGTGGAGTTTTAGTGGAAAGAGCATGCATAACGAGATATGTGAGAGAGTATATTAAATGGACTTGTGTCAGGATTCATTTGTTATATTTACTAGGGATTCGCCTGCTTGCTACACAAGTACCCTTTTTACTGTTTTGAATTTAAGCATCATCTACTCCTTGGGAAGATATCTTCTTTCCTTTTGTGTGCTGCAGTTTACTTTTAATTATTTTCCATCTAATAGCAAAACCACAAATTATATACTTCATTATCAGTGTTGCGGTACTGTAAATTAAGAAGGTATTTCAGTGCAGTGACTTCTGCACAGTGTATTGGTAATTTGGTTGCCTCCCTTGGAGAAAACCAGGTAACATGTTACAGTAGTATTGTTGGCTGAAATTTGTGGTATGCACTTGCTAGGACAGAAAAGAGTGATTCCATTGGAATTTTCAAATAAATCTTCTAAACCATCCATACTGTGCCATTATGTAGGACAAAGCCATTTCTGTTGCTAAGTTATGTAATCTGTAACAGAGAAACTTCCTACAGACCTTGTATTAGCTTTTAAAACAATTCTTGCAAAAGACACCAAGTGGTTACTACTGAGGTGTGAGCTATCTGTTTTCCATGAGATATTTCACTTGAATACAGAGAAGAGATTTTTTCTTCAAACTACAGCACTGTGTAACCACTGCTTAACTTCACAGGGCTTTTATGGTAATGTCAAAGGCTAGGAGATCAGCCACTGTCGAAAAGAAGCCTCATTCTGGCAAATATATTTTAGTTGATTTCTAAGTTTGCAAGTTACAAAATGAATATACATTTTAAGAGTGTTTTGGGTGTAGTTGTACAGTACATGAGCCAACTGATACACATTTTTGTCCCACTACAACCACAGATATCCTTCCAACCTGTATTATTTTATTTGCCTAGTATTATAAAATGTGAAAGAAATCTGAAAAAAACCAAATGATTTTTATGCATGAAACCTGATTACGAAGTGGATGGTTCAGGAATCAAAATTCTGAATAACCCAGTGGTTCCAGTACAGCAGAGCTGAATTTTTACATAGACATAGTTATATCTACTCTGAAATCTTACAATAATGCAGTATGATTATTCTTGATTTAAAAAATTATTCTCCGATGATAGTAATAATTCAAACTTTCATAGGATCTTCAGGCTTAGACCTGCAAAGTTAGTAATGAACTATTAGTTTTTCTAAATAATGGTTGCTCCTTCATGAAATGTATCTGTTCCATGTTTAGTTTCAATATGTTATAGGTGTATTTTAGATCTTCTGCAACTAATTAATCAAATAAGGTCTATATTCTAGTGATAGCATTTGAAATATATATAGTTTATATATGCAATTTAATAGTTAATACTATGTTTATGTATGCTCACACCTGGATATATGTTACAGGTAGAGAGGGAAGATGTGAGAGCTGAGCTGATCCAATCCTGACCTGAATTTAATCATCTTGTTGCCATCTAATAATGTTGTAACATACAGTGGAGGGCTTATATTACTGAGGTTTGGTGTTTTGGGGCAGTTTAAATTCTGCCCGCATCTTCCTCCTGAAGCAGGAGGAAGTTATACATTAGTGGTGTCATTTATCCTGCTGCTGAGCGTTTCGTTCTAAGCATTGGCTACTGCGGTGGTAATGATGGTCCCTTTTAGTTTTGCTACACTAGCAGTGGGGTTGTTGATTCAGGAAAGCCCATATTGGATCAACTCAATCTAGTAGAATACATCAGGGTAACATTCAGCAGAGCCACCTCTCTTCATGTAAAGAGAAGCATGGCTGTGAAGTCAATGTTTGAAAAAATTTGCATTGCTCCTTGCAATATATACAGTAGATATTGTTTCACTGGCTATTTTCTTTCAGGTACTTACCCACTTCTAACTAATGTGTATGAAAAAGGATTGAAAACAAATAATTTCAGATAGCTCAGACTGAAAGAGTAGTGAGTTTTTCTGAACTGTTAATACTTTTCTTGATAGAGGCTTATCTTGCACTGGGTTAATAATGCACATCACAACACTCCTATCATTTTGCAGTTTGTTTAGCTTCTGTTAGCAACACGGTTGGACTCCTACATCACTTTTACCTTGTTAAAAAAAATAAAAATAAAATTGGTCATTAAACTGTATTAGCATCTGTAATGAGCCCAGACATCCCTTTTCTGCTCTTTTCTTGCCTGTATTCAAGAAGCCTCTGTAGGCCTGTTTGATGCGAGCATTAACCACACAGGAATGTAGTTAAATGCAAAATATTGTTCTAAGAAACAGTATGATAAAATTTTAATTAATCTTGTCATTTATTCCAATCCCTTAACAGAAGATGAATCCTTTGTCTGGAATATTTACTGGTGTATGGATTTATTTAATGACCCAGTGCTTCCATGTTAAGATAAATAATTTTTTACTTACTAGAGTAAAATGCATAGGTATGATAAAGGCAAGCAATATATCAGTCCTCATGTTTAGAATCTCTCTACAACTTGAATGTTGGGCCTTTTTGACTTATTTTAATATATCTTAATTTTTCTTTCCTGTCATTACCTGATTTCATGTGAAAATTTCTTTGTGTGGTTCTCTTTTTCTTAATTCATTAGATTTGGCATGGCTGTTTATTGTACCAGCTTGGCATCTGGCTAATGTAGTTCATTTGAAATAAACAATATGCTTGAACAAACCACTATAAAATTAACCCTTATGGTCTAAACAGACTGTATATATACAGTATGACTGTAGTTCTTGTTCTGTAAAAATTACTTAACCAAATGAAAACCTTTCTGTGTTCTCATGTTAACCTGTTCCCATCCAATGTGTGAAATGTTTAACAACATTTTCAAAACATTTTTCAATTCAGTATTTTTACATCTTCCAGTACATTCTGCTATCAAAAGAAATTTCTTTCTTACACTGAAGGAAAAAAAACCAAAAACCCCACACCAAAAACAAACCCTAAAAAGAGCTTTGCAGATCTGCAATATAGATAAAGCAGTTTCAGTCTTGTTTGGAAAAGTTGTAAATCCCTGTACTATAGCTTATATTCTTAGGGAAGTTACAAATCCTTATGCAATTAGTGATGTTCTAAGTATCACCCAAACTGGTCAGACTTCTGAATATACTGTAGAGGAATATGGTATGTTCATGCAGAAGTGACTAGTGTCATATGAAATTAAGTATTTATACCTATGATCAAAGGCTGAGTAGCACAAATGTGCTAGGGCCTCTAATTCCCAGTTGCTATGTGTTCTGGAACTGGACCTTCATTATTCTTTTGGAAGTAACTGACCTTGGGGTAAATAAGTGTAAATAGTGAAGATAATGACTAGAAAAAGGTTATTTTGTTTGGTTAAGTCTTCTGTGAGAAGGGCTGCAATTTGATAGATGAGCATTCAGGAAAAATTCAGGATTATATTTAATTCAGTGTCCATTTACAGCTTTCCTCTTGTATGTTGTCAGCTAGTATCACTGTTTCAAGGCATTCTCACACCCTGTGTTGCAACCTCTGCTAGCAGATTGCTATTTGGCCTTCAAATGGGCAAAAAGAACTATACCAGAAAGACTCTTTATCCTATGGTCAGAGCATGGAAAGTTCTACATGTAATCTCATGCCCCTTTTATAAATACATAAGGCAATGTGTCAGCATAAGACTGGCTGACATTTGGGCTGACCCTCCCATCAGAAGTGCAGATAGCATTGGTTTTTTTCCCATTTAATTCTAGGATGTGCCTCTTTTTTGGGTGCGTGTTTTTGGTTGGTTTTGTTTGTTTGTTTATTTTGGGGTTTTTTTTTGTAAACCTGTCTTTTTCTAATCTTGTGTTCTGGCATTGGTAAAATATTCCTTCTTCATTTGTTCTTGAACTGGCAATCTGCTGTAATGGCCTCATGCTCCATCAGAGGGTCCATTATCTGGTGCTTTCCCACTTCTCTGTTTCTGTTCTGCAGAGTTTAAAGCCAACTTGTTATTAAAAGGCCCTTCTTTTTGAAGGGAAGATGAAATAGCTACTCAATATCACTTTCTGTTTGGTACAAAAATTTATTTTCATATTACTTATTTTCAGTGAAGTGGAGAAAACCAGCATATAGTTCTGTCCTGGCAATCTGTAACTTTGTTCAGTTCTTCCTTCTTCCCCCTGTTCCAGAAAATCAGCTCCTCTCTATGATAACAAAAACTTAGGAAACATTTAAGACAGCAGTTCATTTTGAACATCATCAAAATCAGTGCTTGTTAGGACCTTGGGATGAGTTTCTATGTTGCTTAGCGCACAGGACACATTGCTGTATCACTGCTGATGCTCCGAGTCTATCCAGTGTGGCAGCTTTCTGAGCAGAAGAGTTTGGGGGCAGAGGGGAAATCTTTTTGGGGTTTTGTGGGGTTTTTTGTTGGTTGGTTGGTTTTTTACTTTCTCTGTCAGATCATCTTCTTTTTTTCTTCTTTATCTATGAATTCAAACATGTTATTCATCCTGTCCGATGAGGATTTGGGGGTTATTCTTAGTGACTTACAGCTGTTCCATGTGAGAAGGGAGAGACATGCAAACTTAACATACAAAAGATATATTTTTTTAATAACAAAATGCCAAAGAATGTTACAGCACTGTTATCATACCAGTACTCCCACCAGAGGCCTCATACATATGCATGATAGGAGACCACCACGTGGGAGAAATACTATGAGCATGGGGGAGAGAAAATGAATATTGATAAAACATGTCACAAACTGTGAATAGCCCACAGGAAATATATAATCTCAGTGGGTACGCTTAATTGAAACAGATTAAAATCTAAATCCATGCAGCCGATAATGTTTTTTATCTTGAAAGGTCAGCTGGATTTTTGACACTCCTAGTCTTACCAGAAACCTGTGTAAAAGACATTGGGCAGGGTGTCTTCAATACATTTTATTTAGAATGGACATTTATGACTGGTCGTTGACCTTGAGATTCCATTAGCAATAATGAAGGGCAGTCAGTAATGCTTTGTGCAGAGTACAGTAAATGATGCATATACACAGATGAGAACATGTCCCCTGCTCCATGCTGTGTTGGGATATACCGTAGCACTGTCACTGCATTCGTAGTTCCAGTAAGATGAAAGGAAGCAGTGATATTAACAACAGCGAGACTCCTTCGGACATATTTTTAGTTTACAGTGCACTGGAGTTCCACATTTTCTGTTTCTCTTCTTTCTTCCTCTCCCTTTTCTCCCTCTTCTCATTGGTAAAACATAAGCCAAAATTTCTAATTCTTTACAGAAAAGAGGACAAACTCTGTTTGCCTAATCACATAAGGAGTTTAGTCGACTGCTGTCAAAAAGAGATATTATCAAGAAATGAAATGCAATAAAATGTTTCTAGAGCGCCCTTACATGAAAATGTTTTAAACTCCAGTTAATCAAAAAGTTTCAGACTGGCTCTGGGTGACATTTAGTGTACCAGAAGCACAATGTGTCGATTCAAGGATCATCTTCTCCAAGCTCAACTAGTTCACCACAATGAGCAGGAACTCAAGCAAAAGTTGCAAGTAGGAACAAGGAGTTCCTGAAAAAACTGAAATATAAAAAAGAAGTATACAAGAGGTAGAAGCAGGGAAAGGTGACCGGAGAGGAATACATAGATATTGTCCGAGCCTGTGGAATGAGACTGAGAGCCATGTCTGTGGGATGGGACTAAGAGAGCCATCCCTGTGGCTCTCTTAGTTATTGTTATTGTTCCTCTGTGGTGGGATGTGAGGCTGGTTAGAGCCCAGAGAACTTTAGAAGCAAATGAAATCAACTTCTTCATTCTGTGGCTTCCTCAGCCCCATTACGTTGTTTAGTTTCTTATAATGAGAAGTCCCAATGTCTTAAGTTAAAAATGATATTGGCAATGATTGGGCTGGCTCATACATGACAGAACCACAGGAGGAAAAAAAAAGGCATATTGTAGGCTGCAGACATTCGATCTATGATAATGGTCATTGAGAATAAAATCCTGCATTCCTTATCAGTCATCATAGTTGGATTCAACCTGAGACAATTTTTAATTCTCTTTATTTTCTTCCCTATTCCCATTAATTTATTATTAACATGGCAGTGAGGTTTTGTATGTGTGTAGGGTATGGGTGTGGTGGTGGTGTTCTCGTTGGTTTTTCATATAATGAAGTAATTCTAGTTAATGTATCCCAGAACATGAAATTTCACTTATTTAATTTCAGTTTATTAAAAATGCGTATATGTACAGCTGCATGTACTTCAAAGAATATTGACTACACAACACTTCAGTATAATCTTCCTTGAAAGGATATAAGGACCTAACTTAAGCATGAGAATGTAAGCTGCTTTTAAATTATGGAGAACAAATGAAGTTATGAGTTTCATATTTAAGTGACTTTTATTCATTGTTTGTTTCTCCTGCCTGTACTTGGATAATATTTGTCTAGAGAAAATGCCTTCAGCAAAAATTTGTTTAGCCTAAAGTACTAGGTAAATGCATAGTCCTAACAAATTCACCTAAAACATCCATTATTCTTGCCATCCTTGCTATGCAATAGTCATTTAGAATGAAATGATAATTTTTGATAAATCACTAGAAGAGCCAAACAATTGGCACTGTCAGCAAATGAAAACCATCAAGATAGTAGGCATTCAGACATTAGAAAGTACATTGTTTTCTTAATAGAATAGGTTGCAAATAAAAACAATAAAAGTTGACCGCTGAGATTGCATTGAGCTGTGGCAAAGTTGGCAAAAGGATGGAGGTTTTAGAGGTCATTTTGGATAAATCTTATTTTTAAATGTAAAGTCACCTGAAAATCATCCATTTCCTTGAGAAAAGAAAGTTTGCTTTTTGAAATGAGGCTTGCCAACCTTTGTCTTTATACCAAGCTGAAAAAGCAATTGCAAACCCCCTACAGACTCGTATTTTTCCCTTTCAAAACAAAAAAGGGAGAGAAAAGAAAAGCTACCACCACCCAAGCAGCAAACTTTACCCATTCTCTGTTCTCCAGCAGTTACCACCAAAAAGATCTTTTCCTGAGACACGGGGATCATTTTTTCTTTCTTTTGGAGGCTTTGTAGCATTCCTGATGTGATGTGCTTCTGCTTAAAACAGACTGTTGGTGTGCAGACGAGCTGGATGAAGCTGCCTAAGCCTGAGCTGTCCGTAAGGCAACAAAGCTCAGGACCTTAAAGAACACCATCTTTAAACTAGGCCTGGAGCATATGGAGGTTTCTAGTGTTATGGCTGCAGCGTGGGAGACAGCCTTGCCCTTAGAAAACGCGTTGGTTGATTTCTAAGCACTGTGAAAGAAAGGGTGAGAAGACAGAAAGAAGTGTGAATGCTGACCTCTTCCACCAAATGTGGCAGGTCAGTCTGCTATAAAGACCTTTTTTTTTAATTTGGTGCACTTTTTTTATGCCTTCTCTCGAGAAAGGAGCTGAACCTTTTCTAATTCAGGCCTGCTGTAAGTATCTAAGGAAATCTTTTCTGCTCATAACAAGCAGCTCATGAATAAAGGACTCTGGTAACCACTAGATATATCTGTCTAGTATTTTGTAGCCTCTTTATTGCATGTTTAAAAAAATGACACATTGAATTTTAAGGTACCCTGATATATACTGCTCTAATGCAAGCTAAGTAGTACTGGGCTTGCACTTCTGGCTCTGGTTTAAGTGCTAAAAGTTCCCATTTGAAGTGGAAAATAAGAAATGCTATCCAGATTTTAGATGTGCTGTGCTACTGTTGCAATGGCAAGAAAGAACGAACTTCACTTTGGCACAGGTAGGCAACAGTTGTACCTGTGTTATACATGGAGAAACTCTTTGACATATACTGACTGTGACCAGACCCACCGGAAAGGTGGAGCATACTGGGTAATCATCTTCTTTTTTACATTAGTAAGCATTAAGTTGATCCCTTATCTGATAGGTGTTGACTGAATGCATCCTTGGCTCATTCAATCTATAAAGTATTTAGTGTTACTACTACACATTTGAAATATTTTCATTGTTTTAGACAATCTTTGTAATATGTTTTCTATTTCAGCCTACAGAATGCTAGTTAAGTGAAAGAATAATAGAGCATTATATGCTAACAACCTGTATATTACTGTGACTTTCTTTTCTGTAGAATAGCACACTTAGATTTGAAGAAACATCTTTATTATTTTAAATATAAATATATTCACAAGATACGTATTCTCTAGTTATTCTCCCTTGGCAAGTATGTTTTTAATAATAATTTGGCATTTAACTAAAATATACCTCTTCATCTTATAAAACATAAAGTAATAACTAATTAAAGCAGTAGTTCTGTTTTATTTGAAGAACAGTTATTTCTTTTGGAATGTGTTGTAAGCCTAGTTTTAAAGTAAATTAACCATGTTCTCTCTTTATAAAATGCAAGTGTTCCATTCTGAGGTCTTAATTTCAAGTTTACTGCTGCAAAGTTGTTGAGTGGTATGAGTGGTGGTGCACTGGGAAGCCAGGGAGGCCAGTGAGACCTGGGGAGGCAGCTTGCAAATGGAGTATCATGTTCTTTTGAAGATCTGTGGTGGATTAGTATTTTTTCTAATATATTGCTGATGCTTGCAATTGCAAGTTAGAGTACTGTGAAGCATCAAAGGACTGGAAGAACTTCTCCAGAAAATATTTTATGACACTTCTGCAGCAAGGATAGTGTATTTTTGTGTTACAGCAAAACCAGGTTTCCTGCAATTTGTCATTTGCAGAGAACACTACATTAGAGATGTTGGCATAAAATATTATAGCATCTAAGTAGTTGACTTTCATGTTACAGTCATGTCTGCCATTTGAATTGTCAAAACCCCCCTGTAACAACTTCTATTTATTTAAAAAAAAAAAAAAAAAAATCCTGCGCAACTTCTTTTGTAATGAGAAAATCTGCTCATTAGGGCATTCCAGCTTTGATTCTGTAGTTTCTGTGGTTTGGAGTCAGCTATCCAAATCTTCAGTGTCATTAACACTGAGGAAAAAACAATCTTCCTCTCAAATGATTAGGTATAATCAGTCAAACATTTAAATAGTCTAATATGACTTTCATGTTAAGGATGACTGATGGTTTGGTTCTGCATAAGGTCTTTTGATTAGATGTTTTTCTTTGAATACATGTATCTCTCAGTGCATCCTTTTCCAAGAAGAACACAACATATTTTATAACAAACTTGTATAGTTGGCTTAGAGCAAATACTGTGAAGAAAAATTGAATTTATTCTCTCATAACCAATCAAATCCCCCCCATTATTCATCAATGTAGAACACTTCAGTAATTATCCGGGGGTTTCAGCTTTGCTTCATAGTATTGCTTAAGCTGAAACTAGTGCCGCTTTTCATTTTTAGTAGATAGAAAACTTGGGAAATAATTTTTTTTCCTTTTGTTTAAGAGTTACATATAATGTGTCAATTTGTTATATTCTGTTTCTTGGGTTCCGACATGCCCTAGGAAAGCTAAAAATTAAAGTAGGTTTTGATAATCATGTAAATACTGCTATCTCCTAATAGCGATACATTGAGATGTCACATCTGTCAGCCGTTTTACATGAAATGAAGTTTAGTCTTAAATGAAATCAGGACTAAAACTCGTAACAGTTTTTATTTAAGTTAAAAATATTACCCTTGTATCTGCAGTTTCACAAATGACTGTGAGAATGGAATTTAGGCATAAATGAAAGGAGATATTTTGAGAATGTACCATGAGCTAACAAACCAATTTAATGTCATCAGTGCAGACAAATTAAAAAATAATGCAATTCTGAATATTGAGAAAGAACACATTCATCATGGTCTGCGTTTTGGAAGCAGTATTTAAAATAGTGCATTAGGGCTTAAAGTCAACCATTAAAGAAAAGAATTAACTTTTTTCCTTTATAAAGCATGAATCGCATTATACACAAAGTGAGAGTGTTTTCATTTTTTTTCATTCACTAGCCCAAAGCCTCCAGCAACAGCATAGCACATAAACTGTTGCTGCTATTGACAAATCTAATGACACTTTGCTCATCTGTCAAATTTTGCATTTAAGTAGGCAAGTAGAATATCACAATGCTGCTCTTCATTTGCAGAGAAAGCAGACCCACTCTGAAAGTAAGCAAGAGTGTAAGACACCAATTCTAACACACTGGTGTCTCATTTCTGCTTAGGTGTAAAACGGTTGCAACTATACACACATTCACACACATACTGTAATGAAGAGACTCCGCTTATTGAGGGGTCGCAGCAGATAAATCAAGTGTAAAAGCTTTGACTTTTTAGTATTATGACATCTTATTTAGGCCATCAGCTGGCTAGAATGGGTTATTTTTTCCTGAAATGTAGTTTATTAGATATAAATTTAAAAATGTATGACGAATTAGTGTTTGGTATTTCTATAGCCTTACCTGTTTACTACCGCAGTAAAGGGATAAAAAGCTGCACTGAAATGATTAGCTGTGATGTTCAGAATATAATTGAACACTCTAAATGGAATAGTGTAATTTCAACAGAAAGCAATTGTTTGTAGTTCAACTATGTGAAGAAAGCAGTGGGTACCCTACTCAAATAAGAAATTATTTTCTATTTTATTTAAATAGTGGTACTTTGGTATATGAGAAACATTGCTATAAAGGCATGAAATTCTGCTTGTGTTAACCAACTAAAAATCAGTTCAGATCTTATATATTTATAAAAATAGTGGAGAGAGGCAGGATGAAGCTTTTACAAATTATTCTTGTCTTCTTTCCTGACATTTCAGCCATCATTCTTAAGATTTTTTTTTTTAACCTAACAAACTGATTTATATCAAGGAGTTTATCCTTCACTGTCACAGAAGATGCTGCCATGGAATTCAGCTAAAGAAATCGATTTAATGTTTTGACAATGGAGAAAAATTAGATTGGCATTACAGATAAACATTTAATAAGGATAAGAAATAAAGTCAAAGCATTGGTGTGTCTCTTGATGTTTTTCAAGTGTCTCATTTAAAATACTCTTGGTAACTTTGGAATGGGGAAAGTCTGGGAAAGCCGACCAGAAGTAAGATGTTGGTTGGCATGAAAAAGCACATAGCTGCTACATTTCTTGGTTCTGAATGATCATTGAGAAGTCATACTTGGCTTTTAATTACAGTTTAGTAAGGGTTTTTACAAAACCCAGTACTGATCATAGAAAGACTGTAAAATACTTTCTTGAAGTATTTACCAGCAAAATCTTCCATCTTGAGTGTAAAATATAGAAACCTGAAATTTAAATTATGCAAAGGCTTGAGCTAGACATTATTTTTCTAATAAGATTCAGTAAATCATTCAAGTGACTGGAAAGATGAAAGAATAATAAATGCTTTTATTTTATTTAAGGTGTTTGCACGTGAAGCTCCCCTGGGACGATTTTTGTTATCTTCAGTTTTTCCTTTATTTGTTACTGGGTAATGATAGAAAGAATCACGTGTGAACAGAACTTCTTCCTTAGTCTGTTTTTGCCACAGGAAAAGGTGCTTTATGTTGTCTGGTCATCTGCAGTCCTGCTGCGGGGGGTTCTGCTAGCAATTGCAGGGAAGGCACTCTGTTACACTTCTCACTTGAGAATACATACACATTTTTACATGTGAGTCAGGTATGTCTCACCTATAAAGGCACGCATTCCTTGTCACATACTAGGGAACTGAGTCACTGAAACAGATGATGACTTTGTCAAGGTTGCAAAAATCCATTTAGTTAGGATGGAGCTGGGAATTATGCCAGGAAATGCAGCATCCAATGCTTTTCTTTAACCCCTAGATGAGAGTTGTCCATCCTTCTGACTGCAAGAGACGTCGGGTTTGATTCTGTCTTTTTCTACAGCTGTGTTGTATATTTTTGTACTTCTGAGCTGGCAACATGCAAAATTGGGATTCATCATTCTGGAGTTTCCAATACAGCAGGTGTTTCTGATCAATGTTACTTAGATTTGCCCTTCACTGGGAAGCTAGTGAGGCCAGTGAGACTTGGGGTGGCAGCT
Source organism: Buteo buteo (assembly GCF_964188355.1). Classification (NCBI taxonomy): domain Eukaryota; kingdom Metazoa; phylum Chordata; class Aves; order Accipitriformes; family Accipitridae; genus Buteo; species Buteo buteo. Next base: position 17,563,123 of record NC_134194.1, on the reverse strand, counting down.
TGCAAACTAAATATAACTTTCTTTTTTGAGATAAGTTTTAGTAGTAGTGGGTTAGTATTTTATTTTATTGATGCTTGCAATATCAAGTTAGAGCACTGTAAAGCATCAAAGGACTGACAATTCTGCACAACTTCTTTGGTGTGGTCTAGATTTTGGAAAGTTGTGTTTGGCCAGAGATGGTGCATACAAAATTGAAACAAATCCAGGATGGGAGTAGAAGTCCCCACTGCTGGTGGGGTAAGATCCATACACTTCAAGGCATTATGCTACCATAGTCTGATACAGAAGTCTTTGTAGTAACTGCATGTCTGGATAGAAAAGTTTTGCTTCCTTTTTACTGGGAGGAAAGGCATAATAGTGAGCCTCAAAGGGGAAAAAGACCTATAATCATTTAGGTTGAAGTGCTTCTTAATTCAAATTGTGTGCTACTTAGAGAATTTGATAAGAAGGATTAGAACTGGAAAAGAAAGACATTTTTAAAAGCAAAGCTATTACAGGGTTCATTACTTTATTTATATGTTCTCCAAAATCACATGAATGAAGGAAAAAAATGAGAGAAAAAAATACTGGCTTCAGTTCAGAATGTCAATTACTACTTTTTTAATCCTCTTTTCACAATTTATTTGACATCTTGAACAGTAGCCAAAAAAGCTATTATAACTATAAAACATATTCATTGGTATAAATCTCATTAAGTTGAGCAATTTAATTAAGGTATTGACATGCTTAATTGATACGTGCAAGGAGAGACCATTTTCATATCTAATTTCCATACGCTTTCTGCTTTTAAAAAAACTAGCTCCGTAAAAATGTTATAGATTCAGCTAAGACCTGTCATCCCAAAGGAGCACTTGCTACCATTTACCTTGATTTAGAGCCAACTACTCTTCTAAGTGGAGCTCCATTAAATGGATCTGATGTATGCCTGACTCAAACATGCGTCAGCTTCTCTTATGATCAATAGTGGAATATTTATATTAATAAAGCACCAAGTTAATTAAATAAAATAGTCTTCTGGGTAAACTTAAGATACTAGGGGATGGGCAGAGAATCAATATACTCTGCCACTTGAACATTAACTATGTGCTCTGAAATTTTATGTTATCTTAGCAAAGATGCTTGCAGTGTGGAAGTCTCAGATGCACAGAAACTCCCAGTGCAGAAAGCTCCTAAGCATCCTGTGCAGGATTTGCTTATTGAGTTAGAGAAAAACAAGCAAGCAAACAAATGGGGATCTGTTTGGCTTCTCTGACTTCATTCCTACAAACACATTGGAAAGCCTTTCTTTTGGATTAGGACTGGACACAGTCAAGTAGGTATTTTCCCAGTTGCCTGAACTACTCCAGCCTTGCCAGAGAAGGAGCGTGCGTGAGAAACTTGCCAAGTAAGGGTTTATCAGTGATCGCGAAGGGTCATAGGTCATCTATTTTGTTTTGGAAGAAAATACCCTAAAGACATTTTAAAAATTACCTTTAAAAACAGTTGGCCACTTGTGAGCATGTCTAGTTGTAGTGTATTGTATATTCCAGCCAAAAGGACAACTGTTCTTCAGCCTTTTCCAGCAGTGTGGCCTGCAGCCGCCCCCACAGGCACAGGGGCAGGTGGTGGAGCACGCAGGGGCCGTGCTGCCATGGCTCTGCTGAAACCCTCTCACCCGGAGCTGGGAGAGATATTTCTACATGAGTGGGGGACCTCTGACCGCTATGGAAACCTATCCCTGTTAGAAATGTAATCCTAAGTCTCAGGCACAGATTCACATCGTTATTTTGCTCTAATAAGAAAACTCTGCTGTCCTTGTGGCATTGATGTTATTTCTATAACATGCAGATGGCCTTTGAAGGAAGCAACTTCCCTCAGGTACTGTTGCGATGCACTGATACCACTTCATCCTACCTTTTATCTACATTTTGAGACCTCAGTACTATAAAGTGAAAAATGTTTCTGTAAATAATACTGCAGCTTTAAAAGAATGCCTGACTTTGATAACCAAAGGAGATGCGTGCAAGGTAAAGAAAATCTTAATTCAATATTAATAGATTATTCAGTCAGCTTAGAACTCGTTCTGCGTAAATATGCTACCATCTATTCAGTCAGGGGCACCATGACATTGCTAAAACCACTGACAACCTCTGGTCCAGAGGTGAGCGGTTGTGCGCCAGAGCCCTCAATGAAGATGGAGAGCAGAGCGTTCCTGCTCACAGGCTTCGCTGGCCGGCACTGGGCTCCTTCCTTCTCCCCTCACGCGCTTCTCCAGGTTGGTTTAAAGGCAATAAGTTAAAACTGAGGGAACTAGAGCATGCTCATTTGGGCCTTCTCATTTTTAAAAACTCCAGTGTGCTGGGCTGACCGCAGTCATTGCTGAGCACGCAGTGATTACTGAATGCCTCATGACCATAACCCGGGGCTGGTATCTGAAAGGAAGATTTCAATGAGACTGTTCTTTGCTGACTTCTCTGTGAGAGATGCTGTCGAACTGAACAAAACCGTCCTGTAAACCCACAGGGAGGTAGTATATAGATTAATGTATAGAACTTATTAAAATAATCAGTACTAGTAGTTCTGGGCTACTGCAGGAAAATGGCACTGATATTTTCCTGTGATGTGTGATTTTGACCTGGTTAAAATATTTCTAATTACCAGGCACAGTGGAAAAGCTGAAGGAATAGTCTCCCCTGTCTTACAGTGAATTTTGTCTTCCAGTAGCTAATATCAGCATTTCAGCATTTACTGAAAATTCTTGGGTTTGTTTCTCTTCTTGTATTAATATAGAACCTTCTGAAGAAGACCTATACATTTGATGTGTTTAATACTTCCAAATATGCTTCATATATGGAGAAATATACTTTGAGTTTTGTGTAATATTAATAATCAAAGCACGTATGTTACATGTGAAAATTCAAAATATTTAAGGGACGTAAAACTATACTGCTATACTATTGTCTTTGGTAAAGTGTTGGTAACGCATCCCACCCCTACCACTTAGTATTTGTTTTGTCTTTCTTCTTTTATATCATTCTTATGTTCTGTGATTTAGAAAGACTGAACAAAGAGTGCAAGCTAGAAACAGCATTGGAACCATATGTGTTATAGTTGTATACAATCTATATCATAATCATATAAGTTTAACAGGGTGGGATAGCTTTAGTTAGAAAACCACTTTCTTGGTTAGACATAGTTCCCCAGTATTTAGAGCTGTCTTTCCAGAAATTATCTGTTCAAACAAAGGGAGAGTGATTGCATCTGAGCTGGGAAAAAAACGGATTCCACCATGAATTACTTTCTGGAACCAAACAAAAACTTTTGTGTATGGAATTGCAATGCAGAAATTGTGGTGGGTTTTTTGACTGACTCTTAGTTTCTGCCTCTTGACTGTTGGTTTTCTGTATGTACATTTGGGAGTAATGATATGAGTAAATAATGTCAGAATGTAAACTTTCCAAGTTTTATAATGAATTTCAATTTGTTTTTTTGATAAGATAGAACCATTTGTGTCATATGATACATGATACATAACACCCCCTTAGCTAATTGTTGGGGTTTTTTTCAGAAGCTTGCTAAAGTAGTTGAACAGAGGTGTCATAAATTGAAGAAACTTTTGGGGTTATTGAAAGTCAAGTGTTATTGTCAGGCATAGTTTCTCCTGGAGACCCGCATAGCTGTAGTGGACTTTGGAGAAAGTCATCATCATTCCCAGCAGTGATGAAATCAAATCACTCTGGAATTTGATATTCTTTGACTTGAGAGTGCTTCAACAATGAAGTAGCAATGTGTAGACTTCTTGTTTTTTCCCTTTGGAATCTGTTGTGCAGGAGGCCCTCCTCCCTCTTCCCAGTCAGCTTTTTTACATTTAATTTAATTTTCTGAGCTGACATTGTCAATCTGAAATTCAGCAACATGCTTGACAGTGAGTCGGAGGAAAGCCGAGTTCATTTTTGGAAGTGGCTTTATGCAAATAAATCCTTGTGCAGATCGCTGAAGCAAGGCATTTGCTGATGAATCAGAGTAGTGCCTTTGTTTCCTTGTCGTCTTCAGGAATAAAGCTCAAAATGTGCCACAAGAATCTTTGAGAGTTACTGTAAATGATTCACACATGTCCACATCTTTCTATGAGTATTTTGGATGTTTGGGGATAAAAAATGAATAAAAAAATAAAGTTTTAGCTCATTGGTAGGTGATATACCAAAGCATTAAAATAACAAAGTACTCAATAGGCTGAGTGACATGATTGCAAGTTTAACTTATTTTTTGGAAGAATTTATCCTTTTGTGTGCATGTTAGCTGAAAGGTAATTTAGGTTTAGATCTATATTAAGTTAAGTTAGTACTTTTGTTCTACTAGTATATTTTTATTTTCTGTATTTGAAACACCTATATTCTATTTCAATGCCTTTTTTTTCTAAAGTGTAGCAATATTAAATTATAAATTTTCTGCGCATGGAGTGGGATGCTTGAAGGTGCTTTGCCTACCTGGAAAGTCATTGAAAAAAAGAAATTATTTGGTTATGCTGAAGTGAATCTTTTATTGTCTGTGTGGATAAGGTAGCAGAATGAGGTTTGTAGGTATCATTCAGCTGTAATGGTCAGTGTGGACCTGCTCTGAAATAATTGAATAGTTTGTGGGTTTGTGGAGCCTACTGTAAGAAGGAGAAGCTAGTATTACTTAAACAGTTGCATCTTGCATGAATATCCCCAATGGAGTTAACCACTTTGTGGTATTACATCTTGGTCTAATAAATCTAGATGTCATATCCACATAGAAAAATGAATTAAGGCTACAAACCAGTCTGAAGTGTATCTTCTTACATCTGCAGTGTTTCACAGGGGCTTTCAGGGACTAAATGATTCATAGCAGGAAAGATATATAAAGGTGAAATTGTGGAAAAAAAATAGAAGCTAAAATATTATGAAAGAAGGAAGGGACAAGATGCATAAAACTCTTTTGTCCTTTTTCTAGGGCTTCAGTACCTGTTAATGGAGTACAGAGTGCTGAATATCACTGCAAAAGATATTACTGGTCCAGTGTTATAATTTATTTTTAAAACTTCTATTACAGCTAAAGCAATAGTGTGCCCCTCTTACACTGGTACACTTTACCACAGAATAATAGTCTCTTGATAACCAGGGCTTAGCTATAAACAGAATGTTGTTTTTCTCACTGCAGTGCATTCAAATAATTTGCAATTCATTTCTACCTCACTAGAATAAATGGGATGTCACTGTAGTTGTTTTTACTATCCATGGATTATGTATAATTTTTATTACTTTTATATAGCCACAGAAATGCCTATGGTGATCATGCAAACAAATTAAATAATTGGCCTCTTTCAGGAGAACGTCATAAAAAATAAAGCCTAGATCTTTACACATTCAATTGCTACTTATTCCTACGAAAATAGTCTATTTTCATAGCTAAAGTACAGGACCACAGCCTGAATTAAATAAATACTATTATGACCATCGTTTTCATTCTACTATGTCACAGTTAGGTGTAACAGAATATAACTGGTCAGGGAGGTATTTTTCCAAATATATCAGTAAAGTGCAAAAAATTCTTTACTATAAATATCCTCATCATTAACAAAGGTAGAATTAGGTCAAGAAAGATCATTAAAGAGCAAGTCTTCCTCCAGATGTTGATCAGTTAGCACTGATGGTGCTGATTTATTACCTCATGTTTCATACTTTATGATTTCACGTTTATCTCCTAAACTAAAAACTCACCATATTTTTAAAAACTATAACCAATAAACTGCAAATATCTTTTTGCTTAGTGATCAGGCTGGGCTTAAACAGGGACTCATTTTTGGTCTGTGTTGATCAGAGGAGGGTAATATTGCCTACTGATTTTTGGAATTTGCAAATGCACAGTATTTCTTTCCAATACAGCTCAACAGAGAAAAAGTATAAAATGGAAAACAGGTCAACAGCATTAAACTTGGGGTTTTTAAAATTTGCTTAAAATAAAGGAGCCTCCATATAGCTGAATTTCCACTTCAGAAAGTATTAACCTTAATAAGCAGCAAGAGGGCTTTTTGAATTCACATTATTTTAACGGCAAGCAAATATTTACAAAAACAGAAAATCAAGGTGAGAATAATTTCTTGTTACTGCTGTTAGTGCTTTGATCTTTCCTCTTTGAGGTTTATTTTGTTCCTACTAAAACACTTTAGTGCCTCAGTGTTGTAATCTCACTAGGTTGGAGAACAGCATAATAGAAATGCATTGGTAGGCTTTGGTATTGCGTAGGAACAGCATCACATTGGGATCATTTTGTTTTGTCACTGATCCCGTTGCAAATGTATAGTAGTACTGGATAATTCCACAGTAAAAGATTTTTCTATCAAAATGAATCTCTCTTAAATACATTGTCAGAATTGTGCATGCTGTTTCTCTGTTGGCAGGCCAATCTCACCACATGTGGTAAGACTTGGTGTATAAATTGCATAAAGTGGAATACCTAACGTATATGACTTTCAAGGGGCTTTTTTTTGGTCTCTTCCCACACCCTGCTAGAGTACCTCGCTCTAGTCATATACTGCCTCTCATTGTGGCTCATTGTCTCTTGATAAAAAGGAAGGATTAATTATATTGATACCATTTTGTAAAGCACTAAAATCCTACATTAAATACTACTAATAAAGAAGCCTTATTGTCATCTGTTAGTCAGAAGCTTTATCTTATTTCTAGAGGGGTGCCTTTCTTCAAGTGTTGCCATTGTCAGTTACTTTCCAATTCCTGCTTCTGGACATATCCAAAGTTGAGTATAAAGACAGTCAGGTAAAATTTAATTTTTGTGTGTATGTTCCAAAAGACAAAACAGATGCTGCTTTCTGAAATGAAAACTCTGATCTGTCTCAAGATGGGTGGTTTTAAAATAAAATGCTGTCTGATCACTATTTGCTCAGCACTTTGGAAATGGCAGGAGGAGGGAGCAAGAATTGTAGAAGTCATAAAGACAAATGTTGCCTTTAATTGGGCATTGACACATAGATTATTTTTACAGTTCATTTAAAATAATAGAAAAAATATTTACTAATCTTGTAAGAGATATTCTGACGGATTTTTTTTCTCTTTTTGTTTTGTGTGCATTGACTGCCAAATGTTGTAGTGCTGTGTCTAATTTAGTGAAACAGAGTAGGATTTTTTTTGTTTGTTTGAAGTGACTAAGAAATTTCTTAAAATCTCTTATGAAGCATGCACAAATGTGTATCCTCTGTTCTTTTAAACATTTGGAAAGACTTCGCCATGTGCAGAGTGATCCCGATAGTTGTGTCAGGACAGAAGTCATGAGTCTGTAGAAGTCCATGCAGGTCGGATCCCTTGAACGGTCTTTATTAACAGCTGATTTTTAATTTGGCCTTGGAGAAGGTGGAAGATGATGCTAAAATAATTATCTACTGCTGAGATCTTTTTTCCTCCTTGATTGCTTAGTGAACACCCTTCCCCAGTCTTTAAGCTCAGCCTCTCCTCAGTGTCCTGTTCTTCAGAATGAAGGTATGTGTATGTGATGGGTTAATTAGACTACGTGAAGCTTTGAGTGGATGTTGAAGTACAGAAGTATGGAGTTAGCATCTATCACCTCACAGTAAAACCAGATCAACAAAGAAATCGTGGTGTTTATCTTTTGGGAGCTTAGCAGTAGTACTTGTGCAGTAGTGCATGACTGTGTGAAAGCAGCGAGGACTGGTTTAATTGGAATTTTTGAGCTAAATTCCCTCCCTTAAAACAAACAAAAAAACCCAAACTAGAAAGAGTTTCTCAACAGCTCCCAGAGCATGAATTGATAGCCAGCTGTATTATATTTAGCAAAAACACAGTCACCTTGCATTGTTCAAGGTACAAAACATCTGTAGAACCTGCTCTTATTTTGCAGAACTTGGATGCTGTCAACATCTACTCTTTTATTGCAGTAGTAGCAGGAAGACATTTTTTTTCCTTTTAGAAAATCAGCAGCAATGCCAAGTTTCCACAGGGTAATGCTATACAATACTATTGTTCTTAAACTCTTGCCTTGTAGCCCATCGGCAACAAGACTTAACCATTTTTCCTTTTAGACAGAGAGCTGTAGCTACTACTTTATGGTAAATACCATCTTTTACACTGAACATACAGAAAGGCAGAAGCCATTGCTTCACTGAGTTCGTAAGACCCCTCCTGAGTATAGAGGTGCTGAAGTGTGTGTCAGGCTTGCCACAGCTTGTTCTTATTACTGTTGTAGTAAGCTGATTTGGTCAATGCTTTTCCCACCTGGAAGATGATAAATATCTTGAATGTTTCTTGCATATTTGCAAGGCTCAAAGTTACCAATTTTTCCTTGACAGCTAACTCAGTTACTTGTTAATCCATCTATAGAACAGGAAAAACTGTAATATTGAACAGTTTTGGAAATACTGGGACAATAGCTCCTAGATAAGAACAGTATTTAGCTGTTGAAAATGTTAAATATTAATTTTAACCATTAAAAAACTGCCACACAATTTTGGCAGAGCAGGAGAAACTCTTCTGTTCTTTGCTGCAAATGAAATGCTAGCTTAATGTGATACAAAGACATTTTTTAAAAAGTGGTTGCATATATTTACAGAGTCTGTTTTGGTCTGATTTCAATGTCTGCATCTTTGAGCTTGTGTGTACTGGCACCTCTGCCTCCAGATACATTTACCACACAAGTAATTCAGATCCATTTCTTGCATACCTCAAGCATGGTGATTACTCTGTTGGCTGAGTCTTCTTAACACAATTTTAAGGCACAACAGCCTTTGCAAGTGCACGCTTATTGCAAAGGAGTCAGATCTGCATCCTTCTGCACTGCTTCCTAAGTATAAGTGGCTGGAGCTGCACAGGAGGATGTGACAGCTTAACTGTAATATCTCTCACTTCTTTGAAGGGTCATTGTATTGATGGGCAAGGAGAAATTGTAGCAATTGGAAGGGAATCTGTGCTGCAGCCGTTTTGCTGCTGGTTTTATAATCCTGGTTATGTCATGCTTGAGGTTAAGCAGCATTTGAGGCATTGCAAGTTGTTGTGGATTGTAACAGGAACTCTGGGAGACAGCAAAGTTTCCTCGGGAATGTCAAGCCTTTAGTTAAAAAGACACTGCGAATATTAATATTCTGTGCTAGAATTGTTACAGGCATAATTGAGTAAACTTCTTTTTGTCCCTATGGATTTCCTTGGTCTTTCTACCTCTTTGCACATTACCCATTTTGTCTTGCAAACTCTTCCCTTAGAAAGCATGGTCCCTTTGCCCTCTCTCTTCACCGGCTGCAGAAGTTACCTTCTCTCCAGCTCTTGCTCTATGAAAAAGATGAATTGTATCATTCCCCACTTCACTGACTTGCTTATCTTTTATTATGTGTTACTTAGAGATACCTATTCTCTTTGGGTTATACTTTCTAATTTTCCCCCATCTGTTACTCTTTAACTCCTTAATTGTGTTATTTAATTCAGTAAAACATCGTAGGATAGAGTTTATGTGTGACATGCTGTACAGATTAAAACTAATTCTAATGAGACAAATTGCAGTGACCAGATTGTGTTAAGTATGTGACCTTTTGCAGAGTAGTTCAGTCTGGTTTTAGTTCAATTGTAAAGAAATGTTGGGTCAAAGAATAGTCACTGAACTTTAATAGTGCACAAAACCTCAAGAACTTTTTATTTTATTTTATTTTGGTAAATGCATAAGGCTGAAGTGTTTTTAACCCAGAAATCCTATTTGGTAGAAGAATGTAAACAAGCTACCGACATGGATTAACTAATTCTCATTTTTCTCAGCTGCACATTCTGTAGCTGGAGTGAAGCTTGTGGGCAAAGTACTTACTTCTTAGCATCGGTGGCAGCTGACACTTTCTTAAAATCACCATTCATACCTTTCCGTTAGTTTTCTTTTGCAAAGCAAGCAAACAACATAAACTTTCCCGTACTATTGTGTCAGGAGGAGATGTGGGAAACAATTGGTTATTTTGCACTCTCAAGCCCCATATACAGTGGTTGTCTTATGGTTTTGTATCAGCTGCTACAGAAAGAGTTGTGTGTGAGCTCTCCTTTCTTATTCCAAGCAGCAGCTGAACTGTGGATAAGCTAGAAGGTGCTAGAAGGTACTTGAAGGAATCAGGCTAGTTGTTCTGGATTTTTCCTTCGTTTTAGCTGAACATTGGTTCCATGTGTTAATGGTTAACTCTGTGAGTTTACAGCTTTATTATGGGATCAACATACAATAACATACTGGGAAAGATACATGTTTGGCTGTGAAGCATTTGCTCTTCATGACTAGTTCTTTAAGTCTTGACATGAAACTTTTCACACATTAAAGGCAACTCTAGTTCTTTACTGGAAAACAGTGAATGGTGCTCTCTCTTTTAGCCCATGTGAGCAGGAGAAATAATAAGAGAGTAGTATTCAACCACAATAATACTTCTTAATCAAGCTGCTTTTCAGGCAGTTCTTTGTTTAAAAATAGTCTTTTTAAATTTTAGAATCTGCATGCCAAAAAACATGCTGAAAGGGGTTTTTTTGTATTGTTTTTGAAAAAGGAGGCAACCTAAGCATAATGCTCTCGGTGTTGATTTTTTGTTTTTCATATAATACATCTTATTTTCAGTACTACTGTAACTTTGCAAGTTGTATTAAAGTAGCTATTTCAATGTTTTAGATCTGTACTTCAAATGAAGACTCTTATTTTATGGATGTTGACAGGGTCTATGTTCCAATTAACTGATTTATGTTCTGTCACTGGCAAAATTAAAAAGAAGAGTCTTAATGTATTTTATTGCTATGTTAGATAGTTGAAATTTCACTTAGGGTGCAATAATCAGCCTTAAAGCAGGAAGCTAAACCCAGCATTATAGCGAAGACTGCAGAGGCACTTAGAAAATGTCAGCAGTTTTGGGTGGGGTTTTTTTGCTTTCCAGTCCTTTTATCAGTAAGGCTCTTGCAACTCACATTTGAAGATCAGGAAAACAATATTGGACTTGCAGACGGAGTTAATCTGTGTCCAAAGCATTTTAGTTAAATTAAAATAAAAACTAAAAAAACCTACTGACTTGTGCCAACTCTTGTTTGAGTCTGGGTTAGACTAATGTGTGGTCTGCTGTGCTGTGAGGGCATGTGAGCCACAGCTGCTGCATTTTTTTAGCTCCTGTGTCTCTGCTCTATGCAAACTTGAAGTCAAAGTTCTTTAATATCTCTGTGGCTCTGTTTCCCCATCTCTGAAATGAGAGTGCTGTTTCCTTAGGGATGTTCACCACACACTGCTGGCAGTGGAAGCTGTTGGTGGAACGTATCCAGTATCATTGCCTGCTGTGCTTTTCACCTAGTTGGTTCCTCTTGATCTGCTGCCCAGGTGTTTTCAAGCATGTTTCCTTCAGACAGGACCCCTCTATGAAGGAGGCAGGGGGGTGCTTCCAAAAAGAGACTGCACTTTATTGAGGCTGGGGCTGGTTGCAGAATCTCTGTGCCATTTGCAGTGCTTGAAAGCTGTGTGGCAGATTGAACTGGGTGAAACTTGCCTGTATTTATCAAAATAACAGAAAGAATAATTTAATCTAAAAACATTGGTTTAGCTCAACGTGTCTATTTTATCAGGATGCAAATGGAAGTGTTTCCATTGTTGGGCTTGCAGCTTTCTGCAGAGGAACCTTTGTGAAGGAGGGTGCTGCTGATGTACTAGCACATTTTAGTTTGTCCTTAGGTCAAGTGCTTTTGGTCAGCTCTCTAACATTGTTAGGGTGAGGATTTTTGGAAGTGTATGTTTCTCTAAAGCTGGGACTTTTCAGATTCCCTCCTTAGGATCAATCATGCACCCAGGCATTGGACTTGTCTTCCATTACAGAAATAGGTGGCCTGAAATGTGTAAGAAATAGGAAATGTATTCATAATAATAATCATAATAATAATAATAATAATTTATTTTTCTTCAGATTTGATGTTTATTTTTTCTTGACTACCACAAATTCTTTCTTTCTGTCTGTTTTTTTAGGGTTTTTTTTGGCCTCACACTATTTTATCTGGTTTTCTGCAGTTACTATTAATAAATAATATTTATTTTACATAGTGTCAGTGAGAGCTTCCCATTATGTCTGTTGTAAGAAGTAGGGAATGAAAAGCTAAAACTTTAAGATAAACTATGTAGACAAGTTGCTTGTCACAGCCTTCTGCTCCCTCAGAGCAAATTTTGTGAAGTGCATGGGCTGAGCCTGGTTGGTGTTTGCTTGGTTGTGAAAGATGCTCAACAAAAGTTTGGCACAGTGTTAGGGAGCAGAGATTAACATTATTCCCAACCATCTCAAAAAGGGATGATTATAATTGTGAGAAGGCAGTTACGGAAAATAAAGCATACATTTATGCATTTTCTTCCATGTTGCGTCACTAACGCCAAGCAAGCTGTCATTTCTTCAGATCACTAGAGATATTTATGAAATCAGTCCACGATCCTGGAGATTTAGAGAGGCACTATTGTTAGCTAGATGAAAGTGCCTAAATGGAAAATAAAATTAATACAATTTACAAGAAGATTGTCATAGAAAATGGATTCATTTCCTGCAGTCCCCTGGTTTTGCCTGACTGCAAGTGAGAGCTGAGCATAAAGACAAAGCAGAAAGCAAAAATATAAATTAGCCCTTTTAGACCACAAAAATATTAGGAAAAAAGACTTGAAAACCTATTTTGTTTTTAAACGTGATTTGAAATAGTGCACAATAAAATGCCAGCTAAATGCAACTTGAGGTGTTGGTGGGTTTAGTATGATTTTATTTGATCACGCAATTCTACTTTTTCAAGCCCTTTTTGTTCTGCTTTGCGTGTCTCTTGCTTTCAGATCTCAATAATTTTTGCCTTCCTAAGCCATTTTGTCACGCTTTTACCATTAGCTGTAGCTCTGCTGTGCCTCACTGTCACACCAAAGTGACTCCCTGTCATAAAATTGGTCTTCAGCATAGGACTTCCTTCTTATAGGTCTGAAATACACTTTATTTTCAACTCTTCTCTGTCCGGGTTGCCTGATCATTTGTCTGGGTTGAAGGTCTGTCTTTAAAGAACTAATATTTTGTTGCTGGCAAAAGAAAGGGGAGGTGAAGGAAGGGTCAGGGTGTGGATCAGTGTTAAATAAATTGTGAAGGTCACAAAGAATTTTAATCTGGCTTGAAAAAGAGACTTGTATCCAGCAGCACATTTTTGTTTGTGATAGTCTGAATAGACAATTGTGGCTACTTTGAGAATTTGGTGTAGACTGCATGACTGGTATAAATTGAATTAGTCTCATGACAAGGACATAGTCCCCTTTTTTTTTTTCTATCTGCCTGATGGAAAGCAGAAGAAAGCCCTGCGTGACATATCTTGACCTGCAATGTCAATGTGCGCTTTTGTGACAGGCTCTGATTTCTGGCCTCTCATTTGATAAAGCCAATTTGGTGGAAACTAGAAAGAAGGCTTGCTGCAACACAAAATGTACTTACAGAAAGAGTGTCTGGTGGTGAGTACAGATGACTGCCATTCAGTCTCAATAATCATTAGAAAGCCAGAGTTTCTTTCTGAAAATGGGGCAAAGTCTTGGGCTTGTATGGCATAGGGACACAGTCACACCAAATTATGCACTATGTAATATCCTGCAACATGGTTTCATGTACCTTTCTTTGTCCTTTTCTCACAGCCATCCCTGTGCCTTCCATTTCCTCTATTTGCTTATTTATTCCATTTTTCTTTCCGACTCTTCTGCCTTCCTTTCATCTTCCTACGTTTCTCTCTTCCTCCCACTTTGTACCCTGAACCGGAGTGAAATCGCTGCCTCTATTCCATGCTGACAGGGCACCAGCAAAGAAATAATTGTGAATGCTGCTTTTCCTTAGTCTGAAAACATCCCAGCTTTCTGATTTTGTGTCCATTTCCATTTCCCATTCCTGATGCCCTCCTTCCTGCCTCCACTGGCATTGGTAGAGGGGTTGTGAACTTGGAAAATTCCAGTGGAAATATTTATAGTGCATCAAAGGAAAAAGGAACTGAACGCAGGTTATGTAACAGAAAACTGTAATCTGCAGTATTCGTTGCTCTACCCGCACTCACAAGGCAGATGTAATGATTTAAATTGAAATATTTGTTATGTTTTAAGTACTAGAAAAACATTTTGAATTGCTGTTGTGTTGGGTTTTTTTAAACAAGGTTAAAAATTCTGTCGTTCCCAGTGATACACAATGCAGTGGGGGTTTTTTATGCAGCGGCTCAAGATCTTTAGACTGTAAATTTGCAAAACTCACAAAAATTGATTGTTATTTTTTCCCTAAATATTAATTTCAAATAAGGGGCTGTAATCTGAGCAGGGGTAGCCAAGTATTTTTGCAGTCCATAAACAAACAAGCATGATGAGAAAATTACATTTACACTACAGGGCTGCAATTCGAAGCCATAAGGTTTGGCTGCAGGTACTCTGACAGAGAATCATTGGCATTGGGCCACATGGTCATGACCACATTTGAGCAATGTTTTCTGGAAGTTCTGTCATTTGTATCATGAATTCTGGTGGGTTTTGTTGGAGAGTCATTTCAGCTCATGCCACAGACCTCTAGAGGAGATAAAGCAAATTGAAAACATCGTGTGGTGTAACAAATCCAGAAACATCTACTTTTCCAAGCATGTATATGTTCCATTATCTCATGTAGAATTGAGAAATATGTTCTTTTTTAAATGCAATCTATTTTTTTTAATCTTCCCTTATTTAGAGACCTGAGTGAAAACCAGATAAAAGGAATCCCTAGAAAGGCCTTTCGAGGAATCATTGACGTGAAGAACTTGTAAGTGACAACTTCATTAATATTTGTTGTGAAAAACATTCTGCCTAGGTTACATCTGGCTGTTACTATTTGTTTCAGTATCATGTGGTTAGTTAACTCTGTGCAACACAAAAGGGAGCTGTGGACACTGCTCTGTGCAGCAGGTTATCGTCAAGGACCTCACGTGCTACTTTGGTCCACATGTATGCTGTGCAACATACCTGGGGAAATTTTGAGCAAAGAAAAAAAAATATACTTAAAGAATTTACCCCTCCCTGCAGCATTGTCCTGCAAAATCCAGTTCAATCACAGTCCAAGCCTTGAAGCAAGATATGCATAGGAAAAGAAGGGGTAGAGTTTGGGGGTGAAATTGAAATATTTCACTTTGATTAAATTTTCTGTCCCACCTCTTGGGTGGGAAGTAAATATGGCAAAATGTGGCACACAGGCACAGTAGTTGAGCACAAATGTCAGAAAATGAAAAAATAATGTGGGAAATTAACTGTGTATGCTTTGACAGTTTGTATTGAAAATTAAAATAATTTTTTAAGCTATTAAAGAGAGAAAGGTGAGTTTTGCTGTTTGTGCTAATGAAGCTAGTCTGTCCTAGCCATTTCCTATAACATACAGTCTGAAATACGTGTAAATAAAGACTTTCAGCTCTATATTTCCAGAGCTGCTAGAGGGTCTTACACGTACCAGAAATGCATTTTTGTGCGCACTCACACACTAACACACCATTGGCATCATTAGTCAACACAAGGTGAATTCAAAAAGGAAATAATGGCCAACAAGTTGGCAGAGTCAGGATTTCCTGAGAAAACTTGCAGCCACCCTCAGAACCATTTCAGAGCCATTGGTATTAGCACTGTGTTACCACGCCAGTAGCTGAAATGTGATAGCCCACCGTGTAAGCATAGGGTAAATAGTGTGGATTTTTTGTTGTTTAGCTGGTAGAAGAATCAGCTAAAGGAGATGTAAAAAGATGAACTGTTCTACAGTCTTGCAATATACCTGTGCTGTTTTCATTTCTTGCCCCAATGAATGACCTCTTTAAGCATCGAGACAAAAGTTTTTTCTATAGGCAGCCTGGAAACTGTTAAGGGCAGTCAACATGAGTCAGAGCATGACCACATCTGCAACCAAAGGCAAAGCACAGTTCTACTTTCGCTGGTGATGCTATGTTGCAGGGAATATCACATCACTGGGGTTTGGACAAGGGAGACAGTACTGCAAAAGACCAAAGCAGGACTTCCCCCAAGCTGGAAAACATAGGCACAGGAGCAACGCTGTCAGGTGCCCCCTGCGCTCGCTGAACACTGTGTAAGGTGCCTTTGGAGACTTTGGGATAGACAGAACATAAAGACTTTTACACATCATATAAAGTTTACAGCTGTTTCTGCAGGCATTCAGCATACTAACCTTGTGTTTCTTCAGTGGTTTGTTACTTACTTTGTGTATATTCAACAGGGACTTTAGCTTTTCAGGTATGAGGGCTTTTTTACCTGAATGTCAACCTGAGGAAACACATTCTGAGGAGCCAAACTCATCTAAGCCTGTACTCTCATGTTGCTCTTCAGTGCAAGAGCATCAGAGGACCTGTGTGAGCAGGTCTAGTTTTTAAGACACAGGAAAATACTGGAATATAGTTTATAGTGGGAAGAAATTTGTGGATTTTAGTGAGAAGCATGGCTTTTTTTGTCATGTTAGCATGAACTTTACTTACGCTGTCTAATCTTGAGGAACAATAGATAGTGTTTTGTTTCTGAAAATCTAACTTTCCCATCTATAATTCACTGTTAGTTGTCTAACTTCATTTAAAATAGCAAAGGTTGCATTCAGAGTTGATTTCACCTCTGGCAAGCTGTCAGAAAAATCACAAGTGTTCTTTGATTTATGCACCCAGTCTCATTGCAGAAGGAAGCAGGGTGTCACCTTTACATGAGCCGATATCAAGGGATAGATGGCTGCAGTGCTTACAGGAACTCTGTAAATGTTGGGATCTAAATCTCTAACAAAAAAAATGTGACTGTCAAGTTAGGCAGTATCTATTATTTTGCTGTAAAAGACAGTAACAGAAGTACTTCCCTGTAGCTACTGTTTCTGTCTTTCAGGAATACTGAAGTTATCACAGGATCAAAATAATTCTGGTTGGGAGTGACTTCTGGAGGTCATCTTGTCCAACCTCCAGCTCAGCAGGAGCACAAAGCTTAGTAGTCTTATTAACAGATGTACTGATGTGAGCCAGGAGGACTGATTGTTTGGATAAATAGCAGGAGAAGCAGACTTTTCACTCAGATCTATAGTCATTTTTTCTTGATAAGGAATGGATGAATTGTGTGCCCAGGGTTGTTCATCACATCAGATGACTGTTGCTTCCAGACACAGACTACTGCCCTACAAGTTGTTCAGAAAAATGTGACAAAATCTTGAGCCAACTTGCTGCTGGAAATGCATTAAAATTTCTGCAGCAGTAACTCTAAGGTTGTGATGCAAGTTGAACCAAGTTAATATTTAAAGCTGTTAAAGCTTTAAGAAGTAAGCTTAAACATGCCAATTCCCATTCTCAGTCTAGATTTGGCAGCCAAATTGCTCCCTTCTGAGTCACAGAAATGACCATGCCAATGAGCGCGAGTGTTCAAGCACCTAGAGGAAGAGAATGAATCTTTGCCTTTCAGTGCCATTCAGCTGTTTGAACACCTGCACTGCTAATCGCCTGGTGACTCTCTGACACATATGCGCTAACGTGATAGCAGCAGGGTTGGCCGTTTCTATGGTTATCACTTCGCAGATTTATTGTACTATCTCAGAGTTCTTCCACCTTATAAAAAGTGTATTTTTGCGGGATCTTGGAGACTTTTAGACATAAGAAATAAAGTTGCATATTCTCCTACACTCTCCAACCCTTTCCAATTTATCTTTAAAATTCATGTAGGGAAAGGCTGCCATGATCTGACATATAACATGGTCTCAAATCCTTCCAGTTTCTATGTAAAGTGTCCAAATGTCGTGGCAAAAATAATAGCTCTGTGGATGTTATAATAGGGACACAGCAAGAGCTAGACCACGTGAAAGTCTCCAGATGAATGCTGTCTTTAACAGCAGCTTGGAAAGCTTCCCTCAGGAAAAAATGCAGAGAAGTTGATGCAATAGACTAAGCCAGGGCATGAATTCCTTTCGGATACAAGCTCTGAAATACGCAGCCTAAGGGCTTAATATAAATTACAGTGGGTGCCATTTGGAAACCCTGTGAGAACTACCCTATCTCAGCATGGTCATAGCAGGAAACGACACAAAGTGGTAAGCTGTGTCCAGTTGGACCACATTGGTGTAAAAAAAAAATATTCCTGACTTTAAGGTAAGAGGTGCTGCTGCATGTGCTAAGTGATGAGAGTCTTTGATGGAGTCCCTCGAGCACCAGGACTGCAGAACTGGCTTGGTACTGATACAATTGGGGTCATTAAAAAAAAAAAAAATTGTTAAGATGATAGGAAAGAAAAAAAAAGTTTTATAGAAAGCAGTGTTTCAGGATATTTTTCACCATGTCCTTCTTTTTAAATGGTAAAAGCTTTCTATCTTTTGTCATTCTCTTAGCAGAGCAGTGAGCCCAGGAAAATGGGCTCAGATAAGGGCTTTGCTAAAGAGGAGCTTTTAAATGTCAGGGAGGCCAACGTTTCTGCATGAGACAAAGCCAAAGCAGAGGCTGGCAAGATGAGGTTTTAAAACTCCCAAGTGCAGGAAATTTTGTTGTTTGAATTATTTTCATATGAAGTATTTTCTGCCGTTTGACTATAAAATCAAAGGAACAATATGCATACAAAGAATAAGTTAGTAAGTTATTTCTAATTAAAATATAGAAATAATTACACAGCTTTTAGAAAGTTTCGTGAACACATAATGTCCATTACCAATAGTAAATGAACTTATATGGGAATTTGGCATCAACTGACACTTTGAACATATTGTAGAATAGGTGCATAAATGCTACTCAGTGGTCCTAAAAGAGTTGCACGAGAAAGGGCAAAAGAGGGCCAGCTTGCAGTGCGCACCTGTATTCAATTTCTGTTACTTAGAGAACAGGAAATGTTTCTTGCAGGAATCTAGCCCCAAGTAAGCACATTTATTTCAAGAATTAAAGGATATGGATTTGGGTCTTGTTGAGCTTTAGGCTAACTCGGTGCTGTCAAGCCGTGGCCTTCCATCATAAAAATATATAGAGCAGCTTCTTGGATTTCTGCATGTTTATACTGCTTGTATCAAGATAAGTGTTTCTCTGGTGAGGCATTCCTGCAGTTTCTGTTGAATTAACCTGCCCAGCCCACCTTATTGAGGGCAGCCAGATTCCCAGAATAGGAACGTGCGGAGGTTGACTCACATAAAGATCCTGTAACAGCAGCAACCGTTCTTTTAAGGTGTTGCTTGTGGTTATTGACAGTATGCTCCCGGCTCTTCCTCTTGCTGTGCTCTCTTCAGGGCTGTGAAGCTGAACATAACCAATAGAGCTGCGTGGGCATCACAAAGCATTGTAGGAATGGGATTGTTGGAGGCATGATGATATCACGGCTTGTTGTGTTGCAGTGATCATTCCCCTGTAAAAAACGCACAGGACAGATTTCAAAGAATTACTCTTCCTGCCCCGTGTCCTTTTGCCACCTCTTGACAGAAGTTTATTCCTTTGTTTTGCGGCATTGCAGTACGGAAGATCAATAGCCCAGGACTTAGCAGCAAGCAGAGGTCTGCCTGAGACTAAAATGGCAAGACTCTGGTTGTGTGTTTCCCTAAGCCTTTGCTCCTTTGTCACCCATTCCTATCTTGCACCTTTCAGACTGATGGAAAAGCTACTTCTGCAAGCAGTGAGAGTGCAAACGTACATCTTGCGTATATACAGAGTGCACAGACTTGGTGGCTATGTCAGTGCTGCCTCCATGACCCACATCAAAGTGCAAGTGCTGGTGGCAGGGCTGGGTGGTAGGAACTGCCCCATGTCCATACTATCTATAGGGTTCAAGCTCTGCTGTGCATGGTTCTCTCTTTCACATCAACATCTCCCAGGCAAGGAAACTAAATGAATCGCTGAAAGGAAAACATGAATACCTATGCAGTGCGGATGTGTGGGAAGAATGACAGAGCAGCAGAGCAGAGGGGGACCCAACCTGACGGTGTAGACACCCCGTTAGAACACCATGCAGAGCTAGAGCCACATGAAA
The DNA here is from genome assembly GCF_964188355.1 of Buteo buteo. Taxonomy (NCBI): domain Eukaryota; kingdom Metazoa; phylum Chordata; class Aves; order Accipitriformes; family Accipitridae; genus Buteo; species Buteo buteo. Next base: position 17,543,161 of record NC_134194.1, on the reverse strand, counting down.
TTACACAGTTACTGCTTTTTCTATGAGGAGTTGCTGCCATTTCTTGTTCTTGATTCACTGGAACTCAGTTCTGTGCATATTCAGCTTCTGTCTTTTTCCTTATGTAGGCTTTGAATACAAGATAGAATTTTGTAGCATTGGGATTCAGAAAACACAAGCTAACAGGTTCATCTGTCATGATAATACAGGCTCATTGCATTTCTGTCTAAATATTTCTCAGCCGCACATAAGATAATAGCTCATATTACTAGACCTGCAAGCTGCTTTCCTTGTGTCCTGGGGCAAATTAGGAAATTGTGGGTAATATCCTTCTTTATAGCCCTAAAGGTAGCTTTGAAGGAAGAAATTAAGCACTTAGATTTTTTTAAAAAAATACAGACGTACTTTAGCACATATGTAACATTTAATACTTCTATAAGTCAGTATACATTTATTTTCCTAGTGGTTACATTGCCTATGCAATGTAAAAAATCAGAGCTGTGTGAGTGCTGTAAAATATTTTTGTGACTATTAGTTTCAGCTTCTTATTTTTTAAATGGCTTTTCTTGGAAGATACTCTTACTTTTTCTGCATACATCTACTATTAGTATTGATCCATGTGACTTTTACAAAAATTAAACATCTAGATTGCACATTCAGGTTTTGGAAAGAGCTGAACTTGCTCTTTATGTTGAGAGGTATTTTGCATTCACCTACACAAAATACAACAACATTCCTATGTCATTTTTTTTATCCATCACAACCAGCACTGCAGAGCATATTTGTAATTTTTGCCATTCAGCCATAGAATAGAAATAATTAAACATACCTGTCAAGGTAAAATAATGAATAAACCCAAGGAAGTAATGATTGATTTGTGTGTAGCCATTTCACTAGCAGAAAGCAAACGATTGTGAATTATTTGCCATACATAAATATGCAGTATATCTTAATGAAATGTTATACTAGAAAACTTAACTCCTTTAGTCTGGGCTCTCAAGCAGAGCTATTATCCAGAGCCCTCTGAAATTCCTTGCCTTAGTTTCCTGACACTTGCAGTTTGCAGTAAAATAAAACAAAAGGAGGAAGATAAACAGTTAGCCAGATTTTCCACTGATTTGGTGTAAAATCTGGAATAAGTCTACTGAAGTCAGTGGTTGGCCTCAAATAAAAGCAATGAAATGGCTAGAGGAGAATTGATTATCGCATGTTGGCTTGTGTATTTGCTTACGTATCTTTCAATAGACTGAACAATATGTGTCTGTATTTGATGATGTGCGTGAAAGGCGCAGTATATTTTAAATATGAATACATGAAAATTTAAAGAAAGGATAAGTTTCTATTATGGAACAGATTTCAGGGTGCTTTGATCTCAGCTGGTATTTTTGAGTGTTTTCAGAGCTGGCAAAACAGGTCAGAAGTACTGAAACAGTCAGCTATTTGAAAATACTTGTTAGAGACATGCCTTTTGCACTCTCTAGGGGGTGAAAAGATCGTATTACCTCAACCTTAAAAATTTGTAAATAATTTTCCTTCTCCTTATTCTTAAATTCACACTGCAGTCAATGTATTCCAACAGTGTATTCCTTTCTATCTCCTTTAATTGGTATTCATTGTGATAGTGACCATAATGAATTCAAGAGATATCTCTGTGGCAATCACATTTGCTTTCCTAGAAATTCCGTTGTAATGTAGCATTATTATAACATTAAAATAACACATTACCAACTTACCACCTTCTATGGAGAAACATCACCTGCAGTGTAAGTTAATTTTATGAATATATTAGTTTGAGCTTTTGCCATCTGTTCTACCCCTTATAATAAATGCAAAAACCATATATTTCACAATTAACTCATTAAAAAGATATGATTGATTGAAATGCACATGCATGTTCCCTACACAATGCAGAACGCATTTTCGTTAGCCCCGAGCTGAAGGTGCCTTACTGCTCGCGCTGTCTGTTTCCATCAGGAACATCATAGCTGCTGCAGCCATAGCCAACAGTAAACCTGTTAGGAATGTAAAGATTAAAACTTTAAATTTAATCCAGAAAACGTAGCCTTTTAATCACAGTTTCTTCTCTGCTTACAGTGAATAAGCATAGCCTTTTTTTCTTTTTATTTGTGCTGCAGTGGGAAGGGTAGGCAACGCATACACCATCTGTACTTCCTGACGGTGTGTAGAAGTACAGCATCTGGGGCACAAGGGTGCGTGCCCTGTCTGTAGGGAAGGTTTATACCCCTTCCCTCGCAGAAGAGCCTTGTGCAGGATGACTGAGGGTGAGCAAAGTGTCTTGAATAAGGAGTTAATTCTGCATTTTTCTAGAATATGGTACACGTAGGCAGTGCCTTCTGAATAGCTGTGCTGTCTACCAGTTTAGCATGATTGTTGAGAAATGTGTTTTTCAAGTGTCATTACCGCCCTGAAACTTTTGCATATATGTCTTTTAACGTCATAAGGGGTAGTCATTCAAAATTACCTTCTTTGGAATAAAGTTTTATGGGATTTTTGCATTGTCCACTGATGCTAAAAGATGCCAGTTCAGCAGTAATCTTGCTAGCTGGTGAGCTATTGCAATCTTGATAGTGCATTTTTGCAAATGCTCGGCAGTAATTTTATGTCAACTTTTCACATGGTGAACTGCAGGGTTTGGTCCCAACCTGCAGGATATTCCTGTATTTTATGAGAAGAGCTGCTAAAGGGAATCCTGCTTCCTTGCATCAGGGAGCAATGGCAGAAACATGTGCAGACTAATAATCTGTAAATTCTGCAACACACATGATAAATACTGGAAAACTCCAGAACCATTTCATGAAGTATTTAAATGTATGTCATATTTGGTAGCGTGATTAGACTATACTTGCATTTTTTAAACACATTTTGGTTTATGTAATCCCCTTTCCCATGTCCCTCGCTAATAAATAAAACACAAGGTGGACTAACCAGCACAGAATGATCTTAAATCTGTTGAATGTGCTAAACTACCACTTGTACTTCACTTGAGATTGATTTCACAGATTGTAAATGCACCACTTTTTTTTTTTTTTTTTTTTTTTTTTTTTTTTTTTTTTTTTTTTTTTTTTTTTTTTTAAATGAAAACATCTGCATTAAGTAGAGTGGATGTCTGTGCTGTTCTCCTGTCCAGTTGCATTTCAGGAAGTATTTGTTTCATGGATGCCCATAGTTGCGGGCTCAACTGGCCACAGAGATCTGTCACCGACAACTCATTAAAAGCCAAACCATCACTCCTGAGAAACAGATTTCTTCACTGTAAAGGTTGCTTTTCCCTGAGTAAAATGTCAGATAAATAAAAGCTGAAATATCTCTTAAGTGTGCTCTACCTATAAAATAGAAGTACATAAGCCAGTAGTACTTAGTGGTGGAGGATGTATGTTTGGTGGCATTTAATATTTTTAAAATTTTCATTTTTCTGATGTGAATCAGAGTTGACTACCTCCGTAATAAGGTTATACATAATTTTGATTTACCTGATTTCTGTATGCAGCATATCCACTGCAATATATATTGTTTTCAATATCAATTTTTGGGCAAACCATAGATTTTTAAATATTTCTTGTAGGCATAAGACAAGCATAAATACCAATTGTTTTTTCCTTTTCTGGTAATGTATTTCAAGCATCATTTAAAGGTGCCACTTTCCTTGTTCACATGGTAAAATTCTAATGCTGATGACAAAAGAATGAAGTGTACCACGTAGGCCTAAGTCATCCTTTCCATCTACTTCAAATTCTGTTCTGATCTTCCCTGTGCTTTGTATTTTGCATAATTTATTGCCTTCTCCTGCCTGAGAGGGCTTCTTCTATAGCCATTAGTAATGCAGCTCTGTAAGTTGGTCATCAGTGGGGGTTTTGAAGAGTGGCATAGATGTGCTGTGTCCTGTCAAGAAAACAGCACATCTGACACAGTGATGTGAACTGTTTGCACAGGAGACTGAAAACGTTCAGTATTTGAGTGTGAGAACCCCAGGCTCGATGGTCATTTCTAAAATTTGTAGTGAATTTTCTGTTTGATTAGGTGAAAAATAATGTAAAAAATCAGTTTGGGGAATCTGGAGATTTAAGTTGTATGTAATTCACTTGCCTAACTGTGATGTTGGTATAGATTTTTAAATGAGGCCACAAGCTCCATGTCCAGAGTTTGACAACAGAAAACCTTACCCCTAAGTTTGAATGGGATCCATTATCTGGGGTTTGAAATCTGCTACAAAATGTCAGGGTGACTATTGATATTTGCAGCGATTACTTATCTGCTTACTTATTTCGCTGAGCTCTGCTCGGTGCTTTCTGGGCTCATTATTCTTTTATCCTAATAAAGCATAGATAAATTTTGATGTAGCACCCATGCTGCAGCACTGCTTTTGTATGGAGAGTAATGAATAGCAGATTTGGCCCTTTTCTGGTTTAATAGTCTTACAAAAGTCTCTTTGACAGAAACAAAGTGCAGAAAATACCATGATTTAAAAACAGGCTATGTGGTATTCTTACTGTCCTTTTGATATAAAACTTGATTAAAATGGGATGTGACATCAGTTGAACAAGTATGAAAATCGAATTTTCTTTATTTTGTACTTTTTTACGCTAACCTATGCCTTCAGTTTATCCTTGTATAATTTATGCTGTCTTTGTGCCATACCTTAATTTTGAATACATTTGTTGAAAATTTCCTGTAGTATTCATCTATGATTGTCAAAAGGAGCTTTTATTCTGAAAAAAAGACAGTGCTGCTTTTAATTATAATTCTAAATAGCTTCATAACCACTGTGAACTCTGAATTTACATCATTTTTATGATAGCCACACCATTCCAGGTTTATTGATTTTGTCATTTGCTTCATTACATTTAATGCAAACCTTTTGTATGGAATTATTCCGGTGCTGCGCTGGGCACGGAGGGGTCAGCATATGCAGTCTCTAGCCAAAACAGCATAGCAATATCATTTTAGTGCAGACTCCACGAATAAATGGGGGTTGTAAATACTGTCCACCAGCAGAACAAAGTTTGCCTTCTCCTCTTGACCTTTCCAGCTGGACAAAGTTAAAACCATAGCTTGAGTCTGGTTTGGTTTTTTTTTTGCCTTCTCTCCCCCTGTGTTTCAGCTCGGCTCTTCAGTCAGCGCAACACATGTCTGTTAGCTAGAGAGAACAAGGGTCTTTTGGCACAAGAGCAGGAGTCGGGGACAGTGCCTGTTTGTTCCGTGGCAATGCCACGCTTTGCCGTGGGACTTGTCTGGCAGGACCAGTTCTGTGCAAAATGGAGATCTTGCCTACGGCGAAGAGATCTGCAGGGAGTGCTCACCTGCTGCTCAGAATCAGTTTTGAAGAGCCAATGTGCTTTTTGGCTTTCAAGGCAGAGATACTGTGGGTCTCTGGAGTCTCCAGTTGTTTTACCATTTCACTGGGATTAAATTTTGATATTTCATTTTGTAAATAGGCAACAGTGTTCCTGGATTCGTTGTACCTTTTCAGGTGAATAAATCTTCCTCAGTTCTTAATTAATACTGCATCACTTTTTCTGGATAACACATTTATTATTTTTAATCTAGCTTCGTTAAAAAAAAAGTGATGAAAACACTGGTGTGAAACAGGTAAGTAAACGGATTCTTGTTCTCTCCAGAAGGCAATGACTTAGGCTCAAAAATTAATTTCAGTAATTGATTGGGGGACTAGATTTCCTGCACCGCTCTTCCTTGACCACAAAATAAGATGGATGTCCCCCGTTCTTGACCCCACCTCAGCAAGGCTGCTGCTTGGCTATTGTCCGTCCTCAACTCAGCTGCAGCTCTCTGTGCGAGAGCAGAACCAGGTATTTAAAACGACGACAACGACGACAAAGCCTGTATAGTTTCTTGCCACATTTAGAGCACAGAAGGGAATGATTACGTTTCTCATTCAGTGATTCAGTCTGTTATATGGTTTCACTATCTTGCAGTTGGGTGGCTCCATGAGATAAGGTGGCCATAGGAAAATGAAGCCACCTGCAATTCAGTTCAATTCAAAATTGTTATGCCTTGAAAGGAAAACATTTTTGAAGGAAAAAAAGAATTAAACTGTAATGGTATAATTGTATTTTACAGTCTTTTCATCATAAATTGGTTTTACATAAACATATGTTCACTGTGTTTATACAGCAAGGGATGTTATACAGTCGTTTTAAACAGATAAATTGCTGCATCATTTGAAAATTTCCTCAAAAGAAGCTCAGATCATGTAAATCCTACATGGATATTAAGAATATCCTGTGGAGGATCCTCGTTTTATTTTAAAAAATCATGTTTGTGCTTGGATCTGCAGTGTTTTCCTCCAATGTAAAATAAGGATCTGACTCTAAGTGAAGCACAGAGGGAATCCTCAGGCACTCAAATATCTGTTATGAGATTATTAGAAATAGTGTAAAGTTGATGATCTAGGTGCAAATCTGAGAATGGCTTTAGTAACATAGCTTCAAGGTAGGCAAGAATAAGAACCCTTTTGTTTAAGAAAGGATGACATAGGATGAATGCGAGATAGCGGTATTGGAAAGGGCCATCAGATGATGGTCTCATTTGTACAACTGATTTCAGTTACTGAATATCGTTTTCCTCCACTTTTTTTCCTACCAAAAGCCTGTGGGATCTAATTTTGTGTTTGTTTACCCTTTGGTAGTCCCATAAATGTCAAAGAAACAAATGCGAGAACTCTATCTTCATGTGGAAGTAACCTCTGCTCCAGTCCTTTGTGTTTTTTTTTTTAAAGTTCTTTTTGGAGTTATTTTTCCAAATCATTGAACAATAGTACAGTAACGCTACAATTATATGCATACACAGCTTGTCCAATGTGCTGTTTTCACACTTGGAATTCTTCCTCATTTCTTTTGTTTTACTAGGGAAAGTGAGGATTTCTTAGTTGTTCTTTTGAAGGAAGGTGAGACTTCCAAGAATGATCATTTCCCTATATAATTCTGCCTCAATATCCTGTCAATCAGAAAGCAGTCATGATTTGTTAATACTGGAATATAGAATGATGCTTTTCCAAAAAAAAACAAAACCCAAACCCACCAAACCCTAGAATTTAACTCATTTAAACAGATAAGATAATGGGCTATATAAAACTGTGACGTGATGCACAAGATTTCTTAAGGCAAATGGTTTGCATTAAGATCCCCGTAAGCAGTTCTTGCTGCATTTCCAGGTGCACAACATACGAGTCACCACATCCAGTCTACTCAGTGCAACAAAACATTTTTCTTTTTCATGCACATTAAAAATTGCTTGTGATAATGTGTGGTGGGAAATGGATCTTTCTGGTGTGAAAATTAGCTTTAGAAATTAGATTCTTTTTTTTCTTTTTTTTCTTCTTCCTTCTGCTTTCTTTTGTGACCCCTCAGTAGCCCTGTTCGTGAGTTTCACCCTTGAACCTGCTTTATTTTGTATTTAATTTATACGCTTAAGCTCAGGTCGTATGCAGCATCAGGTATTGATTAGGTCTTGCTTTTAAAACCAGTCTTATAAGGAAGATGACTGCTGCAAGGAGGTCAAGTGGTTTGCCTGGAATGATTCACTGAATAAGGGGGCTCGCATTTATCTGAACCGTTTTGGTGGGGGTTGTTTTGTTGGTGGTGGGGTTTTGTTTGGTTTTTAGCTCTCTGCCTTGAGCCCACATTGCTTTTCAAAGATGTGGCACTCTAACTTCTTGTGGAGCAGCTGGAAAGCATAATTAAGGGTTAACGTTCAGGCGCGGCGTGGGGTGGGGGGGATAAGCAGCAAGCTCTTGCCAATAAGTTAGGCAAGCAGCACTCTCAGGAGAATGACTGAGAAGGATGGGAGAAATGTACTGTGAAGCCAATTGTGCAGGTATCCTCTTTACCTACTTACAAAAGATTTGTTGCCTTGATTGCAAGAAAGAAAACTGTGGGGCAGGGCTTTTCTCTGGCCATTTTATTTAAGTGCTGTCACATTTCAGTATGAATTAGATGTTTGAGATTTTGTTTAAAGGGTCAGGTAAAGTAACTGGCATGCTCTTTTGATCCAAACTTGCTGCTTAATCCTACTAGAGAGTAAAAGTTTTCTTGCACATGACTGCCTTTTTGTTATGACAATCCTGGCAGAGGAAGCAGTTGGCTCTGCTATGAATATATTTATGGACTAATGTCAGGAAAAAATACTAATAGAAACCCACCACCTAGCAAGAAAAATTTCAAAGTCATATGGATTAAGTTAACTTTTAAGATTCTTTGTTAATGGCTTCAATTTTGTAAGGCTTGTAGAATCATTATTCAGTGGCTAGTAAGTAAATGTGAATGAACAGTTTAGACATGTAACCATTTATATTTAAGAAATCACAATGTCTGAGATGACCTGAAGGTTGATGTCTCATTAATTTCAAAATGAAATATTTTTCTTGAAAAAAAAATTAAAAACTTAGCAATTTGTGGAGAAAAATATCAAAGTCTGTAACTTCTAGGAAAGTCTGTACATAAACCTGTCTCTGCAGTATTTCCTGTTGATGTTAGATGTAATGTGTAAAAATTCATTAATAACACTAACTATATTTCTAATAATGAGCCATCTTCTGTCTATATCTATTTTTTTGTCTTTTTAAATTGGAGATGCTGTTATTTCATGGTGCTGTTTTTGCCAGTTTTAAATTGAATAATTCTTTCACATTTCTGTTCATTAGAAGTCCTGCATTTGAGATAAATACACACTTTTAAATTACCTTACTCAAGTCTCCTGCAATTTGGGATAAAGCCCTTTGGAGGTGACCTGTCATCCTGTTTTTGCAATGCGTGTTGTCTTGGAGATTATGGTTGTCCCTTGGTACTAGGATTTCTAAACTGTGAAGTTTCAGATCCAGGGTCAAGTTATTCCTTGCCCAGCAGTTAATCTCTCCAAGCGAATAGTGATCCAGAAGGAAAGCTGAAAGAAAGATTTCACCACCTTTTAGGGTGCTTTTAAGTTCTACCCAAGAACTAAGCTTATCTGAGGAGATCGGGTACCAGTAGGGTTTTCAATTATATTTTACTTTCAAGTACTGCAATACAGTAAAACACTAGTGCTGTTACACATGTTTTACTTATATCTTTATAAAATCTACTTTGTGACAATAGTAACATTACCAATAACTCTATTGCATGTGAGTGGTATTCAGCACTTTTGACATAAACTCTCCCTGTTCTATGTTTTAGGTTGGTACTTTACATGTCCTGAGGCCAGGGAAGCATGTTTTAATTTAGAAATGATGTAGGTTAGTGGAACTGGAAGTGTTGCGTTCAGTTCCTGAAATTTTGTAAAACCTCGTTATGCTGCTGACAGCTGTGCATCTGCAGGCCGGATGAATAAATATATTAAAGAGTGAGGGACTCAAATACTACAGCAATCACATAAATACCAAAAATAGTTGGATGCTATTTTCTTTTATGAATTAAAAGAGATAGACCTATGGTTTCATGTAGGTGGAAAGAAACACTCCCCGGTGAATATGTGGAAGAGTTGTCCCATATGCTTTCTGCCCTGTTCCTGCAGGATATTTAGTAGTGCCACATTGATTTAGTAAAACATTGTTCAGAAAGTTAAAGATCTGCTAACAAAAACTGAATGTAGTGATCCAAACATTTTGGGTACTTATGGTTCATATGGGTGTTCAAATAGGAACATTTGTTCCAAAATGCTTGTAAACATAAATCCGCTGGATGGATTGCTATCCTTACCCTGGGTGATAAACATTTCACAGATGACATGAATTTGGCTGGCTTGAAAACAATAAAACAAAATGGCTTTTTTTGTCAACTGTGATCCAGTTTGCTGTGTATTTCCATAGCACAAGTATTTAAAAATTGATGTAATTACTAGGTCCCCAGATAACCAAGAGCAACATTATTTTTGGTTCCCATTTAATACATCAGGTCATTTATTTCCTTTCCTTTCGCCTTTCCTCTCTTTCCCCTTTCCTCTCTTTCCCCTTTCCTCTCTTTCCCCTTTCCTCTCTTTCCCCTTTCCTCTCTTTCCCCTTTCCTCTCTTTCCCCTTTCCCTCCTTTCCCCCCTTTCCCCCCTTTCCCCCCTTTCCCCCCTTTCCCCCCTTTCCCTCCTTTCCCTCCTTTCCCTCCTTTCCCCCCTTTCCCCCCTTTCCCCCCTTTCCCCCCTTTCCCCCCTTTCCCCCCTTTCCCCCCTTTCCCCCCTTTCCCCCCTTTCCCCCCTTTCCCCCCTTTCCCTTCCCGAAACTAGTTATTCTTTCCTAACCCTTCTTGTTCTGTAGATGCCCTGTTAAGTGTTTGGGGCCTTCATTTGTTATGTGCAGGTGTTTCACTGACAGCGTAGGTGAGTTTTGCAAGTGTTCCAGACCTGGTATAGACTTGGACAAAGGAGTTGCTGGCAGAGGAGAACACAAGTCACAGAGGCGTAGTTTGTGTGACATCTTTACGAAATATGTCATGGGACGAATAAGTTGAATATGGACAACTACTGGAGGAAGAAGAATGGGTCTTCAAATTCATGTATAACTGTCCAACAAACATTTCATGTCTGTGAGTGGACTTCGGCAATGCTGGTAATGAGAAGTCGCCTTTAGGTTGGCCTGCTCAGGACTCTTGCACACAGGACTCTGAATGCACACAGAAATGAGGTTTCCTCCCCCATGGACCTCATCATATAGCAGACAGGATAAGACAACACTCACATCTGTGAGTGAAAGGTTGTAAGTTTGGAGAAGGCTGTTTGGTGAAAGTTCAGCAGTTAAAGCTAAGTGTGTGCAAGTGTACGGCCCCAGAGCAGCCTCCAGTTGAAAGTCTTCCGTTCTGCAACTGCTCACAGCTCACCCACTTCCCCACACAAATGATTTCCTAATGTTTTGGGATCGCTATGACAAAGGTGCTTTCACATTGCTAGTCTCCTAGCTCCCTGGTAAGGCAGTGACCCAGCACCCTCCCAGTCCTGAAGCCACTCTCAAGACAGTCACTGCTTTTTCACTGGAGGATCTTCCCTGATTCAGAAATGCTGGTTTCTTTTTTACACTTTGTTTGTCAAATATACCCCACTTTGTAACAGTAACAAAATAGCAGATTTTATCGCCTATTTGAACCCCTTACTAGTCTTTTCAGAGTAAGCAGAGCGTTATTTGCTTACTCGTATGCAAGTACATACACAAGTACTCACATATGAGTAAGCAAATGTACTTATGTAACTATGTAAGTTACACATATAAGCACACAGAATGCCCAGAGAAGTGTGGAGTACTATTATTATGAACACAGTACAAATATAAATAAATATATAAAACTGCACAACAAGAGCCTACCCTTTCATCAAAGTTTTTGTAGCATAAGTGGGTAATGCAGAAATCCAGAGCTCATATTAACTTAACTTACTTGTTTGAAATCACATAGGAGAACAAGCAAATTTGGGGCAATGAAGTATAGAGTTAGACCATAAGAAGTAATTCCAGTGGGAATTTGGATGTGGAACTTGAAGTCATTGCCTTGAGTAGTGACAATAAAGTTTGATGTAATGCCTTAAAAGCTCAGAAACTTCAGGCTGAATTCTAATGTCTCTCTCCCACCCTTAACACTGACTCATCTAAACTTGCCCATATGCTTATCTAGTATTGATTATAAGTCAACCACAGACCTGACTTGCAAAATTAGATGTGATGCTAAGAAATGACAAATACAAAGACTCTTAAAAACAGAGAATCAGGACATTGCATGTGCATTGAAGGAACGACTGGAAAACAATTTTCAAACATTTTTATAGTATCCATTGCTGGCCTTATTTTATATCAGTAAGAGGGCAACAGCCTTAGGAGCCTAGTTATACGTTGTACTTGGGTCTGCTGCTCTTTTTCAGTAGGCCTGAGAAGTCACATACCTGCAACGCAGAGAAACATATAATCAGAGTGAGGAGTCAGAATTTGGAACTGCATGTGGACCTCAGCCATTTAGGAGCATTTGTGTGTTGAAAACAAAATCTCTGACTTTGATAATGCCCAGACAGGTAGGCAGTGAACAAGACAAAGCTGTAGCTAAGCCAGATTGCTCCTTGTCTTAAAGTAATTGAAAACACTTATTTTTCATTGGTTATTTTTCAGCGGACAATTTTACAGCAGAAATGACTAGAATAATTTAAATTTGATGTCTCAAAGGTGAGTTGCTTTTGCCTCATCCATATAAGAGAAAAGGGGTAAAACCAAACAAAAAACCTGGAAGCAGTCCCTCATACACCTTTCATCATCTAGAGTGCCACTTACTCACCCTAAAATTGGAGCCCACAGTTGTATTAAAGATGAAATGGCCTGGTCTTTGGAACACCGTAGAAAAGCTTCCTAGCCTGTGCTAAGCAGGATCAGTACTGGAAACCTGTATCAGAGTGATTTAAAACTAATGCAGCATCTTGAAATATGTAGTGTTCATTAACTATGCTCCAGTGACTGTGGGGTTTAATTATTATTTCAGCACTTCTTGGATGTTGAGGAACTGAATACAACCACATAAAAAAAAAAAATAATCCCCCAAACCAAAATGGGGCACTGAGATATTCAAAACTGTTCCTCCTTCTCCAGCTTTAACAGGCCATTTTTGTTTTTTTTTAAAACAGCATGATAAACCAGGATCTGATTGAAAAATTTATTGGTGTGTTATACTAAGATACTACAGTTCATAATTGCAAGATGTGAATTGCTTGGGTATTGATCCACTAGGTATTAATACTAATTTTCTAATTTAGAAAAAAAGTCACCGAAGCACAAGAATCTTTACTGGTTTGCCCAAATTTAGCAGCCACGTAACAAGGTTGACACTCTGCTGTGACTTTACTCACAACATTTACTGTTTTGGTATTATTTCCTCCTAATTTTTGTCTTAAGAGCTAGAAAACATAAGTCATTGTATGACTGCAGGTGATAGAATTAATCTAATGTAATATGTGATTTCAAAGGGGACAGATGTCTGGAGATTGAATGTCAAGATTCCTTTTTGCTCGGTCATCTTCCTAACTGTGTAAAATAGGTGCTTCTGGTGTCTGGCCCTTGGGCGCGTTTACCTTCGCTTAATTGCCGAGGTCTATTGCATTTGTTCTCTGCCACAACCTCTATCTTCTCATGTAATTTTCATGTTTGCTGAAAAAGTCTAAGCCTCTTAGAGGCACGAGAGCCCCAGCTTTCCTCTCAGAGCTGAATTTAGTAAATTATTAATAATAAAAATGTGTCAACAACGAAACACCAGAATTAATACGATTTTTGCTAAGCGACCCTGTTAAATAACCACCTTGCTTTCCTACATCCCGCCCTTTGTCCTGGCAGTACACGTGGGCATCGTTAGCCTCTTCTCCCGATAAGCTCTGCGCAGCCCTGTGCTGCCTGAGCTCCCGCTGGCAGGAGCCGGGCACCCAGGCAGCCCCAGGGAAGCCCTTCGGTGGTGTCCTCAAGGCAGCAGTAACGTCATCTCGGTCCAGAACGTCTCCTGTCCTGCGCCGTGGATAAGAACCAGCGGAGTAATAACCCTGCCTCGTTGCGTCACTCTCTAGAGCTTCTTGCCCTCCTCTGGCCTACTGAAGCTGCATGTTAGAAATACTGGTAGCTCCAAACAAATGTTGTCTGTCTTTGACAACTGACAGCTTATACAAATTTTAATATTAAGGGATGAAGCATTCTGTATCTTTCTCTTTTAAGTTTTGATCCTGCAGTGAATTTGTTACTACACGGAACATATGCACAGAATCATTTTCAAGGGAAAAATGCGTGCTGCTCCATTGATCTGCCGTAACAGCTAGCCTGTGGAGGCTTATTTGGTTTTCCTTCAAAATGACCATGACTTATGTGCTATTAGTTCCATGTAAATAATACCATGATGGTACACGAGCCTATATAAACATTGACCTTGCTTATAGTACGCATCTTGACGCGTGCCTCAGGCAGCGGGGCCATCGGGGGCTGCCCGTGGTGCAGGTGCAGCCGTGCGGCTGTCTTCGAGGAGGGGTGCGGGCATGGGCAGCCTCGTCCCTGCAGGGTTGCTGTACCTGTGTCTTCCGTAGGGCACCACACAGGGACGCTGAAGGGGAGGAAGGGGCTCAAGGTTTGATGGAAGCGATGGCCACAAACGTGTAAACAGAGGTAACTTCCAGCCATTATTGCAGGTCAGGGCTGGAAAGTAGCAGTTACTTCGTGATCCTATTCCACCTGCAGCAGCTAGGTGGATGCTAACCTTCTGCACCTCCTCTACCTAATGCTCTTTGTAAATTACACGTTTCTACTAATTATTTAGATTAAATATCTGTGTATTGTTTTCTATGTAAGTGCTTTAGTTTCACATTTTCCACAGTTTCATAGTAGCATCCCTAATGATATGATTTCCTATTAATATTCCTAATATGATTCTGTAGTATGATTTCCTATCCATAAGGTGAATGATTAGTAACCTTTTGGAATTAGAACTTTCCTTTACATGTGCTCTTTGATACTTGTCAACTGAAAATAACAATAAATAAAACAAAAATTTAATAAGCGCAAACCTTCTGAAAATGTAAAAAACTCTATAGTAAATAAGTTTTGTATTCTCTAACACCCATTTTATCTTCCTCATTTCTTCCCCTTTTCCCCTTTGGGGCTATAGCAGAGGAGAACAACAGATGGTTATCAGTCAAGAGTAACTAGGGAAACCGCAAAACCTGCCCCAATTGCTATGGAGACAGCCATTTCTGTGCTTGGTATGCACTATTTGTTACATCAGCAACCAGAGAGACTTAAAAAAAGAAGAAAAAAAGAATTGTTCTAAACCCCTTGATATTGAAAGAAAATCTTGGATTTGTGTGTATTTATCCATGTCGGAGGAGGCAGGAGTAGTCTACATGTTCATTTGCCACTTAAGTTTTGCATTAAGCTAATATGATGTCTACTTTTGAAAGCAACATTTTGAATTGTGAGTTAATATCATAAAAAAACTTAGAGTAAATACTTAATACTTTTGAATAGTCTGGACAGTAATTATTTACAAACAGCTCCTCCCCTCCAAATCAGATATCCCTCCCTCCTTATTTAACAACCTGGCAACATAGGTCGGGTATGAAAACTGAAGACAGAGAATATGACACTGCCCAACCATTTCATGCAGATGAGCTGTTTCTGCACAATGCTTCAACCATAGCTTTTGGCAACACCGCATCTTTAGGAAACAAAACAAAACAAACCAAAACAAAAAAGAATTTTGGAACACTTGTGAAAATCCCAGAGGGAGATTTCAGCTTGATCACAGCAGCTCTGTCATTTGTTTTGCACCACCAATTTACTCCATTTGAAAATTATTTTAATGTTGAATTCAATGTATCAATTCTTTAAATTTTCTAATACAGGCAAGCTCTTATAGAAAGATTTTAGTAAAGCATCAATAAAGAGTAAAAATTAAACATGAAAAATGCATTAAAAGCTACTTTGAAACAACTTTATATTATTTCAACTTAATCGAATTTAGTATTACTTCAAAGGACCATCTATTACCATTTATGGTGCTTCCTTATCAATTTAATTTAAGGATAAGGACTTTAGTATGTGAGAAATTTTACATAGATGTATTGGTGTTACTTTCCTTTGAAATTTTAATATTCTTAACATTATATAAGGACAGGTTTGGAGGCTGGACAATAAATGTTATAGAGTGTCTCTCTAATTCTTACAGGTTATGGAAGAACTTCAGTACCAGGGTATAAACATTATGGGAAAGTGATGGCATAAACCCAGCAGATTATATTAGAAAAAAGAACTGAAAAGGTTTGGGAAAAATGTTGTCCAAACCGAGGTTCTTTTGGAGTTGTAATTAACAGAATTCATTTTTTTCTAACAACAATTCTATAATAAGTTACAGTGAATTTACCTTCCAGTGAAATGGCTATTGAAAATTCCTTTAAATACTTTAATAATACAAAAACTTTAATATGGATACTTCTGGTTAAATATGCATGTCTTTTATTAATGAGGAAATGGCTCTTGCTTAATCTCAAATCTATAACAGTAGATATTTGTAGCAGTGGTAATTTCATATCTATAACAGTAGAGCTTTCTTAAATATGCAACTATTCTAACACTTCTTTTTATGCTAAATGCGCTAAACGTAAAATATAAGAAACAAAGAAATCTGAAAAGTATTTATTACAGTACTTATTAATACGGGCTTTTATTTAAACATTTAACTAGATTCTGGACAAAATATAGAAAGAGGTTATAGTAATTAAAGTACCATCACAGTATAATTAAAAACCAGATTAACACTTGAGCTCTGCAGTGGCCTCGGTAGTGTTTGTAAATGGAAAAAAAAAACACAAAACTGAAACAAAGTACAAAACACTGATTATGTAGTTCATTACTGTGAAATGTTGATGCTTGAAGGACCTCTTCTTCATGAATGTGAGTATGGCTAATTGCAGAAAAAATATTGAAAGCTTTTATATATGGCATCAGCTTAGTTGGTGTACTATGAAGAAACATTGCTAGTAATATAAATGTAGGGTTTTAAACATTAACTAACTTCTAATGCTAGTAAAAGATTAGATTATTTTGGTATTGGAAAATTTCACCCTGGATGAATTAAATTCTTTAATGTTTCAGAACAGTTTGGGTTGTTTGTTGTTTTGTTGGGTTTTTTTTTTAAATCTTCAATCTAGTAGCTTGATGAAAATTATATCAGCTTTGTTGCTGGGGATTTTTATCTCTCAAATGCATTTGAAAACTAAATATTCCTTATTGTTGTGAGCGAAACCTCCAAGCCTCAGTATTTAGAGGATTATTTCAAATGGCAAAAGAATATCAACATTGTAAAATCCTATTCCTTCCGAATGTTATTTGAAATTTAACTCTCATGTATGATAGATAATGTACAAATCTAAATGGATAAGCTGGAGTTATACTCTGTCAGAGAAATTGTGGTTTAAATAGTTAAAGCGGTGTCTTGGCCAAACCATAGACCGTCCAGTGATATAAATCTATTAGGATGCAGTGTTATTTCTCATTTCATAGAAAGGTGATTTGTGTCTAAGGTTTTTTCTTTAAATCATCAATTTTAAAGATAGACAATGATCAATCAGTTGCGTATAATTTAGCCACATAATTTTCCTGCTTTTTAATAAAAACTGAGTAGCTATTGAGTCATGGTTAGAGTCAGATTATAATAATGCATACAGCATTATGTATTATAGCTCTACCATATGAAAGATGCCTTTTTCTCCAAATAGTTTTATAAATTCTCGCATCATTTATAAGCATTTGTCTCTGTCACACTTCACCTAAATCCCATATACCCATTCAATATTTTCCTTGCTTGAGTGTTTTGCTCCTTTCTCTGCAATCTTCCGGTATTGCTCTTTGTATCTATTAGTATTGTCTGGTTGTTAATTGCCTGTCACGGAGATCTCGGATCCCTGGAGCCTCTTAGGTGAGGTCAGAGTAGGTAATTCAATCACACGCGAGCTGCTGGGTTTCCCAGGCTGGGATCTCGGCTCACTGATGTTGGAGCGAGAACCCTTCTGACAACATCACCGAGCCCAAGTCCGGTGCTTTGTGTCTAATGCATGAGAGATTAGGCATTTAACCCAAACACTTTCACCTAAATAAAAGTTAGATGTCTATCTAACTTAGCAAAAACTTGGAAGTTCAAAGTTTGGCAGTGTTTATTTGTTTGTGCCTTGGCTTGTAGCTCTTATCATGTGCCATACGTATCGTATGGCTATTTCACACAGCTTGGTTATTGCAGTTTCAGTCATCCTTTAGCCTCTTAAATATAGAGGCTCACTTTTTCTGCGTGAGAACCCTTATTTTCTTCAGAGGCAGTTGAATCACTTGCTAGTTTTAGATAAAGTCTGAGCTTAGTGCTGTATTCTTTCAAAAGGCAGGAATGGGGGTATAAAAAGTGAATTTGTCAATTTTAGAATGGTTTCTTAAATGTGAGTTTGTGTTGTCTGACCTTTTTTCACCATTACATTACACTGTTACATGCATAACAACCTGTTTGTAATATTGAGGAGAAAAAGATCTTCTAGAAAGGGTATGAACACTGACAAATAGAGATGGCATTTAAATCTGAATAAATGCTTCTGCTGACTGAGACCATTTTTTAAATTTACCTGTAAGCCTGGAGCAGCTGATCTGTGTCTCAGGTAGCAGTGCTCTGGGGGGGGGGGGTGTGTGTGAGTGCTCCAGTCAGAAGGCAGCGATGAAGAAGTGGGAGCAGTGTCACATGTTCCTCAAGGAAATACTTGTGCCACCTGTTCTGAACTACTGATTTTGCTAAATTTTTTTTAAAGCTGATTTTTTACTTTCTCTGCATATGATGCTTTTTATTCAGGTAAGACATTCTTCTCAACAAATGTTGCGTGTACAGCTTACCCACTTTGAGTCTGTGATCTGGCTGCTAGCCCACATCACAGGATTTTTGTTTTGTCTTCACGGGTATAAAAGTATGTGTTGAACACCTGTCTTTGCCTTTCTCTAAGGCTTTACCTGAAGTTTTCTCAAAACTTTAAAGTAACACATTGTCTTGGAAGGAGGACATCGTTTAGACTTTAAACTCTCAAATCTCTAGTCTCTGCTTAACCACTCACCAGGGTGCTGTACAGAAGCAAAGAAATAGAATTTCCATCTTTACCCATGGAGAAATAAACGGGGAGGCGAAGGGTCTCAAAACCAGTCATGCCTAATTTTAAGACAACTAATAGTTCTTTTGAGAAGAAACTCTTATGCTTAAACACCAATGTGAATGTTTTGGTGTGACAGATATCAGGAAACATAAGCTCCGTTAAAAAGAAGCATTAAGCATGTGGAAGTCACCCAGAGACTCTGCAGATTTAGTTTATGGGGCACACAGAATCAGGGTGTATCTCTAATGAATATTTTCCCCATTTACTGACTATCCTGCTAAGTGTGTGTCTTCTGGGCATCTAGAGGTTTCCCTTGCTGTTGTCCTGTGGATGAATCACACAGACTAAACTTGGTTGTTAGCATTAGCATGAGTGGACCTATAGAAATATGATTAAGATTGTCATTATGCTTTTTCAACAAAAACCAATCTACGAGAGTAACATTTTTTAAAAAACCCAACACACCACATATGAAGCCCTTTTATCAGAAGACTTTGTGACTAGCATACTGGGTTTATTTGCTTATTTTAGTGTATTTGGCAGAAAAATCAATATTATAGTATAACTCAAATAAAAATAGGCAATATATAGTACTTCCCATAGAAGAAGAGACGTGATTCTCAAGTTGCGCCTGATTTCTCTTCATCGTGCTAGCATGTGCCAACTTTACGCTTAATAAAGCCAACTGAAGTGTAAAGTTCTTAGTCATGCAACCAGCATTATATTTAACTCATTTTAAGTTCATTCTTCCTGAAATGCACCGTCCTTTCTGTTTGAGCAACAAATTTTTTAACAACCCACACAATTAAACAGGGATCTTGGGAAAAGCCACTCAGCAGCCGCGGGTCCTCCCAGCAGTCGAAAATATATAGTTTTTAGCAACTTTGCTAGGTGGTGGGAGTAACGCAGAGAACATAAATAAATATGTATGTATATACTTATATACATATGTATATGTACTATGTATCAACTCTTATGGTACAGAAAAATCAATTTTGGATGATTATGCATCCTGGTATCTGTCAGTATGGGAGACATTGCTGAAGTTTTGCCAAATTCAGCATGTTCTCCAAAAGTACAAGAGCTATGAGAAACCTTAGCTAGGCTTTACGCTTGCTAAGTTTTTTAGTAGACCTTATAGTGTGCCTGGTTTTTCATGCACTGTAAATCATAAAAAACATGATGTTCATCAAGACCAGGCTACATTACAAGGGTTAAGTTTCCTATAGTCTTCAAATATACACATATTCAAGATGGTCAATATTAGTAGATCAAACTCAGTATTTAAAGGGGTGCATAAAGGTTTTATTTGCTCTGTCTGTACTTTATTGTTGTATAATAAGAAAGCTATGAAAAATGTCTATTTAGACCAAAAATTAAGTACAGCAAATAGCTGAAGTTGGTAAAACTATACAAATATATTATACGTATATATATTGTAATATATTTGCTATCTCTGCATATATATTTATTATTTTTTAATAGCAACCAGAAACTGCAATGCAATCTTGGTATATTTGTTCATGATAATTTACACACACAGAACAAATGGTCCCTGCCTCACCAAATCTAAAGTTTATGGTGGGCAAAGGACAGTATAATATAGTTGGGAGCCTGCATCTATTTTTTTACAAAATGCAGATATTGTACTTACACTTGGGCAGGTACATAATTTTATTTAAGGGATCAGGTGTCAGAAAACGTAATCACTGAATTTTAAATTACAACTTACAACTTCAATTTTCTAAGAAAAAGGGACAGATGTAGCTGTACTGCTATATCCACACATATATTGTAAAATATATTTAAATCATACGTATGCAGGGAGACAAATGAGAGAACTCCACTGTCCAAATATTAAATTACACATTTTGAAGCAAAATAGTGTTTTAAGTGTATGTGTGTATAATGCTTTCTGTCACTGGATTGCTCTCCCTGATGCAGTTAGACAGAATCTGTATTTAGTCAGAAATCTTTCAATAGAATGGGCTACCAGATGGGACCAGTAACAATGCAGAGAGGCATCGAACCACCACAGACATTTGGTGCTTAGAATAATAAAAAGACTATAAAATTAGATTAGTTGAGTCTAATTTGGAATTGGTATATTCCCTATGCACTCTCACAGCTCTTGGGCAGATAAAGCCTGGAGATTTAGTACTGTCAGGACAGAGGACTCCAACTTCCAGTAAAAGAAAAAAGGCATTCTGGGAGGTCACGGAGGGCAGCACAGTGACCTCCAATGATTTACAGGCCTTTAGCTTAATGAAATTGTTTCAGTGACATGACGGTAAAAGCTCATAATGGATTGGATGCCCTAATGTAATGAAATTACTCCCTTCTGCCTTTAAAAAAAAAAAAAAAAAAGGCGCAATTAATATTTACTGAGACCTGACAGGCTTCAGTGTGCGGTAGCGTGCAGCGCTGTCAGACAGCAGCGAGCAGAGCCAGAGCAGCGTGGCAGCCGAGCAGCCCTGCGCCGGGTGGCGAGCAGGCGCTGCGAGGGGGTGGAGGGACACCTCGGTGACGGGGAAGCCCCCAACCTGGCGCTCCGAGGCAGTTCTGCCCGTACCAGCCAGCCTTCATCCTCTCCCTTCCTTTCTGCAGGCAACTGGACAACAACCAGATCAGCTGCATCGAAGATGGAGCCTTCCGAGCCCTGCGCGACCTGGAGATCCTGTGAGTTGACTTGGTGCTGTGCCGGGGCGGCGGGGGGGCGGCTCTCCCCTTGCTGCAGTGCTGGGCGAAGCTGGGGGCTTGATATCCTTCCTTCCCACCTCGGAGCGGTGGGGTGGGTAGCAAAGTGAAATCTCACACTTCCCCCAGGCTGGGGTTACTGCTAATTAAACCACAATAGACGACTTCTCTGCTGCCGCTCCTGAGGAGCAGGGATATTGCCGTGCTCGCTGCCGTGAGGAACAGATGGGGTTCAGCAGTATTCAAAGTGCGTCCGATGTATGCTCTGCAGCCAGAAACCTGGCCAGGTCTGCGTAATGTCGAGTGGCGGATAGGTAACAGGTTCGTGGGGAACAATATTATGAGATATCTGACAATTGCCCTAGACAAAAAGCTGTTTAAAAGGTGTTTGGTATGTAAGAGGGAGGAGAGACGGGCGTTTGGCAGGCTTGTTCAGTGCAGTCATTGGCTTTTGGGGAGGATCCTTCTCTGAGGGCTGAAATAACACCACGTTGTGCTCTTCATGTACCACAAACTTTACACATCGGCTGTTAAAGCTGCAGCACAGACCAAAAAAAGAAAAACAGGATTTGACAATGAAAGCTGACTCTAACAGAGAAAAAGCACATTAGATTTAGAGCACCGTCATTGTAACGTAAAATCCAATATTACCCAGAGCTCAGTATCTGAGCAGATAATTTGCTTATTACTAATAGTTACTTGTTCACTTAGAGACCTTTTCTGGAATAGGTTTTGACTATATGAACTGATATAAAGCTTTCCGTGTTACCTGAAAGTTAATACTGCAAAGCTGAAAGTGTTAATACTTGTGGAAGCACACAGTCCTAAGCCAAAATGGAAAGGGAGCGGGGAGGGGGAGACACAACCCCTCCAAAATTCAAACCCTTAGCATCTGAACTGGAGTTAATACTGGTCCAGCACTGAAACAATATACACTTGAACACAGCAGGGAAGGCCTGCTCAGACTGCTGAAAAGCTTGCCCTTAAATAACATGGTATGAAACAGCAAATGGTAGATGGCTGAAGTAAGCACCTGCCTCACAGTCCTGTCACCTGGAGGTTCAGCAGACTTAAGACACTGTCTTTGGCTTCTGAGAACAGGCAAAACAACAGGCTTTATAGATGGTGCTGTGCCACGCATCACAGTGGTTTTGAATACATATGTGGTAATATAGGGAATTCTTCCCCAAGGGCTCTACCCACCTTGTAGTGATGCTCAAAGGAGTTTTGCCATCAGTTTCAGCAGAAGCAAGTTCAGCTTTCTGAGGGACTTGGGAGTGGTGGCTGTGCATGTTTGTCACCGTCAGCTGAGATACCTTTGGCCCCTCTCTCTCCCAGGCTGGAATATTGATATTGATCAGATAGCATGTGTTGCTTATATTGAGCTAACAGTACGTATCTGCAGAGTTTCTTATCTGGGAACTTATGCTATCAAGAGTATTGTTTGAATTCTATATTAATAGCACTTTTCAGGAAAAGTCATGTGTTACCACTATAAAGTTTTACTTGTCTGTCAGATTGAAAAGTCTACTGTGTGGTGAAAGAAAGGAAGAAAAAAACCCCAGGAACTCCTACAAAATTGACTTTTTTTTCTTTTTTTTTTTTTTTTGATGGACTGATTTTCCATATCTGTGGAGAGTGAATCAGTCCTCCACTGACAGTAGACTGTGCTATAACTTTCACTAAAATAGGCTGGACAATAAATAGAGCCTTTTTTGTAATATACCGACTTCTGCAGGCTCTGAAAAAGTTGCTGGGAATGCGTGCCCTCTCCCCAGCATGTAGTAAATGTTGAATTAGTTTATTTACCTCTCTGAGTTTAATTGATTAATTCTATGCCAGTTATTTGTGGGTGGGAGAAGAGGAGGATATATAAAATACATCATAATCAGTTCTGTAATGCATTTTTAATTTTCAGCACAGACATACTGCTACAGGAAAAATCAATCTTAATTCTAAGAGTTGAGAAAATATCTTGATAGTATCTATTTCTAAAGGTATTTTTCTTGCAGTCACAAAATGTGAGTTTTATATTTCCAACCTAATCTGAATTTTTTCCCAAGTTTTTCTTCAAAGAAAGTTTGAGCATTTAATCTATCAAAATAAATTTGCTCATGCCCTAGAGAATATCATATCCTCAGGTGTAAAACAGTCATAAATGTTAAAAAATTAAAGTGATTTGAACCATCAAAGAATATTAACAAGTGAAACCAAATTTCATCCTTTCACACCCACTATGTATTTTATGCAGATATGTTTTAACCTGTAATGCAATACGTAGAAAATATTTAATGATTCAGACAAAAATTAATCTAACTATCTGTTTGAACAGTTTGCAAGGGTACCAAATAGTGTATTTCTTCTTTATCTTACTGAAATCTTGTGACCTTTCTGATATCAAACGTTTACATTTCTGCACCTTTTCTCTGCACTCCCGCACATCTACAGAATTCTAAATTCTGTAGATAAACTCAGGGCAGATACAAAATGCTTAGCATTACTCAAAAAAATAAATTAAGAACACTTTCTTTAAAAGCATTTTGGTTTCTGGATTGCAGTTTTCATTCACCTTGAATTCCTCAAAAGACATGAGTGCAAGGAGCTTGGTGATTTGGTAGATGTAGGAAGAGAAGGAAGTTGTGCAGTTATCCTTCAAAATGAAGAGCACTCCATGGACCACATTACTTATTTCTGCTTATCAACTAGCTGTTTTCATTTACTACTTTTATTTTCTTTTTCTGTGTTATGAATACGTTACTGTACCAACAAATAGCACAGAGGCAGAGATGAAAACAAGACTGAAATTTGT
This sequence comes from Buteo buteo, assembly GCF_964188355.1. Taxonomy (NCBI): domain Eukaryota; kingdom Metazoa; phylum Chordata; class Aves; order Accipitriformes; family Accipitridae; genus Buteo; species Buteo buteo. The sequence goes on along the minus strand of NC_134194.1, from coordinate 17,519,069 downwards.
GACTAATTTCAATACTTGACGTGGTGCAATGAGTTGCTAACTTCAGCTGAAGCTTGGATCAGACCAAGGCACTGACAGCGGCTCCCAATACAGACAGTCTTTTGATCACTTCTTTTATGAGCTTCCATGTTTCATATGTCCCAAAAGATGTCCCTGATCCTATGATCTGACCTATGTAGACCATAATGCAGTGCCAAGTGCTACTGGTGACTGAATTTTGGGTTAAAAAGGTGCAAAAATGTTGAGTTTAAAGTGCTTTGGTGCCTTCTGCTGATTGTCTTTGCCCCTGTGACAAGGTGAAAATAATGTCTGAGAAATTACATGCAGAACTGACACGCTTACTTAAGCACTGTTTCTTGGTAGTTTTGCACTGGGGCTGCTTTTGTTCAATTTCGTGTCAGATTTTTTGTATGGCTTCCCATAAAGTTTTTAGTTTTAATTTGTTGATAAAATAGGGATTTTTCTTGTTGACATATTGCCTTTCCCCCTTTTTGCGAGATGATAAAGCATATTTCAGTGGGTTTGTTCTTGCGTTCCAAGACACAGAAAGGTGTGTGTAACCACTGAAAGAGCAATAAAATGTAAAAGATGCATGTATTTGTAAAGGGGTGGTAAAAGTTATTAACTAACTTATGACCTGTTGGAATAGAAATGCAGAGGAAAGTTGAAGAAAATTGGTGTGAAACTTTCACTAACTAACACATCATTTTCAGTAGGAGAAGGTTTTCTGCTCTGCTTAATTTTTAGTTATGTCCTGTAGCAATATCTGTCAATAATAGTTATTATTTAGAAATATGATTAGTGTAGCTGTAAGCACGTTTAAAGATTATTAAAAAAACCTCACAAAACAAAACCAAAAAAACCCCCAAAGAAGTCTTCAAAATAATTGTCTAGTGTTTCTTATGGTGTGTGGCAATACAACGTTCATATCCTTTGTAGATTAGAAATTAGTCCATAGCTTCATTTCCAAATGTCCAAAATTATGAAGCATGGGATTTAAAACTCTTTCAGGGCTCAGAATTTCACCTTCAGTCTCTTAGGATACATGAATAAAAGGAATTAATTTCAAGGTGGTTCAACAAGCTCAGTCAAACGGGTTAAACTAGTAATATTGAGTGAATGAACATGCTATTGTCATTAGACTGGAAGTGCTGAACAATACTCAGTAAGATACAGAACTCAATTTAGCAAAAAATCCTTTTAATTTATTTATTATTGTTTTGCCTCACTAGGGTAGCTTGAAAACTGTGTGGTGACATGGCAGTTGTGCCATGTGGACAGGACAGAAAGAATTACGAGTCACTGTTGGCAACTTAGGTGGAGCATTTTCCTTGTTTTATATTGTAAAAGCTGTTTTTCCTCCTACTTTATAATGATAGCCAGAGGGACTAGAGCTTGAACACATTTTGTTCATTGCAGATTTTCTGTAAAAAAAATTCCCAAACCCCAAAGATTTTATCATACCCAGAGCTAATCCTAGAAGGTCTGTGGATAGTATTCTATTACAGAAGGCAAATGAGTTCGTGCTGTACAGAGCTATGGAATGATTTTGGGTTTTGTTTGTTGTTAGTCATGTTAATTGCTGTAGGTCTTTCATAAAATATCTCTGAGCCTGAAAATCCTCTTTCCTGAGCTTCACCTGCTTTTTGAAATGAATGAGCACTGACTCTGTCATTGAGTCTGTAGCAACAAACTATGCACGCAGGAATCCGCCATTCAACTCTGGGCACTTTAGTGTGAAAAATCATGATAATTCACTCACAGGTAATACTGAAGAAGTGCAAGTACAGTCACCCAAATATTCACAGCAATTTTAAGTTGTAACTTTCATTCCAAATGAGGCCTAAATATTTGATCTTAAAAAAAAAAAAAAAAGTTAATTTTTCAGATAGTAAAGTGTAAACATAAGTTAAGACACACCACCCTTCCATCCCTGAAATCTTAAAATGAAAATAATAGGAGTCTTAGAAATTGAAATTGTTCTGTCAGCGTTTGCATATATAGCCTTTTCTCTCCAAACATTTGTGCCTCACTCTTCTTCCTGCCCCACAACAAATGCCCAGAAAAGCACACAGCTACAAGCGCCACACGCTGGTTTCTTTCAAACTCTCATTTGGTGCTGAGTCGTGTTCAGTGGGACACAGCACGATCTGTCAGACCAGTTGCGGTCCACATCCCCTGTTCTTCTGTATGTTGTCTGACACATCCAGTCATTGCAAGCATTTTACAAGTGGAATAGGGTTATTCATGCTTTCCTTTTTTCAATCCAATTCCTTTTATAAAGGATTCTGTTTCATAAAAAAATCAGTAATCTGCAATTTCTGATAGAGATGTCATGGATGAGTGTGCTTATAATACACACTACCTTTTGTCCTAGCAAACTTTTAAGAACTTTTCTGAACATGAATCATTATTTTTTGCTACAGCCAGGATTTAATTGTTCCTAGGGTTGTCTTCTGTATGCTGAACACTCAGTTATATAGTCAGTTTTACTTATTTGCAAAATGCTATTCTGGGCATATCTTAACTAGATAGAAGATTTTTATTTGCTTTCCAACCTGGAGAGTCAGGGCGCGAAAGTCATGACATAATTCTAAATATATGAGATGTCATTGCTTAATGAAAGCTTGAAAATGCCACACAAATGTGATTTCCTCCTCTATCTTGCTGGAAATTATGATCGGTTGAGGCAATCAGGATAAAATTTGAGCTCTGTAAATTGTGTTCCTAGAACTGATACCAAAATACCTAAATGCAATAATGAAAATGAGATTTCTATTTAAAATGTGCATAGCTGTTTTAGTACAGTAGAATTAAAATGATTGGGGGGGGGGTGTTGTGTTTTGTTTTGTTTTCTTTTTTTACCCAATGGTATATGTTAGCTCAAATCTATGTAAATTAATAAAATGAATTTACAATCGTTAGTTATTTCATCAATCTCCACGTACATAATACGTGTCATAAGAACAAAACTGAAGGGAGTAACTATTGGCGGTATATGAGTAAATGAAGTATCTACTAGTTAGGTGAAATTAGGTGAAAAACAAGGAGTTTGGCTTTTCTAAGAGTATCCTCAGTTTTCCACGTCGAACTTCTATCATGGGCAATCAAGTTATGCCAGAGGAAGAACAAAAGTCAGTTTGGCAATTGAGAAGCAGTGCACCCAGAGTATAGAGGTATCAGTGGACAAATGATAATTTCTATTTTTCTTTACTCCATTACTTACTAGACTGTCCTGTAGTTTATACCCGTCCCATTCTTCCTGCCTCCTGTCTTGCTGTAGGTCTTTAAGGGAAGGAGGAATGCTGCTGAAGAACCTGGCTGGTGTCATTAGAAAGGTTTCTGTTATATAAATCAGTTGGAGATAAGATTAACTACAGAAATGCCTTTTTCTGGAGAACTTTTAGAAAAATACTGCACCCCCCAATGGACCCTAGTGAAATAAGGTACATAATTACCATAAAGAATTGATGGAGGAAAGATGGGGTGCTTACATGATTGCTTGATAAGAAATGTCATTATTTGCTGATACATGTCGGTGAGAGATCTGGTGTCATTGCTCAAGATATGGAAATGAAATCTGAGGTAACCCCTGTTCTATAACATATTACAAAATGCGAGGTTGGAAGTACAGCATAGTGAAAGGAACACTATCCAGATGGCACTGTGCTGACAGGCTTTATATCAAAGACCAGCTGAGATAAAATAAGAGCGGGCAAGAGAGGGCCTCTGAAAATCACTGATGCCTGTTACAGATGTAATGTAAGTCTCTCTTTATGGGGAGAATATATTTGCATAAATTCATTGATCAATGATTTTGCTAATCCTGCAGTATTCCAGGCACGTCCCAGAAAATTGATGAACATTTCTATCAATCCTCAGTGTGGATGCCTAATTATATTACATATTTAGAAAAGATGGATTTTCCCCCTCCTGGAGCATATGTAGTAGTTGAATGCTGTGCTCGTTCTCCTTTCCTGCTCCCATTAGGTTGGAGGGGTTTTTTCCCTTTAAGAATAGCCTGGAGCTGTGCGGGCTGCAGAACTTATCAAGATAAGAGCAGTGCCAGGTTAGAATTATTAGTTTCATGAATCACTGACCAATATGCTTTTTGAGGAAGCCCAGTTTTATGGTTTGTGTAGTGTAAGCCCTTTTTTGGTGCTGCAGTCACTGCTCCGAGAGACTCCAAAGTCAAAACTCCAGGAGACATTCTGGCAAACCTTCTCTCCCATGATATTGTTTCATTTGCATGCTCTGCTCTGTTCATCTTGTGACCTGCCCTCCCTCCCCTTTGACTAATATAGTTTCCTCGTCAGTAATATAAAAGATGTAGAACAAGCATTTTGACTGTTGAAAGTCAAATGAATGTGAACAACTTAATCCAGAGGACACTCAACTGTGTATGTAATGCAGACGCGCAGCTCAACACCTTAACCAAAAGCTGAGCTGAAGGCTATGATGGGAATAAAAGATAAAGTTGAGGTGATGACAGAGTTCTTGAGGGAAAGTAACAAGTTCAAGGTAGATCAGTAGTCATTTTATGCCATAATTTGCAATTCATTGTTTAGGTGACTCCCCAAAGCATCTGGATGATGGTACCACGGTAGCTGGATGTACTGGTGGTGAATGCGGGAACTCCTGCTTGCTGTGGGGTCAATCGCCACAACAGCAAAATATGTTGATTTAAAAAATGTTTCAAAACACATAATGGTTACCTTCTTTTTTTTCTGTGTGCAATTAAAGGTATTGTTTATGACCTGTAGTGGTATAAATGATTTGTCTTTTTCAGAGGTAGCTTTTGTCCCTCCACTGTGCTGGTAGAACAACATAGACAAAGGCTCTGCGCTGTAGCCAGTCTTTATAAAAGAGAAGACTCAAAATCCTGGTTTCTCTGCAAAGAGAGAGTAAAATTATGATGGGAGCTCTGTATAGCAGAATTGTTGATCTACCACTTCAAGCACTGTGTCAGATATTTAACCTTAAACTGTAGCTGCTGGGATCAGGATACTATGCATTACTTGTTATTAGCATTATCCAATGATTTTAGCAGCGACAATAATATTGTATCTATAGTAAATTAGAAGTCAAAACAGTAATATGTAGACACTTAGCTTGTAACTGAAGTAGATAATTACATCTGCACCTGAAAAAAATGCATAGGTAGATGCTTCTGATCTAAAAATCAAATAGTGTCTTTTTTTCCTGCTGTTGACAAGGTTATGTATATAATGTAAGTATATATGATGAAAAAAGCATGTATGTTATGGTTAAATCAGGAAAAATAATTTTTAAAACTTTAAAAAAAAAGGCATATGATTGGTGTAAATTAGACTTTCTTTATGCAGCACATCCAGTTCTCTGTTTAAGAAAAAAGAAAATTTAAGGGCTGCATTAAGGGTGGAAGTATGAAACAATTTTAAAGTAATTTGAAGCCAAATAATCACAATTTCTATGTTAATTTAGTTATAAATGAAGCAATTTCATGTTAACTGGTTCAATACTTCTGAAGGGAAATTACATTTCTTAAGTTTCTGTTTGGGGTGAATAATCCAAATGCATTGTTTTAGTATGTACGAGTGATGGATGGCCACGCTTAGGACATCTGCAGAGCCTTAGAAACAAATTTTAAAACGCTGTAAGATCATCCAGAAACCTTTGTTGTGATATACCATGTTGCTCTTGAGTACTTTAGAGATACCCCAGAAAATAGCTTGGTCAGTTGAAAGAGCATCAAATGAGGTGGCTACATAAAACCATTGAGGGAAACAACGAACAGTAGTGCAATTAATTTTTAAAAATTGCATGCATCCCTCTTGTCTTCACGGTGCTAGGTGGCATGAGATGTCTGTGGCTTGAAAGTGCCAGACTATGGCTGAAATTGGGATTTATTTGAGGGTAAAATAGAAGACAACATTGTGGAAGACAAGGTGATGGCTGTGTTAAAGGGATGTAGGAGCATATACTGAACAACGTCTTTGTTCGCCAGATTGGTAATTTAGATTTGCTTTTGCATCTTTTGCCATTAGACTCTTAGATGGTATATTTCACCAAAAATGCTTTGTTGGGAGAAGGGAGGGTGGGAAAGCAGATCTTGTTCATGGCTTTCAGCTTTGGACTTGGCTACTGTGATCGATAAATTGCCGCAATGCAGCATCTCTGCGACGATGCTCAAAGGCCGCTGAGAAGCCCCCGTTGGTGCAAGAGGAGGTTGCGGGCTGGGCGGGCTCTGGGGAGGGGGGTAGTCCTCTCCGCAAGCACCCAAGCTTCTTACTGGCTCCTTGGGCAATTTCAATGATGTCTTAAAAGGGTTGGGTCCATTTTATCTGCAAGACACCCTGTCTTCCCGTCCACGGCTAGGGTGTTAGAGATCAGGTGAGGCACTTCAGCTAATACTTAGGCTGAAACAGTTAGGACAGACCATCCACAATGGCAGTTATATTTTATTTTATATGCATGCAGATATTACAGAGAAACAGCTGTGTATGGAGAACAATTGACTCCTTTTATTTAGCTACTTCTAGCGCTTGTAGAATATTCCTGAACAGATCATGAGTGCTTCGAATTTTTTCCTGTGTGTATTTTCTTTTGCACTTTTTCACTCTGTGGACTGAACGCAAATGAAACACTGTGAGTATTTGCTATTCAAATTGTTATGGTTTCGTAGCTGTATTGCATACGCATGCATGAATATAAGCAGGTATTGCTGCTTCTCATGGGCAGGTGGTGTTTGGGAGAAATTTAAAAATTGGAAAGATAGGTGTTTTTAAACATATTGACCTTTTTCTTGTGTAATGCACACAAGTGCTGTCTAATGTATTACTAAAAGAAAATCCTGATGGAAAGCAGATCCCTTTCCAGCTTCACCAAGAAACATGCAATTGCCCTTGTCTAGGAACTACGTGTTGTCTTTGTTCTTTCAAAACATTTGTTTCCTCTGTAAATGTAACTTTTCCTTAACAACTGTTCATACATGCAACTCTAAATTCACAGAATGTGTATATCACACATTCCCTATTTCATTCATGTGCATTTATATAAGCCTATATATTAGCCTTAATTTCTAGCATGTATGAATTGCAGGTAGGGGCATCACATACTGTAGAATATAAAATTATTCCACAAATATGGTCTGCGTCTCTTGCATTTTGAGGGTGCACTTTTGGCAGTAAAGGTGAAGCTCCCTCTTTAAAAGATTTGCTTCTTTTCCTTCCTCTGCTGTCAAAAATTGAGAATTGCCTTTGCGGTTCTGTGCCACACCATGCCCATTGTCGTGTTGCTGGAACTATGAAAGATCTCTTCCCGCTGCCTTCTCCCAGTGGCAATGCCAATGGCCTTGAGACCCGAGGGGCAGCTGAGACACCAGGCTCCTGAAATCAGGGGGGCTCCTCCTGCGAGAGGAATAAGGGGCATTATTTTGCCTGCAGGACCTGATAGGTCTGTCATTGGAGGGAAATGGAAACCAGGGGTTCTGGCAGCCCGCTCTCCATGGGTGCCAATTGCCTGCCTCCTAAAAGGCTTTTGTAGAACCTTTTGCACTGACACACAGACGGTCCAGCTAAACTGCGGCCACTGTCATTTCTATTCATTGTTATATTTATACTTCTCAAGCAGCTGCCTTCTGCATACATGGGGTTTGCCAGCTCATCCCTTCTTTGGTCCTAGTGGTCAGCATGGGACTTGCAGGAATCCGCAGTCCCGCAGGCAGTGCCGCATTGCGGCAGTTGATGAAGTGGCATCAGGCTGGCACAATGACCGTCCCAAAGAGACTGAATATTGTCACACAGCCCCTTACAATGGATGTAGAAGTCCATTTTTTGTCACTTTCTCTAGCTCTGAAAAGACAACTAATTTCTATCTGCCACTTGGAATAGCTTTTCTGTTCCTGGGTGTGTTACGCCAACAAGTACGAAAAGGATATGTTCATTATGGTAGGGAAGTCTATCAAAATAGAGGCTTTTACCATAAGGTTATAGCATTAAGGTTGCAGCGTACTCAGGATGGGGCAAATGAAAACACAGTTTCAAAGAATGAGACCGTTCCTTTCTGATCCAAATTTAATCAGTTTCTTTAGAATTTCTTTCGGTGGAGTCCTGTAAGAAAACCACGGCACTCAACTGACTAGATGCTGAAGCCTTTTACCTTGGAAATCTCCTTCATTAAATGCCTTCAGCCTGAACAAATGGCAAACGTTTCTTGCTCCTTTCAAGTTATAGAGTTGGACTGCAATACTTTGGATTATGTTTATAAGACTGCTTTAGCTTCAGAATGGACGAAACAGAAACAACCGTTCAGGCAGGAACCTGAGAAACTGTTTTATTTTGCTGAAGTACTGATGTGTCAAACTTACAATTCATATGATGTGACTCTGTCTTGTTGATTCTTTTTCATCCTTTCCATAAAGACAGTTCAGCAGGCTTTCAGACCTCTGTATGCAGCGAGAACTCAATCTAGTTTCCACTGATTTTGGCAGGAGTAACACAGAATCCATAAACTGAAGTAGCTGACATACATGCAGTTGGATAACACCAAGATCCATATTTAGTAAGAGATATCTCTGTCTAACCTTAAAAAAAAAAAGTATCTCTTTAACAATTAATTTATATTGAAGTACTATAATTCTATTAGTAATTTCATTATATTAATTCATTAAACAAGACATTTTCAAATGAATCTATAAACCAAAATTTAGGTGAGTTGAAATTGAATACAATTATATTTTCATTCACTATGGCTCTTGTGAAAATCTGCACCTAAATAAATAGATTGCAGGGACTAGATTCACTCTCTGCTGAAATCAGCAGCAGGACTTGCACTGATTTCAGTGGACATTGGTTTGGGTATTATGATAATTGGACTTTGTTCCCAGTGGTTCTAGGCAATAATATCAGCCCTGGAAATTAGATACCATAGAGAAACATCAAAACCACCCTGATGATGTAAAACATTTATTCAGTATTTGCAGAAATACTTTTCTTTTAATGAGTCCAAATACTTACAGAAAATCATGGATGTAATTGGGACTTAGAGCCACAGCAGTCATTCCCAATACAGTGAACTGAAAAATGTGTAGCCTTTGGGCAAAGACTTGAGAAAATTTCTTCATTCAAAAAAAAAGTGAAGGCAGTGTTTCTTGTGACATTTTTGGGTTTAGAAAAACAACTCATTGGAGAATCCTTAATTTAAAAATAAAGCAGTGGCAGAATAATTTCAGCTTACATTCTTTTGTCTTTGCACCAATGCTTTTATAACTAAAATTTCCATTCAGGCTGAATTGAATTTGTATTTTCTGCCTAGAATTAGAATGTCATGTAGGAGATTGAACAGCTGATTGAAATTTCTCTAAAAAGCTTTTTCAACTCTCACTGGGCATAGGCTTTAGAAAGAATTGGGGGTTGCAACTGGTACCTATATTTTGTACAGTTAATAGAGGTGATTTGATTGTGTGCAAAAATAGATATGGTTTTCGGTATATAGAAAGAGCAGTCTTCCTTAAGGGCAAGTGGTAAAATGTTTCATGTAAGACCAGGCGAATGATGTTCTTGACATAACATCTAACAAAAGTCCACAACCTAGATGAATTGTGTACCCTCATTCTCTGTATAACCTTTATTATATGATATTTTACCTTATCTTGGCTTATTCTGTTCTATTCTGTTCTTCTATTTTCTACTTTATCTTGGTTTAGCATGGTTTTTTTATTTGTGTGTTGTTGTAAGTAAGTAAATTCAGGCATAATGATACGTATGTGCACATACAACATAAATGCAGGGCTAAAGATAACACCAGAAAGGTTTGAGCATCAGTCACCAAGCATCAGTCACCAGGATCCTTAATTTTGCTCCTGCTTGTATACATAAAACAATACAATCTTTGATTGTACAGGTCTGTATGATATTTTTCAGCCTCTTTTACCCATTTGCACTGATTCCTAGTCCCAATCTCTTTACCCAGATAGCTTTCCCAACCATTTTCTTAGCTGCTGGTCCTGTCTTTCCCTCTCCTCGGCTCTTAGCCTCAGCTCCTGACCTCGCCAGTCTCAGAGACTCCAACAAAGGCACAGCCAGTCTCTAGGGAAAGTTAATGCAGCAATTACAGGACTTAAGGTAATATGTCCTAAAGTTATTGCTATAGTCAGATGTGGTCACCCTGGTTCTTGCTGGGTGACAACACAGGGATTTTAAACAAAGAATTTTTTATTGTAATAACCCAATTTCCCCAAAGCCTGAGTTTTTTGAAAATAATCTCACTCCTTCAAGGGGAGGAAAAAAATCTGCCGTAAACATCTGGCCTTTATAATAAGTTTAATAGTTAAAATCTGACAGTTATATGCAAATTAAAATCAGCCACAGAATGGGAAGAATCAAGCAATTGTAGCAGTAAACACTGCTGGCACTTTTGTGCATAATTCCATCTAAGCTTATTTATTTTATTTTTTCATACATTTCTAAAAAGAACATTTTCTTTTCTCTGTATCCTTGAGACTAGTCATATTTCTGATGTCAGCCTCCCAAGTTAACAATGCTAGAGCCTCTCATGTTGCTGTGATGAGAACATTTGTGAACACATCAGCAAAAGACTAATACAAGAACAGAAACCACAAACTGGCAACTAGTTATTTTTATTTAATTCAGTGGATTTTATGTGTCACCTGGAGACTACTTAGAAGATTATTTGCCTGGGCTAACATTGTGTTTAAAAATAGCACTCGTATAGTGCCAACTCATTTTAGAGTTGGGTACAAATATTGAGACAAAGACCCAGCTGTTATTGCTTTTGCTGCTAATTTGAGGTGTCAGATCAGAGCTCTACTGCTGTATGTCAGTGAATAAGGCCCCTTGTGAGATCATTATGTTTTCTAACAGTTGAGAGTAATGGATTAATCAGTGCAGCATCAGTTGCTTTCATTATATGCCCACATGGTAGTTGTGGGCTTTAACTTAAACAGTCTGTGGGGAGATCAAAGGATTGAGTACAAGAGGCACTCAGGACTCACCAAAACTCTGAAGAGATCCAGTTGAGTGTTGGACCTTGCCTAACGAGCAAATTTTGGATGCCTTGAAAGTCGAGGGTGAGGACTGTGCTCAGTGTTGAGGGATAGAGTGCCAAAGCCATTTTGCTTTTTCATCAGAGGCCATGAGAAACAGTAAATATTTAATTTAATGCAAATTCCTTCTGACCTGTGTGAAAAATAGCTCTTTACAGCAATTGAAAATAGAGCTCCTTTTACCCCACAATCTCAGTTAATTACAAACATTAATTATGGCAGTGTATAAAATTCAAGGCCTGGTTTTATTACTAAAAATAGATTTAGATTTACTTTTTGGAATTGGTAACATGCCCCTGCTGTTAGTTATATTAGGGGGTACGTAAGGGCTGGAAGGGGTCTGAAGTGGTCATCTATTGTCCCACCTTAGGGCAGGACCATCGAGTCCCATGCCATTCCTGCCAGGGATTCATTTAGTCTTTTATTACACGCTTCTGCTGCTGATGGCTGCACACTCTGTAACAGCTCTTTTCTTAATTTTTCTGTCCTTATTGTAAAAACCATTTCCCCTATATCGAATCAAAATTCCCCTTTCTGAAATTTAAACCTGTTACTGCTTTGCTTAACCCTTGTTGAATACAAGGAACAGAGAATTTCTTTTCCCTTTGCGATGGCTTTTTCTGTAGTTGGAGAGAGGTTTAAGAGTAAGTGATATGAATTTGCTCACACAGAGGTCTACAGTTCTGTTAGTGTTAAATTTTGCTGCTAATGCAGTCACCCAAATTCATGTTTCATCTCTAGTATTTCAGACAGACCCCAAGATCCTCTTCTTTATGGATATAAATACTGATGGAGATGTCTAATCTTGCATTGATTCAACTGTTTCAGTCCACATGTACACTGTGAAAAGATTCCTTCACATATTTTTATTTACTTGCTCCACTCCCTCTGCAAAGCTTTGGGGTCTTGGAGAAGTTGTATTTCTGTCACTGCCAGAGCTGGACTGTTGTGTTACTTTCTGAGCTCTACTGGCAACTTAGGGTGAGCCGCTCAGTCTTTTTTTGGATCAGTTCACCCACTTCTGAACAGAAATAACATTATCAAGAAAACTATTTACGTGAGAGGCCTAATTATGTTTGGAGATGCTTTGGTTAAGTCTTAATAAATTTTCTGGTCTCATTTACTGGATGTATAGTTGCACTGGGGATAGGAAGCCTGGAAACCATGGCAGTTGTGGGAGAAGCAGTAATCGGGGAGTATGACAGTAATTCACTCTTGGGAATGTTACAAGCCTGCAGATGCACCATTTGTAGCTATCCATTGCATGCACATAGATAATAATCTTGCATTAGGCCCAATTACATGGTGTTACGGACACACAACACACGGATTACATACACAGCCAACGAGCATACTGTGATAAAGCAGTGGTGTAATTGAAGGAGACAGAAGGAAATGTTAGACTTGTTAGTGCTACCAGTGCTGCAGTGCCTGATACGGCTCTTCCCCACCAGCCTTGCCCGTTTGCTTTTCTGCTCCGTTTCAAAGTCTCACTTTCAAAATACAGGTTTATCACAGAGTGAGGTAACAGCACCTTGTTCTTTCCAGAGTTCGTTGAGAGAGTTTTGAGCAGGAAAATGAAATTAACATCATTGTTTAACTTAGAGTGAAGCCCATAGACACATAGAAGTATGTGCTGCCAAATGAGGACTGTTGTTTGCAGGATTCCTGCTATCAAATCATGTATGTTAGAAGCCTCTAAAGAATCTTCAGTGCCCAATCGTAAAAGGCATTTAAAACTAGAAATATAATAAATGAGCTGGTGCCTTTTCAGATCTCTTTCTTCATTTACCTATCAGTAAATGGGTCTGAATATTTCTTTCTAACAGAGAATTTTGCAAATGCTGCAATGTCCCGTTATCAGCCAAATGTGACACAAAAGCAGCCTGGCATGTATCAAAAACCTGAATGGCCAGCACAGCAGACCTCTAGTAACTATGGTAGATGCTTATTAAGGCTTGGGGAAAAGTGTTAATCAAAAATTTAATCTACCATATAATTTCTCAATTTGATTAGCTGTTTGTGCTAATCAGCTGCAGAAATGGAATGTGAAAGGAAATCAGTCTCTGTAACCGTCGAAAACCAAAGGACATCTTCAGCATACGACATGTTCTCCCCTTCCCCTGTAATTTTAATCCATTCAGATTGTAAACAAGAAGCATCACTGTGTGTATTGTACTGATGCACAGCTAGTCATCTATGTACATTATGAAAATGCCTCGTACTTAGAAAAATGGACTTTTGCATAGTGGATTTTCCTTTTGCCAATGATAAAATAGGATACCATAACTTTTTTTAAGCTGGGATCTAGCAGGCGATATTGTTATCAAACAGCCTTGTGTATGTAACAAAACCCCCAACCCTCCTGTGTATTTTCCCACTTGAAGTGTGACTGGAAAACATTAAGACAATTACTATTTTACAATGTAGTTATTGAAGTACTAACTGAAGAAATTAAATAGTTAATATTTCAGATAATTTTGTTATGTTGTATAACTTTTTCTGACATCATTACCAGAATATCTTTTTGGCTCATGCCTAGTAGTTAACTGGAACAGAGCAGGTAGATATATTGTAATGAAAGTATTATTACCAGATAAATAAGTCACCAGGCATTCTAATATTCGTTATACTCTCTTAATTATATCATTAACTGAACACCAAGTAAGAGAAACAAAATCTCTGTGTACTCTGTAATTTGAGAGTGTTTGACTATTGATCTGACAGCCTGGGATTTCTACTCTCTGAATTAGTCCAAAGAACATGAAAGGATGCTTACCTGACTTTTTAAAGTAAAATACTTGTATTATTATTAGGGTTCAAAATCTAAATCCTTTCCTTTTTTTCCAAAGTATCTTACTTAAAAATTGTGTGATTTCTTCTAGCATTAGAGTATAATTTTTTCTGACTCTCATCTAGTCCTGAACACCTGTATTCCTATTCAAGAGGGTGGAGAAAGGATAAAGAATAATGCATAAATATTATTTAAAAAAACACACACATGACAGTCATTTTTACTGGTTAATGTTTTTAAAGTAATTACATTGAGTCTGGAATTAACAACTCTGTCAGGGAACTACAGTGGCGTACATGAATTTGGAGCAAGTCAGAAGAGAACAGAAATGCAACTGCATGTAGTTAAATTTGCACAAAAAGTTTGAGGAAGGAGATAGGTAGTTGTTTTCAAATCGTGACAGGATTGCAGAGTGAGCGTTCTTTCCTTTAAAATAATTCTGATTAGTAGGGACTATAAATCAGCTTTATTCTTCAGAAGGAAGAAAGCAGCTCCATGCGTGCCTCTAACCAGTTTGGGCAACTGGCAGAGGAGTGAGTTAGTAGAGCAGTTCCTCTGGGGTTGTAAATTGAAGTCAATGGGACTATGACAGTTCATACCGATGGAGGATGTACCACCTCGAAGACTGCTGATCCCACGTTATGCGTCTTCCAAGTAGTCCTTGGAGGATCCTTAGGACTGCTGCAGTCTGCTTCTGCTTAGCTTGCAAGATCTGACAAGGATCACGGCCCAAGGTGGGAAGTTTGCTGGCATAAATAATATTGTCTATAACCTCAGTTTCCTGATTCAGCATTTTGGATGTGAACAGTTTTACAGGGAGAGGACTTCTGAATGAGAGGACAGTGCTTTTTCAAGGGACAAGTGTATATTGGGTTCTAGAAGAGGTGGGAGGTATAAGGTTGGGGAGAACCCAGCAGGATACAAATTTCCCCATATGATGTTGGAAGAGTCAGAAGATTCTGGAAGTTTTCTGTTTATTACAGCTTCCTTGTGTTTGTGCATCTGTTTCTATGGATCTGAATCTTAGTTGGATCAAAATGAGACTGGGGCCTTGGAGCAGCTAGCAGATGACTGAAGCAGAATTTATTTTTTCCCTTCATGTGTTAAAAATGCCACTGTATTGTGTGCTTACCCCTGTCAAGACACATACTTTCAAAAATCATCACTGGGAAGGCTTCATGTGCATGACAGAAAGCTTTGCGGAATGCCTTTAGAGCATACCTCTACCTGAAAACGTCCCCATTCGAAAGCCAAATAGTTCCTACAGCGGTGGGAGCTGTGTACTTTGCACAACCAGAGCAGCAGGGTTAAATTCCTGCAGCTACAACTGGGCTGTAATGCAGACAGTTCACTGTCAATTAGTGGCCTTTGCAGTGTTTGGCCTTCTTTCTTCTGAAATAATTGCTGTTATCATAGATGTTTTATTGCCTTCATTATGGTTAACATTTAAATATCAATGAAATAGTATGCTACTAAGTCATCTGCACAATAGCTATCTGCTAGAGTTATCCCTGAAATTTGTGTTTAAGGAGTATATTAATTCAGCACTGAGGATTCTTAGAAGGATGGTTATATATTTGTTGATGAATTATGGGAAACCTTTGCTTATTAGGGGCAAAACCTGAGCCACTCTCATCTGATACTTTGTGAGTAGAAATACTGCGTGATTGGAATAATGCTTTGTCTTAAACAGAAATATTTTAAGAAATTAAACAATATTTTTGAATCATCAAATCAGAAGTAAAGGCTGACCTTTCTGCATCCAGATGAAGAATTGTACTGGGAGACAGGGATGTGTTCTCTACCCTCAGTTAGCACAGAAGGAAGCTCACTGTCACGTCCTGTTCTGCCTGAATCCAATCCATGTCCTTTTGAAATCAATAGAAAGTCTCCCTTGAATTCCTATGGTTTCCATTGACTTCTATAGTGCCATGTGTGACCTATTCAGACATCAGCTATGTATGTGATTAAATTTTTGTGAGTTGACTTTACATGTGGCTTTTATTTATCAGTGTATACCTAAAATCTTCCAACCAAGCACATAGCTCATTTTTATGTAACAGGCAACTGAGGTAAAGGGTGAATTATATTTTCAAGTTTATGAAAAATAATGGTGGTGCAAGTAGAAATTCCATTTGTGAGCCCTGTTTGAACTTCCCAACATGCATGTGCAAATGCAAATAGCAAATAAATATAGATATTGAGAAGTGGCTGTGTTGATGTATATATGTATGCACTCTTCTAAGAGGTTTTCTTCACTTTCTGAAATTGTTATACATACTTGTTTTGGCTAACTGTCCGCAAAAGACTTTCGTTTGTATCACTGGCTAAATAAGGTAATCAAGCAGTAGCAATTACATGACAGAGAAGTTCATTTTGCACCATATAAACTGCCACAGTGGGACATTCATGTTGTCATCATGACGTTAGCAGGAATTCAAAGGTAGAGCTTTTCAGCCCTGCAGATGTACACTGATACTCGTGTTCACTTCCACTGCTGAAGCCAGAGTAAGGCAGTGCATGTGCAGACTGTGATGCACAGCTGATGAAATGACATGGCTGATAGCTGTAAGAGCTTACTTTCAGGTTTACTTCTGAAGTTGACAGTATTTCCTTCTTCATCTTATCCAGTAAATTTATAATAGACTGTGTTTGAGTACTGAGAAATTGCATACACAAACCGATAATTTTGTATACCCATTGATCCCATACTTAGCTATGTGTTTCTTGTTCAATTTTTAGCAGCATCAAATTTTCCAGAGGATCTGGAATGAATACTATATATTTTAATATAAGCCATGATGCACTAAGGCTTACAGCTCTTATCAGCCTGGTGTGTGAACGTGTGTGACTTGACTGACACAGATCTCTGGCAACAGATCTCGCATGCAGTTTCCAGATTTCCAAAACTTTGCTTTTACTGACATGACTCACTTTGCTCGCAGATTTGGAAAGGAAGGGTAATTTTGCTCTGTTGGTGCAGTTTGCTGCCATGGGTATGTCAGCCCCAAGCTGGCTCCAGATCATTAGTGTATCCATCTGGTGCAGCACTATGCTGAAATACCAGCTACGATCCTACTAACAAAGTGGTCATGTTCTGTCCTGTCTGTTCTGCAGTGCAGCAGTAACACAAACACGCTGCTGCCAGTGTCAGAGCCTGGTCACGCACCTCTCTTGAGAGTGCCTGCCTGTAGCTGTGTTACCCTGCAACCTTCTGGCTTTGCCAGTATGCCTGTGCATCTTCCTGTGTACCAGAAACACAGTCTTAATAGGGTATAATCTAATTTAGCTTTAATCTGCTGATGTTGTAGATGATGGTTATGCCAAAGGATTTCTAGCCAGAATTGTAAAAATGTTTTTAAATTGGCAGGTGACCAAGAGGGCTAGTTAACTTCTGTAAAACTCTTCAACAGCTTTTAATTAAATGTCCTATGTAAATACATAACATTGGAACAACTAAATAGTTCAGGGAAGGGTAGTGTGCCTTTAGGTTGCTTCCGCAGGTATTTTCTTCAACACATAAACAAATGTACAAAAGCACTATCTTCTACCAAAGTGACCCTGTGGAGTGCTGTGCCCTTGTATAAAGCAGAGGTCGCTTCATGCTGTACTGCTGTGGACACCACACGTTTCAAATAGGCAGCTGCTACCGGCAGCAGGATTGGCCACAGTGGGACATGGAGTCATCACCGGTCCCATCAAATCTTGTGACAAACTGGGCTACTGTATTTGCAGATTTGGTACACTTGGAGCATGGCACTTATGCCCTGTTGGAGTGCTTTCCATTTCCTGTGCCATCTTGATAATCTTTATAGCTTCTAATTTGCTAGAGAGTCATTGATATAATTAGGAGCTACATAAATGGGAGCAGCACACTCAGCTGATGATAATCGAGTTGGTTCATTTTTTGTAAGAAGCACTAAGGGGGTCCCTACCAGCAGCTGAGATCATTTTCTCTTTAAGCTCTGCTTTGATAGAGCAGCAGAAATCCTTACATGCCTGGGTCATGACATGTTTTATTACAGTCTGTTCCACTACCCATATATTTTTTCATAAGGAAACCAAAGAAAGGGTACCCGTCCATCTGTATGTTTTCAAAAGGGCAATTTGAGCTGTCTGTCCATGTAAGCTGGCTGTGTTAACAAGCCCGTGAGAGTCAACAGCTCTCTTTTGGTGTGAGAGTGAGCGCTTTAAGAGCAAAGCTTTCCTATTGCAGTATGCGAGCTTGATGTTCCTCCACTCAAGTTGCACCAGGTTTTCAAGCAAGTGGCAGCTTAACCAAAAAGTTGGGGTCCATTCCAGTAGTTGATAAAAACTCATCTCCTGTACTCCTTGGTACTCAGACATGGTAAATAGTAACCTTCATCCATTCTTGTGCAGCTGTTGGTTGCTCTGCCCTAACAGTATCTTTCACGATATGTGACAAATTGTCTGAGGTATCGGTCAGCATGTCTTACTGTTCGCAGCCTGGCAGATTTGTTAAGAAGAGTTTTAGCAGCCTGTTTCTGTAAATAGTGTGTTGGTAAAGAACTGTAAATAACTGATCAATCTGTTATTCTCTTTTGTCTCTTTTTTTTTCTCCTAACAGGACTCTCAACAATAACAACATCACCCGCATTCCTGTTACCAGTTTCAATCACATGCCAAAGATCAGGACTCTGTGAGTAACGTATTCGAATATAATAATAATAATAATAATAATAATAATAATAATAATAATAGTGATGATGATGATGGTGTCAGCCATCTCTTTGGATATTTGTCGCCTTGTGGTAGTCTTATTTCAGTCTCTTCCCAAGGTGAACAATTCACCCTGCTCTCCTGAGGAAGACAGTCACTGAACAAGGCTGACCCTGCGAGGGCCGTGGCGGGCAGGGACCCCCCTCCACGGGGGCAGCCTCGGGCCCATCTGTGGGGATGGGGACAGCTGAGGACCCCCCGGGACATGGTGGGGACCAGCTCCAGCGGGGCCCACGGCCAGGCAGGGTCGTCTGGGGCAGGGCTGGAGACCCGCACTGCTCGGCACAGCTGGGGCAGGGCCTGAGAGCCCCTGGCTGGGCCGTGCCGGGCTCCTGGGCGCTGGCAGGGCTGGGGGAGCCCGGGGAGCCCCCGGGGAGGCCGAGTAGGGTTGTGACGGCGGCTGGTGCTCTCGGGGCCCTGGATTTACCCCGCGTTAGGGAAGAGCCAGGATTTTGCATTTCCCAGAAGTGAAACTAGCATTTTTTTCCCCATGGGAAAATCCGTAATGTGAAAAGTGTTCCAAGCTGGAGCATCATCAAAATTATGAAAACTGCTCAGATGGATCAAGTTATTTAACTTTGTTAATGTCCTGTGTTTAAATCCTATTTCTTCTTTTCAAATTCAGAATACTAATTTCTGAAACAAGAAATTTTTTAAAGAACTTGAAAAAAGCGTCTTTTCCAGATACTTTCTGAAACAAAATGTCACTGATTCTGATGCATATTTTATAAAAGCTTCTCTTACATCAAATCCTGTTTTCTGTAGCTGGGCACCATTCCACTGGAAAAGCTCTGATCAGCTTTAGTAGACCAAAATACAAAGACCGTGAAATTAGACTGTGTGCATTTGTATAATTTAGCCATAGCCTACCAAAAACATTTTCTTTAAATAAATTATTCCTTTAAATTCCTTCAGGATATACACACAACTTAAGGAAAAGTCATGTTTAAACAAAGTCTCTCTGTTTTTCCTCCAAAATCTCAAACTCAACCAAAACGTATTTAGTTCTAAAAGCAAAGAAAGGGAAATAGTAGCTAGCCTGAAAATTGTCTATGGCACTGAAAAGATAAAATGCTTCAAGGACGCTCCATATTTATGTGTAAAATCCTACTAAATAAGTTAACAAAACTGAAGAAAAATGGCTCTCACTCATGTGAATCTATATAAGATAACCTCTGATTTAAATTTTCATTCTTCATTAAATGGTGACATTCATAGATCTTAATGGAAGTAATTAAATGGAAATTAGATGTTTGTCTATTAGAAGAGAGTGGATAAAGAAGATAAAGGTATAGGGTTAAGGTTTCTGGAGTTTTGCCTTTTCTCATTCAGTCACAGTGGTCCAGAAAATTTGCTTGGCTTCTTCAGATTAGTCAGTCTCGTCTGTTACCAGAGCTCAATGCCTTCTGTCATTTTCCTTTTAGTTTAATTTTGGAGATGGCTTTGTATATAGCTCCCTGGAGACTTACACTGACTAATCCCCCTCTGCTGTAATTAAGGAGAAAAAAAAAAAAAAAAAAAGAAAAAAAAAAGGGAAGGAAGTCATAAATAGGATTTATAAAGGGAAGCTTTTATATTGAATTCTGAGAGCCACATTTTATAGAACATGAATGCTGACCCACTCTAAAAGGATTTGCTGGAAATTTAATTTAGGGTTTATGGCTAAAAGGGCACCTTTGCAAACTTGCATTCGTATTCATTCACCTCATGTTCTGTAAAAGGTAGTTTCATCAATATCAGGTGGCATGTTTCAGTCTCCAAAGACTGCCAAATAACACACAGTACCCTTCTTAGCTGTTGAATATAGGAATTGAAAAATCCTACATAGACAGGTGGAAATACAGTAAAATAGTTTAGCTTTCTATGTTTCCTTCCATCTGTTTCAGCAGAGGCAGAAAATTCATCAAAACAGTAATTAATATAAGATAAATACAGGAATCAAATAGCATTTCATAATTTCTTCTGCTGCTCCTTCATATTAAAAATTCTTCCTCTATCCCCAAGTCATCCTAGCACTTTTCACAATTAATACTTTATTAATTATAATTATTAACAAAACAAGTTTGCATAGCTACATATTACTCAATATTTTCTGAATATCTTCTATTCAGAATTTAGGCTAATACTGTTTTGATTTAACCAAGTTTTGTGTAAACGGATAGTAATACCCTAACAACTAACATACACCTGAGCACATGTAAAACTGATCAGTTTTTGTTCACCTATGTAAAATATTTCTGTAAAGATATTATTTGGGGGGAAATGTTAATATTCTCTCTAGTTTCCTGAGCTTTATTTCACTTGATAACCTGTTCCTCCTGTGTTAATATACAACCTCAATGAACAGTTTGCCTAGAAGGAGAAAGCTATCTGAAGCATAATGGCTGAATAAGATCTGCTACTTACTTAATCTCTTGGTTGTTGATGCAAATTCAGTCCAAATGGAGAGTGAATGATGTTCATTACAGTTTGGTGACTCTACTGTTTTCTTAAAAAATGATCATCAGTTTGTACACCTTCTCAAATATCTTCACACTTAGACGTGCTTTTTTTCAGAAGCTCTTGCAGGGAGTCCCTGGTCTGGATATTACTTAAGTAGGGACAAGCCCTATTTTCCATCCAGCTGAGGCCTAGTGTGGTGTGGATAGTGTTTTTCCTATGTGTCTCTTTTTACACACTAGTAAGATCCATTACCAGGACATTTGGGGCTGCTTGTGCTGCAGCTGCATCTGCTGTGATAGTTTTGTGCATAAATAGCTTTATCTTCATGAGTCTCAAAACAATCTGCTCATTTAAGAACAGAGAAGGAAAAATAAAAGGGATATTCAACTTGAACATGACCTCTCAGGGGAATAAAGAAAGAAAGAAAAAAGAGAGAGAAAATTGCTAGTAAGATTTGGAGCACTTGGAGAATTCTTTTAAAAAATCAGCTCTTCTGTGCTAACCTTTTTTATTTAACTGTCTTTTCCATTGCTAAGTTTCATTGATCTGTTAGCCTTGATTGGAAGTGACAGGAATTAGTTTTTATTGATCTGCTTTCCTTTGCTTGAAACAGCTTTATTTATGTTAGAACATGTCCCCCATACCTATTTGCTTAATGGTAAGTGTCCTGTTGTCTCTGCAGGTGTGAGTGACTACTGAGATAGGTAATTGCATAATTTCTTTTAATTTTTTTATTTAAGGGTAAACTGAAAATGTACCAAATCACTTCAGTGCTTTTCATGTTTACAGGGAATTGGTGTATTATGCTTCTGAAGTACTGTGAAAAGTCTTTTTGTGGCTGTATTCATTAATATAATTATCAAAAATATATTCTAACAGGCTGCTTTGTTAAACTTGATAGGCTCTCTAAATGGTGTCCTCTCAAAAGCAAACTGTAGAATATCTACACAAAAAACTTTAATGAGTTAGGGCTCTGCTGAGGCAGGTGAGCTGGCAAAGACGTGACAGTTTGCACTACTAAAATGGGAAAACCCAGAAACCAGCTATACAAATTTAGTAAGGAAAAAAAACACAACTCACAGAACTGGAAAGCTACCGCTTTTTGTGAAATTGCGGTTTTATTACTTCTGCCTACCTGCATCCATACAGGGGATGCAGGGCAGGGCATGGGATGAGCTCTGCTTCAGTTCCTGAAGGAAGATGATTCTAAGCATCATTGTTGACTGCTGTGGTGGTGGGAAGGGATAAGACTTGGAGGATTTAAACGCAATGCTTACTCTCTAAGTTAGAACAAAGTCTTACTTAGGATAATTTCTGGCTAGATGATATTTGTTCCATTTTCTTTGCAAATATATTTTTTTGTTCTTTCAATCAACAAAAAGTGTTCCAGGCAGATTAATGGTTCATAATAAGAAAACATTTTACTAGAAATCTAACTTACTGCAGTGTCAATTAAATGGCTTCATAATCCCTATACACAAGGTCTTCTAGCCATCCTTCTAAAACAATTGCATTTTACAGTGCTCCCAGGAGACTAGCATCTTCCATCTCCACAGCATAAACTCTCAGTTCCAGATTTGTAGTCTTTCACTGTGACTGCCCACCCCAGACATACAAATCTGGGGACTGTCAGCCTGGGCGCCACTGCTGACCTGCACTGCCACTGTGCAATATGAAGATCTCACAGACAGTTAATTTCTTTGGTGGATGGACAGGGCTAAATCCTGTGCACACCAATTGTGTGGGTTTTTTTAAATGTAATGCCTGTAATATTAGTGAATAATGCTTTGTCTAACCATTTCTGACAGGACTTTCAATCTGTTTTATCATTTCAGCTTTGGTATAACACTGCAAATGTATGACTCATTACAAGGAATGAAATAATTAATGTCCTGGGCTTTTGTTTTGACCTAAAGTTTGGTAGCTATTAAAGTTACCAGATTTGCTCCCTGAACGCATTGTCATTTTGCAGACTTCCCCCCACAATGTGACAATGCTTCTGCAAGTCTCTAGTGCCAGGCATGAAGCAGGCTGAGAAGGGAGCTGTGTGGCTAGATCTTCCATGACAAAGAATGGCCCCTGCATTGCTGTGTGGCATGACCCTGTCGTGGTCACCGCCTTCATCATTACTTGAAAATTCCTGTCTAGAACCTGCACACTTGCATTAAATTGCCACAGTAAAGAGCATTGATGAATTTGTTCAGGCAATACAGGAACATACAAGGTATCAATAGCCTCTGGTGTGTGGGTTTTCTCTCTCTCTCTCTCTTACTCTCTGTCCCTCCTTCCTCCCCACAAAGGAGAGAGAAGAGGGAAGAATCACCTATCATCCTGTTTTTCAGCCTGGTCCTCATGTTTATACAAGCCACCCTTTGAATTCACTCAAAGATATCACATTCACACAGTTATTTCTGATACGAAATCACAGGCAACGTGATTACTTGGAGGAATCTTAAATTCTTCATGTTCTTTTCTCTAGAATGGCCAGCTCATGATTACCTGTAGGCAGGTAATTATTTAACTTCATTCTTCCAAGACATTATAAATAATAGCACTAATTTATATGCAGGCACATATATTATATGGTAATGTAGACGACCAAGACCTGACTCAGCTGTAACAGATAACCTGCAGTGATCCTGCTTACACTGTAGCGAAGAGCCAGACTTGTACTTGATTGCTCTGGTTTGTGTCTTCTGTTTAAAAAACTACTAACAACTTTAGGGTTGTTCTGTCTTTTGTAGGCGGCTTCACTCCAACTTCCTGCACTGCGACTGCCACCTGGCTTGGCTGTCTGACTGGCTGCGGCAGAGGCGCACTATCGGGCAGTTCACCTTCTGTTTGGCACCTGTAAACCTGCGCGGTTTTCTTGTGGCGGAGGTTCAGAAGAAGGACTTTGTCTGCTCTGGTAATGATGCCAATTACTCATTTGTCTAACAGCTGATGGTTTTATATTGATATTCACATAAAAACAGTGAGTGGAAAATTACTATGTTGTGTTTGAATGCCATTCTGTAGCAGTCCTGTTTGTTTCTGTCATTACTAAACTGTATGGGAGTAGATCAAACTATTAATTTTTTCAGCTTTATAAGAATTATTGGATTCCAGTTAACATTTCAGTTCTCAAATTATTTTTTCTACTTTAGCATTGCCAATGATATCAACATAAGAAATCAATTAAGTGTGGATAATTTGGTATTTCTCAAGGGAAGAGCTCTACAGCTGACTGGAATACAAAAGAAAGGAAATAGAAAATGCTAATCTAAGTCTGTTGATAAATGATTGGACTATAGAACACGAGGAGCAGATTTTTATCCCAGGGACTGAAACAGGATTCGTAAGGAGCCAATGCACTTTGCTGTTCTACAAGTTTCCACACTGATAAATGAGGCTGATGATACATGGCCAACTCACAAACCATGAGTATATATGTTGGGCCTATTCATCAAGTCTCTGGAACTACACTTGGGTCTTTTGTGATAGAAACACATTTTCTTAAAAGAAGAAGAAAAAGAAAGAAAGAAAAGAGAGAGAAAAAAATAGAAAAAAATGAAAAAGAAATGTCTGAATTTGGCTGACAGGAAGAGATCTGGCAGAGGAGATGCATGGCAGTGTGTATGTGTGGAAAAAAAAAGAAAGATACAAGACACAAGTTTGGAAAGAGCTTTGCAAGCCAAATGGTAACACAGGGAGCTTGTTCTGAAGCCAATGTGAGTCCTAATCTTGATAGACTGAGTCTTGTATTGTGTTCTTTATCTCTCTCAGCTTGTGAGCCCTAAAGCTTTATTCTCTTTCTTTGTACATGGGTTGACTGATGGAGATACAGTACAAGTGCTTATGCTAGAAATGTTTTTAGGAATGCCTTTTTTCTATAGTTTCTTCTACATGTGACAAAGAAAGAGAGAAATGGTTGTACTTAGAGAAGAAGCATTTGATCCCCTTAGCTGTATCATGGATGGTAAATTAATGCCCAGCCCTGAAGGTATGCAGGAAGTGTTGTGGACACATAGAAAATGAAGTTGTGCACCAGTGACTTTTGTCACATGATTTTCAAGAGTGCTGAGAAGCTTCTACACAGTTGTGGAGATTTGATGATGCCCAGAATATCTGATAAATTACGTCAAAAGTTTAACTAAAAGAAAAGTTTAGAAATCTAACAGTCTTGGGAGAGGAAGGATAAAAGAAATGAATAAATGAATTAAACTATTAGCAGAATCAAATTTTACCAAAGAGGTAACGACAGCATTTTTTTCTTTTTATGAAATGAAGTTTCAGATGGGGTGTGAGTTCAGCTATTTGGATTTATGATATAGTGAAGTGAAGGAAGAAGAGTTGTTTAAATCAGGAGAAGAGATAATAATTGCTGAATGAGAAATGTGACGTGGACAGAACTCATCTAAACGGAATTTTCTGTGCAGACTATGACTTCCAAAAGAGAAAAAGGTTTTTAACGGTTGCCTGTGGGACCAAGAACATATAAGAGAACTCTCAAGATTGGCCTGCTTTTTTTTTTTAGACATAAGTTAATAAAAATTAAAGGAAAGAAGCTTCCAGTGAGAGAGTCCATCAACTGTATCCCCTAATCCTCATTTGGGAAATGAAATATACTGAAAAAGAAATGCATTTGAAGTGCTCATTTTAGTGGAGGATTTAGCAAAGAACTCAACTTAGTACGTGCTATTTCGACAAAAACCTACATGGACAGCTAGTTTAAAGAGGATATAAATCTTCCCTGCTCCTTATTACAGTTCTTATTCCTGATTTTACAGCATAATTTGTTAGTGTTTGACTATGAAGTCAAACTAGGACAGCAGGTGAATAGTGAACTGAACTGGTCCCTCTGCAATGGAATTTTATACAATTTAAGCTTATATGAATCACTGTAACTAGCCTCAAGCTGGCAGTGAAAGCCACCTTTGCATCATAGTTATGAAGAGCTGAAATACAATGTAGTGAACTACCCTGTTTAAGTATAGGCTCAGCATTTCAAGCACTTGTGTTTTTATGGCAGTGGGGATATCATCACAGCAAAAGAAAACTCAGCTTTTCCTCCACTGTAAAATGGGCTTCAGCAGAGCATTCTAGTTCAAAGCTTGTGCTGTTGCATGCTTCAAAGCAGAAAGAGTAGAATCAAATAATTTGGGGAAAGAAGAAAAGCATCCTTGAAAAACTTCTGGTTATTCTTTGAACCCTATGCAAAATTATTTTTTTAAAATAATTTTATGACAAATGTTCCTTTGGAAACAAGTTTTGCCTGCTACATACCAAGGAATAGCATACGTTGGAAAAGAAAAAGTGAAACACTGATAGAGATGTGCCATAACTGAAACCCAAATTGCTTGATTCCTTCTGGACACTCTGCTACCGGTCCTGTACCGTGATGTTTATAAGCATCAGGTGCAAAGTCTCTCAAGATAATGTTGCTGAAGTCAGAGTTATGTGCAGATTATATCTGTGTAAACTGAGTCATACCTGTGTAAACTGAGAGTCAGACTTTCAAAAAATGTTGTTCAGCTTCTGCACATAAATTATAAAAATGCTAATTCAAATGGCACTTGTAGACAAATTGTGAGCAGTGGAAAAGCTATTCCAGGTTTCACTTGTTCATGCCCATGAGTATTTGGCTCAGAACTGTAGGTAAATGTGTAGGATCAAATAGTGTGCAGTTGCCTGGAGATAGGTTTGCAAATATGTCTCATTGGATTTGTGTTACTGAGGAGGCAGAGGAAAGGTCATTAACAGAAATGAGCAGGGTTGGGACTAGATGGCCCCTCACAATCGGGGGAGAGTGCTGAGTACTGCTGGCAGTCCTGTCACCCGCCAGGGCCTTCTGGCTGGCTGCTTCAGCAAACTGTCCCCTTCTCATAGCAGAGTCTCTCCTCCAGAGCCACCCCTGACAGAGCAGCCTTCCTGGGCCTTTGCCTTAAAGCCATCTGTTCCCAAAGAAATCTCCAAACAGACTCTTCCTCCTGCACAGCCGCTTATTGAGCTCTGGGATGTGTTTGGTGAGGCAGTCTCCTACAAAACAGTATGTTGTAGAAGGGGAAATTGTGTGGCACCAAAGGATGAGTGCCCCTGTTGATGTGCTGCACATAGATAGCATGATGTCTTTCTACTCTCTCTCCACCATAACCTTGCAATTCACTGCCACATTGCCGGGACAAGAGAAAACAGTACACTAAGCAAAGACTTAATGTCAGTTGAAATACTACCTGCACTCTGATCCTTGGGAACTGTTTATTTTTATATTCCCCTAGCTAGCAAAGAAGCCTCTGGGGGTGCTGGCTTATGCTCGGTACCTCTTAGAGCCTTCCAGTCTTTGCTTGGATGAAACCCAGCTTCCTTTCCATGTTCAGACATTTCACTGTTGAACTGGCTTCTCTTTCTCTAACTCTGTCTCAGTAACTCTGTCCCCCCACCCCTCATCCTCCTCTGACCTCCTTAGGATAGTAATTTTACTTCATTTTCCTCTCATATAAGTTTTATTATGGTTCTTTGATTTTTCTTCTACCTGCTCTTTAGTTACTGAAGTTGAAATTACTCTACATATTGATCAGTTATGTCAAGTCATAATGTGTTTTCTCACCTGCATTAGCATGGCTGTAAAGCTTTGCAAACTGCAGCACTGGGTTCATGAAGTTATACCATCAGCAACACCTTGGTCTTTTCAGTGTTCTGTGCAGAACCCACTGAGTCACCCCATTTGGATTTTTTTACAATAATGAATCTTTCTGGGTTTTTTAAGTATATACATGAGAAAATAAATATGCATCTGAACGGCATATCTAAGAATAAAGCAGATGCATTCAGGAGCATTGTATCTCATACTGTGGTGTGTGGCATACTTCAGCCACTGCTGTCCTCAGCTAGCTGCTGTCAGAACAGCTCAAATGTCATCAGTTCTCAACTGGTTGCTTGCAGAGGAGACTATCTGGTAGATAAGCAGGCAGAGACTGTGGGTTGATTTCAGTGCGTGGTGGGAGGAAGTTGATTTTTCTCTTGTACTGTTGCTGCCAATTCTGAGGCAGTATGTTAGTCCTTGGTGTTGACTCTGAAGGTGCAGGTTGATACAGATTTGTTATAGTTTTGGCCAGTAGCTTGAGGCATTTTACAGTGGACAGCATTTACAATGGAGTATGAAGATTGGATGAGATTCCTTAGCACAGACCACAGATTGATATTTCTAACAGTTAATGGATTCATGCTTTTCTTACGTATGAAGCACCAGATACTAAAATCTTGACATTAATATGGAGCTGATTTGTCCTGTATGTCTTGTGATATGAAATTTAGCAAAGCATAAGTGTAACAGATGTGATTTTTAAGTACTTTCTTAAGATAGTTTTCTTTAATAATGAAACAAGCATTGTAGAGAAGGAAGTTGGATCCATATATCATTCTCTTTTTCATTAGAAACCGTTTTCTCAGATTCCTGATCCTTAGTTCCCATTCGAAGGATCTATGAGAACCTGAAGAAAATCAAGATGCATGATTTGGATTAAATGTGTTAAAATTTAGTCTGAAATTGATGCAAGAGAGAAATCATTACCAGATCCAGTTGTCTAGTGATTTCTGGCTAAATAAACTGATACTGATTTTAAGAAAATAGTGGATTGATCCCAATCTTGGTTGAAGACCTAGAATTTCTGATCCATACAGTGAGACTGCAGCTGAGGTATAATAAAGAGGAAAATATGTTAGCTTCCTGCTGCTTAATGCAGACTGGAAGCCCTAATGAGGAAGCAGATTTATTTGTTTAGTTGAGGTCAAATGGTCTTAAAACATAGCTGTTACTCTTTGGCCCAGACCACAAAACTCAGTAGATTGTCTTGCTCCTTTTTTCTCCTAATAACTTCCTAGCATATTGTTGAGGAGGCAACCAACAATGAGTAACTAATAAAACAGCACTCCTCAGGCTTAGTATCTTAATGAGAACATTCAGAAGATGCCAAAGGAAAAGTGTGTGGGGAGAGGAACTCCCCCCCATCTGCTCCTTTAAGAGACTCTGTGCAATAGTATATCTGCATAACTAGCAGCAGGTCTGCTGCTTTCAACATGGGATGTGAAGGTACTGCTAGCACGGAAGATTGGTGCTCCCTGGAAACTCAAGAGGGACAAGGACTATTTGCTAATGATGCAAATTTTGCTAGTGGTGGGCAGTAGCAATTGCTCCTGACAGAACAGAGCGGTTTCTCTCCATGCAGTCCATCCCAGTTCATGCAGAGAAGGGCTGCTAATGGCCCTCAGTTTTAATGGTCACAAGAAGCTGGATAAACAAAATGGGAGGAGGCGGCCTTTTTCTGTGTGTGTGTGTGTGTGTGTGTGTGAATGGTCACTTTCTGCTGTGCAGGATATCCTCATTGTACAGCTGTTTTATTGCTTTTAGAAGTGAGCTTAACCATTTCTTCTAACTTTGACTTCTTTCCAAAAGAGTGACCTGTGAGTCATATTTGAGAAATAACATCTTTTTTCTCACTGTTAAGTTGGTTCATGCTTTTTGTGACCATCAACAGACCCAGTAAGTGCTCTTACAATGGAGTCTATGCAGGACTTTCAGTGTTGTATGACTTTAAAACCTTTTGGTAAAAATTGTGTTTTAAATTTGGCCTTAGAAAATTTTTGTGGAACTCCTATAGAATTTTTACCTCCTGTTGTAATTTGCTACCACAAACTAACATTGACATCTAGTCTAAATAAACATTTCAATACTGAGCATTTGTTAGTTGCTCCTCAAATGAAATCCTACAGGAGGTTTGGAGAGATACTAATTGCTATTTATCACTTTGCTTTCTGTTTCCATTAAGTTTCTTATTACAAATTTAAATTTACTCTAGCACTAGCAGTTATGTTGTTTCATACTGTAAGAATTTATTTCTTGAATTCCTTTGTATGTAAGGTACCACATACGGTGGATTTTTATTTGGGAGACCATCTTGCAAATCCGAGGGATAAATATGTATTTATTAAGGCACTTAATATTTCTTTGAAGATCAAAGCTGAAAATTGGCTTTAAATTACAGTAAATTTAGTTTTACTGTTCAAAAATGATGTCTTACCTTCTCAATATAATTACCTTTTTTCTGGAATTCTCTTTTCCCCAAAGCAGTATGTGTAGGTCTTTAATGCTTATTTAATGATGGCAGGTTGGGATATAATTATTCAGACTTGAGCTTTTTAACCATTGCTGTAAGAATAATAACATGATTAGTTTTTACGTTAATGTCCAAAACCAGTGGCTTGTTTTATTACTAGTATGTTGGTAGTATTTTGGTATACAATGGCAATGCATCATGGTGGTCTGTCCTGCCACAGATCAGTACCACAGCCTTGTTCTGAACTAGTTCATAGAGAGCAGTGATGTTAAATACGAAGGAACAGGGTTGACTCTGAGTATGTGGCCAAACCTTTGTATGAAATCTGTAGACTTTTTCTGTTTGATACCTGGATGTGATTAGCAACATATTTGTGGGTACTCAAGCATAGAGCTGCTTATAAAAAGACTGCAGAATTCCATAGGTGGCAAATACAAAGTTGCATACAGTCAATATCAGGTTCATGTGAATTTCTGTTTTATTGACCATGAAATTTAGTGATGTCATATAGTTGCATTAAAACTGTGGTGGGTTGACCATGGCCAGCTCCAGATGCCCACCCAGCTGCTCTCACTCCCCCTCCTCAGCAGGACTGGGGAGAGAACAAGATCTGCTCCAGCACCTCCTCCCCCCCTTATTCTCTGACTTTGCTGCTGGCAGCGCTGTTTCTCACACTTTTTTCCTCACTCCTCACTGCCTGGCACCGTTTTGCACTTTCTCGAATACACTTTCACAGAGGCACTACCAGCTCTTCTGAGGGGCTCAGCTGTGTCCAGCAGCAGGGCCGCTGTGCGGCTGGCTGGAACCGGCTGGAACCAGCCAGAACTGGCGGGAACCGGCCGTGCCCGGCATGAGGCAGCCCC
Organism: Buteo buteo; assembly: GCF_964188355.1. Taxonomy (NCBI): domain Eukaryota; kingdom Metazoa; phylum Chordata; class Aves; order Accipitriformes; family Accipitridae; genus Buteo; species Buteo buteo. The sequence continues at coordinate 17,488,094 of NC_134194.1, read as the reverse complement.
GGCCTCACCTCACAGAGGCCCCTGCAGCCTCCCTGTCAGCGCCGGGGCACTGACACCCCGTACCAAAACTGAAGGGATTTCCTGGCTCATTGAATTAATTCCTTGTAATCGCAGGTGAACATGTTTAGGTCAGAAGATCCGTCAGAATGTTATTCTGTAGGTTCCAGGTACGAGAAAGAGCTTGAATAGATCAGAGGTCTCTTGCAAAAGACCAAAGGCAGCAACCTCAGCCTGTCCCAGGAGGAAGGCAAGAAAAGTCGCTATTGCCCTGCGTTCCTTAGCAAGTCCCAAATGCCAAAGAATTTGGTCCAAGAAACTCTGAGGTGGCTCTGGGAAGGGGATGATGCCTCACTCTTCAGTCCTTGCCCACTTATCTGGAAAAAACTGTCTCCTCGCTCCAGAACTGGCCATTGGGTGAGCTTGTGACCAGGCCGGACTCCTCAGGTGTCATTGTCAGGACAAATGTCACATTCTGCCCAACATCCTCTGAATACCTGTGTCAATCTGTAATGCTTCTGACCGAAGTGAATCCCGACATCCTTCTCTTCGTGAAGAGAGCAGCTTTTGTGCCGAGGCAGGGAAAGTCCTGTGTTAGCTGTGGCAGGACATGGGGGCATGGGCAGGCGGAAGGGAAGACAAACGTGTAATCAAACAAAATCAAGTCATGTTTAAAACTCCTTTTCAAATACCAGCAAATCAAACCCCAGGGACTCAAAGCATAGACTTAAACTATTCCTATCCCTTCCATAACTTTATGAAACTTCATCGTGAAACAGTTCAGGTTCTTTAATGGATAACCTGTTTAGAAGGCCATTCCAGAACTATACTCCCTTCATAGGCTTACAATTGATCATGACCATTATCTATCATTTAACCTTGTACAGGTGGTATCCTTTCACTTAAATAATTTATCTTCCTCTTCATTTTTATGCTTGAATATATTTATAAGTTCAGTGTATTATTTCTGGACCTATTTTTAAATGTCACTTCATAGGCACCTTCCAGACTGCTGATACAAATTGTGAAATTGCCGTTAATGAGATTACTGTACATAGATGTCATTTGAACTGCAGAAACACTACATCTTTTAAGACTTTCTAGTAGCATTATTTTTTTAGTCTTTAGCCTGTTTTAGAAGAGCAAATAGTATACAAACCCAGAGAACCAAATACATGCTAACAGCCTTCCTTATGGTACAATAGTCAGAAAGTTAAGTTCTGGCTGCTTTTGGGAGAAAATGCCTCTGTTGACAAGGCTGGAGAAAGACCTTGAAAGAAAGGCTCAGAGTGGGTACAGGGCATAGGAGACATTCAAATGCTGACTTTTCAATCCCTCCTATGGAAGACTTAGATGGAATAAATTTACCTGAGAGAAAAACAACTTTGTCAAAATTTTGAGAGGACTCAAGTTGTCTCACAGATTCTGTTTTATTAATCCTTCAGAAGAACAAATCTACCTATTAAACCTCAGTTGTTAAAGGTGAGCCTGCTTCTTTGTTCTACTTTCTTCCATTTTGCTTAGAAGTAATCCATACAATTTTGTGCTATTATTGTTAATTAAATAATTGCAATATTACTGCTTTTAGGATAAGACAATGTGAAGTAAGGTCGGATTTTCGATGGTGTTACTTTACTGATATATTTTGAAACATGCAAAGTAGGTTTTTGTAGAATAAAGTTCATTATGTTGGACCTTCCTTTCACTGCAATTAGATTATTCCTTTTTTATTCCTCCATATTTGTTTGTAAACCAATTGATGTTGACTTTGCCTACAGAACAGTTGTGTTCATGTGCCATGAATTTTTAACAGATAAACTTAGTGTTTGGGAATGTTCAGCAAAACAGTGAACTTGAATCAAATAATGAATATTCATGACTAGCAAATTTTTGCATACCATGAACTTGATGGTATTAACATCATCAGTCAGGGGCTCAAGGCACTAATCATCAGTTCTTAATGCTGTGCTCAGCAAAAAGCTGTTGAACAACCATAGATGGAAATATTTGCATAAACCATTTACTGCACATTCCTGTAGAATAAACACATTTGTACAAATTTTTCTCCATTAGTGGAATATTTGCCATCAATGAGGAATGTTAACTTTGCAGATAGTTAGTTGTGATTGACTTGCCCATATCTCTCTGCAGGACTATGCACACTCAAGTGTATTTTAATACTGGCATGTAAACACTAGTCAGGAGCATTACATCTGCTTTAGGTATCTTTTTGAGATTGTATTACTGGGAGTCTAGTGAAAACTGTAGCTCATGTAGTAGTAATTGATTTCAGATGACCCAGCATTGTAAGAAGTTCCAATGGGTTATCTAATTAAACCACAAAAGGTCATAACATATCCACAGATCTGCAATACTTATAGTGTTTTGTTTATTGATCAATAATTTCATGTCTGCTATACTTAAAATGATTTAAAGTTACCACAGATTTTTAACTGGTAAATCCTGTCAGATTTATCTTAAAATCCATTAATATTTTTTACAAGTAACTAACATTTTGCTGGTGGAAAATAACTGCTGCAAAGGCAATTGGATAGGTGAGGAGGTAATAAAGCACACTACTTAGTGTGCTGTAATTGGGTGTCAGTGCAAATGAGATTATTTAGTTTATTTAGTCATTCCAAAATTTATTTAAATGCCTGTGACATTTAAACTGTTCATTTATACACCGTAACCATTCTATTCTAATTGTAATATCAGTCTATTTGCTGCTCTTAAAAGGCTAGAGGCCAATGAGATGCTTATTTGAAAAAAACACTTAATTTCTCTGTAAACTGCTGGGTCCTAAGGCTCTCCCCTCTCTCCTCTCTTCCCTTAACCCATAGTCTGAGACTGTAAAATAAAGTGGTGCAGGCTAATGGCATGCCAGATATTAACTACCATAATCATTGAAGCTGTCATTCTATTACATCAGGCACAAAAAGCATAGTAATTTTTGTTAATCATGTTCCTATCCTAGCTTCCACATTTTGTTAGTGTTGGGTTTTTTTACAGCAAAATGTATAATTGAGTTGATGATTTTTATCTCTTATAGAAAAATATAATTAACATGGTGAACTAGTGCTGCTGTGTAACAGAAAAAGTCTGAAATGACAAGATGACAGATAATAAGAACAACTTCAGAAGGGAAAGAATGTAAATGCAGCTGGCTTGTCTATGGCCATTTCCTTTTGTTGCATCCACGCCGTAAAGAGTTTACTGCACTTGTGAAGGACACAAACAGGAATCCTGAAATATTTTTGCTTTCCTGTGTCTTTTCATTTCAAGAAGTATTGGCATCAAAGAAAAATTCATTTTTAGATTTCAAATATCCTTCTTTAGAGGGTGTATTACCTGGGGTTCTTGATCTATCTGTATGCTTATACTTTGCATACCTATGAAAATTATACCTAAATTTTAATTTTAAGAACTTTAAATTCCATAGCCTACCTAGACTTGTTTTCTTGACCAGTCCTTTTTTTACCAGCTCTCCACAACTATACAAACATCTAAGTGATTAAACTCTCTTGGATTTTTTTGTGCTTTAATTCTATAGATTTGTTATGGAGCTAACAATAGATCCTCATTTAATTGAAGCAGTTAAATCCAAATCAGATTTGAAATTCTGTTTATAGCATTGTTTAAAAGAACTTCACCATAACAGATGACTGTTTGTCAAAGAGCTGACGGAATATGTGCTAGATGCCTGTGGAGCGTGCATGTGTAATACAGTATTTTGTTCGTTGCAAAGGAAAAACATAAGCAAAAGTATTTGATAATAATGATAGCAATTTATGCACAAGGTCTTTTTATTTCATTAAAATTCTCAGAAAACTACAGTCTAGATCTACTTTTGCTCATGAAGAAGGAGGAAATTCACCAAACATAAAGGGCTGTATTCAGCGTGGAATCAAAAGTATTTTTACTCTAAGCACAAAATGTCAGTCAAAAGTGGCAGGAGTACTGGGTATTTTGGGATACTCAGAGAATTCAAGCTTATAATGAGGAATTAAGTTTATAAAAATACTCCTTTTTCCATCCTATTTTGAGTGAAATGAGAAAACTGATCACTCATTATATGTGGAAAATAAAGAGTCTGCACAAAGACAGCCTCTTTCTTTACTTTTTATTTTACTTTACTTTCTTTCAGCATAAGCTGTTGTTTTTTCATCCCATTTCACTTGCGTCTGCGCTAAGAATAAAGACATATTATTGCTTTTTCTCTCTATTTTGACATCATGTACCTCCCTGGTTAACTAATTGGTTATTTGTTTTACTCACTATCCATAAATCAAAACTCTGTTCACATAAAAGTTCCTCCTTCGTAGTGGAAAATCAGAGGTAAATGGGTTTTGGTCCAAATTCAGGGTAGATAAAAGGACTCCTGTTGGCTTCCGTCAACTATATATCAGGTGTTTGTTTGGAGAGGATCCGAAAGGCTTAGTGGGCATCACAAATAATGTTCTGATTTACCTGTTGGCATTTCCATTCAAAAAGTTGCTGGAAAGTTCCATGATATTTAACTGAGTATGATATTATCACCTTGTTACTGTTGCTGCCCACTTTTTCTGCAAGGAAGACTGGTGTTTCTGTCTGTCTTCTCTCTTTTCAGAGTACTTTATATAATAACCTCCTTTCAAACCATTCCTTTAGCGTAGAGCATGCTGCAATACTGCGTCACACAAAATGTGGAGGTGATGAGCTGAGTTCCACTGAATCTTCTACTGTTGATTTAGATGCAGTAGAGTCAGGAACAGACTCTTGAAACTCCAACTGGCAATACGTCAGGTTTTTTGATGATGTGCCCTAATGAAAAGGGAGTGTATTACTGTTTCTGTAACCCACAGTGTTGTAACTGTGCAAAATGCATTTTCCCCTCACTACAAAGCCTCTTCAGAAAGCACATCAGATGTGTGATGATAAAGGGTGTGTGGATGATTTGACCTTGCTGCCAACTTTCTTTTTGCCTCCCAGAGAGCAAGGATTGCTCTGAAGTGTTTCTTCTCAGTTAGATAATTTCTTCCTATCCCTAAAAGCTTGCAATAGCTCGTTTGCACTTCCCTCATTCCTCATTTTTGTTTTGGGTATTGCACCACAAGGTAGGCAGACAAAGAGAAAATGTAAAATGTATGTGATCAGGTTGTAAGAACACAGCTTTTGTTATGCAAACGTAACAGAGGCCTGTGTGCATTTTGAGGCAATATAAGCTACTTTTGGAAGTAGTCACAGTTAAAATCTTACAGAGACCTTAGACTTCGTGAAAGGCAGAGCTGGCAGTGCTGTTGGTGATATGCAGCAGAGGTCCATTAATTTTGAAGGAAATCTATTAATTCACAATGATGGTGTGTCTGCCCTGCATTTCTATAGCCAGAAGACAGACCCAAGAGAGCTGCTTGTGCTGCCTGTTATACATATACATGTTTAACTAGTGAAGATTTTTTTTATTTTTTTTTTTTGTTTGTTTAGTTCAAATAGCTACAACTTAAATACTGTATTACATACATGGTCACATATGTAGACTATGTTAAGACAATGTCTAGTAAGATTTTGAAACCAGAACAAGTCAAAGTTCAGGTTGCCTGATAAATATGAATTTGATTCCTTGGGCCATATGCATTAGGATTTAGATTTTAATTACATTATTGAATTATTTTTTTATGGTAGATTTTTGCCCAGTTGTTTCTGTAGGGTGAAGCTGATGTAGTACTGAAACCAGCTCTGTGTTGAGATAAAAGACTGTTGCTGGTAAAATCCTTATCTGCACTGTCACAGAAGTTGGAAAGTGGGATATAAATGAGACAGGATATTTTAGCAAAGAGAAAAGATCATTAGGATCATCTCATGATGAAAGCAGCTGCGCACTCTCATAAAGAATGAATTTGACTCCTACCCATGCCACAAATGTCCTGTGAGACCTGGTTTTTTCAAGAAGGTCACTACCTCTGAAAATCTGATTTCTGGATGCCTGAATTGGAGTTCTGAGGTCTGGTCTGCTAAAATACAGTTGCACACAGCTCTGATTAGCATCAGTGAAAACTATATTTAAAACATAGTGCTATGAAACCCACATTTTTCTCCTGCTGACAGAAAGTCAGGTGATGACCCAATACAAAAATTTCATACCCAATGCTTTATTTTGGCAACATTTTGTACACAGTTGAAATGGTGATCTTGTCCTGAAACTTGGCAGTATGTTTTAATATAAGGCAGCTCTGTCATCCCTGGCTACAAAATAATATTTAAAGCAGATGACTGCTTGCTTGAACTAGGCGAAATTCAGACAAACAGAAACAAATTCACATTAGAATTCAATACATTTCTAATGGAAGGCATGATTTTGCAGTAACTGTCTTTTGCTTTCCAGAAGGTCTCCCTCTGCAAGTGTGAAGTCAGTCTGTAGAAGTTTTCAGCTGCCATCTTTTCAAATTGTATCTGCCTTTCAAAATAACAATACTTAGAGGTACCACTGAATGTCTTTCTGATGGTGACTTCTCATTGCTGTTTACAAGTCTTTGAAAATAGGAACATATGTAGGCTTGCTATACAAGTTGATGTTGCTGTGCGTAGTTAAGGGCTAAACCAGAGGGTATGTAGGCATAAATCAAGAGAGAAAATTTATAAGAATGTTACATTGTTATAAAATTTTAATTCTCATAATGATATTGGATTGCAAATTGTTGCAAACAGATATTTCTGGACTTCTTGTTACCTGCAGTTATAATTTATGGAAGTATCAGTCATGGGTCTTTTCCAAGACAAACCCCAAGAACGTACAGCTTTGTGTATAGTTTTCCATGTTTCCACATGTATTTGTGATTTGACAGTTATGATGTTTTAATTTTTCCAACCAGTAGACCAAATATGTTTTCTGATTATAATCTACTGTAATCTAGAAAAATACCAGTTTTTCCTGTTTCTATTACGTTTTTGTCACTTCTTACCAACACAAGCCTTCACATTCAGCCCTCTGTGTCTGGTCAAAAAGATACTTGGGGTTTCTTGTGTTACATGTACTTTGGAAACATGACTTACCATAAATTAGTCAATAACTGCTACATCTTGATAACCTTAATTAGTGTAGCAAAACCATTTTATCTATAAGTGTATGTATGTATCAAAATTTTAAATGTAGGAATCATAACCATTTGAGTAAAATTGACATAATTGCTACAGTTTCAAAAAAACTTAATGACACTTAATTAAACCTGAATCTAATGGATTGACTAGAATGTATATAGAGCAACGTGTTCATGCTGAACATTTGCTCTGTAAGTAGCTTCTTGTCTTTCAGTGGAATTACTAGATTATGCAAGGATTTGAAGGTTTGAACTCACATTTTTCTAAATTCTTTTTGTGTTTCCATTAACTGCATTGTCTATTCTTGAAAAAACTAGCTTTATATTTCCAGTCTTTATGCCATAATTTGTAACCTCATTTCAAAAACATAAGTCATCCTTGATGACAGTCTTCTCTCAGTATGTAAAAATACTCAAGGAGTGTTTGTGCAATGGAAACTTCTAGGCAAAGATAACTTTTGGAAAGTTACTTGTTACTACTTGATCTTAAGGCTTATTTTTAAAGTCTTTGAATAAATTAATATGGTTGATCATGGAGGGCACCAAAGAAGTGTTCTTGAGAGAAAGAGATTGACAGAGTGGAGACTGAGGAAGAATAAGAACACAGTAATCTTTTACACATTTTGTCTGCAGTTGATTTGTAGCACAGTATATTCACTGAATCCAAATAAATTATTACTTAATATAATAAAAGGACCCAGAAAACTCAGGCACTGATGTATTTTGTTGTTAAAATCTCAGGTGATCATTTTTTAAGACTAACATTTAATGTTTTCATTATGCCTCAGGTCCCCAGTCTGAACCTCCATCGTGCAGTGCCAGTTCCATCACTTGCCCATCTGCCTGCACCTGCAGCAACAATGTAGTGGATTGTCGAGGAAGGGGCTTAACAGAAATTCCAGCTAACCTACCAGAGGACATTTGGGAAATGTAAGTGCCAATGTAATGCACCATTCTTTTCCATGTCTCTCCATTTTTAGTCCATGTCATAGCCCCCTGTGTGGAAGAAAGGCACATGTTTTGAAAACTGTTCTGAGCAGTTACCAGGTATATTGTAGTTGTCCTCTTTGCTTTTGTTCTTTTGATCTAAGGGCTCAAATCATTCTTTAATGTAAATTAAGATATTGTTTGAAGTTGCCCTACCCTAAAACAAGATGAAGTTCTTGGCGTGTTATGTTCAGATTGTGTCTACATCTGACAAATCTGGGATTACAGTTCTATAGTCAGGAAAAGGAAATACATGGCCCTTTTTTTTAAAATTGAATTGTTTTGGGTTTAGTTGGTGAATTGCACAAGAGGTGTAGGGTTTTCTTATTAGCTTGGCAAGATGTATTTGTGATGCAGTGAAGCATGACATCAGAACACATTGTCCTAGGTGATTTTATCTTCTATTTCTTGTCTCCCAAATTTTATTACTCCCAATTCTTTAACACTTTTGTGACTTTTTTTTGTGTTGTGAAATCAGATACTGGTTTTGCGGACTTATTTGTGTTTACTACTTTTAGGAATTGTAATCATCTATTTTTGTGTCTGTGACTTCATACTACTGTGGTCCTGAAATACAGTTACATTAAACCAAGTTGCTTTTGGTTAGTCCATAGGGAATGCAGATCAATTCTTTTCCTATTTAGGTGCTTGTACAGAGGTTACTGACATCCAACCAGCTTTTACAGTCTACGTAGTATGAATTCAAATATGTGTATAGTCACTGGACTCATTCAGCTTCTCATTGCTGTAGAAATACTGCTTTATAGCAAAATTCACTAGGATAAAGCATAAGTTGAATTGCTCACATGTAGGCTGGCCCACTATGTTATGCCAGGAATGTGACAGTTATGGCCAGTGAAGATGCTGTGCTATATTGTTTGCTGGCAATCTGCTCTACACCACCACTCCTCTAAGTCACTTTGTCATTTGCTTTTATAATTTAAGATTCATCTCAAATTTGTTTGGAATGCTATCAGTACAACAGTTCAGAGGTAGCTTATGCTTGATTGTGCATCTCCACAGAAAAAAATATATTAGAAATGAAAAAATAAGCTCAGTAAGTGCAAAGAATAAACAACATCTGAAAATTAACATTGTTGACAACGTATCTAGAGCATGTAAAAATGTTTACAGGAAATACAAACTCTTATGCAAGCTGTTCTGAATTCCCATTACCTGCTTGCTCACCTCCTGACAAAGTTCAGAATGTATTGGTTATGTTCATTTCCAGTATATTGTGGCACACAAATTATGCATGTAATACTTGTTTTTCTGTGCATGAAAGTCGGTTAAAATTATCCTGAATATATAAATTGTGTTTGGCATACTAAGAATATTCAATGTTTACTCCTGTTTCCAATTCTGTCAGATGGAGTACAAGTTTTCAGGAGTGGCTGGATTGGTTCAATAATAAGAGACAGAGGATGAAATTGGTCCAGACTTGCTCACAAATTAGGATTGGGCTAGGAGAACTGTAAAAGTTTATTTTGAAGTGTTGAAAATGCCAGCAGAAATCAGGTGATCTTTGTGGCTCCATGCCAGAGTCACATGGAGAGCAGTATCTGCAGGAAGGCTGAGATTGGTGTGCTCCAGCACTATCCTTACAGCAGTGCACCTCAGTGTGAGAAAGCAAGTGAAAATGTTCACCTTTAGTGTGGTTATAATAGCATCGAGTATCCAAGTCCTGTCTCTGTTTTGATTGCTCCAGTCCACAAACGTAGCCCCTGTAACCTGTAGTAAAAGCAACTTAGAAGATCTACTTAGAAGAGCAGAAAGTGAAGAAAGACTTGGAGAGCCTTTAAGTTAGGTGGTGAGGTAGTGAGTCAAGATGCACATAACATTTTAAGAAACTTTCATAACCTGGAGTTTATAAACCTTCTAGATCCATAGAATACCACAAAAAGCTCTCAGCACACTGTTTAATGATTTAGATGTCAGACTTCTTGCATTTTAGGCAGTACTTACTTGAGTCTTCGTCTGCAGATAAACCTCTTGAATTGTTCTAATCCTGCACATACCGTTTGCAATTCACAGGCACTTCACGTGGGAGTAGTTCTGCAGAACTTCAGAGTGTAACGCTCAGGAAAACATTTATTGCTCCCTTTCTGTGGGAATCGATCCTGTGAAGATTTCATTTTTATGGAATATATATATATATATATTAAGAAATTTAAGTAGTTCTATCTATTTATGCTGAGGGTGGTGAAACACTGGAACAGGTTGCCCAGAGAGGTGGTAGATGCCCCATCCCTGGAAACATTCAAGGTCAGGTTGGATGGGGCTCTGAGCAACCTGTTCGAGTTGAAGATGTCCCTGCTCATTGCAGGGGGGTTGGACTGGATGACCTTTAAAGGTCCTTCCAACCCAAACTATTTGATGATTCTATGATTCTTTCTGAATAAGTCTTAATGAGTGACATCGCTTCTGTATGGTTTTTCCTACTGGTAAAATGGTGTTTTCATTTCGTAAAAGTACTAGTAAAAAAGAGCAATTAACCTTATATCCAAGGTCATATTCTTACACAGAGTAAAGGTTATAGTTATGTAGCAAAATGTTTCTGGAAAGACGGAAGAAACTGCCATAGTGTTTTCCCAGAAAATCCTCACATAAATTCTTTTGACCAAGATAGCCATTCTGGTTTATGCAGAAGTCTGTCATACTGCTCACAAATTCAGTTTGTCTGAGGCTGCTCTGGGCTTATTCAACATAAAATCCCTCCAGAGGTCTAGTTCCAGCTACACATGGAATAATGACTGTCTTTTGATTTGCTGTGATAGGCAGAATAATACTCTTTTGCTGTAATGTTATAGCAATGGGGCCAAGTAAATTCTCTCCATGTGCTGCAACCCACCTTTCTTGCTCTCACGCAGCAGCGCTGTTGGGTTTTTTTCATTTGCCCCCACGGTTGGCATTTAGTCAGACCCTTTTTATAAAAGGTGGCTACGTAGTGGTGCTGCCTGAACGCTTCTTTCTGGACTCTGTAATCCTATGATCTGATCCTCCTAATCTTTGAGAGATCTAACTCTTACTAGAGATGAGATTCCTCCTATGGAATATGGGGCAGGGACAAACTACATGGCTGGGTTGCTATTACATAGATCCTAAGGGATATTACTTGAGATGATGTATTTTTAATTCAACTGTTTCTTTGCTGTCTAGCATTGTAAGTACTCATTTCACTAAAATACTTTTCCCCCTATAGACTGTAGTCCATTCATAAAATTTATATGATAGTATTAAAATGCTGTGCCTACCTCAGTTCCACTTGGGGCATTTCCAAGTTCTTTTGCTTGGTTATTAGTTGTATTCAGTTACAGCTTTCTAGTTTTTGTATTTCCCCTTAACTCAGTATGTCTTTGTAAGCCAAATTGTATCCGATAAGAACCCTTGACTGACAAACTGTTCTACAAAAATGAAACACACAGCTGTTACTCTAACATGGTTATTAAAGGTGACCTACATTTCACTCTGTGTTTCAGTATTAATTAAAGATCTTTTACTCAGCCTTCCTGCCTTTCTTCATTAACACAGGCAGGCAGAACCTTCTCTGACAAAGCTGCCAACAAGGCCTAAATTTGTTTTGTTGATAAAAACCTGTCACGAAACAGGCAACTCGCTTGTCACGGAACATAAAACAAGCATCATACGCCACTAATTTTCCCTTGCTGCTGACCTCTGCCACATGTGACTTAGAAGTCTGTTGTGTTACTCTATTACAAATCTCCCTGAGGTGCATTATCCTGCAGGCCCTCATTGCAAGAATGTTTATTATTAAATAAAGGAATTTAGGAAAGCTAGAAATCTGTATCCCAGCCTTGCTTTTTCATAATTTCATAACATAGGTAGCTAGAATGTACAGAATGCAATTCATATTTTAAAAAAGCTTCTTGTTCAGTGGGGATCTGACATCAGCAGCCAAATTGATTGAGGAAAAATGAGTTACAAGAAACTGAAGCTGAGGACTACAGACTGTGTGTTGAATGTTATAAAAGATTCTCTGCTTACAAAGTGGTTCTCTTGTGTTTTTCAGAGGAGAAATGAACAGTGTATGTTATAGAGAAACACATGAGAATAGGTACAGAAGAGTTTTGCGTGAACACTTGGATGAAAACAAAAGTCATTAAGCACCTGGAGGCATTTACTGAAAAAGAAATACCAGAACAAATATGGCTTGATGGTTTGCTGGTAAATGAACAGTATAGTCATTTCACTACATTGGAACAGCATCTACAATAAAAGAAGTTTGCATTTATTTAGAAAGGGTGAGAGAAAATGCATGCAAGATAAATAGGGAACACAGTGTGACTGCAGGATAGACTTCACCTTGGAGGGATATAGGGTGGGAGGATGACCTACCAACTAGTAGGAGACAGTCTCCAAAGAATCTGGTTTTTTGATCAGACTTGGTCGCAACCTCACAACAAGTGCCTGTCAGACTGAATGACAGCTCAGACCATAAAGACAGCAAAGCCAGGATATAGTAGAGACCTGTTAAATCCAAAGCTAACAGCTGTGCTTGCGAGAGTCACTACCCTGCAGCTTGTGGGAGCTTGGAAGTGTGTTGTGAGTAACACACTTGCCACAACAGTGGATTTCACTCAGCATGTGGTTTGGGCTGTTGTTGGTTCAGGACATTAGGCTGCATGGATCTAAGCTCTGGTGCTGTCTGCCCATTCTCAATCATTAGTGTTTGGCTGGTTTATGCCAGGGAAAGGACAGCTTTCCTGCACTTGCAGATGTGGGACACTGGGAGTAATGGCATTGCTAGCCCTGTCTGTAGTGTTTCAACCAGTATTTGCTTCAACATGCTGCCTGCCATGTTCGTTTGGTGCCTTCCAGTACTGGAGAGTGATCAGTAACTCTGTATTCATCTTTTCCCCACCTCACTACACTTTTCCTCTGTCCCTTCTTTAGAATGAAGTTTTCATGCTGTTTGTCTATGTCAGACTGATCTACTTCATTTTTTTATTTATTGCTGCAAACAAGGCTGTATTTTAGGATATTAATTCTGGACAGCTTTTGTCTGAGAATTTGGTACACCTTAAAACAGTAGTGCAGGGACTACTATTTCTGCCTTTGTGTTTCATAAAAGTTTGTGTAAGATCTTTCTAAGTGAAAGCAGGGAACAGCCCCCCAAAGGCTGACCCTCCTGCTGCTGTCTGGTCTGGAGTGCATGGTGGAGGGTGCTTACGCTGTGGTGCCCAGAGGCAGGCAGGCTCCTGGGCTGCCAGAGCAGCAACCACTGGCACCAGTGCTGGCACTGCGCGCTGCTTCTCTGAAGGATCTTCAAATTGTGTAAAAGAAGGATTTGATTAATTGCTAGTGCTAAGGGCAGGATTGTGGGTTGGGACAGACACTTGAGGGAATAAAGACTAGCTGGGCCCAGTACGGAAACTGTTGGGAAAAGAAGGCTGAACTCAGATGAGGAAACAACAAAACATATGCTGAGAAAGGTTGGGAAGAAAGGAAATCAAGACAAGTTGATAAAAGTGCTGAGTCTGAGAAAGTGAGGAATATCTGGTGATAAGACCTGAGATTGCTGGGAGTGAGCCTGGGACACAAGCTCTGCAGGGTGGGCTTTGGGATGTGGCAGGAGGGCTGGGACACTGGGTGGCATGGATGGGGGCTGGGCAGGCTGTGGGGCCAGGACAGAGTGGCGCAGGTGAAGATGGAGCTGAGTCTCTTCCCACCAGAAAATACATGCATATTGCAGAGCCTTCCTGCCTTGTCTCTGTGTACTTGAGAAACCCAGGAACACTTTATGTGTCTTTGTCCCTGTGCGCTAGTGACCATCTACACAGAGATAAGCTATTAGACTACCTAGGGATTTACTGTTTTAACTGCTGCTGTTCCACTTAGACATCAATGCAGAGGTCTGGGTGGTGTACTTTTGTTACACGTGAGTTTAGCTGTGATGGAATTAGTTAATTCAGCTTTTGTTTTTGAATCCACTAAATTAAATATATTATTAAAAAAGTAAGAAAAAAAAAAGAAAAAAAAATGCCAAAGAGTTAGTGTTTATAGCTGCAGTCTTCATTCAGTGTTTTTGTATATATTTGTTGTGGTATGCACTTTAATTACAGCATAGTCTCATGTTGCTGTTAAAAGACCGGATTTGTTTCTTGTTGTCTAGGGATGCATCAGGCTTCTATAGTGAGGGAGCCTGTGTGTACAGGATTTGTTTATTTGTTGCAGAAACAGGAAAATTCTCAAATGGGGACTTTGGGGAAGACAATCTCATGAATGCTGTTCAGAGAATTGGGTTGCATCTCTTCTTGCCAGTGGTTTTATTAATTGATTCTGGGCAAGTGACTTGCACAAACTTTTCATGGGTGGTCACTAATGATGTAATCCTCAGTTTCTGGCTGACTCAGCTGAGATATTCAGAAGTGTTGAGGACTCACAGCTGCAGCAAAAGTCAATAGGAGCTGTGCTTTGAACACGTTGTGCTGTGCAACGCTAATTACTTTGAAAAGCCAAATCCCAATCATCTGCAGGCTTATAAATCAAACTCCAGAATCTGAAGTATATCCTTAGATCTTGAAACTACTCTTAGATTTCAAACCTGTGCTTTTTCATATCAAGCTTGCTTTATCACTGTTACTTAACCTTTACAATACTCTCTGTCTGGTGAGATTAAGAGAAATATAATCGTATACACCAAGAACAATGCTGGATAGGATGTATATAAGTCAGAAACGAGGAGGTTTTGTTTAAATGCTAATGTAATTGCTCCAGACAGAGTAAAGAGGCTGACAGTCCCTCAAGGAAAGTGCTGCTTAGGCACCCGTATCTGGTGAGATAATAACCACAGCTTCCCGTCTGGCTTCTGAGCAGAGTAAAATAGGATGGCAGCCCTTCTACCAGCATCTAGGTTTGGCTTAAGGTCAGTTTTGAGTCACTTGTTCTACATTGGTTTAGTTTATCATTCTCACTATTGATAGCTGAATTGGTGACTGATATTTTTGTAGGTATGAGTAGTGCTTGATTTTGGTGCTTAATTTCTACTCTTAGGAAAAATGCTGGAGTTTGAGCACTAAGGAAAAATCTAATGCACTTAACTGTTGGTTTTCTTATGATTCTGTCAAAATGAAAATGAACCTACTTTTCTGCAAAAGCATCACTTTGAAATGTGGTGTTCTACTTGTCCCTCCTTTAATTAATGCTTTTCTGACAAATTTAATATTTAGAGAATTACTGTCATGAAGGTACCACTGTGTTGGGCAGTGTTGCGGACAGACCTGTAGATAAAGACGTTTGTGCTTTTGTTGCTTCAGTGATTCTCTTGGGAAGAAATTACCTCTTCTGTTCTTCAGTACCTGTAGGAGTGAGTACTAAAGGAGAGCTGGGACTTCCTGTTATGAATCTTGATGAAGCTTTTGTGATTTGAGTAAGGTGATCAACAAATTCTAGGCATTTAAATTACTGGTATGTTCAAAATCAATTTTCCACTGATTAAAATAAAGTCAGAAAAGCTATTATAAAAAGATTGAGCACTGGTAACTATTTATTGTAATAAAATTAATTCTTTCTTATATAAATTATAAATTAACTGCACCATAACAATTTCATATGTGTTAACAATTGGCTTTGAAGTTCTCAGCTTCTTAAAGGCAAGAGTTTTTTCTTTTTTCAAGAATATAGGTGTGTAGAAACTATAAACTTTGGGGATAGAGGAATGATAGTTCTGCATTTAACATTGTTCTTCCTCCTAAAAGAAAATTATAATAATTTTCCCAGGCTTCCAGTAAATACTGCAGCTGAAGCCAGCACAGTATTTTTGAACACTGTAATAAATGTTCCATAATTGCCTCTGGTGGCAAGTTCCTTGGCTAGGGAATCAGGTTGGCTCCTGTAGTTGAATCATGTAATATGATTTTCATTCACTGCTGTAAATTGGCTCTGGACAGCTTCACATGTCAAATTTGACTACTGTTTTCTGGATCTCACTAGGCAAACTGTCATTCAATCCTCGCATTCAATATAAAAAAGAAGTTTCTATTGTAAGGCCAAAAATATGTAGAAAATCTTCTATTCTATGAGGGCAAGACACAAAAATAATAAAGAAATAATAAAGAAAATATTTTAGATTGAGAGCCAGTAGAGAAAATACAAATATATGGGAAATGTTAAGAATAAAGGTGTTTTCTGTGCTGAGACAGATTAAGGAAAACAAGAAGCTATGTTTCACAGTTTTAGGAACAAGCAGTAATGTCAGGGAATTTCTGCTGTAAGCTCAAGGCAAGGTTTATTTCTTATGTCTTTACTTTTATTTGTGAAATTAAGTGTAACTAATGTAATCTATAGGCATAAAAAGATGTTTTCATTTTGACAAATCTAGATTTCATACACATGATAATTTTCATTCTGGCTGTATCATTTTTTACCACCTTCTTTCCTCTTTGTAGTAGTGCGATTTCTTTAATTAAAAAAAAAAAAAGTTATGTGCAGGTGAATTTTACTCAGGCAAGCTGTGTAGGAGTTAGTAACCTTACAAGGTTTGTAGGTTTGGGGTTTTGGGTTTTTTTGTTTGGGGTTTTTTTGTGTGTGTTCTTTTTTTTTCCAGAGATATCACTTCAGTCTAGTAGGAACATAAATTTAGCCTTATTAATAAAAATGAATGGTATGAACAGAGGCATATATCTTTTTTTATCCAATACAAATGTCACTCAAAAGCTCCTGTTTTGCCAAGCAAAATGAGGAGATTGTAATGTGTAATGAGTATATACATCCTGAAAGCTGATTATGAAAGTGTAGAAGAAATCACAGAAAATAAAATAGGGAGCATAAAATCGTATCTTTGAAATAAAATATACTAATCAGGTTTTTTACTGCATGAAACACTAATTGTCTTTTGGCTTACATGTGTTCTGTTTATTTTGCTAAAAAAAACAGGTAAAGAACAAAGGATTTGATGAATGTTTATATTCAAATGACAGAATCTGTTTTGTTGACAAAATATTACAGATGGCAGAACTTTGACTACCAGAAAGCTATTTAATTTCCCTACTTATTTCTTGTGTGTTGCCTTTTCCTTGTCAGTATTTGTAAATGTGTACTAAAAATAGATGTTACAGAATGTACAGAGCTCTTAACAGTAAGTTAGATTATAGGTTAAACAATTACTTTTTTTCCCTTTCTCTCAGTTTACTGCTTCCTTTTCCACTAAGTCTAAAAATATATTTTTGTGTTACAACTTGACAAATATAATGCAGAGTAACTTGAAATCCTCAGATCCCTGAGCTAGTTATTGCATTGTTAGAGAATTTGGAAAGTCATCTGGGCTGGAACTTTCCTGAAGTAACTGAAAGTTAATAGAGGGTGGGTAGGACTGACCTACTAAAGTAATAATGAAATAGCAATGTGACTTGTTAAGGGGCTAGTCTTTCTGGGACCTAACGGAACAAAAGCTTATTCTGAGTAAAGCAAACATTCTAAGTCTGGTTTGTTAAAAACCATTCCTACTTGTTTACATTTATGAAGCCAACTATTGCTTTCCAGTAAGCAGTGTAGAAATTGTGTCTCCCAAGTATAGACTTCAAGTTTCAGATACAAAAAACCAAAAAACCTAAACAAACAAAAAGCAAACTCCCCAAAACACATTCAAAAATTAACAACAAAAAGTGCTCAGCAGGGGTCTAAGGTTGAGTCAGCCTCAGAGCAGATGCTGTGCTGTTGAAGTGAATGCAAGAACCTCGTTGTCTATGTAGCACCCTCCAGGCTGGTCTGCTTGGAGCCTTCTGAACTGGAATCACTGGGTCTGATCTGGAATCACTGGGTGTCACAAAAGTCCAGGAGTGGGATCCACGTTTCTGCTGTGTTTGCTATACCACAACGTCTCGGAAACACAAACATGCAGGAACACATGCATGCTGGTTAAATGAAGTATGCAATCAGGCTGCATTTGCACGGTAGGAGTTGGAAATTGCCAGATCTCTCCAACCTAATGGCTCTCTCTTTCCTGGATTTGTGTTCACAACCACATGCCTGTATACAGGTGAAATTCTTCCTGCAAACCCAAGTCTGTGTGACCCAATAAAGTCTTCTGAAAAGGGAAATTATCTCTGTCTAGTCTAGAATAAGAGTGGGGAGAAATTGTTTTGTATTCTACCCCAAAACAGCTTCTGTTTAACTTTTAACATCCTCACTGATTGTACCCACTGATGATGGCTCACAGGGGAGCATGCCTGAAGTCCCTGCTTTTACATCTGGGCACAATCCACGAACAATTCATGCAATTGTGGCATTGCAGTGAGAGGGAGCTCAGGCACCGGCAGCATGCTTGGTGGGTGCCTGCACCCTCACTCCAAGGATGAAGCAAGGAAAATAAATGAATGAGACTGGCAGGAGAAATAACAATGAAAAGTGATGATGAAGGGCCAAAAATTCCACTCAGGAATGTGGAGTATCACAGTGATAGATGGAGAAACCTTGAGGTTTGACAGTATATTACTGTATTCTGGCTGTTTATTGTAGCATTCGCTACATATCAAGGTGCCACGCTTAGATCACTGGTCGGCCCGGACCAGGGAAAGAGACAGATAACACACGCAGTGTGAGCGCCAACTTCACCTTTTATTGCGCAGTTAATTCCTTTTATACTAACAAGGGGAGGTGGGGTTACAGGTACATCACAAGGCTGCGACTAACCCTCTAACTTTCCGTGACATCGCGAGATCTTCCGAACGCCGACCCCTACAGTTTATGTTGATAAAGACATTGGTGTTATGTTAAAAACTGTCTTGCAAAATACCAGTCTACAGATTTCTCTGGTGTCTTCCTGTTTGTACCACATTTGAGCAAAATTAACATATCACAACAGAGCTGGTGGATTCATAATGTGACTGCCATTACAAATTCAGCATTTACCAGAGATACCTGACCAACTGCTCAACTACAGAGCTGTGTCAGCTTAAATTAAATTCACTGTGGTATGTCGGAAGATCCAATATCACTAGCACTACTTTTAGATGAACACCATGGTAGGATAGAACATATCAAAACATCTGGTTTCATTCTGAAAGATGTCTTTTGGTGAGTAGAATTATCTATGGAGATTCCTAGGTAGATTTATATTGAAAAGTCACTTCATTCTTGATAAGATTGTCTGTTAAAGATCTGCCCTTAGGTGAATAGTTAAGAAACAGTCCTTTTTAAAACTATAGCAGGACCTCAACAGCTAGATCCTGAAAATCAACACCAAATGTCAGAATATGAAGGGAAACTCTAGTTGTCACCTTGCATTAATACAGACGGACAGTTTACTGGCTCTGAGCTCTCCAGTTCCTAAGGCAGGCTTAATGAGAGGGATTTATAATACATATTATTAATTTTATTTGGAAGTCATTCAGGTACTGTGTTGAAAGGCGGCAGTATAAGAGTCTTGGAGAACTGTACATGTTTAGCGTTTTTATAGTGGTGGTAGTGTCTTTGGCTGAGGTAGAGATTGAAGGCTTTAACTGTCTGTTAAAACAAGCAGTAAGCACAGATATTTAAAATGCTGAATGTCCTGCCATCCCAATGCACTTTCTTTTCTACCCATCAGAGAACTGAGGGTTGAGAGACAGAGCCACAAAAAGGCTGTTCCTTGGTAATGTAGGTCCATAAACACTTTCTGAAGCAACAGAACCGCAGGTTTTTTACCTTGCACTTTGCGGAGAAGTGCCCTGTGCAGTACTGCAGTGCTCTGGTGTAAAGGGTGGTGACTGAGGCTTCTGCATTTTTCACTGCACAATAAGCCACAAGTTCTGACTGCGTAACTGCAGGGCAGGATTCCTTCCCTCTCAAAAAGGGTGCCTCCTACACAGGGCTGTCTTTGGGTAAATACTTCAGTGCAGCTACCTGAATCTGTTGTGCATGGTAGGAATAAAGCTTATATTTCGTATGAAGAGGCAAGAAAAGGGTCACGACAGAGATCAGATCTAGCCCATATTTGTAATACAAAGACCAGATTTTAAGTATGATTTATTCCCTTAAATACTGAAAATATCTGTGGACTTTTCTTCATCAGAGTCCAAAATGTACAATAACATATGCAAGTCCAAAATATGAGATAAATGTAAGATAATGGTCCAAGCAGCTTTTATAATCCAGTTGTTCTCACTCCTTAGCAAGGAGGAACAGTGTCTCTCTTGATTGTTATGGGCTTTAGAAGTTTCCTCCTTCCTAATATAAATGGTTCTCCCCAGCCCTGGGGTTTGTCACTGTGGGGGATGCACATGCTACTCATTTCCCCCAAACAGTCCTTAACCAACTCCCTGCAAATCCCTGCTTATAGGGCAGGAGAAAAGCGAGGGGTTTGCCCTTCCCAACAACCTTCACACAGGTTGTGAGCATCCTGCCAGGTGCAAGTGTGCTACAGGTTACTGCTGCACGCTAATCTGATTTTACGCTTTCTCTTTCTTGGAGATTGCTTTTGGTCATTGGCTGCCTGAGTGATGCAACCCCAAAGAGCCCCGGCACTGGGAGCAGAGCGACGCAATCCAGGGAGCAATCTGGCTCATTCGCTCACTTTCTCTCCCAGCAGGGAAGTTCATGACTGCCCGATGCAGAGGGACGTTTCTGGCACGTCTCAGGCAAGAGCTCAGTGGCACTGTTAATAGAGCATGGCCGTCTCATTTGTAGGCTCTATTCATCTGACAGCTAAGAATTATCAGTACTGATGCTTCACTACCTCTTTTTTTCTCCAAGCTAGTGATTTGTCTATGTTATGGGTAGGTAAGCTTGACAAAACATTACACATTAGCAGCTGAGACGGTGTTTGAAATGGGAAAATTGCTAGCAAACTGCTCCATTAGAGACCCAAATAACAAATTCTTTCTTTCCCTCAATGGAAGAGAGATAGTTAAGGCCCAAATTAATACGTCTGTCTCCCTGACTCTGCAGGGGGAATCACTCTTCAAGACAAATGGCTTCATCACTCCTGAGAGTGTGAGCTGGCTCTACAAAGGCTGCATTAGGCAGAGTTTTTTATCCTTTGTGTTTTGCCATCCTGGGTGTGAGCAGTGCAGGCACCAGATGAGGAGGTGATGAAAAGATTTGCACCTCAGTGAACTTTGAGATGGATTAGCATGGGAATTTGAGTGCTTATTCTTTACTCTGGGATAGCTTTTCATATTTAACTGCATAGTTTCCCCCTGTTTGGTTTTTTTTTTTTCCTTTATGTTTACTTTTTGCTCTCATTGCTGCAAAGTCATTTGAAAAGTGGGAGGAAGGAGGACTTTATCCTGTCTAGCATCATGTTATTACAAGAAAAATGCATCTGAATCCTTTGGGCCCTCATACTTTCCAATCTCTAACAATATATTAGAGAAGAGAAAAGAAATTGTTCTTGTCCTTTGATGCCGTTGTCAAAGACTCTAAAATAAAGCTTCGAGAGGCAGACAGAGAATTGCTGCATGTCAGAAGGGAGGGAGATATGCTTCAATTCATCTAAGCAGTACAGCTGGCAGCAGGCGACATGGCACAGTGAAATGGGTAACTGAAAGGAGGAACAAAAGCCCCTGAGAGGTTTGAACATGGCCAATTTATTTTATCAATTTAATGAATTCTGTTTGTGGAGTCTTTTAAATAGATCTTATTATGAAATACCAGATGAAAATCGAGGAAAATTTTATTGAGTTGTAAGCAATCTTAAATGTGGGGGATAGTAGTTCAAATGATCAAAATTTAGCCTTTTAGGACTGTGCCTCTTGTACAGAGTTCTCAAATGTGTTGTAAAATTATTTTATAGTGTATTCTGGTTATACACAAAAAAAATGAACTCACTGATGTTGCTTTGCACTAGCACAGGTCATTTTATAGTGTATGACAGCACTTCATAGTACGCAGGGATAGACCATGAAAAATACAGGTTTCCGGAGGTCATGTTCTAGGTAAACTAGGTAATTTTCTCTGAAATAAAATGTGGCTGTAAAATTCAGATTACTCTTTCACTTTTTAGAGAAAAAAATGACAACACTAGGCAAGAACTCTGTTTTTCACTTTATTTGAAAGATGGCACCTCTAGCAGCAGTTTCCCATTATATCATGAATAACACTGGTTTATAATTAAGCCTTCATCGCCTTGAAATTGCCAACACCCCTTCTGGCAAAACCTAGTGTTTCCAAGAGATTTTTAATTCTGTACTGTCCTTCACGTGTCATTTATGAGCTCAGATGAGGTGAAAGCACAAAGTATTAATACAAATAATTTGTTTTCTACTATTTTAGTTGTGTAACTGCATTGTGATTTTCAACCTATGCCTGCCAATCTATAATATGCATTTATGAAAAAAATAAATGGAAGTCAGATTAATACTTCATACTTTTAAAATACTTGCTTATTTAACGCTGCACTTTATTTAATGTTCCAAGATCAATTGCATTTTGTGCCCAACTTGGAATCCACCAGCAAACAAACCCTGATCAGAACACACAGTACTGCTTGTTACTTCTCTGGTAGCATCTGCAAAATGTAGTGCGCTAAGCATAATGTGTTAAGTGCAGTCTTTAGTCCTTCATTTACAAAGAGCTTCATACAACAAAAAAACATGTAAGGTGCTAAGGTGAAAATATAGCAGCAGATGACAACAGCCTTGTCCATCTATTTCTGTACAGGCCATCTGCTGCAAATTTTTTAGGAAAGGGTGAAGAATCAGTACTGCTTGAGAAGGTAGCTCTCTGAAGCAACTCTTTTTCTGTATTCCTCTCCACCTTTTCCAGAAATTTCATTTTTCCTTATTACTCGGGATCTGTGGCCATTCCAATTTTGGCCACCTTTGCCCTTTAGGGGCAAAATTTCTCTGTATATTTCCACCCTTGAGTCACTAAAATTTCCTTGGCATTTTAGGTGGTTATAAAAAGGGGCTATGTTTTCCCCCTATCACTATAGTTGAGTTTCCCTGTAAGGACTGCTATGCTGCACCTATGTGCAGCATGTGTGAACTCCCCAGTTTCCATCTGTAAGACAAGGGAATTGAAGAGCCATGCCATGGCTCTTTGTTCCTAGAAGTGTCTTGCATAGAAGTACTTGGGAGAAGTTAAACACCAAACTGGCAAGCTGACGAAAAGCCTTTATGGGAAGAATATGTGTACTGCTAATTCTGGTGACAAACACCCAACAATAGTAGCATGCTGAAGCTTACAGCAATTTATATTTCACTGTGTACTTGCCAGAAATGAAGCATGTTATATTTAGACCAACTGGAAGGAAAATCTCAGACACTAACTCAAATCACAAAACAAGGAGTAGAATTAACTCTGATCACAACCTTTAAAATAGATTGCTACAGAAATAAGAGTGCATGCACATTGACTGTTGTCCTGGTTTCGGCTGGGATAGAGTTAATTTTCTTTCTAGTAGCTGGTATAGTGTTATGTTTTGGATTCAGTATGAGAAGAATGTTGATAACACACTGATGTTTTCAGTTGTTGCTAAGTAGTGTTTATACCAAGTCAAGGATTTTTCAGTTTCTCATGCCCAGCCAGCAAGAAGGCTGGAGGGGCACAAGGAGTTGGGAGGGGACACAGCTGGGACAGCTGACCCAAACTGGCCAAAGGGATGTTCCATACCATGTGATGTCATACCCAGTATATAAACTGGGGGGGAGTTGCCCTAGGGGGATCGCTGCTCAGGAACTAACTGGGCGTCAGTTGGCAAGTGGTGAGCAATTGCATTGTGCATCACTTGTTTTGTATATTCCAGTCCTTTTATTATTATTGTCATTTTACTATTGTTATTATTATCATTATTAGTTTCTTCCTTTCTGTCCTATTAAACTGTTCTTATCTCAACCCATGAGTTTTACCTTTTTCCTTCCAATTCCCCCATCCCACTGTGTGGGGGGAGCGAGTGAGCAGCTGCGTGGTGCTTAGTGCTCGCCAGGGTTAAACCACAACAACTGTACAAGTTGACTGTACAAGTATCACAATATTCATGACTTAAATAGCTTCTTAGAGTATAACTGAGCTGGCAAAATATCTTATTTTCAAGGGGATTTTTCTTTTGTCTGTTGAAAGCACAGATCAACAGAAGGATATGCTGTGCAATAGAGGGCTGATGGGCCTTACACATTTTCTCTACATTATTCCCAAGACATTTAAAAAACATGATTTACTTCTCCCTGCATATCAGTTTATCTCCATTCCTGGTTTTAAAATTTTTTCTCCCCTCTGCATTGCTGCAGCAGCTCTAAATGACTGGAGTGATTCATTCCATCATTCCAGTATGGTTTTGTATTTCAATTCTAAACCATTTCCAACCACAGATTTTTGCTATTGAAACTGTTTCTTTTTATGACATTTTTGGAAAAAATACATGATGTTTGAATAATAAGAGCTAGGTAAAATCAAATTTTGCTTTCAGTTCCAACTCTGATTGTAGAATTTTAGCTGCTTGTGGTCATTTGAATTCGTTGTATGGGGGTCCACTTTTACATTCCTAATTGAGATGAATATTTAGGGGTCATCTGAGGAGAAGACAGTCTTTTTAGCAGGAATTTGGGAAACTTGCTGACAAAGACTTGAAAATACGTCTGGCAAGGAACAGAAATCAATCTTAGTGGTTACTATATGCAGTATCTTAAAGCTGCTTACATTTTAGTGATAACGGGCATTTATGATGCTTCATAAAGAATACTTCTTTCAAACCAAATCTCAGAAATGAAAACAACAGCATTTTCTTGCAGTCTGGACCATATTTTAGAATACCTTCAGTATTTGGTAGTTAAAATAGGAAGATACAGTCCTGTTTTGCTCTGCTTTAGCATAGACTCTACCTCTCCCTTAAAAATCTGGATTCATCTTGCAGTGAATTCCACTTTGGTTTTCAGCATGTTCACACAGATTGTTGCTCCTGAGTCACTCTGATAGTATTATTAATCTACTTATTAAGCTGTCACAACATAGCATAGCTTTTAGTTTAGATAGCTACGTTCTATTTACAACTGCTAGTCAAGGAAAGCATCTGTATTTTCTACCTTACCTTTGATTAAGTAGTAATAAAATTTGCCTACTATTTTTTATTAATTCCATGAGCTTTAAAGGTGCAATTTCTATAGCCTGTGACTTTTTTCTATACAGATTTAGTGTAATCAATGAGATTATTTTATTTTCTATGTTATTTTCTCAGTATTTTCTACATTTAGTGGCTTTCAAAAGAAAAATCTGATGTGCATAAACATTCTATAAAATTATTTTATGTTTATATAAATTTTGCTATCATGTTTAAAGTTATTCCTGTCCTATATTTGTGTAGTTAACATGTATATTACTTTGTTTGTTTTCAGACGTTTGGAACAAAACCTCATCAAAATCATTCCCCCTGGAGCTTTTACCCAGTACAAGAAGCTTAAGAGAATGTAAGTTTTAATAAGACCAACATGCAAGAGCAATCATGAATCTTCTAGCTTCAATTTCAGTAACTGTATTTTAGAAACATATTGGCAATTTCTATGTTGAAATCACTGGGGATTGCACAAATAATCTCTTCAAAGTGTAAGCAACAATGGAATTTGGTTCAGGATGCCTAACAGTGCATGAAATCCTTACTAATGCTTAATTTCACTTCCTATTATAAACAATGTGAGCTAATTAGTTGTTAGTCTGTTCAAACTTCAAATCTGCTTCCTCAGAAAATATTTTAAGTTCAATTTTTTTTTCTCATTAATTCTGGTATCTGTTTGCACCACTTCAATTTAGTTGACCCCAGTTATAGCAGGAGTGCATGTTCTTGCGGAGTAGTTAAGATTTTTTTGTAGTGCATTCAATGTCCTGATGTTGAAATGGTTTGACTGTTTACAAGAAAACAAAGAAACCTGCTGGAGCTTGTTTTCTCGGTTTCTTAATCACCGGTAGATACCCAGACAATTCTTTTCTTATTAGCTTTTGTTTTCTCTTTGGATTTAAAAAAAATAAAAAATCCTGATTTGTAGCAGTGCTCTCATGCAGATAACCTGGGCATTCCCCCTCGTCAGTCTTTCTCTTCATTTTTAAGTGATACATGAGAGATGATGTGACAGTAGTACAATGACACAGACAATGGTAAAACAAGTTACTCCTGCTTCACCATAGTACCGAGAATGTTGATGGGTACCACTGGACCAGTAACTTCCAGAAGTCATTCAGGCTTTGTAGCTCAGTGCTAAGGCTGCTAGAAAGGTGCCTTGACAGTTCTTGTTTTCTGATGTGAACAATACTTACTGGAATTAAGAAACTGTCAGTTCATTTCACAGAAGACACTGGATTATCAGATAGTTAATGCTTTGGGAAACCGAAATGATCTTGCGCTGTACCTTTGGATTTAAGGGTAAAATTCCTATGTTTGCCAGGCCAAACTTATCAACTTCCTAGAGCTGAAGAGCTGTAAATATGTATCTTAATATTTAACAGGTCAAATCATCAATCTTATAGAGTCTCTATTCTTCTGTCTCACTTTCAATATAGCTGTATGTATTTTTAAAGAAGTACTGTATTAGATAGCAAGATGGTAATTTCAGTGAAAAATGATGGATCCCTTTTCAGTGACCTAACTTGTAACTTTTTCATTATTAAAGTCACTACTTAATTCTTTCTGAGGTATGACTAATTTTAGATTTTGGCAATGTTTTACTGTCCTTTCATTTTTCATGACTGGTGAACTCTAGTTTTATGGGAGTTGACCAAAATAATGTTCTTTAACTTGACTAGCTGCTCAACCCAATGCGGCACTTAGTATGTGAAATGATTAATGTTAGAATTTCACAGCAGAATTCCATTAGCAAGTTGTGTTAAGAGCTTTCTGGAGTATAATTTGCATACTCATTGAGATCTGAATTCATAGTTAAGTAATAAGTTATTGTGCCAGATGATCTGTATCAAAGCTTAGCTAGTGTGACAGCATGTTGTGGAAGAACTTGGGATAGATAGCTAGGCTGCAGAATGCCCCATAACAAACATGGTGTTTTGCTATTTGGTTATTGACCTGTCTCCTTGTTAAAGTTTTATTCCTGCTGGACAGTGAGGCTCTAAATTGGGCATCACTGTTGTTACATAAAGTTTAATTGAGGATATTTGTTCCACTATTTGAAGAGATTATTGACATCATCTTTTCAGTGTGCAAGATTCCCAGTTTTGTTAACACAAAAATATACTTTGGTCAACAGACTACCTCTTAAAACAAAAGAATTATCCATCCTTTTCCTTATAGGGGAAGGACATGTTTGGTATCACTGAAGTTGTCAGCCTTTCTTAATTTCAGTCACTTTGATTTCAATGAGCAGTGATAGCATGATTTAATTAATTGATGCCCTACCCAGGGTACAAATGAAGAACGTTATTATTATTGTTGTTGTTACTATTATTATTAACTATTATTTATAACAATTCTTTTATATAATTCAGAGGATAGTATTATCATAACATTGTGAATTGTATTGTATTTTTCTCCTTCTGGTGAATAAATATGCAAGAATGCTAGGGATCCTAGACTGCTCACTTGTAGTTCTCTCAGTATTTTGATTGTTTACTGAGTATTTCCTGCAAGGTTATGCAGTTTTCTTTTCTTAAATAATTGGATAACTGAGATTAATTTTTAGGTAAAAGCCAGTTGTCCAAGATAATCTTTATATGACTTGATATTAATAGGTCAAGATGATAGCAGAAGATGCATGTATATTAATTCAAGTGTTACATTTGCATCTAGCAGAAGTTTGATGTTTAGATGGTCTCTTCAATAGCTTGCAAGATGGGACAGTTATTATGGTGATTGGGTTTTAGCAAAGCAGCTGAAATCTTTTGTCTTAGACTTCATCATAATTGCTCCCATCTTTTCACACAATTAATTACATGAAGCTAAATATATCTGTCTCAGAAGGAAGATTTGGCACCTGTAGGATTCAAATATGCAGTTGAATGATACAATTTGGGATGATGGTTCCCCTGATTTTAGGGTGAATATAACAGGTCCTAGCTCTGTGCTCAATTATTCAAGGGTTTTAGAAGAGGTTTGAGGTGCTTGGAGGAGATACATCACATCTTCAGAGACAGAAGTTGTTGTCATTATTACATGAAGTATCCAGGCCCAGACATGCCATTTTGAATTCATTTACATAGCAGTTGAGCTTGTACCATAGGTCTGTAACTTCTAGCCTATGAGTTCCAAAGTTTATGGCATTACCTCCCATTTTGTCTTTGCTTTTTCTGAGGCTTTTCACTAACAAGTTTGTAGCACAAGACTAAGAGCCAACTACATAGATCCACTTTGAAAGATGTGGTTGTACCTCTCTAGCCCTGATGCTTGCAGGGAATTTCATATTGTCAAATCAATTTTACCATATATTAGCAGAAAACACATTGAGATTTCACAATGTCCTCAGTAGCTCTGTGGCTTTGCTACTTTTGTTAAGCAGATTCTAAAAACTAAACCATATATGACATGGATTTTTGCTGAATACTCTTGTCAAATGAGAACAGTCCATTTTACATGTTAGCGATAATCAAGTAATCTGTTTCTAATAATATTAGTCGACAAAGAGAATATTCATCCAATGCTATTAATAGTTTTGCATTTGGCTACGTCTAAAAATAAATCTGTTTTGTTTCAAAACCTTTTACAGTAAAGACATTTAAGCCATACAGTCATATGTTATACAGTGACTCACAGGGTATCCTTGCTTCCCTGGTGCAAAGTCAAAAACAGTTTATGTCCCTAACTGGTAAATGAGCAGAGCCACCCTCCAAGGTGTCTTCAACAACCTTTTGAAAGAAGATCTCTACCGTGCTGTCAGAGGTGCAGGGAGACTAGTATGAGATGACTAATGTATTCCCTGCCTGGGTGGAATCCTGATAAGTTTATTATGTTTCCAGCTAAAGAGCTACATTTCCACTGAGTGATTCAGAGATACCCCAAACTATGAAAATGAGCCTTAAGTGATCTAAATTGACTTAGCTGTCGTGCAGGTTAGAAAAACCCGTATCTCCGTCTTAAGATAAATCAAACACGGAATAGGATGATCTTACCAAAGCAGACCAAAGGAAGGGAACAAAAGTACAAGGACATAATCGAATCCCTTTGCCTCAGTCAAGTCAGAAGGAGATGGAGCCTCCTTATCCAACAGCAGTGGAGCTTGGGCTCTAATGGAAAGGAAATAATGTGTCTAATTATCTTCTAATGCTGATTGTAGTGCATCTGCATGAAGTGAGTGAGTGTCATCACCCAGCATGGCATTTATGCACGTTCAGGCACCATTAGTTAGTTATACATTCATTAGCATCCAGACATGGGGAGAGAGAAAGGATGGAAATGTTGAAATGTAGCAAATCAATAAAATAGTGCTGAAATACTTGTTTCAAAAACTAGATGCCCCTTTTCAGATGCTCGCCATTGTTCAGAAAACTCATGATTTCATGTCATTGTAATAGATTTTAATATGTTCCTCAATAAATAGATAGCATAGATTCACATCAGAATTCTTCATACATAAGAATTACTAGATAAAAAGCAGCAAATGCTACCAGGCAGTCTAAACAAGTTTCACAGAAACCTGTATAAAAAATAAATATTCCTACTTTCATTGTCACAAATTTGGCTGCTGTGAGTTGAGCTGAAGAAACCTTCACTGAACACTGTCCTTGTAGGCAGGATGTTGTAACAGAAAACATCAGTAGGTTGCAGACCAGTTGTTTCATGAGCCTTACAAAAGAACTGAGCCTCATAAAAGAACCAAAGAATATCCTATTTTATATGGCTAGATTTGAAAACAGTTAGAGGACTTAATTAAAATTTTAACCAACAGAATTTGTAGCTCGAAACATATACAGAATAGAAAACTCTCTTACTTTCTGATTCCTTCTTGTTCAAGTGATGTTTAGAGTCTGACTGGGTTCCTTAGCATGTGCCCCAGTGGAAATAACAGTGAAGATGTACATGAAATCCTGCATTAGTCCAGCTATCACTGAAAAGATTTGATACTACTGGTACAAGCTGATACCAACTGTCAGTGAATGCAACAAGGTGGCTGAAAGTTATGCCTGTAGCTAAGCATCTGGTTGAGCTGATTGACAGAAAGATTGGATTGCAGTGATAGTCATGATAAGGCACCCAGTTCTGATCATCTGGGTCCCAAGTGTAGTAATTTTGGCTCCATATATAAAGAAATTGTGGCATAGTCTATATTTATCTTTGTGTACTTGGTTGGTTGTGATTAAAATTGAAAGGTATTTTCCAAACCAGGAGCACGCTTCCCCCTGAAAATGACAGCAGACTATAACTGAATTCCACTCACATCACAGCTGAAAGGGTGGAACTTGCTTGGGCTCTCTGACAGGGTCTGCAGCACGCTGGGTGTTCCCCACAGTGCTGCTGGTTTCAAAGGTCCACGATTTCCATTCAGATGCTCAAAGGCTTTCCTTAGTGTCTGAAAAGTCTAGGCAGACCTGCCAGTGGTGTGTCAACCCTCTTCTCGCCTGCTTCACCAGATCACACTCATTGTAGAATTTTGTACTGCTTGTTTTCTCTAGGCCATTAAAAACCAAACATCACCAGTAGAGTGCCAAACTCCTCAGTGACACTGGTGCCTCCTTTGGGATCAGGGGCTGGGTAGTCTGTTTCCCATGACTTTTCCCATTGATATTAAACAGAGATGGTGTGGGAAAAGTCTTACCTCAGAAGAATTTTATCATCCTAAGAATTACTGATATTGTTTCATATAAATTGAGATAAGCCCTCGGTGGAATTTCCTGGGGTTTTGATGGGAAAGTTGTTTGACTATACTACATGTTTCTGGTATTTATGCATATGTTCATCTTTACATCTCATTTACCACAAGGCTGCTTCTCTTAGACAAACACAGTCTTGCTGCCACCTCAGAAGCCATTCCCCTGGTGCCTACACCATGTTGACACCATTAATCCCACCATCTTCCTTAATGCATGTCCAGCTACCTTAGAAAACTTCTCCTCAGCTTATCTATGATTTCACTTCTAATCAAAATATGATCTTCTGTACTGTTATAGAGTGAGCTTTCCATGCCTGCATTTAAACATTCAGACAACTTTTATGCCTTGTCACAGGCTGCTCCTCATGCTTGAGGGCCACCCCACAGAGTCACAATGCAATCTCCATTATTAATACTTCTTAAGATGGTTTTATCAACCATTTTTTTTTCAATGGCCTACCTCACTGTTGTTCTTCAAAGCTCTTCATAAAACTCTTCATTTCAATATCCATAAAATGAAAGGCCTTATTAACAGGGGAGCTGCCAATTTATTGAGGCTATGGCCTGTCGTGCTGACTAATGTTTCCTGATCATTCCTGGAATTTGCCTATCTGTGTCTTTACATAACTCATAATTTCTCTGAGGTAATTTGATCTTATAGTTCTGTGTTTGTATCAAGTATATTCTTCCAATAAACTACAGCTAAAATATTTTCATCAAATTCCTGTTTACGAATATTTTTTTAATCCTCTCTTCTCTTTGCAGAGATATCAGCAAGAATCAGATATCTGACATTGCACCTGACGCATTCAAAGGCTTGAAATCTCTCATTTCATTGTAAGTAGAAAATAGAACTGAATGGGCATTTGGGGAGAGCTTGCATGTAAGAGAAATAAAAATGATAATGTGCTGTCTGGGACAACTTATGTTTCTGTGTGCAATTGCCAGCTTGTGTGAAGCATCTGATCTTTTGTAAATGAAAAATTGGTCATGAAGGTTAGAAGAAGGAACTGTTTACACATCTCTAGTAAGTTCTTTTATAGATGAACCCCAAGGTTACTGACTTGTTCATTTCTTTAAATCAGTGCACTAGTTGATCTACTGTACCTGCAAGCTAATCTATGCCCCCCAACTCATCATGGCTCACAAAAACCTCATCATAGCTCAGACACTGTTTGGTGGTGCTAATCAGGGAGGAGTTAAGAGGAAATACTTCCATACTGAATTTTTCTTCTCTATTAAAGAACTGAGATTGCACTCACTTGTGAGTTTTTTGGTTTATTTGGTTTTGGGGTGGTTTTTTTTCAAACTAGGAAGGAAGAACCTAAGCTTTTAAGAAAATGTTTATATTTCTCAGCTGTAATTACTACTTTATTAAGCTGGAAGGGGACTAAAATATGACTTCATACAGAAGATAAAAGGAAGGTAGTATCTCTTGACAACCATTCATTTCTCTTTATAGAACACAGAAACTGTTTTAGCACCAAGTTGAATTAAAATGTAGCCATATTTCAATCTAGCTACCCGCAGCACTGTTAACACAGTGGAGCTTTTAATGGGTAAAAGGAGCAATACAAGGTCAGAAGCTGCATATGGAGAATGAACTGGAGTAGAGTGTTAGAAAGAGCCCCAGGTTGAGAGAAGAGGGTAAGCTGAACTGGAATGATATTTACCTGCATTAATTTTAAAGACAGTTTTAAAACATTTAGCTCTTTAATATTCATACAACACAGTTTGATTTTTAAGAGTGTACTTTATTTCTAAAAGCTGCCATAATTTTATTCTCTGAATACCAGATAATTCTAACAACCTATATAACTTGTTGACTAGTACTAATATTAGAAGGTTATTCAGTACTAAACTTATATGTTGCAGTAAACTTCTGAGCCAGAATGCAGAAGGATGGGCCTTTTTTTGTGCCCTGAATCCAGCTGGGAGAATGCCAGAAGTACATATTAAGTGTTGCTAGCCTTTGTTGAATAGTTAGAGTGGTGTTATTCAACATGCTGTGGAAATGGTCAAATCCTTCAATGCTGTCTGGAAACGATTCAGTAGGAGAATGACATTTACTGAACACTGCAGT
Organism: Buteo buteo; assembly: GCF_964188355.1. Taxonomy (NCBI): domain Eukaryota; kingdom Metazoa; phylum Chordata; class Aves; order Accipitriformes; family Accipitridae; genus Buteo; species Buteo buteo. The sequence continues at coordinate 17,455,281 of NC_134194.1, read as the reverse complement.
TTTGGCTTAGTATGAAACTACTGCTGATGCTGCAATGCTACAGCTTTCTGGTCTTGGCAAACCTCCTGGCTATGAGCAAGCTGGACAGGCAAGACATTTCTACTGGGGTTGACTTCCCAACTCAGAATTTATTTGGCTTTAGCTATTAGCTACTTCAGATGCCCCCAAGTGGCCTCAGGAGTGGGACAGAACACATCAGAGTGGACAGAGAGGAAATGAGAATATAAACTGGGCAGGAATTTATAGTGTTTTGACTCGCACACAGAAGCAAGTGAAATGCCTGTGTATTCCTTGCCCAGTCATCCAAAATGATATTTTAAGTAAATGGTGTTTAAATATGTTTATATCCAAGTGGGTAAAATAGTGCTTAAGTTAATGGTAGGAGGTTACAAGGGGGAAGAGAGAGGGTAGAGAGATGAGATGCAGCACAGAAAGGGCTATAGTAAGGGAACTGCCTCTGAGCAGTCTTTTCTTTGTTCAGCATTTGTCTCTGCCTCAGTTTCCTTCTACTGCAGCCACACAAAGCTGTTGTAACGCACAGTCTGTTTCTCCTTTCTTTGGCAGACTGGTGTCTAGGACAGTATCGACTCCAGCCTTGAAATTGTCAGCCTCCTCCTCTAAGTTCAGTTGTCCATTGTGCTTGCCATTGGCTTTTACTTTCTTTTGAAAGGTTTTATTCTTGCTGTTCATTGCAGGTAGGTCTTACAAATCTTTTACCTATGGCTGATAGGCAAGAGTTAGTTTCCTGATCTTTCATGACCTGTCACCTAGACCTCTGGCAGGTTCTTCCCTGTTGGTCACTTCTGTAGTTGTTTCAGTTTCTGAGCCCTAGATATCTTTATGGAACAAGCTTATCTGCTGTGCTGCAGAATCTGGGTTTCTCTGAAGAAACCTTCCCCAGGCTTCTACTTCTGAGAAGTAGAGGATCTTCTTTCATCTGATCTCTGCTAGAGCCACCAGTACAGTTCTGTCAACTGCAGAAAGACAAGTAAGTGCAAGAGAAGAAACTTCCTTTGAAGTTTGCCAAGCCTCCCAACGAAACTGCCAAAGGGGAGAGAACAAGGAGGTAGAAATGAAGTAAAACAGTTTGCTTACTAGTGTTTTCCCTTTTAGGCCGCTCAGTCTTTTTGGTGCCTGAGGCCCCAAAAACTTTAGTCAGCTGCATACCCTGAAGGAATACTGCTCTGCACACAATGCTTCAGCTCAGCTGAGAGTAACTTTTATTTTTCATATATGTAACTCAAATGTGATCAGTGGCATACATTTTAATGAGACACCATCGAGGTTTAATCTGTGCACAGAGCAGCTGGACTTTTCAGCTGGCTAAGTTAAACAAGAATAAAGGAGGGGAAAATATTAATGCACAAATGAAAGTAAGCAACTTTGTTTCCATTTAAAATGGAGCTCTGCTGCACTGCCTAAAATCCTTGCTTTTTTTTCCTCTGCATTATTCCCATTTTCTGCTCCTCCCTTTACTCCCTGCTTCCATGCAATTGCAGTGTTCTCTATGGGTCTAAGAGAGTGAAAGTGCTTATCTGGAAGACAGCCAACATTGTTAGTCTAACTGGCTAATGGAAGCCTATATATAGTGGGTTGCTACACTACTTTCTTCTGAAGTTAACTTAGGTTAGTGTTTCCAGGCAGAACTGTTTCTCAGAGTACTCTGCCTATTGTACCTATGTAGAGATAGAAAAAAAATGGTGTATTATAGTTTTCAAAACACAGGAATGTTTATTAAACACGGGAATGTTTATTACAGAAGCAGTTTCCCCTAAAATGTATAAAACTTAAATCTTTTAAAAGAGCTGAATGATCCATATGCTAGCAGGTCATAGGTTTTTATTTTAAATCTATATGTTTTCTCTAACAAGAAATCCACCTATGGGAGTCAAACAGGTCACAAAGTCTTAACACTTTAAATAAGCCATTTCTACCTTAGGTTCTCTCTGCATTTAACAAGAGAAAGGCAAGCTTGTTCTTGTAAGGACTCAAGACTTCTCCATTCCCCACACACAGGAAGAAAAAAATTGTTTTCTCCATGCCCATTTTTCAGTAGGATTTTATGCCTTTTCATATAATGACTCTGTGGAACAAGGAATTCCTACTCTGTTTTTCTTAGAAATATTTGGGCATGTACATAATTTTTTTTCTTCTTCACAGAGTTTTCTGGCTTTTCCTTTTCCCCTTGTTGTGTCACATGCAGGTGGCACTGTGAATCACTGGTCACCTCTGGGTCTGTATGTTCTGTGGATTTAATCCTGTTACAGTGTCTGAAGTTCCCTTTCAAAATTTAGGCACTAGGGCTTGGATCCTTAGCATATTTTGGTATGAACCAAACTTCAAACCTGTTTATGGACAAAACTGAAGATACAGTAAGATCCACCCTCTGGTTTTGAGAGAATAGAGCTGTGGAGAGACTGCTATAAAGCCATTGTGGAGAATGGAGGGTGTTGTGAATCAAGGCCTGAGAAAAAGGATCTTTAGTCTTAAAGATGCTACTCTGAGTTCTGGGAGGAAGGAGTTATGTTGCATAATTTCAGTGACAGCTGTTGGACAAATAAACTGCTTGTCTCTACCAAAGCCTCCCCTCTTGAAAAAGTGGAAGTATTTCTCTGTCTCAAAGAGATGATATAAGGGTGTATACATTGAAGGCTGTGAGACGTAGTGATGCTGCAGTACTTGGGACCTTATGAAATATCCAAGATGAGAAACAAATAATTAGAAGATTTGACTCTCAAAAAATAGTAAGCAGCACAGATGTAAGTGAGCCATGATAAGATAGCCATGGCTTTTGTGTTGGAAGGATTAGACTTGCCATCCAGTACTTCTTTCCATATAAACATGAGAGCAAGTAATACCCTTGCATTGAGAAGTGTGGCAAAATTGGTTGCTGCAAAAGAATGTGTTATCTTAATTTTAAGCAAAAGTTTGAGAAATTCTCTATTTGTAGTACACTGTGTTTGTGTTACATACTTAGAGTTACACTTAGCTGGAGTTGGAGTGGTTAATAACTCAGAGCAGAACATGGGGGCTAAGTTATGAATAGTTTCATGTTTCAAGATTGCTGCATGCACTTTCTGAAGTAAATTAATTTTTTATTTAATCAACTCAAAATCTGTCTAATATCAGTGAGAGGATTGTATCAGCATTTGGTTATTGTTAAAAGTATCGAAGATGAATGTTATTCTTGGGGTCAGTAAACTTCCCACAAATGTAGGTTTGGAAGGCCATATCCAGACTGTCTGGGGACATTTTATGAGATATGACAAAATAGTCTAAGCCTTCAGTGTGTTAAACTGAATGAATAAATTTTAGACCACTGCAGACAGAGAATTCCTTTGCTTTTGTTCATATACTGAATTAAGCTAGTGAACAATTTAAAAGCTTAGATCAGCCTGGGCACAAAGACAAGAGACAGCTTACATTTTGACATAGCAGTCCCATTTAGACCATCATCTCCTGGGTGATGATGTATGTGGTGTCATTCATGGTGATTTGAAATCTGCAATAAAATACTGTCTATTGCAATAACTGCCAAACTTATTTTAAGGTAACAAATTGCTTTGGATAGTTCTACTGTGATTTATTTAGCCTAACTTGTTCTGAAGAAATATGAAATAGTGCAGGGAAAAAAAATTACATGTCTAAGTGTCTTTCAGATATTAGAAATTTATTGCTGTTTTTACCCCTATCAATTCCCCCTCTTTTGAAAACTTGAATTCTTATTGAGCCTGTGCCATTGTATGCAGCTTGGGAAATATAATTCTTCCTAGCAAGAATTGTTTTCACAGTCTGAAGGCAAGTTAAAAGCATTCTGAGGACTGAAAAAGACATTGCATAAAGTCAAAATTTGACACTTCAGTAAGAATGTTTCAGCCAAGCCAAAATAAAGGAACTCTTAGCTGGAAACCATATGGTGTAGAGTAGGGGATTCTGTGCTAGGCTTTCATACCCCCAAAAAGTTCTGTGTCATCTTCCAGGGAAAAATCTCTATATTCTGGGATCTGACTTAACAAAGCAGCTAAATTGCAACTACATTTGCAAGTAAGGTAGGCTGATGAACTGTAAAATAAAGGCAACACAGCAATTATTGTTTCACACCCTTAGAAGGTGGTATGCTAAACTTCAGTGTATATGAAATGCCATGTGTTAGTAAAGTCTTTGCAAATTCCTTAATTTTAAAATTGTTCAAGAGGTCAGAATGTCTAGAGACTATGAAGAATCAGTGAGACTTTTATATTTCAAGACCCTGCCGCTGAAGCCATACAGGCCACCATAGGGGTGGAATGTATTGGGTTTGTGTGGCAAGGTTTTGGTAGCAGAGGGGGTTACAGGGGTGGCTTCTGTGAGAAGCTGCTGGAAGCTTCCCCTGTGTCCAACAGAGCCCATACCAGCCGGCTCTAAGATGGACCCACCGCCAGCCAAGGCCGAGCCAATCGGCGACAGTGGTAGCGCCTCTGTGATAACATATTTAAGAAGGAAAAAAAGTTGCAGGGCACACAGAAACGGCAGCTGGAGAGAGGAGTGAGAACATGTGAGAGAAACAACCCTGCAGACACCAAGGTCAGTGAAGAAGGAGGGGGAGGAGATGCTCCAGGCACCGGAGCAGAGATCCCCCTGCAGCCTGGGGGGAAGACCATGGTGAGGCAGGCTGTCCCCCTGCGGCCCATGGAGGTCCACAGTGGAGCAGATCTCCACCTGCAGCCCAGGGAGGACCCCACGCTGGAGCAGGTGGGTGCCTGAAGGAGGCTGTGACCCCATGGGAAGCCCACGCTGGAGCAGGCTCCTGGCAGGACCTGTGGCCCTGTGGAGAGAGGAGCTCACACTGGAGCAGGTTTTCTGGCAAGACTTGTGACCCCACGGGGGGCCCACACTGGAGCAATGTGCTCCTGAAGGACTGCACGCCATGGAAGGGACCCATGCTGGAGCAGTTCGTGAAGAACTGCAGCCCGTGGGAAGGACCCACGTTGGAGAAGTTCGTGGAGGACTGTCTCCCATGGGAGGGACCCCACATTGGAGCAGGGGAAGAGTGTGAGGAGTCCTGCCCCTGAAGAGGATGAAGTGGCAGAGATAACATGTGATGAACTAGCTGTAAATCCATTCCCCGTCCCCCTGTGCCACTGCGGGGGGTAGGTAAAGAATCTGGGAGTGAAGTTGTGCCTGGGAAGAAGGGAGGAGTGGAGGCAAGGTGTTTTGAGATTTGGTTTTATTTCTCATTACTCTACTCTGGTTGATTGGTAATAAATTGAGTTAATTTTTCCCCAAGTCAAGTCTGTTTTGCTTGTGACAGTAATTAGTGAGTAATCTTTCTTGTCCTTATCTTGACTCACAAGCTCTTTATTATATTTTCTCTCCCCTGTCCAGCTGAGGAGGGAGGAGTGATAGAGCAGCTTTGGTGGGCACCTGACATCCAGCCAGGGTCAAGCCACCACAGTTTTTTACACACTTATTTACATTCTCACCCAAGATAACATACTTGTTGCTATGTGTGCTTCCAGTGCTTTCTTTGTCTAGTATGTCCCAAGCATTTAGATGAATCTATTCAGGGACTATTTTCACTGTTTAATCTTTATTTTTAACTACTTAGAACATCAGTTGGATCAATCTGCAAAACTTCAAGTTTAGTAGTAACAATAATTGTTTAACTGGAAATTTAATATTCAATTGTGTCTTGGAATAGATACATTTTGGGGGGAATATTAAAATATGATGCCAGAATCAGGCTGAAGAAACATAACGTCTCATTATGACTTTTATATATTTGTATAATTTCTTATTGTAGATCCATAATAACTCTTCAGCTGAATAGGGTGCTGCTTCCAGGGATCTCCTCCAATGCTTGCAGTGCAGCCAGGGGTCTGTGCTTTATGTGTGCTGTCCTTCCCATTGCTTGGAAGGTTGATGGCAGCCTGAAAACTGCTGCAAGTTGTGAGCCAATCTGCCAGGTACTTTTGAAGAACTGTAGCTTGTGGTTTGTGGCCATGCTGAAAGCGTTTAGCTGTGAACTGGCAAGCTGATGGCTCTACGTGCCTCTAAGAATATAGCCCTCAGATGGTTCAGCTGCACCTGTGCCATAACAGCAACTTGCTGAAGTTAGAAAGCCACCTGCAAAAAATTTGAGAAAAATTTGCTTGAGTTAAAAATACAGTGAATGATTCTTCACACTGGTCATTCTGGTATTAGATACACCTGCCTTGTGGAAAAGACAAGAATAAAATTCATGCACTGGTAAGTCTGATGTGTTTGCACGCCTTTGTGACTGTTTTCTCCATTCAGACTGGTTTCCATCTTTGTAAAAAAGACTCCCATGTGTAGTGAGAAGAGAAAGAAAGGAACAAAAAGAAAACAGATACTTACTTGTCTCTCAGTCAGTTTTGACTTAGTCTCTAGTTGCCACTTTTAAGATTAGCATTGTGAATATAAAATTAAGCTATAGCTCACTTTTCTCTTTCTCCCCAAATGTACATCATGTTTAGGGCGATATCTTCTCCACCTGACAGTAAATGGTATTCGTCAGACCTGTGGCTAACTTGGTCTCCCAGCAGAGTTGAGAAGCAAATGAACAATCAGGAGCACACAATAAAAATTTTAATAATTTTTTTGTGTTCTAATAAATGTCATTCTGATTCACTGATTCACTGTCTATTGGCAGGAACTACTGAACTGATTTTATTTTTATTACATATTAACTTTGTTAGTGTATTTTTAACAAAAAATATTTGGGGTCTAAATTCCAGATGCTAGGTGATAAAAGGAGGGTTGTATTCCTGTGCCAAGCTTGCACAGGAGCCAGGACACCTGCATGTCCTGCAACATATGTGAGGGATGCAAGTGAACATACATTTTTAGAACTCGTAATGCCATAGGCAAATCTCCTAAAATTTACCTCTGTTTGTAAAAGCATGGGAGATTTAAATTAAGTTCTTGAATTGACTTGGCTGAGTTTCCTGTTATATGGCCTTTTGAAGTTTTTTTTGTTGATGTTTGGGGTTTTTGTTTTGTTTCATTTTTTCCCAAAGCTGCTATTCTGTAAACATTGTGGTGCGTGCTAGTGAGATGGGCAGAACAAGAGGATGTAGAGGAAAGTGGCTGCAATAACGGAGTGTACGTAACCTGGCCAGTCTTTTCTGCAGGCTAACTCATTCATAGTACTATTAGGAGCGCAGCAGTTGATACATTCAGAACAAAAGCATCTTGGATCAAGAACCTGAACAATATTCATATTTGTTGGTATGAGTATGCTTTCCTGTCTTAGAAAAAATGAGAGCTCTGAGGAAAGCAAAAGTTTCTGTGGTTTTCATTAGAGTAAATGGAAATAAGGAACTCAAGAAATGAGATGCAATACCTTACATATCTCCTCTTCCCTCCTCTTTGCTTCTTTCTGTAGGACCATTTGACTTCAGCTCTGGCATGGCATACAGACAATGGCATTAGCTAATTTGGCTCTGTAGTGCTGAACATGAATATGAATTAGAGACAAGTGCCTGAGCTCTCATACTGACTTTTGTTTAGCTGTTAATTTGTTCAAATGTTAATGTGCCACATGCACATAAGCCCAATTAGGTTTGAAAATGCTTATTTTCTTTTCATGGCTTCTAAAAATTGAAGTTTTGTTTTATTTTATAAGTTATTTTAATCTTTTTTTATTTGTCTCAAGATAATAAAGAGGATGTATAAACACATCCAAGGTTTAAAATTCAGTGGAACACTGCACTATGACCTTCTGACTCTTAAATTAAAAGTAAATGAAAAATTACTCTAATAAGAATCTTATTTGATATTTGCATTTAGTAGTACCATAACTAACAACGGCACTGGGTGCAAGTGTTGAGATTTCTTTAAGGTTTTACTTTACATAAGTGTTTTTATCTCTACAGCCAGAATAACCCTTAGTCTGGAGTGGGGTGTAGGGTTCGGCGTTCGGAAGATCTCACAATGTCACGGAAAGTTAGAGGGTTAGTCGCAGCCTTGTGATGTACCTGTAACCCCACCTCCCCTTGTTAGTATAAAAGGAATTAACTGCGCAATAAAAGGGGGAAGTTGGCGCTCACACTGTGTGTGTTATCTGTCTCTTTCCCTGGTCCGGGCTGACCAGTGATCTAAGCGTGGCACCTTGATATGTAGCGAACGCTACAGTGGGGATTTTTTTACTTCTTTCTATGGGCATTTTGTAAAGCTTAGCCTCTGAACTCTTTCTTCTATACTGTAGTATTATGCATTATTGATCAGCTTTAATGATCCTGCTACTTCACAAAACTAAGGAAGATGTTCATCTAACATCACAGGGCTTATAATCTAAACTTTGTATAGAGATGATGCACTTGCTAAAGAAATGTTCAGAAAGAGTGGAAACTGAAACGGAAATATACTGGATTCTGTGGGCATTAACTTAATATTTTAAACTTTTCTAAATATTTTATTTGCAGAGGGTTTGCTTTTGCTTCCTGATACAGGTGCTTAGATCAGTTACTTTATTCAGAAAGAAGTCCGAGAATCAGCGATTTGGATGTTGTTTTAGAGCCCAGTGAAATTCAGTGACTTGAATATTATCTCATGTTTTGCAACTGCTATCTAGAAGGACCTGCTAGACCTTTCAAAGTTCAGCCATCATTTTTCTGTCTAGTTTAGGGTAGAGTATAAAAAACTACGTACATTACATGAAATTTTGTTGAAGTAGGAAATTGTGTGTGTCTTCTGAAGCTGAAATTAGGAAACAATTAGAAAAAATTACTGGTACTAGCATTCATGATGCACAAAAAACACTAACTGTAACAGCACATTAAAAGCCAGCCTCCTGACTCTGCAGTAGATAAAGAGAAATTATGTTACATTTGTTTAGAGAAAATATGATGCTAGATAATCATTAGTTTCTTGGGTAGCAGTTCAGTTCCTGCTAAACTACAAAAGTAATGAAAAATGAAGTTTCAAGTTTAGATTTTCATATCTAAGTGATGTATTTTATTTAGATTCATTTTATTTAGGCTCAGAAATGAGCTGATCTGGGAACTCTCCCACAGAGGTGATATACTTCCAATGACTGATGAAGAGTAAACTGAAGTGGCGATACTCTAGGAAGGCCAGAGGGTATTGTAAATGGCCCATCATGCTAAGTGTTTGTTTTTCAGTATGTTCAACTCACCATAATATTTTAAATGTTGAAAGACAGGGTAAGCCAGAATTTCAGCCAGCATCCAAGACTCACATTGCTATTTGATTCATTGCTAGCATATTAGTCCACATTAAAAAGTTAGGGAATTAACCAGTTTAGTGACACATAAGGAACAAAGTTTTGGCATGCTTCTCTGTAGACCACAGAAATTACATAAACACTGTTTTCCACAATTTGAAGTCTATTAAAATGTTTAGGTAAGACGTAGAATTTGCAGAGGGAGCCTAATCTTCTACTCTTTTACCAGGACCCATATAAGCTCCTAACTCACTTTCTGGTTTTGACAAATTTTATCAGCTTGCAGAAATGACATGAGCAAATACTTTAGTGGTGATTGAAATTCAGGTGTTCCTGTCATGTATGATTTTGCTCTGATCCCTAGGTAATGCATCTTAGCATAATGGTGGGTTTGTCTGTTTTTCCCTTTAGTTAAATTTCTGAGGATAATATAATAATTTTTCCATTAAAAAAGGAAATATTTTTAATATTAAAACTGAATCATGGATATCAGGTTGTATATATTTATGGCTGAATAAATATATCGTGACTTTCATTTGTGTTATTAAATCTTTACTGATTTTTATAACTAAACTATACCTAAATTATTTTTTAGTTTCTGAAATATATGTCTATTTCTGGTTTAGGCTAAATTTCTTTATATTAGCTAGTTGAAATGGTAACAGCAGCTGGTGAAGCCATAATATTTTATCCAATGATGCCTGTGTCACATTTCATGCCAATTATTATATTTTAAGAGATTCAGTTATATGAAATTTTATCTACAACCAGCTTGTGCTCCCTGGCTTTTAAATTCAGTATCACTGAGCACAATTCTATGTTTTTGCATCACACTACATGCCTTTCAATGGTTAAAATATTTCTAAAAAGGGTGGGAAAAAATCCCTCAACAGAATGAAAAATATTTCAGATACAGCTTTTGGATGATGTCCAGATTCTACATTAAAAATGCTTTCCAACACCAGACGAAGCCTGAATCATAACGACTCATTTAATGCCATGTGCTCTGTGAAAAGAAAATGAGATCAGTAGTTAAATGAAATGCCCACAGATCCTGGGCATGGTGCACAAGATCAATAAAGATGATAATACAGAGATGTGGGAGGACACTAAACTGGTCTGTTACTTAAGATTTATTTTGTCTTCCTGAATCTTTCAGAGTGCTCTATGGAAACAAGATCACAGAGATTCCCCAGGGCCTTTTTGATGATCTTGTGTCTCTGCAGCTGCTGTGAGTATGATCCCTTCTTCTTCTTTATTTTACAGACTAGCTAGATTTACTGTTTTTTCAGCTTCTGACATTAATATGATCACCTTTTCCACTGAAAACTCACTGGATGTGCTAATCTGTTGTTTCTGTGTCAGGCAAGAGGGAGGCAAGGGCTGCAAAGAAAAAAAAAAAAAAGAAGGTGCCAACAGTTTTATAGCACCATGCGTATAATGGATAATAGACACAGAGGATTTAAGTGTGGGGAGGAAATGAGGGACTCAGTGAAGTCCAGGAAAGGAAATTTGGTCACCGGCTGATGTGCGGGTGGGGATGCCATATTGTTTTTACACATTTAGCATTTGTGGTTGAATAGCTAGATCCTTGAGGGCTACTGTGTTGCAAGTACCTGCACATGCAAGCAAAATGGCATTATGGATGATCTTATTGTTGCGAGCCATGCTCAGTTCCGTATTTTTATTATCCCAAATGTGGCTTAGTTGCAAGAGAAATGTTTTCAGAATATATTGTGTATTGAGTATTTTATGCCATGTGCGATTTAACATACAGTCATGATCAGGAGTAAGATACATATCATACCCTCTTCAGTATTTATTAATATAGCATAAAAAATTTCCTAAGCCAAATGTGAAATTGCAAATTTCACTCACTCTTGTCTCCATAATCACATTGAGAACCAGAAACTCCTTCAAAGAGAAGGAAATCAGCTACTGTTTCAGCCAGTCAGTAGAGGGAGCGGACATGAAGTGAGTTTAATGTGTATTCCTAACGTTCTGATTACCATCATGGATGATGCACTCAGAAAGTAAAGGTGATATATGACAAATTAATCAGTTCTGGTTTATATCACACACAACCCTCTACCCCAAACAATAAATTATTTAAAATATGAAATAAAACATAGCTTTTAGACATGTTATTTTAAGCTTTTCTGACTGTCTTGACATAACCAGAATATCCAAAAGTTCATTATTACCATTGAATGTGTCACTCTACGATTGCAGTCTTTATAAAAACAAGCATAGATTCAGATTAGAAATCCATGAGCAAAGCCAAAGAACTAAACTATGAAAGAGTTTAAATTGCTCTATATGTTAAGTGAAGGACTACTCAGATGTGTAATTTATCCCTAAGATCTTAATTGCAAACATGGACCACCCTATTCTAGAGAAGGACAAGCAAGAGCACATGTGGTTTGGTTATGACAATTCTTGAGCTGCGATGGTGGGAAGTTGTTCATCTCCTCCTGCACACAGCTGATTATATTGTCTTCACCTTTTGTACATACCTCTCTCCTGTACCATACCTCACAAGTTTGTTAGTATTTCCATGTCTTCATGGCCAGCCTGTGCAGTATGAGAAGACTGTGTATTTAGGGGGGACATAGTTTGCCATGTGTGAGAACAATAAGCATGAAAGTGCTTAGAAGCTGGGACTCAGTACATGTTGATATAACTGGCATGTTAGTCATTGTCACACTCAGGTTGTGTTCAGTACAATGAAGACGCTGCAAGCAAAAGGAGAGCTAAAACGCAACTTGTTACTTTGACTTCTGAGAAAGAAACTATATTAAAAATATCTGAGCTTTATCATAGTCCTTCCTCCCCAAATGTTTTATGGTTACAAGTCCAAAGTGATACGCAGTTGCTCTAACCCAGGATACTTTACAGATAGGATCTTTCCCAGTAGGAAAAAAAAATAAAAAAACACTCAACACATGGCTCACAGTGTCCTATAAAAATGTGTGTCTAGAACTTTTGCATAAAGCATTAAGCAGGTTTCAATACCTTTATACTGTAGTCCTTGTGTGCACGTAGTGTGGGCTTTCAGCGAATTACATATTTAAGCCTGGATACAGTAATTTTCCAGTCTGAATTAGCTCAAGCGATGCCTTTTTGTTAAGGGCACAAAACCTATACACCAGAGAACCATTAAAAGGTGTTTTACTTCAACCATTTAAACATTCTTAAGCTGAGAAGATGTAAGTAGTTTGCCCTGTTATGGGATTCCCAGAGTATTGTGACTGTGGACCTTTCAGGGTCTTCTTGAATGTAAAGTAGCTTTTGGCAAGGAGAACATTGAATGATCATGCTTTAAATGCAAACAAACATCTGCACACTTTTCTGATCGTGGCTTTGAAGCAGCTATTATGGGATTGCTTGCAGTATTTTAATGGATACCAAAAAAATAAATGGCATTCGTTGGTTTTAGGCCTGCTGTTGAATAGTTGGAAGAGTGCCCTATGATTAGATCTAATATAGTGTTCAGTGGGCTCTAGATTGGATTTCTTCCTATTAGTCTGGAGACACACTGATAAGAACGCTCTGATTAAGGTATTCTGGTAGCCAGTGTAATTTCCTAAGCTTGAGCTGGAGCATTTTTGAAAATACACTGGCATTATGGTAAAGCAGGACACAGTCAGGAAAAAAGGAGTCACTGTGGGTCCTGTATAAAATTGTTGAGATTGTATTTAGAAGGAAAAAATAATCACTGTGAAATTGCAGAGCAGATAATATTGTTATTTACTGTTTTGGATAAAACTCAACAGAGTTTATCAGAAATGTCATTATCCTTCTGTTTAAATATACTGTCACTATATAGGGCCAATTTATTCCACTTCTATTTTGGCAGAATTGTTTTGTATAAGTGCCTTACATCTGCAGACAGTACCACTGATGTCAGAAACACTGTAGCTGGGTAAAGTAATGCTCAGGTCAGGCATGACAGCATCTTAAACTGCCCCATTTGACTTTGGTCTATAGGAAATTAAGAATTCAGAACAAGTTTTAGACCACCTGGCTAGCATTAGAATTCTGTATTTCTGTCATATAAGACAGAGGTGGTTAAGCCAATACTATATTATATTTGGCAAGAAAATAATAAGGCATGGTTAGATAATAAGGGTTTTTTGTTGGGGTGGGGTGTGGTGTTGGTTTTATTTGGGTCTTTTTTAACCCTATTGGTTTAATTTAAAATGTTGCTTCTGAAGTCTTCATTATAATTAGCTATCTTAAGTAGTCAACATTCCCCACATAAATAATCACAATTGGATTTCTGTTAAATTGCTGATTTCACAAGTCTTATGTCTTCCTAAATATGCAACTGTAACCAACACAGCAGCAAACATTATGACAGAAGTCCAACTACACATCTGTTCCGTGGAACAGAAGCTTTTCTTGGTCTGTGTTACTTTCCTTATCCTGTTTGAAGTTGCCAGGAGGGACAATGCTAGAAAGCTACTGTAGCTACTGTACCCTATCCTCATACATTCTTCTTTTCAGCAGTCTGGATCAAGTGTCTCTGAGAATTTTAGGTCAATTTGGATTTTAGAAACCTATAGTGTTTTCCAGAATGGGATAACTGGAGTCAGATCTTTTTTTTTTTTTTTTTTTTTTTTTTTTACAGTAAACTGAAACTTTCATTTCATTGGGACAACAATCCATCCAAGCTGTGAAATAGTGTTTGATTAATTATGGTTGTTTGTGCATCTTGCATTTGAATATCAAAAGAATAGAAAGGGTTTCAGTTCAAGGTGAAAGTTTTCAAGTAATCATTCGCTGTGGCCAGTTTGAACTGCTGTCCAGGAGGCCCTAGACTAACCTTGGTCTGCCAGTCACTGCATGGGGAGTGCAACATAACACTGCGCAGTCCCTGTGACAGATAAACCTGATGGTTGCTCTGCTTGCTCCCAAATGAGCAAATGTGCAGAGCCAGTCTGCAGTGAAACAGTGAGTCAAGTGGCTCAAGACAGTGAGCTGTGGATAATGGGCACCAAGTTTGTTAACCAGTATCTTTCATATCTAAGTAATACGCTTTACTCTCTGCAACCTTATTAAAACAAACATTCTGGGAGCCTTTTTATTACAGTTATACACTGTGTGCTTTACAGTGCTCTATTTCCTGGAACAAGAAGGTATCATAAAATCTCTACTGTTTAAAAAGATTGTATAGCAAAATAATACAGGGGGATGAAATATCATTTTTCAAATTTCTGGCAAGTATCAGTTTTCAATAAATCCTTTTCCTTGAGGAAATTTACTTTGCATAGTTACTAATCATACAAGTGCTTATGTGTGTTGATCCTAAATCTTATGGTTGAGATCCCTATGGCTTGCTGGGCAAGAAAGAATCCCTATAGTGGACTCTGTTTTGATGTTGCTAGAAGTAGATATACTCCTAGGGTACATATATATTGAAATCAGAGGTTTGTTGTAGTCCTCTTTCATAAAATGAAACCAAAAGCTTACAGTCTTTTCCTCCTTCTAATGTCTGATCATTAGGGAAAATTCAACACTGTAGTTGGAAAAGACCAATAATCATATTGGTGCCTGGAGTCTGACATATTGACAAATAAAGTAACATCAGAAGTGGTGAAAAATTAGACTTCCAGATCCAATCATCTAACTTAGCTTAAAATTGGAACTAGATCTAATATTTGCAACTTCAACTGACCTTTATTTAAAATAGACTTGTATGAAGTGACAAGTCCTGTGTGTACTTTCAGAAACTGCTATTACCAGTCTTCCCAAAATTCAACCAGTCAAATTTTACTTTGAGCGGTTCTCCTTTTTAACCTGCTTTTTATGCTGTTTGTCCTTGGATGAATAGTTGAGATACTTGGTACTCCCATAGCTCTTCTGGTGAGGTTGTTGGAAAACATCTCCATGGCAAATTTGCCAAGTTTGAGGTGCTTGTGTTGATTTGTAATTGTAAATTGAATCCCACTACCTAAGAGCTTAAAATACTACCTACCAATTATTTATTGTATACTTTTGGAGCTTGTTAGAAGCTCAAAGAAAATCCAGTGAAGCACAAACTCACAGAAAGTATTTAAAAAAAAGAAATACAAAATTACTCTAAAGAATGTACATCAATTCCAATATTTGTATTGTATACATTACACTGTTATATACATAAGTATCATTAAACAGTGATGCAAACAGTATATAAATGCCAGAATAAAGAAATTAGTTTTCCATTTCCAAGTCCTTTATAGCACAGTAGTCTCTCCTCCTCCCTATAGCCATCTTCTGGGCTTTAAGTGATGTACAAAATCTTCTTGTTCTATGGAGTTGTTCATTTTCTTCATGGAGAAGAGACAAGAGGCATTAAAAAAAGAGACCTTCTGACTAGATATAAGAGGAAATATTTTCATGATGACAAGTCAAGCAGTGGAGCAGGCTGCCCAGAAAGTTGTGCATTCTCTGTCCTTGAAGATTTTAAAGACCAGACTGGATAAAACTCTAAGCAACCTGGTCTGACCTTATAGCTCACCCCGTTTGAGGCAGTCTAACAGGACAAGAAACCTCTCAAGCTTCCTGCCATTCTGAATTATCCTGTGATCTGATGAAATAATTATTTCTCAGATAAAGCAAATACCTGCATTAAGTATCTAAAATTGGTCATGCTTTGAGGCGGGTTCAGACCAGATGACATCTGGAGGTCCTGTCCAACCTATGTCATTTCTGGGTTCTGTGATTCTCAATTCTTAGCAAAATGACATATGAACTTTTCCCTTGTTTACTCAAAGTATTTCTGGCTACAGCAGAGATACTATGCAACTCTTCTAGTCCAGGACAGAATTCTCTCTGCACAGACCTGTTTAATAGCTTTAGAATTGTTTTCAAGCCATTTGCCTCGAGCTTTTTTCCTTCAGATTTCTGCATTTAGGCTGCTATTGTGATAATATTACTAAACTCAATAACTGCTGTTAAAGTGAGGGAGCAGCATCTGCCAGACACAGAAATACAATTACAGTCAAGCATCAATGAAAGACTGCAACAGCATCTGCCTTTCCTGTGTCACTTCTGTAGCCTGTCTGCATGCAGCTTCCCAAAACAACCTCTAGTTTGTACGTCAGTGTGCAATTCACTAGCTCTTCTGACGCCATTGCTCCAAGCTGGACTTACCTGACAGAAACTCTGCTAGTTATTATTACACAAGAAACTAGCTTTCTGATAGCACAGGAAGTTCAGAAAATAGTTTATTCTGTTGTGCATATGAATTATCATGTAGTTATCTAAAATCAGCTGTGACCTTATCTGCAGGCCTAAGTTAGACAATATTGCATTCTGAATAACAGAATTCCAGATGCTATGACAACACGTGCTTATAATTCTCCAGGTAGTAACACGAGTACCACAGGATTGTTTTATGGATGGTGTTCAACTGGAGTTGCAGTCTTTGGGATCAGAAACGAAAGGAGGCCTTAAAAATCCCTCCAAAACAGGACTGTCAGACTGTGCTCTGTGCTTCCTTCTTCACTTACTATCAGGTCGTGACTTTTTCATTTTAATTTACATTGAATAAATTTGTCATCACCATCATCCAGTTTCCTGAACATGGGGAAATACTTGAAGCTGGTTCAAACAAGCACGATGATGATTTCACACTGGTTATTATCAGTTGAAGCACGGACAGACTCTTCAGTGGTCAGTCATCACATTAGAAAATGTAAATTTTAGTAGACACCTAAATAATTTGACACAGTGAGAGTCAGATTGCTCCCCTACACTCCAGGCCATTTTAAAACATTCCAGAATCTCATATAATTATTTTGCCAATAACTAAGCAGGGGCACACACAATTCTGTCATTAGACTTTGCTTGTCATTGACTGCTGGGAGGGCAGTGTACTTGACTAGATACTTCCATATTGGCACTTCAGCTGTTCTTCCGTGATAAGCTGTGTTAAAACAAAGGTGATGCTTGATTCCCTATAAATTTCAAGAGAAAATGCTGAAAAAAACATGCCAAAAAGTTTTTTGACTTTTTACGACAGGTATTGTATATCCTAAGGAACGCCTTCTGCCAAGAGTCCTTTCTTTGCTGCCCTATAGTGCCTTTGAATGTAGTTGAAGCCTTTGGCTATTGATATTCTATAAAAGTCATGTATATTCAATTTGTATTCTGCTGTTACCCATGCAAAACTGTTACCCAGTTCTCCTCTTCCATACAAGTCTCCTATGCATTTTGCATCTGCCTTTTTCTGGTGAGTTCTCATTTTCCCCAGTGGAGTCTGGCATGTGGGATGTGCCAGCCGGTTCATGGGATGCCAAACATTTTCATTCTCATCATGTTGTTGTCGCTGTCAAAACACAAAGCTAGTGAAAAAGAAAGAGAAGTTTTCCAGTGGCTCTGTGTGGCTTTTCTCCCTGACACTTTACTTTTGGCTTATTAATGCACCTAGGATGATTTCTGGTCCATCCTGTAGCTGCAGAAACCAACCTGCAGTCTCCAGCATGTGTTAAGGTTGCTAGGCTGCTGTTTCATTCTCTGAGTTACGTAGTTATTTGTTGATAGTTCGACTACTTGATTTCACTGAGCTAAAAATACGAACATTGCTAAGGATAAAAGCCATATAAACATCCCCATTTGCTCTTAAAAAAACAATTTTTTACAATCATTTTGGGTTTGCAGTTCAAAATGTTATTTAAATGTTAATCACTTGAAACTGTGGTTGGGCATATAATTCAATTATGGGACCATCTTAATTATGCAGATGGTGCTTATGAGCATCTGATACAATTACAGTGCCAATTCAGTACACATTTGTTCAAAGGGCTTACTGAAACACATTATTTCAATGTGTGTGGACAAATTCACTTTTTCAGGAAATGGGTTCATGGAATTGTAATACTGCTCTGCTCTGTTCATTGCTTTCAATGGCGGGTAAACCACAAGGTCTTTAACCATTCTGCTGTGTTCTGTGGTGGTCCTAGGCTTGCAAGAGTTTTCTTCATGTTTTTAACATATCCAGAGGGATGAAAATGGAGACTTGAGGTAATAATCCATCATCCCTCTGGGTAGCCAGCGGTTTTATTTCTACTTGAATTTTTAACCTCCTTCTGAACGTTGCACCACATCTGGAGGTCATGCATAAATCTCATCCAATCAAGCTGATAACAAAATAGGAAAATTAGTGGAATTTACTTTCACCATAAATCGGTGCAAAATAAATACAATGTAATTCTTGCTAAAATAAGACTCAACTTTTAATATTGTCCTCCTTTTGGTGTGAGTCCAATAAAATAAACCCTTATATGTTTTACAGCATGGTTCAGTGTTTAAGGAAGATCAGTGTTTCTGCTTCCTAGAATATGTTTTTTTCATCTGCCTTTGTGTTAGTTTAAAAAAAACAAAAAAAATCTTATAAGCACTCCATGTGAGGCCAGCCTTGTATACCTAATTAATAATTACATGCCATTAGGGGGGCTGTGATAGTGAAGAAAGATTAAGCAAAGAATTGGAATTCATACAGGGGAATATTCAGGAGGGGATATTTTAAAATGACTGAGAGTTTTGAAAGGAATATAAACCTTAATGATTCTGGCCAAAATTCATCCTCTAACTCATAGTAAGTAGGAGGAAAAATTTTTTAGGGATGATTTTTTCTGCTTTCTCACAGTTTTTCACTTCCACTCCACCTCCTTTCTCACTGACTTTGATCAGAAATAGGTCATTAATCTTTCTCATGATCCACTGAGTATGGCCACATCTGTATTACCATTGAGCACATTATCTGTCCTCTTTAGATTTAAGTACTGCACGTATATTGCATAGGTGTTATACAGAATAGGTGTTGTCACTTCAGAAAAGCTGTGTAGTACCTGAATTCCCACTTCTAAACAGTCTGCACAAGCACTTTCCTGTTCCAAATTACTTGCTCTGATAGTTAAAGGAGAGAGTGTGCCTCTATTTGTTGCTGTGTATAGGATCAGTTTCTCTCATTTTTGGTGTTTCGCTCTTACAGAAATGTCACAGATTATATCACCATGAATCTAATCATTGAAAATTCATGCCAGAAAAACTTGTCACATTGTAAATTCTAATTTCCAGCATTGGGTTTATTCATGTTTTGTTGAAACTAATCAGAGAATGGATTCAAATCCTGTGTATTCAGTGCAGTTCTAGGTCAGAATTGCTCTGAGGGTTTTTTAAGTGGGATCAATGATGGCTAGACTTCAAGCCCACTCTTCACACAGGAGCTAATAGAATCTGCAGAGTGCAGCTCTGCTGTGTGTGCACTTCTTAAGCATCACAAAAAGACATGCTGGTTGTCCACACAAACAAATACAACTGTAGTTCAGTTGTAAATTCTCTTATTACTGAGACTATTTTCATTTTTGCTTTATGCTTTGTTACAAGTACTGCTTGCAACATAAAATATTACTATAATATTAGTTAAAAATTAACATCTAGCAAAGTAAATCAAAGTACATACTTGCTTTCAGTTTTCTTCCTGTGTAAGTTAGGTACCAAGCCTCTGTGATGGAAGGACCAATCTAAGCTAATGTGTGTTACCTAAAAACAATGTGGGACCCCAGTGCAGAAGGACGGAGGGCAGAAACCAAAGGATTTGTAATGGCTAAATGCATGTCTTGGGATATTGTTCAAAACTCAGTAGCTGGTTCTGCCTTCTAATAACTTGTTAACCTGTTCTTTATGGAAGAGATAATGTACAAGCTTGAAAGAGAAATGCATAATGCACAAGAACCAGGAGAGAATGAAGATTGTTTTGGCTTAGACATACAGATGGCTGTAAGAAGCAAATAGTAAGAAATGACATTGATGTTTACTTTCGGACAAAATCTCAGAAGTTGAATGCATCAGAGGAACTGTTCCTGCAGCCTAATATGAAAATTACCCTGTTACTTCTGGTGGAGTCAACAGGGGTGTGGATTAGGTGCCACATAATTATCAGTCACAGAAATACAGATTCCAGAGGGGTCATACTAGTGCTGCTTATGATTTCATAACATTTTTTTAGCTATTAGTTCATGCAAAAATGTCACCTCATTTTTCCATCGTTGCCTTCTATGGGACTTTCTCTTATCTAATGTCAAACTTCATTTTCCACAATGTATAAAGAAGAAAATTCAGGTAAATTGATATTGACTTTTCTGTAGGCTAGAAAGGTGTGTTCTGCTCTGGCACCCTGTCATTCCAAAGCACTGCATTCCTGTCCTCCTTGAGAAAAGGGCTCTACTCAAGTATGCATCCATCTTTTATGTATCACTGTAGCCATTTACAGCAGTAATGAGACTCTGCCAAAATGACAGTAGGACCAGAGAGGTGTAATGAGTGTGCAATGTTCCAAATGTTTCAGCAATGCAAAGGCAGGGTGCTATGCAGAGGAAACACCTTCTGAAGTTATTTGTTGGAGCAAAAGAAAAGCATCATGTGCAGCTGAGAAGCATGCATTTCTTCCCTGATAGGTTGCTCTGTTGTCCATAGTTATGTATGTGCAGTTTGTTGAAAATGGAAGTTCCTTGAGCTGTTAGACGTGTATTTAAGATGGTATATTTGCTTGCTGAGGAATGGACAATGTCTTTTCCTTTTTACCTATAAACACATTTGTTTTCTTATTTAATATTAGTGTGGTGCCTCATAGAGAGCCACAATGTTGCAATATTAAGACCTTCAAACTCATGGACAAAGTAGCAAGGATTTTGAGACCAAGAGAACTGAGTTAACATCATATGCTGTTAGCAATGTACCATTTTTCTCAGGCTGATAGTAGTCAAAAGATGTGGATTTGGGCTTTTGTAAGAGCAATAGGTCATTTCCTGCCTATTTTCCTTCTAAGTGTAAAATACCACATATGCAAACGGTAATGACAATTTAAGTGTATTGGTGTTTGATTGTCTCAGAGATCCAGCTTGTTGTTGGGATTGTATATACTTGTTATATGTGGCAGAACTCTGGCTGGATAATCTAAGAGAACTTGCACAAGTACTCTCCAAGATTTTCTGGCTGAACTGATTAGTTCTGCCAACTGGCTGCTGTGTAGATGTGCAAAACATATATCTAAAAAAAAAAAAAAAAAAAGATGCAAATTGCCTTTGTGCTGCTTTTCCACAACTGCACTGGAATCTCGTGTAACTGGAATGGAGTAGGTTCATAGAATTGTAGGACAGTGGAGGTTGGAAGGGACCCCAGGGGATCATTAGCCAATGAGACTGGACAACCCTTCCTCAAAGCAGAGCCACCTTATTAGGTCAAAGCAGGATCCTCATGGCTTTATTCAGTAGCATCCTGAAAACCTCCAACAATGGAGAGACTGCACAACTCCTCTGAGCAACCCAGTTCACTGCTTGACTATCTTCAGGTATGATGTGAGCTTGGCTTTCCAGAAGTTTTAGTCCAGACCTTCCACTTCTCTCTTCTTGTCTCTGAGGAGAACCATGTTTTCTTTCCTTCCATGATCAAATTAACCCTGCACTCCTTATCAAAACATGTCAAACTTCCAGAATTTCAGTTAGACTTAAGACAGCTGCTGGTAGAGAAAATTGGAAAAAAAAGGTTCTTCTCATTGTGGACTATGTTTATGAGTGTGTGCATGGAATAGCAAGGTGGGGAGTATTTGCCATTTCCATGTATATTAAGCTGAAGACTTCTTTCAATGTTTGTGTAGAATTTTGAACAAAGGGGGGGGGCATAAAAAACCCCAATCTTTTAACTATTTTAAGATAGGTAGCACTGTTATATGTCTGTATACTCCCCAGCTATGAGTGTACAAACATTCACTGTGGGTTTTTTCACCTTTTTAATGTAACAGGTAAATGAAGACCTTTAAACCTGGGTTGGCTTTGGTGACTAGGTTAATATTTTTTTGGATTTAAACCCAAAGTTCAGTCTTATCTTTATTTGATTGTTGCAAGATTAATGAATTATAAACCTTTCCTCTGTTTTCAGGCTTCTCAATGCCAATAAGATCAACTGCCTGAGGGTAAACACGTTCCAAGGTCTGCATAATCTCAAACTGCTATCTCTTTATGACAACAAGCTGCAGACCATCAGCAAGGGGCTCTTTGCACCTCTCCGATCGATCCAGACTCTGTGAGTATGCGGTTGTATCATAAACGACAGTGCTCTTGTTCTCCACTAAAGGTGTTGCCTGTCTTTGCAAAGGCTTTGCATCTGACATTAAGACAATTTGGAAGAGACCCCAAGGTAGTAGCCACTCCATTTCTTACAGAAATAAAAGGAGGAAGAAAAAGAAGTATTGCATAAATTCAGCACAGCCAATGATCAGTACAGCCTGCCCATAGTGACATAAATGTCATAAGTGTATTAAGCTCCCAGAGCTGTTTGTTGGGAAGATAATACGTAAATTTGACTCTGTACAATATATGAAGAGCAGATTCTATTAAAACCATTGCCTAATAGTTTTCAATGAGCTAGTAAGTTGGTATCTCTCCTTACTGGGTCTTAGTCCTGCTGCACCTTTTGTGACTTCTGAAACTGTGTTTCAGCTGACATTCCACTTAAGGGCAATGATACATTGTATTGTTTGATCCCTTAAGAAAATCCAGTAAACATTTTCTGAGAGTCTTTGTATTGGAGGTATTAGAAGACAGGTCAGAAGCAAAATTGGAAGCAAAAGTATAGAAATGACTCAATATTTTACAGAAGGAGGTTTCATGCTAAAGCTGTGAGTAATAAGGTAAACAGTACTCTTTCAGAGCTGGAGTTCGCAGTCTGGTACAAATGAAAAACAAGGAAGAGCCCCCCCTCACCCAATATTGTTTGTGTGTGTTTATATATATTTGTGTGTGCTTATATAGATATAAGGCTCTGTGTGTTTATGTAATATGCAAGTATATCCATTTCCAGTATTAAAATATATATGTGTATGTGTATATATATGTACTGGAATATATATGCACATTATATATGTATATACATACACATACTATAGTACTGGAAATATATATATACACATGCACATATATATTTTAATACTGGAAATGTATTGGCCAAATTAGTTTTATAAATGTTTTAATTCATATAAAAGTGAACTAATAGGGATGGTTTCTAGCAGCAGGGTACCTGCTACTTCTCAGGCAGCCACAAGCACAACCTTAATTTCCAACAGATATCTGGCCAGTATGTGTTGCTGCAAACCATTAAGGCATTAGAATAATCATGTACAAAACCCCCCAGTCCTGCCCGTCCCTGTCCCCCCTGTGCTTTCTTCTGCTGCAACATGCTATGTATATACATAGATATGTATGTAAACAAGGGCAACAGAGAAGGTTCATTTTCAGAGGTATATAAGATTTGTCAAGTTCAACAACAGGCAACACCCTTAAGGCATAAAAATTTCGCCTTGGTTTCCATAGGGTTTTATTGGCACTCCTGGCGGCTGTTACTTAGAAGGGACTTGTTGCTTCACACCAAGATGGTTTTTCATGAAATGTTTTGATTCATTCTCCATTTTTAGAACTCCAAGTGATTGCCATTTTCTGCCTTTTTTCTAGAGCTACAAAACCAGTCCCATATCCTGTCTTTATATGCTTGCTTGTTCTCTGGACCTTTCACACCAGGATTAGCTCTACTACAACAGTAATCTTTAGTTTCTTTGGGCACTTTCTGCTATGTATGCTTTCACTTCCCGCTCTTTGACAGCCCTTGCCCCGATGTATTTTATACTTATTAAGTGACAGTTCATAAATATAACTGCAAACAGAAAAGAAGAGATGTTTCTACAGGTGGAAAAAACACACTAACAGTAACAGAGCAGAGTTCTTGTGAGGCTATAACTTTACACCTCTGTCCAAACCAAATTTAAACAACTTTCTTTTTTTTAAACTGTCTTTGCAGTTATCGGAGAGCTGTGTCCTGCTCACTTGGAAGTTAGAGGGACAGGTGCAAGTTAACTTAACTGAGATCAGAATCAGACTCTGAGAAAGACCTAACAAACTCTTCTGATAGAGTGCTCAACTTTGTCAAGCAGAATGAATCATAACAGCAGCAGAGAAATGCTGTTTCTCTCTAAGATGCTCCAGCAGATTTCTGTTAACAAAGTCTAAATAAATATCCAGTTAAAATCAATGCCTAATAGTACCTATCTCCAATTGTGTGGGAAATATGTTGTGCAAATTTTGCTAAAGGATAGAGTCAAGTTCTATCTTGCATAAACAGTTCAGTCTCAAATGTAAAAATTTTTGCTCCAGGAAAAAATACATATAAGGGAAATACTATTACACATGGTGAATATATGCAAATATCAATTCCACTCTTGAGAAAAGAGCTCTGGATCACTTCTGGCTTTGCCCACAGATCCAAGGCACTTTACTAATTTGCATTTTGATCCCTAGGAAACTGAGCTTGCCAATAAAAATTTTTTAAACCAGGATACAAAATGATCATCAGGTCAGGTGCACCTAAAAAGGTGCATTTCTCTCAAAAGGCAGCATATCAAGCTCTTGGGAGAAAACATGGGACTTTGTAGACAAGAGGTCTGTGTCCTTTAAAGCAGGCTTTGCTATCTTAATTTTTGTTTCCTCTGTGAAAGGACTTGCAGCAGGCTTAATGAGCTACGAAATGTGATAGCTCACAGAATTCTCCCATTCATGTGCAGCTCTGTGTGGTTTCCGCCAGGCCTGGGTTTTTGGAAGATTATTCAATTACTCTACTCTTCAGGTTTGCGTTTGTGAAAAACAGTGATGGAGTACAGTGTCACAGGTCACTTCTGATTAAACATCCCATCCTTCTTGCAGACATTTAGCTCAGAATCCATTTGTGTGCGACTGCCATTTGAAGTGGCTGGCTGATTACCTGCAGGATAATCCGATAGAAACCAGCGGCGCTCGATGCAGCAATCCGCGTCGCCTTGCCAACAAACGAATCAGCCAGATCAAGAGCAAGAAGTTCCGCTGCTCAGGTAATTAATTTATCCAGGCTGTACTGCACTTTCAATTCAGAAATAAGCAGGTCCAGAGAGCCTACTAATCGAATCTGCAGGACAGTGTTTGCTATAATGGATATTATGGAGCATCTTTTAAAATTAAATTTGGAAAATTCAGTTAGTTCTCCAGAAAGCCAATTATCTTATGGATTAAAAAAAAAAAGAGAGAGAAAAAAAGGGGGGGGGGCAGTCTATAGCTGTCTTCTGTGTGTCTCTTAGAAACAAAGAAAAGAGAAAAGAGAAAAGCTTGTGACATTTAATTTTAAAGAATTACTAGGTTCTAAAATGTCTAAGGAAAACAATGAAAATGTATGTGAATCCATGTGGCAAATATATTTTGAAGGGGTGGAAGGTGGATGGATCGTCATCTGCATTTGGGCAGAACTTTTATTGACCTTAATGAGAGCTGAGCCCAAGTAAGTTCTCAGACATAAAAGGCTGAGAACAGTATGAGTGAGATTTTTACACAACTGGCAATGGGCATTTCTGACCTAGGATGTGAGTGAAGCTGAGGGTGAGGGTACAGCATCGATTCACATACTTTCATAGATTATTTTTTTTTTACATCCACGAGTAACATGCAGTAATTCAAGTAAAACTGCCATCGAAGTTGGTAAGACTTTTGTTTTTAGTAAGTTTTGAATCAAAACTTGCATCATAGTTTAGGCAAAGATTTTGTGCTGTGAACTGGATGGAAAAAGGTTTCCACCCAGAAAAACCTCCCAAGTAACATAAACACCTTTTTTCTCAACCCTATCCATTCTTTATTTATGGTCCAGCTATCAGTAAAAGGACCTTTATTGCCTTATACAGCACAACTAAGTAGACTGCTTCTTCATGTGTTTTTTCTATTGGTTATATGTATTTTAGATTACTGATTTTTGTATACTGTAAAGACAAACAGGTTTCAGTGAGCACATCTATTAGTGTGTACTGAGAAGAAAGATGACTGTTATTGATGGAGTACCTTGCAGTGTTTTCTATAAAAATTACTATGATTTTTGTCTTTCCTCTGAAAAAAAAACCCACACCATGATAAATTGTGTTCTTGGTGGTAAAAGATTAATGACTCTAGATGGGGATGCAGCATGAAACTGAATGGCAGCAGCCCAAAACAAGCTGTTGTTCTTTGTGTATCTCTGCAAGCAATATGCTGAGCTAAACCTTCTCTTTATGGGGAAAATAAAATAAAGATAACTTCATTTGCAGTCAGGTTTTCTTGGGCATGCTTGTTAAAGTCTTCAATCACTTATGACTCAAGCCACAAAATTTATAACCAGAACTGAAATTATGACATACTTTTATCTAAGCTTTTGGATTGTGTCCATCATAGTAACAAGATAATTAGTCAGTAATATTCATATTTAAAGAAACTAGAAATGAAAATGCATAAATATAATTTAAAAAGAAAAGTAGACTGCAGAAACAGATCACTATAAATCTGTACCCAATTTGCCATTATTTTCTTCTGCTTTTATTAATAGGCTAGAGAAATTAATGTTATGTATGTGCATGCATGCCTTGAACAATAGTACAGGCTATTGGATGAGGCAAACACCATCTGATGTAATTTATGAAAGGTCATAGCTAAGAAGAGTAACAATGGAGAACACAGTACCTGGTGATGTTGAGAATAATATTTTGTGTGAGTTCTTATCTTGGGGGTCCTTTCCTTGAGGCATTAGGCTGTTTTTTCCTTGGTCTCCAGTTCTACGAGTATATCAAAACCACATGGAAAAGACATAAACCTGACTTATGAAGGAGGAGAGCAGGGATTGTACAGCTTCAGAACAAGGATTTCAGCTGGATGAAAGCTAATTCTATTCAAAAGCTCAATAGAGAAGATATCCTTTCCTGTAGAGTTTCCAGATGGCGATGAGATACATTGAACTCGACTCACTGTCTGCTCACATGAGACAGGGGGAATGTCTAATGGTTTAGAAGAATCTTAGTTTGTAAATCAATCCAGAGAACAGACATCCTTGGCACCTGTTCTGCTCAAGTTGTCCCTTTGAATCACGGCTGCTTCAGACTTGGCATTTAGCAGGAATTTTCATGTTTGCATTTTGAGGAATATGTTTCATGCCAGGATTTAACGCAGCACGTTTCTTTGCAGAAAGGTCCATGAGGTATGAAGCTTCATCATTCAAAGTCAGACTATCATGCAGTGCTTTGTGTTATCCAGGGATGAGCCTGCACAATCCCCCTGGGATGGCAATGCTTAGTAACTTGTCAGTGTCCTTACTGGCTGTGGGATTCTCCCTGTCTAGTTTTTACATCTTTCGCTCAGTCTATGAGAAAAGAAATTTTATTTTAAATCCTTTTGTAAGTGTGCATCTTTTTTCTCAAAGGGTTCTTGTTTCAGGATCCTCATACTTTCATGCAGTTTGTTTAATATATTTAGTATACGTCAATGGTCAGAAAGATGGTTTTGTGGGAGAAAGCACAGTGAATGAGGGGTTTGTTAAGGAAGCAATGTGAGAGATTTTATCCAGACCTGGTCTTTGACATTTGAGAAGTGACAAGGATGCACAGAAAGTGTGAGCTCTGTGGGAGTAGAGGTACTCAGCCAGTGTCAGGATCATACCCATGAGTAGTTAAACTTAGGTGGGCTTAGTATTTTGACATGAAGGAAAGGACCAGTTCTGAAGTCATAAAATTCTGAGGTTGTCCTGAAGCAATCTCTGTGTTTTCCACATTCATTTGGATTCTACAAAATATCATAAAGGGGACTTTCAGGATGGACCTGGCATGAGAAAAAATGTGATTGTTCAGTAAATTAAGAGACGAAAGGGAAGTGCTTTTTGTATGAGGATAGGAGAGAGGAGTGGTTAGCAGGAATGGGGAAGAAAACCTGAGATGTTTTAAGTTTCATCAGTCTTAAATGGTAGAGGAACATCAAGAAGGTAATGTCAAGAGGACACATTCAGAGATGCAGATGGGCTAAATAGAACTGTATTTGATTAATTAAATAAAACCGTGAGGACAAAACTATGCAGCATAGTAAAAATAAAAAATAATTTAAAAAAAGCAAACCTAGAAAACTTCATTCTGCATATTGTTTCCTTCAGTTTTTATTTCAGCTCCCCACCATCTTTTTAGATAGTATTTAGCAAGGAGAACTTGCCTTCTTTTTTTAATTCGTCGTCAAGGCACTTTTCCCAGATGCTATTTCCTCCCTGTACCAAATGACTCAAGCTTTTACTGATAATGACGGAACAACATCTGCAAAGCTTATGAGTGGTCATAGGAAGGAGATTCTGTGCAACAGGTAGATAATGTGCATAATTCTTTTTAAAAGGAGAATTGGAAGCATTATAGCATGAAATGAAGGAACAGCAGGGAAAGGGGCATGTTTTTGCCTGGGGCTGTGAGGCAGGCAAAGTTGTTGAATATACTATCAAATATGTTTAAGCCTCAGATTGCAATAGATACTATTTCCCCTGTATTTCTGCCTTCCATTTAATGTGATGCACCAAAATAATAATAAACCTCCCCCTTGCTCAACTCTCTCCCCACAGCTATAGCATCTGAGACTAAAAAAGGTTTTTCTTGAGAGAGAAATTGGAGGAATAGGCTGTGACTAATTCTCTCTCTCTTCTGTTTAGAAAAGGAAAATAGTGTCATTTTCAGTGGTAACAGTGAAATTCTGATGATCGTTTTCTTCTTGGCTGCATCTGCCCACTATGGCCACCTAAGGATCCAATGGTGCTTGCCAGCCTTAGGTCACTGGAGGCTCCCATTCTTAGTAGGAATAGCGGGGGGAAAGAACAACAAAAATCTTCTACCCGGTAGCATTTGATCAAGTTCACTACCCAGCAGTTTTGTTTTCTAAAGCAGCACTGGGCTTTAGGAGGGGGAAATGAATCTATGAGCAGATTGTGTTGTCTCTGCGGTAGCTTATTGTCACTTCAAGAGTTGGCAGGATCCTTGATTGCTGTGTGACACTGTGTATGAAATGGCTTTTGCAGAGAGCTGCCCTTGTATTCAGCTGTATATCTTTTTTTTTCCCTGTGATGTGTTTGCATTTTTCAGTATATTGTGTATTTCAAAAGCTGTGAAAGTTCCACCTACCATACTATTTCTGATGATGATCAAAGTGTATGTATAGCTACGAGCATCACATCATGAAAGCTTTTTATCTTCTAATTCTTAGAAATAAGAATCTTAGAAATAAGGTTACTATTTGAAATACTGTGAAGTAAACCTGTCTTCCTGCTTCCTTTTGAGTTGGGGCATACATGTATCTAACTGATTTTAATTAGTTACTTCAGTTCCAGATAGTGCTGTACAAATCAAAAGCACATGGAATAATAGGAGGAGGACAATGAACCATCTGCTAGCACAATTCTCTCCTTTTTGGACACTGCTTCTTGTTAACCCAACCCAAATCAAAGTCAGCCTCTGTCGTACATATGGATCCAGAGCTTGCATATTTAGGGCTAGTGTCAAATCTCTTGTGTTTTCCCCTGTTATTAGAGAGTAATGTAGTTGCTGTTTGTTCACTCATAATTTCTGAAGGCATTTGATAAAACCTCTTCTTACTAATTGCAGTTTTCCTCCTAATTCTTTATGTGTCTTTTCTAGTCTCTGTCTTCATACATATTGACCTTTCTTGGATTACCTGTCTACTTTGGAACAGAGCTCATATTACTTGTGATCACCTGTAATTTCCTTCTCTCTTCTCTGCATTGTTTCAGCCTTAGAAGCATAGAACTGCAGTGGATGGAGTGTTCCCAGTCAGAACGCAGGCTGCACATCAGGGCTTTTTGTCCAGTCCCTACTGTAGTTCATACGTTTCCTGTCCCTTGGTCTCCCTAGGTTATCCCCTTCTCTGCTCTTAGTGACATGTAAACACTATTTAAGGTCCTTGAGCTCTCAAAATGAAAGATGCAATGTACTGTTACTCCTCAACCAGCACTTAAAAGTCATGAAAGGCAAGTGAATTTAATCCAGATCTTATATAATTTATCTGATTGAAATACTCTCCAGTTGTTCCTGTAATTTGCCAGTCACTCTGATGACAACTTTGCAAATTCCTTCAATATTTGTAAGCAAATAGTCATTTACAGACTGTGTATTCATATTCCTGCCCTTAGCATTTTCTATCTGATGAAAAGCACTGATATCCACCTGCTCTTGTCTGCCTTGTTACAGTGCTGCAGCAACGTGCTCGGGCATTCGCGATTATGCCTGCCCTTAGCGTACTGGTCTCCAGCAGCTCCTGCCTGAGCAGGCACCAAGCCCTAACAGCTCATAGCTTTGTCCACACTGGAGATGACAGTGGTGGGGATTGGCAGTCCTGCACAGGATGCACTAGGCCTGGTCACGTTTGTGGGAAATCTTGTCTGAGGCCAAGCTCCAGAACTTTTGACCACCGGGGCTTTTGCTTGAGCAGAGTGAGGGAAAGGAATATGAAGCATTGCCTATGATCTGGACAACTGGAAAATTAACCCCATTCAGACTTCTTTCTGCGGATTTTTTTTGTGTGTTTTGCTTTGGTTTTATTCAGTTAAATGCTGCGTGTTCTACTTTTTTTCCCCTGAAAGACACAAAGACACAGCAAAAGTACCTTCAGAAACTCTGGAAATAGCGAAACGGAGGATACCCATTTTTTGTGCATAAGAATAATTCTATCTGAATGGAAGTTTGTTTAACAGCAACAAATCACCTGCAGATTAAATCCTAGACTGAATTCATAATTATGAACCTGAAGTCTTCACTGTACACTGTAAATGAGTGTATTTGAGCTTTGGTTTGCATAAAGTTTTTCTGAAGTTGAAGTCATTAGAGAGCACAACACAACTGCTATGACTAATAGTAATGGAGCTTAATTCCCTTGTACTGTAGAAATGTTCCTGTTGATAAAGTAATTTGGCTGTACTATATACTGATTATAGCCCTCCCTTTTCTGTAAATCTTTGATAGTAATTCAGATTTATGTTAATATTTGTGTCAGTTACTCTAACCCTTCACTAGCTCGTGATGAACACTGCAGTTTCCTGCACTGCGGTAGGGGGAAAGTAGGCAGAATGGAAACCATTTTACTCAAGGAAGCATAAGCTTAACAGAGAGCAGGTGGTTCTGTTTGGCACAGAGCATGGTTCTTAATTGGAAAGTAAATTGATGTGTCCCCATTAAAAAGTTTATTTTAAGGCTGTGCCTCATTTTATTTTTAAGTTGAAGTAGTCTTCAAAAAAAACTAAACATCTGAACTGCTTTGTTACTAGCCAACATCCTTATCTGCAATTATAGTAAAGAGGCGATGAAAAGAGGGAGAATTAATGTTTAGTCACAGATGCATCCATATCACTTAGGCATCCAAATAACATAGTTGTCCTAGATTCTCCATGTAGGCAGAGTACAGAGCTATATAGACTCCTCACTTGAGATCTGAGTTGTCCTCTGGAGGTGTCTTCATTAGCTATGGCAGAAAGCTGAGTGATTACTCTTGTAACTCAGATAGATACCTCAAAAACTAAGGTAGGACAAAGTCTGTTCTCTTCTCTCACATTGCCATTGCGTGTGTTGAGATTAAACTGAACAACACTTACCAGAGATGCAAAGTTAGCACTTTTTTGTGTGTACAGTGGTCACTTGAATAGGATAAAGAAAATAATTGGAGAGGCATTGGCATGAAGAGAGCTAGTCAGCTAAAACCAGTGCAAGAACGTTTGAGCCTGCAATTGGACAATAAATTTTCATCTGACTATTCTGAGACTGCAGCAGCCTCCTGAGGTGTTACAGCTTGATGGGACAGTTAAAAATAGTGTCCTATTTGCAGATTCATAGCAAAATGTGGATTCAGTGACTGATACACAAACAGGTCTTGGATTACCACAGGTGAAATAACACTAAAAGCAACCCCTACAATGCTGCTTGGATGTAGAGTATATCTAAAGGGTAGGGTTTTTCATGAAAACTGGCAAACATCTGGAGATATGATCATTTCTTTTTCAACTTCTTTTTTTTTAATGTAATTTACAAAATAGTGTGCTTCCCTCTTTTTTTTCTATTCTATTTTTCAAAAAAAAAATGGGGGGCGGGGAGGAGGCTATATTCCTGCATATTTTTGTAGTAGTGTGCAACAATCAGAAAGGCCAGGATGTGCCTGTGGAGTGTGTTAGCTCTCATTTATTCTGGGGACATAAATTAAGGTTTTGGCAGACTTTGTGTGCTGGTACCTCTTGTTCATTGTAGTTGATCATTAGCTTAGGCAGTTATTGTAAGTGGTGTTTAATTAGTGCAGCAGAGGAATAGAGACTTGTTCAAAATATTCTCTAGGGGTTTCTCAGGAAGACGTTTGCAGGGCTCTGACTGCATTTGTTTCCAGTAGGATTGAAAGAGTTCATTGACACTGAAATTACTGAGTTTATTACAGATATTCCATTTAATACTGAAAATCAGTATATAATATAAAAGCCTTTGGAAGATATGAACCATTACTTCTCACTGCTGAACAGAGTACTGTGGCTGAATTTATTTGAAGAGCCAATGCCAGAATTGCTGCATTATTAAACCAGTGTAGGCAGAAGGATACGGAACTCTGCATTCTTCTTCACTAGTACCATACAAAATTATTGGCAGGAATGCTAGTTATAGGTATAATTTCTAAATAAATGAGGTGGATTCTAGGGTTATGCATACTTTGAATGAATCATGGAAGAAAATTAATGCCTCTTTGTGCCATGTTGCATGAGTCACAAAAGAAAATTAATAATCTAATTTTTTTATCAGTTAGGACTCTGGCTAGTTTGGCAGCTTGTGGGGATTGAAGGTTTATTGTGTTAGGTTCCCCTAAAAAGCTGCTTTAGTTTCTTTCTTAGATTCTAAAGATAGACAGTAAATCAAATTGTCTTACTTTCACTGCTGCACGCAAACCCACAGTATGAGGTGACTAAGTTAACACTGTACTTACTTTCTGGAGTTCTCGAGTAATTGTGTGTTGACTTTCTGCATAATAATGCTGGTTCCTAGCAAAATGGTGAAGCAGAGGCCCTTGCTGTATTATGTGTCATCTCTGCTCAAGTACTTGCGTTGTTCTCCATGTAGGCAATGAATAATTTGCTTGACGCTGACTTTGTTCTTTGGGCAATGCAAACCCCTTACTAAGGAAAGTGGTATTTTTTTTAAAAGCACAAGCATTGACCTTCACTGAAGTCCAGCAAAATGTTCTGAGCAGTTGCAGAGGACAGTCACTTCCTCTCTCATTAGTGAAGCCTGCAAGAGCATTGGAGATGTGACTTTCAAAAGCACTCTTCACTGGCATAGCTCTGCAGGCATTAAAGTCAATGGGAGTTTTCTTTCAGTGGGAGCAGTCAAGCCAGAACTGAATGCCCTACATTATATGTCAAAGTTGCAGGAATGAGTTACAAGAAGTAAAGCTGTTTGAAATAATCTAGGATGTTGTATTGGTTTTATGTGGCAAGGTTTTGGTAGCGGGGGGGGTTACAGGGGTGGCTTCTGTAAGAAGCTGCTGGAAGCTTCCCCTGTGTTCGAGAGAGAGCGAGCTCATACCAGCCAGCTCTGAGACGGACCCGCCGCCGGCCAAGGCTGAGCCAATCAGTGATAGTGGTAACGTCTCTGTGATAACATTTTTAAGAAGGAAAAAAAAAGTTGGGAGAGTGAGAAACAGCCGCTGGAGAGAGGAGTGAGAAGATGTAAGAGAAACAAGCCTGTGGACACTAAGGTCAGTGCAGAAGGAGGGGGAGGAGATGCTCCAGGTGCCGGAGCGAAGATTCCCCTGCAGCCCGTGGTGAAGACCATGGTGAGGCAGGCTGTCCCCCTGCAGCCCAGGGAGGTCCACGGGGGAGCAGATCTCCACCTGCAGCCTGTGGAGGACCCCACGCCGGAGCAGGTGGGTTCCCGAAGGAGGCTGTGACCCCGTGGGAACCCCGCGCTGGAGCAGGTTCCTGGCAGGACCTGCGGATCTGCGGAGAGAGGAGCCCGTGGAGCAGGTTTTCTGGCAGGACTTGTGACCCCGTGGGGGACCCGTGCTGGAGCAGTGTGCTCCTGAAGGACTGCAGCCCATGGAAAGGACCCATGCTGGAGCAGTTGGTGAAGAACTGCAGCCCGTGGGAATGGCCCACGTTGGAGAAGTTCGTGGAGGACTGTCTCCCGTGGGTGGGACCCCACGCTGGAGCGGGGGAAGAGTGTGATCAGCCCTCACCCTGAGGAGGTGAAGCGGCAGAAAATAATGTGTGATGACCGTAAACCCCATCCCTGTCCCCCTGTGCCGCTGGGGGGGCTTGGTGGAGAAATCCGGGAGTGAAGTTGTGCCCGGGAAGAAGGGAGGGGTGGTGGGAAGGTGTTCTGAGATTTCGTTTTATTTCTCATTACCTTACTCTGGCTGATTTGTAATAAATTGAACTAATTTTCCCTAAGCTGAGTCTGTTTTGCCCGTGACGGTAATTAGTGAATGATCTCTCCTGTCCTTATCTCGACCCGCAAGCTTTATGTTATATTTTTCTCTCCCCTGTCCAGCTGAGGATGGGGGAGTGATAGAACGGCTTTGGTGGGCACCTGGCGTCCAGCCAGGGTCAACCCATCACAGATGTTGGAAAGAGAGAATGCTTCCACCAGCAAATGATTTACAAAACCCAATAAATATTATGCCAAGAAACAGAACAACAAAATACTCCTGTTTGCCTTAACATGTCTGTAGTAGCATCTGTGTCCTACCTTGTTGTAAAGTGCAGTTGAAATAAAAAAAAAAAAGCAGCGGTAGTTACAGATTGTCAGTGTAAGTGCCACCAGCATGAAAGGCCACTGGGAGCTGAAAGCAGGCTCAAAAGGATCTTGGGGTGCATTTAATGCCAGAGCTTGGCCATCAGCTCAGAATCTACTATTGTTAATATGAGCTGCGGTATTTCAAAACTGCATTTAAATAAATGCAATTTGGACCAAACCAAAATGGCATTTATACTGAAAGGAGACACTGGGAGAGAGTAAGTAGCTAATAAAGAGCAGTGTAGATCGGGCATTCAGTATGTGGTGGAAGTTGTACATCCTTGCTGGAAGGAGCTGTTTGCAGTCCTTTGGTAGTATTTTCTATCATATTAGTTCTGTCTCTGAATTCGCCTGGGCTCTGTTCTTGTACACTAACCCCAATTGTGCTCCAGGGTGTTCCTGCAGTTGTAGCGTAAAGGATGACCTCTTGTATCCAGCACCTTTTTGCATGGGTGGAGTGGAGAGCAGCTCTCCGTGAACCTTCAGCTTGTGCTTCTCCATGCTGCTTCCTCTCAACGCTCTCCTCTCTTTGGCGCTGCCTAACTCTGACTCTGGCTGTTCATGGGGTTTTCCTTTGTGCTTGATCTAACCATGTGGTAGAACAATACAAATTGAACATGGTTCTGTCAAGCACCATGGAAGGCTGCATACTCCCTGCCGCATGGCATGCTGGGATACTTCTGCTGTTTTCAGAAGCACCAAAAGGTGAGAGATTCCCCCTTTTCTCACAGGAAAAATGAAAAAAGGTGAAGTGTTGCTTAACCAGTCTCCCGGGCACTGCAGAGGGGAGCCCTAGTGATGTTTTCAACAGACTTTCCAGAGGGCTTGCATGCAGAATAACCATTTCTACGTCATTAATCTGTTTAATTGCTCTTAGAATGAAGAAGTTAGGCATCCTGTTGATTAATATGATTCAAGGGTGATTCCAGCCATACCTACAGAGATGAAAAATCATTTTTGACTTCTTACCTTATAAATAATGTAAGCTACATCTCTCTATTTGAGCTGTCCAGTGAGCCCTTCTACTTGAGGTACACTTTGGATGCTGTTTCTGTAACAGGATGCCTGCTACTTAATGTAACTTTGGACCTGATCTGAGCAATCTTAATGTGCTGGCATTTTATTATGAAGGTCTATACTGCAAAAGAACTTCAGAAGAGTCTGCAAAGCATTACCTTTTATCTCTCAAAATTATATGGGTAACATGGCCTGTATGAAAACAGTATTATCCAATAGTTACATAGCACAAAGCTGAGTCAGCATACCCAAATGGGCCATTTTAGCTTTGACGGCTTAGATAAAATCTTTAACATATTTCTGCCTAACTTCCCGCCACCCCTACCCCCCAACCCTGATGTAAAATAGAGATAATTACACCTATTCATAAGTGACTTTGAGAGCCTCATATAGAAGTTTCCTTATATAGAAATACTGCATCATCTTGCAGATTTGTTACATATCTGTTGTGGATACATCAGAAGGACATCTGAGATTCTTAGATTTTGCCTGTAATTAGTGCTAAGAATTAATACTAGCAACGTGAAATCATGACAAACAATGTACCTCCTTTTTTTCCTGAAAGCCTATGAGAATTTCGATCTAGTGGTTACAAGAAGAAGTGATTGTCGGGATTCCTGGGGTTTTGTCCAAGTTTTAGACCAAGTGATATCTGTGATCATGTTTTTGTTGCCAAATTTGAGGATGCATCTTTTCTAGAATGAATGTATCAGGTCAGCATCCAAGCCCCTCTTGAGACAGCTTGATTTTTTCCAGAACAGTTCATCCAGCACTCCTTTTAAGTCCTTTGGGCAAAGCTAAGTTTTAAAAACTGAAATCAGGTTTGCCAAACAATGCTTAAAAAGAAGAATAGGACAAAAAGGTATTTGTCTCAGTTGCTTAATTTCTCCATGTGGGTATTAGAAAGGCACCTAAAATTTTTGAGCACTTGGAAATGTGGTGTTTCTTTATCTCAATATTGCTGTTTTGTAGAATTACATAAGTGTTTGTTTTATGATACTGAGGAATTGTAATATCCTGGTACCTAATAGTGGTATCACATAGGTTGTGAAATGAAAATGTTATCAGACTAACTAGAAATTCAGATAAACGGAGTTGCCCTCAGTTAAACACAGGCCTTGCTGTTGCCTTGGCTACTCATTTTATAGCATACTTAATTCTTTTTAATTTTGGAAATTACTAGAAACTCCTAAGTCATGTTTTACATTCAGCCAAGCTTCACAGATTTGTCAGCTACAGTGCACACATGCTTTCAGGTATAATAATATGACCAAATGGCTGGTCTGGAATAGTAAAATGAAGCCAAGTGTTTCTTCTGTGCCTGTCCTGCATTTCTTTTCCATGGCTTTCCACAGGTTATTTTATAGTGTGCCAGAAGTACTGCATGCATGTGATAGTTAATTGTACTTCCTGAATCCTGTCATGTTCGCTCAGAGCCCTGCAGTATTACACTGATAAAGCCCCGTGTGTAGAAACAGATATACACACTTAAATAGTTCTGCAAGCAGATGGCTGAATTTCATATTAGTATCCCAGATGGGCATATCTTAATAGAGCAGCCACCTGTCCAAGTGATCTCAAGGCTCAGGTCAAAATAGTAAATTTTATCTAGTCTTTGGCAGGTGATTCCTGCTGTCTCACAGTCTAATGGATGACCAAGTACTTGCTGAGCATATACATGCTATTGATTACTTTTGACTCAGTGCTTACCTGGGTAACCCTTATTTAAACTCATTTAGAAGAAAAAAAATGGAAGAGGAAAAAAAAAGAGAGAGAAAGAGAGAAAAGTACTAAGGTGATGTTTGCTCCCTTCCTCTCCTGTTGAGCTGAGAGGGCTTCCCCCTGTTGCAAGCGTGGAGGCAGTGGACAGATGCCCAGGCAAGATCAACTTCTTATAGCTGATGCAGTGTAGAAAGTTGTATGCCATCAAGAGAGTGAGACTGCTAAATCAAAATGTGGTAAATATTCTTTCTTTATTTTGCCAGAAAGCTTGAGAGAAAACCAAAAACTGATTGTCACCCTCTAATGTTACACACCCCTTTTTCTCCTTCATAAAGCATTGCACTTACTTTCTCATCCGTCTTTTTTCCCATAGGAAGATGAATCTCTTGTATCCACCAGCAGACTAAAAATTATGCTTAGTAAATTTTTACCCTGTGTAACTTCATGACATTTGTGATTATTCTTTCAAAGAAAGCTTTTACAATGAAAGTTAGAAATGCTTCTTCAAGGGTTAATTTGGGGATTTCCAAGACACTTTCTGATCACTGAAAAATTTCAGTGGGTTTTTCAAGGCGTACTGTAATTGTAGAAGTTTTAATAAACTCTGATCCTGATAACTGTTCATCTTTGGCATTATTTCCAAGGAATCATAAACAACCAAATGTACTGTGTCATAGATCTAAGAAAGAATAGCTGTATGTTCTTGTAATCAAACCATAATACGCTCATCACTTGACATTTTAGTCTGACTACCAAGCCTGCAATTTTTAGGACTGGAAATCAGATGGGGTTTTTTGAAAGGATAAGATTTTAAATGATGGCCATGTGGGGAAAGGCTTAGACTGTATTTTTATAATATTTTAAAATGTGCAGTGGTCCTAATATTTTAAATGCTGTAGTGTCAAGCTAAAATACGGAAGCAAAGTCTCACCTTAGAGGTACAATTTACAATAATCATGATAACAAAGTATTTAACACCACAGAAGTGGTAATGTACAAAGCTGCATGTGATGTTTCTCATAATCTAGTTTGGAATTACAAAACTAAACCGAAGTGTGTCTGTGGAATCAAAATGTTAGATTGCCTGCAGAATTGCTTGCTTTCACTGCATCACCCTGTGGAGGCAATGTGTAACATAAATTAAAATAATAGTGGATTTAGGTGACTTCTTTTTTCTTCCAGAAAATAGCATGCAGTCATAAAATGAGCAGTGGTGTATTTATCAGTCTGGGAAGGGGAAGCAGGTGATGAATGTCATCAAGTCTCTAAAAACAAATTTCAGCTCAGGTTTAAGTTTTTATTGACATTTTCAGGTTCTTAAAAGCTGAACTTGCTCAGATCATTCCTGAGAAAGACTTGCAATTGACTTTTAAAACTCTGGAAAAGTTAAAAAAATACTTCTTGGTAGTTATGATCACATAGCATTACACAAGGTTCCTGAGACAATTCTGGTGCTTCCATCATGAAATATGAAGTGAGTGGGCAGGTATTGCATGGTGGGGTCTTGGCAACTCTTTGCTTACATACACATTTATTAATACTCCTAGTTCCTTGAAGCACAGAGATCAAGTTTCCAACCTGCTGTTATTAAAAGAGAAAAAAACAAACCTGAAAAGGACAGATTAGTTCGCTGAGCCTAATTG
Organism: Buteo buteo; assembly: GCF_964188355.1. Taxonomy (NCBI): domain Eukaryota; kingdom Metazoa; phylum Chordata; class Aves; order Accipitriformes; family Accipitridae; genus Buteo; species Buteo buteo. Next base: position 17,416,061 of record NC_134194.1, on the reverse strand, counting down.
GAAAAGCATTTCATTAGAATGGGTCAAAAACCTAGTCAAAGAAGTCTGTTAATCATGGTATAATGGTACATTAGGGAGTGCTTCTCACTAAGTATGGTCTACCCATTCCTTAATTAAAAAGAAAATGATTTAAACTGCTATTACTTTCCTTTGCTGTTTGTTTAACATAGTTAATAAAGGTATCTAGTTGTTGGAAAATTGACAAGGTTCTTTCATAAAAGATTGCTCTCAAAAAATAGTTCTAATAGCTGAGATCTGAAAATTTCAGGCTTTTTAATGACATCTTTAAAAATCCTTTGTCATTTGAGTGCACCAAGATAGCTCCTGCTTTCAGGAGATCCCTTTTCCCTGTTGCTGGACTAAGTTCCAAATGGGAAAAAGTGACTTTGCTGGAGCTCATTTGAAGCAGACTCCAACAGCTAACTAGACGTGCTTCAAAAAATACCTTTAACAGGTAGGCTTGTTAGACAAGGAATTAATCTGTCAAGGGAAGAGTGGAAAAACAGAGGCTAGTCTTGGGACTAATTTGAAAAATTGCTGAACAAAAATCTTTGGCAGGTATTAAAATTGTGTGCAGGAGCTGGGAGCTGACAGGAGGCAGTGTTGAGAATAGATTCCATAAAATCTCTGATAGCTGCAGTTATCAGGAAATGTTTGATGAAATATATTTTCCTTTTATTGCAGGGTCAGAGGATTACAGAAGTAAATTCACCGGGAAGTGTTTCATGGACCTTGTCTGTCCTGAGAAATGTCGCTGCGAGGGAACAATTGTAGACTGCTCTAACCAAAAACTCATCCGATTACCCAGTCACCTTCCTGAATATACTACTGATCTGTAAGTGCTGGCTCTCCAAGATGTGCTCAGCAGGGCATGTTGGTTTTCCTGGTTTTTAAAGGCTGTAAAAGGGACTCAGACCAATTCAAGGCACCTTCTACTTTAATCCCTGTGTGAAAAAGGGGAAGTTAATTTTATTTCAAAGGAGCACCACAACTCTCTTATTTCCTTAGCATTCATTTCAACCGTGGGGATGAGAAAGGAGCCATGGCCCTGTGCATCAGCTGCCTGTGTGTGTCTTCTTGAAGTGTTGACCTGTTATGTGGCCCAAGCTGCATGGTTTCTTTCCATTCTACCTTTGACTCCTTTGTCTTTGCATCTGGTCATTTTTATTTAAGAAATGGATTAACCCTTTTTGAGTTAAATCTGTGATCAGGAGCTCATTCCATCCCAGCAGTGCCTGCTATTTGGATGAAGTGGCTCCACTAAAACTAATGTATTGTTAAGCTATAAGTGCTTTTATGAAATTTATTTGCTTTTAGAGATTCTTCAAAATTAGAAACATAATATACTGCTAAAAAGAGTATGAGAAAACACGTTTATTACTTAGTAACTGAAGAATCTGGTTCTTTTGTTATATTAGTAGCCCCTTCAAACACAATTCTCTTTTTGTGTTAGTATTCTATTTACGGTACTTCAGATACTCTGTTTAAATCCCCATAAAAATTGTTGTTCTGAAGTTAAGATAGAAAAATATGAGCGAGCGATATCCAGAAACACAGCAAAGTTTCTACATAGAATGGTGGAGCTACATGTAATCAGGGAAACAGTTTTGTACCCAAGCCTGCCAAGACAGTGGCCTTTGCATTAATTTTGAAGACCAGTAGACTTTGATGGGAAAGGACCTGAAATGAGGTCCCTTCTGTTTACATGGACCACATCTCCAATTGCATGTCTTCTGTAGCAGAATGCGTGAGGGAGGTTTAGTCACACAAACAAGGCTGTGTAATGGTTAAGGTTAATAATCCCTTATCCTGTGCACTGGAAGAAGGCAGCATTCTGACACTGTCCTTTGGCATTATGCTCTTAAAGGCATCCTAAGCTTTTACTGTAGATACTCTTCTATGTTCCTTTTCCTTCAAAGCTAAACTCTTTTCACTCTAGGAGTCTGCGAGAGATGGCAGATAGTGTCTTGCTCAACAAAGGTCATAGTTCTCTGTGTGGCAGCCCTGTAAGTCACAGACATATATCTATAGACATCTGTGAAGTATTAAATGCCTCTTTGTTTATTCCTATCAGGCGTTTGAATGACAATGATATTTCTGTTTTGGAAGCTATCGGACTCTTCAAGAAGTTGCCCAACCTCAGAAAAATGTAAGTTTGTGTTACTTGCTTGTTAGAATACATGCTGCCTTGGATTATAAAGAAGGAGGAAGGGATTATTTTTTTATAGTTTAGTACTGCAGTAGCAGAAATTGCTTTTTTAATGTGAATTTAAGGAAACTGAATGAGTTGCCTGTTAAGTGGACAGGCCCAGTTAAACCACAGTGACAGATGGAGATCCCTAGGCTAACTTTTCAGTATTCTTTAGGCTATATTTCATGGAGACTGAACGGAATTCTGTCCTGGAATTTATTCAGATGTATGCTTATTGCTAGAGATGGCTACAAAGTTTAGCATTTTGGTTTTGTCTTTTGAATGTATTGTGCAATTCCAACTAGTGTGATTGTTTCAAATAGTCAAGGGAAAAAAATATTACAAGTTATAGATGATGGCAGCTTCTTTTGATTATTACTGTTTTAGAGAGGAGAATCAATTAGCTAATTTAGAGATCAGTCATTCAAATATATCTGTATAATTCTGTTAACAGCCTGAGTGCTGGCACTGTACAAAGTATACATTTAATAAGAGCTGTGTTTTGGAAAGAGGATAATATGTTAGATACCTCCTGATAGTATTCTAAATGGATCTTTCTGAAGTTATTGAAAGTTTTAATAATTGGCCCCCTTGCTAATGTCTCATCTAACTGTTTATTTTCAGTAAGATTTTATTGCTAGAGTCAAGGTAATTTAGGGAAACCAACCAACCAGGTTTTTTGTTCTGCATTCATTTCACATGGTTTCTGCCATCTGGATCTTCCTAGCCATTCAAATCCATGTAAGATCTCGGGGGCTTTGGAGGCAACCGTAGTGGGATTCTTACATCAGTTATATTTCTGCAAGAGTTTCAGATGCAGCACTGCAGGTTTGGGAGCGGGGGTTGTATTTGTGCAAGTACAGGCCACCAGGTTTGGGGAATTAATCATATACATTAGCCTCGTACTTTATGAATGATCCGTAAGTTGTAGCTACAGTGCACTTAGAAAAAGTCATTGACATTGTTGAAGTTCTCTGTTGTCTATGTAAGTAGATAGTAAATGGGAATGAAAAATGCATGGTATATAAAAGTACAAACAAATTGAAAAGCATGTGTCCTCATCAAACCTTCAGGATTTATGTTTTGAAAACTGGAGAGGTGTGATAGCTTAGAATAATGTCTTTCATTTTATTTAAAACTTATTGTAGGCAAGTTATGGTGCTGTCCTTCCTGTTCCCATTAATCACTCCGGGGGGAGGGATGCCTTGAAAGGGCTGTATTGTTATGCATAAATGCAGCATGAAACAGTTACGAAAGGTTTTTTTAAGCATTTGTTTCCTGTGAAACAAAAAATCTTTTTGCTCTGTTCTTGGTAGGCAATGAGAACTGAGGTGTACAGGTGCAGTTCAAACAGATGGCAAAAAGAAGTTGTGCCCTACACCTCTTAAAAAGTGTCTTTCATATGGATTTTTAGTGGCAGCCTCCAAGCAGAGGCTCTTTAGGTAATATTTGTAGTTGAGCTAATTTCTTTTGTTCTACCTGATGTTGTAAAGAAGTATCTCAATTTGAGTAAAGGGATTGTCTGAAAAGGGTGGGGGTTTGTATAAGCAGAGCAACATTTCAACCATAACCTTAGTATCTTGATCCTTTAAAAGCCAGATTAGACTTCTTTTTTTCTAATTCTCCTAGGTCCATTTTGTGAAGGGAAGGGGTTACCAGGAAAAAACAAACAAGCAAGCAAACACTCTTTTCCTTCTATGTTATTATTTGGCCTTTACTACATATCCTTCTGCTAATAATAGACACCTCTCCATCATGCAAGAAGGGAAATGTAGGTAAATACCAGTGGATGGGATTGCTGCTGCTAATGGTCCTAATGCAGCAGCTGTGTGTGTGTGGCAGGAATGTGGTGCATGTGGTCTTCATTAAGTCTTACTGCTGCTATTAAATTAAGGAGGAATAATATTGATCAAATCCCCATTTTTCAGTGCATGTAAGGGACAAGAAATTTTACTGTTATTTGTTTGGCAATATTGACTCTGTCTCATCATATTCCTTGTCTGTTCAAGTGTTAAAGGAAAACAGCAGGTGGAAAAATCTGTCTGGAAATTGCATTGCTTCCTAGGCTTAAGAAAACAGTTCAGAGCTTTGCAGTGGCAGACCATTAGCCTAAATCACCTTTTTTTTCTTTTTTTCTTTATTAAATCTCTGTAATTCTTTTTCTTCTGAAATGAATCTGAATATCTGGAATCTGGATATCTGAATGGGCATTTGAATCATTGCCCTCTGCTTGTCCTTCACTTCAGTTTAAGACTAGTGACGGATCTGTGTCAAGGAAATTTGCAAAGAAACTACTGTAAGAGTACTGCAGTTCCACTGTGGCTAGTAAAGCTCCAGCATAATTCCAGAGAGAGAGGAATTAGCTCTTCCTTCCTTTTGATGGGTGTTTCATCTTGGTGCCTCCTCATCTAACATTATGCTTAAGTGTAGCTTTGGTTTATAAGATAAACACTCTGAGGTGGTCTGTAAATTGGACCTTGAGGAGGATTCCGATTTTACTTGCATTCTAGGTGTATGCTCACATTTTCTGTTTTGTCACTCAAAGTCCGTCAGTTGTCTGTGTCTGTGTGTGTGTTGTGGTGTATCACAGCCTCTTGGGTTTTCTAATAAGATTCCAAAGGGAAGTAGTCATAGATTTGGCATTGGCATAGTAGGGTTACTCCAGTGTGTATATGTGAAAATAGTCTTTAATTATGTATTCACATAATAATTTTCAGTTGCACGATTGTCCCAATCCCTTGCTAGGTTCCTCGTCTCCTGATTCAGTGCGGTTTCTGTTCTCACCATGTTTTGCTTCAGTGTAAGGCCAGTGTCCTGTCCCTCTTCTCTCTACCTCTCTCGCCACTGACAAAACTCCTACTCTTCTCACTCAGGCTCCCTTCCTAGCCCTCATGCACAGTTACTCCGCTGCATTGCCTTGAGCTGTTTTTATAGCCTTCACAGATCTCTCTGGGGCCCGCTTTCTATCCAGCCAAGGACATTACTTCTTAATACTACCTGGGATTGGTAGAATAGTAACTTGGATAAAGAAATGTGCCCAGTCCCACACTTTGCACAGTCTGTAGCTCAGTGTCGTGCACTGTCCTTAGAGACATTGGAAGGTGTCATCTGAAAAAGAATCTGCAGTCAAAAAAAACTCTGGAAAATTAGCTCCTAAAATTCACATTTTCCAAAAAATTTGTCTTGCAGTCTCCTTGGACTGTGGCAGGAATCTTAAATCTCTTTGTTAAAGACTAAGAATTCAGCCAAATCCTAACAGATTCTCACAGGGAAGATGTATCCTTTGAATAAAACACCTACATCATAGTTACCAATTAACAAATTTGAAATCAGAATTTGAGTGCTTTGAGCTTTTCACAAAAAGATTATCAGAGTTTTGAGATACGAAAAAAATAAAAATAAAAATAAAATGTATCTACTTCTAAACATGAAAAGGATATCTGACAGTTCATTCTTTTCAATCTTACCAATGTTATAAAGTAAACATTAAAAAAAAAGAGAGAAGTGTCAGAACCCCTTTGCAATAGGTGGTACCGCCAACCTCACCTCTAATATAAAATTAGCTTTTGGGGTGTAATTTGTCTGTAAATATTCTTTCTAGGCTGAATCTTATTGTATGATGTGTCAGCCCAGGATTTAATACATTTTAATGCACAACAAAATTGAAATCTTCATATAGAAATTTAAAGGTCACAGATCCATGTGCAAAGTATGCCACATTTTATTTAGGAATTAAATTGCTGAGATTACCCTGCTGGTTTTGAAAAGGTTAACATGTCTGCATATACCTTTTTTTTTTTTTTTAAATCAACTTCAATAATTAGCTGCAAGATCCCATATACGTAATGCTGTTTTCATAACCTACATTTTAATCCATCTTTATGTTTAATGCTTTTTACAGTAGAATAAAAAGGTTGATGTAGATTCCTGTAGACAGATCTAACCGGGTCCGGAAGTAACTTACTGGGTTCTCCAGTGGGTTTTGCAAAATGCCCAGAACTCTGCGATGCTTTCATTGCGTTCTTACCATATTACCTCACCTGATCTTGCAAGTGTAAAGGGATGGCTTGCTGTGAAAACTAAAGTCACATTACAGTGACTTCCAGGCTCCAAGAACTGTGTTGCTAGTATTTTTCAATTTGAATCTGCTTGAAGTGCAGGAGAAATACAAGGGTGTGTTTCTGAGCTCCATAAGAGTGGGACCAGCTCCATGACTTGGGTTTTGGGGGATATCCTATCCCTGCGAGATAGAAAGGCTCCACGTCCTGCTGCCCTCCAGCCCTGGGAGCTGGAAGCTTCTGCCTTTCACAGAGGAGTATGTTGCCAGTGGGAGATGATCTCACTCAACACAGCAAAATCTCGCATCAGGCTGGGGTGAGAGGCAACACTACCATTCACAGAGGTAAGGTTTTGACTTTTGTGGAAGGGAGCAGTTCTTTGCTCACAGCAACTACCAAATTCAGCATGAAGCAAACACTGGGTATCCCATGACTCCCTGGGACTACCTCAAGTTGTTAATCAGTGAAAAAACCCTCCAGTACTTGGGACTCCCAGGGCAGTGGGAGCCTGGAGGGTATTCTGGCCATGGCAGACAGGTTCAAGCTCCAAAATCCCCTGGGTACTTAACTCAGTGGGAGCACGGAGATATACTTGCTTGCTGAAAATGGGATGCTGACCCACAGGGAGAAGCTGCAGCTCCCAGATGTCAGCTCCAGAGCCTGCCCATTCCCCAGTGCCTACAGGAAATCAGTGGGAATGGCCATTCCTACCGAGGTCCCGACAGCTGTTTCTGCAGAGAAAAAATTGGCAATGAGCTCACATTCAAAATAAAAAGGTGAGCTGCCATACTTTATGCACTGCTGGGGAGAAAGGGGACTGACTTTTTTTCTCAGGGAACAAGAACAGTAAAAAATATTTACCTCAAAACCTGAAAGGGACATCTAACAGTTCATTCTGTTAAATCTTGCCAAAGTTACAAAGTGAACATAAAATATGGTCTTATAATAGGAAGTGTCAGGCTGTCTCAGCAATAGCTGGTACTGCGACCCCACCTCTAGTATATAATTGCCTTTGGAGGCTTAATTTGTCTGTAAATATTTCACCTACATTGAATTGTATGGAGTGTTAGCCCAGGATTTAACACATTTTACATGCAAAATGAAATTGAATCATGACAACGTTTGCAGACCAGAAGTCAGTTTCAAAACAAAATCTCAAGTTTCTTGGGGACGTAAAAGTAGTTTGTGTCCTTGGAAACAGCTGTTACCTGCTGTTCTTTTCCCTAAGCATAAATTTTGCCATGGCAATTGAAGTTGCAGTCATCTGTTACTTGTTATACAGAAATGGACTTTATTTTCTGGAAATAATATTGTAGACAGCATTGTGGTACATGGCATTTGGGCTTGTCATCTGCCTCCCTTTTTTTCCAGTGAGGCCATCCGTCTGCTCTGCTGAATGAATGTAGGAGTGTCACTGGGTGTACTTCACTGTCTGTCTGTAGTATTTAAGACTTTCAGTGCCATCCTGCTGCTGAGAACAAGACACTCTATAAAAGCCAGACAGACTGCTGGTAAAAGCTGTAAAACCTTCTCAGCCTCCTCCAGAAGAATGCAAACAGCATTGGGATTTTCCTCCTAACATATACTTAAAAATTCCAAACATGTCACCAACCAACAGAAATATTTTTAGGGAAACCCCCACTCAGAACAGGCTGTTTGTATGATAAACCTACAAGGTTCAAGGTGAGACCAAGCAGAGCCTTTGCAGTTGGACTGCACTCTGGTGGTTGTTCTTGTGGGAAGGTGTGTCAGTAACACAGCGATGAATAGCATGCTGGAATGTTAAAATTGACCCAGCAGGTATAGCAGGATGAGTGGTTCTGGTAAGCCTGAATAGAATCCAGCTTGTTCTGTGTTGAAGTTATAAGATCAACAGAAATAATATTATTCTAAACTTTAGCCATAAAGTAAGTAAAATCTGACTGAAAAGTGAGCTGTGTGAACAATGTCACCTTGATAGCTTCTTAGATCTGTTAATTTCCTATTCACAGTCCCACAAAAAGTAAACCCAGGCTTTCTGAAAATTTCCTTTGACCTCTTGCCCAACATAAAAGTCTGGAAATAGGATTAAACATTATCACCAGGGTAAATCATGGAGTCCTTATGGAAACAATAACATTTCTTGAGTGACCAGGTTGACTATAGGTTCCCATTTGGGTCTTGCCAGAGGGCATAGGTATCTTGGGAAATAGTCAAGACTCATTTTCTTTTCCACCATCTTCCAGTATTTCAAGAAGAATTCCTTACAGAAGCTTAGCGTTCCAAGAGGATGGGGCTTTTCTATAATGGGAGTTTCCTTTAAAGGCTGTCAGAAGTTTTTTTCTGATTAAAAAAAAATAATTCCTTGTCAAGTGCTATAATCATATATGAAAGATTCTTTTAGTGCTGGGAAGGATGGAGCAGAGCTCTCTGAGTTGCAGAGCAGGCAAATGTTTCACTGCTTTCATTTTTCAAGGCTTATATCAGCTGATTATTTTTGCTGGTAATTCTAGACTGAAAAGTATGTAATTTATCATGTTTATTTTTCTAGTAGGTCAGACTTTAAGAAGAACACATTTCTCTTTTTTTTTTAGTGAATGAGTGCTGTCATCTACCATTTTTGTTTGTTTATTTCATTCTGATATGGGAAGCTTTAATTCAGGAAGACAAATAAAGAAATCCAGGCTGGCAGAACATCTACTTTAACAATACTCCAAGTGGAATTGCAGGGCAGTGTCGTCTTTACGTGTTTATTATTGTAACGTTTGTCTTTTCTCTGCCTTGCAACTTTGATTTCACCAGAGCATTTAAGATTTTCAAATCTTTTGCATGGGAAAGGTATATATAAGTGGCTTCTTCTGAAACTGCTAGTATATTTTTGGATAATTTCATGTTGTTGAAATGATCAGGCACTATTAACTCAAATGAGTGAGGTTCCCTATCTGCAGAAGTTCTTTGGCAGCAATTAAAATTCAGATGGTCTGGATTGTATAAGGGTTCCAACTCCTTTGCAAATTATGGCCAGCCTTTTTCTCCAATATCTGCCCTTTTTTGCCTTAAGCATCCAGTAATCCGTTAAAATTGCACCCACACTTTAATACATGTGACTAAATATCTTTTAGATGATAAACACTTACTAAAAAAACTTTGTAACTACAAATATAGGTCAGTTTGCAATTTGTGAGTTGAAAGTCAACCTCTTTGTGTATTATAGTAACTCACCCTCCCTTCCCACAAACATTTACTTATTTATTTTTGTGCAAATATGCATCACGGCATGATCTTTACCAGGAAAGGGATCATTGAGAGCATTTATTTATGCCAGCATTCAAAAGAGATGCTGAGCTATAAACATTTCCACTAGAGAAATAGCTGAGCCCCAAAATTAAATGCATATGTCAGGATATCCTTCCTTGACTTGCTTTGACACTGAACATAAACTCTTCATGTGAGTGTTAGCACAAAGCACTAAACTTCTGGAAAGCAAAATCTGCGTGTAAGTATTTCTATATGTTTTTATGTTATTTTTGGCTGATTGCTAGCATACTCCTTTTCTTTCTGATCACAGAATGCACAAGAGGTGATGGGCCACATGCTGTAGGGCCCACTATCTGACAGTTGTTCAGCGGACATAAACCAGCGTACTCAAGTTTCCCACATGAAACATGTCTCCAAGACTCAACTTTTTTTTTTTTTTTTTTTTTTAATTATGTGATGACGTCTGCAAAGAGCAAGACCCACAATATTTCTATCTGAGGCCAAGCTATCCTGTTGCCATATCTTCTGTCAACTTTTATCCCAACAAGATTGCCTGTTCTTCTGAGCAGAGTAGCCCAGGTGTTAATCTGATACCTTGTCATTTGTTTTATATCACCTGGAATTGGATTTTGAAACTATTACTCATGCTGTGTGTGTACCGGGATCATTTCTGGAATAATGTGCTATTCAGTATGAGTAATAGTGTTGGAATTTGGCGTCTTCTTGGGAGCAAGAGCATATCTTTTATTTTCCCTTTTTTGTTGTAGACAGTAAAACAAAGAATAGTGTTTCCTGTCATAAACCTAAACAAATAGGATTATCCATCATAATCTATACAGGGCATCATAGAAGATACTTGAAGGACTGAGGCCTAAGGTTTTAATGTGCTTAAGGCCTTTTATATAAATGTTTTAAATAATTAAATACCATTTATTTTTATGCATCTCTAATGGCATTTTATCATTCAGAAGTTTTCACTGGGTTTTTCACAAATATGAAATATTCACAAGATTAATTTTGCATTTCATCAGAACTTCATTTGACTTTGTAGATTGAAGTTTTCCAATGTTGATCTACAAGCAAACACCTTGAGACTGTATAGGCAGAGTAAATATTTAGAAAATAATGCTGTATATTGCAGTAGCTGTGAATTGAGAATTAAGTGATACTCATTTCATTTTGAGTGGTGTGTTAAATTTAAGTGCCTGGAAGTTCATGAGTGCACATATTAAAATTTGTGTCAGATATATGCAGTCACACAGTTTTGTCTGTTATTCCAGTGTTGAGTTTAAAGAGAGTAAAGGTCCTGGTACACTATAAAAAAGTGGTCCATATTTCAATGTGTGGTACCTATTTCAATAACAGTAACATTAACTGATTCTTGCCAGACGAGCACCCGGTCCCAAGTATGGTCCATAACTTCATGGACATAAATCAGATGTTAGAAACCCCCACTTTTTGTATCCCTGAGACCCTTATAAGCAAGAAAGACATGAGGTGTAAGAGCTGGTAATTCTGTTCATTTAAATACTCTTGCTATATCTGATATAATTGTGGTTTTGATGAGTGAAGGGGAGCTATTTGTAAGTACAGTAGGTATACTTTTGCACTTCTGTATGCTCTCCTTGCTGAAAGAATGTCTCTCTAGATAACCACTAAAAGGCACATATTCTTCCTATCTTCCTCCTTCCAGTATGATGATGCATGTTTGGAATAAAACGCTAATAATTTTCTTATTGTGACTGGTTGTGTTCTTCCAGAAATCTAAGCAACAATAAGATCAAGGAGATCCGAGAAGGCACATTTGATGGAGCTTCAGGAGTGCAGGAACTGATTCTGACAGAGAATCAACTGGAATCAGTGCATGGACGAATGTTTAGAGGCCTCACAGGGCTAAAGACATTGTAAGTGCAAAGACCTGTCTTTCTCTGTTCCTCTGTAAGTTGAGTGAGAGTGGTCAAGTTGAGCAATGCCTGCTAAAATATCTCTTACTAGACAACAAGCTCTAAGGCAGGGTCTTGTATGACTGTCATGAAGTCTTCAATATATTTCTAGTCCTGGGTAGGTTTGAGATTTATCTGCTATTTCTGTGAAAAAACAGATTTTCAAAAATTTCAGGAGTAATGTGATGGTGAACCTGTCATGGGTCAAATTTGGGCACTTTTAATCATTTAATGCTTTTGTTATTTCCTATGGAAACAAGGCATTTAGGAACATGTTTGCTATCTATTAGTCCATCCTCCCGCTCCGCCTCCACCCAAATTGGAATTGTTGGTCTGCTCAAACCAAGCCTCAGAGTAGGCTATGAGCCTAAAAGATTTTTAATATCCTAAGAACTATATGAAATCAATAGGTAGGGAGAGGAGAATGACTCAAGTTACTGCTGCCACCAAAACAGGTATAGCTAAGCAACTTTAAGGTAGGCATAACCAAGCTGTCACAGGTCCTGCTGACAGAAGGTAGCTGGCCACATACTCTGCACCAGGTGTAGTTGCTCATGAGTACAGGCATGGCTTTGGACCAGCCACAGCATACTCTTTCTTGCCTGCACTGAGTACCATAAAAATTATGTGTGGGTATACTATTAATGTGGTCATGTTTGGGGAGAGTGTGAAGGAGATGTAGAGTCCAAATGCATAAGAAATCAGTTTGGAATTACTTCTGTGCTTAGACAACAGTTTTAATTTATTTCTGAGAACTAACACTTAAACTTATAGTACCTAACACTGATTTATTTTTGTGTTAAAAGTTATACTGGAAGAAGGATCACAGACAAGATTTCAAGATGGTGTCTAATCCACCCCATCCACCATCCTGAGAAGCAGTCAGAGACTAGGTTTCTGGTGTCAGCAAAGACTCATGCCAGATGATATGTATGAGCTATATATGAAAAACACCTCTCTTGCCTAGTCTTCCCTGCTGTAGGAAGAAAGCACTTTACTAGGTGGATGCTGTCAGTCCATAGACTCTAGGAATCAAAATGCAATTTAAAATCTGCAATTTATTAATTAGCAGCAGATACTTCTTATGTTGCAAAGTATCATGGCACAATTACTTCAGTCCTTACTCAAGTGTAAAAAGAAAATCAAGTTTCACTTCAAGGACTTTGGCCTATAATGATGAATAGGGAACTTTTCTTTTGCTATTCCTTTAACATTTTTTTCTTCTGTGGTTACAGCCATCTGTTCCTTAATTTCATGTATGCACTTTACTAAGGGATTTGAAAATACTGTCCATAGATACTAAATTAATTTTTATACTGCAAAGCAGCCTGTGGCAGTACTCCTAAACAGAATTCAGCATTTTTTAATAAAAAGATGCTTAACATTCAAGCTATCCTGCTGACCTGACCTACATTTCCCCCTAGCTGATAAAGCAGTCTAAATATACACAGCATGATATGAGGATCTGTAAGTATAAGTTTTCCTTCAGGAAGGCTACACAGTGCATGGTGAACCATGATACAAGGTTTTGGCTTGAGGGACATATATTTCTGTCCATTAATTGACTTTCTTCGAGCATCAAAATTGTGATCTTTTACAAACAGGCCACATTGCCTTGTCATGACCCATGACAGGGTCGTGGTCCATTTTTTAAAATACTGTAAGTTTCCTGAAATGTAATAAATTGCTGTGCAAAATATATTGGCATCCAAATGCGGTCATCACATCTTACAGTACAACTGCCTGATACTTTACTTACAGAATTGAGAAAATGTTTCTTACTGCTACTAAGCCACTAAGGGCCTTACTTCTCTTATTTACTGCCCTATTCACTTTACAGCTTGTGGTCTTGATGTGGCTTTCAGGCAGCTTAGTACTCCACGTGTAAGGTGTGTGTCTCTGTGCCCTGTGACTCTTTTCTGACGCAGTTTCACCCCAGTTGCAATACCAAAACTATTGAGACCATAGTGCCTGCGATGGTAACTGTACATAGAGAACAGTAATGCAAAAGCAATGTAATGTTCAGATCTTAAACACTGAGTGTTCATGATTACACTGTGAATGTCTTCCCAGACTTATCTAATCTCTCTGTGGTGTTTCTCAAGTATCTATTGATGTAGCATCTAAATGCCCAACTGGCATATACAAATCTGAGATTTAAATCCAGACTTCTAAGGGAGTCTGAATTTTCATTGTTCATTGCATGAATTTGATACCAAGGAATTAACCCTCCTTGATTTGGAGAATCAATTCACTGGACAGCAGCATGAGCTGCATATATTTTGTGGATTTTTGGTAGTATGCTTTAATTACTGAATAATTTTTCACCTAAGTAGGAATATCACAACTGTGTAGTGATGTTTACAGACCCAGATGTTGACTGGCATGCAGTGTAACAAATACACATGAGCCTTTTTTGCTATGGCGTGAAACAAGATACTACAGTCTTTCAGATTAATTGGGCTTTATCACTGAGTTCATTGTTACCATAACAACTCAGAGATGTATCTTCCAAAACACAGCACTGATTCATCTGGTACAAGCATGGAGCAAAGACCATTTTATAGGATGGTTACTGCTTTCTGTCTTGTAAATTAATTATTATAATGACATTTCAGAGCTTGTGTTCGGTCTGGAAATCTTTCCTAAGTGATTCCTTGATTTCTGCTGAGGATGATTTTTCCTTCCATACTTTTGCAGTGTGAGTTACAAAAACCATCCATGATAGGAGTAGAAGTAATGCAGATGATAGTATTGTTAGTGTCACACATTTCTGGCAGCCTTTCTCTGTTGATCTCTGAAATACATCTTCACTTACTCTCAGATATTTACTAAATTAAGATTTTAGTTTTTATTTCAGGTTTGCTACGAGTCATAATTTTAATTTCATACTACTTTCAGGTGTGGCGCTCCCATCAGCCTCTAATGTTGTGTGGAAGAAATGCATTTTAAATTCATGAGACAATGTTTACATGAATCTAGCCCTCCTTTAGCTGTGCTGTACTTCAGCAATCAATAAAAATAGAGCACAGTGCTTGCCAAAGCATCTGTTGATGCCCTAGGTAAAGGACCTCCTATCCTGAAGTTATCCCCCCTCCCAGTAGTTCCTAATTCCCTGTTTTAAACCTTGCAGGATGCTGAGGAGCAACTCTATCAGCTGTATAAACAATGACACCTTTGCTGGACTGAGCTCAGTGAGGCTTCTTTCTCTGTATGACAATCACATCAGCACTATCACCCCTGGAGCCTTCAGCACTTTAGTCTCTTTGTCTACAATGTAAGTTATCTTTTTGTGGTATGAACATGTCATGATGCTGTTATTTCATGCTTTCCTTTTAAGAAGACAACATCTGAGTTTCAAAATTAAACTACTTATTGTTCATATATGGAAAGCATCATTTAGGGAAAGAAAACCCCATCCTACTGAAATCACAGGTTTGGAGGATTCAGGGTGTGATTTAGAAAAGCATTTGAATTGCTTCAGATAGAGTGCCTGAAAAAACTTTGAGGTTTCCAGCCTCAGGCAGGATGACTGCATGTTTTGCCATGTCATAGCTTAGTGCAGTGCACAGTAGAAGTCCACATAAAACAATCTCTGCAGATTCAGAAGTGTATAGCTTATCAACTTTAGCTCCCTGAAGCTGCTTTAGATTCAGTAGATTCTAATTTTGTAAGAACAGCTTTCTTGCATTTCAGTTAAATTAGTTAAATATCAGAAGAAATCTACTAGCTAATAGATTTTCAGAAGAGCCTAAGAGGACAAAATATTCATGTCCTACGGAATATGAATTTGAAAATTCCAACCTAAGCATCTCTGATAATTCTCTTATATTTCTCAGTCCTTCTTTGAAGTATTTCCCTTGCTTCTTAAATATGTTTACATACTTTTTGTAGTGTAACCTTTTTAATAAAGTACAGACTGATAAATATGGAAAAAAAGTCTGCTCCTTGTTTGCAGCTGTGAATGGGGACCCTGATGTTGCTGTTCATGGAAGTTGTCTGGTTAATTCCCTTCACACTGCCCTGTCCAGTCAAAATAAACTATTGATGCTATTGCATTTCAGGTTTTGAAAGCATTCTCCATCATGTTTGGGGGAAGAAAGAAGTGTTGAATCTCAGCTGTTTTGTTGCTCACACTTTCATTTTGTTGTTACAACTTTTCACCAGCACATCAGTTATCATTTTGGCGTTAGCTCCACACAGCATAAAGAACCCAGACTTTTCTTCCATTCACTTTCTGTAGTCCCAGAAGCCTCCTTGAAATTGATGGGCAAAGAGAGAAGCACAACCAGCTTATTTTCATTGACTCTTTTCAAGTCACTGGTCAAAGTGAGTGGTGCTTGCCGAAAGCTTGTTCTCACTGTGCTGCAAGCAATGCCTGCTTGCTTCTCGCGCAATTGTCTCCGAGCTTCCTTCCGTGGATCCCTTAATAGCTGTGACTCTGAATCAGCCTATAAAGTCCCTACCTTGTTTGCCTAGAAGCATCTTTGTCCTGTTTTGTTAGAAGATAGCCCATTTTCTTCTTTTTTCAGCTGTGGATAAAGATTGTTACAATTTCTAGCAACAGCAATTAAAGCAGCTGCTAATTAGAATGCATTGCTTTGGCACTGACTTATAATGATGTTGGTCATAGGAGGTTCCTACCTGTGTCTTGATGGAAAAGTTTGTTCTTTGACACGTTTTCACTCTATACTTGTTTTACAGACAGGAGAAAGTGTGCTTTTGACTTCTTTATACATTGGTTTAAGGTCATAGTGATATTTCACATATAAATGCAAAATTCAGATGTGTTCATTTCCTAGCAGTACTCCACTGTAGGTGGATATATTAGATGACAACACTACTGAAGATAGATAGTATGAGTGCTTTTCCTGTTTGACCCACACTTTGTAAGTTAATCGGATATTATAATGACTTATTTTTGCATCTATTAATGTGAGCCAGAATTTCATACAAAGTTTAACATTTCCATTTTTATCTTGGCATATTTACAGCACTAAAAAATATTGCTCCTTTTGTTATTACTCTTTGTGAATCAGCCTCATTGATATTACCAAAACATGGACAGCTCTGAAAATAATGCCCTGACTAATGGTTTTCAACAGAGGAAGAACTATTTTGCAAGTTATTGGTAAAAAAAAAGCAGTATTTTATTTGTTACTAGTCAAACTATGTACTGTAGCATCCTAATTTGAAGTGTGCTTGCACTTCTGCATACAAGGAGTTCTGTCATGTCTTTCAGTCCTTACACAGTCAAGTGGGCATATTTGCAAGCAGAACTGGTTTTCCATGAATTATTACTATAATAGCTGCATGGAGCTAATGCCAGTAGGATAACGGGTTCATCAGAATGACATGCAAACTATTCTAGTATAAACTTATCCTAAATTCCAGGATATATTTGCAACCTAATTTCAACAATATCCAGATGGGTTTCAGCATGTTTTTCTAACAGGTCACTGGCATCCTTTTAAACAGTTAATATTCTATGGCTTCTTTGCAATTTTTAAGAGACACTTGTAGTAGGATATGCATATTTCATTCCTCAAGACTTCTGTTCCCCCTTGATTTTAAAAATATGTCTATGTCCTTGAGTAAACACTTCTGATTTTAATGTTAGTATGACATCTTTGCTAAAAGCTTGATTGCTTTGTTTCTGTTTGAGTGGTTAAATCACTGTCTTACGTGTTGGAACTCTGATTACTAATTATGAATTTTTATAACAATTTGTCTGCCCAACATTGCTGTTTGTGTTTTGAGAACTCCACTTGAATAGCCAGATTCCAAAATAAAGCTTTTGCAAATAAGTGGCCTTTCCAGACTTTCAGTTGCTTTTCCAGTGAAGTAGGGAATCTCTTGTCTCATGTGATACTTATAGAGAGCCTTGATCTTAATTTTTTTCCAAAAGTTGCATCACAGTCTTGCCGTGGAAAGACCATGTAAGTAGGGACATGTATGAACTTAATACTACATTAAAGCAAAAAATCACTGCTCTGCAGTTGGACAAACGTCAGAATTCAGGTGTTGCTAAAGTGGCAGGAGCATGTGCGTAACGTGTGACAAGATAAATTTGTCCTTTTTTACCTAGAGCTATTTGAATTTCAAAACAGTAGATTTGTTTATTTATTAATATGTAACAACTTTCTTAGTTCCTAAGAAAAGCATAATCCAAATTCTAATCCAAGGATTTAATAAATTTTAGGTCATATATTAACCTGTGTTTGCCAAGAAGAAAATGAGGGTTTGTGCATAGTTACTGCTGCTCAGCTAGTGAGCAGTAACACATTAAGTCAAAGAAACCTCTCCTCTGTAGAAAGGGATAATTACTATTTTGATGGGAGCATTTTGTAGATTGAACATTTGAATGTTTCTGAAAGTTTTTGATATGTGCTGGTAAGATGCTCTCTAGACATGCAAAATATTCTTTACATTCAGAGCTGCTGGCTTTCCAGAAACCTGATTATATACACCTGCTGTTTGTTTCCAATTGTGGATTATTTAATTCTAAGGATTTGTGTCACGGAAGTTGTTCTGTGAATATGATCTCATTCTTCCATCAGTGGAACAAATGGCCTTTGAAGCATTGGTTCACTTAGCGTTGGAGGTTTAAATGTTTGGTTTGAACACTCTTTCATGCCAAAGTATGTCAGTATGGAAAATATACAAGGCATCCTGCATGTGGTCCCATTATGGATGAAAGAAAATGGAAAACAACTCAGAAGGAAAGTAACTAGAATTAGAGTAATGCTTTCAGTGCTTTTCTGCACATTCTGTCTGAAAGCTCATATGTAACCTGTTTGTTTTCTCACCTTTATACAGCAAGTTAGCCTTGCCTTTGAATCCTAGTCAGCATGAAGTGGGTTGAGTATTTTTATTATGGAACATTATGCTGAGTTTTCTCCTCCCCCCCAGTTCTCCCTTCACACAATGTACAATAGTCTATGCTAGATCCACATGTAATTACACATCCAGAGCTCCAGGCTAGCACAGTGATTGAAGTATGCTTTTTTTACAATGCAGAGAGCAGCTGTAAATCACATTGTGCGTATGTGATGTTGGCCTAGAACCTATATAATTCAGGAGTTGGTTTGGGGTTGTTTTCTTGCTGCCACACCTCAACTGTGCCATATGTTTTTGTCTTCAGCACTATTGTTTTCTGAAGGAATTGCTTGGCTGAAAACCTAATGTGATTTTGACTACGTGTTTAGGTTTGTAAAAGTATGTTGCAAGTGAAGACTTACAAGGTTTTCAGCTACTACACCTGCATTTGAAGTGCCTGTTTCTTTAAGACCTTAAATTTTTTTGTCTTTAAGCTATGCTATGCTTTAGAGAAATTTCATTATCTTCTATTTTTCTGTACTACCAAAATAATAACTCTTGGACATATTCACATATGATGTGAGAATTCCATGAGTGTTAGTTTAGATACTTCATTTTCCATACATGGGGCTCTGACAGCTCATTTTTCTTCGATAAGGCAACCTCATACTGAGGCTATTGATTCTTCCTGTGCTTGTACGTAAGATAGTCAGCCTTCTTGTTTTACCAGGGATATCAGCCTCTTTCCTTCATCTGAAGTTTAGTTATAAAAAAGCTTACACACAAATTATGGATAGGCATTTCAGTACAGGACTCCAGAAAAAGTTTTTTTTTCCATGATTCTCAACACTAATTCTAGTTATCTTAGAAAGGTGGTTGCTTAAAATAACTGTCACCTTACACTCCTTTCATTCAAAGGATCACAACCTATTAAGAAATAGAAATTAATAATATCTTTTCCATATTGACTATCTATGTTACAGGTGCTCCACTGACAAATTGCTATGTATCTATGTTTTCATCTCTTGACAACAGGATGGATAGGGCTTTCCTTTTTTAAACACTGCTAACTCAAGCTACGTTAAGAATACATCCCTCTGATGGAGGCTGTCAAATGGTTGCTTCGGGTACTGTAGAGCACAGTACCGCAGCTAGGCTGCAACTGTATTTGAAAGATATTTCGGAAGCTGTAGCAAGATTTGATGCAAACCTCACAAATTTCACAAGGCAGTAGAGCAGATGCTTTTCACTACAGATACACTGACCTTAGAAAGCTTCATAAGAAGTGGCTCAAGCTCACAGTGGTGCTTTATATGTGTACATAGAGAGTGCTATCCTTACTATTTCAGTAGGAAACCCAAATTCAGGTTGCCAGTTGGCTCCCACCTGGCACTGGTTTGTGTGGGCCGTAACACAGGTGAATGGAAAGCATGACCATACTGGGGCAAGGAACGGTGTGCTAAGCCAGCTTGGCTGTACACATAGGGAGTGGTACCTGCAGGTCTGTGCTAAGGCCTAGGAGTGCTAAACTTTTGCTTGGCATTACTTGAAATAATGATATTGAAGATCATGCACGTGTGGGTAGAGTGTGTGAGGTGAGTTTAGACTTGGGTGTGAGCTGTAGCTTGGGTTGAAATCCACTATGAATACAGCCCTGGTAGTGATGTAAGTATGTCTAAAAAATAGTTGTAGCAGTAAGTATTTTGGTTTATAAACATATATATCTATATATATATGCGTATACATATATTTTAATTACAACCGTAGTCCTAGTGTAAAACCTGCATAGAACTTTCCCAATCTGTAGAACAGAGGAGAATCTCACAGAAACAGATGGCAGGAAAGAGCTTGGACTTGGAACCCATCATCTTCCTGTAGTTATTTCAGTACTTCTGTATGTTCATATTTGATGCGATTATGTCTTGTTCTGTTTCAGTAATTTGCTGGCTAACTCCTTTAATTGTAACTGCCATTTGGCCTGGCTGGGAAAATGGTTGAGGAAGAAGAGAATTGTCAGTGGAAATCCGCGCTGCTTGAAACCCTTTTTCTTAAAGGATATTCCAATCCAAGACGTAGATGTCCAGGACTTCACCTGCGATGGTAAGAAAATCCAATTCAATTTGGCATTTATGATAATGTTGGCACCTCTGTGAGGACCTCCCTTCCTATCAAGCAATACTGCATGGTAAACATTGCAGTTTAGTGATGAGGAAGACAGCTGTTTAGAGCTGAAGTTCATTGTTCCCTATCAGGAGTTTGTTTTTATTCTTGATTTCCAGTTTCTGAATTTCTACTATCTACATGTAAGTATAAGAATGAATTTATTATAGACAAATGCTCTGCTTCGTATAATGCTACTATAATCCTGGCCCTTGCTCCCACTTCTTTATTCATACACTCAGATAACACTCTGGGGGAATGGTGCTTGCTTGGAAAGTCTTTTAGTTTTGGATACTGTTCAGTTTCACAAATAACAGGTATGAATAAAGAGAAATAAAAACACTTAGATATTTGAAGTGACCCAGTGATTCTTAATGCTTTGACAGGTCCATATAGGTTTTAAAAAAAAACTTCCTGACATTTCATTCATTCTCCAGGTAGTTCTTTGCTTTCTGATCAAGCAGATTTTAGAGGAAATAGTAAGGAGAAAAATTGACTGATGAATGCACTGCTAACTTGACTTGTAGGCTGCTGTTGCCTGTTAAGACCAGATATGCTGGAGCTGCAGTTAGTCATACCTCTAAAGAGACCATAAGAGTGATAGAAGTTTCTTACTTAGAGTAGAAATTAATTCCTGTCCTAGCTGAGCAATCTGGCAACAGGCCCAGGTGCTTGGGCTCAGAGCTCAAGGGACCCAAGTTTAGCCATTAAAGAATAATTTGCTTTTGGTTCGGGAGGAAAAAAAAAAGTCTGCAAAATGGCATTGCATACGTGGGAGCTTTCTCTATCATACAGTCACTCAGACAGCTGTGGTGAATGGAAGGTAGATGGTGGCAGGGTGTAAAACACAGAACATAGGGGGAAATCGAATATGCTGAAGAAACATGCTCTTTCTGCAGGTTTATGAAAGACTTTGAATTTTGTTTCCAGTCATTAAGCTAGCTGGGGAGAGAAAGAAAAAAAATCTTCCCTGTTCTTCTGTAGGCTGGTCATCCTTCTCCATCCCTCTGAATACAAATTATTCCCTACCCATACATTTATGGGTAATTTTGTTATCTTGTATCAGGATTTCCACTCTTATTCTTTAATCTCAATGCTCATGGGTACATCCAGCAGAGAGAAGAAAGAAACAGATCTCTCTCAATTAGTCCTTGCATCAGTTTAAAAAAAAAAAGGCAGCACATAATGACAGCTGGCTGTGCGCTCTTGGATTGCAGCACTGTGTCTCCGTGCTGGTCAGCTCAGGCTGCCTGTACTCACAAACAGTTGTGTGGTTCCTCTCACTGTCATCTAAAGAATGTGCCACTAAGTGTTTCCTTTCATATGCATTGTGATACTGTAGCATGCCTCATATTCTGCAGAGCCTGTTGCTTTGGGGGAAAATCCATCCTTTAATGTTCTTAACTTCAAAGAGTTGGTTTCTTCTGCAGAAATCCTATTGTTCTTCAATTACAAGATTTAATCTGCTGTTTATGGACTTTGAAACCATTTTTGGAGAAAGTAGATATTTTTATGTGTGCACAGATAGATCGCCAGCAGTGGGAAGTATGCTGCTCAGTTTCTTGTTTGCCTGGTTATCCTTGTCAAAAACAATGAGGTATTGCAATTCAGATGATAAATGAAGTGCCAGGCTGACTTTAAAAAGTAAAAAAATCAACATCTAAAAGCTGAATTTAAAAAAAAAAAAAGTTCCTAAAGCAGAGTAGGTAGTGAATATCATCTGTCTAGATGAATTTAAGGGCAATGTTCTGGTCAAGTTCTCTATTTCAGCTAGTACATTGGGGGTGGGGGAAGGATTTGGGATTCACATAACTGATTTTACTGTAATTTGCAAAATTATAGAGAAGCAGATACTCCTTAGAAAAAAATATTTATTCAAAAATATTGCTATTCAGTTTTTGCACTGTTTTTCATGTTCCCTAAAGAATCTGTATAAAGGCAGGTTGATCCAAAGCATAGGATCCACTTTAAAATATTGTGATGGTTGCCATGGATTCAGGGATGTCCCTCCTTGGTCCTTGTAAGCAGTTATCTTCAAAGTGCATGACTTTGGGCTCTAAAGCTGACTTCCTAACACCCCAGTTCTCTCCCTCTGCAGGTAATGATGAAAGCAGCTGCTTGCTTTCACCTCCTTGTCCTTCCCAGTGTACCTGTGTGGACTCGGTGGTACGCTGCAGCAACAAAGGACTGCGGATATTGCCCAAAGGAATTCCCAAAGACGTGACTGAGCTGTAAGTTACCTTTTACATAGCTTCTTTCATGAGAATTTCATGAAATTACATCATAGTGAGGCTTTGTAGGTCCTTGGGGGTTTTGCCTTTGACTTCAGTGACGGGTGTTTTGTGGTTTGGTGCTTTCCATATGTTTTGACTGTTATTTTTATACTTACTTGTCCCTTGACTGAATACATTGGTCTCTAATGGGAACACAGTTTATCTATCCTTGTACCCATTAATTCTGTGTGTAGGGAACAAATGCATATAGTAGTACCAAATAATCCTGTAGTGCTTCTGAGAAGCCTAAGCTCACAACAGGCAATTTGAAAGGATGATGAAAATATGACTTATGCAGCTGTGAGCTAATTATCCTCTGAGGAGATTTAAAAAAAAAGATAAAGAAAGCCAGTGGTGGAAAGAAACAATGAATTCTTTTCTCCAAACCTCATGAAATGGCTAAAATAACAGATAATTTGATTAAATTGTAAAGTAAATTCATCCTAGTTGAGAACCATCTTTCTAGTCATCTTTCCATGTACCCCTTGCTATGATTTTACACTGGATTTGGTTCTTTCCATGGAAAGAAAATACACTGGTGGAACTGCTTGGCTTAAATGGTTGGCAATAGAAATACTGAGCTTTTCCCCTTTAGGTCCTTATTCAAATCTATCCCAGGTGAGTCATTACTGAAACTTGTTACAATCTCATCAACATTTCTATGCGGAAGGAATTGGCAGAGTTAGTTGGTATGTTCAGTGAATTTTGTAATGAATTAAAATGTGGTTTGCACTGTTTTTACCAGTGTTGTAGTCAAATACAAGACTTTGTTACTGAGCGAGGAGTGTACTGAAAGTGTATGTGGTAATTCAAATTAACATGCAAATTTTGCATTAATGAATACATCCTTGGAACACTGTTAACCAGGGGATGGTTAAATAGTGGTTTGAATTAAAAGCCAAGTCCTGGCCTGTATTCCCTTATATATTGCCATCAGTGATAAAAAGTCTGCAAGGTGGTTTCTGCTCTATTCTTGTTCAGGTTTCATTGCATTCAAATATGACTTGCCAACAATAAGATATCACAGATGTTACTTTGATTTCCACTGCCACACTGAGGAATTTTATTTTGCATATTGAGTTTTACTGATACTATCTGATACACTGACGACATAACTTTCACAAAAAGAGTGAAATTAATCTCACATTCTTGAAAACTGCTATATTTCTTAAGCTGTTTCTTGGCAAATGAGGCAATAGCCTGGAACCGAGCAGTTTGAGTTCATAGGCGTTTACGTGACTGTCTTCTTCAGTAGGAGCCTCTTGGCTGTGCAAGCCTCTAGTTTGGCTTTCTGCTTTCAATCCAGAAATGTGTCAGCAGAACACAGTCAGCCACGGACTGGCTGGCTCTGAATATTTCATGTTCTTGAAATATAACCTTGAATCTGTCCCAGCTGCCTCAAAATTCAATCCTGATCTCACTCTCCTCTCAACCAACACAAACTGAGCTCCTTATTTGTATCTATACCAAAAGATGAGCTGCAGGTACTGAAGCTAAGAATTTCATGTAGTTGTGGAAACCATGACAAGAATGAAATAAATAATTTTTTGAAAAAAATCAATCTTACTTGCCTTCCTTCTGTTTCCAGATTGAGATGAAGATTTTGCCCATAATCTAGAAGGGACTATATCATCTAGGTTCCAAGTTGCAGGCGTGAACTTAAGTATTTTTATTGTTCTGTGAGAATTGTCATTGCTGCTGTGCTAGACAGCATCTCCTGTGGAACCCCACCTCTTGCCTCATTTTGAGGACAGTGAAAACTTGGCAGAGAGAACCCAATGGCTTTCTGGGCACAGGGTGAAAGAGATTTACCTTGTTCAATCTATTTACACTTCTCACACCAGAATAACCCCATTTCCCTAGGTCAGTCCTAGATCCCTTGAACTGTGTCCTAAGGCTGGAGTATCTTCTTAAAGCTGTTTTGTTTCTGTGGTAGCAGTGGATATCTGTTAAGCACTAGAAACCAGAAAGTGCAGAAGTTACCTGCTACAGAAGATATCATGGCTTTTGCATGGCTAGAGAGAGCCACAGCGGTCTCCAGGGCAGGGATGCCTTCACCTTTCTCACTGGTACAGCGGGCACAGGTGCTGAGGTAGATTAAAAAATCCTTGCCCCGTGTTACCGCAACCCACGCTGCCTTTCTCCCCTTCCGCGCTCTCACGTCAGAGACCTCTGGGCAGTGTGCTGGTGTCTCTGTGCTCCCACCAGGCACTTGCACAAAGCCGCGGTCACTAAGGACAGAGCTCATGCCAAGGAGAGGACAAGGGTGTAAAGAGCCTCTTGGCCACAACTCCCTCCCTGCGGGAGGCCTGAACAGTGGTATGATGCAGGGGAATGTTTTAGTGGAATTGTTATGAATGCACCAGTCCGGCTTTTATAAACTTCCATTATTGATGTATGGATTTACGAGGCACGTTAGCTGCAGTGCTTTTTATTAAACTGCAGTGTGGTTTTATACAACATGGTTTAAGAAAAAGAACTACCATGTATCTAGATAAACCAGTCTGATACAGCTGAATATAGCCTTCTCAGAAGTTCTTTTATATTCTTTTAGAGGTCTTACAATGGTCTTAAAGCAGGAATTTTTTCATTGTAACAGGTATTAAACAGCAATGTGCAAATATGTACATACCTCTCGCACAGGCACATAGGGAAAATGTTACCCTTTGCTGGGTCAAATTTCACTGTACCTAAGCTCGGCGAAAAAGATCACCAGCAATGTTTTATTACATGGTGGACTGGAGACACAGGCTCTCTCCTTCCAACTTTCTTCTTGAGTTTCTGTTTTGAATGTGTATATAGACAAAACATGTGAAAACCATTATCTCCTTCATATTTAGAGCTTGGAATGACAGGAGACATCCCTGTGTTTGCTTTGTACCACCCTTGGGAGGAGGGATTACCTTGGCAGGGAAGGCTTCCATCTAGAATAGAGTTGAAAAGATCACTAAGTCTCCTGGCTTTTTAGAGGGATGATGATGCAAGCAACTTCTATTTCCCAGCTATTCCTTCACAAAACCCCATCATCATGGGCAAGCCTTCTTTCACTTTCTCGGGAATAGGGAAATATTATGTTGTTTCTTGCAAATTCCTCTGCTGTCTATTTACGTACTGCCTAGATTTTTTCCCACTGTTTGCTTGCCCTGAAGAGAAGCCTTGGGTTTTTTGAACGTACTCAGTTTTCTAGTCCAGATGTTCAGAAGTAAAATGTTCATGCAAATAGCTAGTTTGGAACTTAGCCTCGCTGATGCTTAGTGGTTTAGGCTTTCCTTTTCTTCTTCCTCCCCCCCCCCCCCCCAAATCTGTTTGAACTAAGTTTCCCATGCTCTTTTTCCTTTTACATATTACCTCAGTGCATGAACACTAGGGTTTTTTCTTTTTTTTTCTTTTTTTCTTTTTTTTTTTCCCCACAAAAACGTAGTCTATTTCTAATAAAGTCTTATCTGACAGTATCCAGCTGCTTTTATGGACCTACAGCAAATAATATTTTGCATTGGGGAAAAACATTGGAGGCAATTATATGGATGGTGTGTGCATAAGCTGTAACATAATGAGCATGGTGTATTTTAGAATAAATATGTACTAATCATGTCATCTCTAGACTCCAAATGTTGTCATGACACTGAGCTATATGAAAGTACTGATGGGATTGTTAGGAAAACCTGCATCCATACATCATTGTGAGTGATTGTTTTTCTTTCCATTTATATTAATATATATTAATATTTGCATTACTTTTGCCATTTCTCTTTCTCTCCTCACAAACCTTCTCTCTCCTGTTCGTGTCTTTTGTTCTGCTTGTTAGGTTCATTTAGCCTGCAAGCTCATTCAGTACCTGGCACAACAGTTTTCACAAGTGGCTGACCTGCTTGCTAGCAGAGGGATCCCACTGAACTGTCTTTTAGCTCTTTATTGCGCACCTCTAGTTTGTTGCCTGTTGCTGCCTCAGCCTCAGCATGGCACCTTTATTCAGCTGCATCTCCAGTTGCCAAGACGATTTTGACACTTGCTTCCCATACATTTGTTGCCACATCTACTTGGAGGTATTTACCACCAATCTCAACCCTCCTTTCCATCTTCTGAGGCACTTGTGATTTCTTTTGACTTGTGACAAAAAAAATGGCTCGTGCACGTGCCATGCAAATTGTTGCAATAAATATGCCCCAAGCAGGTAGTTATGATACATGTAGAATATCGTAACAATTTAGTGCCATTTTTCAGTATGCCTATATTGCTGTTGATCAAAGGGATAACTCTGAAGTGAGATATCTGATGAAAATCATCTGCTTGAGAATGCAAATGCTTTTGCTTGTCTGGTAATCTGCACTACTTTATACACTGACCCTTAAACACAGACTTCGGTGAATTTTCCTTTGATAACAAAGGAGAGAAACAGTTTGGATCAAAGCTTGGGCTTACATGGTCCTGTATCATAAAAGGTTTTACAGCCTGCTTAATTCACTGCGGAGGAGAATTCTCCCGTTGAGAGAATGGATAGTTCTGTAGAAGGATATTTTAGTTACAGCTGAAATAG
The DNA here is from genome assembly GCF_964188355.1 of Buteo buteo. Taxonomy (NCBI): domain Eukaryota; kingdom Metazoa; phylum Chordata; class Aves; order Accipitriformes; family Accipitridae; genus Buteo; species Buteo buteo. The sequence continues at coordinate 17,388,846 of NC_134194.1, read as the reverse complement.
AGGACTTAAATCTGCATTTCAAATCTGACATTTAGAAAAAGTAAATAGTATCAATACTATCAAATAATGTGTTCAATGACCGATGAAATTTGAGTACATATGAGAAAGGTAATGTTAGCACTAATAGAGACTAAAGACGAGTTTCACTTCAGGGCCTTCACTTTTCTCTCAAACACAGCCATGTCTCTGTGTGTCAGACCTGTAAGCTATGGTCTGACATACAAATGCAGCAAAATCCAGAGTCCAAACTTGCCAAAATGTAAGAAAGTCCAAGATCCAGATTTATACCTAGATCCATACTTGAATTTTGTTTCTCCTCAAGAAAGTGTAATTGAAGCTCTTAAAGTTTATGCCTTGTGGATCTTTCATCTTTCACAGCCCAATTCTCTCTCAGAACACCGTTCTTAGGAAATGAAACTTGCCTCAAAATTTTAGGGTATTGGGTATCTGCATTAAAAAGTTTAGATTATAACTTAATTTTAGAGCTGCATAAAATTGTCAAATATCATCTTTTTTTTGTACTGTAGCATTCTATATGAAATATTTAAAGAAATTAAATGAGGGGCTTTGTGCCTTTTCAATTACTGCCTGAGAACTGATTTCTCTCTCCAGTTTCTTCTCCTAGCACAGATTGCCACTGTGAGCTTGACTTTATGGCTGAAGAGACATGTCAGTACAAAAAAGGTTCCAAGTGATTCAAATTGTTACATGATGCTTTGGCACCTTGTGCTGGTTATATCACCTCCAATCCAAGTGGTTTCAGTATAAAAATAGACAAGTTGGAAAAAGAACAGCTGTCATCTTTTATGCATAGTTTTAAATTTTTTATGTGTGATGTTAGTGTGTGTGGAAGGTGCTGGATGAGCCCCGGGGCTGCTGCAAGCACTGGGCTCCGAGAGCCGGCGTGGTTGGTGCAGGCATGGAGCGAGGCGTGATGTGCCCCACAGTGCCAGCCATCCTGGCCAAACAGTTACCTGTCTCCAGCACTCAGTCATGTTTTAGAAGAAGCCTTTCCTGATAGGTAGTTGGTGGCATTTTATGAGAACATGAACTCATGTTTTTAGGGTTTTTTCAGTTTTGTCTCTGGTAATTGTTTGTTGATTACAAGTCATTATTGAGATTTCAAGATTCCCAGCAGCATTCATGGGGTAAAAAACAATTTCCAATCTGATATTTAAACTACAGCATCTAGAGATTTCAGGAAGCAAATTAGGTTGTTTTGGATACTAGTCAGTGTGTCTATATTAAGGCAGCTGACACCCACTGTGGACTGTGACTATATATTAATAACTTGACTCTGAGCATTAAAATTAGATGTACATTTTTTTCATTCATGCCAGAATGTCTCTGCGTACCAGATGCAAAAAAATCTTCCTTTGGCTAAGGATTGAAAATAATTAAAAATACCATCTTCCCTCCACATCATTCTGTTAGGGCTTGTTTTGTTTTGTTTGCGCAGGGAGTCTGTAGCTTCATCCATGGTTTTTTATTTATATCTACATATACATAAATACTCAGAGTTTTGTAACTGGGCTCTGCCCCTTCACCCTCAGAAATAATTCTGTTATTCAATGTGTCCAGCTTCCAGCCCTCTTGTAGCCCCCACACATCACCTTCAGCCCAGCAAGGTGCAGAGCTGCTGCCCCTGCATCCCCTCCCTGCTCTGATGGAGGCCTGGCCCGCAGTGGGCAACAGCTCATCTGCAGCACTTGGTTTCTTCAAATGTTGCACCTCGCATCCTCCTGATTCTTGGCATGCCTTTATGCCCTAAAAGCTCTGGTTATTTCAAATTCATTGCCCTTAAATGTGCTTTCAAAATGAATGATTTTTTGCTTAGAAAATACTGCCATTCTTTGTATAATTTGGTGAAAGGTTTAACAGTGGCGAATTGTTCTTATATATGCATGAAAAGTATATTATCAGTAATTTTTCAGTGTAAAATTGTGTTTGTTCAGAAATTATACCACTGGTATAAGTATTGCAGCTTTCTGCTAGCACATTTATATAACCATCAAATTGCTTGCAGTACAAATCCAAAGCTATTGAAAGCAGATCTTCTGTAGGAGTTTAACTCCAGGGGTCTGTGTGTCTATGTTAGCCTGAATAATGAAGCACTGGATTAAAATGTGCACCCTCGACTTCTGATTGCACCAGAAAGCAAAACATGGGGGAAGAAACTTTGGCTAGCCATCATCAGTTTCTTCAAATTGCAGGCTGTTTCATATTGGGATCAACAAGAGAACATCCTGAAAATATATTTCTGAAGTTTTCAACACATTGCTAGAGTTGAGACTCCTTTCCTAAAGGAAAATCACGTATAGCTTCCAAATACATAATACACGACCTGCTTTTGATTTCTTTTGGAAATCCTTTGGATTTTACATTGGGAATAAAGACTGGAACCTTAAACTACTGTCATGCATGGGTTTAAGATTTGCCGCTTTCTGGGATGAAAGAGAAGGCGCAGACTCCCAGCAGCTTGCTGCATCCATAGCAGATCATGACTGGGGAAATGAGACATGATTTCCCTGTTTAATAGTAACACATGTGGTTGAATTCTGAGAATCTTCTACGTAACAATTTATGGTGTGAATTCAGCAAGGAACTCCATTTTCATAATAATCTATAAAAAAAATTGTCAAAATGAAGCAAGGGACTTTACACTTGCTGAATACGAATATCCACAGGAGGTGTAAATGTGGCATAAATAACCCATACTCTGGTTTGTGATAATTTGCATCAGCACAGTGGCTGTCACTACTTTGCAAGGGCTAACTTTACTGTGCAACACCGTCACTTGATGATTGTGATCTTTGTGAATGGAGAGATTAATTGGCTCAGTAGTTTTTTTCATTAAGGAAGGATTTTGCTTTTGGTTAAAATTCAAAAGCCTGTAGTCCTGCTTGTCTAGCCTAATCCTAGCAGGAGCTAGGTCAGGCCCACCGCATGCTCTCAAGTAATTCTGCCTTGATGGGATCCTATGCACAGGCAGAATGGATAACCAGGAGGCTGGGGTAGTTTAGTTGGAGTAGTTTAGTCAAAAAGAGAGCTGAAGCAGCAGAAAATGGTGAGAAGGCATTATGCTGGAATAGAAGGGGCCGGGGGGCAGAAATGTGACAGTTATAAAGTGTATTATGTAAGAAATTCTGTTAGTGTTTATAGATTTTATTTTTAAATAATGTAAAAATAAAGTTTGTGGGAAAATTTTCTTGGATTTAGTTTACACAAATATCTCTGCTGTTACAGTTAACATAGAGAGGGAACATACAGCACAGTAATAATCTATTATTGTTGTTTGCTATAGTAAATGCAGAATAAGGAGGTCTGTTGCCAAAGAAAAGGAAATTGTATGTGTGGGATAAAAATTCTTAACATTATTATTGGATTATATTTTCAGCAGTAGAGGCAGCACATTAAGTGTTCTGGTGTCTGTGGGCTGCATTTCCTGGCTACACTTGATTATCTTTCAAAACCATACCACATCAATTGTGTTGCCCCATGTCTACCTTAAGAAAAATCCCCTGAAGTGTCTTGTAAGGAGCGGAAATATTATTTCATCTTTTATCCTCACCTGTGGAGGGAAAAATGCCTTCCTCCTACACAGTACTTTCTGAGAAGGTTGGATTTATTTCCCAGGTAAATATGGCTTCTCACAGATGTCTGGAGGATCACCTTGAGACTCTCATGGCACCACAGCGGTCAATTTCCATTGGAGCCTTATTACTTTGGTATCTTCCAGGGATGTGCTTTCACCCAAAAGCCAAGGTTAAGGAAAAGAACTCCAGTTCTGTCTCTATTATTTTGTAATAAACAGGAAAAGCTCCACATCCCATTGCTACCACAGGTCAGCTGTGGAGTCTTGAGTACCCGTGCTCTCTTCTGGGCAAATTGGGCAAACTTTTGGAAAGTATTTGTTTGGGGTTTTTCCCTTAGTTACTGAATGTTCATGTTTCTTCAGTGGAGAAAAACTTCAAAATACCGGTACTATATGCCTGTATGAGGACACAGGATTATCCCAAAAGGCTTTAGCCCTACTGTGCATGCATCTGAATAGAGACACATTCAGTGGTGTCTCAAACAACTTCTACCCTGGAAACACAAGCTATTCTATTAAATACACTTAGTGCTTATAGGAGGAGCCTGTATTCCAAGAGAACTTGGTCTTTGGTCTTCAATTTGTACCAAGTTTTCACCCTGCACCAGCATACTTTGAAGAGGAAAGGTAAGGATGTGGCATCAAACTCGTGGATGTTTGTGTTGACACTAGAATAACTGAGACTTTTTGCAACACCGAGACCTGGCAGTGCAGCTCCTCTTCCAGTTCTGGCTGTACAAGGAACTTACATGCACAAGATAAAAACCTTCCTAACAGGATCAGTCAGCACTCAGGGTTCTTATAGAAACTTGTTAAAGATAACTTTAAGTTCAGGGCACAAGCTATATAATTTTTCTCCTTTTTTTCAGTTGCTGTCACAGAAGAACCAACTGGTCATTTCTGTTTCCTGTAGGCCAGAGATCCCTTATTCACTTCCAAGTCTTAAAAAAAGAAATTAAAAAAATAAATAAGCTACTGTCATCCTTTGCATGTGGGATAATTCACTTATAAAGGATAAACTGTTATAGTTTCAAAGCAATGAATCAAAGATAATTTCATTAGTGACTGACTTTTTATTTTCCTCTTTCATGGTGCAAATTGAGTGACAGGAGTTCTTGTTAACATGTTTGTGTAATTGTCAAATCTGACTTTTTTTCAGTTACCTGGAAGGAAACCATCTGACTGCTGTGCCGAAGGGGCTCTCCACTTTCAGACACCTGACACTGATGTAAGAAACACGTGGTTTCAATGTCAAGAAAATTACATGGCTCTTTCTGCACTATGTTGTAGGTGGAACATAAATAATTAGTATTTGGAGGAAAAAAAACCCACAAGACCCAAAAACCTTCTGTAATTTGAATTTGGAGAGAATTTCACAGTGGTCACTGCTGCCAATAAGTGTTCATAAAGAGTGGAGAAAGAGCGAGGTGACTGAGAGCACCAGAGACCCTTCCTCTGCAGGAGCTTCCAGGCTCTGCGAGAGGACTAAACTCTCACGCAGGCTGCTACAGTTTCACTTGGCAGATTTATCTGTGCAAAGCTGTAAAGGTCATTAACTGAGGAGACAGCATTAATTTGTTCTAGGTGAGGCGGTATTTATAATGCTAAGGCAATGAAAATTTGCATAGCTGTTTCTGCTATGAACAGTGATACAGATAGAGACACAACTAGCCTTTGTTCAGTAAATTGCTGCCTGAAATACACAGGAGTGAGATTTCTTGGCTGAACTATTTATCAGAAGTTTTCAAATGCTGTTGGAATCAGCTGTGTAGATACTCAAGTCAAATGGGCAGAACAAACTCAGACAAAAGCAACATGGAGGGAAAACTGCAATCCTCTGTTTTAAAAGAGTGTTTTATTTGGAAACATCTCTAATTTTGTTCTTCAAGGGAGAACAACAACAAAACAGAATGTTCTGTTTGAGCCTAAAAGACTTGTTTGAAAATGAAAAATGTAATTTTTTTTCTAGTAGCTGTCAATGTGAAGAGCATATGGAAATGGTATGCCTGTAATACATTACAAAGCAAGTTGGTTCAGTAAATATTCACCCGTGCTTGTATCATTTATTAATTTATCCTCCTTCAAAACTTTTGCTTGTATTCACTGATTGTTTTTTTTTTTTGAATGCTATGTGCTGGAGATATGCCTTAATATTTCTGAGTCTGAGCCTTTTTAGGGGGGTCTGATGTGCTTTGCTTCTAGAGCTCATTCAGAGTTGGTTAGAAAAATGTATCAATTGATAATATGTGACTTCTTAATTGCTTCAAGCACTTTGCTGTGCAGATATTATGTAATCTTTCAAAAAAAGACTTATTTCACAATTCATACATATAAATGATATTTTCTCTGTGTGTTTCTTCAGTGATTTGAGCAACAACAGCATAAGCATATTGGCCAATTACACCTTCAGCAACATGACTCAATTATCAACACTGTAAGTAGTCCGAAGTTTTGATAACAGTTTTAATTGCTTTTCAGACATCACCTTAGGTGTTGAACAATTAGTGTATATCTTGTTACTTAGGCATGTGGATTTCCATGCTTCTTTGTGGTTGAATTAGTAGTGAAATAATCAAAGAAAATACAATGTTGTAACCCTTTTCTCTCATTCCCCCAGCATCTTGAGTTACAATAGACTTCGGTGCATTCCAGTCCACGCGTTCAATGGGCTCAGGTCTCTTCGAGTGCTGTAAGTACCACTTCTTCGATGCAGCCAAGTTGCAGCTGATTAGAATGCTGTTGATGGCAGGGAGTTTTTTAATGAGCAGATGGCTTTCACTTGATCCAGTAGTCATAAATATTTTCACACAATTAGCTTCAATGTACTTGTACTTAGGTGCAATATGTCCGGTAATGACTAGAGCAGGTGAATGTTAAACTTTGAAAAGAAGCAATTACATATTTGCAGGATGAATGACTTTCCTCTGATAGTTCAGGGACAAGAACTCTCATGAAAACAGGCCTCCGAGAGACTACATAGAATCTGTTTGTCTCTTCTACTTGAACAATGTTTGGGTGCCCCACAGGAAAGGACTTTTCTCTTTATGAAAACTTGATTGTATTTTAGAGTGTAAGCTTCCACTGGATGCTTCAGCAAGAGTGTCTTTACTGAAAACTTGTGCATTTTTAGAATATTGTCTATTAATTTAGATTTCTGCAGGCAAGTTTTTACATAAAAGAATGCAATCTGAAGGGAAGTTAGAAGTCCCCACACTAAAACAATGAGTAAGTCAAGCCAGTGCCTGGGTGCCAGTAATGCTGAGATGCCTATCTCAAGTGTCTTTAAGTCATGAATGAAATTTCACCTCATGTTGACTGGTGGCACACTCAAGAGATGTCCATGTGTGGTTTTTTTCTTTGGAGATCCTTTTCTGCACTCTTTCTTTCCAGTGTAGCTGCTTTCAGCAGCTTTCTGGATTGAACAATTTGCTTACAATCTCTTCTGAAAGTCATCTTCTCTATATTGTCTCAGAGCGTGGGCTGTGGGCCTGTTCCTTGCAGCAAGCAGCCCCCCCAGCTTTTCTTAGGCATCTGCTAGACTGACTCCTGCTTCAGTCTCGTATTTACTGTCTCTCACTCCCCATCTGCCCCATCAGAAACAAACCCTGAGTTAGGTTTGCTCAGTTGTTTGTGTAGACATATGACCCCATGTGCAGCAGTCAGGACAAGGTGGAGAAGCCACCTTTCTCCCCATGGCCCAGCAACACAAGTGGTTTATTGTTACTTGCATAGTAAACTGAAAGCAAATAAATTAAATAGCTTATCTGTGATGAGATTATTCAGTGTGCTGAAGAAGAGCGAGCTTTAAACACTAAAAGGCCAAGACAGAGCAGTTGAAGAATATGTCTTGAGTGCTTTGAAACTTCACATTAGCATTTTCTATTTTTTTTTAAAAGTTAGATGTCATTCACATGCACAAGTTTCTGTGAATTTAAAGAGCAATGGTTGCTGTGCACTGACTCTGTAATTAAGGTATCGACATGGACACTACTGCAACTGTGGAAGGCAATGGTGTTTGGCTGAGCTCTTTCACTGTGGTTTGAGTGGTAAAATAGATAGACATCTAGGTTTCAACCTCCTAACTTGAGACAGCTTTAGCATCCCAGTTTTCATTAGTAAAACCAAGAAAGATACGTGATTTGGATTTGTTGTTTTACATTTGGATTGGGGCTCTGTTTTCTAGCGCACTAGGATGGTCACATTTGAGCTGTTACGTGAGTCCTGAAATTCAGCCACAGACAAATATATTCTGTTTCACGGCCAAATAAATTATTCCATATGGAGCTGTCTTCTGGCCTGCTTCTGATATGCAAGCTAGCTTGATTAAAGCTAGTTTGGGACTCTCTACACTGAATTACAGTGCAGAGTAAGAGAGCATACGATGCCTCACTCTTTCCACCAGCTACAATTTGTCTTTTTACTTCTGTTCTTGCAGGCCATGTATAGACTGAAACAAAGGGCAATATTTTAATAACAACTGATATCTTTGGGGTTTTTTAAATGATCTGCTAATCAAATTCAAAAAATATCTTCCCCCTTCAAGGGAGAAGCCCTCCCTGTCTTGCACAGAACAGCACGAATGAAATGAAGCCTAAATGGGAATCTCTGCCTCCGCTCCATGCATTTGGAAGCCTCCAGATTGATTTGATTTATTATGGCCCACTAAACTCTGGTATCAGCTACAACTTTTGCTACGTGTCATCTATGTTGTTATTAAAAATCAATTCTCCAGAGGGAAAATGGCTTCCGAGTGACAGTGTGCAATCTGTTATTGTCAGTTATTTATTATCCATATTCTCAGGGGAATTTAAAAGAGAAAACATCAGCAAAACAATTTCCACATTTTTTTTTTTAATAAAAAGAATGTAGTGATCTCATTACCTTTGACTGTGCATGCCTTTGAAGGTAGCAGACCCTTCTTATACAGGCTTCTGTGTCTTCCAAATTCCTTATGTTTTCTTTACTTTTTGCCTCTTTATAGTAAATAAAGAAAACATGTATTTGAAAATCAGAAAAATTATAGATGTACGGTGAAGTTGATCTTTGACAGGTATCTGGTTCTGTCCTCTGTCTCTTACACTTTTCAGCACAAGCCCAATTGAGAAAACTGCAGAGTCAACATATTTATACTGACGCCTGAATATATATCAGTGTTTACATGATCAGGCCTTCAATCTTCAATCTTCGCATGGCTTATCCATAATGGCAGCCAAAGTGCGCTGGGCAGCAATTTCAACATCAAGTATTAAGAATTTTTTTAATGAGCGAAAGTTGATATCAGTACGTTTTTGCACCAAAGCTATTGCAGTGAAAAATTGTGGGTTTGTTTTTTGGTTTTGATTTGGGTTTTTTTGTCCAAAACTAGTCCTTTTAGAAGCTAAATGTAAACAGAGTAAAAAAGCTGAGATTGAGACAAAGTAATTATAAATATTAGAACTCTCTGGTAGGCCTGAACTGATTATTTTAGCGATTATTTTTATTGTGTGACAATGTTATAACTTCTGACATTTTGTCCTGATTTAATTAAGAAATAAAAATACTCTCTCAGATCACTAAACCATTTTCCATGTTATATTTATGAAAAAAAATTATAAAATGAGCTACAGAATATTCTACTAACACAATATATTCTAGTTTTACTGAAAACTGATGGATATTTACTGCAGTTCAAAGCTCACACAAACAGTAATATGTGTGATGGTAAAGCTACCACTAATACTCTTCAGGCACAACCTTGGAACCAATTTTTGCAATATGCTTTCATTGTTGGATGCTGCACTGATTTGGCCTAACAGAAATATTATTTGGCTTTGTTTCTTTGGTTTGTTGGGGTTTTTTGTATCACAGAATGACTACTTGTACTTATCCAGTAAATCTGTAAAAGGCGCTGTTGTTACGAGCATTGAGCAATGCCACTGTGGCTTCCCACTTCCTCTGACATCTGAGTTGTGTTGGTTCCTGCAGGGTTTGGCATCCTTCAGAGTTCGTTGTAGGTGTTTGCCCTTGATGGGATGTGGCTCTGTTAGCTCAGCCAAGCTTTTAGCCACATTTTGTCATTACAGGGTAGATCATTGTTTACTGAAAAAGCATCCCCTTTGTGTCTATAGTAACTTAATTTTATGAGACAATGGGCTAGGAGACTTTGGAACAGCTAGTAAAAGAAAAAAACAACCAAAAAAACCCCCAACCCAGAAGGATATGTTTAGTTCATTTCCTTATCTGAAGACAAGCTAATAAGTTAGTGAGATTACATGTAAAAGAAAGTTTTTGTTTCAAGAATTCAAGTGTCTTGTTACTCTGTGCTCTGAGATCCTCATCACCTTAAATTCATAGCCCAGCTGTTTACCAACATTTAGACAAGAGGATACCTAGAAGTTGTGCTTTTGAGGGAGAACACACACATCAATGTGTGTGTTTTAACTGTCCAAATGTTTAAGATTTTATTTGATCATTTGCTTAGAAGGCTTTTTGGTATAAAAATGTGTTTCTGTTGTTGATCCAAGAGAAAACAGATTTTATTGCACCGTTGAATTCTCTTGCCTCTACTTATTATTGTGGGTTTCAAGTTTTTTAGCATTTATCATTACATTTTAGCTGCACGGGTGATGATGTTGCTGACGTGATTTTTTTATTAAAATGCAGGCATTTGCATCCATGAAACGTACCTCAATGTTTGAGATATGTAGTCAAGCCATTCATTGCGAATGTTTTTATATTTTTGATGGTTTTACCTTCTTACAGATAAATGGCTTTGTCATTCTTCAGCTTCTCTTGGAAGAAGTTTCCACACCCCTTCAGGGAATAAACACAACTGATATGACATGTAGATAAATATAAGTTCTGTTGTCTGTTTAGAGAGAATTGTCTTGCACATCTTTAAGTGATTTAAAAGATCAGAATATAAGCTCATTATGAGTGGCTGCTTATTTAAATATGCTCATTTTGTTGAAGGAGGGAACATTTTGATGACAAGTTGTTGACCAGGCCCGACCTTGCATCCACATACCAACAAAAATACTCCTTATTTAATAGCTGTGGGTTATGTCTCAGTGAGTTGGTCATTCTGTATAGAATTAGCGAGTGTGCTTTATCTGGAGTTACTGTGTGGGAGCTCATATCCTTTCTGTTCCTGTTCGGATTAATTGCTTGGAGATCCATCCTTATATATGCCAAGTATTATTATTATTAATAGGCAAAACCTAGGTATGCTTCAAAGAAAATTTCAGAATCAGGATGTTTGAAGGGGAAGGTTTTGGTGTACTGGCATCAAGAACTGGAGAGAGAGGCCAGCAGGATAACTCTGCTCTAGTTTTTGTGGTTTCACGCTCTGTAGAAAAACTTTGCAATACAATAAGACAGAAACTGCAGCTGCAATGAGCAGCTGTGAAACGTGATCATGGTAACATTGCTTATGCTCACATAGTTCACAGCCCCATGGTAGGGCCCAGCCTCATAGGAGAGAGGACAAGGTGTATCTTCCCCTCACAACTTTGACTTTCCTTGCTGGTGTAAGGCACTGTGTAAGGGTGAAATTCATAGGAGTTTTAAGGCACCATGTAGGTCCTGGTGAAGCTTATAGTGGTATTAGGGAAGGGAGGATGCAAAAAGAGATGCATTTGTTTCATCTGGGGCTATTGTGTATTTCCATGGGCCCAGATGTTTGGTTTGTTCTAAATAAACTCAGTGTGCACCATTTCAAGAATCTGTACAGTCACAGAATAAAAAATAAGATATGATTGCTGTGTTCCCCAAATCACAAGGTAAATTAGAAAATAAATGACTCGAGGGAAAGAGCTGCTACAAAACTGACACAGCAGGTTTCTGTTTTCCACCCTCCTTTGCCACGTCTGGAGCACTGACAGTAATTTCTAGACCTGGGAAAGAGGACATAAAGAATACAGCAGTTTGTTATAACTGAACCAGCTCCGGTGAGAACTGCAAAAGAAAATATAATTTTAAAATATTGATGTCTTTCTCCTTTGCAAGTTTTCTACCAACTTCTGTTTAAGAAACATCTAGTGAGATCCAGCAGAATCGAGTCCTATTGGCTCCTTATGACTTCTTACTGTCTGTTACTGTGTGAAGGAGTAAACTCATATTCAGTGACATGCAAACTAGAAAAGTTAGAATAAACTATAAATATTTTTCTCTATGCTATTTTTTGCCAGATAATTATCTAGTGAGGCAGAGGATGCAGCAGCTGAGTAGCTGATTTTATTTATAAAAAAAAAATTACATGATTGTGTATCTACTCTGGTGCATTTTCTGGATAGTTTTTATGCAATTGTCACCCCCTGCATCCTGTGCCCTCCCACACACTCATTTGTTGCTGGATGTTTTCCTGTCTGATCATAGCCTTGATGCTGCAAGAAGTGCTCTGCCTCTCTATTTGTCTGTCACAACCTCTAGCGGCAGTGCCCTACTTCGTAGCAGGGCCTTCAGTTGTAATTGCAATGAAAACCACAAGTAATCACAAATAATGATTTTTACTCTTGTGTCTGCTACTTTGAATGCAAGTATTGTGCTCTACAAGCTGCAAGAAAAATCTTTCCATTTATGCTTGCCTATCTAACACACACATAAATGTATTTCTTAGAAGAGAGATAAAGTGGCTGCTTAAATTGTCTTGGAAACAGTGGAGAACCCTTTCGAAAGGATCCTGAAAAGCCTGCTAGAAAAGTGTTAGTTTCTTTGCACAGGGCGAATAATGGCCTAAACCAACTAATTTCAAGTATTTTCCTTGGTAGCATAAATGTATTTGTCAAACAGATTTTAAAAATACTGCACAAAGAGGTATTTCCTACTGTAAGAATGTGAAACTAGAATGTGAAAGTGCAGCTATATTTGCCCTCATGGGCCCTTGTTCTCTCCTAGGATCTCTCTGAAGTCAATATTTAATTTAACTTTCACAGTTCCTATTTTCCCCGTTCTGTTTTTCCTGTGTTTCCAGCTAATGGGATTCTATAAAAGAATACAGGTCTGTATGTGAAGGTCTGCTTGTCATCAATACCCTTTTAATAGCATAAATAGTATGTTATCTTTTTAATTTAGAACATTGGTCACCAACAGTTCCAATTGTACCATTACTTTAAATGCCAACATCTAGAAATAGCAGTAATAAAGCATGGAAGCTCATGAGTTGTGAAGCTTAAAGCCACTCTCAAAGAAACAAAAGTAAATATCCTTCTTGGGCACCAATTCCTTCACCTGTAGGGAGCAGATAAAATACTGGCTTGATACCTTCCTGCTTCTCCCCTCTTCTAGGACACTCCATGGAAACGATATTTCCAGTGTTCCCGAAGGTTCTTTCAATGACCTGGTATCCCTGTCCCATCTGTAAGTACTTCTGTCTGGGTTCATCTGTTTGATTGATGGATTCAGATTTATAAAACAGTACATATTATTACAAATTTAAGATTGTATAGCTTTTCTGTTTTCCCTGATCACTTTCCGTATTCTACTCTGGATATTCATAGTGCATCTGTTCAAAGGAAAAAGGTACTAGAACCTGTTGTTATTAGTTACCAAAATTTTTTCTTAAGGGAAACCAAATGAGCAAAAGTGACAGTTTCCTCTTCTGTGGAGTTTGTGTTTAAGGCTTTCTTTCAGCATTGTCTATTTGAAATGCAGAGTGTGTCATGGTCTAGGGTAAGACAGGAAACCTCCCACAAAGAGCAAATATTAAGCAAATGTGAATTCTTTGCTTAATAAGTGTCATATGTTTTGCATACTGAAATGTTGTCAGTATATGAACCAGTTGATGAATCAGTACTTCAGAGATATATATTTAATCATATGGGAATTGGTCATTTCACAGCACTAATACTTCATTCCATAATTTGCAAAAATTATTAGACATTTCAGATTTTTCCAGAAATTACTATTGTGTTGCTGGATGTCCAGGATATTTTTAAAAGCGCTTCAGTTGATGAAAGAACTGTAAAGGCAAATAGCTGCAAATGTTACAAAATAAACCTGAAGTGTAACAATTGGTGCTTGTTGTGGTTTAACCCCAGCCTGCAACTAAGCACCACACAGCCGCTCAATCACTCCCTCCACCCAGTAAGATGGGGGAGAGAATCGGAAAAAAAACCCAAACAACTTGTGGGTTGAGATAAAGGCAATTTAATAGGTCAGAAAAGGAAGAAAATAATAATAATAATAATGGTGGTAATAATAATAATTAAGAAAATGGTAATAACAAAAGAATTAGAATATATAAAACAAGTGATGCACAATGCAATTGCTCACCACTCGCCAACCGATGCCCAGTCAGTTCCTGACCAGCTGTCCACTGCCAGCTTTCCCCCCAGTTTATATACTGGGCATGACATCACATGGTATGGAATACCCCTTTGGCCAGTTTGGGTCAGCTGTCCCAGCTGTGTCCCCTCCCAACTCCTTGTGCCCCTCCAGCCTTCTTGCTGGCTGGGCATGAGAAGCTGAAAAATCCTTGACTTGGTATAAACACTACTTAGCAACAACTGAAAACATCAGTGTGTTATCAACATTCTTCTCCCGCTGAATCCAAAATGCAGTACTATACCAGCTACTAGGAAGAAAATTAACTCTATCCCAGCTGAAACCAGGGCAGTGCCAAAAAAGTGAACAGAAAATGTTTTTTCACTGAGATAATGTGTGGTACTTCACATTATTAGACAATAGACGTAAAGGAAAAGTAATTTTGTGTAGCATGTTTCTTGATTACTGTCCTCAAGTAATCAGAGGGTTGGTGTTCGTCATTTTGTGAAGTGACTAGTTTCACAAGCTGACACAAATATTTTTGGCTCTGATGCTGCCCTCATGCGTGTGAGTTGATGTTGATTTATACAGGTGTCAAGGTACACAATTATGTGTGCATTTAACATAGGTTTTATATATCTATTTCTCTCTTTGCAACCTTAAATGTGCCCTCCAGAACACTTACCTGAACACAAAGTTCAGTTCATATTTACATATTTTCTGGATAGCAAATATGTCCTTGGACTGTTTATTTCTGTGTAACAGCTTTCTGTCTCAGTTTCTCTCTGGACAATAAAAAATAAAGAAATCTCAGATGGGTAGGGACAGAAATCATATGTGAGCAACTTAGGCAATTTCACCTTCAGCTGAGAAATAACCTCTCTTTCAAGCTTACACCTTGGTATCTAAGAGAAAATATTCGGTTTGCACAAAATGTATGTCTTCTTCATGTTCCCAGTATAGTCAAGTTATTTGGTGTGTTATTTTGGAATAAAAGTCTGAGCTGAAGCCCTGTACCTCCTTTTGGAAGCGCAGTGACACCTCCCATACTGGGAATCTAGCTTCTGAGGGTATTTTTAGAACTCAAGAGATAAACATATCATGCCCCATTTGTTTGGATTTTCCTCGGGGTTTACTTTAAATGAAGTGCAGATACAATTTTTCTGGGTAAACTGTTCACCTTAGGGAGTGATAAAAACCCCTTTGGCCCAATACAGTTACGGCAGTCTATCTGTTTAGATGTATGTGCTGCCAGAAATGTAAAATACACAAAGCTCAAATGAACAGTAATAAATAGGATCCATAAAATAAATAAGACCTGTCTGGGGTGTAATTTGCACAGTTGAACAATTGAATTTTACAGTGCTGTTGTGCTCTCCAATTTCTTAAAGAGGATTCTGAAACTTTTAGCAACCACAATGATTTTGCTCTTCACATGCCAGAAAAGCTGTGCTTATTCAAACGAGGTCATACATAATTTAAAATAAATTGATTTTGAGCTCTTCCTGATATATAGATCTTCAAGGAGAAAGCATGCACTTGGAATAAGTTTGAAAAATGATACAAGGGGTTGCTACTCATCAAACTTATAATGCATGGGAGAACCAAATTTTATGTTAAATTTACAACCTGTGTGACTAAGAGTAGGATAGGTATTATGGCTGGAGAAAGCTGCCTACCAAGGTGCTGAGCAAGATGTTCAGCCTGGGCCTTCTGCATCAGTTTGGCAGGGTGTGTGGGTGTGTATAAAATTAACCTTTAGAATTGCAAAGATATGTTTGTGTAGCATAGACAAAACTATTGATTTTAGTTAGTTGTTTGTAATAGCTTTAAGTTGGTCTGTAATTGGAAGAATAAAACTGAGATTTAGAAACTTTTTGCATAGCTGTTTAAAGCCTACAAGAAAATGTTCACCAAATTTCCTTTACATTGTAAACATATTGTTGTAATGTAACTGTTATAACAAACTACGTAGCTAATATACCTCACTGAAGACAGAGGAAGATTTGTGTATGGTATACACACACAGGTTTTGTTTACTGCTTATTACTTTACTTGAATCATATAATCACCTATTTAAGCCATGACTCTACTAAATTGTTTAGTCCAGGGCAATGACAGAAATGTTACAGCACTACTGAAGGATCACATATATTAATACTTAAAAAGAACCCAAAATCCATTAGGGTAGAACTGAGACCTTCGCAGTTAGGTCGGTTCCTGCATTTGCTGTACTTATTGTTCACTGACACACAACTCTAACTGATTCCATTTCCCAAGTACTGCCCACACATAAACTGACCCCTCAGCACTCCAGGGACTCCACAAAGAAACCCTTGGTGATGGATGCTGTGTACAGCAGGTATTTCTGTCAGACATATTTCCAATAAACAGCTCAGATTCATAATCCTGGTAAATCACCTCATCTTTACTCAAATTTATGTTAGTTACCTATAAAAATAAGCTGTCCCCTCCTCTGTTTCACTACATTATCATGGCTAGAGTCATTTTAATTGACTTTATTCTAAAGTGCCTCAAAAACAAAGTGTCTGAACAGAAATATCTGCACAACATTTTGAAAATGCTGCTGGTGGTATTTCATTACAGCACTAGATATTTTTACCTTCTGGAAATATTTTGCTGTAACAGGCAAAGAAATAGAAAGACTGTGTTAGAACTCATGAATGAAAATACAAGAATTCACTATAGTTCTTAGAAATGAAGAAAAAAAACCCCAACTAAAACCACAAACAAAAGAACAGAAAGATACATGTGATAATTTCTGCAGTTGTACAACAACGTTGTTGGTAATCATTTCTAGTGTCTATAGAACAGCTTTATGTCTAATGTGGTTTATAAAGATTAGTTAACATGGTAACTAGCTTTCCATTGTCCTCCCACTCCCATTTTATATATTGCAATTGCTCAATGCTAAAGTTAATTTCTCGGTCCAACTTTCACTGCTGCATTTCCTTTGACCTTGGACAAGTGAGCCAGTTGATCACAGTTACAGGGTCAAAAAGTCAACCCAGTAGTTTTTTTCGATTGTGAGCAATGGATTTACAGAAGGAATGGATGGATATTTTTTAATACTGTGCTGCAGTACACATTTAATTTTGATGAATGAGCCCTAGACAGGGTTTGAACCTATGAACTCTCATTATGAATCTGTCTAGGGCACAGTGGGTTCATTAGTCACTCCAATAGAAATGTATCAACAAATTTACTGAGGTTTCTATCTTAATATCCTGTCTGATATGTTTTTATTTGAAAGAAGCTTGAGTTTAAAATACCATCTTAAAAATAGTTTATAACATATGCAGAAATAGTAAAGTCTAAAACCCAGTTTGAATTATTGGTTTCTTTAGTATGTCTTCCCTATGCTAATCTTTATTTAGTTAATTTTCTTCCCGTGGCAATTCAGGTGTTGTACAGCAAAAGCCTTACATTTACCTTCAACAAAATAAATTCAGACTTCCAATTTCTTCACACTCTCAAAAATTAATTATTTTTAAACTGACTTTTCTGAAGCCTGGACCTTGCTTGTAATTGACTGATTGCCTGAAAAGACACTTTCTTTAAGAGAAAAAATAGTATAAATTAGTCAAGGAAGCACCTAAATTTAAGGTAAAAAGGTTTGTTTTCTTTTGGATAGCTCTCCATGAATAATGAAAAAGTTCTGTGAATTATAATTGCACTATGTGAATGCATCTACTTCAACCATATGACCTAACTCAAGCAATGGGTTAACCAGCAAATGTATTTTCAAAGCCATGAACAAATCTAGCAGACGTCAGGTTACAGTTTTGAAAACAGGGGTATCCTCTGTGTGTATGTTTGATCTAGTGAGAAGACATTGACATGAGTCATCAGCTCCAAACTAAATTACACAATTCACTGTTAGAATATGCTCATGAAGGCCAAAGACTTAAATGACAGAAACCTGTGTGATAGGTTTGATCAAAGCAATATGTCTGGCAACATTGCTCAAGCACAATTGTTTGAAAAAGTGATTTGTTATTAGGTATTTATACAATCTCCCTAGCTAATGATGGGAAGAAAGAATGAGAGTGGGAATACTGGAGGAGGTAAATCTAAAAGACCTCCCAAATACTCAGAAGATCTTTCCCACATTTTGAAGTACAGCATTCCTGTAAAACGTGCCTCGATGAGATCAGGGATGTTATCTTTGCTTGCAAGCCAAAATAACTGCTGTTGATTGTTTTACACCACCAGGGCTCTAGGTACCAACCCTTTGTATTGTGATTGCAACCTTCGTTGGCTTTCCGAGTGGGTGAAGGCAGGGTACAAAGAGCCAGGGATAGCCCGCTGCAGCGGGCCTGATGCCATGGTGGACAGGCTGCTGCTCACAACGCCGACTCACCACTTCCAGTGCAAAGGTAGGAGCAAGCTGGGAGGCTTTCTGTTCAGTCCTGTTGCTTTTCCTCATATACAGTGCTTTATTTTTATACTCTTGGAAGCTGTTTGGTTTTAAAGTGAGTTTGGGGGGGAGTTGGGTTTGGCTTTGGCTTTCGCTTTCTGAACCATCACATTACATTCAAGTTGCATTTTCAAGTGTTCTTCCACAAAGTGCAGTTAACTGCACCACTGGAAGGAAAACCAGCAAACCTCAGAAGAGTTAGCATTCCTGTTGCTCGCACCAGATTATATAATGGCAAGTTACCATATGGGATGTTGGTAGAACTTATTTGAGCAAATAAATTGGGCTTGGCCTTCTACCTACCCCAGAAAACTGGTAAAATAAGGGTTATTTTAAAAATATAGAGCACTAGTTATTATGTACATTTACTTGAAAACTGAGAAACAGAATTCTTCTGCAAAGCAAATACTTATCAAAAGTACATTTTCATTTGAAGATCTGCAAACAGTCCTCATCAGGTCTGTATCAGAACTGTAGATTATGGAAAACGTTTCTTGTCTGAATGCAGTGTACATTCATTCAGGGGAGGGTTGAGGTGCAGCTATTAATGATTAGGGCTAGTCAGTGATAGGAGTATGCTGCATTAGAAAGCAGTTAGACAAATGACAAGGGGCACACTTGTTTGTGGATAAAGTAAGTAGCTTATTACTGACTGTAGATTAGGATATACTTGTATGTTCTTATTGTAAAAAAGGTTTTGGAGGTTCGCTTAGGTTACCAGTAAGTATGTGATGGAGCTATATTTGTAGTGGAAAAGATGGGTCAGTAGCCTCTCTTAGAAATGGAAATCAGGGCATAAAGCCTGTTTTTCTGTGTCTCAGAGTGCCATGCACATTTACGGTACTGCTTGACAGCATGGTTTTATAGAGGCTGGGATTAAACTGCTGAACAAACAAATGATGGTGTTGAGGTGGGTTTAGAAAACAGGTTCCCAAGCCTGAGCTGATTTTTATGTCCTTTCAAATATGTTTTAATAACTGTAACCTTATAATTTAATTACTTTGAAATGTCAGTCTCAAAACTATCAGAACTCTGACTATAATTATCAGAACTACAGACTTTATAATAGTCTCTCAAATGCGAAGTACAAATATATCCTAAATATCAAATAATGTACTTGTTCACATATGGTGAAACAAAGAAAATGATCGTATTTACATATTAAACAGGGTCTGAAAATTAATCCAGAAAGAGAAGCTAGATGATGCCTTCATTCTGAAACTGTGATATATCAATAGTTACACTCACTCTCTCTCAAAACTAAGCAAGCAACTCTTAGGCAAGAGACAAGTAAACCTCTGATCCAGACTATTAAAAACAGCTGTATGGTTTTTATGTAAATACTAGTTTGGTCCACTAGAAAGCTGATGGGCTTTCTGCTATCCCAACTGTCTCCATGGCTTACTTTATCTGAATAGAAATGGAGAAAAAAAGTGTTGATTCGGAGGTGGTCTTTGGACAAGCAGAAACTGTGGATGGTTTGGACGAGTGGCAGTATACTCCAAGAAGCTCCAGGCCCTAGAAGAATTCACCTTTTCTCATCACAGTATATATGTTTTGAAAAAGAATGCATGATTTGGTAGTCTAACTGAACCCATTTCCCATGTGCATGTTTGAGATCCAATGCCTCGTACTATTCTGTCTGGACATCGATGATGCTCTTTTATGGTAGAGCAACAGGATTTATTACAAGGTCAAGTGCAGTTTTACCCTTGGGTGGAGCCATGTGCGTGGCCTGTGGCAGGGTACGGTGTGGCTTCGGTTTGTCCTGCAGCTCCATCACCTTCTCATCGCTAAGCTGTAGCTGTGACATGTGCCTGTCAGGAGAAGAACGAGACTGGGATGACGCGGTGTCCAAGGATATGTCTGTACTTCTTGCCTGCGTAGATTCAGTCCTAGCTCAAGTACTGCTAGCACGGAGCTCAGGGTGGGCTGAACCCTCTGTCCCCCTAAAACCCTGAGTTATTGCTGCAGAAGTCAGCCCATGCTGAGCTTGGTACTTTGAGATGCTTGTATAAAGGTAGTACATAGATGTCCTCTGTGACCTCCAGTAACTTTTACATTTTAAAAAAAGTAGAGTTAAACTTATTCTTGTTAAAATTATGGTTTTAGACTGTGACTGAGCAGAAGGTTATGTCTCAGCAGAGCCAAGAAAATAAAAGTATGTAATGTGCAAGTCATGCAAACTCAGCTCTGCTTTTTATTAAATTGCCCTCCTAGTTATGCAGTAGAGGAAAGGAATGTGCTGGGCTGAGGGCATTTTGCTATGTGGATTTATAAATCAAATCCACAAGGGCAAACTGATGAACTACTTAACTGCTAGGAACTAACACTGTTCTTATTAGCTCCTACATTGATTAGCGTTGATCTATGCCATAGGAATAAATGGAAAATGTACGCATGGGTATTATGATATAAATAAATAATAGTACAAATTCTGGCTTAGTGACCTCTAAATCTAGAAGAGCAGCACTGCAGCCTGTCTCATGAGCTCTCTGAGGAGCTACCTTCATATATTCTCCATATATTCTACCTTCAAGACAAAAGTAGCTCAGATGTGTCACATTCCACCCCCTGTCAGTGCCAGAAATTTAGAAGTTATTTTTTTCTTGCTGTCCTAACTCCATGTATGGCATTTAGTTAGACATAAACACAAAGATAGAAGAGGATGACAACAATCTTTTATTTCATTTTTTGGATTTGTTACTTCTCGTCTACTTTCTCCTCGTTATCATATGTTGCACTCTGCAATCAACTGTGCCCTGTTAACAGACCATTGCATGTTGCACTCCGCAGTCAGTGGCCCTGATAACACCACCATCAGTATAGGATCAGGACATAGCCTTTACATTGCAGGTGCTTTTCAGCTGAGAGTCCTTGGCACACATTTCTGTAATGTTCTTACCCCCTGTTGGTGCTGTGCAAGTATACAAAGTTAATAATGAAGGTTTTTTGTATCTCATACAGGACAGTCCAAAGCACATCCTTGACTGGAAGGGATTTACTCATCCCTAGTTTTGGTAGCCTTCTAGAGCTCCACCTGTTCTCTAGCATCAAGTATAAGCTTCTTTTCTTCACTTTTGGATGTTTCACAATTTACTCCTCCTTATCATTTGTCATGCAATAACAGAAGCTCTGTGCCCACTTCTGATTAGCACAGGACCATTTTTAAGTTCTTTAAAAATGTATTTCCTTAAAAATGAAATAAAATTATTTTGGGGTCTTTACTGCCTGATATAATTTAAGCCCTTTTAAAATGTTAGGGTTTATTTTTTACATGTAAAACCTGTCAACTTATTAATATTCGACATGTAGCCATTTCAAAATCACCGTTTCTTTAATCATAAATAAAACTGTCTAAATTAGCTTTCTGTAAAATCTCAACAATAAAATATTGATTGACTTGGAAACCCAAATGTACTTAGTATTGTTTTGGTCTGTGTTCGTTTTCCTGCTCACCCACAAACATCACTACTTCTCTGTAAGAGTTCTGTTAAAAAATGTGGTTTATTAAATGGCTTAAATACAGCCACGTGTATTCACCTGCATACATTTACATCTTTGCATATTTGTCTTTGTTGCATTTTGCTGAGATCGCTGAATGTTGATAATCATTCTTCTGGGCAGAAGAGGAAGAAAATAAGTTTTGAACTCTGTTAAAATTAAGGATGGTAGAACACTTTGCACCTAAATATTCCCATACGCCTCTAACTAAATCTTTCTTATGCATGTTTTTTATTTCTGCTGTTGCATCTGCACTTTCATTCTTGTTACCAGCCACAGAAATGTCATGTTATAGTTCCCTAGGGGTTGCTATTGCAGAATTTCCAGCACTGAGAGAAGGAAAAATTGCTGAAAGCCATATATATATAAGCCCACTCTCTGGAGATTCACAACATGTTTTTTCAGAGCTGATGTTTGCGTGTCCAGGAGAATATAAGCATCATTGAGACTTGCTTAGCACTTGATTTAAGTACTTAAATCCTCTCTGATCCCTGGGAATCCCATGCTGTTGTGTAAAGTTGCACCTGCAGCATGTGCATTTGTGCCAATGCAGGGTGAATACTGCGTTAGGGAAAAATGTATGTGTGAGTACGGGAATTATTAATTTTGTAATCCAGTTCTCTATTAATACACTGTGTTTTGCCTTTCCAGAGCCAGTAGATATCAGTGTTGTGTCCAAGTGTAACCCCTGCCTCTCCAATCCATGTAAGAACAATGGGACATGCAACAATGATCCAGTGGAGTTTTATCAGTGCACTTGCCATTTTGGCTTCAAGGTATGACTACAAATGAACTACATGAAAAGCAATAAAGCGTTCCCCATGCCTTCTGTTTTCTTAATTGTTGTACCATGAGAAGTCAATTTTACAGGGAACTGAGCTCAAAAGATCCCTTACTCAAGCAGATTGTAGGTGACCTTTCAACTGTACCCTGCGACAAATCTTGTCCTGTGCAATGGGAAAGGCATTTCTTTCTCTCTGTGCTGTGGCTATACAGATCATCCTGAGCAACTTGCTGTAGTTGACCCTGCTTTGAACAGGGTGGTTGGACTAGACGATCTCCAGAGGTCACTTCCAACCTTGGCCATTCTCGGATGCTCTGTTGTAGACATCCTTATGAAATGGCAAGTTGCTTTTATCTTCCTTTTAATTTCTTTTCTTTTGCCAGCAACATGATAACCATTTCATAGGCTGCCAGGCCAAAGAGGAGGCAAATCAGATGAGAATTAAGGGCCAGTTTAGTCCACAGCGACAGAATGTTGATACCTGCTAGTTTACATCCATCTTACACAGACTGATTAGCAGAAAGGTGATAACTGATCAGACACAACCACTAGCTCAGCTGTCTCTGCCTTCTGAGCCCTAATGTCCATAGAGGGATCTGCAAATGTGGAATCCTGTAGATGCCAAGCATTGTGAGCATGCAGTGTCAGTATCTTGATAACACCTTTGAAAATTGGAAAATCATGTCATTGAGCAATGCAGTTTCTTCAGGAGTGATGTATAACTCCCATTGCTAACACTGCATCATGAGAACTTAAAGCTACCAAGACTTTGTTCCAGAGTTGATATAACTGGAATCCTAGCTCAGCAGTCAGTAGCTGAAGGATTACGTATAAGTGGTAAGTGAGGCATAAAATCTGTTCACAGCCTGGGGGGGATCGGATGTTACAGCCAAAGAAGCAGGTTGTATCCTGTAGACTGTGATTTTATTTGCCTCATTGGATATTTCTTACGGAGTCTTGGTCAGTTGAAGCAGATGCTTATAAAACACAGAGTAATAAGAACTTTAGGGAAAAAAATGAAGGGCAAAACCAGACATACATGTGGGAAGTAAGCACAAGTATCCATGTCTTACATTTCAGGTAAGATTTAGGAATTAGTTGGTTCTGATATCACCATTTCCCTTCTCTGTTTGCCTAGGATACATCCCAGGTGGTAACAGAGTAATAGTGGTAGATCCCTGAAACATTGGAAAAGGGAGGATGTAAAGCTCATTTCTTCTATTTCACCACAGTGCCCCCACGCCTAGTACTCAAGTGTAATAACAATTCTCCTAAATAATTGGAAAAAAATTGGAAATTTCCTCTCATTAAAAATCCTTCTACCCATTAGCATATCAACCAGCAGCTTTTCTAGGACCACATTGTCAAAAATTCATTTAACCGAAACTAACTACTTGGTAACAATTGATTTGTCTTTGCAATGCGGGAAACTGTGGCTGTTTATTTCCTCAGGTTAATAGAAGAATGGTCATTTTAATTTGAGGTTTAACATAAACTAGGTTGAATTCTTCAGAAGGGACTAGCTGACTGTTAGGATAACTTGAAAAGTAAACACTTTCAAAACTAGCAGGAGAATGCATAAATCTTTGTATATGTCTTACTGCATAAGGCATATATTGTGGAACAGGTATCAAGGTTATTCAAAGCAGAAATTTGTTCGTTATGAGCATATCTTTTTTTGCCCTTACGTTTTTGCTTGTTGGGTTGGCTGGTTTTTACATTATTTCTGTATTAGCAAATGGACTAATATATAAATGTATTTATACGGCTAGAAGACATGTTTACAAAGGGAGGATTTATTAACAAGAAAATAATCAAGAATAATCCTCTAGTTATATTAGCAATCACTTTCTAGTGTGCATTAGACCTCATTATGCAGTGTTTTGCTTAGAAAGGTTTTGATAAACTCTTGAAATGACTCAGTTTAAACATCTCACAGAGCATCCAGCTTTTCTCCTCTCTCTCACACTTTCTCAGGTAACATTCAGTGTGTGAAGGCAAAACCTAAAACCACTTGTGAGCTTGTAAGCACCAAGATGTCATCCAAGCATGGCAAGGAGCAAACAGACCCAGGCATGGCACTTAGAGCAGAGTTTAAAAATACTGACTGGATAACAGTACAGGGAGAATTGGTGGAAATTTAATAAGCCAAAAAGAACTGTGTGTCTTTACCACAGGTTTTTGAATAAAAATGAAATATGACAGGTCCAAATGCAAACCATATGAAAGGAGCACTCTATCTACCATGCAGTTCTCCACCAGAGATTCATGCTAATTCAATAACAATACCTTGCTTCCTTCTCACCAGCCAGCACCAAACAGCTCTATCCATCTGGAAGCTATTTCCCAGACCTTGATAAATTGTCCTAAATCTGCCCTCTCAGCATTTGTTTTTCCTTGTTTGATGTAGGTTTGAAAAAATCCTGTGTGGAAGAGTGCATCAATAAAGTGAAAAACCCACCCTTTTTTCAAATGTAAGCTCATTCAAATAAGCTGACGACTTTATAATCTTCCCTGGAAAGGGACAGTTACAGACCACTTTCTGGGGTTCCTATGCTCATGCTAGCCTTCGGGGAAAAAAAACAGTAAGCCAACTAGCCAACTAGCAGAAAGCCACCTAAGTTACCAGTTGCCAAACTGGTGTCTGATGGAATTGGGAACTTCTACCAGTTAAATCCAGTTGCAAAAGCCTATAGCCTTATTTTTCATTACCACACTGATGATGACTCAATCTCTTATTTTTCATTATCACAAAAATGTTTTTGCTCTTGAATGTATACCTTATGGGGCTTTTAGCAATGTGTAATGCTGCCCACGATGGGTTCGAGTAAACTTAAAAGTGAGATAACTCATGGACCACCTGAGCTGAGAGGCCAGTGGGCCGAGCAGTTGTATTTGATGAGGACAGAAATACAGATTACTCACTTAGGAATGGAGGCGGCTATGTGCTGATAGCTATCTTTGCTGCAGCTCTTTCCTTAAAATGGGTGATGAATGTGTTTGCTATACATAAGCCATGGTTGAAACAGTGCTTTTGTGGTTGTTCTTTGGGGACAAAGCCCCAAAGACAGTGGGAGATGGTGTGAGAGTGCCACCCACGGCAACTGGCGGGCTGCAGAAGCCTGAGCTCCAGGGTGCCACCAGTGCTGGCAGGAAATGTCTCTTAATGTTATGAAACTTGTGTTTTCATATTAAACACAGACATAGGTGTAATTATCCAGCAGGGGTTTTTTTCTCTTCTCCATAACATTCTTTGAAAGATTATTTAAATATGTGTGGTTTAGATTGTGAAGTATGATTACAAGTAGAGAAACGAAGCTTTCTTCTGCTTTAAATGCGGCTGGCCACCTGCAGTGCAAGTGTGTGTGAGTGCAGCCGGTGGCTGGTAAATAGATAACAGTACCATATTAATTCATTTATCCTGCAGAGCGTGTGGCTTTTATGTATTCCCATTGATATTATAAAATCGAGTCTATGGATGTTAGAATTCAAGAGAATAATCAAACTTGCAATCAATAAGCCATTGAGAAAGGATTTACTTGAATAGCTGTAGTAAAAACTAAGGTGAGTGAAAAAAACACTAAGTGTATTTTGTTGTTGCTGTATTCTTAAAACGCCCTTTTGGATTTTTTGGCTGATTTTTGTGTCTTTCATACTTTTTTTCTTAAAACTGAGGTAACAACAAATGAAGGAGAATAGTTATCTTTTTTTCCAAATAGAGTTATTTGTAGAACTGGGGAGAAAGCATTTAAAATACATCTGTGTTTTATCTAAAATGGAAGAACACTGCCAACCTGGAACATGAAATGCACTACCTGCCTAGGCATCGCTGCAGCCTCTTTGGGTGCTCAGATAAATGGGAGCCTGAGCTGTTGGGATGTGGGATGTTTGTCAGCTCTGGATTCTGCTGTTACCAAAAGCTGTCTGAAATGGGAAGTGAAGATAGGTAAAATTAGTACAGCACATATCCCACACTTCAGGCAGCAGATGCTGATGTGTGTCTGTGGTCGAGTTCCTCTGTAAATTTTATCCAACTCTATTCACCTCCCTGTTGAGTTCAGCCAGTGCCCTGACTTTTCTAGCAGCACTGCAGTATCTTGAGGGTTCAAGCAATTTCACCAGTCATCCAGAATGACAGATACAATTGGAAAAATCCCGGGTAAAGCTCTTGGGCTTTCGAGAGACAGTATTATTTGCAGCCAGACTCTTGTGGTGGGAGGCATTATAGTGAAGCCAGAATGATATTTAGTGAGGAAGCTGGCTCCAAAGTTCTACTAGAAATTTGGCTCTTCCTCCTCCCTGCCCCCCGTGCCAGGTTTTTGTCCCTGGAAACAGGGTTAGAAATTGAGAATCTCAGAGCAGAGTGTCTCTGGGGTATGTGGGATTTGTGTCTATCATGCTGTACAGAGATATAACTAATGTGCCAGCACCTAAGCAGATAGATGTAGCTGAGCAGAAGCTGTGACTGCTCAGCACAGGGCTAATAAGCAGGTTATACCAGTACAGACCCCGTACCATTGGCAGGGACTCAGTGCTTCACTGCCTGTATCGTTCACTCACACACATGGCCTTGCATTTGCTTGGAGCACAGGCAAATGAAGTTTGCTGTATTTGCACTTTGCCATGTAGATCTACTTCTGTAGCGTTACATGAATAATCTGTCAGAGCCCTAGTATAATGGCTGTTTTGAGGAGTATTCAACACAGAACTGATCCTAAAATGTAGATATGGTAGTGTTTGCTCATGTACAGATATTCTGGCCAGCTCTTACAGCTCAAGGCTGAGACAGTGCAAGTTTATTCCAATGGGCCAGTTTCACAGTTACGCTGATTTGGGTGGGGTTATATGAATGTAACCAAGTGTAGAGTTTGGCTGCTGATGCATGCCAGCTGTGTGAGAGTCCATGCCTAGTTTGTTAGGCTAATACTGGTTGGAAATGTTACTCCGTGCTTTTGTTTCTTTGGATCTATTAACATATGCATATAAGTCCCCATATACATCATTCAGTGCACAAATAAATCCCTGAGCTGGAATTGCAAAAGGAGGAGAAATTGGAAGGAACTCTTAAACCAGCCTGCCCTCTTCCATGTGAGACAGGAGAGCAAACATCTCTGCCTTCACGTGTTACTCTGTCTTGGCCTCTTTTCTCTCCCAGTGTCAGGGTCGGGGGGACAGGCAGTGGAATGTGAGCTCAATGCCAAGTTTTCGTACAAAGAAATCAGTGCAGCAAAATACTGTTTGTGTGAGGTGGTTCTGCCTTGAACTTTCATTCTAATAAATTTTCCTGGAGCGTGTGTTTATGTGATCTGGGGTGGTTTATTTTTTGTTTGTTTGTTTTAACCATACTGAAAATACTTATTAATGGATGTTGAAGAAGAACTTTCCACTCTTAGTAAAGTAAAGCAGAAAGCCTTTAGGGATGAGAGGTAATGGGTGGCCACGTAAAATGAGTAGACCTATATTTATGTATGAATTTTTAGGGCAAACACCACTGTCAGCAGTAGGTAGTTATAATTTCATATAATGCTCCTAGGGCAGAAAAAAACTGCAGAAATCACAATATTTTCCTGTGTATGCTTATTCCATAAAATTTAACATGCATCAGTCAGGCTTGTGTTTCTTTCTTTTTGCCCTTTCTATTATAGCAGGTCTAAAGAAAATGGAGATTTACATCTAGAAGAGCATTAAAATGAAAGGCTTAAGGAAGGATTACCGCCACAGTTGCTGGCTGAAGGTAGTGAGGCATGCATACACCCACCACAAGCCCTGTAAAAAACATAGTAATGTATTGTGGCATGCCCTAATGAGGGCTTTTAACAATAAAGCCAGCTCTGAAGAAGTATTTCCATTTTTGTTAGGCCGACAAGGAAGCAGATGTTGAGCAGCTTTAGGCATTTGCTGTGTTTGTTCAGTGCTGCATCAGGAGAAGTAGCTGAGCAGTTAAGGTGAATAGTAAGCCATACCCACAGGTGGGCACCATCATATTCATTCTTTTGTCAATGTGAATTATTACCCCCCACTTTGTTTTTACTGCTGTTTTTCTAGTCTAGTTCTAAATGCCTTAAGAGACCAGACTTCCAATCTTTCTTTTCCCAGGGTAAAGGAGAAGTTTTTATTGGCATTTAGTCTGAATTTCAGGCTCTTGTTCTTATGTTTGCCTGGTCCTATTACACTAAATAATAATTTTTCTTCCTCTGTGGTTTGTCTGTCTTTCAGGTGATTGCTGGTTGCTATAACTGTGCTTAATCAAGTTCTGTTTAACCAGCTCTTAATTTTTTACATCCCACCATTTCTGCATAATTGAATCAGTTGAAGTAGTTCGTCACAGCTGAAAATCCGTATTGTTAAATTTTCTTGTGATTGTCATCTATTATCCTTGAGGCTTTCTTGGCATTGACTGTACTTGATGATATGGCTTCTGGGTTTCTTTTGCTGTTCAAGAACATGAACAGAGATTGTCCTAGGAGGTTAATTGCCTTATTTTCCCCTTTCCTTTGGGGATGATGGAATTGGTGAAGTTGCTGTAAGCAGGCTAAGCTGAAAAGAAAACTTTCTCATGTGTGAGTAAACTCTCGCCTGTTAACAGAAGTGATATAATGCCAGACTAGCTGGAGAATTAGTAGATTACTGCTTAGGGGTAAGTGCACATACACCACAGGGAAAGTTGTACCAAAGCTCTCTGCGCTCCATTGCTGACAGTGTCAGGCTCCAACACTGAGGTGGTGCCAGGCAGACGCCTGTCTCCATGGCCCCCTGCAGGTCCCCTCCTCGTACTTCTGAGCGCCTCTGAAATAAATGTTGTGCTCTTGCTCATTATTGTAGTGGGCATGTTTGATTTCTTTAGTAGTCTGAAGAATTCATTTGCATGTTTGATTCTGAAAACGTGGCTGCCTGCCTGGGTTACCTGTCCCAGTTCAACCCCCTATCAAATTGCAGTCTGGGTTTGTGCCAGGAAGGATTGCTGGTATCTCTGAACTGGCAGCTCTTGTAGGGGAAGTGTTACAGAGCTTCCACAAGCAAAACACATTATACTGGCATTTTTGCTGATACAACGTGTATTTTACTGTGAGACTTTTTATCAGTACAGAACTGCTCCAAACCAAAAGCCTGCATTCTTAACAGACATGGATACACCAGCAAAAGTTTCTTCAAATGGACTGTGACTCTTCCAGCATCTTTAGCTCTATTTATTTCAGAAATCTAATGAGTTCTTTGGAGAGACTTTTTAATCACATAAGCCCTGCCTCATGTTAGGTTTCGCTGGGTTCCTGCATATAGTTTGTCCCTCCCGTCTCGTGGAGGCTTTGTTCAATAGCTTAAATGTTAGGCATAGGTTAATTGCCTTGAGCAGTAAGTTTAAAATACAGCAGTTATATTTCTTTTATTTCTTATTAATAAGAAGAATTGTGTTTTCCATACAAATACCCAGTCTTTAGAACTTTCTTTACAGTTTTCACATTAAGGAGGAGGCAATGGCTTTTGATAGCCTGAGAGGGAAAGTTTTGTTGTCACTGCAACATGTATTTTAAAATAAATAGTCCCTTAAGTGTTTTGAAGGTACTGAAAACATTATTCTCATTCATGAATATTGGTTGAATTAGAGAATACATGTAAAATATTCAATTTTATTCAATTTTGACATCAAATATTTGGGGTTGGATTTCATGTACAGAGGCAACCCTGGGCAAAATCAACTATTTTCAGTGTCCCTAATTTTCTTCTACATCTCCCAAAATATTCACGCAGTGATCTGTATCAGCCAGTTGATCAGGTAACCTTGGAAGCTCTAGAACACCTGCCCCATCCAGTTTGGCACCTCTGGACTCAGTTCAGATATGTGCTACATGAATTGACTCCGTGATGGATTAATGACATATCTTCTGTCATTGATTAAAAGCCCAAAAGACCATTGAAACACAAAGTGCTTATGTAAGGAGAGGTTTAGAAGGACAATCAGGATTTACGTGGTAATGAATATAATTGCAAAATAAACCTCAGATGTCCACTGAGAATTAAATTTCATACTTGTGGGAGAAGAACTAGAGTTTTTAAAAGATAATATGATGAATCCTTACACTTTGACTTTGACGGGCATATTCTTGATTACTAGCTACAGAGGTAATGGAAGGTGTATTATACACTGGAGGATCATAAATCTTTCTGATTTGAATAAAATGAGGCTTAAGAGAGCAGAGTTCTCCTAATTTGGTATAAATTGACAATTGTGATTTATTAACAAGGACAAGGAAGTCACTAAAAAGTGCTGCTGCCATGCCCAATTATTGTTTAATCAGGTGCCAAATGAAGCTAGACTGGCATAGAAGATAACTATACAGTGCTGAACATGGTGAAGTATAAATAACTATTATCTATATTTTTGCTTCAGACACTAACACTGTGAAAGTTTTCAGAGGGAGTTAAATCAGCCAAATGGCAGGTGGAGGGCAGCAACAAAAACAATATCAATGTATCTTCTTTTCATAATCTAGCTTCTATGCCATTTAGCAAATATTATTTCTCATGATGCTTGTGAGCAGCGGGCAACTTTTTTTTTTTATTGTTTTGTCGATGTAAGTATAGCTGTATAAACAATGATATTGACCTAAAAAAAGAAATCAGAATTGTCTAGGTAAATTCAAATTTATTTTAAAACTTTTTTCAAAACTAGAAATGGATGAAATTAATTACTTTTTCATGTTAAATTAATTGGCTTGTAAACAGCAATCCTCAGAAACTATATTTTTGTTACCCCATTGGGACAGATGACTAAAGAGAAATAGTTAATTCTTCACCACTGTGAGTACCCTAACCTAGAGGCATCCATGGCGTGGATGTCTGTAGCAAGGTCTGCATTCAGAAGGAGGAGTCACAGCATTTTTGTGAACAACAGATGATCAAAATCTTTCAACTTCCACCTGGCAATCTAAAAGCAATCTGATCCAAAATTACTGTGATATCATCCATGCCTTGCCAAATAATTTGTATATATGCCTAAGCAGATGGATCTAACATACACCCTGCCAGCTCTTGTAGTTGTTTGACCTTGCCAATGAGCGTCATCTACATCTTTTCCAGATTGAGGCTTAGCCATTATGTCCATGGCCAGAAAGAGCATAAACAAGGAAACAGTATCACCTGGATCTGCTGAAGAGCTTCAGACTACTGTATATAGATATCAGTGTATAAGCTGGCTACATATATCTTAATATCAGTGCAGTCAACTAGGAAATCAGTTTCAAATGGTTCTGTTGGTAAAATAAGAGTAATTCCCAATGCCATATTTTTTAGCCCTTCCTGCAAAAGAATTTAGATTCATTTTATGTTTTAAAGCTAGTTTCGTTCTTCACCCAGTTTGCAGCATCTCTAATTATTTGATAAGTAAGTATTCCCTTCACAAAGCTGAGTTGCTGTGTTTGTAGCGATCGCTGAGGTGTCCATCATAGTCCTTCATGCTTCAATTAGCATAAGATGGCACGCTAACTTTCATAACTTACTTTAAGATTTGCAGTACATGTAAAGCTTTTCCTTTTCATGATCTCATTATAGCAAATAGTGGTTTTCTTTGCAATGAAAGGCTCTGAAATACACAATCGTGCATAGAACTTGAGAGAATTTTTCCTACCAAACTTGTAACTGGGTGTATTAGCTGTGTAGCTGAATTCATGGCATAGTGTTTCCTTGGTCAATTATGCAAAATTCTTCTTGTTTCTCCTTTGTATTTATGGCTGCTAAATATATTTATTACAGGGAAACTGCTGAATACCTCATTCTTATTTCCTAGCTTAATTTTCTAGTGGAATTGAGGTTTATGTGATAAAACTTTGTTCGTGAGACATCTCTTTGCCTTCCTGGCCTGGGAATAGTTCAATTTACTCTCCGATTTTGACTATTTATAACCAGAGGCATAAAGGTTTCAATGATGAACAAAGACACTGGTAAAGAGGCCACTAAGTAAAAGACTGTAGCATCAGCTCATACCTTATTGGATAGCTGTATGCCATAACTTCAGGAAAACTTTTGATTGTAGTTCTCACTTTACTAAGCAAGAAAGAAGAAAAACTCAAGTAAAAAATCTCTTCAAGAGTTCAGACTGTGCTGAGTGTCTGTGTTTTCTATTTTTTCTGGATGCTTTTTCCTCCTCTCCTCTCATCCCATCTCATCTCATTCTTTTATATGAAGCATCAGGAATCATGACTTGTTTACACACCACATTTAGCCCTTCACTCTATTAGACCTCTGCAGGTCTGAATATATGAATGAGTCCCACTGGCACATGCAGATGTAGTTTTTACACACAAGCAATCAGCATATGTCAGAATTGTTCAGAAAACTGTGTTTCATAAAATACTTCCCAAGCTGTGTGGAAGCAGAGCAAAGCTACACACAGTGGCTGTAAGTGTCCATTTTTTTCTTAATTTCACAACATTAGGAGGTTAAAAATTTAAAGCTGGCAGATACTTGTAAGTTTGAATAACATTCCCGAACACACTCATAAAACACAGTGCACTTCTCAGTTTATCTTTCCGTGAATTTTCCTTCAAGCCTATCATGAACTGGAAGATTTAGTTAGCCTTTTCCCTTGATGTAATGATTGCTTATTAACTTCTGACCAGAACACCCATAAGGCAAGTGCATTAACGTTTGTGAGACAGAGTTGGATGTGGATGCATTGCTTCCACTATTAGCAATGTAAAGGACTAGGTTTGCAGTACAGTATCTTTGTAGCTGATAATTTTGTCTGTTTTCCCTAAAAGTTTTAGCTGTATTTAGAACTTGGTAATTAAGTTATGAAAACTTCCTAGTTCTTAATTTAAAGTCTCTATCAACTATATTTGTCTTCGTCTAGTATTTTTACTAAACACATGAACACTACCATCTGTTCTCTACATATACCATCTAAATAAAATTTATTATGAACATGTTGTTTATTGTTAACAACTCGAATAAACTTTGGTATTTCTTTTGTATAGCTCATTTTTCCAGCATACTTTAAAACATTGTAGTTGATGAACAAGGCTGTAATTAGCTGGACAGAGGTCTCCCTATTCACAAACCATTGAAGTTGGATAGACTTCTGCCTGTCTGCAGGCGTCTTCATCACTGGCTGGATCATGTTTCTACTGCAGTCAGCAATGACGGTTTTATACACCAAGAGGTTTCTACCTTGTGCTGGTGGCAAGCTCCATGCTGCCACCTCTTATCTGTGCCCGCTGCTCTTAGAAATGGGTGAAGAATCACACTAAAATGGACAGAGGTCAAATCTCAGCCATGTGATCTTGAATGAAGCTTTCAGTCTCCATAGCCAATACTAATTTGTGAAAATTAATTTAAAAAAAAAATTGCAGTGCTTGAAACAGTGTCAAAGCAAATGAGTGCTTTTTTTTATTATATTATCTTTTGTTCTTCCTGCTGAGGTCATTATTAGTTTTTGCTACTTGTTCTTGGGTGTTTTACTAATCATGATGTAATGTTTTCCAGTATTGGATACTTGTAAAGGCTAGAATTTGGCACAGCAGTACTGAGGAACAGCTTGTATATACACTAATGCCCAATGCAGTTAATTACTGTTGAGTATGAAATGAAGAACTGACACTTTCTAAGTATGGTAGATAGTTTCTGAAATATGGAGCTGGAGCAGCCAAGATAAAATCTGGACCAGCTGAGGTACTTCAGATTTAAAAAGGCAGCTGGACTCTGAACATATATGTCTTCTGATTAGTTGCAGAAATTTTATGTTTCAACACCTAATCCTTTCCTCTTCTACAGAAAATGAGAGAAATTACACAAACATGTTTGGGATCTGATGCTTTCCTATCAGACTAGACAAAAATTTATTGCAGCTTAAAAAAGCTCTAGAAATAAAATATTACACACAGAGGGACCTTCATCCTCTTTCTGTGAATTGCTGAGAGAGTCATATCTTCTTGCCTGTCCTTGAAACAAAGTCTGCACCGCTTTTTCTGATTCAGACTTCATTAAGAGGCTCTTTAGTCTTGAAGCAAATATACAATATTCTCCTTTGTAACAATAGTTCTTCCAGGGAATGTAATTCAAAAAGTTTTTCCCAATTCACAGATAAATTAATTTTAGTGATGCTTGACAGCAATTCCATTTTTTCCAGTAAGAACAGTCTTACTGTAAATTGAGACTAGAGAATTGCATTATTCATTTGAAAGATGTTTCTAGAATGTCTTTAGGCTCTTCTGGGTAGTTGACAGTCTTATAGAGAAATAAAATGGCCTTGCTTTGCTGTAGATTTATTAGTACCAATATTTCCTGCAGCTTCCCTCCTTTCAGATTTCTTTGTTTTTCATAGTCTTCTGTGTTAGAGAAATTGTACTTGTTTTGTGGGCTCTCAATGTGCTATTGATAAAGTCAACTCAGAGAAGATAATCCTCAGAGAAGGATTAAGTGCTGTTTGCCCATTTATTACGAGTAAACTGAGTCAGAGAGACTCTAATTTTCCTAAAGCCACATAGCAACTTAGTGTTGTAATTAAGTCTGATTCAGCAGCACATACTAAGCGGTTTCCATGGTGCCTGAGGCCCAAGAAGCCAATAATTCAGCCATGTTCAGTACGGAAATGAGAGCTGAGTCTAAGTCATGAGAAATTTCATGTGCCAGTGAGAGAGACTGAAAATGCCTTGCTCTCATTTTAACATTTATCTTTATTAAATTTTTACAAGAACATCCAAAATAATCTGAGTAATTATGGTAGAAGTGATGGGACTGTTTTACACGGTGTTCAACTGTGACGAAAACCTTCAGAAAAACAGATGCTGTGGTTTCTGCTTTACTTATGCTGTGCTTAGCTGCAAAGGGTTTAGTATTTTAGTGATACAGGGATGAAGAGTTCATGTGAAACAGAAGTAACTGACATTAGTGAACTATCTATAAAACAGTCCATTCTTCAGGGACACAGGAAAAGTATTTGTGACCTTAGAAATATAAAAAATGGCATCTTCCAGCTTCACTAGGATAATGTGGTAAACACACAGGATTCACAACACAGATGGACAAAACACAGGCAATGTTGCAGAAGGGTGGCAGCGGATTAGTGTTAATGCTGCATGGCTCGCATTCGTGAAGTACTGCGGACCACATGGTGCCAAAATAAAACCTGCATGAGCTTCCCTCGGCGCTTTCCCAATTC
Organism: Buteo buteo; assembly: GCF_964188355.1. NCBI lineage: Eukaryota > Metazoa > Chordata > Aves > Accipitriformes > Accipitridae > Buteo > Buteo buteo. Next base: position 17,353,127 of record NC_134194.1, on the reverse strand, counting down.
TTCCCTGAGACATTTGGGGGCTCAGGATTTCAAATGGAGAAGGACAGGCTGTTTGGCAAATGCAGCATGGATGAAGCAGAAACCCTCTCTGCCAGGTCTTGGGTGAGGTCTTCGCATGCTGTCTTGGGGGAATGAACTCACAGAGAGGCAGGGGGTTGGCCAGGTCTTCCTGTTGTTCTTTGGAAATGTTTCTCTCCTGATTCAACCAAGGAAATGGATGTCCCTGTTCCCTTGGTTTTGCACAAATTTTAAAGTGCAAAGCTGCTGCTCCTTTCTCTGGGGAACACTGGGGACAGAGCCTCAAGAAATACAGCTTTGTCTTCCATTTCTGTAACAAAGCTCCTCTGTGGTGTTGGACAAAAATATAATTACTGTGTGTCTCATTCTTCTCACAGCACAATGGCAGTATGTCCTACCTGAAAAAATATGGAAGATTTCAGTAGTATTTGGAGGACTGAACTGTATGACATGTGAATGGGAGAGCCTAGCACCGTGAGTGGACAGACCAGAGCAAATTAATTCTGTAGAAAAGTTCACACTTATAAATTGGTTTGGGTTTTTTAATGCCTTCATTAGGCTTAATTGAGACTGCACCAATTTCAGGATAAGCACTCCAGAGACAGATTAAGATTGCTACTATTATTTATACAGTACTTAAAGCATGAATGGAGCTTGAGCTGTCACAGAACCAGCACAGTCCTTGTCCTGCTGGCTTGTCACCTCCAGGCTGGGCACATTGCTGGAAATGGACACACCAGTCAAGAGCTGTGCATGAACTTCTGATCTATGTAGGATGTAAGAGAGAGGTGGGCAATGATGAAAAAGGGTTAGAAAGATGTGACTAGCCTATTTGTTCTTCACTCAAGAGTGAGATTTCCCAAGCAGATATGCAGCCAGAGACAAACTGATCAAACCCATCCTGGTGTGGTTCTCCTAAGAAATCTGTTCCTTCATAATGCACAAAACCATGTAGTCTCGATTCAGGGAGCAGATAGGTTCTTTTGAAAAAAAGGTAGGGAATGTTTTCCTTGTTGAGAGCTAAATAAGCCTTTCAAACAACTTTGATATAAGAACATGAGAAATGCCATAATGGGTCTGTAGTGCATTTACTGCAGCATTCTGTCTCTCAGGGCTGCAGCAGCAAATCTTTACTGTTTGAGAAGAGTACACAAGCCTGCCACCACTCCTCCAGTTCTCCCAGTGCTCACCAGCATCCAGCTAGGGATGCTGATGTCTGCCTATTGCCTTTCATATCTGGTTTGGATCTATTGTACATTAATTTCTCTAATGACTTTTATACTATCTGACTTCATAGAATCATAGAATCATTTATGTTGGAAAAGACGTTCAAGATCGTCGAGTCCAACCATCAACGATAACCACTAAACCATGTCCTGAAGTGCCTTGTCTACGTGCTTTTTGAATACCTCTGGGGTGGTGACTCAACCGCTTCCCTGGGCAGCCTGTTCCAATACTTGACAACCCTTTCAGTAAAGAAATTTTTCCTAATATCCAACCTAAACCTCTCCTGGTGCAACTTGAGGCCATTTCCTCTCGTCCTATCTCCAGCCACCTGACAGAAGAGACCAGCACCCACCTCACTGCAACCTCCTTTCAGGTAGTTGTAGAGAGCGATAAGGTCTCCCCTCAGCCTCCTTTTCTCCAGACTAAACAACCCCAGTTCTCTCAGCCATTCCTCATAAGACTTGTGCTCCAGGCCCCTCACCAGCTTGGTTGCCCTTCTCTGGACACGCTCCAGCACCTCCATGTCTTTCCTGTCGTGAGGGGCCCAAAACTGAACACAGTACTCTAGGGGCGGCCTCACCAGTGTCTCACAACCTCCTGTGGCAAAAACATCCCAGAAGCTCATACTTTGGAAGAAGTATTTTCTTTTATCTGTATTAAGCTCATCTTCTGACATCAGTAAGTGTTCCTCTACCGCTGAGGAATTTAGTGTGTGACAAATTCTGCATTCACCACCTCCATGAGTTTGTAGACCTCAGTCAGGCCACCCCCATCAGTTTTCTTTTCTCCAGACTAAAGAGTTGTAGGCTTTATATTGTCTTCTTCTAAAATAGTTGCTCATCTCCTTGAACATTCTGGTAGTCCTTTTCTATGCCTTTTCTAACCCCACTGTATTCGTCCCGAGGCAAGCAAATGATTGGCAGGTATCTGCCAAGTACCGTGTTAGGCTTCTCAAAGTCCATTCTTAATTCTAATGTAATTCTAATGTATATCTTAAGATACAACAACAAACAAAGTCTCAAAGCTAGGTGGAAAAACAACTAACAGTTGATGCTCTCATGTGCAGTACATGGCTGAAGCATCAAGATGCTTCATTTTGACAACATGGCCATCATAAAAACATGAGACGATAGAAACTATCTGAGTGTCCCTCACTCCAGTACATCATACCAGGTATGTGAAGTCTGAAAAGGGTTGGAAGCTGTTGCAGATTCAGTGGAGAAAGGAATGACTTCTGATGAGTGTTGTCAGCAAGGGAAGTTGGCAGTGGTAGGCTAGTGTTGAGTACTAATACACAAAAGTTACAGATGTCACTAATGATGTCACCGGCTGACATCTGCCCTCTTTGTTTAGAAACTTACAAATGGTTATACCATTGTTATTCCTCTAAAGTGTAATGTAAAGAGTAGTTTTTTAAACCAAGGCAAAAAAAACCCCCAGCAACCTTGACTGAATTAATGTATCTCCTGAGATATTTTTCTCATCTTGATTGCAGTCATGTATCAGCTTTCCAGTAGATGAGCTGGCAGAGGGCCACTGCTAACGGGATCTTCGGTAGGAAGAGTAGAGCGATCTCTTGAACTTCTTGTGGTTGCACAGATCCTTTGAGTATTGAGGCTTTCAGGTGTCTTTATTCCACCCCACTGTGTGAGTAACTGAAAAGCAAGACCAAACTCTTTAATGTTTTTGCCCATTTTATAAATAGCTTGTTCTAATCAGCAGGTTATGATGATCAGAGAAATATGTCTATGCCTTGAAGAGCCAATAAAAAGTCAGTTGGTAACAGTGGAGGTTGTTCAAGGTAGTGAAGTTCAGTTGTTACTGATGTATATTTAAGGGCAATCTTTGAGAAGGGAACTGATTCAATGATGATGTCTCAAACAGGATTCAGTGTGTTCTGTACTGAAATTCAAACTCAGCTCCCTTGATAAAAATGAATTTTCCCCTTTAGGTTTTGACAATGTGTAGTAATGAGTATGGTGTACTGTTGCAGTGTTTAACTGAGCACTTGGTAAATGCAGTTGAATGAGTACCGACTCTATGTGGTCTTGTGCTGACTGTGTGTGTGGCCTTCTGCTTACCTTTGGCCATGATTAATTCTTTTCATTGTAACTAACATTAGAGGTTAAAGTGGATTAGAGTAATGATGAAACGAGCTGTTTCCTTAAAACAGTCAAATGAAGAGTTAACTCAAATCTTGAAACTGAAATGATACCAAGATACCCACCAGTCCAGTTGGTCAGAACAGTCGCCCTGCCCAAATCCTCACTTAAGTGATGAATATATCTGACCATCAATAAAGAACATTAGGTGATGTGATGGGTCTGAAGACCACAGGCCTCCTGTAAATGGTGCCACATGTAGGGTAGGGGAGCAAGAGACACTGATTCAGATGGCATGAGTCTTACTAACTTTGTTTCTTTTGAATTTTCCCAAATAGGGTCGAGACTGCAGTGTGCCCATTAATTCCTGCATTCAAAATCCATGTCAGAATGGAGGGACCTGCCACCTCACTGAGGCAAATAAAGATGGATTCAGGTAATAACACAAAGTTCATAGAAAATGAGATGATAAAATTAAATGTGTTTCTATCTTGCATTAATGAACTATAATGGCTACTTTATAAAAGCTGCTGCATGTGACACATCTATTTGCCATACAAAATAATTAATCTGGTTTCATTGGTGTGACATATTGTTTCCTCTGAAACAGGCCTCCTTATTTTCTCATAATGGAATATACTCTTAAAGGCTATTTTGAGCGGTCTCCCTGATCTGCATTGTATCTGTATGCTAGTTTTCCTTGGGGCATTTCAAATTCATATATACCTTTTTTGTATTTGTAAAGTAAGCATCTGTTGCTTGACAACCAGATGCAAAATGTTTTCATACTGAAGAATCTTGTAGACAAACAGGCCTTAAAGAAACCGTTAAAAAGCATGGAGAGATTGCCATATCTTGAGCACTGTGCCTGCAAAAGAGTAACCTTTACAGCTGGACATTATGAATTTGGTTCTGCCATATAAGAAAGATGTAGCATAGGTGGGAATACACCAAGAGAAGTCCAGAAATTTTCATGAGATAGGTGGGAGATTTGTGCTGCTGCAGGCACTACTTTACAGCTAAGAAAATACAAGTTTGAGGCTTTGGCCACTAGTTGTCATTAAAGTTGATAGTATTTTTTTTATTTTTTTTAAGAAACAAGTTGCTGAAATTTTCATAGATTTGGTCCTCAGTGTTCGTGCTATTTCTTGCACAAAATATGTACAAAAGTATACCGTGCTGTTGTTTCAATTGCATATATGAAACCCTTGCTTCTAAAAGCTTTTATACCTTACTGAGGCTGCTGCTTTGTCTTCTATATATATAGCTTCCTATCAGTGACAGCTGGAGGGAGACACAGAATTGCAAGGTTTATAAGTGGTGTAAGCAAGGAGTCACACCAGTACATTTTTTCAGTTTGATTCCAGTTTGGTTTCAGATGTGATTAAGACTGTTCCAGCTGAGGTTAACTCTTTGTTAACTAAGTCAGTAAATCCATATCATCTTATGTCAGAAAATAGGATTTTTTTTCAAAATAGAAAGGGCCAGGTGAAAGTCTGGGTGACTGGCAGGACTTTAGGTGCAATGGGGAGTTAGTACCCCCCTCCTGTTCCCCTACCAACGGTAGCATGCCTTTTATATTTCCAGAAAAGTATTGTGGCTTCTTTTTGACTCCCCAAATCCCTCATGTGGGAATGAGGCACAGAAAAGCTTCCATTTTGCCCTGTGGGTAGGATGAATGGGGAAGCAGAACAGAAGAAATGCCCCAGAGCTTCTCTCTGTCTCTGTGCCTGCCCACCCTCAAGAATTCCCCCCTTACAGAAACAGATCCAGCACATGCTGGACACAGAAGGACACTGATGATATTATAATGGTAAAGTGCAGGTTGATGGGGATGAAGGGAGACTGTGCAAAGAACAGCCTGAGGCTTTCCAACATGGGAGAAGAGGAGTAGAACACATGGCCACGTCTCCATGAGGGGCAGTTTAGATCTCAGCTTGAGCACCTGTGACAAGGCCCTGAGCAGAGCGGAAAGTGCATCTCCTGGGTAGAGATGCATCTGTAGGGTCATATTGGTGCATGGTGGTGGGGGAGGATGAGGAGGCTCTGCAGATCATAGCATGTGCAAATGGTCATGCTGCTTGACAGACCCCCTAGATTTTGGTGAAACCACTACTCTGACCTGATATACCTCTTCTTGATTCAGATTTTAGCAGGCTTAGCAATTTTTGGAGTAAAAGTTCAGGTTCAGCTTCTGCTTGAGAGAAATAAAGGTCTGATGGTCTTTGGTTTGGTTTCCTTCTGGTCGCCCTCATGTGATACTGTTTAGATAGCTTTTTCCAGCCTGTGCCAAAGCAAAATTGTGCCATATTAGATTATCTGTTTTCTGTCACTCAGTACTCATTTTTCGAAAATCTAGCTGATGCTAAAAATATGCTAGTAAAACATTTTATAATATCCATAATACTAGAATGAAAGGCTTCAGCTTATATTTTGGATCAGGTTTTTCTTTAGCATTTTTGTTTTGTTCTATGGTAGAAAGTAAAAAGTTTTGAATGACCTGAAATGAAAGCTACTTCTGAATTTTTCTCATGAAGAATTTTACAATTTCAGAGGCTTTGCTTCAGTTCCAAATGAACGTCATTTTTGAGATCCTTTATAAAACTGCAGGGGTGGTTTTGTTTATTAACCACATTTGAGGCTTTTTGGGGACGGTTTCTGCTTTTATAGTTATTTATACAGTTTCAGTTGATCTAATAAAAGACACATAAAACCATATCTCATCAAAAACTTGCTTCATAAAATTGAATGTTCAGCTTATACATTGCTCTATTTTCTCTCCCTGTTTTTAATTCAGTCAGTCCATAGCCCCAGCTACTCTGGAGAAGAAAAGTGTAGAGCTTTAGCATGTCGTAGACAAATGTGGTGTGGGGATAGAACAGTCAGTGATGGGGAAGATAAAGAAACATTTTGAGATTGAATTTGGTTGGTTGGGTTGGGTTTTTTTGGTGGGAAATCTCCTCTCCAGTGGATGGCAGCAGTCAGAGTTATATGCATATAAATTGTGTTCATCAAGATGGGAAAACGTTGCCTTAGGTTATATGCTCTGAGGAAGCGGATGTCAAAAACATTTTCATGAGAGGCCTCCTTGGATTTTTCTGTTGTGTGGCCTGTAAAAGAAATTATATCTTCTGTATATTCTCTTCCCTAGGGAAATATATTCATACACAAGCTCTGCTGCCAAACTTGTCAAATCTTTACTCTTGTAAAAAGGAAACTTAAGCCAAAGCTCTCTCCCTATGAAATGCCAAGCAGTTTAACTCTCAAGTTTCTGTAGCCTTAGACAAGAAAATTACCTTTTAAATAATGCTAAGGTGGTGATGTTCCCCAGGCAAAGGCAGGAAATTCATAGTTATGACTGAGATTCCAACCTGACTCGCCCACTGTGCCTGGTACCCACAAGGGCTCGCAGCAGCAGGGGACTAAGATGCTCAGACTTGTTGTAATAGCAGGTCCTGGTGGGGCAGCTGAAGGGCAAAGGTTCATCTGGAGTTCTTCAGTCCTTCTTGGCATCTTTTATTCTTGCATTTTTTCAATTCCAAGTAATTTTCACATTCTGTTTTTTTCAGGTAGGGACGACTTCTGTATTAAAGAATAGTCAAGTGACATTGTGTGGCTCAGGGGATTAGAAACATGAAGTTCTTCCTCCCTTTGAATTGCTCATTCTAATCTAATCTAATCTAATCTATGTCTTCTTTGACAAAGGGTTGCCAAAAAAAGGTGCTTATTGAGAGTGATAAAAGAAGATGGTCAATCAGACATGTCCTGGTCATTTAGCGTGCCTGTAAGTGAGACTTTGACAAAGGAGTCAGAGCTGTCAGCTCTGCTTCAGTTAGCCACAGGCAACCAGCTGATCATTGATAACCTAGTATTGGGAAATAAGGTCTCTGGATTATTTTAACTTTTCTCCATATAAAACCTCCTCCATTTTCCAGAGCATTTTCTTTAGTGTTTTCCACAAACTTTAAGTTTCCTCATAAATGTAAAATCCTGGAACTGATTAACTCCCTAGTGTTAATTCTGCCTAGCTCAAGGAAAAACACTGCACTTCCAGATTTACAGGCTACTCCATTGGGATGTAGATGTAAAAAGCTCCTTTACCAAGAAACTGTAATATTCGTGAAAGAATTTACTATCTCTATTAAAAAGTTGATTTTTTTGAAATGTGATACTCTGTATGTATGCCTATTTTAATAAACAGATGCTAAACTGTTTCATTACAGTTTATGAAAAAAAAAAATTAAATATAGTAAACTTACAAAATTGTTAGTATTCTTCAGCTCCAAAAGTTTACCCCCAAAATGTTGTCATTAAGCTCTGTGTTCCCTTGTGTCTTCATGACGATAATGGGCTTTTATTTAGTTCTTTATTTTTAGGAAAACACAACAGAAAATCCCTAAACTGGAGGAATAGGGAATTTGGACCCTTATGATCACAGCGTCTTAGAAAATAGTTCTTTCCTGCATGGCCCCATTGTTTCCGAGGTCCAAATGAAATGCTGTCTCACACTGCTTCACTATTTAGTCAGTACAAAGTTTTCATCGTTGTCTCTGGAATTAATTTTCTCTCTCAGTCAGCTGGAACCCAAGTTTGATGACCTTCCAGTCACTCTGCAAACTTCATTTTTCTTCTAAGCTTTTTCTGGGAAAATACATACAAACAGTCCCAAGATGCAACTCTTTCAACATATGGTTCAATCCGGGTCCCAAATTGTATGTTTTATCTTTTAATTTCAGTCCTCATATTTGGCACATTTGAATGCAAATCAAAATAAAGTATCACACGTAAGCAATAATGTAAAGACTCCCTATAATACATAGGGACCAGTAGCCAAATGTCATTAATTATGCTGACATTTCCTTCAGTATGGAATGTGTCCTAATACTGAGCAATTGTATGTTAACAATCCCATATGCATTGTTAGTAATGGTAACTCTACTGAGTTGAACCATTACAGTGATAGTATTTAATAATGTCATTTTTAATTGCATACATCCAAGCTGTCCCAATCCTTTTGTGGAAGGAAAATGGTGTTACATTCACATAAAAATAACCAGCACAAAGCCGCTCTTGTTGCTTTTCTTTAAAAGGAGAAAAAAATTTGTGCTCCCAAACTGAGACCTTGGATGCCAAGTTGCAGCCTGGAGCATATTTTTATGGCTGAGTTATAAACCCCTGAAAATGGGGTTTTGTAATTGAGAAGGGAGACGTGATGAATGTGTCACTGTATTTAATTGGATGTCTTTAACCCCCTCCCCAACGCTTGCATTGCCACAAAAGATGGTGGGCCAGCTCTTCTTTCTTATCTGCCTCCTGTGATCCTCTGGATCATTGCAGGGTCAGCAAGAGGACATATTTTATTAGCAATAATGAGCTTGAGACAGGAAAATAAAATATTTCTTATTGATTTATTGTGTCCTAAATTGGATTTATTTGAGCAGTTTGGTTTTGGTTATTCATGGTGAAGGTTTTCTAACTCTCATGACCTGTGAATGGTCCCTGCAGAACTGAATGAAGATGACTGGTAGCATGTAACCTATATGCCTGTTCTGTACCCATCTAGAAGATCTTACTGTTGTGGTAGCTCAAGACACAGTCCCTACCCTTTTTTCTTCCTCTTTGTTATTTCCTTAGTTTCTGAGGTTGCACATATCATGAAGAATCTTACTTTATCCTCAGGGTCCAATATAGGACCTACCAAAGGTGGATGCAGCGCTCTGTGCCATCCCTCCCTTGGGAGTCCCTGTCCTCTGCTCAGCCTGTGGCACACAGGAGGAAGACAAGCAAATGTCATGCTGAGAGCAACCAGCCCAAAAGTGCTTCAGTTTTCTTCACAGATTCTGATGATCTCCTATTTCTCCAGGGCATTCCCCACCACAGCCCCATGACACCTATATAAAGCAGGATAACCACCCCATGTCCATTTTGTCCATCTGAGCTGGAAAAAAGTACCCTGCAGCTATCTCTGCACTGGAAATTCTCCTGGTTTCAGAAAGCTGTGGATGGCGATTAGTGTGACTGCTCTGGTGCTTTCTGTTTTTCATTCTCACCAATCAGTAGTGCTTTACATCTGTTCAGTTCCTTTTCTGCCACCAGAACTTGCATGGGAAAGGAAATGAACAGCTGAGTGAATGTGTAGTTTGGACTGGGACTCGAAACAACCCTTCCCTTCCCACACGCACTTTCCGTGACTGGTGAACAGCAATATTGACACTTCAAAACTGACTCTTCAAATATCATTGCTGGCTTCTTAGAAGCCACTGAAATGACTGGAGCACTTAACACATGTTTTTAGACTCTCTTTTAGGAAACTGTGGCCTCCACCTCTTCATCGCTTACAGCTAGTTTAAAATATAAAGGTTCTGTTAGCAACCATAACTTCTAGATCTGGAGAGGAAACAGAGATTGAAAAAAAAATTAAAGTCATTCTTCAGCCGCTTAGTTTCTCACACTCCCTCTAGGGACCATACATCACAGTGTTGTGAGATAAAATATTTAGTGCAATTATTCTTCAATAGTGTCCACATCCTCACAGAACCATTACTAGCTCTGCCATTGTTTGTTTGTGTTTTAGTTGAATTATCTAGTCATCATCAGCTCTTCTACAAATAGATGTTGGAGGAGCTGCAGAAGCACTGAAACCTTACTGCACTTGTAAAAGCAATCATTCCCAAACATTTCTTGTTTGGACAAGTGACAAAGTGGTAATGAGAAGAAAATGTTCATGTCTGTAAACTCAATTCAAGCCGTTCCTCTTTAAAGAGATCGAGCTATCTAAAAGCTGCCAAGTTGCCCTGCAATTGTGCAGTCCTCACTAGGCAAGTGTCCACATACTCACAAAATCATTAACAGAGAAGCCAAGGGTTTGAATATTGTGATGAGTGTTTACTCTCCTGCCCTGGAGTTGCTTGCTTCAATACAGGGCTAGGGTTATCAACAAAGAAAGCAAAGGGAAGCGTGACAGAGGCTGTCTCCTGCTGATGCTTTTATGTGTTGTGTAAATAATTACATGACCCCATGAACCATCAGACTGCATCCTTCACCAAACACATAGGGTTAAAGTACTCTGTACTTCACAGCAGCAGTGAATTTGGCTCCAGAAACTCACTTTTATATGTTTTAATTTCAGTTTTGTACCTCAAACCTGCTGCCCCTTCAGATCCATGCTAACTTTTATTAATTTTTTTTCTTTCTCCAAAGCTGTTCTTGTCTCCTTGGGTATGAGGGGGAGAGGTGTGAAATAAACCCAGATGACTGTGAAGATAATGACTGCGAGAATAACTCTACATGTGTGGATGGGATCAACAACTACGTCTGTCTCTGCCCTCCTAATTACACAGGTAAGAAAGGGCCACAACCGAAGGACAGGAATCCATGAAGAGTCCCTTCAGTGCCTGAAGGGAAGGATTCAAATACATGTTTACTTTGTCCGTGAGTGTAACTAACCAAGAATCTAGTACCATTTTAAAGCAACCTGGATGTCTTACTGGAGAGATGTTAGTTCTAGCAATATTGCAATACACTTGCTTACAAACATGGTCACTTTTCTGAGTCAAAATACTGACGGCTCATTGTAAAATGCATTAAAAAAATATTGAAGTTTAAGTTGTCAGAGAAATCTGTACTTTTGCACGCACTTTCTCTAAATGTATTTCAGAAATACTCCCAGTACTGAGCTGAGTCTGATATACACATCTGTTCTGAATCTTGCAAAATAAAAACAGTTCCTGTTTAAATTATGGTAGGAAAATAGCTTTTGGGGCACGGCTTTCACCTGAGATCTCAGAGGTCTGCATTTATTAAATAAAATGAGCTTGACAATGTGCTGTTTAAATTCATTATCTCCATTTCACAAGCAGAGAAGCAAAGGCTCTGTAAGAAACTGTAGGCTCAGTTGTAGTCTTCAGTGTGCACCCATGGCAGTTAGCCCAGCTCAGCAGATGTGCAGTCACCTGCTAAGTCCACGGTGACAGAAGTTGGTAAATGAGTTAGAAATGGAATTAGTATCTCCAGCGCCCATCCTGCATTTCAGATAAATTCCTTCCTAAACCTTCTGCAAGAGCAGAAACGTGGAATCTAAAAATGGTTTTTCTCAAGTCATTACTGGAGCATACTGTTGACTCATTCAAACTGTGTTAGCATGGCCTTCCTGGCTCAGCATGGAGTGGTAAGGAAACACCTGCAATAGTTCCTACTTCCATCCTTTGAAATGGGTTTATTACCTTCTAAGCATGGAGAAGTAATGAAGGGCTTCTTGTACACTGGAATATATTACATGTCAGGGGATTTAATGAGGATCAAGCTTGAGTGGCTGAGTAAGGCAGGAGGAAAGCTTCTAGAATTTCCAAACTCTTAAAATACTTTTGTGGCTGATACAAAGGAGGCCCATGTAAATCTTTAGCTGAGAAAAGCCTTATGACTTGAATGGACATTTATTGGAGTTCTAAAATGATCTTTCTGCCAAAAACTGAAAAACTTCAGCTTAGCAAAGAGTTTTGCTTATAGGATGTTGAGCCCATTGTGCTTCCTTAGCCACTGATTATGTGAGCTATTCTTGGGTGGTTTCAAACAAAACTCTATACAAGGAGGCAGAGTCTTTACATTTACAAGAGGAAATATATTTGTCCAGCCAAGAAAAGACATCTCTAGTAAGGAACTGAATCCAGTATATATGCAAATGCACTTTCCTTTTCACAGGCATATTGCAGATTTTTTTTTTTTTTTTTTTCCCAGACAAAACAGGTAGGAGAGAGCTAGATTGGGATTTCTTCTCAAACAGCAGTCTGGATAGGGGCCAGAGCATTCATATGATACTTTAGAATCAGTTCTGAAATAATTTTAATCCACTTCCAGCTTTTTTTTTTTTTACGTGAATATTGTCTGTGCTGGTCTTATGCTTATTAGCAGGAGTTTGCCAAATACTAGACCCCAGTCTTGCAATGCGGAATACACACAATTGTATATACCACACAATAAGCATTTGCTGTCACAATGCAGGCAACAGCTTTGACTACAGTTGCAACAAACCGAATTTTTGAAGTAGAGCAGGAAATACTTCTGGAAAAAATAATATGAATCATAAGTGAAAAAGGTTGCAAAAATAGGGGTGTTGCTTAAATCAGAAAGCTGAAGAGTTACAATAGTTCATGTTGCTTAAAAATAGGAAGAGTTTAGTGAACTGTGATAAAATAATTGCCTTAACCTGCTGTACCTCCATTTTGGAGGGGGATATTTCATCAAACCTGATCAGTCACCTGGAAGGACTCACTACAGTGCAGCTGGCTGGGCTGAAATATCCCTCTGAGGAACACCTGGCCCTCAGAGCAGAAAGGCAAGGAACAGCATAAAATGGCTGGAAGAATTGAAGCCATCAGCCAAACAAGTTACATGCAAGCCAAGTAAATCTGAGCCATGTTTTTGAGGGTCCTCTAAGAGTTGAATCTGAACACAAGAAATTGGACATCATCTGAAGTTGCTTGACTGAATGAACAGCAGCTAAGGAAATGCCATGGAAGCACATAGGCAAGTCATGAAGAAGCACTTTGAAAGGATTTGTGTGCCTGACCTGAAAAGAGAGGGATCTGTTAAACAAAGAGTTTGACTGAAGTCTCCTGTGACATCCAGGGCATCTCTGTGTATATTCTTTTTAAATAAACCTTTGTATACTGAAGCAATACCTGAAGCTACTATGGCAGTATCTATTATTAATAAAAAAAATAAAAAAGAAAAAAAAAAAGAAAAAAAAAAGTAGGTGCAGATGACTTTAATATTGTGTTGAATATGCTAAGAATAGTGAATGCTAACATTTCAGAGAGAAAGCGGGTCACTGGAGGAGTCAGGAATACTTATTCCTGTGCTCAGAATTGTGCATTAAGGTACCTCTCTCCGTCTCAGGTGCTGACTGTGCTTAACATTGTGTAGCAAACTGTATGTGCTTCAGAGTTGCCAGGTGTATGGATTTTATCTATGTTTATAAGAACAAAGACTGGGTGACAGGGTACTTTCCTGGGAAGTAGTTTTTCTGTGAAGTAGTCTGGGGGACAATGACCTCTCAGTGCAGTACTTTGCCTAAATGGGCAGTGATATCCATAGGCAGGACGTATCTAATAGGACAGAAAATGGAGGTAATACCTCTTTGTGTTGTGCCCGAATATTATACTTAGTTCTGTTGTTCAGAATCCAAGGAGCAAGTTGAGGTATGAGAAAGAGTATTAGAAGTGAAACACAAAAAAACATTGGGGGATTGAGAATAGGTCTGGAAGATCTCAAGAAAAATCTTACTGGGCTTAACAAAGAGTAGGCAGACAGAGCAAGGTTGGGGGTTTTTTTGCCCCCTCCCCCCCAAACACTTGTATGGAGAATAGAAATTTCTTTAAAAGGTTCATTGGCTGACCTTTGTTGCTGAACAAATCCAGACCATACATTTTTATCAGTGTAATTATGCAAGAGTTGTTGTTTCTAGCTACAAACTGGATTTCTCAGCAGATGCTGTAGCTGAAACACAAATTAATTTGACAGAGGTCTATGTTACACTGGAGATCAGACTAGATGTTTCTGTACTGATAATCTGTGATGTTTTGAGTAACATTCGGGCTGTTGGTTATAGATGCCCAGGTCAGCTATTGCAGATTCCATCTTTTCTCGACTGTAGAGGCAGGCAGGCTCTGGTAGCACTACGAAGTAGGTAGTCTGAATCCCTCATCACACTTGTGCTCTATGAAGTAAATGTACATTGTAATAAAAGCATAGCCTGAATACAGGGAGGAAGAAGATCCAGGAACGTGGATGTGTGTTGTTCTGCAAGAAATATTTAGGATCCCCCTTGGTTTAGTTGACTAATGGTTAAATCATGATAGTAAATCTTATGTGCCTAAATGAAATGCAAATTAAAAATGCATGTGTTGGAAATGTGGACTATTGACAGAGTTACAGTATCTAGGGTTTGGTTTTTTCCACACCTTAGTATTTTCCTACTTTATCTTCTGTCTGTCTAGTTTTACTTGTTATAGCCTTTTTAGGAAACAATATCCCAAATAATGATGCATAGATTTTGCTTTCATTGGTTGGAATAATGAAGGCCAAAGATCTTTCTTCAATTAATAACTTTTTGCAGTGTTTTCCTTTAAAATTCTTTTGACAGTCTTTTCCCCACTCAAAATAGATGAAAAATGGCCAATTTGTTAAGTGACTGCTGAGGGAAGGAATTTCCCACACTCCAACCCCATTTCACTTTCATTTGAAAAAAAAAAACCAACACGCCAAAAAACAACCCACACTCACACAATAACATCCTTCCTAGTTCCTTTCCACCTAATAACTTTAAAACAATGTACAAATACAAATGGATTGTATGGAATAGGTAAACATAAGTTAAAGAAGACAAAACTGAGAGGGACGGTAGGCAAAGAGCTGACTGCCATAAAAAAAGATTCAAGCCCTTACTGGCACCACCAGGTTTCCTCACCATTCTTAAAGTCAATATTTTCAATATTTGTAGCCTGTATGTACATAACCAAACCAATACTCATGCTGTGTAGCAGAGTCCTGATGGCTTTTATTGTCAGCTGATGTCTTGTTTTCCCTCTCTCCACCTGGTTATTTTAATCCTGAAGCTAAATTATAAGCATGTATTTTCTCCAGGATAATCATGTACCCCAAGTCAGCGAGCTCTAAAGCCTAAAGTCTGTGGGCTGGTTTACAACCTGGTCGGATCCCTTGATGGATTACAGCTCCTCCTTACAGTTTTGTAGGCTTTCCTCCTCTTCAAAAAGAAACTTACATAGGAACATCAAAAGAGGAAGTAATGAATTAGATCAGTCACCCCAGTTCTTTTCCTTTTTGTATTTTTCTAATTTTTGTCTTTTCAGCTTTAACATGGCCTATCTCCAGCTATCAATATAAACACTGTGCTGTCTCCCTGACTTTGTGGTTTAGAAATGTAGGACAAAATTAATACAATTTTTCCCTTCCATTCCTTTTTTCTATTCACTGTTGTCACAGACTTTCTTGAGAGCCATCACTGTTTTGCTTATAGTTCTAGATTCAGCTGTAGAATTTCATACCTCCAAAAAGAGATCCTCTCCTCAGTCTCACTATTCTTTGTGCTTTCACTTGAAGAGGTGTCCAAACATACATAAAGGACCAAATTCGCTGTACCAAACACGTACTATGTACTTTGAATGGTTTTATGCTTTACTTGCTAGTTTATTTTGTTTTGTTTGTTTGCTGTAACTTTTCCTTCCTCCTATCTGTTTGATTTTGGCCAGATGCAGAAATTTGTAGCACTTACACACAAAAAAATCAGGAAATATTTCAGGTTTTGCTAAGGATCCTAAAAAGCCTCAGCAAATAGCCGCACCTCTTTGTTCTGAAACCTAAAAAAAAAAAAAATTAGTGGCTTCTACTACTGAAAATAGGTCTTTTCTAAAATACATGGCATCCCATGGTGGGGAGAGAGGGGAACCAAGTGTTTTAAAATAGTTTGTTTCCCTGGGAAAAAGCTGCAAGCAGTTTGTATCACAGACAAAAAAAAAATATCTCTCTCAAAAAAAAAAACCAAAACAAACAACTAGAAACTATTTCTGATTGGTTGTGTTTGGAAGAGAAGGCTAAGTTCTCTTTTACCTTAGGGGACCTTGTGGTGTCCTGTGGTAGATGGTATCTGAGATTTTTGCAGTTACGCTGCTTTTAGACAGAACCCTATTCACTGTTAGTGATTATGGTCCCTTTTTCTGGCATATCTGATTGTGGTAATGTTGCATGGCCAAAGCCAAGCACTTAGTCAAGCCAAACAACTCTGGAAGAAAGAAATTGTGTGGTGACTTGTGGCTGACACTCTTTACTGGAGCTCTCCAGCCCGTTTCCCGTCACTAACCATTGCGAGGCTGATTTGCAACAATCCCTGACATGGGCACCACTGACAGCTGAATGAAGTCGAATTGGCTCATTGCACTATAGGTTGTTGTTTTTTCCCCCTTGCAAGTTTTTAACTACGTGTTTGATATAGGAACAGGAAGTTTTTAGGTAACATGGTTCAGCCTTGTGGTTCCACGAGAATCTGGACTGCCTAATAAACACTGAAGGCTTAAACAAGTACTTAACTATCAGCCTCTTTTAAAACCTTGGAATTTTAGCATAATTTCCCTGAGGCAAATGGAGAAAATTGTGGTCAAAGTTTGGTGTAGTTTCTTCCTTTTATTTGAAGGAGTTCTGCCTTACATGGAAGTTTCTCAGTTTTAGTTACTTGGCAAATGTGAAGTGTGGGTGCCTTTTTATTTTTTGCTCAGAAAGCAAACACATTTCCCACTTCTATAACTATGAATGAGAAGTGCTGGAAGAGCTGGAACTTTTTAGCTTTGTTCAAGAGCCTAAGCCCACCAGCCCTGTTTTATTAAGAGAGAACCATGTCATTGCTATCAGATTGGACTCTTATCTCATTGTACTGGGACTGAAGAAGGAAACAGCACAGTAACTGGCAGTTCTGCAGCCTGTCTTTAGTCTCAGTATGGGTGTCCTGTCACGTTGGAGCTCTCAGATCCAGGATTTCTTCTGGTCAGATTCCCATTTGTAAAATGTAATGCGTCACATTTGGGGAACCAGATATACTGCAGAATTTCTGCTTGTTCATCAGGACCCCAGTGTTTCTCTAAGAAAATGTAATCTCAGCTACTACTGTCTAAAAGTACAGGTGGAGTGAATATCATCCACAAAGGGGATTCATGATTCATTAAATCCAATCTGTGAAGAAACACAACAAAGGATTAGAAGTTAACCACAAGCCCATTTTTTAGCTGCTTACTGGTGGGTGGTGCATACTGCACAGTTAATAAAGCTGAGAGGAGCAGAGTCCACCTATGGACAGTCAGCGTATTCAGCACTCCGACACCACAGTGATGGCCATGGTAGAACTGCCAGCAGGAAATAAGAAATCTTTCTGCATGGCAAGTATTTTTCAAAGACCCCTATTTGTTCAAAGACCATATTGGGTTTATGTGGCAAGGTTTTGGTAGCAGGGGAGGAGGGGTCCGAAGGGGTGGCGTCTGTGAGAAGAGATCAAGAGCTGCTCCCCTGTCAGACCTGCCACTGCCCAAAGCTGAGCCCATCAGCAATGCTGATGAAAAAATATGAGAGAAGCAATTATGCAAACGCCAAGTGAAGTGAAGAAGGGGTAAGAGGTGCTCCTGGTGCTGGAGCAGAAATTCCCCTGCAGCCCATGGAGAAGACCACAGTGAAGCAGCTTGTCCCCCTACAGCCCATGAAGGACCATGTCAGAGCAGATATCCACGCTGCAGCCTGTGGGGGACCCCATGCCGGAGCAGGTGGATGCGTCTTGAAAGAAGCTGCAGCCCACGGAGAGCCCACGCAAGGAGCAGGCTCCTGGCAGGAGCTGCAGCCCATGGAGAGGAGCACATATAGGAGCAGGTTTCCTGGCAGGAGCTGTGTCCCAGTCTGTTCCTGAAGAACTGTATCCCATAGAATGGACCCACACTGGAGCAGTTCTTGAAGAACTGCAGCCTGTGGGAAGGACCCGCATTGAAGAAGTTCATGAAGGGCTATATCCCATGGGAGAGAGCCCACACTGGAGCAGGGGAACAGCGTGACGAGGAAGAATTGGCAGAGATAAAGTATTATGAACGGACTGCAACCCCCATTCCCCATCCCCCCAGTCAGACTGGCATGAGTCTACAGTGTGTCTGGTGCCCTATCTGCCAGCTGGAAAAGGACGTCTCAGAAAATGTATGGCATCTCAGATGTGACTGGATGCACTAGATTGCGTGAATAACTGAATTGATCCCTAATAGACTGCAGACAAATCACATAATTGGAAAACACCCATGTGAAGTAATACGGCTCAAAAATGTAGGGCATCCAGCAAAATTAGGATCTATTCCAGACACAGTGGTTCTGAGGGATAATGCTATATGCAGATTACCATCTGGTAAGAACACTGAAAATCGTCTGGTTTAGTTAAAGTTTTACATACTGTGTTGTTGTGGCATTTGTGACATTGAATATGACTTTTTGTACTTTAGCAGTGCATAGAACTGGAACATATTCCTTCTTCAAGATTCAGAAATAGTGAAAGGATCGTTATTTCTCTACCCAGATCTTGTTTTTTAATCAGTTATCCCTTTGTTTAACCTCAAGATTAGAGATAATTGCTCCTTAATTCTGAAAAACTTAATAGGCCAAAACCTGATAGGTGAAAACTCAGATATGAGGTTTTAAAGCATTAACACAGAACAAAAAGCATAAAGTAACTTCTAGTTCTTTGCCTACTAAGTATTGTGGGCAGTGTTCATCAAGCAAGAGCAAACTTCATTAATAGTGCAGAAAGAGAATTCTGCTACAGTGCATTCCAGGTAATTTCTTTTATGTTTTGGTATCTAACATGGGAGCTGAGTGCATTTGCTGCTGAAGGATTTTCACTGAGTTTCTCTTTTCTCCTTTGCAAGTTGAAACAGTTTGGAAGTAAAAAATTCATTTTTTTATTTTCTAAGATGAGCCTCAATTCTTTTTCATCAAACATCAACAACATTCCAAACTGAATTATTTTCTTGGAGGAACATCCTATGTCTGTTCCACCCAACCATTTTTAGGTTCTGTGTTCTCCTGAAATTTCCAATTGGCACTGACTTCTTTTTAATAACTGAAGAGAGAGAAGGGGAAAACAAAATACAAAAAACATTTCTTCCGATGCAAGTTATTAGATACAAAATGAGTAATCTCTTATGAGAAAAACAGTACGGTATTTTTTATTAGCAGTAAAGAGAAGAGTTCCATTCCGACTTACCTGGCAAAGTTCAGAAAATCCCAACATACTATTTAACCACTCAAATATATATCTTCTCCCTGTGCAGCCCGTAAAAGTTTTCTCTGTGGATAAAGGCCAAGCTTTCTTCATCCTTTCTTCACTGTAAGCACTTTCCTTTTCTCAAGTAATATTGTGAAATTCTTGACAGCATTTTTGCTTTTAGTCTTCCAGGCCCTACAAAAGTTTCTCTCACATTAAGGATGAGAATATTTTCTATGTTGCATTATCAATTATTACATGAATACTCTGAATGAGAGAATAAAGTATCACCCAACTGACATACGAAACAAAAGAAAAATCATTGAACTCATTGGTTGCAAATTGATGGTCTAGATTGTCTTTTCAGAACTGGAGTTTTACTTACAGATAAATAAGTAAAATACTATTACTGCATCCAATCTCTCTTTTACTGATTAAGGAGAAATAGTGTAACTTGGATCCTGGTTTTAAAAGTCTAATGTGGCATGAAATAAATAGCTCTCATGACACCACAGAACGGAAAAAAGAAAGATTATTATTAGACTCTGTGTAAAAGTCATCTTTATTGCTCTATTGTTGTTTTGGCTTCGCCCTGAGATGTGTGGAAGGCTACAGAAAAGCCTAAGCATGTTTCTTGGCAGCTCTTCATAAGCAGTGAGCCCTGTGAAAAGTGCATGTGGAAAGCCCCATGAAATTCATGATTTTGCTGAAAAAATAAGACCAGGAAAATGTTGCATGAGAAAAAAAAAAAAGTTTTGCTGTTTGTTTTTTTAAAATAACAACCAATACTGGTGAAGGGGACAAAGGAAGCAGTTTCAAAGGGGCAGAATACCTTTTCTATTGTTTTGGGATTTTTTTTCCCCTCTCTCTTTTTTTTTTTAAATGCATGGGACAGCAGCAATGGCAGATCCACCTGTTAGTGTTCCACCTGTCAGTACAACGTGGTTCTAATCTGAAAGTTGCGGGTTTTTGTGGCAGATCAGACTGCCTCCTTCATCTGTCTAATGCTTCCTTCTAAACAAGTACTAGCTACCAGCACATTACCACCGGCCTTAAGAAGTTTGAAATGCTGTGCCCACACAGCTGAGGATGTGCCTGTCTTGATAAAGGTACCCTCTTCATATCATACCACAGTTCCACAGACCACAGACCATTAGTGACCTAATACCTCCGACTACCATGAAAAGTAAAATCTGATGGCATAAGTGGTTTTTTCTCTTGTAAATCTGACATAGTCTTAACCTGTTCTTCATTGGGGTACATTGTATGTTGATCTATTCTCTTTGGCTTTGATGAAAGAGAGTTAAGTATGCCTTGATGAAACAAAAAATGTTATTCGGGATAAAAAAAATGCTCAACTGATTAGAAAAAAAATATAGCTGTTGTTTTCCTGTCTTATATAAAAGTACTTCAGAAACCCTTGTGTACCCAAATTGGACCTCTGATTTGAGAATATATAAGAGGAAAATGGGGAGGTTGGATTGTTTTCTACACTTGGGAAAGCATTACACTGAAGTTTTCTGGTTTTTTAGCATGATCAAATATCTTCCACAAAGAGAATCAGTGCTGCTAGAAGTTGGCCTAAGATTAATGTCCAGTTTGTTTTTAGGTTCACATAGCTATCCAATGAGAAATTTGGACTAGACCTTTAATTGCTGCACAGAGAAGCAGCCTTGTGTCACTCCAAAAAAAAGGGGATCAGATTTTTCCTCTGATACTGACATTAAAGCAGCCAATGAATATTGCACTCTCAGGTCTGAGGGCAGATTTTTTGGCTCAGATATTTTCTGAGTGGATAAAATATGAGAAAGTCTTTGTGTAGCTGGTGCCTTGAATTTGCTTTTCAGAAAGTGTTTTATTTCCCTGGCATGCTTTCTTCAACATCTAGTGAACGTTGGTGGAGCCTGAAATAATGTATTAAGAAGAATTTTCTTCCTGAGATGAGGCTGCTCTAGTTGCAAGGCATTCCCCAGTGAGCTCCCTAATGAGTGATAGATGGGAAAAATAACAGGAAGGATCCTTAAATGTTCCAAGTTTTGCATGAAAAATGAGAAATTTTTTTGGATCCTATGTTTGGTACCTAGCCTAGAATTCTCCTACATTTTGATAGTGGTGCCTTCAGAATGACACAGTGAGTCATAATATTTGACATTTGCGGAGATTTTTACTGGATCTCTAAGCACTTGTCAAGGCTGTTGAGAAGAATACTTTAAGAATAATTACAATTTCCTTTAAGAGTTTATGAAACTGTTCTTATTTTTTTAAAACCTGTTTCCTTTTCTTCAAAACAAACAAACAAAAAAATACATAGAAACTTCAAAGGTATGTATTGACCATTTTTAGTGAAATTATAGTTGAAGGCATCCATCCACAATGTATTCTGTTATTAAATGGTCTTCCAAAAATATTTCCAGCTTTAGATCATTGAGTTCTTTTAATGTTACCAGCCAGTTACTTTTTTTTCATGTCTATTTTCACATAAGATTTGTAGCACACAAGGGACATGAGGAATACCAAGACGATGAACTGGCAGCTGTCCAGGCATCGTAGCAAGTTCTGACCTGCTCATGTTCATGTCTGCCCAAAGGCCGAGGGAGTCACTTTGCTTGTTAGTATTTGGGAAAGTTGGTGGGCTGTGGATTTAGGGATTGCTTAGTAAGCAGAGCTATCTCCAGTTCTGCCACCTCAAAAATGTGTTAATAGCTGTCCCTGATGACAACTGTGTTCATATTTGTAAGACTTGAAGGTCTCTAGTTGCTTTTGAGGAATAACAAAGTACTATGGCAAACCTCAAGTCCAGTGAATGATCGGTTTCCCTGGTTCCCATGGATTTGCAGCATTCAAGTTCATTGGCAGTCCCCCTTCCTGAGCTGGATACATTCATTACATTTGCCCAAGATTTGTCCAGGGCTGTAAAAAGACTTGGTAGTATTTAATGGTGGTGGCTTCTTGGGATTCCTTGGCTCCAGATGGAATTGGTTGTCTTTTAACTGATACTACGAACAATAAACTGTCCACCACAGATTGCCATACCAGACTTCTCCGGTATTGCCAAACCCAGCCCACTAAAAGTCATGAGGGTATGTATGGCACATGAATGCAGGGTGTATGCTGACAGTACCCTCTCTCATGCCTCCAGGGCTTGTATTCTTGCTCCACTTTCTCAGGCTTGACAATGTTCAAAAGTAAATATATTAGACATTCGATGTTTGAAAAAAAAACCTGCTTAATTTTTGCAAATACTTATTATACTTCCATTCCAATATGAAGAATCAAATAAAGAGCTATGCAGCTTGTACTGTAGGGAGGCTGGAGATGTGGGAGAAATAACCTGAAGGAGTGAGCTGGGGGTGTTAACAGCTTAAACCATGCTTGTCACCACCAAAGTCATCCTCAAAATTGTGCACTCAGTCATCCCTGCCAGGTCACAAGACTGATAAATGATGGACGGTTCTGATTTGCATTTTCCATCTGAATGTTGATCTTTGTGATTTGCTTGGCTTGTGTTTGCAAGTGTTTCTCTGTAGCCACTAGAGTCAGAAGTGTAAGGATTTTTGAAAATGGAGTTTCTACTGAGACAGGTGGAGCTGCAGCTTCATGAAAATACAGCTAAAACATTGCCAGCCCACCAGTGCCTTCCATATTATCCTTTTTCCCCACACTATCCACATGGCTTGTTGTTCATGTGATGGTACATATCGTGTATAGGCACACAAAGTATGCAAAACCTTGAAACCCTGCAGATGTGATCTTCTGATATAGCTGCACAGGGGACTTTGGGACTGTAGCTTTGGGGGGTTTCTGTGTTGAGAGTACCTGACCTTTGCTTTTCCTGCAAGGGTTTGGGAGGTTCAGGGTAGGTTTCTGTTGGTTTCTTGGGAAGGGAAAGATTTCTGTGGTCTTTGGCTGGATCTCAAATCCTGAGGTACTGAAGTGTGACCTAATAATTTAGGACTCGGAGAAGGGTGGTATTTAAATAAACTATCTGGGTTTGAACATTCTAGAACTATTAATTATTAAAATTTATACAAATCCAGGGAAGTGCATGGCATGTAACGCACCATACCTAGAAACAGCTGAGCTGAGCTTACATGTGATGGATTTTTTTCTGAAAAGACATCATCTCCTGTGAGCACAATAGAGCTAGTACTTTTCTTATAAATAGTGAATGTTTTATAATTGCATGCAGTCCTAAAGCTGGTTCCTATTATTGAGAGTCGCAGAGGTTTGGGGGGAGGGTTTGTGGGTTGTTGTTCTTTTCCAGAATGATGTCCAATCAGCTTCTTTGGCAGAGTATTAACTACAGCTAAAATATATTACAGTGTGAAAATGTTACGGTCTAATGAGCAACTTTACTTTTGTGTCACTTTCTTGCTTTGATAGAAGAGGTTCTGGGTCAGGAACTGCCCATTTGATCCTTAGTTTGTCTCCAAGTGGAGTTTATATGTCAGTACTTTTTATACCAGCCTTTCAAATTCATATGATAGAAACAGTTCAGTCACTGTAGGTCAAAGGAGCCCGATCTAATGAAGTCTCACGTGCCCTCACAAGCAATACTGTCACTTCCTGCTGAACTACTGAGCTGTCTCCATTTAGGGAGATTTGCCATCCCTGAACATCATGGTTGGAGCTGCTTCAGGATTGTCCAAGTTGTGTTACAGCTTTATCGCTTTTCTTTTGCCTCAGGTGAACTGTGTGATGAGGTGATTAACCACTGTGTTCCTGATCTAAATCCATGCCAACATGAGTCCAAATGTGTTCCCCTTGACAAAGGAACCAGGTAAGTGTGTGTGCACGTTGGTCTCCACACACTGGGCGGATCCATCCATTGGCTTGACTAGGGTTGAACTGGCAATGAGTTTGGGGTAAAAATCATCAAAATTAATGCAAATAGTGCAAGACTATATATACTTCAGACCATACTTTTCGAGCTTTCTGTGTTTTCCTTGAAAATAATGGATTTTTAGAGCAGAAAAATTATTCTGGAATAGAGCATGGCAAAAGGAGTACTTCTGGAAGAGTTACTGCAAAGTATCTTATCCTGCATTCAGAAACTAAGGACAGTTTCCTTATGTGTTCCTTAGGGCATCCATCAACACAAGCAGCATAACAGGAGCCTTAACAGATGTAACTCAGCTCTCCTCAGCCCACGCTGGCTCAGTGTTTAAAATCCAGTCTCCATTCTAACTACCGAGAAGGGAAAGATAAACTTGTGGCTAGAGCATAAAGCTGCAGATCAGGAGTTTTCCATTGTATTCCCACTTTAGCTGTTTTCTTCCAGGATGGCTGGCAGTCTTGGGGTGCACTGGCAAAGGCCAGCCTTGACCACAGTGGGGCTCCTCTCCCCACGCTTCCTTACCTGGACAGCAGCAGCAAACAGCTGAACTGGATGGCTCTCACTCGGGAGCTGCCTTCTTCCGTTGTCTACAGAGGCGAGCCTTGCTCGGCTCATGTTAGATTTTGTGAAGTCTGTGTTTGCATTTGCATATTGGGAATGACACTGACTGTTTCACAGGGGCAAAATAAAGCCTTGTGTTTTAAATGGCAGTAAAACATCTGGAGATTTGGGGGGTGGGGTGTTTTGAGAGGTGCATAGTAGCAGTGTTCATCACTTGTCTGAAGAGGGAATTTCAGAGCAATTTAGCAAATAGAGACAGTCAATTGAAAAGTCAAGCTCTATGGAAAGCTTGTCAAGAAAAGATCTTTGAATCAAAGAAGTGAGGAAGACAAATTAAGAGAGTTCAGTGCAATGTGAGCTGCGTTCTGCACTTTCCCCTTACGCTGTTTTCACAGCCACAATGCAATCCTGGGTGCTCACTGATTCCGTCCTGGGACGGAGTGCTGGGATTTTGGCAAGGGACGCCCTGGCCCGGCACACCCAGCGTGTCACAGGGGAGAGACGGTAGCACTCTTTGGTCTACCTGGTAACTTGCAGGTGGGGTCAGATTGTGTCCTGCGACGCAACCGGCATGTCAGAATAGTCTAATACACAGAGCATTTCAGGATAGTTAAAAGGAAGTGAACCAAAATTTTAGAGATGCTGGCTATCTCAAGGGCAGCTCAATCTGTGCTAGACAGTCAATCTGTACAACTCAAGCCTTCCTTTTGGGTGAAAAATCTCCAGACAGAAATGTTTCCAACTCTTCAGGAAGTTGAAACTATTAAATGATTAGGACAGTTCCTGAAATGGTACACAGGGGCTGGATAAGGAGGTGTGTATCAGTACATAAATAGTCTCTGATGTTCTTTCCAGCTTTCATTCCTAGTTAATCCATCATTCAGCTAATCCAGTAGCTACATCGTGTTACGAGGCAAAGGCTTGTAACTCAAATTACCTTATGTTGCTAGATGTATGAAGGGATAGAGACAGCTGTGATCCTGAATGGTTTTACTCTTGCTGGAAGCACTTTCATACCTGCCACCCAAATAATTTGAGTAAATAAGACACTTTTTCTTGGTTGCTTGCTAGAAAATTGTTCTTCACAGTGAGGCCATTAACCCTTGAGGGGAGCCTAATAACTACTTGTAAGTATTTTCTACTACTGTTTGTTGTGTTATTCTTCCCACTATTCATAAAATTCTACACAAAAATCCAGAATTTCTTTACTTCTGTCCCATTTTGCTTTCTAACAGGCCAGGCATGAGAGGTGAAGGAGCCTGCCAAGCCTTGAACATAGGTTTGTCCAAGTATTGCTTTTTCTTTCATACTTCAGCTGCACCAAACCATTCAGAAATGGGCTGAGAGCCCTCAGCAGCTTTTGCAGTGGTGTGTGGTTACTGCTGGGTCTCACTGAAAACAACCACCTCTGGTCCTGTGCTGTTGCTGATCCCTTGAGCAGTTTGATCTCCTGACCTGTGATGTACCATACTTTTAGCACATAATGGTGCAGTATAATGCCACGTGCAGAATGAGTCAGTCTCATGCACCAGTCCTCCGCTCTGCTTACAGAAGCAGGGAATATTAATGGCAGGGTTCAGGCTTGTTCCTGAGCTGACCATCCACTTGTCAGGTTTGTGTCCTGGGCACATGAGTAGGACACACCAGTGAAGAATATCATAGTAGCAAGGACACCACTTGATCTGTCTGTCCTGCCTTCAGCTCTAGTTGGTCTGCAACTCTGCAGAGGGAGGAAAAGATGACAAAGATAGGAAAAGAAATAGGAAGCCAAGTTATTTATTGATATGGGAAGGGAATTCCATTCTGGCCCTGCAATAGAAGCCATGATTCACAGCTTTAATACAATAGACATTGAGTGCATGCAGATGCAAATCCCCTCGGATAGGCCAACATTTTAAATACCACTAGACATGTTTTTAGGCTCTCTCTCATACTGGGAATGTTGCCATCACTACAAGGCTGTAGCAGAAAACAAGATTTCAACTGTACTGGTGTCAGATGGTCAATGGGAAATGAGATAACTGATCTAATCATGTAAATTACTCTCTTACCAGGATTTGAATATGAAAGTTTCTTTGCCGCCTTCTTTACTGCATCATACTTTTACTGGTACTCAGTCACTTGCTAGCACTATGCAGGACAGGGATGGAACTAACAAGCCATCATTCCCTGGTGGGGGAGACCTTGGGTTTCTAGGAGGAGGCTGGGTGAGGCACTCATGTGGCTGAGTTTCTCACCTGCTATACTCCAGGCATGCATTTTTTGGTAGCTTCAGCCTAGATGTGACACATTAAGAGCTCAGAGATGACTGACCCAAAAGGAATTCCATGTTTCTAAGAGGAAAGCCAAGCTAGGAAGCAAACAGGACAATTTTAGTGTGTGTTTGGCTGCACAGAGCTCTTTGCTTTCTAAGCTAAAATTGCAGGTGGCTTTCCTCATTTCCAGCCTCCACATCTTTACTGTGCTGTTACTGTAGTAGAAGAGTAGCTTTCTGTATGCCAGAAAACAAAACAAAACAAAAATCAAAAAAATACCATTTAACACAATGGAATGACTTCTAAAAAAACAACTTCAGGAAAGGAGCATGTTTTTCCATTCACTGTATTGATCTTGGAGCATGGTATAAATATACTTTATTATTCTAAAGCTTGGAATTATTACCTGACAGCTTAAAATGCTGATTTAATGCAGCCCTGCAGAGAAAAGTGGTGGTTCTGTCATTACTGAGATAGCCAATACACATCATAAAATTGATGCATGGCAGCCCTGAATAAGGAACTGCACATCGTTCATTATTACATCACTTTATATTAGGACTGCAGGGATCAATAAAAAGCAACAGGATTAAATGCTGCCAGTTCCCCCCACAAAGTCTTTTGATTGACATTATTTGCTTGCAGGTGTGACTAAAATGTTGCCAAAAAACGTTGCCCGCTTCTTATGGTTTGGGGAGGGAACACTTTTTGCTTTTTGCTCTGTTTTGTCATCTCCATTATGTTAATCGCAGTATTCCCTGAGCGGCCAAGGTGAAAAAAAGCAATTCAGGCGTGCAGAGCTGGAACATCAACCATCCTGTGGCTGTGGAGGGTCACGATGGGGGCCTTTCCTGTAGGGAGGACGGAAAAAGAAAGTATATGCATCTACATAATGTCATCCATCCTACAGCCCACAGATTAATAGGCTTTGCCCTATTTCCTCCTTTTTTAGCCAGTCACAAGCCATGTTTTGAAATGGAGACTGAAGGTCACGTTCTTCTCGGTGCTTGAGCTAGGTGGTTGCTGAAGCCCCGATGCTGCGGCAGCCTTTCACTGCTCGTTAGCACACACAGGACCTGCTGTTGCACTCTGGCAAGTGTCACCCAGCTCCCTGCCTTGCCCTGAGGAGCTGGGGAGTGGCCAGGAGCCAAAACACACTGTCACTCGGCACCAAATTCAGCACAATGACTGCTGCCTGGAAAGTGGAAATATCTTTTGTCATCAGCTCCCATGCATCCAGTTCCTCTGAAGAGATTTTCCACAAGGAGCCTCCTCCTGCACTTACCCCGCCAGGCTGCCGGCAGGGAGGAGGAGGAGGCCAACAGAATGGGTCGGTGGAGCAGTAGTTTCTCTCCTGATGCCGCCTCCCTCAGCTTTATAATGTTTCTCCTCTTCCAGCTCTCGGTGGCAAGCATGCTGGGTCCAAACAAGGGCCTCTAGCAAGAGCACAGACCTGTTTTTTATTGCTGAAGTTAACTGTAGCTCTTCCCTTGTTTTGGTTGAAGTGATATGCCTTTTGTTTTCCAGATGTGCGGTAACATCCAGCTGGGAGGAGTAAAACGTGTTTTATGGACTAAAGCGTGTTCATGACTAAACATTGTCTACACTATAGATTCAAAAAGAGGCTGTTCAGCATTCCCAAAAGATCTGTTCCAAGTCAGAGACTTTGGGATGTATTTTCTCTTGTCAGGTTATAAACTTCTGCAAGGCTTATAATAGAAATGCTGATGCAGCCCTTGTACAACAAACTTGAGAATTGTCTAAAGTAAAATAAAAAGCCAATGTCTGCAAGTTTGGG
This sequence comes from Buteo buteo, assembly GCF_964188355.1. Classification (NCBI taxonomy): domain Eukaryota; kingdom Metazoa; phylum Chordata; class Aves; order Accipitriformes; family Accipitridae; genus Buteo; species Buteo buteo. The sequence continues at coordinate 17,324,536 of NC_134194.1, read as the reverse complement.
TGCATCCCATTGTGCTGCTCCTATGAATGGCGTTACCCCATAGCAGCAGGTACACGCTCCGCCTGAGCGTCACCACAGGAAAGGACAGGCTTCAAAGACAACTTTCTGTGGTTGCAGCAACATTAGCTATGCCTTGCAAATGAACGGCAAACAGGTGGTCATCTCAAAACTGATGGTCTTTTTCTTTAAATTTGCTGACTTTTATGGGTTGCTTGCAGATTGCTTCCATTTGGAATGTGGAACCTTACTGCACTCCGTGTAGCTGCGAAGGGCCAACCTCAGACACTCAGCAGTGTGCAGATATTGGCAAAATCATAGTCTGAGACATCAGAGCAAGTGCCCTTGCAGAATATTGCCCTTTGCATCTGTAAGGTTAGGGAAGACGTTGTCATCATTGGCGTAACTGAGAGACCACTGTATGAGCACCTTGCTCCACAGACTCAGCTGAGGAAAAGCATTAGTACGGTATCGCTTTGCTCAGCTTGAATTTAAGCAGATTGCAGAACCTCAGCTGCAGACAAAGAGGAGGGACTTGAGCATTTCTGATGGCAAGAACTGTGCTTGATGTTTCCAGGAATAATTGCTAACACCTTTCCATCTCAAATCGGATTGGTGCTAAGCTGCCTGTGTGTGCTATTGTTGTGAACGTTGAAACAAGCTATTAACAGCAATCTTGTATTTCAGATGTGAGTGCTTACCGGGTTACAGTGGAAAACACTGTGAAATTGATGATGACGACTGTGTGGGCCATAAGTGTCGCCATGGAGCTGTCTGCGTAGATGCAGTCAATGGCTACACCTGCGTCTGTCCTCAGGGTTTCAGGTATGTGAGAGTCAACTCTTCCCCCGGACTTTCTTCTCTACATAGTGTTGGGGCACTTTCTTTAATTGCTTTCATCCTTAGAGCTAATCAGCCTCTAGATACGGTATCGATCTGTCTTTCCTATGTGAATGGATAGCTCAGTACTTCAAATCTTGTAGCTGAAGTAGGTCTTACTGAGTTAACTGAATACAGGGTGTTGACAATTCTTGCTTTGAAAACAGCAATTTGCCTTTTGTGCAGTGCTGCGTTAGTTTGCCTGCTTGCCCACCCCAGCCTTTCCTGATAAAACGCTAGGTAATACACTCACATAAATTATATGGAGATAAACTCTGCATGTGCGAGAGTGAGCAAAGGATAATAAAATTACATATATGAACCCTCAGGCCTGGCTGCAAGAAAACATGAGTCTGAAGATTTTGTGCCAGTGTCTCTGTACCTGTTGGTGGATGGGCTCAATACAATTTGGGCTGTAAATTTCCAGTCTCTGATTCTGACAGTGGCCAATATATCTGACTCCTGGAAATCTCTCTGTCTGTCAAAGATAAGTGTGCTGCTCCAAATGGATTCACTAATCATTGCCTGAGGCTGGATACTGGCTTCCTTCCAGCTAAACCTTTTCTGTGTTTGAAATACACACATGAGACAAAGAAGGAGTACCTGAAAAGATCAGTCTTGACAAAGCAGAAATTGCAGGAACACTTATAAATCATTTTCTCTGCTTTCTATCTGCGACTGTTTTCATTCTTCTTGCTTTCATCCTTGCTGGTTTGGGGGTTTTTTTCCCTCTCAACACACATTTTTATTGCAAAGCAGACAGCCTTCCCTGAATAGGCATTGATATATAACATGATGTCAGCCCGTGGTTTCTCAGAATCAGACTTGTTATTTACAGGATATCAGATATCCACTGAATTTCAAATTCATAACCTTTTCTCCATGTTTCATTCTCCACTTCAATCCCTTTGATGGCCTTAGGGATCTTGCGAATTGGTGACTAGTAAGAATAACAAGTGGCTGTCCCACAGTGGAATTGTAAATGCTCAATGTTATCTAATTGTTCAAGTTGAGGAATGGGGTTGCAAAGCCGTATCTGGAGTCAAGGGTAACTCGAGCCTGTCATCAGATGGTAGTGACTGGGAGACTTCTGCTGCAGGTCCCTTGATTTTTAAGGCATGTCAGTACTAGGCAGTGATGAATGTGAGGGGTTTTTCCTGGAAGGCAGGGTCACAGTGTTTGGCAGATGTTTTGAGTTGTGACACAGTTGAGCGGAGCAGCAAGGGTAGGTGGGAGACTGGTCTGGGTCCCTTCCTGTGTACCAAGCAGCTCTACTGGCAATTTAGGCAGTGCCCTGGGTTGGCTGATCTCACACCAAGGACTTCAAGAGCAGAACCTGGAACAGCCCAGCCCGCTCCCTCGCTTAAATGAGGGGCTTTCATTCCAATAAAAGTCCTCCAAGAGAGGAAACGTCTTTCTACACAAAGCTCCAAAACTCAACCACTGGCTTAGCCAACACTTCATAGCCCAAGGTAGACTTGGGCAAGCAAAGTAATCCTGCTGCCTGTCAACAGCAGAGCCAGGATTAACTTGAGGTCTCTTGTTTGCTTTCTTTTTTTCACACTAGTCCATGCCAACTCCCTAAATTTCCTGTGAAAGATGCAAGGGAGCAAGGGTCTTTTAGAAGAAAAACATCACAGTGGGCACTAACAGGCTCACCGTGCCAAGGCGGAGAGCAAGCTGAAGCCCCTTGTGTTCTCCATGCTGAATAGTCCCTGATCTTGTTTGATTTCAGGATTAAAATTCTGTTAACAAAATATGATCTGCTCATTATTCTTTTCATGACTCCAGCCTTCTGTAGTTTAAAGGCCTGCTGCTCTGAAGGGGGTTCTGATTTTTTTTTCCCCTGTTAAGATTGCAATTGCAAAGATTGTGATTGATTGAGTTCAGCCTTCTGATGTTCAGGATTATAGACTCAACTGTTCAGAAAGTGTGCCTCAGGTGCTGGGCTGTGCAGCAAGGAGATAACTTTGCAAGTATTTGAAGGCTGCAAGTGTTGGTGAAAAGGAGAGAACACAAGGGGTGGTCTGGCAATGGTAACTAGGAGACCTAAGACGATGATTAATAAAGTTTTTGGCTAAGTATCAGGAATTATTTCCCAGCAGTGAGTTTGCAGAGTGACCTCCCAGTTATCTGGAGCTCACACTGTTGTAATAAATGCATAGACCTATAACAACTTTATGGTTGTCACTGTGCTGTATGTCAGAGCCACTTGGAGTCACACATTAATAAGGATGTTAAAACTTATATTCTTGCACAGTTGAACAAATGGTACTGCAGTAGTTCTTAACAATTTAGGGCCTCATACGCACAATGACACACCTCTGATGACAGCACCAATAAGCAATAGTGCCAACATGCCCACACCCGTTCTCCCATCTTAGCATC